>NC_092701.1:5252714-6698854 GCF_964275005.1 Diadema setosum
CAATGTAGTTAGAACTCTAGCTTCTTATCTATATATGCCATGGATGATTCTGAACGCAGACTAACTGCGACCACAGGCACAGTTTTTAGCTGTGTGAAGAGAAAGGAGCACCCAGCCCAGGGGTTAAACGCAGGCTAGCCTATTACTAGGCTCATTTTTATAATTCAGATCTGATCCAGATTTGGTCCTTATTGAAGTAAGCTGGGTCATGGCCAGGTGGAGTGAGTGGCGTCAAACTTAAACTTGATGGGTTTGTTGTTCCCAAACTTAGTTTTTTTTTTTTTATGGCGCAGACTCCTTTATGACCGACAAGGGTTCGTGCCTGTAAACTATGTTGTGCTTGCGTCAGTCAAGTTTCAACCACTTCTTCCTTTGACTTGTATTCAACTCCCCCCTAAATGTCCTTTTTTTTTAGGCTGAAGTGGAAATAGAGTGGTTTGTATTTGTATGTCAATTATTGTAAATTTGTATTGGCAAACCTACATCTTGTGGAAGAGGAAGAGGTTTTATTGCTCTGCCAAATTACTGACTTCAGACCTGATGACTGTCAATACAGTGAATACTTTTCATGTTCCAATAAAAAAAAAAAAAGAAAAAAAAAAACTTTGGAAAAAAGTACTACCTGCTCAGATGAAGCAATGTCATTAATTGTGAATCAATATGATACTGTAAAAGTGGTTTCTTTTGCGGTGGTTTTATTTTCGCGCTTTTCGCGCTTTGAGGTTGAACCGCGAAATTAACATCACGCAAAAATGTTTGAACTCGCCGCTTGTTAAAACGCAAGCATACTTGCCAACTAGTAAGATTTTATCAGATTCAGTAAAATTTTTTACGTTAAAAATAGCAAAATTAGATTTTCTGTCAGAGAAATCAGATTTTTAAAAAAATACTTAGATATAAATACATGTACCTTTCATGTGTATTTTCTGAAGATTTGACCGAAAGTAAGATTTTTAACTTCAGTTTACATATATATGAAATAAGATTTTTGCAATCCACGAGTAAGATATTTCATCTTGAAATGTTGGCAGGTATGCTATTGCGCACATGCACACACAAGATTCCGCGCACGGAGTGTATTGATGGTCAACACACACACAGCGATACCGCGCAATGTAGGTCAAGCATGTTATTAAGTACTCGAGAGACAGGATTTCAGGTAAGCCTGCATTTAATGTTAATTTCTATTTGATAAATAAAAGAATGATTGGATTACAGTTCGACCTCGACTATCCGGCCATGTCGGGACCGGCACTCATCCGGATAAGCGAATTGACTGGATATGGGAGACACAATGTTAATGTATACTGTAGCTGCCGTCCAAGCTGCCGTCCCAGTGCACTGGCAGCTAGACAGGTAGCGTACCCCGCAGCGGTGGTGTAATCTATGCTAGCCTGCGCAAAATTGTAGTCCCTTCCCCACAAAAATAAAGTATATCTTTATGTGAAAATCATACATGTTTTACCTCATTAGATATTGAGAAACCTATCATGCACATCTTATGAAATTAGTGAAATAGATCCATGAAAGTCACTGTGTTTTTTTTTTTCTCAATTTTTGGATGAAAAAAAAAAGTCCTTCACTGCGTGAACGCGTCCTGATAATAGAGATTTCCGGATAAAAGGAGGCCGGATAATCAAGGTCGAACTGTATATACGGTGTAGTTTGGGTTTTGATGTGTAAAATAAAACAGTTTTTGCCGACTGTGAATTCGCAGATTTTGTCGACCGCGAATTTAAACACACATGAAAAGTCGGCACCGATGGAAACCGTGAAAGTATCTGTACGCGAAAGAAACCACTTTTACACTTAATTACAGTATTAACCTGTTGAGGATGGACTGATTTTGCTACAACACGCATTTCCCATAGACCCCTGCCCAGGTATACTAGGGATTCGTCCGCAACGTTAAAGTGATTTCTTTTTGATGACACTATTAGCAATCAACTTCAGTCTTTTTTTTGGCCCATCAGTGAGTCGACAAATTTAAGTGCTGTATCTTTCCTATGATATGACGCATGTTGATGCAAACGTATGCTCGTCACTATGCCTTTGGAGGAGGAGGAGATTGTGTATTAACAACTGTGACAACATAAACAGTTTTGTGCATGCTAAATGAATGAAGTGGTATCAGGTTGCAATGATATGAATTTTTCAGATTTTTTTTATTGCTTTACTTGAAGCTTTTGCCATTTCAGTCCTGTCTGAAGATTTTTGCCTCTCTTTAACAACATCTATTTTCAGGAAGAATGACGGGTAAAAAATGGCAGAAGATCTTGTACGAGGACCAGCATGTTGAAGATAACTATGTAGATGATTCTTTTCTTGAGGAAATGAAAAAGAATTGTGAGTTAGTCTTTGGTGGTAACATGGTTGGGGATGTCAAGTAAATGTTCAAATTGTCTCAAAATTTAGTATCTTTCAGCATTAATGAGTGATTAATTCTAATTTCAAATTGATTGTTTGTGTATTTGCATCCGCATAAGATATGAGTGATTAATTCTAATTTCAAATTGATTGTTTGTGTATTTGCATGGATCTGCATAAGATATGAGTAATTAATTATAATTTCAAATTGATTGTTTGTGTATTTGCATTAATTTTTGTCAATCAAATTTTGCAAAAAATGCAGGCACTTTTTGCAACTTTGAACCTATCCCATCTTCCTGTGAGGTTATCTTTTTTTTTTTTCTTCTTCTTTAGGTGTCTGTTATCCTTTTTGAAAGCAATAATTTACAATTTGTAAATCAATTATCAACAATAGTGGTGATACGGTATAGGCATGATACTGACAGTTGTACTCTGGATTTAGTCATTCATGACGCTAGTTATCACAATAATTTTGATTAATGATGGTATAATGAATACTTATAATTGCAATGATTTTATAATACTGATTAGAACTGTTAAAAAGTGAAATTTTATCATTGCATTGCTAAAAGAATTATTAAATTGTCCATTACAAATATTCCTGGATTGGAAGGAATATAATTATTATTAATTAACATTACATTGTACCTTACAAGTGTGTGTCTATATGTTTTTGTGATATATAACATTATGTGCATCCCCTCAACTGCAGTGTACACAAGGACCTATGAATACTGGAATGTTGTTTATGAAACAGGTGTTATCACCCAGCAATTGAGCAGGTGAGTTAACTTTACAGGTGTGTGTTTTGTTTCTGAAGCTATCAAATGGTTTGATATGACTCTGCTGTCTAGTTGAATACTGGGTTGTCCACCACTTCTTTGTACAAATCAAATGAGCCGGCCCATTTTTCCCCTCTATTAATCCCTCAATGGGTATATACATAGCATTTTTACTATAACTGTAATTACCTTTTAAAACACATCAGAACAGTGCTGAATTGACATTGAGTCTGCTAAAATTTTGGCTGTCATGTATAAGTACATCTTTTAACATGAGATGCAGAATGCTGTAAACAGGGGTATGATGTCATACTCTGGGTTACATGTACAGCTTGCCACACATCAAATGTCAAAATCAATTAGATTGTTTTACGATTGATAATTTCTGGTGTGCATTAATTTCATTAACCCATTGAGGGTGGTTTAATTTTGTTACAGCGTGCTTTTCCCATCGACACCTGCCTGAGTATACTCAGGACTCGTCCTCAATGGGTTAAGCCTGATATCCAGTAAAATCATCAATAATAATGAATGAGGTGCATCTAGAAGGACAAAAGAGTTACAAATTTCAAGACATATTTAAACTCTCAATCCAGACAGGAAGTATTCTAAATTACGATGTCAAACTGTTATTGTGCAGCGAAGATCGGTTCATGTATTTTGCAACCAAGTCACCCTGTTTTGCTGTTTTCTTGGTTTTGATGACCTAGACTAAATCAGGATAACATGCAGCCAGCGTACGTGTATACAAAACCCCCCTTTAGAAAGCAGCTCTGCTGGTTTTGATGACCTAGACTATTAACTCGTTATGTGCCATGGTGGAAACCCCCTGTGTGCCACGTTATTCCGAGACATGAAGGTAGTCATGCTTTGAGAAAAAATTATGTTTTTCCAATTTGTATGACCTCTACAATTTCTGTTAAGATGGACATAATATTAGGCAAAGTAAAAGAGGAATGCCAAACTTTGTTTCGATATAAATTGTATGACGAATCTATTTTTCAATTTCTCTTTCGAATGACCAGTTGCTACATTACTGTAAAGGCATGACTTTTGCACATAAAACCGTGACAGAAACTTAGAATGTCCGAGCAAATCTAGTTGGGAACACCACTTGATAGTCAATCACTACATAGAATGCAAGCCGTATATGAGAGGAACAAAAGCACGAAAAACGCTTTCATTGTGCCGCGGGATTAGCAGTGATTAGCGATTTATCGATCGGTTTTGGCGGCTTTGTTTGTTGAGCAGAATATGCGAAGTTGGCACGCTGTCGACTGAGCCGGACGTGCGAACGTGGCACATAAAGAGTTAAAATCAGGATAACATGCAGCCAGAGTACATGTAAAAGACCCCTATGGAAACCAGCTCTGCTGATCACGGTGTTCCACCCCATAAAGTGGTAATGAATTCAATCAATCAATCAAGCAGTCAAGACTGAATATGATGTGCTGTCCTGTGTCTTTGAGTACAAGCCATGGGTGTATGGGATGATGAGGTAGGATCGGGAGGAAGTAGATACATATGTGACCCGCTACAACAAAATGGTCCTAAAGTCGCGCACGGTCGAAGTCGTGAAAATCGAGTTTGAAGTTAGAGCATCAAAATTGGTCAAAACTTACGATTTTCTGAATTTGACATATTATTAGAGTCTGACATGTCTTCTATCATCTGTCGAAATTTTGAAGCAAAATGATGAAAGGAAAGACAAAAAAATAGCGTTTTTCTGGGCCATGTTGTTTTGGCGTTTCAACGAAGCAGAAACTGGTTCGAACATTTGGATTGAGCGCCACACATAGGCTCCGCCCCTAACAACGACCAGAGTGATCTCATTGGTCAGTTTGCTGCTTGCCGCTAACCGAAGCGTGAAGCCCGCACACTGCCCAGTCGACTGGTGCGTGCGGGCGGGTTGCGCTATGCCTAGCTGCTTCACCTGACATCCTGGTCACTGATTGGTCGGTGAGGAGACCGCCGACGCTGTGTTTGAATGAGCATTTCGGGGGTTGCTAGGGCTTAACTTCTATTGTCCGGAGGTGAATACTGATTTGCTTGTCTCTTGATTGTGATTGCGTCGCAAGGAGAACTTTTAGGGCGCTTTTCTCGAAACAGTGATTTCCCAGACGTCTTGACATGCTCTCTTTTAAACTTCGATATCTCCGCAGCCGATTATTTTTATGAGACGTGTTATATATCAATTTAAAGCAGAAAGATTAGGAAATTGTATCATGTAATTTTCAAATAATCGACCTCGCCCGACTTTAGGATCATTTTGTTGTAGCGGGTCACATATTTATCTGCAGAATTTACCTTCACAGTTGAATGTGTTTCTACTCTCATTTTGTCTTCCTCAGCATCTGTCTCTTTGTGGTATCTTTCATCTTCATGCACTCTGCTCTCCTCTCACCCTCCTCCCTCCTGTGTGGGATCGGGGCGGCCACGGTTTGTGCGTACCCCGTGTTCCGCTGGATGGAGAAGTCAGATGTTGAGAACAGAGGTCAGAGGTCAAGTAAGTATTAGCACTTCCTGCAATGAACATTTCCCAGAGAGCCGTTTTGTAATGCTTTGTACTACATGCAATGCCTTCACTTCATAGTCATTAAATTTCACTAAACACCAAAACTTTCAAGAGCAGATTGATTGCCAGTAATCGCAAGGGCAAGGGGGGGGGGGGGGATGGTTTCTGTTTTCTCTAATTCTTGTAAAATGGGTCTTCACTGAGACTGTTTTATAAGAACAGAGAGCTCGCCATTCGTGACAAAATTTTTTCACTTTCGCATCACTCAGTGCAGACAAACTTGAGTATGGAGGGTCAACAACATGATTTCTTGCCAGGGCTTATTAATCTAAGAGCAGGCAAAGTTGCTCATGGCTGTGCTTTTTGTGTGTTGGCAAAATTGGCTGCCTGTGATTACACTGTTAGCATTCTTGTACATTGAGTGTAGAAGGGCATTATTGTTCGACACTAGTGACATTTTAGCTTCCAAGAGTCAAATTGCAAGTAGAAATTTGCTGTGAATATTTCCTGAGATCAAAATTAGTCATCTTTAGAGTTTATCTCAAGTCTGGTGTCCCTGTCATTCTTGTTGAAGTTTTGGACGACCTGCGCACCATGGTCATCTTCCTGACGTTCTCATTCGGCATGTCGCCGATCCTCAAGACTCTGACAGATTCCATCAGCACGGACACCATCTACGCCATGACGGTGAGCTGAGAGGGGACTTCCTCACGTGTATCCATTTGTTGCAAGTTGATTAACCTTGGCTCCAAGACAAGATGTTTTTTGTTTGTTTTTTTTTTTTTTAGCTTAAAGGGAAAAAAATTCCCCAACCAATATGTTGATTTGGGGATTGCAGATTGCAACTTACAATTAGAGATGTAATGCTTGGTGAAAATTTGAGACATTTTGGCCAATTCATTCAGAAGTTAGGAATTGTTACAGATTTGGTTATTTTCATGTGTTGCCCTTTCCAAAGAATAAACATAACAATTTGTTAGGTTACAATATGTATCAGTGTACACTATATATTAGGAAAATATGAAAGGAATATATCACAAATTTGTTCATTTTCTGTATGTGTAAAGTAGACATTCATTCAAATTGTTAGCCAATGCTTGTTAAGGCAAACACTATTCTCTATGTCTCCAGTGTGTAGGTCAAAGAATCTTTTGATGTCCCAGGAAAATGGATTTAAAAAAAAGAAAAGAAATCATCACAGTTTACTTGATTTCTTACTATCACAACATCACAGGTTGTTGTAGAGTTCCCATTTTGATCGGTTAGAGCACACAGAAATAACCAAATGATCTCAACTTTTAAATGGATTGTGTGATTTTCTTCAAACTTTTGTGGAGCACTGCAACAACATTTCTGCATTCGCTAAATCCACTTATTAGGCAGCATACATGATTGGTTACTCCCTGTTTTATGCTGAAACAAATGATGCAAGAAATTTGTCACACCTCTGAATTCGTGCCAAGTAAAATCCAGTTTATAGAATTTTCCATTTGAATGGTGGATAGAGTTTTGGTAAAGAATGATGCTTTTGGGACAACAAATATGTTACAAAAACCACAAAACTAGGATGCTGTTGTGTTGAATTTACCCTGCTTACATGTACAGT
This sequence comes from Diadema setosum, assembly GCF_964275005.1. Taxonomy (NCBI): domain Eukaryota; kingdom Metazoa; phylum Echinodermata; class Echinoidea; order Diadematoida; family Diadematidae; genus Diadema; species Diadema setosum. The sequence continues at coordinate 5,259,988 of NC_092701.1, forward strand.
TTATGTTACAAGAATTTTAAGTGGATAGTTTGTTTCAGTGATACCAATATTTCTGCACTTTCACAAGGGTGCAACTGAATTACATGTATATGGGATTACTGTGCTGTGATGATAATGGTGATGCTTATGATGGTGATATTAATAATTATTAAATTACTGAAACTGCACTGGTCTTACACTCAAGACGCAGTGAACAGTTCCAGAACGTTTATTTCCACATTTCACTTGACATCTGTTACTATACTTAAACAAAAAAGAAAAGAAAAAGAATAGGAACAAGCAAAATACAAAATATGATATAAAGTGGGTCGTGACTAGAAAGTGTGTCAGCATAATATGTACATGAAAGACAATTCTCTATACTTTAAAGCTTGGATATTTTCGCATGACTAATTTTAAGAAGATAAGAAGAGTTTCGCGGGGGTTTAACAGCAATTCCGCTGAATGAAGACTACTGAATCAACTACTGTACATATTATGGCAAGCGCTAGTTTCTGGTTGCGCAAAATTAGCAAAAATTTCAACATCGCGCAAATTTCCATTCCAGTATTGTACTTGTGTGAAATATGAAGAAACCCCAAAAGCAAAGCTTGTAACCGAGGGGTTTCAGGAAAAAAATACCAGTGTAAATTCATTTTGCAATGGAGAATGATTGATAATGACAGTCGTCATGGTTGACATGTAATTATTGTCACAGTTGGGATAGTGATTTTGTTGGTGATACTGATTACAATAGTTTGAAATAACATTCAACAAATTACCCAGAGGAAATATGACACATCTGATGATTGCATGTTTTGTTTTTGTTTGTTTGTTTGTTTGTTTGTTTTTTTTGGTGAGTCTAGTGGATTCAACTAATGAAAGGTTCAATTCATTCTATGCAAATTGTCATTTCTCGGACTGTTTACAATTGTACATGTCATGGTATATAAAATATTGGTACTGTCTGTCACAGCAGTACTCATTTGATCGGAATGGTTATCTTCTTTGCTTAAACTTTGGCAGGTTTTTATGCTTCTTGGGAACCTAATCTTCTTTGACTATGGAACTACAAAAGTTGTGTGAGTAAAAGAAACAAATTGTATACCACTTCATTTTCCCATTGTTTGTGATATTTTTCACTTTCTGGTCTCATTACTTCAAGTAAGATCTTTATCAATTTTCTGCAATTCAGTAACCCTAAGTACATTAACCGTACTTCGATTAGCTGACTGTATCACCACCCATTTAAATGCTGGATCTAGATATGTGAATTCACATCCCAATTGCTTAAAATTGTGAAATTATTAAAAGGGCATGTATAGTGCTGTAAAAGGTTTTGAAGACTGAGGTTGGCTGTAAAACTACAGTAGCATTTATTAAGCAATTCTGAAAGATCTGGTTTATTAAAAATGAAAGTGGTTTTTGTTTTGCTTTGCTTTTCGCAGGTAAAAAATTGTTAGTGTGATGATAATTTCGCATTGAAGTTGATACAGTCAACCTCGCCTTCATTAAATCATAGGGACCAGCAAATGCTAATGAAGATTTACACACTACTACACGTCATGTAGAATTAACACTGTGTTAATATCCATTCGGAGTAGACTTTTTATTTAACTTACCCAATTTTTAGACTAGTGTGAAGTTGACTTGGGTGAGTTTGTCTGTATACTGATGGTATCTAAAACTTGCTAGCACTCTTGTATGTAAGTTTACCTGTATCTAGATCTTTGACTAACTCTTGAATTTATGACTACACTGTGTTATAACTTATAATTATACATGTAGATGTGAAGTGTATTTGTCAGAGCAAGAACTGAAAGTGAGGGAACATTGAAATGATTGGGTGAGTTGAATAGCAGGTTACGCTGTAGGCCATTAGTGTGCTGTAAGCATTATGTTTTGTTCGACAGAACTATTTATGTCCTACATGTAGGTACAGAAACCTAATATCTCTGTCTCTTCATATAGATTGATTTCAGCTGCTGCAGTGGCACATACACCCTTCACAGTTTTATGCATGTAGCTTTATTCTGTTGCACATTGCACAACTGCTTGCTACTGTTTCACTACACCGTACTTGCAGACTATGAGCGAGTATTTTTGATAGCAGTATGTCTGGGTATGTGAAATAGTGATATAAATCATCTTGGAATGGATGGAGAAGATATGATTATGATCATAATCATGTAAAAAATTATGACTAGTAATGGTTTACATGTAGTAAATGTAACATTAAAGGGGTATTCCAGATCATTTTCATTGTTTCACATCATGTCGTACATAAATCGACAGTTCTGTATAGATTTGTGAAATTTACTGTGGTCTTTTAGCAGAGAAACCAATACTCTGAAAAATCTTAAACAAATTACGCTGAACATTCTTGATGACATAGGAGCCTCATGTATTTCAGAAATGTAGCAGTGTAATTCCATTACAATACCACTTGATTGACAAGTTCACCTGTGTAGAATGTATGCATGCCTTCTCCTTTTGTTCTGTTTCCTTGAGCCCCAACTCATGCATTCTTATGGTGAGGCTGCCATGTCATCATCCTTGTTCATTGCAATTTGTTATAAATTTCAAAAACCTTCTTACTTCATCCCAATCACTATAAATTCTGAAACTGTGTACTCAGTATAAGTAATTTATCATTGTTCAAATGTAAAAAGCTGAAAGTCATCCAGAGGTCTCCTTTAATGTATAAATGATGTTGATTATAATTATAGTAGTAATAATTTATAATAGCTCACGTAGTCATCGTAATCAGAAGTGATATGTTATACTGATAATAATGACTACTGTTAACAACAATTTTGCAAAATCTAAAGAGAAATATGCTTCCCAGTGAAAACTTGTGTAATGCAGTCAAAGGTCAAAATCCTACAGCACATGATTATTCTCCTCTCAAGCCAGACTAGGTTATTTTATTGTGCCTTGACCACTGTCCTTGACTTTGTGCAGGGCATCCCAGCACCTGTCTCTGAATGCCTCCATCTTTGCCTCCGTGTGCCTGGCGTCTCGGCTTCCCTCCACCCTTCACGCTTTTGCCACCGTCACCCAGGCGATGCTGTTTTTCGCTCTCTGGCCGGCCTTCAGGAAACGATTAAAGGTGGGCGTCACCCTTTTGAAACCAAAAGAGCTACTTGTACCTGAAGACAGAGATTCTCTAGTGATTGCACTTCTAGACTGTGACATGATTTTGTGTTTAAGTGTTGCTTTTTATTCTGTCCTCTTGAAATCTGTGTGTATAAAATGTGAAGTTGTCAAGCTCTGTAAAATAAGTGATATATATTTGTTGTTTTGATGGAATATGGAAGGCTTTTGAATTAACTTCATAGGCACGGTTGGAAGATGTACACACAGGTGTTGAACTCAGTATCCTTAACCCGTTGAAGATGATTTGATTTTGCTACAACACACATTTCCCATAGACATCTGCCCGAGTATACTCGGGACTCGTCCTCATCGGGTTAACAGGGCAATATGAAATATTTCTCTGCTTGATTGTGCATCAGGGCAAGTGCCCAATCCTTTGAACAGGCAACTGCCCTTCTATTTTGCTTTGCCCGATATAAGTTTTAGATGCCCCGGGTAATCTGGCAATTGGGTGTGCAGCATCTTGCTCAAAATAAAGTTAGGGCTCATTTTTTTTTTTTCCACCCATGAAAATGCCCTCTATCAATGAGTTCATCAAGGGTTTATTGAGTTTTGGGGAAATGATATGCCATATGAGTTGTGTAGGCTAGAGTTGAGTATTGCACCTATGCTTCTTTGTTGCAAGACCCCTATGAAGAATAATATGGATAAGTCAAGTTGACATAAATGAGTTGATAATTACATGCAAAAGTTTTAACCAAGCATATGAACTATATGGACATATTCTGTTACATTGCAAAAGCTCTTTAGATCAGATACGATTATGATATGTGATGTTGTATACCGGAAAGGACAATTATAAAAAAGCATACGTACTTCCTCTAAGGCTAAGTGTACAGAGTGAAACTCAAACTTGGGTACACAGTACTGCAAATACCTCATTGTCTCGACTTTCTAATAATAGTGTCCAAAGAAATCAATACAAGGTACATGCCATGAACAAGATCTGTTGATGGCTATGTGTCCACCATAAATGAGTTTGTGAAACTCTTTTTTTATCAATTTTTTAATGAAAGTGAGTTCTATATTCTTGCTTTAACCCACCCCTTCCCTTTTGCTGTCAATTTTGTCATGTGTATTTTAGATCACATTCCCCAGGGCAGATACCGTGGTTACCTGGCTCAGTGCCTCCATTGCCTTTCTTGCCCTCATATCCGTCAATGTTGTCATGGCAACTGCCTATGGTCTGACCCACCTGTTCATCACCTACGTGTGTCCTCTCTGGTTGATCAAACTCCAGCCCTACAAAAAGTGAGTATTTTGACATGTGGAATTCCTACCTTTTGCCTCTGTACCAAGGATGACTCAGACCTAGTTTGTTCTTTTATTTATTCATTATTTTACCACACTGATGTCATAATCAAACTAGAGAGCACTCTAAGAGCGCAGACCTCCACCAAGCAGCTAATTTCAACCAATGATCTTGTTCTTCCACAGAGATCAGTGATTTCCACCCATAAAATATGCAAGCATGCTCAACCGATTTTCCAATATACAAGCATTTGTTACACCTCACTCTAGCAGAAACTAGAGCATGCACTGTAGTGAACGTATGAAAACCTAAAAAATATGCAGCTTGAACTCCCAAATTCATCGACCCTACCGGCCAAAATATTGAAAATCCTTCGTAAAATCCATAGAAATTTCCGAATCACTACCGTACCAAAATTTAATCATCTGTTCCCTGTGTCATTCTCGACCTTTCCTGCAAGTTTCATTCCAATCCATTCACAACTTTTTGAGTTACGTATTTTGCACACGGACAAACAAACAAATGGAATTGAAAACATAACCTCCTCCCTTGGCGGAGGTAATTATGAACAGACAAAATAATTTTATTGACCCCCTACTCTTTGTAATGAAGCTCAAAGATATTACCATTTGTTTTTGTTTATGTAGATAATCACAATCCTTCTCACTCTTCTCCCAGATTGGCAATGTTTTAACCAGTCATTTTAGACACATATATGTCACAGGATCAGCTTACAGCATGCACATTTTTATAACATAAGTGCATTGTAGTCATACAAAGTAGGGGCAAAGAGTAACAAACATGCCATTTTACTGGTCACACAGTGTGTGCGTGCAAGGCCTCTTGTGTTGAACAAATTTCCTCTATGATTTGATGTGTCCAAGAAATGTGTGCAAAAGTGCAAACCTTACTATGTCATGGCATAAGTTGGCAAATGTGAAGTCAGTCAGTCTCAGTGTGTTCAGATACAATGTACTGCAATATTGGAAAATGATTAAACCGTAAAATACTGTAAAAGTGGAAATTTTCTCGGTGTTGAAGTTTTTGTGCAACCAGAAACTAGCGCGAAAATAAAAGCATGCAAGTATGTTTGCTCACCACATGTTCCAGTAGTTGATGTCTTGATTCTGTAGAATTAAAAACACGCCAAACTTATCTTGCCCAGCTGAGCGTAAAAAGTTAGTTGTGCAAAAATATCCACTCCTAAAGTATTATTGAATAAGTTGTCATTTCACTTATACTTGTGAGCGTGTTTGGCATATGATTGTTATATATTGACTGTTTGTTTGTTTGTTTGTTTGTTTTTTCTTTTTCTTTTTCTCCAGCAACATCTATGGCCCATGGGATGAGGCAGTGATCCAGCATTAGCCTTTCATCAAGGCTGTCTAAGAGGATATTGAAATACCATCAGTTCGCTCAACTCACAACTGTGACATTACAATGAGGCAAGTGTTGATAATAAAAACTGTTGATTACAGAAACACTGTTAGATTTTGAGGGAAAATGGACAACCCATGCAGAAGTTGTACATTTTTACATTATTTGGTTAATAATGTCTCCTCTGTAGATGAGAACAGTACAGCAATTTGTGATAAATGTCACATTGTAGAAGGATACATAGAGAATCTCAAAGGAATTTCATGAAAAGAATATTTTAGCATTTCCTGAATCCATATAACATATTTTGGGGACAGTGTCCCTTTAACTTCACAGCAATATGTTTGTGGTTTCATTTGGCATCCATTCAACTGAGGTACTCTGTAACTATGGTATAGAGCATCTGTCACATGCCTTGCAGTGCTCACTTGAGATTTACATGATATGTGAACATTACATTTACATGCAGTGATATAGTTTTCGGGCAATGCAGCAAAATGCAATGTTATAGCGATGTCCTCTTTTTTATTGTGAGTGGCAGTGACATGATGATATCGCAGTGATTGAAAAATAGTCATCCATCCTTCGTGTTGCATACACAATGTAAATAATCATTCACGCTCATTAAAGTTTTGCTATATTTTGTATTCTCTGCACATTTCTTGTCACAGTAAAGATGATGTTTTCTTTGGGGTCATTCATGCCAGGGCTGTTGATGTATTTTTTGTTCTTTTATTTATTTATTTATTTTTTACCAGGTCTGCATAAATATGTCAGTGACAGCTTGGAGGATGGCTGCCAGCTGGACTGGCAGCGTTTAGAATTTATTCAACATTTTCTACAAGTGGTCCAATTTGAAACAATTGTTTGCACCAGGATGAACTTGATGTCACTTGATGTCGATAATAATGGTAATAATAATAATAATAATGATACGGACTTACAATTTCTATAGCAATGTTTTCCATTTTCCATTGATTAAATGATGAGTACATTTCACATTGAAACAAAAAGACTGGAAGTACAGTAGAAGAAGAAGAAAAAGAAGGAGAAGAAGAAGAAGAAGAAGAAGAAGAAGAAGAAGAAGAAGAAGAAATGAGAAAATTAATGTCTTCAATATACACGGTTAAACAAGAAGGATTTCAGGTTGGGTTGCTCCTGAGGGATGTTATGGAGTTGAGTCTTTCAGCTCACATGGAAGTAAATTCTCCATTGTTGGTCCAGCGTGAGTGAAAGCTCATCCCCCCACCCCCCAAGATTTCTTCGAAAGTGGAATATATAAGAGACCAGAATTTGAGAATCGAAAGGTTTGTGTGGGTTTGTATTGACGAAACAAACACATAAGCCCGAATTCACGAATGTGGTACAAATGAAACCATGGTTTAAACCATGGACAAAAACCATGGAGCGCAGAGTGTCGCACGGAATATTTCGTTACGAAATTGGTCATTTTGTCGACAACATGACCGTTTCGTTAACAAAATTATTATTTCGTGGACGAAATGTTCATTCAGTTACAAAATGTTGTCATTTCGTTACAAAATCATTTCATCGACGAAATGACTGATTTCGTAACGAAATATTCCATGCGACACTTGGCGCTCCATGGTTTTTGTCCATGGTTTAAACCATAGTTTCATTTGTACCACCTTCGTGAATTCGGGCCAAAGTGTAATCAGGAGCTGCTCCCTCAATGACATGGTACACCAGAAGATGCATTCTAAAGATTGTATGTTCCTTTACAGGCAACCAATAAAGATTCTTTGAATGAAATGGGTAATGTAACTGCTTACAAAAAACTCATTTTTAAATGTACATCTGAATGTACAATCTCTTGCCAATCAAGTAATTTTTAGTTAGTTTCAGCACAAGCAAAACTGCCCCAAGTTTTGCTGAAAACATTTATCAAATCTTGGTGAGGCCAGTTGTGAGCAGGAAATATTTCCCTGTCAAGTTTTCCACAATTCTTGGTATAGTATTGTAAGCTGAATAGTTTGGCCCTTAAACCACAATGTAGAAGATGGGGCTTCGCTATATCTCATATTCAGTCCTTCCAATATATTGTAAATGCATGGTGCATGTGTGTGTGAACTCAACCTTGCCAGCAAAAAGTATCGAGAGTTTTGGGTCGGATTTGACACGCCATGGTTGTTTGTCACGAGGCTAGTGAACAGAATATCACTTTGCAGTTACACTGTAGCATTCAGTGGGACTCATTTCTGTGTGTGAACACTATACAACTTATTCAAATTTATGAAGTTCTTCCGTCGAGATGTTTTCATTGCAACTGATTGACAAATTGCCCTACATCGACGTAAATAAGCACTGAATTGATCAGTGTTTTAGTAGTAGCCATGATAAAAAAATCATGGGCGTACTACATACTCGAGCAGGATTCGAACCCACGACCTCCTGATCACCGGACAGGCGGGTCTAGTGGAGATGACGCCTGTCCGGTGATCAGGAGGTCGTGGGTTCGAATCCTGCTCGAGTATGTACGCCCATGATTTTTTATCATGGCTACTACTAAAACACTGATCAATTCAGTGCTTATTTAACTATGCAACTTGTCTGAAAAAGTTTCAGGAACATTATTGCAAACAAGTTCATTGTTAGTGTGAATATCCTAACTGTGACATGAGTATCTAATTGAATGTGGAAACATCTCTACTAGAGATTATTTATTAGTGGCAGAGATATTTGTGTACACTTTCATTCATGTTTTTGTTTGCATCATTTTACATTGTACATATCAAGAATGTGCAATTTTGTTATTACAATAAATTAATACACTCTCAATAAACAATCTTTGTTATTTCTCTGTGTTTTGTTAGTCAATTTAGCAAAATGATGTGTAATGGATTTCAGGTAGTGATATTAAGTGAAGAGTCTGCATGCAATACTTAACTTTTAATTAGTGGAAAGATGAATGTATGCTTTGGTAATGTTATCTGTGCTACACATGTACAGTGTATTTTTTTTTTTTATTTCTTTTGTTCGACACATAGTGGTACAATGTACAGTGGAACCTCGTTATAACAATGCAAACAAACTCTTCATATGAAGAGTTTGTTCGTAAAAACCGATAGTCCATATTTGCCAAATGGAGATATTTGCGATTAAAGGTCAAGAAAACTAAAGAGAATAATAAGAAAATTTTTGCTTCTTTTGACCAGAACTTCAAAAATGTACCTTTATATTTAGTGACCAATATATCATTTAAAAGGTATTATTTTGTACTTTATGACAGAGACCGTACTTCAAAATCTTAAAAAATGGACTTATCGGTTTTTGCGAACAAACTCTTCATATATATATATATGCATATGTATTATACATATGAAGAGTTTGTTTGCAAAAACCGATAAGTCCATTTTTGAAGATTTTGAAGTACGGCCTCTGTCATAAAGTACAAAATAATACCTTTTAAATGATATATTGGGCACTACATATAAAGGTATATTTTTAAAGTTATGATCAAAAGAAGCAAAAATTTTCTTATTATTCTCTTTATTTTTCTTGACCTTTAATCGCAAATATCTCCATTTGGCAAATATGGACTTATCGGTTTTTGCAAACAAACTCTTCATATATAAGAAGAAGAAGAAATCTGTAGTACGCCATTTGAAGTTCTAGTAAGGTTGTTTTGTTTTGTTTTGTTTTTTTTTTTACAAAATTTTCGGCCCGCCTGGGGTCTTTGTCAGTGTTATTGGTAATAAAAACCTCGTTGGAACTACAAATGGCGTTCTCAAGACTCCTCCGTCTTATAACATTTGAAGTCCAACATGGGGAAAATTTAAAGATGAACATATGAAAAATAAATATGTAAATCAGCATGATATGATAGAAACATGCTGAATGTACATACACAATTGGAGAATGGGTATCTGTTGTAATAGTAGAACTGCTAATCAACGTTGGTCTCCTTAAAAACTTATGCAGCAAACACACACACACACACACACACACAGTGATTCATCATCAAATAATTTTACATAATTAGAATAAATAAAAATGTATATTGATTTGTAAAACTGCTTTACTTAGGAAAACAGCCAATGAGCACCCTACACACAGCATGCTAGCCTCCTCAATATACATTTATAAATAATTAATCTTTCCTGAATCATAAAATATTCAAGAATCAAATGATAATAAAAAAAATAAATTCTTTCTGAAGGTATACATGTATCGCAATGATTTGTGCATACTTGGAATGGAATTTTAAATTCTGGGGCATGTATTTGACAGTGACTGATATCAAGTTGGTTTTTTTTTAATTTAGTTCTAAAGAAAAACTGCGTCTTTTTGCCTAGCTTGATATCATTTTAATGTGTTCGGAATGTGAAGTAATCTTCACAATTATTGGTTTTGTATCAAGATGAAGAATAAAAATTTTCAAATCAAACAGCAATGACATGGCCTAGACATGGCCTAGACCCCCACTTTTTTTTTTTTAAAAACTCCGGAAGTGTGTAAGTGAATTAATGGGGTCACCGCCCCCCCCCCCCCCACACACACACATACATACACACACACAGATGAAGAATACAAATTTTCAAATCAAACAGCAATGACATGGCCTAGACATGGCCTAGACCCCCACTTTTTTTTTTTTTTTTTTTTAACTCCGGAAGTGTGTAAGTGAATTAATGGGGTCACCGCCCCCCCCCACACACACACACATACATACATACACACACACACACACACACACACACACACACAGATGAAGAATACAAATTTTCAAATCAAACAGCAATGACATGGCCTAGACATGGCCTAGACCCCCACTTTTTTTTTTTTAAACTCCGGAAGTGTGTAAGTGAATTAATGGGGTCACCGCCCCCCCCCCACACACACACATACATACATACACACACACACACACACACACACACACACACACACACACACACACACACACACACACACACACTTATGAAAACTTTCCGCCGGCGATGATGCAATGATGCAGAATGTACCGATGGTTCGACCCTAGCTGGAATGATATTGAGACGATCGAGACGCAGAGTACTAGTTTCAGGCAGGTTAACGGTTGCACCCACCAAAAATCAAAGATCTTCAAATGCAATAATGAATTTCTGCCCACAACTTGCTTCTCTGGAGAGCGCCATCTCTTGACGGCTTGTAAACTCTCGTGCACACCTACACAGCGAGCCAGCTTGCGAAATGCATGCACGTTTCAGGTGTGTACTGTGATGTGGGCGGTTTTATACGTGACGAGTGACAACGAACGCGTTGTGTAGGGAAGCTACTGGCCTAGCAACATCGCTTCCGACGATGGTGTACGTGGGAACGAACGAGAAATTGACTCAGATTCTGCAATTTTCGCAGCGCGTTTATGAAACAATGTGACTCTTCACATGTGTAATCGTCAAAAATGACATTGAACTGGCGGCAGCGGGACTATTTCGAGTCCCTTCTTGCACAGCCGGAAGAGAATGAAGCTCATGTAGCTCTCGAATTGCTTGTGGACGACATCCATAAGGACAAGGCCAAGACCATAGCAGCCTTCCTAGACCACTATGGGTCGGAGGATTTCCTGTGGGGGATTGTAAGGCTTCTCGCTGCTGACAATTCCAGGTAAACGACCTCCCGACCATCTTCTACATACAGTTATTAGTAAAATTGTGTTAATAACACTAATAACAGTAAGATAATATCACTTGGATGATAATGCTGCATGCTGAGACCGGAGTTTATATTTGAGAGGAATTAATATTCACTTCCGAGCTGAGTAATTAATAATACTTAACTTGCAAGTTGGTCTCTCCATAAACATAATACACAGTAAACAATGCAGTCATCAACATCAATGACTGGCAGTGTCACATGTTGTAACAGAGTGATAACCGTGCTAAAATAGAATCTAACGACAATTAATGTTACACTTGAATCTTGGCTGGATTAGACCGGTACCGATTGATTATTGTACAATAAACACAACACCTAACGTTAGAATGTAGAAAACTACAAATAGGCCTAGGTCTAACGTCAATTACTGTATGAGTCGCCACTGCGGTAAGGTCGCCAGACATTCACATCGCATGTAACGCGCACCGCGATCGGAGATCAGGTTGGGCGACGGATTTTCATCACTCTCAAAATACATTCGTAAATCACCTTTTTCCTCCGTAAAAACACAAATAATTTTAATCAAAATATATTTTACCATATGTAACAGGTGATAAAACCATTTTTAATGCGAGGATGTTTTTGATTTAGAATGGATTTCAGGTGGCAGATTAAGGGAGATTTTCAAACGCGGTGACCGACAATGCCTCCTTCATTGAAGCGTATGTATAACACACACGCTAATAATATGTGGCCGGCTAGGGGCGGCAAACTAATTCAGTGCCGATATTAGTTCGCCAGCCCGGACGTGCACAAGAATTACACACAAGTGGCGACCATACGGTAATTGACATTAGAGGTTCTACTATTCTATAAAACCAAACTCTAGTAGGACCCTACAGACGGTTAATTGGACGATTGCCCATCTTCACGTGACCATCGCATGCTGTGGCTGTCAGCCGTGCAATTTAATACATTTAAAGCAAAAATGAATAGCGCATGGCTGACGTCATTGACTCCCATGTTTTCCAAAACTCACGATTGACTTAAGTTTTCGTTCCATTGCATGGCTGTCCATCTTAGGCCTAATTTCACAATAAACAAACATTTGCCTCGCGCATTCAACAATTTACAACAAGTGCGCTCAAAAGTGCATACACTGTTGACTGCAAAGTGTTATAGTTGATAGAGTCTACTGGTAGGCAGGTACAGTAGTTGTACAGTAGTCACTCGATTGTCACTCATTTTTGTACAATAAATTAAACTGATTGATTTCGCGTACATATACGTACCCATACGTACACATACAATGTACGTATCCATACGTACACATACGTACATACGGCTGACTGACTGTGCAGCTGCTCATTTGCTTTAGGCCTACCAAAAAAAAAAAAAAAATGGTTGCCATTTCTGTGCTCAATTCAAGAATCTGTGTGGACCACATATCTGTTGACATCCGATAGAACGAGAATTCAACGTGGCTTTGCCTTGTTGAAATGAGTGCTTCTACATCTTTCATCTTACCAAGTGCGAAATTTTGTAACATCGCACTCATGACCATACATTTCAGGCACTGTTTCTGCTGATGGGAGCTATTACTGGTTTTCAATTTCAAATACACAATGTATACGCAGGTGGGCAACAAATGAATCAGGCCACCCATAAATCTACATCACATGCTACCAACTACACATTGTACATTTTAATGTTACAAAAAGATTGAATTATTAAGAAAAAACTAAAAAAAAAAAAATATTCGTATTTGCTGAAGGGTGTTTGTGTTAAACTGGTGAAAGACAGAGTAAACAACCCTGTAGGGGCAGGGTGGCTGTTTCTGGCAGGGGCACTTTCATTCATTAATTAAACAGCTACAAATGTATGTAGTTTGAACATCATATTGTGTGCTAAGCCCCACTTTAGAACACAGGCAGGAGTTACTCGCAAGTGTTATGGGAAGTGACTGAATGAGCCTTTTTTTGTTACTGGTAATCAATGAATGAAATGGTCCCTGCCGCAAAAAGGCACCCTGTTACATGTAGTACCGCTGTACAAAGCCTGCCGCAAACAAGGTTGTTTACTCGTCATGTATCTCTATTTACTAAAGCCATCCAAAATCAGACCATATTGATCTGGTACAATGTATGCTATCCAAATCGACCGCTGGCTACAGTATGTGTGCTTGCGGTCAAATATTGGCATGCTAGGTTGAATTTTACAAGTACGGGTACCATGCGGTAAGAGTTCACTGTACATTCAAGTATCTAAAATCACAAATAGTAACATTTTACAGTACAGTACAGGGCAAGTCCAAGCTATTTTGCACCAGTAACGCGTGGGACATCACAAGAAGATTTAGCCCTATATTGCACTGTTAAGATTGAAACTTCATATGTTGGGTTGCTTTTGATAGCTAGTAGGTATCTTCATTCAAAACAATAGAAATAATGAGAATCACGCGTTCAGTATTTAATTTATGCAAATTTATTCTCCAGTAACGTGTGGGACCACAAAAATTGTCCTTTTTTTCTTCTTTTACTTTTATCTCAATTATTGTGAAAATACTTGGTATACTATAAAATCATTACAAACATCTTTTCGTACAACAATTACTGTACCTGAAACAAAACATTTCAGAAAAAATCATGAAAGGGCAAGTCCAAGATAATGTCCCCTCAGATGCTCAAAATTCATCTTGATTTTATCAAAAAGTTATTGATATCATGTTGTAGCCAAAGAGTTAAATCATATATTTCCAGCAAAGAAAATATTGAATTATGCAAATTTATGCAAGATATATGGCCTTGATTTGCATAAATCAAAAACAAACCTTACGTATGGGACAAATTATAAATATTCATCTAAAATCAGTTGAATTTGTCCTTGACCTAGTTCCTTTATGGACATGACCCCTGTATGAGTTAGTATAATCTGCAATTGGTAAGACAAGGTCAGCACATTAATTATGCAAATTATGCACTTTCCCAGAACATAGTGTCCCATACGTAAGGATTTGAGTATGTTTTTTTAAGTTTTTTCTGAAGATTTGTAACATTGACCAATCATACTTTAGGAAGTTCTAATTTATTCATGTCAACTCCAGATTAGCAAAACTAAATGAGGAAATTTAATTAGTCCTTCATCTTATAACTAATTAAAGTTTGCTTACGTATGGGACAAATGCCTTACGTATGGGACATTACATGCAAAGTGAATGGGAAAACCGCCTTTTGACATGAATGCTATATGTCCTTACATTTGTTTGGTTAATGGTTATCTTTGCACCTACTCTGAAGGAAATGTCTATATATCTGCCTCTCCTACTCAGTTGACCTCAGGGAGAGTGTAAGAACAGCATTATTGAGTCATTCTATGATTAAGAAAGGAAAATAAAGAATATTCATTTATACTTGTATTTTCTTATTTTCATTACAGGCTGTGCAGCTGGTCTTAAATTAACATTCCCCGTTAACATTTTGATATTGGACATTTTCTTAATTCAGTTATCATTTTCAACTTTACCTCTCTACAAAATGACTTTGTCCAAGAATGGGATTCTCTGAGTGTCATTTTAGGTGCAGTACACTGTTCAGCATGTACCACAGGTTGTACAGCCTCAAAAGCGAAATCAAAACAATTGTGCTTATGGCGCTCATCAATGACAACATTATAGGTCTTACTGAAAAGAAAAATCACTTAAGGTGTGAGCAGGTAACTTTGTCATTACTAGAGTTGATAGCAAAGGAAAAACCCTATGAGAATACTTTTTATTTTGATATGATTGTTAATATTTCAACTGCTCACCCTCAGAATATGTCATGACTTTAACATCAAGGTCATGAACATGATTTCTGAAAATCCTGTAAAATGAAGACTATAGTTTACATTTGCTATAAACCACAATATCAATACTGGTTCTGTGGTTGGAGTGCTAAAAACACAAATTACACAAACAAATAGGGAATTCAATATTCTTTTCTATTTTGTGTTTGAAGAGACAGATGTGCTCTGAGACACCTTCATCAACTCATACTTACTTTGTACCCCACATCTACACAATTATCAACATACATTTCAATCTGGTAGTGTATGATCAAATGAGGTTATTAGAATTTATTCAAAATTGTAATTTGCAGATCAGTGAGTAACTTAAGTGTTTCAAATCTAGATTTGAATGTGCAAATGATAATCTTTCCTGTATCGCTACACAAGCATGTATGTATGTACAAAGTAACACAAATTTTGTCGTCTTTGGTTTCATAGACACGAAGCCAAGCAATTTGAAAAAAAAAAAAAAAACAGCATTGGTACATACATTCTTCTATCTCCTTGAAATCTAAAACTTTCATTAAAATTTGATTGATTTTGCAGTTCAGCTAAAATTCACATGGCAAAACATGATGATTACAGAGCAAAATGAAGTACTCTTGTTGTTGTTGTGTTTTGTGCTGCATTTCAAACAATTATAAAAGCTTTATAAAAACTCAGACAACTTGCAAGGTAAGCCTAGAGCTACTGAAAGTACCCACTTCAAACTGTATTTGCAAATTACACTGTACATGACATTTGATTCTAAAGTTGAAATTATCAAGACTACAAATTAGTTATTGTACATGTACATGTATGCTATATCAAGGTCACAAGCTAGAATTCGCTCATTTTTTTTTTCATTTGATGAAAAAATATTGACTAGAGTAATTACAAATGGGCTAGAAATAGAGTGTCAGTACACTATATCTGTATGTGCAGACATCATGAGGACAGTGTTAATGCATGACGGAATCCAAACTAAGACATTTAATTGTAAATTGGTAATTACTTTTATTTGTTTTATTTTAGCTTTTGCTAGGTACCTGAACCAGGAAAGTACCCACTTAGAAGTCTATTTCCTTTGTTACATGTTGTAGCATGATTTGTGGAACTGAATATGACACTATGGGGAAATTTAAAGTCATTCCCATGAATGCATTTGTGCACTAAAGACAAATGTCCCATACGTAAGTTGAGCCATGTCCCATACGTAAGGTGTACTTTCGTTAATTAAACCAACTTCATGAAAATATGCTTTATTCTTTTGCAGTGAAACTTTGCTGGAAGATACTTCAGTATTGTACCTTTCTTCACTTCCAAACAGAACTTGATCAGTAAGGTACTTTCAGAGAATTTTCAGTTCAAACTTTATTTTGAAAAATCCAGTTTTTCTCTGGTCCCATACGTAAGTTGGCATATTTTTCTTAATAAAACCATTAACCCAAGGTCAAATGACATCAAACTTAAACACAATATTCTTCTCAGGGATACCAGTCCTCCTGATGATAAACAATAAAATCCAAGTGCTCCTTCATTACTTTTCAGAGGTTTGAAATCTCTGAATGTCCCATACGTAAGGTGCGCGATATCTTGGACTTGCCCGAAACTGTTTTCTCTCAAGGTCAATTATAGAAAGATAGGTATGGTAACGCGTGGGACAAGTAACGCGTGGGACATTTTTGTCACTATGAATATTGTGATGTGAATTGCACATTTGCTCAGAGAAACTTTAATATGGGGTACTAATTATCTAAATAGATGTATTTCTAATAAATTCTTGCAAATTCAAATGATTTAGACCCACCAAAACAATAGATATAATAAAAAATATGAAATGCCTGTGTTATCCTTTATTTTTTAACATTTGACTTTGAATGTGACCTTGAAAATAGCATGTAATGATCTTTTGTGAATTATTTATCCAAAGTGGAGTTTTTCACCAAATTTCAAGTCAGAATTCAGAAAATTACAAAAAATCCCTCAATAATGTACACATTTCCCATAGAAGACTAAGATTTAGTACACTTCCATTGACTTGTACACAAATCGTCCCACGCGTTACTAAAATGTCCCACGCGTTACTAAATCTAATTGAAAATTGCAAGTATGAGATTTATCAGACTAACTTTTTATCTCTTGGATATGATTAGGTCCATTGTGAATTTGGTCTTTTGAAAGTTTCAGGTCAATTAAATCATTAACTTTTATGCAAATGAGAAATAATGACCTAAAAAAGTAACGCGTGGGACATGCTAATTTTGGCCCATCCCTCATTTGCATATTTAATCAGTTGAGAAACTGAAAATCACAGTCATGATAACTTGTTAGTCAGACTTAAGGTCACCATACTTATTTTCGTAAAAACTTGTAAAAATTAAAAGATATATTTTAAAATGCAGAATTTTTGAATGTCGCACGCGTTACTCTAAATTTTAATTTATGCAGATTAATTAATTTATTGCTGGTTATGCGGAAGGATTTTTACTTTTTCTTCTTGAAATTCATGTATTTTAACTTCTTAGCTTTAAAATGATACCAAGTTTATGTAGATTGACCCATTTTGAATTTTCAGTCTTGTGTGATCAAATAGCTTGGACTTGCCCTACAACCACTGAGATACTTGTACTATCTGTAAAAATAATAGTACTACAAATGTACGTACATGACCGGTACACACATGACAATTGGAACTTTCCATACACACTAGACGTAGTCCATACAGTTGTAGTCCATACCCGTTATTCATGATATTACTGCACTGTATCCATAGTTTTGGATTGTAAACTAGATATTATTCCTATCTGTGATTACAGTTTGTATAATATGGCTGTACACTTAACCTCCATCCTATGTCAACAGTTCTAAGCAAACTGGCTAGACATTGGTTACCTTTTTTGCATTTCATGTTCATCCAGACACAACATACAGGTACTGAATATGAAAGCTGACTACCGAGTATCACTTTTGTCGCACTTCGATCTGTTACGTGCTCCCTAATACCAGCTCATACATGTACTGTATGTTTGTATGTAATACAGCAGGTCATACTCCAGTAGTCCATGATTCAATCTATAGAGCCTGTACGCTGTGTCGCCAACACTATCAGGACCAATCCCAGTTTGTTTTAAAATCCTACAGTGTGAATGGATTTTCAACACCTTGGCAGAGACTGACCATGCTAGACTGAAGAGTAGTGAAATGAGCCCTCTTTGATGCCTTTTGTCTTCTTTTCATAGTCACACACCTTTCATTCTGTACTGAGTGGCTTAATCCTTCTTTTTCTGTCAGATCCAGGGCTCTTGCAGATCCAGGGCTCTCATCAAAGCACCTTTGTCTATTTTGTCTGTTCCAGGGCTTTCACTTGTTGATTAAGCCACGTCAGGTTTTAGCTGGATGGCTTTTGTTCCACATCCACAAGTTTACTATTTCTGGCAGAGCCCATCTTTCACACTCAGAACCTCACCTGGTGTATCCTTGGGGACTGGTGATTTCCAGCTATGATTGGTCATTTGTTCAAACTGAATGACCCCCAGACAAATCATCAAGTGAAATGTCATGTGTCATAATGGAGCAAGTAGGATAGTGAACATCAACAGTGTGCGAAGTGGAGTAAAGAGACAGGTCTCAGTAGACTCTACGTCTTTGAAGTTGTCTACAAAGTTCAATCTCCTTACTAATATATCCACAATGAGCATAGATAACCAGGACTCGACCTATCGGAATAAGAAGTACAGTGTACCACAGCTTTGGGTTCAACATTTAACTTTTATTAACTAAAAAATGTAATACATGTATGTTGTTTTTCCAATAAAGTGTGATTAAATACTTCTTTATACACTTGTTGAACATTAAGTCCTTAGTTTACATGCCTTGGAATGAACATATACATTGTATTGTTTGAATTCTTAAAAAAAATAATAAAATCATATTTCAAAGGAAAAACTGTTTGCCCAGAGAAACAAGCATAATACAGACCAATAAGGAAAGTAGATTTACCAATTGATGATATTGAAGAAAAGGCAATGTAGTGAAAACATTACTACAAAAAAAAAAGCTAGAATTCGTAACAGCCTACAATTTCTGTACATAATTGTATATTGATGAAGAACATGAGACATTTAGCCTACTGTATACATGTAGAATGCCTTCTTTCATCTGTAGGTTATATTGACAGGTTAATAACAAATTGTCCTACTTTAGGATGTCAGTGTGCATTCATGTGTATATAAGCACTGTGATCTAGCCAGTTAAAATATGTCTAAAATGTTATCAGCCCCATAACTATAGGGGATTATCTCCCCCTCCCTCCCCTCCCCCCCCCCCCATTTGCCAGTATAGCCAGAAAATAAAAGAAATATAAATATATTAGATAATAAAACAAAACAAAATAAACAAAAATGAGTCAAGGAGCCCCACCCCATTTTGAAAACAAAACAAAACAAAATAACTTGGGGAGGGGGCTTGTAGTGGCACCAGATAATTGTGCTGAAACCTTTTCTTTTCTTTTTTCTTGTCAGCCAGTGAAACCCAGAAGTGGTCCATGTTTTCTAATTCTGAACCCCTCCCCATGAATTCTAGTGTTTGCCTAGATATGGCATTGTTTTGTTGTTGTTGTTGTTTTTTTTTGTACAAAATGCTAATAAGTGTTAATGTGTAGTGCCATGATACTCAGTTTTTGTTAGTGTTTGAGTTACATACACCGTATATATTTTTTGGAGTGGAGGGAACTACTATCTGATCTATACACCTATTGTCATTCTAGGTCAGTGAAGACAAGCTTTTGCAATGGGCTGAAAGATGACAAAAGTTAAGCCACTGATCATTGTTAGAAAAGCTTTGAATCACAATCGGTTGACCTGACTCCTGCATGCATGACAAAAAGCATTCAATTTTGAATAAAATACTCCAAGTCTTGTTTGTTTCCAGTGATTGTGTTGCCCCACCCCTTATCTTCTAAGGCTTATTGAGTGTGCATTTACTTGTAGGAGAAAGTGTCGGCAGTGCCCAGTAAACTTCTTGTCACATTGTTTATTGAACCGGATAGCAACGCTGCACAGTGGCACTAGTCCGACGGTCCCTGACCAGTAAATATCACTGTCGGATCAATAACTTTTTCAGGTATTGACCAGTAAAAAATGAAAAAAAAAAAAAAAATGGGTTCCTACTGGTCCAACAGAAAGGTCTGACCAGCAGAAAATATACAATGTAGGTTAGTGTGCAGCCTTGGGAATAACATGCTTGGACATTCTTTATAATTACTGCACGGTTGGTAGATCTTCCCCCCCCCCCCAAAAAAAAAAAAAAAAAATGTATACATATACCTCACTACCAGATTAATAAAAAAAAAAAAAAAAATGATGACAGTACCGAAACTACTGTACGACCTCATCCCTTTCCCCTTTCAAAATCTTACATTCTAAATTCAATGATAGATTAGATGTACACATATAAAATGCAGAATCAGTGGTAAATTGGCACCTCGTCTACACCCACCCTGTCCACTGTCCACCTAGTCTAATGCCATCTCGTCTAAACCCACTTCGTCTACTACCAACCCGTCTACCAACCATATTGTCTATATGCCAATTAGTCTAATTGTCATTTCGTCTACTAGCCATTTTATCTAATGTCCAATTTGTCTAAGTCACATTTCGTCTAACACCCATTATGTCTATTGACCATTTCGTCTAGTAATCATAAGGTCTATGAATAGAATAGTCTACAGCTCATTTTGTCTAATACCCAATTGGTCTACAACTCATTGTCTAATAGTCAATTAGTCTAATAACCAGTCAGTCTACTGCCAACTAGTCTACTGCCAACTGGTCTACTCCCAACTCGTCTACTCCCAATTGGTCTACACCCAATTGGTCTACTCCCAACTCGTCTACTCCCAATTGGTCTACTCCCAACTCGTCTACACCCAAGTGGTCTACTCCCAACTCGTCTACTCCCAACTAGTCTACACCCAACTTGTCTACTGCCAACTCATATCTACTGCCAACTCGTCTACTGCCAACTCGTCTACTGCCAACTAGTCTACTCCCAACTGGTCTACTACTAGTTATATATGGAATATATATATATTTTTTGTTATTTAAGTTTACTTCATCCATTTTCTTTTTTCCCAGTTAAATAGGTTGAACACTCTTGGTGCCCCATTTGGTTTAAATTTTTATGTTCTAATTATGACAATTTTTTAGGAAAAAAGATAATGTCACAGTGTGAAAAACTTGCTGTGTTATTTTTGTGTTGGATGTGCAATTTATATCAGAAGCAATCATGCAGCATTTATATGTCCAAACTTCAACACTCCATCCATTCAACTTTGATACACAATCATAAGTATGGTAAAAATGAAAAGGAACACATTAGAAGTACATTATCAGTATTCTTTATTCTGTGTGCCACGTACTGATGTATGTAAACGGTTAAATGCACAAAAAAGGTTGAAACATATACACAAAAATATGATTCATGTACAATTTATAGCTACTACTAAGATGAATAATTTACTTGCCTGCAATGTACTCAATACACGTTTCGCGAGGAACCCTAAATAAGCATTTATATGTCCAAACTTCAACACTCCATCCATTCAACTTTGATACACAATCATAAGAACAATAATCCATCCAACTACACGCCCACATCGTAACAACTAAAATAGTCTAATACTGATTTTTGTGCTAATCACGGGCAGGGTTTGATATGAATAGTTCATGACAGTGAGACGGACTGGACACTAGACAAAGTGGTATATTCATTATTAGCATGACCAGATGGAAATGATCAGTTTGGGTAAATTGTTGAGAGTAAAACTATATCAGTTGGGAGTACACCAATTGGGTATAGACGAGTATAGACCAATTGGGAGTAAACCAGTTGGGAGTAGACCAGTTGGGAGTAGACCAATTGGGAGTAGACGAGTTGGGAGTACACCAGTTGGGAGTAGACCAGTTGGTAGTAGACCAGTTAGGAGTAGACCAATTGGGAGTAGACCAATTGGGAGTAGACCAATTGGGAGTAGACCAATTGGGAGTAGACGAGTTGGGAGTAGACCAGTTGGTAGTAGACCAGTTGGGAGTAGACCAATTGGGAGTAGACGAGTTGGGAGTACACCAGTTGGGAGTAGACCAGTTGGTAGTAGACCAGTTAGGAGTAGACCAATTGGGAGTAGACCAATTGGGAGTAGACCAATTGGGAGTAGACCAATTGGGAGTAGACGAGTTGGGAGTAGACCAGTTGGTAGTAGACCAGTTGGGAGTAGACGAGTTGGGAGTAGACCAGATGGGTATAGACCATATTGGGTATGGACAAACTAAGGGTTGGACGATATGATAACTAGACAAAGTGAATGTAGACTGAATGACTTGTAGACGAGGTGGGAGTAGACTAACTAGTAGTAGACAAAATAGATATTAGACGACATGGCAAATAGACATTGTGAGTGTAGACGATTTGGCTATTAGATCAATTGTTTTGTAGACGAAATGCTCCTTAGACGAGTTGGGTATTAGACAATACAGGTAGTGGGCAAAGTGACTATTAGACAATATGGGTACTGGACAAAACGAGTTGTAGACCAAATGGGTATTAGACTAATCGGTAATAGACAATATGCCAGTAGACCAGTTGGAAAATAGACATAGTGGTTGTAGACGAGGTTACTATAAACCGAATCATAAGATGCAAAGAACATGTCTTACACTGTATGGTCCTCTCACTTTGACTTCATTCTGGAAAAAGAAACCTGTGTTCATGACCATGTTGGCAATTTGTAATGACATGACATTGCTCAATTAATTCATAGTTTGTCAGCATTGAATTTATTAAATGCTATTTAACTGATTTGCTGATCCTCAATTTAAACTGGATTATTTCAATGTAAAGTTTTTACTGTAAAAAGAAAATTCTATTGGGACCTTCGTGAAACATTGAGTGAGCATGACATCAATATGTTGTTGTTTTTGTGTTTCCAAACTTTTTGCGTGGGCAGATCGACTATTGAAGATCCTCTCTTGATAATATTAGTTGGCCAGAATTCTGTGAGACTATCTATAAGGTTTACCAGCCACTGGCTGAGCAGACTGGTGCTAATTTCAGCCCCCTTCCATAGTTACAGGGACTTTTCACCTCTCCGTGGCCCTTTCTTTGTTTTCTTTGTAGTGCACTATGATTTCTGCATGTAAAGAAAGTATGGATTATGTGAGGTTTGTTACTTGTTGCTCCATTTTCTCATATTGATTCTTTCATAGTACAGTGTACAATTGCATACAGCAGTCTTTTCTTTGGGAAGCCAAAGTTTTCAAAGAAGAGTAACAATATAACATGATTCATTTGGTTCTAGAGTTGTCATTTAGTTTTTATGCTCTTTATGTGTAGTATGTAGAACTACATTGTGTACATGATCTCTGATTTGGGAACAATTAAAGTTTCACTTGTCTGTGCCAAGTTTCCTGCTATTTAAACCAGTCATTAAGACTCTTCACTGCAGCCTATTTGTAAACAGCACATCGTTTTAGAACCTATTTATAACGGTGATAGATCCACCTTTTTCTCTGTCTCCGCTCGGTGCTGATCAATCCGTTGTCATTCAATCCCAGCAGAAGTTCCTTTGATTGCCTGTGTTCCCTTGAATAATTCTGCGCACAATGCAGGGTCCTAACAGGGATGCAGGCCGCAATGCCTTGAGTATTGATCCCTGACGGTGTCTGAATGGAGGAACTTTCTCCTTGCTGTGTGGAGAGAATAGACTCTGGTTCAATGTAAAATACAATGGAGAAACTATTCCACGAATGGGTGTTAGTTGTCACCGGGGATTGTGGTATCTACACAGCAGGAAAACAAAGTAAGCCTGCATCAATTACCTAGGGCTTCAGAGATGACTTGTTTGGATTCTAACAAAGGAAAAATATCACATGTCAGTGACCTATACAATAGGATTGATACAAAAGTCTTGGCTAGAATAATTTTGCTAAAGAACCTTGTCTGATGGTAGGCCTATGTACATATGTGCATTTTTGCCTACATGTTATGGACAATTGGAACCAACAAATCTCTTTAGGCCTGGAGATCAATATCTCTTGTGTTTGTACACATCTTTTTATAATGCATCAAAATATCAAAAGGACTGATTTTTTTTTTTGTTTAGAAAAGTTTTTGTTTTCTTTTCTTTTGTTTTGCTCAGTTTAATAATGTTCAAGGATATACTTAGTATATCAAAGTACCTGTAATGTTTTGTCATGATTGAAAGACAGAGATTGCAATATTATAATTTAATTCCGCCTCAAAAACAAAAAAAAACCCTTTTCACTGTTTTAGCATCATCTTGCTAGTCAGTCTGATGAAGCTAATCAATGAAGAATTTTCTGCCTTTTGATACTTTTTCATGAATGATAATAATGATAATGAATATTAACATTTATATAGCGCTTAATACTGATGTTTCTAAGCGCATCAATTTGGAAAAAGAAAAAAAAGTATAACATAAAAGTAGAATACAGCATTATGTACATCTTATGATACAACAACAACAACAACAACAGAATTCTTCACTGAAGAGCAAAAAGATGTCAATGGGTAGAAGTGTTATTGGTTATACGCAGAGGCTATGATTAATTGTCAGTGTTATTAATGATATACTGGTAGCGGCAGTCACTACCAACACTATTCGCGATGCTTTGACAGTGAAAACGCCGTCCTTTACTTGTGGTTTCGTTGTGATTTAGTCGTGCAAAAGTCGTGCTTTTGCACTTACATATTGTCCCCGTGGTTTTGCCGTGATTGCGTTGTGATTAGGTGGTGAACGAGTTGTGAAAATGTGCTGGAATCGATGTGAAATTACCGTGGATTAGTAGTTGTTACGTCGTGAAAAAGTCGTGCTTTTCGGGCAGAACAGTCACCGACATCCTGCCTCGCCCCCTCGCCGGCTAGAGTGACTCTTTTGTTATGCAGCGTGAAAATCGAACAAAAGACACATGCTATTCATGGTGATAATCCGCCGATTGTTACATCAGCTTTTGTCCGCAGCTCTTGGGCTCCAAAACCACGACTTTTTCACTACTAGTTCACGGCCGAAGAACGATCAAATCATGCTGTTTCAGTGCTTCTGGAGCGTTGCAAAGTTTGATAATCCGCTGATGATCTTGGTTCCAGCACCTTGTTTATCCATTTCGATACAACAAACGAAGCTCTACTTGCATTGTTCATGTCGTTTGTAACAGTATAGTATGGTTTCGTCGATCGACGCGAGCACCTAGAATAGCATGAAAAGACATGCAACGAAGCATGTGTATTCGTCTTCGTAAATCCCTGTGTTCGTCTTCGTAAATCCCTGCGTTCGCTACCACATTAATTACGACAAATCGCATGCGTGTTTATGTACGTTACCATGCAGGTTCTTCAATGCGTTATCACGGCAGGCGCGTACCACGTGTCGTGTTTACCAAGACCATAATATTAAAGAAGTGCAAGATGCCTGAGCGTGACGTGGACTGTCATGTCGTTTAATATTCATTCAGCTTCTAATTTTATCGTATCGTCCTTATTTCTACATCGGTATTGAAAGCCTAAAACAAACAAAATTGTATTAAAAGCAATCATCCAATTTTACTATTATTTTAGCACCTTACGGAGCCGAATGTTGCCGTTAATCATTTTCAAATGTAAAAGCAAAGAACCGACATTCATTGTAGCATCTTACGGAGCTGAATATTATCCTTAGGCCCTATTCATTTCCGAACGTGAAAGTAAACATCCGCTATTTATGTTAGCACCTAACTGAGCCGATAGATACCGTTAATCATTTCCAAATGTAAAAGCAACAATGTGTTATTTATTTTAGCATCGTACGGAGCAGAATATTACCGTTATTCATTTCCAGATTTAAGAGCAAACATCCAACATTTATTTCATTATCGCATGGAGCCGAATGCTATTGCTGTCCACTTTCGAAAGTGAAATGAATAATCTGACAATTGTTTAGCATCGTATATACGGAGCCGAATGTTACTGTTTTCATTTTTGAACGTCAAAGCAAACATCAGACATTATTTTCCCATGCAACGCAACTAAATGTTACTGTTATTCATTTCGAAATGCTATAGCAAAATATCTGACATTTATTTCAGCATCGTATATTGCAGAATGTTACTGCTATTCACTTCCAAACGAATGTAGGCCTAAAAGCAATCATCTGATATTTATTTTGGCATCTTCCGGAGCGAATGTTATTGCTCTTTACTTTCGAAAGTAAAATCAAACACCTGACATTTATTTAATCATTGTACGGAGTTGAATATTATTGGTATGCATTTCCGAACGTTAAAGGGATCTTTCGATATTTATTCTAGCATCTTCCGGAGCTGAATGTTATTGCTATTTACTTTCGAACGTAGAAGTAAGCATCCGGCATTTATTTTATCATCATACGGAGTTTAATATTATTGTTATTCATTTCCGAACGTCAAAGGGATCGTTCGACATTTACTTTAGCATCTTCCGGAGCTGAATGTTATTGCTATTTACTTTCGAACGTATAAAAGCAAACATCCGGCATCTATTTCATCATCGTATCCGGAGTTGAATATCATTCTTA
The DNA here is from genome assembly GCF_964275005.1 of Diadema setosum. NCBI lineage: Eukaryota > Metazoa > Echinodermata > Echinoidea > Diadematoida > Diadematidae > Diadema > Diadema setosum. Next base: position 5,286,762 of record NC_092701.1, read on the forward strand.
TTTATTTCCGAACGGCAACGCAAACATTCTACATTTATTTCAGCATCTTCCGAAGCCGAATGTTAAGAATCCTTTTCATTTCCGAACGCAAAATCAAATATCTGACATTAATTTTAGCACCGTACGGGGCCGAATCTTACCGTTATTCATTTCAAAAAGTATAAGCAAACATCCAACACTTGTTTTAGTATCATACGGAGTCGAATATTCCCGTTATTCATTTCCAAAGTTAAAAGCAAACATCTGACATTTTTTTTTTTTTTTTTTTTTTTTTTTTTTTTTTAGCATCTTACGGAGCTGATTGTTACCGCTGTTCATTTTCAAAAGTATAGGCAAACATCCGACTTTTTTTAGTGGCCCGATCGGGCCACCAAAATCTTAATTTCTGAAATTTTAGGGGCCCGACGTGTGTTTTTGGTGGCCCGGGCCACCGTTAGTGTCGAGCCCTATGACGTTGAACATTTTTTTAATGCTTTTGATGATGATAATGATAGATCGAGGGCGCTTGTGATAATGATGAAGACGAGGTGTTACGATAATGACAGTGATATATTCGGCCCCTATACAGCGTGCAAATGCGGACGAAACTTCCACGCAGAGCAGTGGCAAACTGAAAGTCTCTTGCGATTTCTCTTTCAGATATAGAACCTTGTTGATAAAACAGCCTACAGACAGAACAATTTCCGTAGTTTAAATCATGAAGCTTTTAAAACGCTGATATGGATATTCTCTTAAAGAAAATTATAATCTGCTCAAGAATCAGAAGTGCTAAGAAGTTGCCGCTCATTTCATCCAATCATTAAACTTTTATCGAGCGGGATATCGTGAACTATGTCATAATTATGTACAGTATAATACGCAGGGCGAGTGATTGTGTCTTGGCCCGTTCAAAATATGACGGAGTATTGTTACAAACAACATATTATACGACATAATATACTGCACGCGGAAATAACTAAGCGGCACTTGTTAGTGATTATAGCAACATTCCGTATCATTAACAGCAATATTACGATTCAGTGCAAGGTAAATTATCGTAATTACGGCATCATGAATTCCGTTATCAACAATAATGCAATTCTGACCTTAACAAAATTTGATAGAATTAATACGGGATAATCTTCATGTATATTATTCTTTGTGGATAGATCAGATTTTAAGTGCCCATGCATGTCCAGTCAAGTAATTTTCATTCAAGTTGTATTCACGAATTCACAGTTTACGTCGATATAAAACAAATTTTCAATCAGTTGTAATGAAAACAATACGAGGCAAGAATTTCATTTATTGATATTTTCGAGTAATATAAACATCATAATCATGACAATGCAAAACCCATACGATCTCACGTTTTACCGAATTGCATGTAATAAACTGCTTACGAGATTAAAGGGAGTTAAATTTTGAACTGTGAAATTACTCTGAATACTACTTCGAGGATTTGGTGATCAACAGTAAATAACTGTTAGTCGTTTTCTGACGACGAAGTGTACTATAATGTCCATGTTACCTTACATCGAACCAGGGAGGTGGAAAAGATCCATCTCCAAACCGACCCATTATATCGGCACAGCTCGGTCATCGTTAGTCATGCATGCGCAGCTCAGCGACTCAATGCCGTTCCACCTTTTGATATCATCATCAAGCACAAAAGCTTCCAGCCGCAAGGAGTTAATGAATATCCGGGTCATTGTTAAACAACCTACGATAGGGCAGGGAGCACCTTGGCTTTTATGTCAAGAAACAGTTTGTATACGTTTGTAATTAAATGCAAACAAAATAGAAAAAAAAAAGAACATCAGGCTTTACAAATCGGGGTTGGCCCCTATAATTATCTATGAACAGTTCTTTTTATTAGTGACCCGACTGATGTGACCTCTATGGTAAGAGCTTAATTTAAGAGAGTACCTATGGTAATTGTTACTTATCTACGCGGTTTTTTATTCATATAGCGTAAGCAACATCTGGCGGAAACTCCATGTAACGATTGCATTATTTTTGCTCTCATTGTAAATACAACAAATTGATGTGAAGAATAATTGTTTACAACAGAAGCAGCCATAATAGATTTCATACCATGGCTTCACACACCCTGAATAATTCAAGGTTTTCGATGTCTATTTCTAATGCTGCAACAATTCGTGATACTAGAATTTAGCTGTTAAAGGGATGGTACAGTATTGGTGGAGATGAGAATTGGGCTTTTAACTTTTTGCGAGATACCAAGAAAACACTTAAGATATAGTACAGAGCATACTATTTTAAGAGGAATTCAAAGTTTATTTGATGAAAATCGGGTTGGGAATAACTGAAATATCCCAAAACAAAGTAAAACAAAGCAATCGTAATAAAGCATGGGTCCCACACTTTATTAGAATCGCTCTTTTTTGGATATCTCAGCCATTTCAAAACCAATTTTCATTGAATAAACGTTGAATTCCTCTTCGAATGACATGTTCTTTCATACTTCATAAGAGGTTTCTCATTATCTCACCAAAAAATTGTTAGAAATCTGAAATTAGGTCTCAACCAAAACTGTACCATCCCTTTAAATATTCAGTAAGTAAGTACATGTACTTGTACCTCTTTGTGTCCACTTTTCCCCCTCAGGGTCGCCGGCAATGCCGCCTACATCTTTGGCACGCTGGCTGAGGATGATATTGGGCAGGTGCGGGTGATGTCTCTGATCAACGGCCCTTCGCCGCACGCCATCCTGGCTAACCTCTTCAAGATGCTGGATTACAACGACACGGAGTGCGTCATGAACGCCGCGGGGACCATGGGAACACTGGTAAGGTCACATGATGAGAGCTACGGACTGTTTATAGGTTTAATGGTAATTTGGTATATTATGGACACGTTATGTATCCGGTCTTTTGGTAAAATGTAAATTGTTGTCATTTAAAATTTATGCCTGTGCTTAGAAAAAAATACCTCATAAAAGAATTAAGATATAATATGCTTGAGAGTTTCAGTTTCTATTAACGTACAAGGTTCAGACCAAAATTTATGACCCAAGCCTCTGTCACTAAAAATAGTTGACATTATACCACAATCTCATGCTATTTATATATTGCAAAGATACATGTTGGCAACAATCCATACCCTCCTTGTTGCTGTTGCGATGTTGGTTTTGTTTTTGAATAACTGTCTCATTTAGTTTGAATATTTGACACCTTGAGATTATACTTTATGGACTAGATATGTATACAGTCTTTTGGTAAAATGGAAACTGTTGAGTGTCATTTAAGCTTTACGCCCATGCTTGAAAAACCTCATAAGAAGGAACATGTGCTGAAAGATCAGTTTCTGTGAACATGCAAGGTTCAGACCAAAATTTACATGTATGACCAAGTCTCTTCCGCTGAAATAGTCGACATTATACCGTCTGTTGAGAATGAGAAGGGCATTTGTCTCGAACACTATGGGTTTTGTGACAACTTAACGCCCTTATCATTCTCAACCGACGATACCATCTGTATGCTACACGTTGTATTGCAAAGATACATTATGCAGCCATCTGTTGTGTATATCCTTGTTGCTATTCTGATGTTGGTTTTGTTTTATAGTGACTGCTTCATTTACTTTGAATATTTGACACCTTGACATTATATTCTTCAGTAAGTCTTTCGAATAAAGCATTACTTTTGTTGCTGAGTTTTCGAATGTTGGTAATTACATTCATGACATGGATAGCCATTGAGAAAACCCCCCCCCCCCAAAAAAAAAAAAAAAAAATATAGCTGCTTTTCTCTCATATAACATTGGCTGTAGTGCATCTCCAACTGTAATTCAATCAGCACTCAGAATATGTAAGAGGAAAGAATGCCTACAAAGAGTACAGCTTATACATTGGTCAGAATGTTCTGTTTTATTGTCGCTGTGTGTCCGTATGATCAGTTGTGTGGTTTTATAAATTTGTTCTGTCTGTATACTGAATTTGATGTAGTATGTGCATTTGACTGGATATCCTCTCTGCAGGCTGAGAGCAAGGATGGGAGAGAATGGATGCTGAGGGAATCCTGCTTGGACCCACTGCTGAAAAAGATCACCACTCTCCTCTCCTCCACCAACATGTGGACGGCCAGCAATGCTGCCCTGGTCCTGGCCAGGTGAGTCAGGATGTGGTGACAGATCAGGCATGAGTACTGTAAAATGAGGAATGTTCACATGCATTTTAATTTCGCGAATTTCATGAGTGCCAAGCTTCGAGAAAATAAAATGCATGTGAAAGCTCTTGTTTACACTACACTATTTGAATTGAATGCCAGTGGCAATTCACGAAAATTTCATGCCACGAAAAAGGCCGTTGGCTTCAATTCACTGTACCTGTCAAACATAAAATAAGAAACATCAATGTTTGCAAGCATCAACACCAGGGGCAGATCCAGGAATTCTGTAAAGGGGAGGTGCCTTTACAAAATCATGGGGGGGGGGGGGGGAGGGGGTGGGCTACACGCACCCCCTCATTTTTTTTCCCCTTTTCATTTCTTTTATTTTAACAAGAAATAAAGAGGGGGCGCCACACCCGGTGCGCATCCCTCTGGATCCGCCACTGAAAACTCTGAACTTGTTTGCAGTATTTGGCATCAGGAATTTAGCCTGCACCTGCACATTCCATAGACTAATATGCGAACGCTGCAAAATGAATATGTGCTCAAAAGAAAAATGTAGAACATGAATGGCCATCAGAAGAAAAAAAAATCACAATGTTAAATTTGGCATAGTCTTTTGCATGACATGCACCAGATGAGGCATCACATCTAAATTTACTACAGTTCTGTATGCCCCCCCCCCCCATGCTTTGCAATTGAGGGCTTCATTTATTTTCCCCCCTGTTTTTCATAATACCAGATGGTGCTTTGTCAGCTGTCATGGAGGTGTTTGCACTCTCTGAGGCATGTCACTGCAATGTCTCGCCATTGAATACCACTTCCTTGTTATGCTCTGTGGAGTTGCGTTACCAGCTATGGCATTGTTAGCACCCGCACCCGTAGCAACACGACGCTTATAGAGAGGACTACTTCCCTTTGCTCTGCTGAATGTAACGGGCATCAAAGTTGACATACTTAATCGTGTATTGTGAGCAGTGACGAAGTGATAGATTTGTAGTTAACAGTTTTAACATCATAGGTTTTTACCCCCTCCCTCTTCTCTCTCGTCTCCAGGATATCGATCTCGGAGGAGGGATGCAAGCGACTCCTCGGCCACATCAATTCCCTCCAGATCCTCACCTGTCTCATCGACTCACTCGGCATGGACGAAGCAGGTATGGTGTTGTTTTCTGCATCATCAGTCCACAGTTGTACTGAAGAAATGTACTAGGGTTTTGTAGGGTTTCCCCATGGGAAGAGGGGTGAATGTAGCCCTTATTGCAGCTAATTGACAAATTGCCCTACATCGATGTAAATAAGTAACTAACTTGATCACTGTTTTAGTAGTAGCCATGACAAAAGAAATCATGCGCATGCATACTTGAGCAGGATTCAAACCTACAACCTCCTTTAATCCAGACAGTCATCTTATTCATTAGACCACCGAGCTTCCGCCTGACAGCCAGTGCTGGTTCTAATCCTTATCGCATGCAGTATAATTACTGCATAATTATTCAAATTCATGAAATTCTTCCCTTGAGCAGTAGACTTGGATCAATCCCAGATCGGTGCGTGTTCTCCCTCAACTTCAGTTTTTGACATATCATTTGTACGCAAGTGTATTGCAAGTGTGTACTCTAGTACCCAGTGGCCTGTAAAATCTCTTTGGTTGCAATAAAAACAACTTGGTGGAAGAATTTCTGATCGTGAATGTGATTGCAGCTAGCCCTTGTACATGAGCATGTACAAAATGTAGTTTCACTACTGTAGTAAGAGAAATACTGGATGTCTCTGAAATATTTCAATGTTTAGACATAGGGAGCATCATGAGTACAGCCTTATAGCTAGAGATGAGCTGACAGAATATGCCATTTTATCTGATTAATTGCTGTAATCAGGTTTCCACATCGTCATGCGGTGACAAGTACACGGTTGCAATGTGTGTCATAGCCCATAACAGCTGTGTGTTGTCCAGAGCATATCAGCTAACACTGAATATGTAAGGTATACCGCAATGTATTCATGCAGGGAAAATTGTGAATGCTGCCCTTGCCGTAATGTTGATGCAAGAAGCACGTTGTCATAGATACAATAGCCACAGCAACCTTTCGTATAGATTAGACTTTTGGTCAGATTACAAAAAAAAAATAAATAATAAAAATAAGAGAGACGTGTATGATGCCATTATGTGCTCTGATTCACACAGAGATATGCAAAGATGTAGCCTGTTCAGATGACAGGGGTACACTAAAACACTTAGTACATTTAATGAGATGTTTTATGTATTCTTTGATATACTGTGTTCACACAGGGAGAGGTATGAACGCAGCCTTTGCCATAGGCCGGCTGTGTGACATAGAGTCAGGAAGGCACAGGCTTCTCAACCACAGGGACTCGGAGAAAATGGTGAGTGCACACTCTTAGAATTTTAGAAGCGTCTTAAAATGTGAAAATCTAGAATAAATTGTATTCACTGCCCTCATGTAGGGTACACAAATAAATCGCTCTGCTTCATTAGAGTCGACACGGGTGCAAGATCAGTGTGTTTATGTGCTGCACTATTGCTTCAGTGTCCTTATTTTATTGAAAGTTCTGTGCATGAGATCACAACACATGGATCTTTTGTGACAGAGAAAATGTTTTGTTACCTTTGTCAAGAAGGGCTTTACTGTAGTCAGCGATGGTTAATGATATCTTTCAAAGATTTTGACCATAGTCATTATTATTATTATTAATAGTTAGGAAACAAAAACACACACAGCTATTTAAACTAAACCTGTCGATCGTTCTCCCATCCCACCCCACTACAGCTGAACAGCCTGTGCTGCATGCTGGCCAGCAAGGATTCCGGCTGCGGCAAGAACGCCTGCTACGCCCTCAGCTGCCTGGCCAGCAGCGACCAGGGCCACAAGAGGCTCCTCCTGCACACCAACTCGGAGCTCATGCTTCACCTCCTGGCTCAGCAACTGGGCAACGGGGACGGCGAAACGGCCTGGTTCGCCGCCATGTGAGTCTTTCTTGCTGTGAAGCCAGAAATATTCGCAGCATGAAACTTAAGCGTCTTGGAGCCGACGGCCTTTTGTAGCATGAATTTTTTACAAATTGGCGACTGGCATTAAATGCATTTTGTATAGATACAAACTTTTGCAGATCTTGGCTTCTCCTGAAATTCGCAAAAGTTTCATGCTCACACAAATTTCTGGCCTTACAGTAATGCTGGGTTCCTACTGTTGTGCAAGCCGCTACACACACCACTTTTGGTCATTAGTATCTGATCAGGGAATTTTTTGTTCATGTTTGTCACAATTTGCACCACAATTGAAATCGTGGGGTTAATCATGGAGTAGTCTTGGTAATCTTATCAGATATTATCAGATTTTGTCAGATCCTGAGGTCAGTCATGGTAATTGCATTGATCATAGACAATTTTTAAACCGTCCGAAACTTTTCTACATTCATCACGATTGTCATGACAGACCTTAAGATGTGATACGAATACCGCGTTTACTCCATGATTCAGACCACGATTTCGACAGTGGCGCAGGTTGTGGTAGACATAAACAAAAATTTCATGATCAGCTACTAATGGCAAGTCATGATGTGCATCGCAAGTCACACAGCAGTGTGAACCCAGCATAAGCAGTACATACAGCCATGCAAAAAAAATGATAATGATAATATTGACATGGGTATGTAGACAAATTCACAAAAGGTCAAATTTCTGAGGTTAACGACCTTCTTTCCATTTATTTCTCAGTGCTACTTTCTCTTACAGTGCAGCTTTAAAGAAATGTGCCATGGTAATGTTATTGAGTATTGTAAAGGAGAGTTTTGATAAAGGGAAGAATTGGTTCCATTGAATGTGAATGGTGGAGGGTCAAATCTGATGGTCGAAAGAGACCTTCTGTTTTTGTTTTGTTTTTTGTTTTTGTTTTTTTTCTGGAATGCATATTCCAGTCCATTTTGTTTAATTGTACAGTACCTTGAGAAATGAATAAGTCAGACTTTGAAGGCAAAGGTCTGTAAATATTGTCAAAATGACATGATTTTCTTGCAGTGAACAATGCCAGCTGGAAAGCATAAGGGTTTCAGTACCAAAGAAATATATTTTCATCAAAACCCTTCTGTGAGGGAAGTCTATGAAATGGATAAATCTACTGACTTGCGCACATTTCATTGATCTATTCAAAAGTCTTTGAAGTAATGATCATCAATGTTACCATACCGCCTAATAAAGAACAAAAATAAAACCAACACAAAGCAAAGCACATTATTGATGGTAAGAGGCACTGTAGCACCAGTGGAATTTGCAACATCTTTTGTTTTTTCTTCTTTTTTTTTCCCCCTCTAGGATAATGGAAGTGATTGCTGTTCATATTTTCTATACAATGTACATTTCTGAACTGAATGTGGCCAAACTTGAAATGATGAACCAATGATTGTCCCGTGTTGATTTGCAGGACTCTGAGAACTCTGGCAGGTAAACGACAAGGAGTACTGAGGATGAGAAATCACACAGATGTGGTCCCACTCCTCAAGGTGAGTATCAAGGGTCTTAAAGGCATAGCTCTATTTTATATCAAAAAGGCTCAGATAACAAGCAACGTGTGTGAGTGTATGTAGTCCAGAACTGGTGTAGCAGCAGCTAGTATCTGCCAGAATATCTTGTCATCACTAATGATGGTAATTGTAACAGGGATGTATGCCGTTCAGTCTGTCTTACCAAAAGATACAGTGGCATAATCAGGTAATGCTGTGAAAGTTTAATCTTCTTTCTTTCTTTCTTGCTTTCTTTTTTATTTTACAATGAGTTTGTTGCACTTGGCCAATTTAACTTGTTTATGATGTTTCATTTGCTGATGAGAATATATATATATATTTGTTTTAATGAACATAAATATCGCTTTTTTGGGGGGACAGTTTGTTAAGGTAAAGATTTACTTAAAAAAAAAATAGAAATAAAACCTGCACAAGAATTCTGTCAGGAACTTATAGAATAGGTGAATGTTTAGCAAGGAATCAGAAAATGCCTTGCAAAATTTTATAGTTGGAATATATTTGAACATTCATTTGATTTGTCTTGATTTGTTTTACAGGGTCTGCATTTGATTTTTTCTTAATGTAAATTGATGTGCTTAAATTTTATCAAAAATGGCAATGTCATTCATGTAAGTCAGTGTTTTCTACTTTTGATAGTAAGCTGACATTATATCTGTCTAATTCCCTCACCATCCTTTTAATAGCAAACTTCCCTCAAGCTTGGCCTTAGCAGTGACCTCTTAGAAGAGGTAGACATGACCCTCGAACTCTTGAAGCACCTTGCCAGACTTCAATTTTATCAAAAATGGCAATGTCATTCATGTATGTCAGTGTTTTCTACTTTTGATAGTAAGCTGACATTATATCTGTCTAATTCCCTCACCATCCTTTTAATAGCAAACTTCCCTCAAGCCTGGCCTTAGCAGTGACCTCTTGGAAGAGGTAGACATGACCCTCGAACTCTTGAAGCACCTTGCCAGACCCGAGGCTCCGAGGTTAGAGGTCAAAGGTCCCCATGAGATCGAGGTCACGTGGCCAGTTATTGAACTGAAAAGCGGGCTTCCAGTGACGTACAGCCTCTACCGTGGTACGTAGCAAGAGTCACTTGTGCACATGTTTTCATTGACGTGTTTAACGCCCTGTCAGCAGTTTGGCCATGGTTATTGCTCCAGTTTAGAATAAATTTGTATAGTTTATATACAGGAGGTCAATAATGAAACCTATTGAAAGTATCTCAGATATTCCATGCATTGTATGAAGGTTAACTTGGTATTTGATGGTACAAAAGAAATTATAGCAAATCAGTTCAAACTAATTCTTAGCATTCTCATTGTGAATAGGAAAATCAGTTTTAAGAATATCTTAACTCAATAAGACTAGATAGGTGACAGGATTTACAAAGCCAGGGCGTAGATTTCCAAGTGAGGCATTGTATTTTCCCAGGTATGAATATTGTGAGAGATCTGATCTCAGTAAGCAATGTGTTAAAAATCCTAATATAGAGAAGGATATCATACATAATGTTGTAAAGTAAGGTGTTGACAGCGATGCAATGAAATTTTAAGAGACCGATATAATTTCTAGTTTTTTTGTTTTTTTGTTTTTTATTTATCATCCCTACATGCTGATGATTTCAGTTGACTGATTCAATTTGTGTGAAGTCTCAGTTTCAGCCTGAAATTCAGCCGGTTTCTATCATCCTGGAATTTTTTCCTTTTTTAATCACCAAAATTGGCCTAAGTTTTAGCAGATGATATGGATGTGTTTTCAGTTCCCAGTAAAAAATTTTTTCCTAGCGAGCATATGATGTGATCACACCTTCATCATTCTTTTTCGCTGTTTGAACTCTATATCACTGGTGCTATCTACAGATGGAAAGAAGATATACAAAGGTGACGAGACAAGTCAACTAGTCTCCAATCTCAGACCCTTCACCAAGTACTCCTTCAAGCTGCAAGTTCACACAGAAGGGGACGACAGTCCACACAGCAATGAATCATTTGCCAAGACGCAAGATGCTCGTAAGTCTGACCTAAAATGCTAATTCTTTAGAGTAACCCTCATCTGTTTTGGTGTATTTTGCGTTATTTTCATTTATTTTATTTTTTTATTTTATTTTTTTTGTTATGAGTTGTTTCGCACTGTATTTTTGGTATTGTTAGTGAATGAAAGTTAAAGACTGCATTTGAATTTCAGCATGCACAAGTACAATGTATGTATAGAAGGCTAAATAATTTGTCGTAACAGGGTGTCGTATGAACAAATTGCAATTAGATGATGATAATGCTGTGTGATTTGACTTTCCCATTGTGTGTTCCCAAGATGATACTGTGTGCAATGGAAGTTGCAGTGTTCATATTCGTAGGATCATGGCGAATTTTCCTTCTTTTTTTATGCAAACTGTTGATGATAAGAATACTCACTTAAAATTGTACCCCAAATGGTTGAGTTTAACTGTCACAGAAACCAGGTGCTATGATAAAGAAATAGTTTTGAAACTCAGAAGCCTCTCTAACATTGCTTTCATTCCATGTGTGTTCCATGTGTGTGTTCCTGTCTCCACAGCTCCTGATGCTCCTGAGGCACTGCGCGTCTTGGGCATGACCATCTCCCAAATCCGAATAGGATGGGCCCCACCCCAGTACAACAATGGGGGCCTGAAGGGGTACATCGTCTACAACGGCAAGCACCAGGTGGAGACGACCTCTGAACTCAACTCAATTCTCAGTGGACTGGCCGCTGGTACAACCTATCAAATCTCTGTGAGTGTCTATGTATTTTTAAACTTACATGCATTTACTTACTACTGTACTAATGTACTAGATGATGACCCCCATGGAAATGTTATACTGTGTACAAAATTGTACGCCATAATAGCGAGTCTAATTTTTTTTTTTCACATATCTGGACTACCCAACAATTTAGTGAGTGAGTAAATTCATGATTGTGGAGTACAGCAATGGATGGAAAAATGTAGGCATGCATGCCATATTCATGTCATTATCAGAGTTAATATTTTTGTGTGTTATTACTTTGGGGAATAGCAGCCGACTCGCGAAATTTGTAACAATAAAAACCTATAAAAATATATGGCATATACAGTAATCACTACCTCTGATTCTTTTGTGCTGTGGCTCTGTTGCTTTGTGTAGTTGACTATTATGACAGTTGAGTAATTTCAGAGCTTTCAGAAAGTACGTAGCAGCTGTATGTGCATGTGTGGTGCTCTGCATTGGTCTAAAATGTTTATCTTTACCTCCCTTTATGCCATGTTGCTTAGTGATGATGTCTCTGAGTTCAAGTATTGCTCTTCTTGAAGCAGCAGAAATGCTAATGCTGAGTCTTTGAAATTGTTATTTCCCATGTCAGGTTTGTGCATACAATCACAAAGGCAAGGGACCCAAGGCATCGTTCAGTGCCACCACAGAGGAACTGGGTAAGTAGACTGAGAAAATGTGACCTTTGAACCCCACCATCTATGGTGGGACATTACAAGGCAGTCCAACTCACTACATATATGCTCAGTTTGTGATTGATGTGGAACTTAAAAATGGCTTCTGTAGGGTATCCTTGTATTATGCATATCACCGTTTGCTTTTTCTTTGAGTTTTTGTAATGGTTATTGCATTGAGACTTAATTATGCTGTACAACGAAGCAAAGTATTGACATTCACATACTAGCATCACTGAAGTTGTTTTTTTTTTTCTCTAGACAATGTGATGTCTTTATTGTTTGATAATGCTTGGAGACAATGACCCATCAAGGGCATTACTTTCTTGTAGTTTGCCTGTCATGACAGATCGTGATGAAAGTCGGGCATCATGGATCACCATTATTTTGTAGTTTTACTACTAATGTTGTGATAGACCACTTCATAATTCCACTTTGCACATGAACAGAAAAAGGTCATTTGCACCAACAGGCATTTTGGTTTGTAAATTCACCGAGATGAGCATCTGTGATGTGATGATCATCCATGTGCTCCTCATCTTAATGATGCTTGCCAGCACATCCACTTGACAGCAAGCCTGGTAGTGGATAATATCGAAAGAAAAATGTTGTGATTGCATTCAATAGAAAACAATGAAATACGTAGATACCTGCTAATTTTCAATGACGGACTGTTCTGGTCACCTGGTCTATTAAGTTCATACTTTGTTGGAACACAAATTCCATAAATTGTTACATCGGGCAAGCTTATGCATTATGCCACTTTGAAAACGATGAAGTGCCTAACCAAATGAGAAAAATGAAAGGTCATGTTTACCAATGCGTACATGAGCTAATATCGAACCGGCTTTATTCGAGCGTGATCTAATCACTATCACACATGGTAGGTGGATGGACTCTTAAAATTCAACAAAGCGCTAAGACTTCGATTGACATGTGATACTTGCATCAGTATCCTCACTAGTTGCACCTGGTTCAACAATTTATGTGGGGATGTAACAATTGGAAATTGTCAGTGTTTACATTTTGTTGGATTTTATATCTTCACCCTCGGCAGGCAAGCATGCACCTCGCAAGCTTACTCTCACCTCCAGAGGGCGCAGTCAGATCCACGTCACGTGGGCCCCGCCGGAATTCCCCCTGGGCAGGCTCTACCGCTTCGAGCTGACCACCAATGGCAAGGTGGTCTACTCCGGCACTGACCTCAGCTATACGGTCAAGCAGCTGACTCCGAACACGGAATATTCCTTCACGGTAGGTGTGCGAAAGATGTGCCCTGAATGGATCCGCGCTAACTCGGGACAACTCGGACCACCCGTCGAAGGTGGGCCGAGTTGTTCCGCTGGTTTGTATCGATAGTGTTTAGTTATCGTTCGTCTGTGTTTGTGTTCATTTTGTTTTTATGACATCTTTTCTAACCGTAATTTTGATGGAATTGTGTTCAGTGATTTCTTTAAATGGTATTTCACAACTTTTGGGTGGGTATAATGAGGTGAAACTGAGATTTCAGACATTTTGTTTTTTTTTGTGGTTCGCCACAGGCGCAGGTTCATTTTCTGCGCGGTGTATGAACTCAGCTCAGTAAGTTTTTGCTCTGGTTTTGTCAGTAAATCTGCGTAAAATGATCACTTTTATTGTTCGTGAAGGTCTATATTTAGTGAACGTGCCCTGGACTTCGTTGCTCGCTCTGCCAGATTTTTGTAGTTTCCATTGAATTCCTTTCATACAGTTTTGTACATGGCAACAGACACCAGGATGACACATGTTACTCTGAGATGAAGCGTCCTTCAACTTAATGATTCTTGCCTTGAGATGATTTTATTTCAACTGATTGACAAATTGCCTCTCATCTACACATAAGCACAGATTATTCAGTGTTTGAGCAGTAGGTCAGAGTAGCTATGATAAAAATCACTGGCATACATCCTCTTTATTAGCAGCAGGTAGTAAAAGGGATCAGAACCATCACTGGCCATCGGATGGAAGCTTGGTAGTCTAGTGGATATTACGCCTGTTTAGCAATCAGGAGGTCGTGGATTTGAATCCTACCCATTTGTGTATGCCCATGATTCTTATCATGGCTGCAACTCAGAAGACTGCATAATCGGTGCTTATTTACGTCGGTGTGGGGCAATTTGCCATTCAGTTGCAATCAAAAACAGCTCGACACAAGAATTGTCATACTAAATGAATATGCAATCTTCGCTGCCTTAAAGGATTAGAAGGATTGAATACAGACCAAAAGAATGATAGAAGTTTCATCAAAAGTTGACGTAAAATGAGTTGTGAAATTTCAAAGTTTTCACCGTTGGTTGCAACCACAAACAGAAATCAAAAGAGGCAATAATGCCATAACCTTACAACTCTCCCATCGGTTTGTACACATAAATATTGCCAGAAAGTCATGTTCGTGGTAGGGGATTTTGTGATTGCAACCACTCAAAACTTACCCTGTGATAATTCTGCACCTACACTCAGTCTTTCATGTGCATTCTATGTTTTAACAGGTGAGTGCTGTGACCAGTGAGGGGAAGTGTGAGACTGAGCCTGCCAAGAAGAAGACAGGAAAGGATGAATGTAAGTTTCAAATGTCATGTGACCGTTCACATGATTATATTTCTCCCCACCTGACTTCTAGATATCATTTGTTACTGTTCTGCATGTTATGAATTTAATCCCCATCAAGTATAAGCAGTTTGCAGTATTCAAATTTGATGGATTTTAGTTTCTACCTGAGGAAGAATGTGACTATATGAAAATGCAGCCTGTTTCTTTTTAATCATGAAGAGTTACATTTCCTGGAGAGGTTGTTGAGATCATTCAATGAATGTTTAGCCATTTCACTGTTAGGAAAAAGTTTGACTGTTTTTCAAAAATGATTAGGCTGTCAGTTGTCAATTCCAGATGTTCATCTTGAGAGCGTACTTATTTTCTGGCAAGTTTGAAGGCCCCCCCCCCCCGACCTATCACTGTAACTCATAGTTTTTATCAGCCGCAGTCACAGTACGGGAACCTACTTGGTATGCTTGGTGTCATACTGTATGTTATATGATGACTAGAGCACAGCTTGAATCGTTTAAAATTTTCCAGATGAGTTCAAAACACATTTGCGCCTTTGCCTTTTTAGAAACTGCTCAATGCGCAAAGCATGAATATGATTGTTATGGTATGCTACAGTGAAGCTGTCATGTAATGTCGTGGATGTGTTGTTATCATTCATTGCAGATAATGTGCAATCTACAGCTCCGGTTTTCTTCTCACATCCAACCAAGGTGTCTCTTGAGACGAAACCTAGCAGTGAGTATCACCCCTGAATATGAATATATTTCATGCCGCCTGTTGCTGTATCTACCCCTGAGCCTGTTCTGTTTATTTCTGTCCAATTTAGTTTACCAGTATCAACTTCTTTGGCTCCACTCATACCTCAAGCTGCACTCTGTCTCTTCATTTTGTCAATCACCAACTTTGCCTTTAACTCATGCCTCTTCATTCTGTCTATCACCAACTTTGCCTTTAACCCATGCCTCTTCATTCTGTCTATCACCAACTTTGCCTTTAACCCAATGTGTACTTGAGCCAGTCGTATTAACACATTGTTGTATTGGAGACGGACATGCCCAGGTCAAACATAGTATTTCTTTATAAATGCTTGCAAAAGCTGCCACTCTTTGCTCTTAAATGGAGACACATGCATAGAAAATGTGTGAAATATTAAAGTTGCAATGCAGTGATAACACATTTTTTGTTAGGTGAAGACGCAAAAATGCAAAATATCAGCACAGAACAAGTGCTGGAAGTATTGCACTCTCAGAGGATGCCCGATAGTGGTTGCAGTGTGATGTTTTATAGATTTGGCCATACATGTAGCTTATCCATTGATCTTTTGCATGAGAGTAAATCGCGTGCAGCTTGTTGGGGAAATCTTACCACTAGAGCCTGATCGATCCTCATATAACATTCTACCTACCCACGACTGAACAGGGAAGACTCTTTAATAGGGATGAAAGTTGTGTTCTACAAACAAAACTATTTTATTCAGGTTCATGAAATTCTTCCGTCACGATGTTTTACGTAGATGTAGGGCAATTTGTCAATCAGATTCAATGAAGTTATTTTACT
Organism: Diadema setosum; assembly: GCF_964275005.1. Lineage (NCBI taxonomy): Eukaryota > Metazoa > Echinodermata > Echinoidea > Diadematoida > Diadematidae > Diadema > Diadema setosum. The sequence continues at coordinate 5,302,965 of NC_092701.1, forward strand.
CTTATGATCTCAAAATACTCCAAAACAAGTCATCATCCTGGCATTTCGCATCAACCAGACAAGTTCCTTGGTAGACCCTTTTGATGGATTGGTGGTGGAAGATGAATTTTGTGCCCTTCTGAGAACTTTTTTGTTTGCCTTTAGACCTATTTGCAAATCATTGCTGACGAGGAAGGCACCAGGTTACTCTCTGTCACCATGTGTTCTTTCTCCTCTTCCAGGTAAACATAAAGACAAGTCTCATCCCAGATCAGCATCGAGACATAACAAGAGAAGAGAGTCGGTAAGACAAATATATTTTGTACTCTTCGTTCATTTTTGCCTTCTCTGCTTGCAAGGGGCTGTCGTATTGTTTGTGGCTGAAGTATGTAACCAGTCACTCTTTTCGTTACATTTGATCTGATTGGATGTCCAGATTTTAGTGAAAGTAATTAATGTAGGTTACTAGAGCAAATATTTCAAAAGTGAAAGACCTGAAAAACCTGAGGGAACAGTAACATCCTGTTGCTGTATCAACAGTGTGATGGAGTAAGCTGTGAAAAAAGACACAAATACCACAACAACAACAAAAAGGAAAAGATTGAACAAAAAACTATCACCGTGAAAACGTTCTGGAATCTCCCCGATTGTAAGGTGTGAATGCTGTCAACCCTGTGACCTGCCTCTTTGCTCTTTTTTCACAAGTTTGATTGTGGTCAAAATGATTCAAAGCCTATCTGTGTGCTACTTTGTCCGACTTCTTCATCTTACATTATTTCTTAATCTCCTGATGTTGATGTTGTTGTCGATACAGTCAAAGCCGTCCAGATCCCTGATATCACCGTCCAGCTATGACGCATCAACGTCAAGACCGGTGTCTGGTATGTACTTCCACTGCGTATCAAGAATTTCCAGTTTATATGTCTCCATTTTGTTGTTCTTCAAATTTTTATGCCTCACTCTTGAATTGATTTATTAACTCAATTTTCTCGCCGCAACACTCAATTGATGTACATCAAAATAATCTGTACTCTGTGTGCTTCTGTAGCTGTACTAATGCATGGAAGTATTTGATTTTATGAGCATGTTGCCCTTTCTGTCTTGTTACTCATTTACCAAGGGATAAAGTGACAACAAGCCAATAGGGTAATGATGATATTATACAGTTCCTAGAAATGCACAATACCATAATTTTCTATGGGTGTATATGAAATCAAAAATCATACAAAAATAGCGCTCTTGTAATAGTGACATAATCAACAATAATCGACAAGATGAATATTTAGCACAGATTTGAATTTATCAAAATCTGTAAATTGTCTTGCTTCGGGGGAGATTACTCCATAATGCTGGTGCCATTTTATCAAAAGTCCTTTCACCAATTGTCTTGGATTTCACACATATTTCAGAGAAGATATTTTTTGACTGTGAACATAGATAACATCCAGTATTCCAGTGCCATTATGATAAAACTCGCCTCATGAGGTGCAAAAATTCTCTTTGTTGCTCAGGACATGCATCCATGAATCGTACATTTAAATTCTATAGCCATCTGAAAAGCATACAAGGAAAGAAAATCAAAGCAGAGCTTCTACAATAAGCTGTATATGACATCTTTAAGTTGTGATGTCCTGTCTTGCCACTGCTCACCAATATTTGAGCATCAACATTATACAATTTCTATTTTATCACCGACTTCTGCCTCATGTAGCAACCTCGAGTTCATGGAGTGGTCATCGCAAGAAGAGGTCGATTAAGAGCGGGAGGAAGCAGGTGGACTCGGGCCTCTCAACAACGGTAGGTAGCACCATCATTAAAACGCCAGATTAGAGATTTCTGTTTGTGAGACAGTCAACCTTGCCTGCTGTGGCCCCGCACAAGTCAAAAAACTAGCTAAGTCAAAAAACAAGTCTACCCGGGATGAATGTTGACATGTGTAACGTCTCTTGTGTGCATAGAAATTCACACAAGTCGAAGATGGAGTTTCTCTGGTCCCTTTAAATTTGACTGATGCCAGGTTGAAGGTGTTTTTGTTTACTGACATGTTCAAATTTGTGGATATGTGATTCCTGAAGGCTTGATAACAAGCTATGAATAATCCACATGTTTCTCCATTATAGATTACGTTTCATTGCTTGGATCCAGAGTGCGTGCATGGAGCTGTTACATCTCATGGAAGCCTATGAAGATGTTTGATATTGATTGAAAATTAATGGCTAGCATGATCTAATTACATTGTATATGACTGTATACATTGTATGCTAGACCAGAAAAATCAAGACAGGTTTTATATCAACAGTCATTGAATCCTGAGTGCAGGCAAGTTTGTGTGATCAATGAGATTATCATTAAAGTATTTGAATGAAGCATGGTACAGTGCTGCCTGTGAATTGCAGTGTTTTAAATCTTAGTTTAGGATGACTTGTTGGATTGCTTGTGTTAGGAACATGCTTTCTCGGGGGGGGGGGGGGGGGGGGGGGCAAGAGTCTGCCAAGTTTGGTGACAGGGTCTCGAATGTGTTTATTCCTCTCTACTAGGACGCCAGGAGAAATCGCCACATTGCAGCACTGAAAGAGATGGAACGAAGCCAGAAGTCGTCCACTGGTGAGGAGTCCTCCGACTGGTCAGAAGAGGATAGCCGCTGGTCAAGCAGCGTGTACCAACAGGACCAAGTGGATGGGTCAAACCTCGAGCCAGACCTTGGACCCCAAGGAGACGCACAGCCGAAGGCGTGCAGCGATCCAGAGTTTCTGAGTGTCACGGTCTCCTACCGTGAGAACAGCAACGACGAATCGCCCCAGGGGTCAAAGGTGGGATCAGCTGATTCTCTGGAGGGTCGAAGACAACAACAGCTTTTGTCCAGGAAAGATGTCACTTTTGACGAGAATGTGTTCAAGAGCATGAAAGAAAAAGAGAGGAAGGCGCACGTCCATGATGCGGCATTGAAAGACCTTGTGCGAGACCTTCCACCAGATCTAGCTGATAAGAGAGCCCTCCTGCGCATGTCCCTCAGCATGAAACGACAGAGGACGGCACCCGGCGTGGAGCGGGAGGGTCTGAAGTACCCAGGGGACGTGTTGGCAAACCCCCCTGCAAGGACAGGCCGTATGTATCAGACCAGGACTCAGGAAGCCCTCTCAAAGAGAAGGCAGCTTGACTCCCTAGCTCACGACAGCCGGCTCAGCTTCAATCCCGCGAGGGCGATGCACGACCTCCGTCTCAACGACCAGACGGAGCTGAGCCGGGACGGCGCCCAGGGCAGCATGGGCGAGAATCGCGACTTCACTCTCATGGCCAATGGCATCGTCCTGTATCAGGAGAAAGTGGAGCTGCAGCCCGACTCGGTGGACAGGGCCAGCCAGAGACGGTCGCCGCGGAAATCCGACCACGAGGATGCCATCGACATGGAAAGGTTGCCCAATGATCTCCTTGATCCCTCGCCCCGCGAGATGGGCTCGTTACGGGGGTCGTGGAATGAGGACGAGGGGTTTGGAGTTAGCGACAGCGACGATGAAGACAGATTGACGGGAATGGCGCAGACTTTTGCCGATGATCACATGACGAAGAGCAGCGGCTACAGCCATCGGGGAGACAGGGTTTCTACAGGGAGTAGGAGTGCCAAGAAAGATGTCTTATCAAGGTAATTAAAGTGTCCACTCCATGTTCGTGCCACATCACCATTATAGTTTGACCCTTAAAATAAATTGCACAATATAATACCGTCCCACTTGTGCTTGAACAGAATGGAGAGTTGCATGTGTTAGACTACATATCTACGCTGCATGTTCTTCATGTTTGTTAAATAGTCACATGTGGTATTATACACAGATATGGACTGCTTTTTGGGGACATTGTTGATATCATTGCCCCGCCCGAGGGATCTCAACTCCATGTTGTGACCCAAGAAGATTGGTCCATAACGTGGAGTTGAGGTTTCGATGTGCAGTTATACAAGGAATCCCCCAAGGGAAAGCACTTTACATCTGTTTTACAAACCAAATATAAGTAAAGCAAATTTTACTTCGGGGATTGTGATTACGCTATCCAATTCTTGCATGATGTACTACCATACATGTTTGCATTGCAATCACATCGCACAAGGGTTACCTGTCATGCTAGGGCAGCCAAGTGTTTACAGTAAATGTACATATGCACCAGATACATACCATGTACCATGTACATTCCAAAAGAGAATAGTTTAATACTATGGGGTAGATGACCTCTATGGAGCAGTTTGGGTACTATGAAGCTGCAGGAAATTGTTGTATGTGTGCCCCAAATTTAAATCAGTCGGAATTGGGGATTCATCAGATGAAGTGTCTAAATATGTTAATATGCCTTCAAAAATATTGATGACCAAATGTGTGTGGACTTTCCTTCACTGTAAATGAGCAGACTAACACATATTAAGCATGTAGGATACTCATGAGAGAAGAAGAAGAAGAAAAAAAAAAATGTAACTCATTTTAATGCATGATATGTGCAACAAGAACAGTACAGTATGACAAAGAAACAATTGGATGTGTTTAGTTGGATGTTTTGTTATAGTTCTGAATAAAATATTGTGATAATGATTATGCCATTATATTAGTTGTCATTTAAAGCTGCACCTACTCTGTTTCTGTGGAAGCTGTTACAATTCGGTAAACAAAATGTTCTGAACTCCTACATATAAAGACTTTCTAAATGCTTTTGATTCTTCAGCAAAAACCCACTGATGGAACAGGCTCTGCCATCTCGCAGTGCACTGGTAGACCACAGCTCCTTTTATCAGAGAGCAAACACATTCATCTCAAGTCACAGGTAAGCTGATGATGTTATCTGCTGAAGACAGCCTGCCAGTAATCCAATCCAAACCTCCAGAGGGCACTATTTCTGTGAAATGTAGGAGAACACATGTTTGTTTTAGTAGCGCTCTTGGTTTTTAGCCAGGTACACGTGTATTTTGTCATGCCTGCAAGCAGGGCTTATGTGGTTTCTTAAATAAATCAGTAGGTTTAAGCTGAACAATTACAGTTTACTTAACCTGATGTATGGAAGGACCCATAGGAAAATGCTTTCTTACCAGCATCAGTTATCATGGATAGTCATGTCTGGAAAGGAATTTGTGACCCGCTACAACAAAAGGATCAGAAAGTCGGGGGAGGACGGTTTTCTGAAAGTGATGTGACATTATTCCCTTACTCTTTCACATATAACACGACTCATAAAAGTACTCTGTTGTGAACATCTCAATAAGTATTTATTAGCACATGTCGAGTGGTGTAGGAAATCAGCATTTCGATAAAACCGCTTTAAAGTTTTCCTTCCGACGCTATCATGATCAAGGGGAGGCAAGACAGTTTTCACCTCTTGACAATAGAAGGTATGCTCCTAGCAACCTCTGTGATGTTCATTCAAACATAGCGCCAGTGGTTTATGCACAACCAGTCAGTAACCAGAATGCCACACACTGACCAATAAGATCACTCCCTTTTTGCTAGGGGCAGAGTCAAGCTGCAGCTCTAAATCTAAATCTGCGGACACGCCTCAGTTCTGTTGAAAGTTGGAAAATCATGGCCAAGAAAAATGCTAATTTCTTGCCTTTCCTTTGATCATTTAGCTTCGAATTTGGGCAGATGATCAACGATACTTTAGACTATAAAATCAAGCCAAGAACAAAAATCTGATTGCTTTGACTGATTTTAATGATCTGACTTCAAACTTGATTTTCTCGGCTTAGCCGTCAGCGACTTTAAGGTTAGGATCCTTATGTCGTAGTGGGTCACATTTGATTGCATGAAGCAGTTCATGGCAAGGGATAGGCAGCTTTACCCGTCAACTGTTCCTCATGCAGTGCACTCCCATTATATTAGACATGGCTAGAACAAAGTAAAAATTCAGGTCCCCAAATTAATTTCAATGTAACGAAGGAAAACTGCTGGTCCCGAGGACTTTGCTGTAACTCCAGTCGACTGTACTTAGTATCATCGAAACAAACAGCCCCCAAACTGGATTAGTCTGAATGTCCGTCAGGTAACTTCATAAAGAAACCTTCTATCTACTAACATTCCTATATTTCGTATGCTTCAGTTGACATTGATGATTTGTTCCTTTTTTTCTTTTTTCTTTTTTTCTACATGCCCAAGTATTTGCTGTTCTGAAAACAACAAGTAAAAAAAAATATATATATGAGGGATTTGAAAATAATGTACTGGAGAAAATGGCAAAAATGATCTAAAGGATGAAACTTATAATCTGACACTATCCAAATTTGGTATGCAAGTCCTAATGGGTACAGAGTACAGCATATTTACATCAGTCATTCATGGATTTTCACATTTTATTGTATGTGTTGTCAGGCCAACTCTGAAAAAGAACCTGGCGAGGCTGGTTGCGCCCGGAGCCCACAACATGCCCCAGTTTGCCTCCCAGATGACCTACGACCCCGAGTTTCCTGCCAGCAAGAAACCGGGCGGGGCCAACAAGTACCAGTTCATCCCGACCCAGTTCCGCACCCAGCCGGTGAATCTCCCCACGCCCCTCCTACCGAGGGGGAATACCCTGGCCAGCTTACAGGATAGAAGTGAGTATTCTGTAATAGGCCTGTCTGTACAATTCCAAGAAGGATTGTATATCATGCTAGCACATGACCATATGTGTAATCTGTGGAATACAGTAATCTGCTAGCAGTGTTCTCACAGCTTTACCCTGCTGCATGTTGAAACATTGTAGTTCTTCATAATGATGCCTTTCTCCTGTCACAATATGGCAATGTGTACTGCTTGACCATGTAAGATGAAATATGAATGTGAGTAAATATGCCTGTGGTGCAAATTCAAATGTTTCTTGTAACATCATGCCTTCAAAACTAGTATATCTTCTGAACTTGTTAATAGAACCTGCTATGTAATTGTTGTTATCATTCACATTATCATTAGTAGAAGTAGATAGAAGTAGCAGTAGTAGTAGCAGAATTAGGAAAGAAAAATATATGTTCTGCATGCCATGCATTTTGAATCAAACATCTGATTTCACAAGTCTTCAGCTGTGTATACATATATTATCATGTATTCTGCTTACCAACTTACTGTTGGTGTGAGAGCTGAAGTGGTATAGGAATAAGTTACCAAAAAGGTTCAAGAGATCGGAGTCACAACAACAATCCTGCTCCCTGTAAAACCATATTTCATGCTTTCACTTTAAGTATTTGACGTACACTTGTATGTGTCTAACTAGATCTTCCTCACAGATAGGAAGACTATTGATTCATGTTTCTTTACATAATAACCAGCTTCTCTTCAAAGGAAGATATGTCTTTATGATGGTAATTACCACTATGGGGATGCATGAATAGAATTGTGCAAAATAATGATGATATAAAAATTTGGTTTACTCCACTGGACTGTACTGAGATAAACTGCAGATTTGAAATGTCAGTTGTAATGTTACTGAAAATGTTGTCAGAGTAACGAGACACAGTTGATTGCAGTATGTATTTGTTGTGTTTTGTCATGAACCCTGTGGAACAAGTACTGATTGGATAGCTTCAATCAATTTTCGGTCCTCGGTCATTGTATTTTTTTTCTTTGGTGGGGATGAGGTTGAAAACATGACTTGTGTATCTGTGGGTAAACAGAAAACTAATCGATACTGATTGCATGATACTATTACATGATAAGTATTGTATATGCCATGTATTTTGCAGAGTTTTTATTTCTATCTTCATGAGTTTTGTGAGCCTGGTGCTATTCATGAATTTAGCAACACACAAAAAATGTTAATCAGATTACAACATGAATGAGATGTGCATGGGTTCATTTCTGTTCATCACTGTTCTTCACCTTTGCAAATTTAACCACTTGCGAAATTGTTGGGAAGTCCCGATTTACAAAAAACAAAAACAAAAACACACACACAAACAAACAAACAAACAAACAAACAAAAACACCTAGATTTGCTAGATATATGGCGTATGCAGTATGTATGTGTAGGAGATGCCTCTGTCTCAGATTATATGTGACCGTGCATCACAAAATGAACAAAAAGTCGCACGCACTAATTTTGTGTGAGAGCCGAAAATAGGTGAAATAGGTCAATCTAGCCAATCTTGACTTTTTCATATTTTCTGAAAGAGCAAGTCTTCTTCTACATCATACTAAAGTTTGGGATCATAAAACGAGAAGGAAATTGGGTTATTAGCAGTTTTTCTGGAACACTTTTTTGTGGAATAGTGTGATTAGGTGTTTCTCAAAGAGTCCTCTTTTCATTTCTTAAAAACCCTGTTCATGCTCATCACTTTAAACTCCAATAACTTTAGAAGGGATTAAACTACTGCTTTGAAAATTGGCACTAATCATCAACAGAATGTGTTGATAAAGCATGCACAATTTCAGTGTAATCTGTTAAACCCTTCATTGTTGTTGCTCTGGTGGTTATCATCCTGCTATTTGTTCTATTTATCGCACAGCTAGCGTGGCTTGGTAAAGATTAAACGCTTGAATAGGCCCTGTTCTTCAGAGCCTCTTTTCTCGGTTCACACTTATCCAGGGTGTGTACTTTCTTTCCAATATCTAGATAGGTTAGGAGAGTCCATTGGATTGAGTTATATATCATTTTAAAGCTTATTAGAGTCTGCTCTTTCAGAATCAGACCTTAACTAAAAATCCATGTCTGGCGACTTTTTGTTCTTTTGTGGTGCAGGGTCACATATTTGCATCACTATTTTTAGCATGATTGATGCGTCTTGGAATATTTCAGTCTCTGGTCTTGCATGCCCTTTGATATATTATATCTCTTATCTTCTCCTCTACTACCTCATCTTCCTCAGTACTGCCGCCTAGCCTAAGGCAGGCTCGCTGCCACACTAGCTATGACCCTGATCGTAAGGCTCCCATCTTTCCTACGACAAATCCTCCCCTCTCCCACGCTCCTCTCATATAGCCTGTTAAACTCATAACAAGTCCCCGAGACCTTTGCATAATTATGCGGTGTGCTTGTTTTGTGCTGTTTTCCTCCCGCCCCCCCCATACCCCATAATACTCTCATTGATTGACATAGTTGTTGTGGGTGAAGGATCTAACAAGCGCCGTAATCCAGAGCCAGTGTAGGCGTGTTTTGCCATTTCTTGTCTGAATTTGATCGCCATAGTTTTTGCATTATTACACTCTTGCTAATGTATCACTGATATGCTCATATCATCACCTTTTGTTGGCTCAGATTATACCAAATAATAATTTTTTTTTTCTTTTCTTTTTTTTTGCCATACTTGGTTTTTTACCATTTTTAGCGTATGTGTTTTTAGTTCCGGTGTGTTTGATTCTCTCTCTTTTTATTTTTATTTGTAGTCAGTGTAGTTTTTTTTTTTTTTTTTTTTTTTTTTTTTTTTTTTTTTTTTTTTTTTTTTAACTCTGACATGTTCATAAATATAGCATCCATACTGCTACTTATACACTAAGGGAGTTGAGTGTTGTGCATACTTGTACTATATACCATATTCTTGTATTTTCTAATCTTACTACGTGTTTTGTTTAACATTATCACATGTTATTCATCCATTATTAAAGTGTCATTCATATTTGTATTATGTGCCTGTATTTGCATGCATGTGATATAGCCATCATAGATATATCTATAACTATCTAACTCCATTTAATCAACCCTTTTAATTTATGGTCATAGACTCTTGTTTTGAAGATGTAATGCTTGTTGGTCTAATGAAAACATAATAGTAATTTATAGTCTTTCTGCTCATTTATGTGTACTTAACACCAGTACATAAATACCGTGTGAATGATATCAATGATGATGAGTGGTAAAACTTGTAAATGTTTAGTCTTGTGAATAAAATGCAGAGTGGATTCTAGTCCGAACTTTCATGCTGTGGTTTGCAGACCACCCTTCTTTCTCTGATATTTGACAAATATTTCAGTCTTGAGGGAGACTAGCCTCTCTCTCAGAGCTAAAGACCTGTTTACCATGTAGCCATGTCTTTTAATATGGACAAAGTCTGTAGATACTCAAGACTTGTCTGTATGCTTTCCACATGCTCACCATGTAGATGGGGGGGGGGGGGGGGGTGATCAGCCAACAGTGAAACCTTCATGTTACTTAAAGGACAAGTTCACCTTCATAGACATGTGGATGGAATGAATGCAGCAATATTAGTAGAACATGTCAGTGAAAGTTTTGGGAAATAGGACAATCTGTTCAAAAATTATAAATCTTTACAGTATCTGCACAGTCACGGCTGGATTAGAAGACTACTACAGGGTTTGATGTCTCATACGTAGAACGATATAATACAAGGAAGGAAGAGAATTTCTCAAAATTTTACTTTTTGAAAAATATGCACATTTCGTTGACTTCTCACTGACGTGTGTTAAGGGTAATATCATTCCCCCTGCCTTCTGAAAGGGGGAAGTCAAGTGTTCAACTCTCACTGATGTGCTCTACTAATATTGCTGCATTCACTCAATCCACATGTCTGTGAAGATGAACTTGTCATTTAAAGGTAGAGAGAGTGAACAGTATAGTTGTTGTTTAATAGTTTAGCTTGTACTAGGAAATATAATACAAGTAGTAAGATTTGATTCATTTGAAAGTCTATCTGCCGTGGATGTTGCTGTTTTGCTCTTTATTTTTTTTTCATAATTCATCCATTTAGTTTATTTCATTCAGTTTATTTTAGGTTTTTTTTTGTTGTTGTTGTAATTAACATGACAGAATGAACTTCTGTGCCGTCCCAAGAATGTTTTATAATAATGTCTGTTTAATGGTTGTCTGCAGTGGATTTTTGTCAAAATGTTTATTTTGGGGGAGTGCAAATCAGTGCATATTCTAGTCATATTTGAATGCATTGATGATTTCAAACATTTTGACATGCCTATATTCTCCTACAGTATGTTCTAATACTGTATTATGTTACATGTCAATAGTTTCACAGTGCAAGTGATAAACGGCTACATTTGTAGGTACATTCAGTTTAAACAGTTTTGCAGAGCTAATGCAATATTGGTATCCGTGGCTACAAAATGTTCAGTAAACAGTGCATGAAATAATATTTCAGGAAATTGTCCTCAGACAAGTTTTTCTTCAATTTCCTGTAGATATTATTGAGCATAGCAACATGTGCCATGCCGGCCCCATGTTTCATTATTTGACTTATGTGTCACTGAAGTGAAAATTACGTGAATTTGCTTTGACGTGCAGGTTTTGTTTGTTTGCTTACATGAATATAAGATATTTTGAAACTTAGCTTTTGTTTTTGATTTCATGATCATTATTCCATTGCTTACCAAACTTTGAAGTTATTGAATAAATTACATTGGCTAGTTTCTTACCCAAAGTCCACTGTGTATCTCCAAGTTCTGTTTCCATATGACTGATTTCAATCTGTTTAATGTGTAATGGCCAGTAAACATTGCAAGAGTACAGGCATGATCTCAGTTTGCCTTTTGAAGAAATTGAGCATTGCAGCTGTGATCAGTGTAAGATGGCCTAAATTCCAGTCAACATGTAGAGCCATAGAGATTTATCTGAGACATTTGAAACTTCTGGCAAATTATGCATGAAACATTAGTTATAAGACTGAGTAACATTGTTACCTTTTCAATGATATCTGATTTACAAGGTGCCTTTGTGAGGAAGCTGGAGGCCCTGTCTCAGATGTCATCCGGAGACTCAAGGACGCCTCCATTTTGCAACGACTGTGGGCGAGAGCAGGAACCCAGGGGAGTACCCCTGAGATACTCGCACAGAAATGACTCGTAAGTGGAAACTGGCATGCTTGCAATTGTTCGCTGCAGAGTAGAAGGGCTTAAATTTTGCTCAATATATGAATTTTAACCCCAAGTTTTAAGAATACATCTGCTGAGTTTGCATGTATTCAGAGTCAAGATTTGAACTCGAGTAAATTGCAACATCTTCAGAATTGTGCCGCTAGATTACTTACTTTCAAGAAGAAAACTGTGCATACTACCCCAATACTTGAGGTCCCCACACTGGCTTCCTGTAGAAAAACGTATTAACTTCAAGATTCTTCTTCGTGTTTACCGTACATTGCACAAATTTGCCCCTGTCTACTTTCAAAATACTCTTCATCTTCACCAACCACCATGTAATCTCCGTTCATCAAACTCGCTAAGATTACAGGTACCTCGAATCAAGCATAATTGGGGGGATCGGGCTTTTTCATATATGGGCCCAAAACTATGGAATGGCCTACCAAAATCTCTTAGAGAAGCATCTTCCATTGATGGTTTCAAAAAGAATCTCAGACATATATTTTCAATTCAAATTGACAATATTGTATACCTGTATGTATAGTATGTGTACGTACAAAGAGGCCTATTGTTTGTTGGTTTATTGTCTTATTATTTTCTGTGATACTGTTGTAACGTGACACAATATGTACTCTGTTCTATAGCGCCTTGAGTATCTTTTTTAGGTAGAAATGTGCGCTTTATAAGAATCTCACTATTATTAGTGGGAGTTATATGAGTTTGCAAGAGCAGGAGTGTAAACCAGAGATTGAGCTTGAGTCTGAGTGTGAGTCTTCTCAGTTCATGAAGCGTTTTGGTCGGATATTTTTCTAACAACTGTTACAAGCTACTGAAATCCTTCCATCTGATTGGCTGAGAGCAAATTTGTCCGACAACTTTGTCGGACAAAATACTTCATGAAATGCCCCCCTGAACTCAAATGTTGGGTATTCTGAGTTTGCTTTGTTCATAAACATGGTATACGACTCGAGTCTAAGTATCTTTGGAGGGTGAGTAAGTTTTATTTGGGTGATTGCTCATCTGGGATAATACCACTTGCATGATTTATGCACCTGGCGTATATTAAAAACACTTGTATAGTAACTCAGATGTTGATGCACTAGCGATAATGTATTTGCAGTCTGATCATGAAAGTATTTTCGTCATGTGAACATCAGGTTGATTAAAGATGAGATTTGTTAAAACTGATCACTTTAATTGCTTTGAAAAAAAAAAAAGAGATTCAAACATAGATTTTCAATGCAGTTACGTGGAGGTGCGTTTACATATCTCTTCCCCTTCTCTGATTTGATTAATTTCTTTTCTGATTTTCTGACTCTTTTGACCTTCTTTATATTTCTGGTGGTATCTTTTCAGCAGTCACCCGTACCAGATGAACGCACCAAGGAGAAAAAGTGGGCGGACTGAGATTATGTCACATCCCGTTGCCAGGTGACGCATCTCTTTGTGACTGTCAGCTTCTCTTTCTCGGACTTCATCACTGAACGTCACGTCACGCTCAGTTGATTCCCTTGTACAGTCCTTGGGGGTCTGTTCCATCCGTCCATCCATCCATCCATCCATCCATCCATCCATCATTGTGCTCAGCACACCTGTCTCAGGTCCTTGTTGTGGTAGGAAATTCCTCCACCAGTTATACCTCCCCCTTACCTTTGGGTTCTCGAATTGCATATGTAAATTACTACAAAACCCCTGATTTTTTTTTTTTTTTAAACAAAATATTAAAAGATTGATGCAGCATATTAACATAGATATGTCATGTGTGTGAATGACATACAGAGTAGATGGTTTAAGAATCGTACAGAGCGAAGTGAACTTAAGTGATTACCGGTATATGCTGAAATGTGTGGCAGACTGTAATTCTTGTGCAGATGTCTCTAATAGTTATTTCTCTACAGTCTGAAATATACTGAAGCAAGTAGACTCGTTGACTTCGCACAGATTTCTCGGTGGGTATACAATGGAGCATTTGCTTACTATTTTCTTCTCACTCGTTACAGACAAACACACATGCACACTCACACATCTTAAAATATATTGCCCAGATTTTAGGTTCTGTTGATCTGATCTTCAAAACAATGTATGATTAAAAAATAGAAAAGATGAGTGCTAGTTTGACTTTGTATAGAAGGTGTCCAACACATTGACACTGTACATTGAAACCGACCCCTCTATTTGCTGCATTGCGCGTACAGGACGAACATTTCACGCATGAGACTACGCGCAGTGGTTTTGCATTCTTCACTGAGGATGTGAAGATGTCCAAATTTTACTGAAAAACCTGATAATAAACAAGATCAACAGCAAAACAATGATACTGTAGATTCAATGGCACATAGGAAAAGCATTACGTGCATTTCACATGTATTGTCAGTAGAGGGCGGGGTGTTTGTTTCAAAGTATGGCACAACTGAGTGTGTCAAAATTACAACCCACACGTTTGAAGCAGTTATCATGGAGCGTGTACTGCAAATTACATTTTTAATGTGCGCTTGCGAATTCAGAGTATTTTCTTGACGTGTGAGTAAAATTTCAGGCAAATTGTGAGATATTTTAAGTCTCTTTTGATAGAAAAACATTAGGGTGTAAATGTGTTGGACACCCAACCATACTATTCATAAGATGCTCTTACGCACAAAGCAGTTTTCACTCAGGAAGGGGGAAAACCAACACCATTTGAATTCCTATGATTTGCATTCCTATAATGCAGCTGTTTAGTGAGATGATGTTACCAAGCCATCACATACTTCAATAGAATGAATTATCCAAGCTGATATTAGACAAGTGAAGTAATAGTTTCTAGAGAAAGAAAAAAAAAAGAAAAAAAAAATGGTTTGCAGTTGAAAAATTTGTCAATGAGCACATACCATGCAAAAGTGTGAACTTGCAAAATTTCAATATTATTCTGTTGTTAGAGCATGAATACCTGCATCAGTGTGCGCAGAATTTGCAAAACAATTGCAGTGCAGTATACTATGGTGCATGTGGGTGTGTTTTGTTTTTACTGTCTTGCAACACTTGGTCCAGATGTGCATGTAAAATGTCTGCGTTTTTGGAGCATTTTGCAATTGTTGTTGTTGTTTTTTTTAAATCCATCATACCTTGATTAAAAAAAAAAGAAACAAGAAACAAGAAATGTAAAAAGTTTTGATGGAATCATGCCTTGACATGTATGATCTTTGAAATGGACAATACTAATTCATCTACCCGAACTGAGCACAATAATTTGGGCAGCAGGCAGAGTTGCAGGTTGTGATCTTAGACTTGATGTTAAAGGGTGTGTACAGTTCTGGTCGAGGTGAGGATTTAGCTTTTAACGTTTTGCGAGATATTCAGAAACCACCCTATGAGATGTCAAGGAGCATGCAATTCTAAGGGGTATCAAAAGTTTATTTGATGAAATCGGTTTTGAAATGGCTGAGATATCCAAAAACAAGGTGAAACAAAGAGATCCTAATAAAGTTGTGGCATGTCGCCTTTTATCATTATCACTCTTTTGGATATCTCAGCCATTTGAAAACCAATTTTCATCAAATAAACGCTGAATCCTTCTTAAAATTACATGCTCTTTCATATTTCATATGAGGTTTCTCATTATCTCACTTAAGAATGTTCAAAACATGAATCCCCACCCCAACAAGTACTGTACAGTCCCTTTAACTGCTCTTAGAATTTTTTTTTTTTTTTTTTTTTTTTTTTTGCAATGTGACCACTTTCAGTCAGTGAAGTGAAAGCTGTAGCAGTTTGATGGCTCCGATTTAGTTTTGGTGAGAGGAGCGTCTTAGAATTCTCATTGGAATGACCTTGTTGCCAAATACCCTGGTTAATACATACCGTAGGATTGTAAGTCAGTTGGTACCTTTCTCATTCACAAAATACCATGGCATTTCTGGCCTGAGAGTACACCTCTCCTTGGTAAGCAGTGGGCAATATGCATATGAAGAGTTTTATTTGCAAAATGAGCTAAGCGCCATTTTGAAGCATTTCAAACGATTAAGTTCATCATCATATAGAGTAAAACTAACCCTTTCCAGTAATACCTCACTAGTGACATAACAAGGAATATTCTAGAAGTTATGATTAAAGATATCCTGTATTTTCGTATTATTATTTATTTTTTTTTATTATTTAGCAGCTTTAATCACAAATATTTCATTTTAACAAGAATGGAGTTTACAGCTTCTTTTGTGATAAAACTCTTCATATATCTTCTATGGAAAGGTCAGGTCACATGAAAAATACACCACTGCACGGTGGGTGCAATTTCCTGACACGATTTGCATTCAAGCCTAATATGTTTTGTGCCAAGTTTGAATTACCACTCTAGATACCAGAGGGTATTTCGCAATGTGTATCGAGGTGTTTTTTTTTTCAGTGTATTGGCATTCACATTATGAATGACCGTGTGAGTGGTATTTCACAGTAAATGTCAGTGGCCCTGTTGACTATTAATTCTTGTGAAATATTGTGTCAAATCTCAATAAGTCCAGTGACATTTTACGCAGAGAGAGGGAGAGAAAGAGAGAGAGAGAGAGAGAAAGCGACTGAAAAATATGAAGTATACCTTGTGGGGTGGTAAATTTTGCCTACACGTGTATCACAATTATGCCCGTCATGACTGCTCATTCTATGGGTGTTTTCATTACAAAGTTGGGACTGTATGTTGGTTTTAAACAGGGCAGGATTGTGATATCAAGAATTCTGATTAGATATTCTTGTTTTTATTTTTTACGTAATCTGTACCCATTTTGTATTCTAATGTGTATTATGTCATGTGATTGAAAATGAAAAAAAAAAAATGCAACGAATAATTTACGTACATTATGCCGTCCAATCATTATGGTGCAATGATATTGAATATTATTATTGATTGAAAATGCAATTTATGCCTGGCATTGTAAATAGTATTCCAGGGTGTCTTAAACCTGCCAGCCAGTTTGGCAAAATTTTTCTCGCGTTTTATTTGTAAGGGAGGACCAAACAAGTGTGCTTAGAAGTGATTGCAAGAATTACCAGTTTATTTCTTCAACGTATTTTTCTAAAATGTAGGCCTTCATCAATCAAAGCAATGTCATATTACAAGCTATTGAATGCAGGAAAGTGCATGCATGTACAAATTTAAATTGTATGTCATTTGCAAGATTGCATGTTGTGAATGAATGACACGTAAAGATACAAGTAGATTTTTATATTCCGGTTTGAATGTAGACTTACCTTTGCGTTGAAGTAGTGGGCTGCTGTGAAAATGGCATAAAAATGGCTTACATTGATTTCTTTTAGCACAACAGTGACGGTTGTGGGTTAAATTGTGTGTACCACAAGGAGGAAATGATTGGGTTTAATCGTCATGTGACAATAAACCCCCCAAAAGCAAGGGAATACCTTCCATATTTGTACCCAAACATGTTTTGGAAGCCATGTTATTAGCTTTTTACTGCTAGGAATAGAAGCAATGTTCCTGCCAGTTCTTTTAGTACTAGACCACTGCACTTTCTGTACATTTTAGGACCAGCAGGAGGACTAACAGTAACAACAAGTTACTACCACATACGGTTTGAAGAGACAAGGCAAGGGCATTGAGTCTTTATGGATATGGTTGACCACAGCACAGACAGTCCTGTCCAACAGTCATAAACCTTCCCCTCCCCCCCCCAAAAAAAAATAAACAAACAACAACAAACAACAACAGCGAAAAAAAAAAGACTTGTCATGTCCATTCTGTACAAGATAGTCTTAATAATGCAAGGGTGCAGTGCTCTTTAATAATGATTCAATCATCTTGTGTATTCAGAGTACCAACTTCAAATAGCTGCACTCATCTTGAATGATTCATATGGACAGATAAGTGTGCGTTTCACTTTTTGGATATTACATTTTGTGGTACAAGATGACACAATCCCGTGTGCAGTGGTGGCTTCCATTCCTGGTTATTAGCTCCAGTCATGGGCAGCGTCCTGATTACAAACGACTGCCCACACGCAAAGTAGTTATGCTCTGCTCCAGTTTGAGTGAACTTCACAAGTGTATTGTCTGCCCATAAGAGCTGCTTACACATTATTGAGAGAACTTGCTCACTCCTGTATCGTCGTATTTCATCTAGTCATGCATAGAGTCCATATTACCCAGCCCACATACAAAGTGAGAGTGCTCTAGTTTAGCTGAACTTGGCTAGTGTGCTGTCTGCCTGTAAGAGCAACTTACTCTTGCTGTCCAGTTGTCATTTGCATAGTTGATGGAAGTTGGCTGCGCTAAAAGTACGAAGAGTAGGTGCCCACAGAATTTCCCTTTGAGTCACAATGGCTGAATCTTGTGGCCCTTGCGAATTGCATTCTCAACCAGTATCATCCATAAAATGCAAATGCTTTGTACAGGAGCTTGTAATCAGACATGCAAGCCGTGAATTTCAGAGCTATGAATAAATTTGTTGTAATGGCTAGGTACCAAGCCATCCAATGAACCTGTGTCCAACTGATTCCTTGTCCGTAGGTAGTTGTAAATTGCAGATTGCTTGTATGCATATCAGAGTCCTGAAACTGAACAGGTTTCGACCAGACATGCATTAACTTCTCACAAGCCATCTGGAAAACATGTTTTGACGAGTGTTGAGAGTACAGCCAACCTTCTCTAACAACAAAGTGACAGAAATTGTGCCGTGTAAACTAACAATGCAAAGTTCAACTTCAGCATCGTTTTAGTCAATTTATAGTCTGAACATATGGGAAGGGGGGGGGGGGGGCATTAACCTCTGCAAGTGTTTATTGTGCCATACTTTTGTTAGTAATGCTGACTGCACTCTAGCATTTAGGGATTTTCGAACATGTTTGAAAGCAAAACTTGCGTGAAATGTGTTAGCCAAACTAGGAACTGTAGTTCATCCATTGAAATGTAGTCCATGAAAAAGAGTATGATACAAAATTAGAATTATTTATTGCTAGTGTAAAATCTACTTCACTTTTCCTGTATGCCAATTTCAAAACTTCTGTCTCCATATATGCATTCAAGTTTTTATCTTGTTACCACAATATTGAAGTACATTATGCGCTTGGTATACAGATTGCAGATATCGAAGTTGGAAATGATAATTATTAAACTGTCACATATTTATTATCATATAAATTTATAATTATGACCATGTTGATGCTATTCATACATGCATCCTATTGGTGTAGAAAATACCATCTTTATATATTTGTCAGATTAAGCTCGATACACACTTGTATAAATGTATTGGTAGAAATGGTATCCTCATCAAAATTAGGTAATTATCCATCATATTTGACTATTATTTCAATCTCTGGAATGCGATGACATGCAAGGGAGTGCTACAACGTGTACTTCCTTTCCTTATCTTCAAGAATCAAAGCCAAGTGTAGGCAACACTACAATGCCAGGGTCACATGTTGTGTTGAATCAGTTGTGCATTTTTTGTAACACAAATATCATAATTAGGAAAACCTTAAATGTTGTTTTGATGTGTTGGATTACCCAAAATCCAATGACTGTGTATTCATCTGAATGAGCGAAACTTTGAAGAGTTCTGAATATGTACTTAACAATATCTTTGTTCAAAACCGTTCTTGAATATCAGGATGTACTTCTTGGGTTTTGATTTCTGTTATGTGTTTTGGTGTACTGCAATGTGTTTTATTTCTGGAATATTACACTTTAATGGCTGGATCATATTGATGGCGCATGTTACACGATGAATCCTTTGAGTCTAGCAAAAAAAAGTTAAATTTTTTTGTTATACTGTTTCCGCAGTTGGGCATTAAATGTATAACATCTGAAATTTGAATACACATTTCACGTAGTTGTAATGATATTACGTCCAGGGTATTCCATGTACAGCAAAGGTAACAGCATTTAACAGCTTTGTAAAGATTCTATCACAAAGGGGCATGTGCCTCTGTTGCTTGACCGTGATATGTTCACCCTAGGTGTCTCTGCATGCACAATATGAATCAGTTGACATTTGAGACTTGCATCAAGGCTGTTGGCCACTTTGCAGAGTCCTTCATTCAAACACACCCATTCAATTACCCTGAAATCTAATTCTGTAATGCTGCAGTGCATTCAGCATGTTTCATTCTAGAGTGTCATAACTGTTGTAATGTTTCACAAGTCATTGGTGAAAGTGGAATAATGTGCACATTCATTGCCTGTGCCTTTTAGTCACAGTTCTGAAATTTTGTCAATATAATTACCACAGTACCATGTCTCTACGTCTTTGTCGGGGTGGGGGACAATTCATTACTGTAGCTCTAGGTTTCAGGTATTTCTGAGTGAAATGAGATTTGCATTTTTGCAGAGTACACATGTGGTTTAGTGTATGTCAATAATGAAGCTTAGATAGATACTAAGCAGTTCATATGTTATCATGGTTGTCCACCATAAATTTTCTTGATGTGGCAGGGCTTTGGGTAGTAGGTGGCCCTTTTTTACATTTCAGTCTGATGAAATGCTCTTCCTTGGGGGAACAGAGATGTATCTCAGTGTTTGATATGATATGAGCACTGCTTAACTGTGCTTCCTCATTTTGTATCAATAACGCTGCTTCATCATTTTACGTGTATCTTCAAATAGAGAGCTTTATATATTGGGTGAAAATAAGTGACCCATTACTTTATTTCGTTCATCAATATTTTTTACTTCTTAGGGTGTATTTGTAAATATCCTCATCAGAATTCATTATTCTGTATAACAATAAATGCCAGTATTATTGTCAATATGATTTTTGGTTTGTGGTGTCTTCATTACATGAGCTCATTGTTCTTGCTGCTGTTGTTGTTCTGATGCATTTTCAGTGGATATACACAATGTACTTGGGGGTTACAGCATTACGTTGTACATGTTCTCCTTCACACATCATGATCTATGATCTACAAGTCATCTCTCCACTTGTAGCTATTACATGGAATGTGTTGGACCACTCAAGACATTTTCACAGTGATTAGTTTGAGTTAAGTTGATCATTGTACACTACCTGTAGTCAAATGCAACCACCCCCATAATAAAACCCCAAAATGATTAAAAGAGCAGGCTTTTGTTCAAGTTCGTTGAAGGTTACTAGCTCGTAACAGTTTCTTTTTTCCCCATCACACCTAATCCTCAAAGGTCTTTACAATATTTCACCTTGGTCACTACAATTAGACCAGTAACTATTGGACTGTGCACTCACTATACGTACATTGTACTCTCTACTGAAGCATTCTAGCCAGGTTGACATTTTATGGTGTACGTATGCATGCTATAAAATAAGAATAACATCAACATTCAACTGCCAGATACTAACATGTTTGATTCTTGTGTGTGGACACGCACAAAATAAAATCATAAACTCGCAGATCTGCATCTTGAAGCAAAAGCCGGTTAATCATGATTTTGTTCCTGAAACCCCTTGGATAATATACCGCCCAAACTAATACCAGTATTCCATTGGCAACTGAATTTAGTATACTCTCACACATATCATGGATCAGTACTTCATGTACATGTTATGCTAGTTTATAGTACGAAGATGGTCCAGGCAATAGACTACCTGGAAATGTGTAACATGGCACATGAAAATTTTGCAGTTGATATGTCTCAGCAAGGTACACATTAGTCTGTTGAGAAACAGAAGGGGGCTATCAAGATTTGTACGTAAATAAAAGCGAAACAATCAATTTTCATGACATAAAAATATCTACCCATAATGAAAGATGGTAGATTTGATAAAGCATATGGTTTGTTCCATGTATAGGGTAAAATAGTGCCCTTGAGGTTTTAATTTTCAACACTTTAGTAAAAATGAAAATAATTTGAAATTGACAATATAATGTAGAGGAGACCAGACTCTACAACAAGACACCAATAACTAAATATCCCCCCCCCCCCAAAAAAAAAAAAAAAAAGAAAAAAAAAAAAAGAAAATGTGAAAATCAAATTTTGTACTGATTTACTATAATAAAAGAGCATTCAAATTTGCCCATCTCTGTAAGAGCTTACATAGCCTTGTAATACCCTGTTACCATAAAAACATTTGGTGGGCTATTCAAAACTGCACTTGAGTACAACACTTGTTGGCACTTGATCTTTGGATGTGATTTGAAAAGATTTAATTGCACATAAAAGCTATTGCAGCAAACAACTGAATTGCATCATTTTCTAGAATCTATTCCAGTACACACGATGGGCCGGATGCATAAACGCTAGCAATTGCTTGTACTAGCCTTTTACTTGAATCCGTATGCATAAAAACAAGCGATTGCTTGCTGCCCGCAAGCAATTGCTTAGAGACCAAGCATTTGCTTAAAAACGTATGCATAAAACATACCTTTTGCTTGTTCTTGCTAGCAATTGCTTACGATTTTCCAAGCTCTGTAAAATGAGCTTAAGCTTTTGCTTAACTGGGACGCTGGGAAGTATCATTTTCATATTCATAAAAGGAAGACCACACTTGTGCAGGAGTGGTATAAATCTACAAAAAATTACTCCTCAGTAGTGAAAGAAGCTTTTTCGTTTCAACAACGGAAATGTCCAGTGGTTAGCATGCAAAATGTGATGAAAAACAGGTAGGATGTCTGACTTTGGTGGAGAGCAAGGAGACCTCGCTCCACGCGCGATCTGGCACATCCGGGCTACTAAGCAGTGATGGGAATCAGCCAGTACGTGTGTGTGTGTATACATGTGTGTGTGCGTCTGTGTATGCATTTATGAGTGTCATTTCATAGCTCATTTGCCACGTCAGGAAATGTTTCCGCACACACATGCCCTTTCAAATACATGCTGTCACACTCGCCTTTGTTCTTGTGTTCGCACAGGCGTGACGTCCCTTTTTGTTGAAAACGCAAGCAATTGCTTGTGCAGGACATGCAAAAGATATGCATATGGATAAAATTGCTTGAGCTAGACCCTTTGCTAGATGAGCTTGTGCTTTTGCTTGAAGCAATTGCTTACAAGCAATTGCTTGTTTTATGCATTCGGCCCATTGTCACTACAGATGACTTATAAATCGCACAGAGAATGACATGAATGACAAACAACCCTGTTAAAAAACCTGTACATGTTAGGAAAAGAAATGGAATGTGCTGCATATCTTTTGGAAATTGATATATGATAACAAGGTATCAAATAAGATACATATTGCTAATATTGATTTACCAAGATCCCAACAAATAACCTACAGCATGTAACCCAAAAAATTACAATTTATATCATAGTACCACTTGGCAATGAACATATATATATATGGGGTACCACATCTGTGAACATACAAAAAGTGTATCTGTGTTCCTACTTCCAATGATCATCAAAACATGCAGTTACCAGTAGGCCCTATATCATAGAATCTAGACTATATGTGACCCGCTACAACAAAATGATCCTAAAGTCGGGCGAGGTCGATTATTTGAAAATTGCATGATATAATCCCCTAATCTTTCTGCTTTAAATTGATATATAACACAGTTTATAAAAATAATCGGCTGCGGAGATATCGATGCTTAAAAGAGAGCATGTCGAGACGTCTGGAAAATCACTGTTTCGAGAAAAGCACCCTAAAAGTCTTCCTTTCGACGCAATCGCGATCAAGGGACACGCAAGTCAATTTTCACCTCTGGACAATAGAAGGTAAGCCCTAGCAACCCCCGAAGAGTTCATTCAAGCACATCAGCGTCGGCGGTCTCCTCACCAACCAATCAGTGACCAGGATGTGAGAAGCGGCTGAGCATAGCGCACCCCGCCCGCACGCACCAGTCGACTGGGCAGTGTGCGAGCTTCACGCTTCGGTTAGCAGCAAGCAGCAAACTGACCAATGAGATCACTCTGGTCGTTGTTAGGGGCGGAACCTATCTGTGGCGCTCAATCCAAATTTTCGAACAAGTTTCTGCTTCGTTGAAACGCCAAAAAACATGGCTCAGAAAAATGCTATTTTTTTATCTTTCCTTTGATCATTTTGCTTCAAAATTTCGACAGATAGAAGACATGTTAGACTCCAATAATATATCAAAATCAGAAAATCGTAAGTTTTGACCAATTTTAATGCTCTGACTTCAAACTCGATTTTCAGTACTGCAGTCAGTTTGAATCCCACCCGAGTACAGCATGTATGTCTATGATTTTCCATCATAACCGTTACCCATAACACAAAATGACTGGTGCTACGTTTACACTACGTTGAGGAAGGGAATATATGTCGATCAGCTGCAGATCTACAATGTATGTGGATTGTAATAGTTGGCAAAAGAACATCACAAGCTTAACACTCTTTTTAACATATCGCAATCTGATTTCTATTCTCATCACACTTTACAGCAAATTATTTGCCTATTATTTGTAATACAATGTATGCACCCCTTCTTACATCAGGAAAGATTGACACTGAAAAGAAACATAAAATTACTGCCTTGAAATAAATGAGTTGTCAAACTGGAGGTTTTCATTCATCTTTGGCTTCAAAATAACATCAAAATTAGAAAAAGCAAAAGTCACTCAAAGAATCAAGGCACTGGCTTTTTCAACTTTCTGGGAAACTTCAGGTTTATTGTGTTTCAGGGATGTTGCAGTCTTTTCCAGTCCAGCCTCTAAAACAGCGACACGTACACACATCCATCTTGACCCCCTTCCCTGGCAACTCATCCCCGACTGTCCAATATCTTCCACCGTCCACGCCGCCTGGATCCTTTCCGCATGTTAAGATGTTTCCCACGCATCTCCCGTGCCCGGAGCAAACGCGGGCGCTGCAGGTTGCCGCCCCCTCGCGCGACATCGCCACGACGGGTCCGAGCGCATTGCGTACGTAGTCTTGGAGCTCTTTGCAGGTCTGATTGAATCTGTCGTCAATGTTATCTCCCCACAAGACAACGCCATTCGTTCCCATCTCAGCAGACAGCAGTATGGTGTTATTCAAGTCTTCCTAAAAGGTCCACAACATAGATGTGGGGAGAGAGAGAGAGAGAGAGAGAGAGAAGGAATGGGATGGATGTAAAAGAAACAAAGCATTCAGGTTTATTTCTTTAGTCCATTTTATAAGCAGGATTCTTTGAGCAAACAACAGATTTTCACACCTGTTGGCTAGGAGGAAGTACAATTTATTGTTATAAATCTGTGTCTTCACACTAGATGTCACACCGACATTTCTTGAGAACCTGAATGCTTGGTAAAATCATCAAAGATGTCAAACAAAAAGAAATAGCCCACTACTCTGTAAACCGAGATTAACCCCAAGCTTACATATAAGCCGAGTGTGACATGCACTGAAATACATACAAATGAAATATCTAGTAGACAATGGGTTATTATTTCAGTCCGTTAGGCCTACCAGTGAATAGTAGTATCCTGTCGTGCTGTAGTTGAACCTTGTGTAGCTGAAGATGGGGCCCTTGGGATCACTGGATCTTTCCCGCAGCCGAAACGCTTCCTTCAGGTGGTTCTTTACATAGTCCCTCTGGTCCGACAATTTTGGGCGGAGATAGATGGAAGGATAGAGGGCGGTGCTGATGTTAAATAACCACATGATGTTGTTGTTCGTGGTCATGCCAGGCTCCTTACAGGTCATGTTTGGTGAGTGGCTGTCGAAGCAGTATGGGTAGCTATAGTAGCCCCACATGGCCTTGGGACGTAGCTTCTTCACCAGCATGAGTGTACTCTCCATGTAAAGCTTGGCTGCTTGCGTCCATTCCAGATGGGCCAACATCTCCACTGTGGCATCATCTACATGAGGCAAAGAGGCTCGGACGTGGTCCAGCGACTTGTTGCGGTAGATGGCCAGGGTGTCGAAATCCTGCTCCCACTGAGGGCGCCAACTCTCCCAGTCTAGCACTCCGACGCCACTGAAGTCCGGGTCGGGGATGGCAGCCAGAACGTCAGCAGCAGCCTTTTCCAGATGCTGGGTGATGTTACCAAGCTGTGGGGAAAAGAGAAGAGGTAATCTACAGTGTTGTACATGCATGGTCCTATATACATTGGGGGTGGCCCAGGGCTACTTTGGTACCGGGTATACTTGGGTGACCCGCACCTCGTCATAGTTAATGTTTGCGCATATTTGAATCACATTTCGCCACAGAAATTCTTTGAAATTCATCTCACAAACAGGAAAAATGCTGAAATTTCCAATGGAATCACAAGCTCACTGATCGATATCGAAAATTTGCAGCTATCGTCGTCAAACGCGAACGATGCGAAAAAGTTGCACGCTAGGGAAGGGGCCCGCAACTCGTCACCTGCGCTCCCATAGACAAAGCATAAAAGACGTGTGCGGGTGACAGTGATGCTCCCATAGACATACACGTAAAAGATGCGTGCGGGGACGGTGGTGATACTTTACACGTAGTGTCCTATTCCGATTAAAATTTCAGATTTTCGCGAAAAACTTTTCGGTTTTCACCAAAATTTGCTTGGTTGTGGTAGCCTTGCCAAGTTTCAAGCGTACTGAACACAGTCCCGGGCATAAATTTTTGTTTAGTGCGCTTAAAACAATTTTAAGCGGGGTGACGGTATTCGGGCCCCTGACGAGATGCGGGCACCTCACTATACTAGAAATTCATGGCGCACCACCAAATCACATACGGTATATTGATATTGATATTGGTGGTCTTAATTACCAGGTGCACCAAGATAAAAATTGATTGTTTCCTTTTTATCACAGGCCACCAAAAAAAAAAAAAAGCGGAATTTAAAAATTGTAGTGGCCCAAATGGGCCTCCAGAGAAAAATGTCAGTGTTCAGCCCCAATCTATTATCTGTACCATATATCTAATTAGACTAGACCCCGCCGTATTATAGTGTACCGTACAGTGCACATTAACAATACACTAAATGGCTCTTCAGAATTGTAAGGATTGAAGGACGCAGAATAAACAGAAGAAGAAGAATCTTACCAGGCTATCACAGGGAGCTGGTACCGGTACCGGTAAACAGTTTCCAATACAAATCCTTTTTCAAATACTATTACTTGACTTTTTCTTTTTCTTTTTAAACATGTAGGTATATTTTTTGTGTGTACTTTTATGCCTTGAGTCTCATGTCTCAACACTTGTGTACAGTACAACGAAAGGGCTGTGTAAATTATAGTTCCAGCCATGGCATGGGAGCTACCAGGCATTCAAGACGATGCATCACTGTTCAGTGTTAGCTAATACTGATTAGTAATACGTAAACCCACCTGCGGCAATCCCCCGTTAACCGCTACAGGTTTGCCGTTTCGGATCTCGTAGTGTGGATATAATCCGAGCAAAGTATCGTAAAATATGGAAACTACATTTCCGTAATTCCAGTCATGATTGCTGTTGAATTCTATCCCATATTCCGCCAACGGCAGGTCAATGCCAAACTTTTCCCCGCAATGATTTGGCAAGTTCCACACAGCCCGGAACGGATCACCGCCATCCACCAGGCTGCTTCCCACGGGGCGCTTCGGGCTGACTCGCTTACGTGTATCCACTATTTTTCCTCGTGCTTCTCCAACGATACGGTCGACTATCAACTTTGGCGTGCTGGAGGTGCTAATGCAACAATCTAGACAGAGCAGAACTACTATCCAGACATAAAACAATGACTTGACATCAGAACTATAAGAATCCAATAACCCCATATTTCCAAGACACTAATTTTTGTAGCACCCTGTTCTACCAAAGATTACGTTGTACGCTACATTCCAGTGATCACATGCTGTTGTTGCTGTTGTTGTTGTTATTGGCGATTCCTGCCGAATGCTAGTAACAGTATTGACGCCATCTACGTGCGGGTTTTTTTATTATTCTTTTGGCTTTCGTTGTTATGCCTAGGGCCTACATTACTTTTCAAGAGCTTACAGGGTCCCAGGTCCGGCGTCGGTGAAATAAATAGGCATAGGGAGGAATAGGATTTAGGACTTAAAGAATAGACGGTTAGATTCGTAGGATTGTACTTGAAGATGCCCACACCCTTGTTAGATCTTGTAATTAGTATAGTAATTGATGTATCTCGGCTTAAAAACGACGTCAAACTGACGTCTTTTTTCTGTGTTTATTTTTGTCTTTTTTTCCGTACCAATAGGCCCTACACGTATAAAAAAGGTCGTAAACTGACGTGTAAACCACATGTTTATGGCGTTATTCTTAACGACGTAAATAAACAAAGATAGTGGACGTCATTTAAACGTCTCAGACTGACGTCAATATGTCACGTCACGTTGACCAGCGCTGTCGTCAGAAAGACGTCGTAAACTGTCGACAATACGTCATTTTGCTCAAATGGAAGACGTCAAAGAGACGCCATATTTGTGACGTCTGTTTGACGTCTAGGTGGTCGTACAAAGACGCCTTTCTGACGTCTAAATATTACGTCTTTTTTACGTCTTCCATTGGAGCAAAATGACGTATTTTTGGCGACAGTTTACGACGTCTTTCTGACGACAGCGCTGACGTAAAATAGACGTCATTCTGAGGTGTCTCTGCTATCAGGGAATCCTCCCACTTCATTCTTTGTGTGTTTGTTTGTTTGGTTTTTGTTTTTGTTTTGCTTTGTTTTTGTTTTTGTTTTTGTTTTTGTTTTTTTTTTCTATTCTGGGTTGCATCTTCTGGACAATCCGGCTCTGTACGTTGAGCAGAATTCTCAGCCTCGAGAGGCCTAGTCCACTCCGATGCGTGAGAGGGGTTTACCGTGCCAGGGGACCTGTTATTGACGCCTCTAAATCCGATATCGATAAAATCGATAGGTTAAAAAGTGAAAAGGAGAAGTCTAGAGGGGAAAAAATAAACATAATAACATTATATAGAAACAAACAAACAAAACAAATGAACAAAAATATAACATAGCTGAAACAAATCATGTTTCTTATTTCCTTTTTGAGATTCATAGTTCTGAGGCTGCCATCACTATCAAGCATGTGCTTAAAGACGGCAGGCTCCTGCATGTTTTTTCCCCTCTTTATTCTAAAACAAAATGTATCCTCGATTCCTATGATCTCATTGTTATGTCTATACTTTAAAGATTGTGATTATGATGCTATGAATGTTATATCTTTTTTTCCTATTCTGTTGTCAGGTACACTTGTTGTCATTTTTCAATATATGATTTCCTTGAAAAAAAAAATGCAGAAATAGAATCGAACTGAAATGAAATGAAATTATGTTGACAACGGACGCGGGATAAGAGCAGCTGTTCACAAACAGAATAAATCACGCACATTATGTTAAAACCTTTACGGCAATGCAGCTAAGATAAGAATGTATGGAACTATTGTGCCTACAAAACGAAAGTAAGTGAAAAGAAAATGGGTTTTTATC
Organism: Diadema setosum; assembly: GCF_964275005.1. Taxonomy (NCBI): domain Eukaryota; kingdom Metazoa; phylum Echinodermata; class Echinoidea; order Diadematoida; family Diadematidae; genus Diadema; species Diadema setosum. Next base: position 5,331,952 of record NC_092701.1, read on the forward strand.
GGGATTTGAACCCGAGACCTCCGAATTACTAGACTGGTGATCTACCCATAACCCTTGATTCTCCTTGCTCGTGCTGTCAGAAGCTATAGTTTGTGTATGTGTGCCACACACACACACACACACACACACACACACACACACACACACACACACACACACACACACACACGCACACACACACACACACACACACACACACACACACACACACACACACATTAACCCGACATAAACCCAAAGGATGTAAATCAACTCTGGATAAATGCAAGGGATCGCCGAAGCAATGCAGCTTTTTATTTTTTGTAATATATATTGAAACAAAGAAAGGGAAAACTGACCAGAAAATAAATGACAAATAGTGAAAACTTTGAGCAAAGATAATGGGTTTCCATCGGGATTCGAACCCGAGACCTCCGGATTACTAAACCGGTGCTCTACCGACTGAGCTATAGAAAGCCGTATAGTTCAGTGTTCGTCCCATAACCCTTGATTCTCTTTGCTCATGTGGTCAAAAGCTATAGTGTGTGTATGTGTGCCACACACACACACACGCACACACACACACACACACACACACACACACACACACACACACACACATTAACCTGACATAAACCCAAACGGTGTAAATCAACTCTGGATAAATGCGAGGGATCACCGAAGCGATGCAGCCTTTTTTTTTATTTTTGTAATAATTATATATTGGATATAGTGAAACAAAGAAATGGAAAACTGACCAGAAAATAAATGATAAATAGTGAAAACTTTGAGCAAAGTTTTCACTATTTATTATTTATTTTCTGGTCAGTGTTCACTTTCTTTGTTTCAATTCAATATATATATATATATATATATATATATATATATATATCTATTTATTTATCTATTTATATATACACACATAAAAAATAATCACCAAGACGTACTTGTATATTACACAGTCATAACATGTCATCGTACTATGTGTAACAATACCCCTTTTCACTTATATTTGCATACAAGTACTTTCCCTCCCCCTGTGTAGTGCGCGTGCGCGATTTTTTTTTTCTCTCTCTGTGTACCAAGCCCCCATCTAAAACTGACGAAACCCCTCCCCTCTCCCTTTTCCCCCTCATCCCACTGTATTTTTTCCCCTGCCGATCCTATATTACATACATCATCGATATTGTCGATTTCCCCTTTTTTCCTCCGCACCATCTCTCTCTTAAAGCCACCTTTACCATAATATTTTGCAGATGTATAAAAACATCCCAGCTTTAAGTGATACATAACTGTGAGTTAGGGATAGAAACTGTCAAAATGATAATCGGTATAATCAATGTGAAGTATTACCGGTATTCAAAATGTGAACAGCAGTTTTCATTAAAATCGCTTCTGAAGCCGTCTGTATCAATTTTGGTTTATTGATGAAATACATATCAGTGATATATCCTATAATGTTTGGGGCTTTATTGCGAAATTTGTATATGGTATATAGGATGCTCATATATAACTGAACAACATTATGCAACACTGTGGAACTCATTTTCATTTATTTTTTATTTTTGTAATCAATGTTCCAGATGGTAAACAGTGGCTTTAAGTCCCCCTCCCCCTTTTCTCCGTCTTTCCTCCCTTCTATCCACCCTCTCTGTCTCCTTCTTTCTCCTCCCGTCACCGAATAATGCAGGGATAGTACTCACCTTGAAAATAAATAATGATAATGTTCTAATTAATCGAAATGTCAAGTCACATTACGGAAGGTATTAACCGTCAGTCAGATAATGGGTTAACTAGGATTGTCTCATTGTGCGCGTATCCCAGTCTTCCGGCGCATGCAGTTTCAGCTATTCATTAAAGCATTCGATGGAAATAACAATCAAAATTATTGATATTATTATTATTATTATTATTATTATTATTATTATTATTATTATTATTATTATTATTATTATTATTATCATTATTATTATTATCATTATTATTATTGTTATTATTACTATTACTATAATAATAATGATAATAATAATAATAATAATTATTATTATCATTATCATTATTATTATTATTATCATCATCATTGTTATTATTACTATTATTATTATTATCATTGTTATTTTCATTATCATTATTATTCTTTTTATTATCATCATCACTATTATTATTCATTTGCGATATGGAATTGGACAAATATTATATCATTTTTTCTTGCTAATATTACTATAATTGGGGGAAAATCAAAACTTTCTAAACTCATGACGTTGTCATTATGTCCCATTTTGCTGGAACATCATTTTCTTGAACTTATATTGACTATCATCTTCTCTTTGAACTTGTATATATCAACAAAATGTGCTATTGGAATGAAATTTCATTTGATTTCGATTAAATTGAAAGTTTTTTTTTTCTCATTTCACTTCTTTTAATTTCTTGAATGCAGAGTGGAATTTTAAGGTGAAAAAAGGAGGGGGATACGGGGCAGGAATGGAATTAGGTGAAGCAACTGGTGGATTTCTGCTTATAAATCTTCTATATTATTGATCTTTATATTCATAATTATTATCAACTCTGATTACTATGTTATATTAAACTCGATGATCTATACTGCAACTTGAAATACGTACATGTAGCTCAGACTGATATTGCGTGTAAGTGTGTGTGTGTGTGTGTGTGTGTGTGTGTGTGCACGCTATAAGGTTAAGTGGGGCTTTCCTTTGATAGTTCATATAATAATGGTCAAAAGGGAAATTAGGTTTACTATATAGGGATAATTGTCATGGGGATGGATTTTATTTTGTACAGACCCCTACTTCAATTCTTTCTTTATTCGGTAATTGCTGTATACTATTGCCATTTTATTTGATAAGATTGAAATATGAAAATGTATAGTTATTTAAGTTATCTTTAAAAAGAACTACTCTCTTTTGTCTGCACACTAATACTAAAGGGAATTATTTTTTTTATTATTTGATTGGAAGTGAATAATCTTCTTTTTTTTTTGGAAAAAATGGTTAAACAGTCTTTCCAATCGTTCGAATCTGTCATCTACTTTGCCATTCCTTTCCGACGACTTTAATGCTTATGTCAACAATAAATTGAAATCAAATGATAATTCACACTCACATCCAACGCCACAACATGGCGAGGTAACTAGAGCTTGAGTCTTTATGCAATTTGCCAGTATTTCTTCCAAAAATAAAGAATAACGATGATAACTATCAAGATATTTACAGTGGTGATAATGATTCAATTTTCAATTCAATGTTTTATTTCATTTTTCGACCAAAAAGATATGAACATCACTTTTTTGATAACAGAAATTAAGATGCGTAAAGTATAACATAAAAGAATGTATATACAATGATTGTACCACCTTATAATAATTATACACTATCATATAACTCAAGTGATTAGAAGTAATTATACAGTATGCAAAATTCGAAAAATGGAGGGACCCACTAAGAAGACAAAGCTTGTAGACTGTGGGCCCCTCAGAGGAAAAAACATCAGTTGAGAAAAAAGTAATAGTCTGGAAGCCCACTAGAAAGATAGATCAACAAAAGCAGACAGATATACAAACAAATAAATATGAAATGAGACTGGAGTAGGAGTAACAATACAATGGAGAGTTGACTATGAGACGAGACAAAATGAGGCAAAGCTAACATAATAGAAAAGAACAGAACAGACAAAAACGTTCTACAGAGACAGCGATCTCATAAGAAGTATGTCGAGAGAGTGAAAAAAAGTGACGCGAGAAAGAACAGGGTAAGATCAGAGAAATATCGTAGCATTATATGAATATAGTATACAAGAGCTAAAGTATACTTGGCAATCAATATGTGAAAACGTAGGTTCTTAGAAAGAAGTTATAACAGCTGGTTCTATTCAGTTGAATAAGGTTGCAATAAAGAAACTTTCAATTTCCTCTTGAATGAGTATATTGAGGGGCATTTTTAATATCAGGATGCATGGAATTCCAATAGCTCGGGCCAGTATAAACAAAAATGTGTTCTTTGCTAAAATCGTACGGAAAAGAGGTAAATGATATTCGTTAGAGCGTCGAGTTGGATATTCATGAAATGACTGATATTTCAGGAACATGGATAACAGTGATAATCATAATAATAATGGTAATAAAATGATAATAACTAATAACGAAAATAATGAACAATAATGATAAGGATGGTAACCGCAAAAAGGAAATTTGTCAGTATTTCTGAGACAAAAAGGATAATATTGATGCTGAGATGATGATTTTTGCAAAACACGTAATAATAATGATAATGTAACAATAATGATGATATAGATAGTAACAACAACAACACTGATAAGATTCAATGAAAGTGATAATTTCCTTGTAGTAATCATGATAACTATACTGTTTTCATTATACTGTAATTACTGTATCTGGTTATATTATAGCTCATCAAATTGCTCCCTTTTCTCTTTATCTCTTTACAAAGAATATGACATGCATGCAGGATAATATCAATGAAATAAAGAAGTCCGTATCCACAGGTATCCATTCAAGTTGCAAGTCGGAGATAACCAAAAAAAAAAAAAAAAAAAATCCAAAGTAAACGAAGATCTTTGCCTTATACAACGACAGGCGTGCCGCCGATTGATAGGCCCCCGGCACTGAGAAAGCTAAGAGATTCACACATAATCGGTATCTCTGTACTCACATTATGGAGTGGCCTGCATGTTATTGTAGAAAGTGCAGCTGGGCTGTTGTATAATGACTTCACTGACAAGGGCGCGGCTGACACGTACGATTCAGTGTTACACCCACAGTCATAATTTACCATTTGCAGATGAAACAAGAACCAAGCATTAGTGCTTCAAAATAGTTCTAAAATGTGAGTTAGGGATAGAAACAACCAATGTAAAAATTTGAACCAGTATAATCGATGTTAAGTATCGTTAAATATACAAAGTGTCAACAATATAATTATAGTAAAGATGTTTTAAGACTTAATCGTCTACAGTTATGGTTTAAAAAGAGAAGTAGTGATATCTCCTTATATTTTAGGCTTTATTGCAAAAATTTTATATGGTATAGGATGTTTTGTGATACAACTGACCTACACATGTGCACCAAAAGTGATATCTTAAACACTTTTGAAATCACTGCTCTCAAAGGCATACAGGACCTTTAACAGATGCCATTTTCAATAGAGTGATATAATCAGCACGTGGTGATGATCCGATATAATCATCTCAGCGAATCGAGGAGATGTATGTAATTAACAGGAATAGAGTATACTTGACAGACAAAGCGAAAAGAGCGGAAGTTCCTGAATAACAAATGAATGATGATGAAAGCTAATAATGACATGCAGTGCTTGTTTTTCACTTTTAAAGGTTAAAGGGATAGTACAGTATTGGTGGAGATGAGAATTGAGCTTTTAAGTTTTTGCAAGATACCAAGAAAACACTTATGAAATAGTACAGAGCATACCATTTTAAGAATAATTCAAAGTTTATTTGATGAAAATCGGGTTTGGAATGACTGAAACATCCAAAAACAAAGTAAAACAAAGCAATCGTAATAAAGTGTGGGTCCCATACTTTATTAGAATCGCACTGTTTTGGATATCTCAGCCATTTCAAAATAAATTTTCATCAAATAAACATTGAATTCTTCATGGAATCACATGCTCTTTCATATTTCATAAGAGGTTTCTCATTATCTCACAAAGAAATAGAAACCTGAAATTAGGTCTCAACCAAAACTATACGATCCCTTTAATGCTAATGTATATTCATCTTTTTTTTTTAATCTCTCTGTTCAATATCCTTCTACTTTTTTTTTTCGTTGGCGGGGAGGTGATTTAAAAACAAATTATCGCATTTTAAAGCAATATTATGCAGTGAAAATCGATTGGAAACGCTATGATATCAGTCATTACGGAGTGAATCATGCAGCCTGAGGAATAGTTCCACTTCTATTTGCAGCGAAATAACCAGACTATCAACTCAACCTTTTTTTTTTTTTTCCAATAGTTTGTCAACCTCGCCATGTTTTGATCTACTATCAAGACTGTATGATTACTACATGTTGGACTAGTTTGTGCGTTCAATGTTTTATGCATTTCTGATTGGCAAATTTTGTTGATTTCCCTTCATACGAGACAAGCTCCTGTTCGAAGGTTTTCTTTCTCTAATGTCAATGTTGTCAACTATAGGATTGGGATACATAATTCTTAACTATGTTGAACTGGTTAAACAAAATAAGGATTAGATTTGAATAGTCGAGTTTGAGGGTTCTTGTTTGTTCTGTTCGCTCTCATTGGTTTAACTCTTCGTGTTTTGTAAGCCAATTGGTACATAAATCCTCATCGTTGCACACACAGTACATCAAAGTCGCATCTGCAGAGGAAGGGTTAATCCGAGACTCTCGCGTGGTATCCCACCGCCTACATGCACCAGATGTCCAATATGAAACATGTAATGATCTCGGCGTTCGTTGAGAAAGGATCACCAGCTGGACGGACGGTCAGAGAAAAGGCAAAACGCAATTCCGAGGAGGCATTAGATCTTTATCCGGCAAGTCAAAATATAGCGCTTGCGTTACCATCAGAACGAATCTCATAATGTAGGGAAGATCTTTTATTGGAGGGGAAATCACAATGTTTTCAGTAATTTGCGAAGGAGTGGGTCCGATCCATGTACAGCTGGGGCTGTGTCTATCCCGAGAGAGACATTTTATTCAACCCTGCGACTTTATCATTTTGATTTGCGGGTGCTGTGAATAGTGATGACTTGATATTATAAAAAAATGAGAAAGATTGCAGAATGCTTTGGAATGTAAGGGGAACACGATGATTCCCATTGGAATACTTCTTATTTGTTAATGCGCACTCAGGTTGCATATACTTAGATGTGCTTCGCTAATGAGAGTTAGATCTGAAATCCGTGGTCATTTTCACGCCTCACCTAAAAATCATGCCTAACTATAGAAAGAATGAGAGACGGATTAATGAATCAAAGAGAGAGAGAGAAAAAAAAAGATGAAGGAATGGAAAAAATAGAAAGGAAAAGAGACAGAGTATATATATATATATATATATATATATGTATATATGTATATATATTATATATACATTATATATACATATAATACATATATGATATATATATATATATATATATATATATATATATATACCTATGATGTACCTATTGTAAAGCGCCTTGAGCATTTAATCAAAGTGGAGAACGGCGCTATAGAAATTGTATGTATGTATGTATGTATTATTATTATTATTATATATATATATATATATATATATATATATATATATATATATACAAAAGAGAGAGAGAGAGAGAGAGAGTTGTTTACGGACACGGAACTTTCTGGAATGCGGGAGCGTTCATACGACGTAAATGAATAGCGAGCTGTAGATCTGCGACGCGAACGCTATAAGGCGACACAGCCTCCAGGTTTGGACAATGGAAACAGCTGTCTAGCAACATTATGCAGAAATTCTGCAGCAGAACACACACACGCACACACACACACATACACACACATTATACATATATATATATATATTTTTTTTTTTTTTGGGGGGGGGTCTACTTAGCGTCGTTTTAGCGTTCGCGTCGCAGATCTAAAGCTCGCTGATACGGTGGACTGAGCGATGTTTGCTTGTGCGATGTACAAACGACAGCATGCTTACAGAGAGAATCTGATATAAAACATGTTAACTGGTCTAAATTAACGTTAGCACACCGTCACTCACGTGTGTGGATATGTCAAGCGTAGCACATTCTGCTGGATTTAAACACCTCATCTAGTTTCATCATCAACGCCCTAAACTATAGTATCATAATTGTGTTACTCCGAATATAAATTGTGTTTAAATTGATCAATATGGAATACGTAACATGGTCCTGCATTAAGATGACCACGCATTTCATGTTCTTTTGTATAATATGCACATTATTTTACAGGAGAAACCCATAATCTACAATAAAGCTTATGGCTGTTTAGTAGGTCAATCCACCGACATCCCCAAATTATTTCACACTCAAAATGTTTCACCTCTTTATCTAAACATTATTTCATCCAAAGCACAATGTATACCCTGCTCTTTGGTTACTCGTATTATGTTGATATCGCCATCCGTTTACTCGCATTGTACGTATATTTTATATATTCTATTGATTATGATGGAGATGGAGAAAAAAAACGAACAATCTTGAATTAGACCTAGTTATTCACAATTTGAAAAATCTTTGTAAATTTGGTTTGCTATGTAACGATGAAAATATATTTAAAGCAAAAGAAGAAAAAATAAGCCAAAAAGGTAAAAAAAAAAAAGCTCTGAAATGATTTTTTTTTATACTCTATGTTCAAATTGACATTGATTAAACCGAAAGAAAATCAAACAGAAACATTTACAGAAGTTCAAATCAGCATAAATCGGTAATGCACGTTTATGTATATGTGTGTGTATGACGACTCCATCAAACTCCATTAAATTTCCTTTTCATCCTACATACATACATTCCATTCTTGTTTGTATTTTTTTTTTGGACTTCCATTAGAAATGAATTACAGCAATTGGCTCCCTAATGCTCTTTTCTTCATTTCTGAGTTTAATTTTTAAAGAAATAATTTCTGCAAATAAAAAAAAAAAAAGATTAACGACTCGGACAAAACAAAATCCGATAACAAACCAAAATTGTATTCATACCATAGATATTGCTATAGTATTTACCAGACCGTTTGTTAGCTGTATCCTCTCTGTAATTAGTCTCCACATTATTACCAGCCATGAGAAACGGGAGAGATTCGTCCAGTCGTTTCTTTTACAGGCCTATAGGCCTACCTGGACACTATTCATGCTGTTGATATATTTATTTTGCATCATAGGCCCTGATCGTTCTGCTGAAAAGGAATTATTTGATACTGAACACCCTTTCTCTAATCCAGTCCACCCTTTCCCATCATTTCTCCACAAGAGTAGTGCATGGTGACTAGAAAATTTATGCCATTAGCAGGAATTACAAGGAACACCGCTCTCGCCTCCCCTTCTTAATGGCAAGTTCTCTTGCATGACGTGATAAAAGCAATATCATCATCAGGCGATCAGGCTGCTTTTGAAGATAATGTGGACGAAAAACCCAGAGAGCGGGAAGAGGTGATGTAGAATCTCCGTCGCGTATTGAGGAAAAACACGCCACAGCGAAGTAAAGACACACGTACGCAGCTGCTGGCTTTGGAAGATATGAACGAAGAGTAGAGCGATGATGAGGATGTAACGGGGAAAAAAAGCGGCGGACAGAGGAAGAGATGAAGAGAGCTTGGGGGGGGGGGGGGATTCTACCGTAGAGGAGGAGCACACACACACACACAACACACACACGCACTGCTTGCTTGTTAGCATGCATGGATCTCAGTGACCGTACGCACACAACCACACACACACACGCCCATACACACACAGGCACAGCATCCATAGAAGCGGACCAACGTGTGCATGCATCATAGACATCTGCACCGCAGCGAAGCCAGGGCGATTGATAACCAACCTGTGCATGCTCCGCGTGTTTCGACGACTTTCATTGCATCCGCTGGTCAGATGTCAGGTACGGGACTCATTTCAATTGCAGGAGCCGATGCCGATGTCAGCGACTTGACTTGTGGAGACAATTGTGTTGTTTTCGAAGACATCAGCAGCTGATTAGGTTACCATTGGCTTGGAGAAATTTCGAGCTTCACTTGCTATCTTGATTATTGGAATAAGACCTTGCCTCAATCCAGTGACAGTATCACGTTACAGACTTCGTTCGTTATTTTACAAGTCTGCAAAAGTGTTCTTTTGATTCGCGCCTTTTTATTGTGTTCAGTGGGGGAGTTTCACGGTACGTGACTCTTTGGAGATTTGAAATTTGGAAAACCACATTCTAGGAGAGAGAAACCGTCGAAGAAGTCTTGATGTATAATGCCGAAATGGGAGATGCCGGTTTCGATACCGTACCGCCGTTGCCCCCTCGATATCGCTTCAGAGATCTGGTTTGGGGAGACCACTATGCGGATGAAGACAGGTGAGTTTGAATGAGGTAGATGCTTTCGTCACAAAGAAAAGCGGCGCGTGTGATGTCTTTTGAGCATCACGGCATGTGGTGAATAGGGAAACCCCCCGCACTAAGAAGCCTTGTGATCGCTACTGTTCGGCAGAAATCGACAAGCTGCTCACGGAACACAGTAGTAGCCGTTGGTTTACTGTCATGAATTATGAGTTGTATTTTCCGGTTTGTTTGCTTGTTTTTTTGTTCTTATTCAGATCTCAGTTCTTTGCCTATCCTCTGACTTTCTTTTGCTTGGATGAGTGAATGACTGAGTGCAGCTATGCTTCATTTTGATTCTTTAAAAGACACACAAATGGACCTTCACATCTCCAAGACGAAGGCTCCTTTTTTCTTTGATGCAAATCTATTTGCTAAGTCACTAACACTAACATCAATGTCTCAGAGATTCATTGCACCCAGTAAGTTGAGTATGAATTAGATTAAATCATGATAATCAGTTGTTCGAGTACTAAGTTCAGATCAATGATGTTGACTCAAATTAATGTATGATATCATTGTTTAATTTTTAGGAGTGGTAAAACTAGATAAATGGCAAGCTTATAATCAGTAAATATCCATATGACCTCAACTTTCAGATTACTAAACATCAGGACCAACTTTAAACAGGTTGATTCAATGGTTAGTGTCATGACAATAAAAGATATTTAATGACAAAGACATTAGAAACTGTCTCATGGAAAATGTTCCTGATAACTTTATAAATCTAAAAAAGAAATACAAGAATGCAATAAGCAAGATGATTACCATCAAAACAAGAGCACAATGCTTGCAACACATAGTGCATTCCAGTTGCTTTTATCTGTAATTGAAGTTACGAGTACCATCATGATATATTATACCAATATTTACAAAAGTTTTATCTTAATGTATTCAGTTTTCATGTGATGTTTATTGAATATGATGTATTATTTTATACATAATTGTTTGCTTTCAAATGTAAACATGCCTCTCTTTTTTCTTTTTTTTTTCTTTTTTTTTTAGGAAAGACTGCATAATTCTAAATTCCTAAGGATATTCAGTAGCTTTTTTAGTCTACCCAGTCCAGACACTTAGCTTGCTTTGCCAAACATTTTGATCAGCACTAATATTAATCCATCCAAATTTGACCTGGTTGTAAAGTTTTGCAAGACTCAGTCCAACAGGAAGGACATGGTAACACAGTAGGCCTGTGGGTTAGTGAGATTGGGCAATATGGATCTATTCATTGATAATTTGGACTTTTTTGAAACATCTGTACTGGTCTCAGAAGACAGCACTCCACCATTCTCGTAAGTCAGCAAACAGAACACATTGATACAGTACGATTTGCTTTGTCGGTCTTGGAAGGAAGTCGGTTGAATGAAATGAAGGTCAGAGCAGCAGCTGGTTTGCCTGGAGCATTATTTTTGCTAACAGCAGTGATAATTGTCATGTTGACATAAGGACCAGAAGACTGTTCATGATAAATCATGATGATTTCATGCAGTGCTTCTTTATCACATCCCGGAGTAAAAACAAGCTCAGTGGATTGAAGCTGCACCGTTCCTGAACAGTCCAATCACTCCACTCCCATGGGAGTACTCCAGCCAAGTACAGGTCATTGTCTGCTGTAGGCAATCCAAATCATTTGCAAGGCGCATCCATTATGCAGTAGACCCATTCACCCCAGACAAGGGTGTTATGCATTTAAAGGCATCTTACCCAATGCAAAAATCAAGTGTTATGGTAAAGTCCACACTGGGCATTCAGAAGAATGGAAATGCAGAGCACACGTATGCCTACTGCTCTGAAAAATTATCCATGGAAGATTGTTGAGTCAAAGTAAAGCATAAAGCTGCCTGTAAATTTGTCCAAGGTAATGTAACAGCAGCATCCACATGAGTATAGGCATTATACAGTATGTCCCCCCAAAAATTGCAATCAGATTTTGACATCGATAACACCCAATATGATTTAATTGTCTAAATGCTACTTCAGGGTCTTAAAATATAACATTTTAGCTCTATTTTGCAGAAAACCACATTCGATTTGGTTAAGCGGTCACAGAGAAATGTAAATTGTTGCAAAGCAATATATGTCATGAGTCTGATTCTTCCAAGTTTGGTGTAGCACTTCGATGATCTTGTGTGGGAATACAATAGACAGAACTTGGAGGGAAGAGATTCCCAACATCCTCTACCAAATTCCTCATTTCTCTTTGACCACTGAAGCAAATCGAATGGGGTTTTCTGTACGATGTGAGCAATGAATTACAGTTTCATACCCTGAATTTGTATTTAGATTGATTCAATATTTTTAAAGATATCATTGCAGAGGGTCCCTTTTTGGGGGGACATATGGTATTATGCATACACTGTAGTTGGTTTACTACAGTAGGCCTATGTAGTGAAAAAAATACATTATAGGGAGGTTTTTGTTTTATGTATGGTCTTTGGCACTTATCATCTAGATGTCAATGCATACTTTTGGATGCTGTTGTGGTGCTAGGCATCTCAGGTAATTGTGTTTTTGTGCCTCCGCCACGAAGTGGTGCCGGAGGCATTATGTTTTCGGGTTGTCCATCCGTCCGTCCGTCCGTCCGTCTGTCCGTCCGTCTGTCCATAATCAATTGTGTGGACAGCTTAACTAAAAAACTGTTTGAGGTATCGGTATCCTAATGAAACCTGGAATGAGGATATACATGTTTTTGAGTGGGCAAAGTTGTGCCTATCAACTTTTAGGTACACATGCTCGAGGTCAAAGGTCAAAGGTCAAGGTCAACTCCTCAAAATGTCACTACTTGCCTCATATTCACGCAATGCCTGTAGGATTTTTCTTGAAACTTGAAATGGTGTTACCCAACAGATATTCTGTGACAAGTTTCTTGCCAATAGGTCAAAGGTCAAGTGCAAGTGCTAAATTTCACCTCTTCCTCCATATCTCGAAAATAACTAAAGGTATCACCATTGAACTTATTACATACTAGCATGTTCTACCTAACAGTGATTCTCTTCGGAACTTTAAGGTCATACGGTCAAGGGTCAAGGGTCAAAGGCTAGGTTTAGATACTAATATTTTACCATTTAATACTGAAATGACACTTTTTCTCCATACCTTGTCAATTACTAAAAGGGTCAGAAGTCAAGTAAAAATCCTCAAATTCCCAAATACCTGCACTCTGACAACTTAGTCATTCATCCAGTTAAACCTACAAGTAGTTCAAGGAAAGCGAATATTCAGCACATTTTGTGACGAACCTGTCATTGTAATGTTTTGCCAATTATGTGAAACTGTCATCACACAGTGTCAAGACATTGCACTATAGACCTATTAGGGGAACCATGCATTATGGCGGAGGCATACCAGTCGCCGTGGCGACATTTCTAGTTTTTTTTTTTCTAAATTTGGCCATGGACTGTAGGCTGAGTTTGGCAGTGAAAATTAGCGGGAATTTAGTAACCCCGACTGGAGCAACAAACTGAAGTGCATACATGTACACAGAGCTCAATCGGGCCACCAAAAACATATCATTTTGAAAAAAACAGAAGTGTTGACTTGACATCTATGTTTGGTGGGCCTGTGTCCCTAGGCCGGCACTTATGTTGAGCCTTGTCATTCTTGGAATCATACTTTAAAAACAACTGAAGATGCCATCCATACTTAAGAATAAACCAAATATATGTGTGGATTAAGTGGATGCAGAAATATTAGTCCAACACATGCAGGAGTGAAGTTTGAGGAAAATCAGGCAATCCATTCAAAAGATATGAATTTTTGAAGTTTTGGTTCTATCATTGCTGGATGAGAAGACTACGGCAATTCTTAATATCAGAGTTTGACAACAATATAAAGAAAAAAATCTATGTTTCTCTTCTTGCTGGCAGTGAAAGAGCACTTGGCTAATCTACAAATTGTATTTTAGAATGCAGGGGAATTACCTTACCCCTCAACATATCAGTGACAACTGGAAGGCAGCGAATTTGTGCTTTTCATATAAGATGAAAATTTGTGGAATTCTCGTTATATTTTCCTTGTATCATTATACAACTGCCCATCACAAATTGTCATAGTCTTGTAATCCAGTGACAGTGGCACTTAAACTTAAATGAAGATTATTGAGGACTACTAATATTTCTACACGAACTCAATCTGCATATACACATGTTGGTTTCATTCTCCTTCAGGGAGAAAATGAATCGTGATATACACCTTATAAAGAACTATTCTCTCTCCTAATCTATATCCAGTAGATTTGAATTTTGTGGGCTTTTGTATTTTTCAAGCTCTGTGCATAAAAATTATGAATTTTGTTGTTGTTGCAGGGCTGGAGGGAAATTTCCTTTATTAGTTTGTCACAACATAGTCACAAATTTGAATAATGCTCTGATTATAGAAATATTTTTGGCTGGTTTTGTCATTTTTGTTTATCATCTTTTTTATTTATCCTGCAGCGGTAGGGAAAGTAAGTTTATATATTCTTATGCATGCATGGTGGTGCTGGCTTTTTTTTTTCTTACATTTGTAGTATTAAAGCTCACATAATGCTGATGCCAGTGAATGTTGGGGTATAGAGGAAACGTGGGCACATATTAAGATGAACCTATAAAAAAAAAAATAGCTTCTCATGAATGCATCAAAATTCTTTTTGCTCCTTGCAATGTATACAAGTATACTGTATGTCAGTAGTTTTCTTTTATGTAGGTGAGTGTGTGTATGTATGTGATAATCATTACAGGTTTAGAATTAAATTAGGTGTGCAAAAGGGAGCAGATCATCATATAACATGCTCACAAAATTTAGATGATCCTCATATACCTTCACAGTGTAGGAAGTCTTGTAGAGAATGATCTAGTCAACCTTTGTAAATTTTCAACTAGCATTATAAGCAGCGCTAAATGGAGTTGAGTAGTTAGAGATTGCATTGCACAGTGGGCAATAGTGCACAGTTTTCCACAGTATTTCATGGTAATTGCCAATGAAATCAGTTTTGTGTGCAAAGTAAGCAAAGACATTGGAGAAGAAAAGAAAACATGAGAAAGAGAGAGAGAGAGAGAGAGAAAGAACAAGTGTCCAGTGTGAATGCAGGAAATAATATTTGCTATGAAGACCAGAAACACTCCCACTTTGTTTATTCTCACAACCAATGAGTACAATTTTATAGGCAAACATCCACTCATCCACTTCTCTCTCTGTTTCTAAAAGGAAAAAAAAAAACATGTTGTGTAAGAACACACTTCATACGGGGTTTCTTTCCCAGTTTTTTTTTTGTGTTTTGTTTTGACAAGACTGTTTTTATCGATTTAAAGTGAACCTTCCACAAAAATCGTATATTCAAATTCTTAAATTCACTCTTTGTGCGACAGCGTGTAAATGTGGACACAGCGCGTCAGGCACTGAATTTTGTGTCTGAAATTTGTGTCGTTGGAGTCAATATTTTCTTAACTTGTTTTTTTTTTTTTTTATTCTTTGTGTTGTTGTTGGACTTAACGTTCACATTTGACCTACAACTCATTGATCATTTGATGCTCTAAGATGCGTTTGGACCTCCCCCATCTCCCCATCTATAAATAGATATTATTTTGGTAGCAGTCTCATGGTTGAAAATAAACAGTCTGCATGCTATAATCTGTTTGTGACTCTTTGGCCCTTTATATAAATAAAAATGGATAGAATAGATATTTGAGTGAAAATTGCTAGGTAATTAATGACCTTTAAGTATACATACAACCTTTCCCCCAAATTAGCAGCATTTTTTTTTTCTCCTTGGAATGCAAAAGTTCTTATTAAATGGTTCTTGGGTAATAGGGAATAACTCTTGAAGAATGGCTCATGAAAGTTTGTTCACTTTGTTGAGATATGGAGTACTGTGCAGGCGATGTCACATTCAAATGTCAAAGATTTCCCTGAAGTAAGTTCAACGCGTAAACAGCTCACTAGCTGATGCGCCCATTGCCAGATAGTATTTTGATGGGATTATCCAGTGCCGCTCATACCCATTGGCAATGTCCTAGTGTAATTATGCAAGTAATATTCGGTGGCATTTTTTTCCCACGTGCCAGCTCAGCCAGCTCAGAATACGTCAAAACGGACCGATTGAGAGATCCCGTCCTGTAATTTGATCATGAGCTTTTGGTTCGTAAGATGTTATTGGCTCTCACGCAATTGCTCGACTGCAATCATGTGACTTCAATAACTCACCACATTTCCCCTCACATGCAAAGCTTGGCATCAGGACATACAATAGATGTTTCTACATCTTTGATTTGTGACTGGTGAGGTAATTCTCATGAAGGTTTTGTCTACATTTGTCCATAGATACAGAGGTCACATCCCACATACCAAATACTGTATGATAGACAGAAGCACCAGACATAATAAGATGTACATGTATGGTTATCATCTCTTCTCATACATCAAACTATATGAAATAACTGCAGGATACGTAATTCCTTAACTGAAATAAGCTACTGTGTGAGTAGTTTTCCAGTAAGTCCCTAGCTACTTGTTTCCTGTTTATGCCCAGTTTTTCAAATGTCACACTAAAACTGGATTTTATTCCATAAGGGAATATTCATCAGGACGAATTCAACAAATTGTACTTCATAAGATCTTTTTCTTGGCATACAATATTATTATCAAATGCCTATTTTAATAAATCTCATTTGAAGCACTTTCCTCTTGACAAGTTATCTTGTTATAAATCATACTTTTCTTAGAGAGAGAGAGAGAGAGAGAGAGAGAGAAGAGAAAATGATATGAATTGGAATTCTCTAGAAAGAGTCAATTCTCCCATTTCCATACACTGCAGTCACAAATGCATAGTATTCCATCACATGTTTCATAATGTTGAACAATATTTTGATGCAAAGTTTGCTAGTTTATCTTCTATAGCTGACCTGCAGTGCTTAGATAGTCACGCTGAGTCAAGGCACTTTTCCAAAGTAATGCGTGACAAAAGAAATTGATTCATCAAAAAAAAAAGAGTGTTCAGTCATTGTAATAGAATGCCAGCTTCCCGAACATGCTGTATGAATTAGATTATAATCAAACTGTGTAATTTTTTCTTCAAATAAATGTCTCCAAAGAGAGGTTACATCATGATAGCCTCTGTTTCGTAATGATGAATTGCTTCAGAGAGCGTACATTGTTGATTGAATCACACCCCTTTCTTCTTAAATGATAAAGTTGCTTAAATTTCTTCCAAAGAAGTTCAAGTACAAGTTCCTAGTTGTGCCTTTAATCAAAAGCTATATCACATAACATAACATAATATTCATTCATGTATGACATGTACACAGGTCTGTATGTTATTGTAACAAACATAATGTAAAGAATTTACATACGCAAACATGAGTGATGTTCTTTAAGTCCACAGCAAGTAATTAAAACTGAGAGAATAACCTCTCATATATGTATGTACATTTTACTATGCACAAAGATCACTCGTCTGAGACTGTTATAGAGGATGGACATGCTTCAGCAGAAAAATCCTCTTATAGAAGTTGCCCCCCCCCCCACTAAAAAGAAAAAAAAAAATCAAAGAAACAAGAGAAGGAAAAAGTCGACATGTCTTATGTGTTGTTGGTTATAAAAGGAAATGTTAGTGTTTAGAAAAGGTGCCTGATTCAAGAGACCTGTGAAATGCCCTGGGCATTTGTGCACAAATGAAAGTGGGTCTGCAGTGTGAAGGAATGTAAAGGTTGATGTGAGTAAAATACTGAGGCATAAGTGCCAGATACCTTGTAGGGGTCGTTCTTTATTTATTTACTATAAAAGACAAAAGAAAAAAAATGAGCCTGGTTTATGCATTGAATTGCACCTCAGCTGTTGCAGATATGAGCCTACATGTATGTGTGTTTATTTTAGGAGTGGCTTGTCCATTCTGCATTTCATCCTGTTCGACAACTTTTTACTTTGTCCTCAATTTTGTAATGCCTTCCTTTGCTATCTCCTCCAGTGGATCCATAGTTCTGTCTGGTGATATCCTACATTACTGCAAAGTCAGAAATATAGTGGCATGGGGACTTTTGCAAATTAGAGCTGATGACCTTTTTCAAACCACAAAACCTGTGAACTGTCTCTGGTCCTCAATGCATTGTGTAGACAAAATCTTTTTGCATGCATTTTACTTTGATAAATCTGAGCTCCTCATTAAATTTAGACATGAAAGTTTCATGCAAGTGAAAAATTTCTGGTCTTACAGTATTGTTTAGGCAAACATCCCTTTTCACTTCTCTTGTGTCATTTTGTTCCTGCCATTAACAGTACAATGTCTACAAACTGTGTACAAACATGCCCATCCTCAGAGTCTGGACCCAGCATATTCAATTTCTCAACCTAGCATGAGAAAAAGGAAAAAAAAAATAGTGTTACAAACATATTACATTGCTTTAATAGAGCAATAAGGCAACATCATCAGCTGTGAGCATTCTAGTCATCTTGAGAAAACTGGAATCACACTAACTTATATTTCTATAGATCTGCATTAATTCTTAGAATGCAGGTGTTGGTTTCTTACTGGTCTGATATCTTCCTCATCTCATCATGATGTTTTAATTTCTTCCACCAATTGCTTACGTATTACGCTGTACCGTAATTGGCAACGGTATATTTTTCCATTTTTTTCCCCCATGTGCATTTGATTCTCTCGTTGAATTGCCTTGATAGCATGTATTGACTGCATATCATCACATTAAAAGCAGAAAGGCACTAAAAAAAAGTCTTAGACTCTGGGACAAAAATTATGCGTATGTCCTTTTTCCTCTCGACTGACAATGCATACATTGAGCATCATCTATTCTGAGTCTATACATGACTGACAGTGCATGTTCTCAAAATGCACAAAACCACATAATTTGAAGTTCTATCATTTGGTCTATAGTCCCAATCTAACCAAAGGATCATGACTTATACATGTACAATGTATGTGATTGTGGGAAACAGAATCTACAACTTTAGTTGTCTGACTTTTTTAAGTCAACAGGGGAAAGTCGCTGGCGCGTAATGGAACCTGCTGCAAATAGAGCACAATCTTCACAGGATTAAAGGTACTTAGCTTCTCTTGTATTACAGGTTGTCAGCACTGTTGACAATTACATTCCAGAGATTGACTAAAGTTCCAGGGATTTAGGAGGATCTGTAATATCTTGGCTTTCTTTTGCTATTGATAAGCCATACACGGTACGCTGTACAGATGTACATTGTAGGTGTTAATGGAATTCTAGAGGAATTTTAGCTCCATTTTCCCTTTGTACAGTGGACTTTTCCATAACAAAGTCTTTGAAAGGGCAGATTTATTTCGTTATATCGAAATTTTGTCATATCTGAACAAATGAACAGTGTAAAGAGTGGATAATGTTTCAGCCTGAATTTTTACTTCATTACGATCATATATATTTATACTTACATATTTTTTTTTTATAATCATGTTTATTAAATAACAGGAGTGCACTGTTATAGGAAGCTCAGTAATTTCAAATGTTAGGGTCTTTGCTGCATTGTAAAAATTGTACAGGATTTTGTTTGTTTGTTTGTTTGTTTGTTTTTTTAGCTTTGAAGCTGATGCTATTTTACAGTCAAATTGCTATCATGATAATACACCACAGATTTGGTGTAACTTGTTCTTGTCTTGCAGACAGTGTCTGTAATATTTATTTTTTCCCCTCTGTTGCACTTTATCATGACTTCCCAGATTTAGATATCTAAACTTGAAGTACTAAGCCAGTACGGAATTGTATAATGATGGACAATAATTTACTTTAATACTTTACACTGTAGGTGGTTATAAATAGCTACCATAAGTTACAGTAAATCATTCAGATACATTATTTTATGAGATTGACATTTTCCCAGTCAGCTTCTATTTGCTTATTTATTATTTGTTCATAACAATTGCCAACCTTTATCACATGTTTAAAAATTATGAATGTATACTACTAATGTGCCCTTTATGAGAACAAAATCAACATAGTATAAATGAAGGTACTACGGTATTCGTTATCTGTCAGCTATGTATGATATCAAATTGTTTCTCTTTCATTTGTTGCAGAAATTTTGGGAAATGTGATTATGACAGCTTTGTCTTGTTAAACAGGCTATTTTTCTCATCATTGGTCCTCAAATTGTTAGACTGCATGTTCACACGATATAAAGGACTACAGTTCTCCCATTATGCTCTGTTTAGTAAGTCCATTGGATAAATGCTGCCAAGTAAAACTTGTTCAAGATTTTTGATGGATGGAATCACTGTGTAATTGTTGTGGTCCTGTTCTGTCGTGGCAGAAATTGATGGCTGCAGTGTGGATCAATTTCATAACATGATGCCATACCTTAATTCCATCTTCATCTGAAAAGCAAATGAAATAGAGGTAGATTTTATCACGCAATTCTCGGCATGCATGCAGGCAAATTCTCCCGCCATTCCTTCTCCGGCGTGCATGTTTGACAGATAAAGATCGTGTTCCACTTCGCTTATCACCTGGCAAATTGAAATTTGAGCAGTGCCCATGTATTGTCCAATGGGGAGAAAATTCACCACCATGGAATGGAATGGGCAGAGGGATGCAAAGTAATCATCAGTCTTGCATACTATCTCCTCTGGCATGTGAAAGGATCGCGTGTTCATGTAAATGTTGGCAATATCAAGGATATTTGTTGCACGCACACAGTATAATCTATTCTCTATCATCTTCAACATTGTAGAAGAGTCAGTGAGTTTTATAAAATGTTCATGTAAAACTTTTTACTGCCCTGTATTCCCCCTTAAAATTAGTGCAGTATTTCATCCATAATTTGTGCAAACTCTCTTCTTATTTGATGTTAGTAATGATATTGTTGTATTGACTTTGTTCTGTATCAAAACAAAGTACAGTAGACTAACTTCCAATCATGTTTCAAATGATATTGGTCCAGAGATGTTTTCCAATCACGGTTTGCCAGAATTAACAACAAAAGGACCGTGTGAATTTAAGTGAACTCCAATCTGTTTTGGGGGGTGGAGATCATGGTGACCTTTCAGCTACTCCCACAGAAACATTGCTCCATCTATTACTGGAAAATGCCTCAATATGCCTTTGATGCAACCAAAACAAACTTCAAGACAAATTCACCCATTGGGGGGGGGGGGGGGGGGGGGGGCAGAGAAGTTCAGTAGAGGTGAAAACTGCTTTACCCGCATATTCACACTCAGATGATTAAAAAACAAAACAAAACATAACAAAAACAACCACATGCTGAACAAAAGCTTGTTCCTAACATTCTACCATCGGAGGTTTGATATCAGTGAGAATGTCATGGTAATAAATGAAAGCTGTGTGATACACATAGTTTCTCCACATACAAAAGATCACTGAATACATAAAGAACAACATACAAGCTTGGGGGAATATTTTTGACAGTTATAATGTCAGGAGGTCATCTGACGCAGTGTTGCCTAGGAAATGTGAAATTGTCATCTATGTCTCGAATTACTTGGGTCATGCCCTCTGTTTCAACATGAAACTTCAGTGAGATTCTCATTCAGTGAACATGTGTTTCTCTGACTCTGCTGAAAATATTTATTGAGAAATAAAAATGTGATTATGTTCTTTGTTGTGAGCTTATGAAGATCTATTCCATAAATCTAATGTAGAAATAACAGTATAAGCACAGGAGAATGTTTGCAGAAATGCATCAGACTTTAATACAATGACAACATTTTTTTTTTTTTTGTCATCCTGTTCTAAGCACACAAGGCAAATTATGCCTTAGTGTTCATTTGCTGATCTTTTTTATGCCTCCGCCACGAAGTGGTGCCGGAGGCATTATGTTTTCGGGTTGTCCGTCCGTCCGTCCTTCCGTCCGTCCGTAATGAATTTTGTGGACAAGGTAACTATCAAAACCTGTTGAGGTATCCTAATGAAACTTGGCATGTATGTGTATTAGGGGGTGAATTTGTGCCTATCAACTTTTGGGTGCACATGCTCAAGGTCAAAGGTCAAAAGGTCAGGGTCAAATACATAAAATTTCACTATTTCCACCATATCTATTGAATGCCTGAAGAGATATTCTTGAAACTTAGTGTATACATGTATTACCCAATTAAGATTCTCTGGTGAAAGTTTGGGTCATGAGGTCAAAGGTCAAAGGTCAAAAGGTCAGGATCAAATACATAAAATTTCACTATTTCCACCATATCTATTGAATGCCTGAAGAGATTTTCTTGAAACTTAGTGTATACATGTATTACCCAATTAAGATTCTCTGGTGAAAGTTTGGGTCATGAGGTCAAAGGTCAAAGGTCAAAAGTTCAAAAGGTCAAGTAAAAATATTAAAACTTCTTTTTTTTTCTCCGTACCTTGGAAAATTGTTCAAGGTATCTTCATGGAACATAGTATATACATGTACTGACTGGAAGTGATTATCTAGAGAATGAAGGGTTCATGGGGTCAAAGGTCAGGGGTCAAAGGTCAAGTGCAAGACTTCAAAATTTTACTATTACCCTCATACTTATGCAATGCCAGCAGGGTTATTTTTTTACACTTGGTGTATGCGTGTGTAACCTAATAGAAATTCTCTGGAAAGTTTTTTTTTTTCTCTTTTTGCCTCAAAGGTCAAAAGGTCAAAGATCAAGTGAAAGTGCTGAACTAACTTTTTCCTCCATATCTCGGAAGTGGCTCAAGTTACCTTGAAACTTAGTACATATTATGCATGTTCTACCTGAAAGTAATTATCTTATGAATTTTAGGGTCAAGGGCCAGATGAAAATGGTAACAATGTACTATTCAATTCAGAAATTGCACTTTTTCTCCACACCTGTACCTTGAAAATTACTCAATGCCTAAATGTGTGAATGGGTCAAAGTCAAGTTAAAGTCCTTAAATCCCTAGATACATGCTCTCTTATTCATCCAATTAAACCTACATCAAGGAAGGTGAACATTCAACACATTTGTGACAAACTTGTCATTCCAATATTTTGCCAATTTTGTGAAAATGTAATCACACAGTGTCCACATGTACTATCTAGACCTATTGGGAAAATCATGCATTATGGCGGAGGCATACCAGTCGCCAAAGCGACATTTCTAGTTGCTTTATAACCTGTGATTTGAATGAAGCTACAGGTTTGTTACATAGTTTGAAATTATTAGATTTTACAGTATATTCAATTAACAATTGAAGGGTTTGTTTGCAAAAACCGATAAGTCCATCTTTGAAGATTTTGAAGTACGATCTCTGTCAAAAAGTACAAAATAATACCTTTTAAATGATATATTGGTCACTACATATAAAAGTATATTTTTGAAGTTATGGTCAAACGAAGCAAAAATTTTCTTATTATTCTCTTTATTTTTCTTGAACTTTAATCGCAAATATCTCCATTTGGCAAATATGGACTTATCAGTTTTTGCAAACAAACTCTTCAATTGTTCCACGAGCTGAGAAGATAGAGATACATGCATTTGTTGAAGTACAGGCAAACTATCAATTGTATGGTATCTGAGTTTAAGGGATAATGCAGTTTGGGTTGGTATGAGGCTTGAGGTTTCCAACTTTTTTTTTATGATGATTGTTTTAGATAATGAGAAACCTCATATGTAATATGAAAGACCATGCAATTCTAAGAGGAATTCCAGGTTTGATAAAGATTGGTTTTGAAATGGCTGAGATCCAAAACAAAGCAATCATAATGAAAGATGGGACCAACCTTTTATGTGTTATCACTTTGTTTTTCTTTGTTTTTGGCTATCTCGGCCATTTCAAAACTGATTTCCCTCAAAGAAACTTTGAATTGCCCTCAGAATTTTATGTGTTTTAAGATTCCATAAAGCTATTTTTAAGTATCTCGCAAAAAATTAAGAGCTGAATTTTCACCTTAATCAATACTATATGTTGCATAATACTGACTTCCAGATTACAATGCTATGCTATATCAGTATTCTCTCTCCAAGTTGGATTTGCAAGAATACCAGTATACACCAATATGTGTAGACATGACAAGCCATAGAATGTCAGCTCAATCCAGTGTCATGTCAGTTTTCACATTATTCTTTATGATATGATTTACATTATGTTTCAAACTCCATTATCCTGGTCCAATGCTATCAGGAAAATATACTCTGGCAGGTCACATTTTGTAGGAAGCAGAAATGTTGAGGCTCTAGATGTATCGTCACTACCAGTGACAAGACCTTGTATCTGAAATTTTGGTCAAAACAATTTTTTTTAAAAAATAAATGTTCAGATAATCAGGTAAATGATGTCCTGTCCAAATTCTAACTGCCTCGTGCCCCCAAGAAATAAAGCCACTACAGCATGTCAAAGAAAGGACTCTCCCATTTGATACAGTATTTTGGCTGCCATGTTTTTTTGCTCTCCTGAACATTTGACTTTTTGTACAATTAAGGTCTTGTGAATTTGTCACTCCAGCAGCGATATGTACCATATCAATTATTGTGTTATTATGTTGACAACTTACATTCAGTCATGTCAACAAAGACTGACATTTCCCCCCTCTTCTTCTGAACACCTGTTGTGCCCGTAGAGCCATTGATCCAGAAATTGATCACCCGCTCCTATCAACCACATAGTGTCGCCCATTAAGTATCCGGTATCCATTTCAGTGAGTGGTTTTTCATCAGTGCCAGCGGTAGTATAATGAAAGCTGCTGAGGCAGCAGTTTTGTATTAAAAAAAACCTATTACAGTGTTCCTTTTTGAACATTGAAATTGTTGCCATGGTAACAAATTGTTGTGTATGTACAATGATTACAGCTTTGTGTCAGACGCACCTAATGCACCTTTAGTGAAATTGAGTGCTTATGAATGACACTATTGTATTTCCTGCCAGCCATTTATTAAAATACATTCTTTTTACAAGTTCAGTCAAAATGTGCTGGAAAATATAAACTACACAACAATAACAACACATAAAATAGAAACTGATTGCAATATTAAATGATGAACTTAACATGAAGAATATTGTACAATGTTGTATGTTGAAAAGTGGGAGAGTTAACGTAGGAGTGAGGGTCTTTATAAAGGCTAAGTTCAACATGGACTTGACCCTAATATGAAGGTAGAGAGATTTAAAAAAACAAACAAATAACACACAGACACACACACACCAAAAAACAACAAACATTTGCAAGAAGGCAAGACATAATAATGTATTGAAGTGGATATATTTTATATGTCAAATGGAAGGTTTGCAGTTGTGTGCCACATACTAAAACCTGAGCACTTTCAGAAAAAAAAAAAAAAATGTGTTCTTCACAGCCATGTCACTTCTCATGGAAGCGTTTACAATAGAATTGCAGTACATCACAGCATACAATATGAAGGGAAAATTCCTGGCTTGGCTGTCATAGAGTTTACAGTATGACACAAATCTATAGCTACTTTTCTTTCTTTCAAGTTGTCCTTATTCAATACATAATCCCATAAACTACAAAATTGTGCTCTTGGTCAAGATTACTCGCACTTTCATGAATATGTTTGGAAGGCATGTCTCTCTCTCTCTCTTTGAAATCGTAAGTTTTACAGCAAATCAGAATTTACCCTGAAAAATCCCAGTGAAACACTACTATTCAGTCACACACAATGCAAACCATTACACAATACGGGGGGGGGGGGGGATGTTTCTTAAAGCTGTTCGTAAAGTTACTAACAACTTAAGAACGACTGGTGATCAGTTCTTGTGCTGAATTATAAAAATTCTGATGAACATACACTGTGTAGCATCAGAACTGATCACCAGTCATTCTTAAGGTGTTTGTAACTCTACGAACAGCTTTATGAAACATGGCCCAGGTACGTATGTGTGAGGAATGGAATGGCACTAATTGGAGCTGTCAATACACTGTTGTACATTACAATTTATCAACCTATTTGTGCATTGTTGGGCATTTGAGAACAAAATATGCAAAGTTGGCAATCCATCAGCTAATTGGGTATGTAAACATGGCATACTCAAGTTTAAAAAAAAATGTACTGTGAAAGAGAGAGAACAGAGTCGGTGTGATAGTAATATCATACCAGACATGCTGTGAGATCTTTGAAGAAACCTTTATGAGCTGGAATTGCATGCTTAAACATGCTATTCTCCCCTTCATTTTGGGGTTCAGCCTCGAAAGGTCAGTTGCTTATTGCTGTTCCTCTCCACACTCGCCACTTATCCTGAGTCACAAATCTTGATTTTTGTGTGCATTATTTTGTTAATGATTGTTTTTTCATGCCACCACTACGTTGCCGGAGGCATTATGTTTTCAGGTTGTCCGTTCGTCCATCCATCCGTCCTTCCTTCCGTCCGTCTGTCCGTAATCAATTTTGTGGACAGCGTAACTAAAAAACCTTTTGAGGTATCGTAATGAAACTTGGCATGCATGTGTATGAGGGGGTGAAGTTGTGCCTATCAACTTTTGGGTTTACATGCTCACGGTCAAAGGTCAAATGCTCAAAATTTCACTATTTCCCCCGATATCTGTGCAATGCCTGAAGATATTTTCTTGAAACTTAGTGTATATACGTTATACCCAATTAAAATTCTGTGGTGAGAGTTTCAGATCATGAAGTCAAAGGTCAAAGGTCAAGTGAAAATGATAAAATTTTACTTTTTCTCCATGTCTTGGAAATGGTTCAGGGTATCTTCACGGAACATAGTGTATATAGATGCATGTACTGACTGGCAGTGATTATCTAGGGAATTTGGGGGTCATTAGGTCAAAGGTCAGGGGTCATAGGTCAAGGTTAACTTTTCAAAATGTGACTATTTCCCTCATATTTATGCAATACCTGCAGGATTTTTTTTTTTTTACGTGGTGTATACATGTATTACCCAATAGAGATTCTCTGGGAAATATTTATGCCAAAAAGGTCACATGTAAAAAGGTCAAAGATCAAGTGAAAGTGCTGAACTTTACTTCTTCCTCAGATATCTCGGAAGTGGCTCAAGTTGTCTTGAAACTTAGTACATCTTGTGGCTCTGTCACTTTTCATCTCGTTTTGCCTCCTCTCTCTCTCACACACATGTCTATTTTCCTAATTTCTGTTAGTTTTTTCCTTCAATGTGCATAGAGACATTAATCTATTTTTGTGATATGCGCTATATAAAGACAGTTTATTATTATTATTATTATTATTATTATCTTTATGCGTGTTCTGCCTGACAGTGACTCTCTGGTGAATTTTAGGGTCTTAGGGTCAAAGGTCAAGGGTCAGGCCATGTGAAAATGGTAACAATTTACTATTCAATATAGAAACTTCACTTTTTCTCCATACCTTGATAATTACTCAATGCATAAACTTATAAAAGGGTCAAAGTCAAGTAAAAGTCCTCAAATCCTCGAAGCTCTCCCATTCATCCAATCAAACCTACATTGTAGGTCAAGGAAGGTGAACATTCAACACATTTGTGACAAACATGTCATTTTGATATTTTGTCAATTATGTGAAACTGTCATCACCCTTTGTCCACATGTACTATAAACCTATTACTATTAGGAGAATCATGCATTATGGCAGAGGCATACCGCGACATTTCTAGTTCTGTATATATATTTTGTTATGCTTACATGAAATCACATTGATTTCATTTTCTCTCTTTTTTTATGAGATGTGGAAAATAAACTTGAAACTAAGCCTTTTGCCACAATTCATACCTACAACTTTGACTCCAGATGTTTACAGAGATAAAAAGAAGGCACATACATCTGTAATATGATGGACTAATTTTGCTAACACACATTTTCCATAGACACCTGCCCAAGTATATTCGAGACTCATCCTCTGTGGGTCAATATTCAAATTTATCACATCTATGAAATGATATTAGCAATAAGTTGCAACAAATGTGTCTGCTGGATATCGGGAAATGTAAAAGGCATAAAGGATGGAGAAAAGTGCAGACATATAATATTCCTGAATGGCACAAAGTGAAGATTACTGTATATGCCATATATTTCGCGAGTCTAAATTTTTGCAAATCGGCACTTCCCGACAATTTCGCGAGTGGTTAAATTCGCAATCGGGAAGTCTTGCACTGAACGGAGAAATGTATATGCGTACGTCACATTCATATCGGCATTAGAGTCAATATTTTCGTGTGTTTTTAATGTCGCGAATAGCAGCTGACTCGCGAAATTTGCGAAAATAAAAACCTCGCAAAATATTTGGCGTATACAGTAACTCTTCACACACGCACAATACATTTCATCCCATCACTCTGCGTGATTAGATGATGATACAGTATAGAACAGTGGCTGGATAATTCATCCGTGCCGTCGATTTCTGACGTGAACCTGCGCGTGGGCCAGACGCGTGCGAGATGAAATCAAACACAGAATTAAGCGTGTATCAAAGGTATGGAGTCTTCAGTTACAGCATAGCTGCTGCCTTCTGATGTGACTATTATGTTCTTGAATATCACAGATCTAACCTTGCAGTGCATCTCCAAAATAGATTTTAAAATACATCACGAATTCAGTTTTTCCCCTGCACTACATGATGGCAGAGTGCTTTTAGAATGTCCAAACAGCTAGTGTTACACCACGTAATATCTTGTTCTCCCTGTTCATCTTTATCTGTCCGGCTTGATGATATTGCATGTCCTTGCTTTTGACTAAACATTGGATGAAACTTTGCTTCTCTCCATCATCACGCCGAGAGAATCCGCTGGGAATTGTCAAATTCAGTTTGTATATGAGGTTTATCAAATTTTACAATCTTAGTGCTGTATATTTTTTTTTTCCGGAAAAGAAAAGAAAAACAGAAATGTATGTTTGTCCCCAAACGTGGCCCAGCAAAGCAAGCATTGATTAAAAGCTCAACCATATGGCTTTGCGGCCTCCAGGATTGGCGACTTCTTGATTGTCATGTTAATGATTTATTTGCAGATTTGAGAGGAAACATTTTCCTGTGAGTCACAAACTCAAGATGGATGATGGTAGTGAGTAAAGTCACATCTTATCAAATACTTTAATGAGAAGAACAAAGTTCAAATCGTGACAAGCACTTTATCATGACCGTATGTGCAGCATGCACTTGTTATTTGATACATGTACATGTAGATATATAACTTTTCCGTATTTGTGGAGGATGTGACAAATGGGGAAATACATGTATTTGTATGCACAAAATTTGCCTTCCCTGAGTGCAGACTTTTACATAGATATGCAATTCATGAGTATATCAGAATGGATACTGATTTGACATTGAATATATTTGAATTTGGCAGATGTTATCTATATGGGGAGTCAGTAATAAGTTTACTGATACAAAGTGGTATACACTGATGGTAGTTAAATTTCTTCTTTTTTTTTTTTTGGGTAATATTTGTGTATTGGAGACTTTTTGTATTATTTGGAAACCAAAGGTGATTCATGTGGCATGAATTTATTATACAACAATGATAAAAACCGTCAAATTGTCCTGCATCTTTATGAAAGTTCTTCAAGTGGGTATTTAAACTGCAATTTGACAATTATCTATGCACTTTTTTGCCTTTTAAAATAACTGATTGTTTAATGATTTTGCAAGATATGCTTGTTTGGTAAGCATATAAAATGTGCAATTTGGTTGCACTTGAAATTTATCATCTCATTATGTAATTCAAGTCATTGTCAAAGTTAACTCCCTGACTTGGCAGTTCACTTGGTCACAGCCCTGAACGGAAATATCAAACTTACTCCCCCTCTCTACATTTTGTGTATTTCATATTCAACTTCAACTTTATTCCATGAGAGTGTCACATGCCAAAAATGATACATAGATTAGTGGGATAAATTCACAGAACAAAGGAAATATATATAAACAGAAGTATTGAAACAAGTTCACGCGGTTGACTGCAGGTTCATCCGTATTAATTGCAACTCTTGAGTTTCATGCAACCTCCATGAGGTGCAATCATCCGAAGCCAATTATTACTTCCCAGAAATAATACCATTGAACAATGCATTGGATTGAATTGACGCGCTTTAAAGCGTACGTGTGATACCATAACAAGCTATGCGCACCAGGACCATAGTGACCAGTGCGCACTGAATCATATTCATTATTAAGTATTGACTATCTGGCAATTATAAACTCCCAGAAATAATACCATTGAACAATGCACAATGTATTGGATTGAATGGATGCATTTTAAAGCGTGTGACGCCATAACAAGCTTTACGCGCTAGGACCATAGTGACCAGCACGTACTGAATCACATTCAAGTGTGTGTGTGTATATATATATACATATATATATATATATATATATATATATATACATTGTATGTATCTCAAATAAATATTTATACAGACCCCCCAAAAATAATGTTTAGATAGCACTGTGATGTTACTTTCATTGGCAATTTCAGGTGCCTTTGAGCAGTGGTAGTTGTGATGATATTTTCTATACTTTGTTTAAAATACTAAATATGTTGTAGCCTTGACAGGATTATGGTGGACTGCAAATACATGTTTGTTACTGAATTGTGCTTTGGTTGAGTATAGATGTATAAATCATTCTGGAAAGCACGCATCAGACGGATAACGCAAAACTGTTGAGGGCTACGTTGCCAAACATAATGGACGCATTGGAGAGCCAGAATTTCGTCGTTGGTGGTGATGTGAACTGATGGTCGGCTAATGAGCATGCCATGATTCACCTGTCTGTCCCGCTCTGTGGACAATAGAGTGACAAAGAGGATTGATTTGTGCAGGCTTAGGGCTTGCATCCTGTTGCTTAGCAACGATACAATAACAGACCATGGCACACCATTAGTGAGATTGTGAATGTTCCAAGAATGGCATAGTGCATGTGGTAACATTTTCTTTTTCTTTTTTAAATATTAATAGTAGCAGACATCACATTGTATATAAAATATTGATCTTTTTCATTATAAAGGACTGAATAGGCACAGATGAATAAGTGAAAAAGATTATACATACTAAAGAATATTAGTATACAGGTATGATTACATGTACTCTGTTTAGTGCAGTTTTCCTTCAAGCAGAAGTCTAAAGAAATAGGGACAATTAGGAGGAGGATTTACTTAGCCGTATAAAATCTCAGTGATAATTGAACATCATAAATAAAGAAAAAGAAATACTGTGAGGCAGGGATTCTGGGAACATATTTTAGGAGTAAAAAATTTGAGGTTATATCATGTTTTGATAGTGTAACCTTGTCATTTATTAGACAACTCAAATGTTATTTACTTTGTGAAAAAAAAAAAAAATATCTTCATATGTCTGTTGTCATTATCCTCCAAATTCTTATTTGCAAAAGCCGGTGGCAAATATAGTTTTATTATGATTTACGCACATCTGGCATATTATCGTTCAGTGAAAGTATATGTATTGGCACTAGGCATAGATTTGCTCAGCGGTAGGTAACCCACACGTTGCTTTAGCCATCTAATCGGTCAGTTCTTGTAAGGACGGAACCTCAATGTGCAATTTAGTAGTCCTGTGCAGGGGAATTGCATCGTCATCGAGCGCAAGCAGCTGTGCTGACAACTTCCCCCGCGCTGCGTGCCTTTGTCCTCGGTGCCGAAAGTGGTTGCTATCCCCCCCCCCTTTCTTATCAATGCCAACTGACCTGTTATGAGGTATTGATTAAGGGCAAATAATCTGACCAAGAGATGTTAGCAAGGCCACTTTAACAGTCATCTCTCTCTCTCTTTTTTTAAAAATCAAATCATCTCTCTCTATCTCTCTTTTTTTTTGTTCAGTCAAAGTATTACAACATTGAATGTTGCAGCATTATATCCACCCCCATACACAAAACAAAACACAGTGCTGCAGGTGCAGTTCGTGTATTTATACATTAGTCTTGAGTGATATTTTTCAAGAGGGCATACACTTGTATGTACAGAATTTAAAGGCACTATGTTCTATTTCCGAGCTTAGCCAATCAGTATGGTTCTACAAGTTGTACATGCTACTAGCATGCCCAGTATGATGATAATATTAATGAAAGTTGTGAACAAATCATGGCTTAAAATGAATAGCGAAGCTTGAAACAGGTGAAAATATGAACACAAATGGATTTGTAATACCAAGTTTTCTTGTAGAGACTGCAAATTGTTCAAGAATAAACTGTAATGCAGCAAAGGGTGTATATACAGAGTGAAATATGTTTAAAAATATAATGGTAGTGACAATGTAAATTCCTTTTTTTTTTTCTTGATGGAGATTTTTTTTTTGTTGGTATAAAAACCACTTGAACAGGTGTCTGTGTCTATGTGAATGTTTGTGGGAAGATTAAAAATGTATAGGTTGTGTAGTAGTATCAGTTCTAGCTGTGTTTGTTGAATGAGAACTTCTGATTTACCCATGTTCTCAGATGAGTTTAATAAAATTCTTATTTTTTAAATTATTTTCTGGCATACCGATGGAGTGACCTCTTGTCAGTTGAAATGTTTGATTTTGTTTTTTTTTTTCTCTACCAAGTGTTGTGTGATGGGCATGCAAATATTTTATGCTGAGTAATTGGGAATGTATGCCAAAGCAAAGGATAAATTGATTTCTTCACACCATAATTATGTTGTTAGTAGACATATTAGGCAGTTTGCTCTCTGGTGGACACACAGCCAGCTGTAAGAGGTTATGCTGTACAAAGAACTGATTATTCATTAATTTTTCTCTTAATATCAGAAAGAGGTTTTATATACAAGAGCTAGGCATCCACAAATGTGTCATTTGAAAGTAATCAACATATATTTGTACCTGGTAATGGATTACAGCGCATTGTCGTTATAACAAACATGGTTACAATAAAATTCTCATTACAAAGAGATACAAATTCAGTGGATCTCTTTCATAGCCACGTCCACTTGGGGAAAGCTGTGTAGTCAAAGAGAGAGAAAAAAACAAACAAACAACAAACCAAATCGCTCCTCAGATGCTAATCGACCTATTAAAGAGACCGATACATGTTAGTCAACTTGCTGAAACACACAATACAATAAACCGGAGGATGTAATGGTACTTAGGAGTACATGCCCTCATGGTGTTGAATGGGTTAATGGTATGGAAGGCCATCCAAAGTACACTCTGATACGCTGTCACTGCTAATTTGTGAAAGCCTGTACCTTGACTTTTAAGAGTGCATCCATCAGCGTCGCATCGTATCATTCTCGGCCGTACAGCCCTGGCTTCCTGCATGGCAATGATCGAGAAAGAGTTGGTTGTGTATTCAAGTCCACTGCTATGGCTATACTGCAGCTGTGCAGATAAAAAGGGATGATGGTAACATACCTGTGTACTATGTAAAGGGCAGAGCATATAATGTTTCTAATATAATGTCTGATATTCTTAATCGCCATTTCATGATTGATTACTGTGATGAGCATATAAGCTTGCGGTGCAAATCATGACTGGATGATTTGATTTCATGAGATAGTGGGGCCATTCACACTAAATGCGAACTACCACATTATTTGAAATACCAGCACCATAAATATGGCATTTACAATTCACAGAACACAGCACAAAACATTCAAGATGATCCACTGTTAATAGAGCATGACTTTTTTTTTTTGTCACAACTACTGTATGGCATACAGTGATGATTTTTTGTTTGTTTGTTTGTTTGTGCTAGAGCTCACTCTATTATGAACTCGTACAATAGTAAGTGGGTATTTCATAGACTTAATTGGAGACTAGATGGTGACCCTGTGGAGACTTGAGTCTTGCTGGTCACGGAGACATCTCTGCAAGGTCTCCTAATAGTCATGGTCAAGTTGCAGAGAGTAATTTTGTATGTGACATCCGTGACCTTGCGGAGACCCATTGGTGACTGGTATTTATAGAAGACATTGCGGAGATATCTCTGAGATGTCGCGGTTTAATATGTCCTTGTCACTACCAGACTAATAAGATGTCACCTTTAGGTGTGAGTTTCTTCAATTTGTCTCCCTCTACAAATGAACTTTGTTAAGATTGCAACTGCTGATCTGTATTAATTAACGTACATGTCTGAAAAAAAAAAAAAAAAAGAACCAGTGGGACTCAAACCTGTCACCTACTGCTTTTCGGGCAGCGACAATACCACGCAGGCTGTGTCCCTGCCTGCCAGCAGTGACATGATATAAACGTGGAACAAATACCCAAGCTCCGAAATTTCAACATTGCTATGTTAAGTATGTAGTCCAAGGAGACAGGGCATATTAACTCTTTATGTGCCATGGTGGAAACCCTCTGTGTGCCACGTTATTCTGAGACACGAAGGTAGTCATGCTTTGAGAAAGAATTCGGTTTTTCCAATTTGTATAACTTCTACAAATTTCTGTTAAGGTGGACACAATAGTAAGCATTGTTAAAGAGGAATGCCAATCTTTGCTTCGATATAAATTGTATGACAAATCTATTTTCAATTTTCTTTTGAATGACCAGTTGCTACATTACTGTAAAGGCATTACTTTTGCACATAAAACTGTAACAGAAACTTAGAATATACACGCAAATCTAGTTGGGAACACCACTTGATAGCCAATCACCACATATAGAATGCAAGCTGTATGTGAGAGGAATAAAAGTGTGAGAAACGCTTTCATTGTACCACGGGATTAGCGATTTATCGATCGGTTTAAGCGGCTTTGTGTATTGAGCAGAATATGCGAAGTTGGCACGCCGTCGACTGAGTCGGACGTGCGAACGTGGCACATAAAGAGTTAAATGAAAGCAAGATATTATTCAGAGGGGTGAAGGTTCAGATGTGCACAAGTTTCTTCAATTTGTCTCCCTCTACAAATGATACAAACAATAGAGGGAGACAAATTGAAGAAACTCACACCTAAATCTTCACCACTCTGAATGATATCTCGCTTTCATATATTAAAGGTGTCACCTTGTTTGAAGATGTCTTGGGCGTCACCCTGGTGTCGCCTTCTTGGTGAGAGCCAAACAATTTCTTGGTCTTTAGGGTTACACGAATCCTGTGCAATTAAAGTCTCATCTAGTGAGATAGTCCCTTTCCTAGATTAGATATCCAGTGATAGTGTCGATAGTAGATGTGTGTATGTGTGTGTGTGTGTGTGTGGGTGGGTGTGTCTTTGTGTATACTGATGGAGATGAACAGATGTGTGTCTGCTTAGTACAGAGGTGAATGATGGCTTCATTACATGTACTCAATACATGCCAATTAGCTCCAACAGACTTTGCCTCTTGACAGACACCACTGTATTGTACCCTCTGTCTGGTTTGCCTTGAGACGGAAGCATCCCTAATTTCACACCTTTCACAAGCTGCATAAAAGAAAGGACAGGAGTATTGCTCTTTGATTTCCAATGAAATACACCTACCCATTATGTGCTCTCTTTTGTTTTTTTCTCAAAAAGTCATCACCCATCACAAAAGATGCCTTATATAGTCACTGAACATAATTTATGTCAGCGTTTTTCCCACTTCTCCAGATCCTATTTTCTTCACTGAAAAGCTAAATCTACTGCCTGAATTGTTGAAAGAGCTGGCAACATATATATATATATATATATATATATATATATATATATATATATATATATATATATATATGTATATTGTAGTTGTTCCGCGTGTTGGCAGTACTAGAAATAGCAATAATAAAGTCACAACAGAGGAATGCAGGGAATGCATTAATAGCCAATCTTGAACACCTCACTCTTAATAATCATTGTGAATATTCGCACTGTCATCCCTGAAGAAGAGGAAGGTTCCTCGAAAATTCGGATTATTCATTAAATCAAGATTGGCTATTAATGCATTCCCTGCATTCCTCTGTTGTGACTTTATTATTGCTATATATATATATGTATATATATATATATATATATATTGAGAAAAGTTATTAAGTAAATATGTGGTGATATGGACAGAATACCAGACATGGCTACTGTACATATAACAGGATTAACTAAATGTACTTTCAACATAGGAATCCATATACCAGACATGCCTTATAGACTGCAAATCAAGTAATTTCACATCTCTGAATGTTTTAATACATTTTGAAATTAGAACAGGCAGTAGTTTTAGAGCATAAAAGTTTTGGCTTTGAACAGGTATTACATTTCTCAGTTCCAAGCCATATGCCATATTTTGCAATTTTTTTTTTCTTTTTTGGTCAGCTTTGATATACATTTGTATGTAACTTTATCAGGTAACTTGATGATGGAAAATTATATATATATATGTATATATATATATATATATACATGTAGATACATAAATTTATGGACAGAAATTACTTCACATTCCTCACTGTTTGAATATAATGTAGAAATCAATAATTTTGAATGATTTCAGTCAGCATGCAAACATGCACTATATAAAAGTCAGGCAGAGCAACAGGCCTGGCTAAGCTTGTTTCTCACATCACCACTGCCGTGCCTGGTATATCATTGTTGGGGAAATTCCATTAAGCAAGTTACATTCATCAGCGGGGTCTGATCGGAAGAATGCATGCATGCTATTTCCCATCATACCTGTCAATCAAACTTCAAATTGTGCCAGCAAATTTGGCATGCGTTTGCTGATCTTTTTTGCTTTATAACCTGTGATTTGAATGAAGCTACATAGCTTTGAAATTATTAGATTTTACAGTGTATATTCAATTCAATCAACAATTGAAGGGTTTGTTTGCAAAAACCGATAAGTCCATTTTTGAAGATTTTGAAGTACGATCTCTGTCAAAAAGTACAAAGTAATACCTTTTAAATGATATATTGGTCACTACATATAAAAGTATATTTTTGAAGTTATGGTCAAAAGAAGCAAAAATTTTCTTATTATTCTCTTTATTTTTCTTGACCTTTAATCGCAAATATCTCCATTTGGCAAATATGGACTTATCGGTTTTTGCAAACAAACTCTTCATATATAGA
This sequence comes from Diadema setosum, assembly GCF_964275005.1. Taxonomy (NCBI): domain Eukaryota; kingdom Metazoa; phylum Echinodermata; class Echinoidea; order Diadematoida; family Diadematidae; genus Diadema; species Diadema setosum. The sequence goes on from NC_092701.1 coordinate 5,368,827, forward strand.
TAGATATAGATACATAAATTTATGGACAGAAATTACTTCACATTCCTCACTGTTTGAATATAATGTAGAAATCAATAATTTTGAATGATTTCAGTCAGCATGCAAACATGCACTATATAAAAGTCAGGCAGAGCAACAGGCCTGGCTAAGCTTGTTTTTCACATCACCACTGCCGTGCCTGGTATATCATTGTTGGGGAAATTCCATTAAGCAAGTTACATTCATCAGCGGGGTCTGATCGGAAGAATGCATGCATGCTATTTCCCATCATAGCTGTCAATCAAATTTCAAATTGTGCCAGCGAATTTGGCATGCGTCTTGCTGCTGTAATTTTTTTTTAGGGAGGAGGAGGTGGGGATGGGGTACTTACGTTTTAAAGAGGATAAAAAGGGGATTTAAATGTTTCCCATCCCAGACCATCAGTGAAATGGTTCCTTCTCATTGTGAATAGCACCTCATACCCATTTTAGTTCCCTTTTTATTGATATGGAACAGCCAAAGAGTCCGACTAAAAATGCTTCACTAGAAACATCTTTGGGCACCTCCCACTGTGTAAAGTTAGGTTTTCTATTCTATTTCTATTCTATTGAAGAAGATAGCACAATTTTCTGTATAATGGTGACTTGCTGATATGTAATACCATTTTTTAAATATAATATTGTTTTTTTTTTCTTTTCTTCTTAGCTGTTGCTATTGTATAATTGTTTTGATATTGCATTCTATCTATTTTATTATTGCCCCTTTCGTGTTTTCTATTTTCTACTTTTTATGTAATACAACATTCTGAAAAGAGCAGCAACCACTCATAGTAGTTTGTAATTAGATGTAGCGCAGTACACAAGAAATTACTCTTAAATCACATACGTCTTGTCCATCCTACAAAGTTGAAACTGAAGAAGCTGGTCGGTTTGTGCAGAAAGCCATGTCATCGGATGAAAATTGCGGATGCATTGAATTACGATAACGTAAAAAAAGAAATCATGTTTTAACTCACGTAGTGTAAACGCTTGACGTACTGTGGCTATACTTAAAATAGATAGAGAAAAAATTAAATTTGACATATGTAATTGCTGAGATATCCCTTTCATTTGTATTCCCATGAGAAGCGGCACTATTATTCTTCCCCTGCAAACCCCAGAACTGAATTGGACGTAGGTGTAAACATTATATCATGGTGAATTACATCTAATGAAGCTCATACCGCTTTCAGTAACTCATGACTTTTTGGCCCGCTCCTGGTCCGAGCTAAATTAGCCCGCGCCAAGCAGTAAAAATTGCGTTCAGTAACTATAGCAGAGCCGCGCTACTTTTAAATGTACGATGACCCATTCATAAACTCGGTCTCAAGTAAGGGATAACTGCCGTGATAACTGAACACCTCATGGACAGAGCGGAAGTGCATTTTCGCATGATATTTGATGTGCGTGCTGCGCGCTTTTGAGCTGAGCAGCGTAAGCTGTGACCTTTTACTGTGAAAGGAATTTTGGCCCTCGCCTGGCGCTGCCATCGTTCATAAACTCTTTGATCAGTGCCTGGCCCACGCCTGGTGCTAGCTGCAGCAGCACCAAAATAGTCCGCACCTGGCGCATGCCACTTTGGCCCCCATCCATTCATAAACTCAAAATTTTTGACTTGGTCCGCTCCTAAGCTTGTCAGCTCCTGGTCCGAGCCAAGAGGGTTACTGAAAGGGGTATACAATACTGCAGGGCCCCGTTTTATCAAAAGATAAAATCGATTTTAAATGTCCTTACCACACAGTCTGCCATAGACTTACAGTTGAAATCAACTTTATAATCGATTTTAACTCTTCATAAAACAGGGCCCAGGTGTGATATGTGAGAATGACAAAGCACCCAAACTTTGCAGTGATACCTGCTGACTTGACTGAAAGTCGTACAGTATAGTGATTTAAGACGTGATATGAAAATAAAAAGCAAACTGAAAATAATGAAAATGGTATTTTGTTTATCATCTTGTCATTCACAGTGTTTTACATCTTTGCCGAATAAAACCAGTATTCTCAAGGAACTAGTGTGGATGAGTTTAATGTCATAAATTCTTCACAAGCATGCTGCTTAAAGATTAATAAGGTTGTAGAAGGCATGTGATACTGAACACTATGCCTTTTATATATGTGAGTATCAACTACTGAAATGAGAGTTTTGGTAACCCCATCATTTGACACTAACCATTAGAAATCTGCACTTTCTATTTAGTAGTCACATACTTTTCTACAGAACATGCATCTTGTGAGTGTAGATTTACTCTTAGCAACTCCAATACAGTTGTACATGGAGTATGCAGTGCAGTTTCAAATTGAACACATATGTTTGAGAGATAGAATTAACTTGTGATAGACGAAAACAGCGGGGTTGAGATATAGCCGTTGAAGCTTATGATGCCAAGTAGTGCTACAACATGGACCTTGACAGGTGCAGAGGTGAATGTAGGAAATCATTCCTTGGGTTGCTATGGAAATAGAGGAATGCGATTTGTCTGTCTGAGCAAGAAGAGATATTTACCCATGGTGAATGCTGTGAAATATTCAATTATATAATCCATTACCAAGTATGGCAACATCTTTGTATGAACACTGGTTCATGCCCGATGTAGAACACTTTACACAGACTTCTCAGGACCTGGAAGTTTCACACCTTCAAATCTGAACTTGAAGACTTTTTATTTTTTCCCAACAATTTTGAGAATGAGGTGTGACTCCTTCTAGGAGCTTGGTACCTTTGAATGTTTCTAAAAATGAATGGGGTTTATTACATGCTGTTTCATCGTCATCACCATCAAAGCAATCTACCTTTCAGCTATATAACTTGCATCACAAAACCAACAAAAAGTCGCGCCCCTTGTTTTTTTTTTTTTTTTTTTTTTTTTTTTTTTTTGATGTGAGGACTAAAAAAAGATAAAACCGGCCCACCAAGGCAATCTTATGTTTCTCATATAATCTGAAAGAGGTGTACATTATCTTTAAGTTTGGGGTTATAGAATATATGGTAAAGTGTAATTTCAGCAATTTGTTTAAACTTTTTTTTTTTTGTAGAGTAGTGAAATTAGGTAGAGGGCCCTTCATTTCTTGAAAATCCTTTGCACACCCTTCATGTGAAGTAACTCGTTACATTTACACATTTGTAAGACTAACAGGTGATTTTGAATGAGGATCGAACTGTCAACTCCAGTGGTCTATATCTGATCTCTCTCGTCTTAGAAAATTTGATATCACATAATGTACAGTTATTCTGTAGGTTTTCTAAACAAGACTTCCATCACATGCAATTCATGCCTTACATTGACTGCATATGTAATCCTACATCACAAAACCAACAAAAAGTCGCTAGACGTGGATTTTTAGCTAAGGGCAAATTCTGAAAAAGGAGACTCTAAGCTTTAAAATGATGTATTTATAACTCAATAAGCCAGTTCGTAATTAGCTCATGTGCACGTTGGTACAAATTACCTTTCTTTTTTCTCAGTTGGTTAGGCACTTCAGTCATATTCAAAGCAACATAATGCGTACCGGTAAGTTTGCCTGGCGTAACAATTTATGGAATTCGTGTTAAACAAAATAGATCTTGCATATGATCTTGCATAGTGAGACCGGGTGACCAGAATGGTCCGTCAAACAACCCTCGGGGGAAGCATCCATTTCTTTGTTTTGTATTGAATGCATTAAAACATGTGTTTATTCATATTGCCAAATACCAAGTTTGCTGTCAGATGGATGTACTGGCAAGTATCATTTACAAGGATTGCATGAATAATCATTATATGACAGATGCTTATCTCCGTGAATTTAAAAACCATAATGAGTCTTGGTACAAATGACCTTTTTCTGCTCATGCGCAAAGTAGAACTACGAAGTGGCTTATTCATGTGGACTCTTCTAACCTATATGAATACTGGAAAGAAAGCACACACTCTGGAAAGTGTGAACGGAGAAAAGAGGCTTGAAACTGTTTTTGTTTTTTGTTTTGTTTTGGGTTTTTTGCCAATCAAAATCACCAAGAACTGAAAAACCCCCAACAAAGATTGCAAAGGTACAAGAAACCATTGTACCATCAAGACCAAACAGAAAGTCTCTGACACTTAGATTTGTGAGCATCTGAAATAGATATCAGCCTTGGGTCCCATGTGTCATGTAATTTGGTTGCCATGGAGATATTGGTGCAAGCTGCATTAATGAACCTTATTATGCAACCAGCAAACCTCTTTCCCCGAAGCTATCTTTATTCTTTTTAACCCCATGTGGTGAAAATCAGCTAGGATTCATGGCTGTCTGCAAGAACCCATGCTGATTGATTGTTGAAAGGTTCTCTGAAATACCAATCGTCGCTGGGGCGACAAGACCTCGTATCTACATAATGGCAAATGTTCAGGAGAGCAAAAAAAAAAAACAACAACAACATGGTAACCAAGGCACTGTATCAAATGGGAGAGCCTTTCCTTTGACATGCCGTGATGGCTTCATTTTTTGGGTAAGACAGCTAGGATTTGGACAAAACATCACTTAACCAATTATCTGACCATTAATCCAGAAAAGTCATTTTCACCAAAATTTCAGATACGAGGTCTTTTCGCCCCAGCGACGAAATGCATGTTGATTTGTGATACCCTCAACATCACTTTTGCAGTGAAATGAATATAAAGAAACCCTCCATATATTTGTAACTAATTTTTCTTGTATTTTTCTTTAGATTACTTTGATATATACAGATGCCCACAAAAAATTCTTCAAAACCAATATTCCTGTTGTTACCTCACCTGTCAATCATTGCTAAAGTACTGATATGTTTACAAAAGACATTGGAATGCACCCTCCCTGAGACCGAGCATAACTTGCATGTTCCCTCGCCATGTCTTTTGTTAGTCACATTAATAGGCGTTTTCACATCAGCCCGATGTTTCGAAATAGTGCGCTGTTTTCTGACTTGGGAAATTAACCCGATCACGAAATAGCGCACTATTTGATAATGTGAATACAAATCAGCGTGCTAATTGATCATGAAAATTTCTCGAGTCCAACTTGGGAAATTTCTGAAATAGCAGGATAATTAATGCAAACTAGCATGCTATTTAATAATGTTGGGGCTGATGTGAATAGGAAATGAAATAGCGTGCTAATTTGCGATCGCGAAAAATATCTCAAGCTTGGATTTTTATCGGGCTGATGTGAAAACGCCTAATATCACAGAAACATGCAAGTTATGCTGAGTCGAATTAACATGCATTTATGTGTCAGAGAACCTTGAAGTGACGCTTCCATGGCTAAGCAAAATGTTCAAGAGATTATATGAGATTTGTGAGGCATTGACGTAAATGACCTATTGTACATGTATGCTTCTTATATCTCTATCAAATGAGAAAAAGATTTGAATAAATGTTTAATAGCATTTCTTAACTTTGATCGCATTATTTTTTATTTTCTTGACTCTGAGCTTTCTAGAGATACAATTGTAGATGGTTCATGCAATTTGGTTCAAGTCTGAGATTTACCAAAAGTTTTTGATTCTCTCTTTCTATTTTTTGAAATATAAGAGAACTAACTCAGGCAATCAGCGAACAGATAAGATCATATTTGCAATTTCAGTTCTAAGATTTGAATGCAGTCAAGCATGTGGTAGATTAGATGTATTAACATGGTAAGTCAATTAAAAAAAAAAACTATAGAAACATGTTTCAGGAAAACTATCAAATTTCAAGTCTTAACCCGTTCCTTCCGCAATTCTCTGAGTGCCTTTAATGCTTCCAAGCGAGATTCTTTTTGCCCGTCGACAGAGAACGGACAGGTTGGTAATCCACCTGTGCAAAAGCAGTCAAGCGGTGCACGTATCCCCCTTCCACGGTCAAGTACATGTGCCATCAAACAATGAGAGTATCGATTGGCCGTTAGTTATGAATGGAGTATGCACTGATGGGCTCGCAGACTCTTTTGACTACACAAAACCTGGCACCTGAATGGGGAGATTGGGGCCAGCGAACACAGAAATCTACTGAACTCAGCTTTGATTGCTATGTACATGTTCATACGAGTTTTTATAGCCGCATAAGCGCAAACTATATCAGAAAAACAAGTATTCCAGTGATAGGTACACATTTTTTAACAGCATCAATCAATTTTTTAACAGTATCAATGTTGATAGAATAAACTCTTATCTTTCTATCAAACCCATTTTTCTTGGCATTATAACACAGAGAAACATGAATTTAGAACACAAAAGCAGGCACTCTTGTCTTCATCTTTGGAATCTTGTATACCAGGTTACCGTAAGGAACGGGTTATAGGCATTATCATAACCTTTGAAAAGGGACAGGACTCGGTTCGTATGTTATTATTTTTTTTCATATATCAATATTTCTTATGAAAAAAAACAACTGAAGATTTGGATTGCAGAATGTGCAATGAAACTTGCAAAAAACAACGGCAAGCAACCCACTGAATATAGGGTGCTTTTACTCACATTTTAAAGAATATTCCTTATCATGCAACAACAGTTATTGAAAAAAAAAAGCTCTCTGATGATGGCCTACTGTAAACTCTTTAATGGTCAAAACCATAATACCTCTCCAATTTTAATCCAGAGTATTGTTTTTTTTTTTTTGGGGGGGGGGGAGGGGGGGGGGGAGGGGGGGGGGAGGGGGGGAGGGGGGGGGGAGTAAGGGGAGGGCAGAGTATGATAGAATGATCATTATTCTGCCCAGGGTACAATGTAGCTTTTCCTGGGCAAACAGCGTTCTGCTACTCATCAACACAATCAACATTAACAGGTACCCACTGTACACATTAATCCTCCTGTTCAATCCTTTTAAGATCATTGGGAATGATAAAATGATAGTATGATCACTGGGAATCATTTTTTCTCAATCAGTGGTATGAATGCAAAGCAAAATAATGAACAGTTTACTTCTGTGCACATAGTTATCAATGCTGACTGCCAATAATTGAGTCGTGGCAGAGATTGTGGGGAGCTTTGTGATTCTCCCCCGTGAAGCTCGACTGTGTATAATGCAAATTGGCTTTGAAAGAATAGTGCATGTACTGGAAATTAAACTCGTTTATTTCTCGCTCTGTGGAACATCTCTGTGAGAAAAAGAGGCACATATAATCCCACTGTACTTTTGCTCATCAGGAATATTGTATTGACATTCTGGCTTCAGAAGTAGCGTTTAAAAATCAAACTTCCAGTTGAAATCAAATGGGATTCAGGCAGGTAGACTCAAATATGATTAACCGCTTACATTCAACAATCTGACTGTGTGACTGTGGAAATTTCCTTCCCCTAGAAGTGAATGTGGAAAAAAAACCTTCCCCTGAAAGTGATTGTGATGTCATTGGCCACAGGGGGCTCATGGTAAAATTAACCATGATATCATGTCTAAATATAGCAGTGAACCAGCGGTGAAGAGCCTTTGACATTGTGATGAGTGCAGACCTAAATTTAGAATCTGTGAGGAGGTGTTTTCTTTGTGCATGGATTACATCATTTACATCACAGCTGGAAGTATTTTGGGATTCAAAAATCAATAAGGCAGTGAACTGATGCCAAGTCTATTTTATACATAATCATGTATTCAAAGCCAATAAAATGGCATTGCAATGGCCCATCCTGCTGGGGAAGCACATGGTTAAGAAAACAACAACAGAAGCAACTACAGCAACACTAACAACAACAACAACAACAACAACAACAACAACAACAACAACATCATCATCATCATCAAACACAAACAGGCATGTAATGACATTCTTCTTTGGCAACCACACTGCATTTTAGTGACATTCAATTTTATTGCATCTGTTGGTAACTTTAAAATTTAACTAAACATACACACAAACAAACACACACACACAGGTATATATGCATCGGAAGGTTTCTACTTTTGTCATTAATGGTATAGGCACTAGAAATTTTAAACCATTTGAGTTGTATATCCATTACGAAGATATTCGAAAACTGATTTTCATTTCCATGAAGGGGAGTAGTAGTCTCTTGGGAAGCCCTTTACAATTTTTACCCAAACATTTTTTTCATGACAGTTCAGTTTAGTGGGAATGACTTCCATTAGTTCCAGTTCAGATGATAAGTAGGTGATGCTGTGAGAAAAGAGAGCAATTCGGGGGTTGGTGGATAAAAAGCAGAGCAGAGGTAGGTGAGTGGAACTAATCAGACAACTCAATCTCCTATCAGTAGTAGATATGAACTTTCCACATCCATCTATTGCTGTATATATTAAGAACAAAAAAATCTAAGAAATGTTCATGCTCATGCTTTTAGGTCATTCTTTCAGCGGATCTTTAACTGTATGATCACAGTGGAAGAAAAATGCTCATAGTTATGTCATATTCATTATTGTTTACAAAGAAAATGTAAAACAGAGGAGGAGGGGACGATTTATACTTAATACTAATGCATTGTTCTTGGAACTAGTTTGTCACATATGTCATGTTTGGTTATTGCAAATGTCATGTTACAATAAATTGTTATTACTATAACGTTTGATCGATTAACTCAGCTTAAATAGACTTTTGGTAGATTGCATGGTCATGATATAAAATCCTCACACATTAAATCTACATGAAATGCAAATTTTATTCTCAGAGAGAAAATGATGCATCGTCACTAAAACATTCAAACTGTTGATGTGCTGTCGAAATGCATTTGTAGATCATAAAATATCATTTTTTGTTACCGTGATTAGAGGCAAAATGAAATGAAACTATATTATGGGCTTATTAACCTGTTGAGCACTAGTCCCAAGTACAGTGTATATGTGTCTATGAAATGTGTGTTGTATTTATATCAGCTACTCCTCAAAGGGTTAAGCATACATACTGTATCTTATATTATATAATCTTGTATACTCACTGCAGTCAAGATCATATTCACTTATGATCAGAATACAGGCAGCTTCAATCATCCTGGAGCTGATCTGTTCATAATTATTGCATATTTGCGTCCACATCATGCAAGAAAATAGATCAAGAGAAAAAAACTACTGGCCTTAAGAAACATCTTTGCATATATGTATCCTCAATATATAGATTATTTTGACACCATGATATATCATAACGCCTTGAGTGACCACTGTGTTATTAATTTGAAAGTGGAAATTTATAACAGATATAAGAAAAGTTGTTGGAAGTAAAGAGATTTGGAGCATGGACACAATTTAACATGTCTCCATTTCTTAAAGGGTCCTTAACACAACACATATTTTCATGAGAATCAATATTAGTCATTCTAGACCTGACCATCTACAAACAAAGAAAAAAAAAACCAAACAAACAAAAGAAACTAAGAATATTCAAACGATCAATGTTGTGCAGTTTTGACCTACATGTAGTATAAACCCCAAATTTGAGTAAGTTATTTAGCTAATTTGATTAGCAGCTTAGTTTTTACCTTCTGTGCATTAAAAGGATATTAACCCCCAAAATGGGTCACTCTAGCACTGGAGTGACATTCAATTTAACGTGACCAGATGGGTGTAATCTAATAGATTGCCCTGAAATATTGCTGCTTTACTGTTTTTTGCCAAGCATGAGACATATATAGGCTGTCATCAGCAAATACAAAAACTTTCTAAATTCATATTCATTGATAGACCGTTTAATGCAAGCAAACAGTGGATGGTTTAAACAGTCCTATCTGCAGGGTTCGGGCATAGACCTCTTGTGTTCAAGGGACTATCAGGGGTAATGTACTCTGTTCATGTAAAGGAGCTAATTTCCTTCTAGCGTTAGGGTGCAATTAGGGATAGCTCATTTAAAGCTGGAATTTACTTTTGTAAAGTAGATACATTTCAATGTACATGTACTTTACAAAGAGTTGAATTCACACACAAAGAGAGATAAAATCCAGTCTGTAAGAGCTAAATTATGCAGTAATTTCACTTGAAAAGGAGTGGTCCCAAATCTCTCTCTCAGATGAGAGGGACTTTCAAAGTCCAATACATTTACGGAGTAGAGCTCCACATTACACATTCCATGTATAAACTTCTAGCAAAGGCCTACAGGCAGATTATGAGAGGAAATTTAGAGTTTTGTCGCACAAAATGTGTTAAGGGTGCACTGTATAGTCTCTAGAACACATCACTCTACAACAGGCATTTCCCATAGACACCTGCCCAAGTATAGTTGGGACTTGTCCTCAGTGGGTTTATCAAATTCAGTGTTCTAGACCATACTTTAATGGAGTGTTGTAGACCTTTGTGTTAAGAACCTCAGCAATCCTTTAAGTCTTGAGATTAGATCATCCATGTCTTTAATCTCCTTTAAGACTGCTCTGAAGATGATTTTTTTTCTCTCCATGAATAATGTCACAACTGAATTCATTGTTTTATGATGTACTACCATGAATTTACTGATCAAGCTGTAAAGTAAGACTCATCTATAATTCATAAGATGTGGATGATGTGACCTATACCAGGAACACCGAGTCTTATGGGAGGGGTACACTCAATGCTTTGCTGTGCATATTCTAAAATAGATAAATGTAGATGAATAGTTCTTCTCCTTTCTGTGCAACTGCATGGTAAACTCTGACTGTGTATCATCTGTTCTGTGTGGCTTTGTAAAATGTACCAGCATTATTTGCAGTTGATTTAAGATCCTCTCAATGGATTTAAAGAATGCGCCATATTAGGCAAGCTAAATCAGTAAGGATAGGCCTATAGTCGAGCTCATATTATGAAACATTAATTTACATCGGTGAGGTGCAGAAAATGACCTTGAATCAACTCTAATCAAAGGTGAAAGAAAGGGACAGTCCTATGATGATACTGGATGGTAATGACCCTGAACAAGCCAAATGCCTCGATAATGAAGATGATACTTCATTCACATCATTAATACATCTAAATTTCCAACACATCTACTTTAATATGTGTGACCTTTTGTTCTTCATGTTGCCGAACTTCTCCTTCGCCTCCTACTTGATAAGATTAAAACTAAAGACAACCTTGTATATCAGCAGCAAAATTAACTCAATTAGTGTGTGTGTGTGTGTGTGTGTGTGTTTCTTTGAGAATTAGGTATGCGCATCTGGTAAATTTCATTTGCTCTGGTGGAAAAAGCAATTTGGCAAAATGCGGTGATGTAATTAGTTTTAAGAGCACGATGGGGGGGGGGGGCAATGGAAGAGGGGGGCTGTCTGTGGTGCAGGAATGTCCGGTCAGGTCAACGTAATGATTAAGTTGATAACCCATACTATGTGCTGTTTGCTGATTGGCGGCACTACCACTGGAAAGGGGTTACAGTTGTATGTAATCTTTGACATTTTTGACATCATAGTTTACATGCAATGGGGCAGATGTGCTATTCCATAGTTACAGTTGTACAGATCTGCAACCTATGTTGCAAGTGCATGTGTGTCAACCAACTTTTCCATTTTCTTGATGGGGTAGGGGATGGGGTAGAAGGAGAAGGATTTGATCACTAGTTTGAATCTTACATTGTTACTTGCAGCAATAATAGGAAAAACTATCAAAGCCATTTTTTTGTTGTAAATTTGTCATGTTTTGTCACATGACCAAAAGTTGCTTGAAATCGCTTTTTTTGTTCTGTGGGAATGTATAAACCTATTTTGCCATATTGGTTGCACTTGCTCAGATAAGGGGAATACTAATGTTCTACTTTACTTTATAGATAGGATGAAAGACATGGAAAGTTCTATGGTCAGGGATGTCTCCCTGTAATCAAACTATTACCTGTCCAAGGGTGTGTCGGAGTGTTCTCCCATAGCATCAGGTACAGTGCCATACCCATGCCAGAGTAGCGCTCAATAGGCTCCCAAAATATACTGTACCATCCTACACCGAGCCAAAAAATGTGTCATTTCCCGTTGTGCTCCAAGAGCATAACATAACCATACCAGGAATTGTCATGAAGAGAATATGCGCAATACACATTACATAAAGAGTTTGTTCTCTTTGTTTGGGGCACCTGTGTGTAGTACAAGTGCACCAAGTGCATGGCCTTTTTAAAACAAAACATGGGACCCCTCTGACTTGATTCCAAAAGTAACTTATGAGATCTGACTCCACAGAGCACTAGAACACTTCCAAGCTGGTACTATGTGATACGCAACGCTGCACACTGGCACTGGTCCGACAGTCCCTGGTCAGTATAAATCACTGTCAGACCAGTAACTTTTTCAGGAATGGTCCAGTAAAAAATGGGGGAAAAAACTACAAACAAACAAACACACACACACACACACACACACTCACACACACACACACACACAAAACTGGGTACCTACTGGTCCAACAGAAAGGTCAGACCAGTAGAAAAAAATGGGTTAGTGTTCAGTCCTGGATACGGTACACTCTGGATCGGTTTTTGCTTTGGTTTGCTTTTGAGCACTCGATCACCACCCAAGATGTTATAGTGGCGACTTTAGATTAAAAGTAACCCATTACTGGATGGAACCTTGCTGGTGCTTTACCAAGAGCTTGGGGACTTCAGAATCCCGTGGGAGATTGAGTTAATGAGAAGATGCGGAAAAAAAAAGGGGAAAGCGATGCCACGCTGGTGTAATGTCCAAATTTCCTGCATCACAAGACCCTTTCTGTTTCACTGCTCAGGGATGACGATGATGAAAACAGACTGGCAAGGTTTTGGGTGAGTGTGTCTCTCGTCTGCTCACCCTCATCAGTCCCATTTACCCCTTTCTACTCCAAGAATTTGGCTGTCACTAAAATCCTTCCCCTCGAATTGAGATAGTGGCCATTCTGGAGTTTGCCGAGTGCGCTGGTTGGAAAATTCACTCCTTGCAATTAGATGAGTGCACCATCATGACCCACTCATTGAACACAACGGAGACACCCACGACCTTGCCAACACTTAATGGGGACCACTGGGCTAAGGAAGACTTTCATTCATCTGTGTTCACTTTAAAGGAACAGGTGAAATATCAGTATAATGGGTATGCTATCTTCAAAGAAAATGTAACCCCCCCCCCCCCAATCACGTAGTACTTCTACTTTTTTTTTCTTATGCTTCTGCCACAAAGTGTCATGGAAGGAATTATGTTTTAATTTTGATTTCGTATTTCTTCCCTTAATTCTGAAAGTTTTTTTTTAATTAAGATTATTATTATTATTTTTTTAGCAATATTTGCGAATTCCAAAATGAATTGCATGCAGGACTTTTGTCTGTTTGTGCATTAGTTACTGATCAATTCCTTTTGCCTCTTTAAAAGTTATAGAGTTAACTGTATCAATGATAATCTTGACCGCAAAAATTCAATTAGTGTAGACTAGCTATAATATTTTCACATTGTGCACGCTGGTGGTGACTGATGGGTACATACAGGAACCAGTAATATATCACTGAGCAATGTATCATTACAGAGCATCAACCTGGAAAAAAAGATTTCACAAGTGTTGTCCTTTTGTGGGGTTGGTAGCAATTTTGAAATGAAAATAGTTGTGATATGATATTTATGAGTGGCATGTCCGTGATGCCCAACAATATCCGTAAAGCTCAGAGCTTGGGTGTCCATGATGGGGAAATGTTTGACTTTGGGATTGGGTGGCTGGATTGGGTTGGTGAAGAAAGCTTGATAAAAGCTTTCGTGCAAAATGTGCACAAATTTTATGCAAGACTTATATTGTATTTCATTTTATGTACTTCAGTTTGCATTTAGGTTACATATTTTCCATGAAGCTTTGCTTGATATATGTGTGACTGTGTATATGTCTGAGCACACTCCATCATTGTAAATTTGCAAGAACCAGTTTGATCTCAGCAGTTTGCCATATGAAGACTTTTGTCTGGCTTTTGCTTACTTTTATTTTCTGAAGCTGGCCCTGATTGGTTTGAAGCAAAAATATAAAGCTTCATGAGTGATGAAACTTTGTTGATAGAAATGTCACATTGTTGAACAGTTAATATACTGAATTCTTGACTGGATTCATAAATTTTTTAAAAACCATTGTGTTGCATATTTGGATGATACAAGCAGATTTCATTAGACATAACCACAGTTTCTTTGCAGCGATGCTCCCGAAAGAAGACCCTGCATACATGGCATAACTCTTCTTACACTACAAAGGCCAACATCGTTAAAAGGACAGGATATACTCTGCTCTGAAGTTGCCGGTCTGTTCCATCGTAACCAAAGTAGTCACCAGATGTTTCATCATATTGACAGTCACTGTTGGGAATAACATATCATATTAGTGTATTTTTGAGCTGCCCTTGTGCCAAGCAATAAAAGGTCTTCTTGCCTGTGTCTTGCAGCCAACAAAAAGTGAACATCCAGGCTAAGGGCCTTCATTTTTCTTTTCACTCCCTGACTCCCATGAATGAGTGGATGTTCTGGTAACCTCACTTGATTGAAAGAGGCCGTGGATTCGTGCCTGCCCCGTGTCCGTGGATGAAGCGGCGGGATGAAGCCACATTTGTAATTCACCGCTGGCCACAACTGGAGTGGCAGATGCAATGAATTATGCAGTCCCAATTATCGGCAGTGTTGCGCCTGCACAAGGGACCAGGTGATAGAAATTATGGGGAAGCAAATGTCTTTTCGGCCACAATTTTGCGTACGATATTTATGTGTATAGACATAGACGTATCTATTTATATATTTTTGTAATATTTGCATTTTGAATTACTACTTTGATGAATATACTGCATTCATATGGTACAGGGGTGTTATTATGTAATTATGCAAATTTATCCTGCCAGTATGTAAGATGACTGATGAAAGAAGAGAGGAGAGTTGATGGGGGGAAAGACAGAAGGGAAGGAGAGGAAGAAGGTGGAAAAGAAGAAGGAAAGAAGAAGGAGGAGGAATAGAAGTGGAAGGAGACTATCAAGTCAGCAATGATGCTTTCTTGTGTGATGCCATGCTATCTTTTCATTAAAAAACTAACCATGTTAACAACAGCATTCATTTTTACATGTCTAATTCTTTTTTTCTTTTTTTTTTTCTTTTTTTTTTTGGGGGGGGGGGGGAGAGATGTGCCAAGGCTAAATGTACATAAACTGGCACTCCGATTTGACTTTAATCAGTGTATAGACTAAAATAGAACTATATTGAAAGTCCTAAAATCTAGTCACACTCTTTTTTTTCATGAAACTATAGTAATGAATCAGTTTTAACAATATTGCTGGGATTCCCTTTTGTTGGTTATGATATTTTGATATCATGAAATATTAACCACATTAAAATTGGGTGAGATGATGATCATTGATACAGAAATTCAGAATGTGCAAAGTATGAAATACTGTGAAAAAATTGTATATTGTGTAAATATTGCTTTTTACGAATGAATATTTCGTGTTCTGTACAGAGCAACAGCACTGCAAGGCTGTGCATTCAACAAGTGGTTCTAAATGCTGGCAGCTGATTTGTGAATACACGCTTACCCATAATTCACGTTGCCTGTTTTATATCTATTCCAGTCGACGGCCATTTCAGCGATATGAAAAAGAGCACGGGATATCCGGGAGGGTAGCGGGAATGGGATAATATGGGACCCGGCTGGCTGGCTAGGTGGAAGAAGTGTACTCTGGGGAAGGGACATGTCGGCTAATGAATGCTGCTTTCGCTATCACGGCTGGCAGGGGGAAAAAAAAAAGAAAGAAAATGGAAAGAAAGGAGAACACGATGTGAATTTCTGATAGCTTTGTAAAGGTCAGGCATGTTTGTTTTCTATCCCAGACAAATGTAAGACAGCAGAGAGTTCTGTAAACAATTCTCACATCTTGCCACATGCGGGCAAAAGCCATGCTAAGCACTCTTCGTACGTCGCTTTCCTTAGACAGGAATTCATCTGTCTGTCACTAAATATTTTCTTAAACTGAATCTGTCAGAGATTTGAACGTAATTTGTACATCATCTGGCTGCTGTCTGCTCAAGAAGGAGGTGTTGAACATGAATAGACACAAACATTACACAATATAGATCCATGGTTTGCAGTGGAAATATTCTTTGGTATGCAACATGTTTCTTTGAAAACATATGAGTGTAATTATGATGATAGTAGATATTGTGATAATTATGTTGATAGTAATAGAGATGATCTTTATGATATTTGTCATGATGCATTATCATTATTATCATAATTATAGCTATCATCTTTACCACCAGGGGCAGATCCAGGAATTCTGTAAAGGGGAGGCTCCTTTACAAAACTAAAGGGGGGTGCAAGTGGTCCCCCATTTTTTCTTTTGATTTCTTTGTTTTAACAAGAAATAGGGGGCGCGTGCCCGGTGTGCCCCCCTCTGGATCCGCCACTGTTATGTTTTGATCGTTTTGTTGTCATGGCATTTATTAGCTGAAGTGTTAAAGTTGTCAGTTATCAGCAATCCATTCCATGCCACATAATGGATGTGCTGCATTTAATACCCAGAGTGTGGCGGGTTACATTAGTGTGACTAATCTGTGCAAGTTTATCCCTGACCTCAATTGTTTTAGCTCTATTTGCATATCATCAATGGTACAGCAGCCCAATTGCTTACTCATCACGTCTGACCTTACAGATGTAGTCTTAGCATCATTTGATTTTTCTCAGAGCTGCCAGTGATGATTTGGTGTCCCAAAACATTGAATTATTTGCGAGCCAATTTTTTTTTCCTACTAGGATGTCATGAGACTCTGATAGAAAGTAGTTTTGACTGACTGGCTCCCTTACATGAAATGGAATGATATTAAAACAGAAGAAATGCCCCTTTTTATATAGGGATTCGTAACAAGGTAAACAAACATCCTGACCAATGGTCAAAACTTGTGCCTGCACATGAAGAAAATTGTATTGTATCAGATCATCTTTATGGTGAATATACAACTGCTCAGTGGAAATATCAACAAGTGAGAGTGGGGGTGGGATTTTTATATATTTATTGTGATCACTTCGTATGCGCTTTATATTCAGCCTGTTTGTATTGCAATTTTATTTTCTTCATTTTCTTGTGTCATATTTCATTTGACTGTGGCCACTCCTCTTACCTGCAGGCAAAAAGTCTATCTCGTCCCGAGTTATTTTTCTCATCCAGAGTTATCTAGCCTGTCTGAGTTCATCCATCTTGGTTCAGGTTTGGATTGAAAACAATATATCCACCGTCGTTAAAGGTAGTCAGCCCTTTTTCTTGAAGTGCATCTTCGGTGTTACCGGTTGAATTCTTTTATAGTAGATCACCAATCAGAGGTGTAGGCAGGCAAACCGGAGATCCCTGTGCCGAGATTCAATGTCATATGATTGAAAATTGGGCAAACCTGATGAGCCAAGAAGAAGCATTTACCCTTTTTTTCCCCAATTCAATTCAATTCACTGACAGCTGGTAAAACCTGAAAAGAATAAGAAGAAGAAGAAGAAAAAAGGACAAATACCTGCCTACTTTAAAGAAACTGCATGCACTTCCAGAGAAGATTTTTTGATGGCATTTTCTACTCACGTACCAGTAGTTGTCTCACAACTTTCAAGGAAAATCTGGGATGTGCAAAGAACATGGTGTTTTTTTTTTTGTATTTGTATTTGTATTTTTTTTTTTTAGTGGCAGTGTAAAGACCCCTGACCTTTCTGTGTCTGATCCTGGAATTTACAGCTTAAAATAACCTAGTCTTATTCCCCCTCCCTATTTGATAGAGAAATTAGAGAGAAAAAAAAATACAAAAGAAGACTAGACTGAAGATAATAAGGTATTACCCTTTGTGATATGTACCTAGAATCCAGCAAAGAATTTAGTTATCTCTCTTTACAACAATGGGATTATAGTTTCTTTTTGAATGGGGAAAGTCTATTGGAGAACTGGTTCTGGCAAAAATTCAGGTAAAATCTTTAGATGTACTGGTTCTTTCTATTTAGAAGTGCATCTTGAAATGCTACACAGTATTTTCAGTTGGGCACATACTGTTTACTTAACAGTAAACAATATGTGTCCAACTGAAAATCGAAAACAAGACAATTATAATTGCAACATTGCAGTTATAATTGTCTTCTTTTCAATTTAGTCAATGTTAAGAGGTCATAGCAAGATTTCTTTAATGCCTGAGTACATTGAAATATAAATCTGAAATGTAGTATGGGAAAATGTATGTTTTGTTGTAGTCAATATACTATGACATTTGAATTGTAATGACGTTGGTATGATTGCTGTTGGTGCTACAGATGGCATGACATTGGATGTCTTGGAATAAAAAGTAATAAACATTCTGTAATCATGTTTGGATTGCTGATTTTTATACCTACAGGACAATTTCTTTCATATCTTTTTTACTTCATTTTGTTCTTTGGGTCTTTAGTGCAATGAGAGTTTAATTTTGAGGATGAATGCAGTACATCAGCAATTTGACACAATTATCCATTCTTACGTTAAATGTTAGATATAAAAAAAAGGGTCATGATGCTAAGTTGAGTAGTGGCATTGCATAACCCATTCAGTCATCTCTTCTTCTTATTTTGGAAGCCCCACTGATATGGCTGACATAAATTACAGTGTTTTAAAAACTGAATGAGTCTATACACCAATATTCCGGTTTATGGAATGTAATGATATATATTGTATGCTGAATATGGATTATAGAAAGTTTGTGATGATGAGCTCAGCTATGATGAAATTTTCATATTTTTCGTATTGCCCCTTTCACTGTGAAAGGAGTTCTCATTTCAGTTCTACCTCTCTGTCTGTCTGTCTCTCTGTCTTTTTCTCATGGCAATCTGTCATTTTTTCTTGTAGCAAGGTGTTACTTTTTTTTTTAGTGAATTGTTGCTATGGTTTCAGTACCTTTTTGAGATGCACAAAGAGGATATGAAGAGTTTGTTTGCAAAAACTGATAAGTCCATTTTTGAAATTTTTGAAGTACAGTCTTTGTCATAAAGTACAAAATAATACCTTTTAAATGATATATTGGTCACTACATATAAAGGTATATTTTTGAAGTTATGGTCAAAAGAAGCACAAATTTTCTTATTATTCTCTTTATTTTTCTTGACCTTTAATCGCAAATATCTCCATTTGACAAATATGGACTTATCGGTTTTTGCAAACAAACTCTTCATATCTTCATACAGCCATGCTTTATATCCCATATTCCTTTATCACCATGAGATGATAATAAACCACTTTGCAATTAGCTTCTAAATGTACATGTACACATTGGTGCAAAGGACCTTTCTGTTTTCTCGCTCAGCTAGCTGGTTCGGCACTTCACTCATTTTCAAAATGGGGTATAATGCATAAATTTGCCAGATGTAACAGTTCACGGACTTCATGTGCAAAGAATGAACTTGCGTAGGCCTACTTGTAGACCAGGTAACCAGAATGGCCTCGCAACTGACATTTCAGGAGGCATCCATTTCAGTGTTTTGTATTGAATGCATTAAGAACCTTTTTTTTTTTTTTTTCTTTTGATACAGTATTGCCAAATACCAGGCTTGCTGTCAGGTGGATTTGTAGACATGTACCATTTATGAGTATTATTATGAATAATCATGGCATCACAGACTGTGCGTAATCATCTCAGTGAATTTACAAACCCAAATGCCTATTGGTACAAATGACCTTTTTCTGCTTATGCGCAAAGTGGAACTACAGACTCGTCAATTATTGGCAGCCGTGGGCTTGTGTGGGTTAAGGGACAAATATGGACAGTTGACAGCTAGGCAGGGTGACCGAAAGGTGTGAGACCCCGAGGGAACAATTGCTTTATACACACAGACCCAAAATTGAATTGCAACCTGGCCCTGCACTGTAAGTAGTAAGGAGTGTAATACCTCCTTGGGTGTACACAAACATATTAGGCATACACTGTACTGTAGACACATACACCCAACTGAAGGTGATGCATACAGGTCAGAATGCAGTGTCTTCAAGGGTTGTTAAAATGCAACTACTGTACTCTCTCTCCCCTGATGTCTTTCCTTCTCTCTCCCTCTCTTTCATCCTCTCCCTCCTTCTCCTTCTCTCTCTTTTGTATCTCTTTCCTTCTTTCTCTATATATTTTTCTCTTTCTCTTTCTGAACAATCTGTCATATTTCTGCCATTTGTCACTTTCCACCTACAATGTAGCCCAGTGTGTTTCTCCACACTATTTCCTCTATTTTCTTGGTCTCAATTCTGTCCCTCTTTTCTTCTTTCTTTCTTTCTCTTATGAATATTTTGTGACTTTTCTTAGCTTTTGTATTCTCTACATTCTCTGTGTTTTTTCAAGCTTTCCACATTCCCTCACTTACTCATGCCATTTACTTTTCTTAAATATTTATTTCCTATTTCTTTTAGCTCTTAAATCTGTCCTATACATTAAGTATTTGAGTCATATTCTTTTTCCTATTCCTGTCCTTTCACGGTTTGCATAGTCACTTGTTAAAATGTTTGTGATTTTTCTTACCAGCTTCTTCTCTCATATCTTGTAATTTGCAAATGCATAATTCTATGCCATTATCCTGTCCTCGTCTACAAATCTTTTTCCTATCCCTCCCTTGCCTATTCTCTACCGCCACCCCTCTACTGTTGCTCTGCGGTTGCCGAGCCAAGTCTGTTGATAGGGATACATTGTATTTGATCGAGCGCGATTGAAAATTTCTTTCCAGGCAATTGCCCATACTGAAATGCCCTCTCTTTTTTTTGGAATGAACAGCACTCGGTATAGTCAAGTTCATTTATTTGACGAATATATTCTGCGCTGATGTAATCTGCACTCCATGAGATGAAATTCTTGAATACATTTGGAATAAGAATGAGAGCTGTTTCAGGGATAAATGCAACTCTCTCTCTCTCTCTCTCTATCTCTCTCTGAGTCTAGTTTGAGTATATCGAGTGGGAAATGGACTGAAGCAGTGCAGTAGCAGGTTTGAAGGATTTGTGAATATTGGCAGATTGAGGAAGATCAATCTAGGTCACTTGGGTTGTTCCAATTCCATGTGAGTGCTTTGCAGTAGTTCTCAGCACTGGAGTTTAACTCCTGGAATAATTCAGAACATTTCTTGTTAGCAAGATATAAAGTTTTTTTTTTTTTTTTCATTGAGTGATTTTGGCTTTTTTTTTTGCTTTGAGATACACTTGAGTATAGCTGAAGTCAGAATCTCTTTCCTCCTGCCTTGCAATAGAAAGCATTTGCATTTTAATAGGTTAAGCAACAGAGTCAGCATGCACATGCGTGAACATGAAAACTATAGAATCTACTGACGTAATCAATTAACCTATCTGTCATGACTGGCTTGTTGTGTGTTTGATGTTGTTCTTCATTTCATGAATTTCTTTGAAAGGCCTTCTTGTTTTTTTTTGGGTTTTTTTTTGGTTTTTTTTTTTTTTTTTTAGGTTACATTGCTGTAGTATGTTTTTGGGGGAGTTTCATTGCATATATATATATATATATGTTTTTTTTTTGGTGATTTACAAATTGCCCAACATTGACATAAATAAGCGATGAAGTACTCACCGTTTTATGGTAGCAGCCATGACAAAAGAAATCGTAGGTGTACACCGTACATACTTGAGCAGGATTTGAACCTACGACCTCCTCATCTTCTCCATTACACCGCCAAGCTTCCACCAAACAGCTAGTGTTGGTTCTTCAGATCCTTATAGCATGCAGCAGGTTCTGCATAATCATTCCAAGGAAGCCTAGGGTCATGTACCATATGTCCCCCAAAAAATTACAACAGTACCCTCTGCAATGATAACTTTAAAAATAATGAAACAATCCAAACACAATTTCAAGGTATGAAACTATAAATCATTGCCCACATCTTACAGAAAACCCCATTCAATTTGCTTCAGTAGTCTAAGAGAAATGAGGATTTTTATAGAGCATGTTAGGAATCCCTTGTCTCCAAGTTCTGTCCATTGTGTTCACACATTAATATGCGGTTCGAAGAGCATCCAAGTGCTAAACTTGGAAGAATTAGACTCATGACATGCTTTACAGCAATCCACATTTCTCTGTGACCGTGTTATCCATGGAAATATCGGATTGTATTTTTTTTTTTTAGAACATACTCTACACACTGATAAAAATGCCTGGCACTGAAAGGGTTACCTTACCGTTCCCTCCTATGCTCCCTTGTAGTCCATCTTGTGTTTCCTGTATCATTTCACTCTACTTTAAGCCTCTTTATCACATATCACTCATAAATCAACCAGTGGGAACTGCTGGTAAAAAGGTAATACTGCTCAAGGCAACTAAGATTACAGGCATACCGGTGTCAGAAAAACCTCGCCTTCAAACTCATCAGTAGTTTCACAGCTGCTATATATGCAATGTCTACGTTCAGACATTGTTTTTGTTTTTATTATTTCTTTTAACTGTGATTAGAACAGAATCAAAGACTGCAAATTCACATTTGTATATTTTGTGTATTGAGATGATGAGAAATTCAGAAATTAGGTCCTTTTTTTTGAGAGGTAAAGTATCACTGAAACAACTTTGAAATGCATTAACCTTTGAACTTGTGGCTCATTCATCTTGGTGACAGAGGGCGTGTAATGAAATTGAGATCACAATTATGCTCTGTTAGGAGCAGACACTGCAAATATTTATTTCCTTGGCAGTAATTGAATAATGCGAGGTCAGAAAGTAGTGCTTTTAATCTTGAGACCTCATCTGGAAACATTAGATGAGTTCGATTACATGAAAGTTCAGTAGCTACTGCAGTAGACCTCAAAATGGATTATGAGACATGATGAAATGGTAGCCACTCCCTCACAAACTTGTAACATGTATTTCTGAGTCAACAGGCTGTAGTACAAAGGATGACATGATCAAAATCGTCAACTGAGAACCGGAAGGGCACTATTGCATTTTAAGATTTCATGAAAGAAAAGTTCTATTTTGAAATCAAAACTGCATAAATTCATTTATGCAGTGTTCCAGCAATTGGGGTAAATTAGCCCCCTTCTGGTTTTGATTTTTAACACTTTAATGAAAATGAAAATTGAGCCATTAATGTAGATGAGAGCAACCTCTACAACATGATAGAAATAACTCAATGCCCCCATCAAACTCTGATAATGCCCTTCTTGCTCCTAGGTGGCAAAATTATTATTTGTTATATGAGGGAATGCTTTGAGAGAGAATGCCATTGTCTGAATTTATGACCACAAGATACCATATGACCTTTCAAATCTACAGTGAAACCACATAATTTTATATTAATTGTGAACTATGCATATTTAACTGAAAGTCACTAACAGAAATCACTTAAGTGTTATTTGTTTTATAAAAATGCTTTATCAATTTATTTTGTTTTATCATTCACAATACTGCATTTTTTTACTTATCAGATGTACGTAGACCACCCAAAAAGTGTCAAGATTTAAAAGTTTACCATAGTGTGATCTGCTTTTTTATTCATAGCTACATCTTACTTCTATGACATCAACATAGCAAACTATTGATAATTAACAGTGTGTACATTTCTTCTGTTTTTCTGTAATGGCAAAGTAAATGGCTGGTTTTGTATCAGCTCCCAGTCATGGACTTGATGCGATTCCTCTTCAACTGCTTGTAAGAAAATAACAGCCATATCAAAACAAACCAAAAACAGGCCATTAGTGGCAGTCATGCAGACCTGATGCTTGTCATCATTTTAATATAGTTGTAGGATGGCTTTCAAACAGCCTTTATTTCAAAGAGTAGCATACCTGTCACTGTGGTTTCAATGCACTTAGATAGCAACAGATAATACATGTTAGAATGCAGATTAAAGCATATGCCGTAGATCATTCCCATTTTTTACCCCTTTTCAAGCAACTTGCGAATTTCCTAAGAAAGTCCGACATCCACGCTCACATGCCAATTTAGGTCGTGTATAGGATTACTCGGAGGAGACAGATATAGTGTAATATGTGCAGGCACAACCCCGGGGTTCATGTAACACAACTCGGCAAGAGTACGTCAAATGGTCGCTCGTATTGACATGGATATGTCTGTGGGGTCTCCAATTCCTTGATGCAACTCAATTGTGTTGCCTTTGCTCACGTGTCGGTGAGGATGATGCGGTTGTGTTTAAATCGTTACAGGATAGGGTCAATTGATGAGTTAGCCCTTGCTCTAAAGATTGCCTACTTTTGAGGGCAATTTTGTTAGGTACATGGGTTGGCATGCTTGATGTTGGGTGGCATAGCTGTATATTGGCAATATAAAACATATATATCTATGTATAAAACATGTTTGCTTGTGTGTGTGTGTGTGTCTGTGTGTGTATGTGTGTATGTTTGTGTGTGTGTGTATTTGATGCTGTTGAGATATATAAGTTCAATATAAAGTCACAGATCCACTTATATTGTAACTTAGAGGAGATATTCAGTTATGGTACTGAAAGATGACAGTGTTCTTGTTTTTGTCTGGGATGAAGAATGGATGTTGGAGATTCAGGATGAAGGAGGAGTGAGATATATATTCCCATTGATATTTAATGTGCACACAATTTTTTTTTTTTTTTTGCCAAATAATTCATTGATTGTCTGGATATTTAGACTAGTTCCATGGTAATGTATAAAGCTCTAGATTATTGGATTCTTGAAATTGCATTACACCCCAACCCAAAAAACAAATAAACAAACAAACAAAGCAAAAAACAAACAAACAACCAAACACACACACACACACACACACGCAGATAAAAATAACAGGAATGTGATCAATTTGACACAGAAGATGAAACCATGTGAGCTACCTGCTGACATTATTTTGAATTTGTATTCCAAATGCATTGCTGGTTATGCTGTCTGTTAATACACCTGACATTTTGTACTTGAATGATATTCTCAGAAAGATAAACAAAACAAACAAATGAAGAGGAAGCAAAAGGAGACGAGATATGTCAAGATATGTTTAAACAATTGAATTTCTCAACTTGATAATCACCGATATTAAAGATCAAATTTGTTTGTAATGTTGACTGGTATTGTTGCAGAGTGATTATGGAAATGATTTTTATTCATAGCGTGAAGAGACTATCTAAGATTAAACTTTGGATTTGATAAATTTAAGAGATAATTGCCTAATGTGAGGTCTCCACTCATCTTAACAATTTTCATGCATTCATTGGCATTTCCGTCAATAGCAGACCTTGTGACATGGCGGATGTGTTTTCATGAATACAGCCCCTGTTAGCTCTTGCTGAGTGCATACATGTGTAATTAGGTGTGGTGATATCATTGATCGTTTGATGTATCGTTGATGTACACAACATGTCCAAATATATGGTGTTCTGTGTATATTTGCACAGGAGTGGCATACAGCTTTACCACTTCGAATAGTGATAGTGCCATGATATCTTTATCGTGAATTCTCAGTTTGATCGATACGTCCTTTACTAACTGCGTTCAAATGACTCCGTAGATAGATTCATCCTTTCTATAGAAGGCCAGCATTTGAAAACTGAAGGTTACGATCATTTTCTTTTGTCCGTATGTTTTTGTGTGTGTGTATGTGTGAGTGAGTGTTCGACAGAGAAAGGTTTTAGAAGCATTCAGACCTGTTTTTCCTTTGTCCTGAAAAGAAGGGGGGGGGGGGGCGAGGTTTCTGTATGTTGTATCTATCTGAGAAAACTTCTTTCCAGATGTGATTTTACCAGTGTTATCATATGAAGATATGAATGCCTTTTATTTACCTCAGAAGTCGAATGGTGTCTGTGTCATATATTTCTTTCAGTTTGTCGTTCAGTGGAACAACATACAGACAGCTTTATCCAGAATGACAGAGGCTATTAAAGTCTTAAATGGTCTTAAACTGTTAGGAAAGTGTAAAATATTCTGCTAAGATGTCATGGCTAAACATGTAAACACAGCTGCACCAGGTACATGCTGTACAATGTGAATGAAATGCAGAGTTTAATATTTTTTTTCCCATCAAAAATATGGGGATATGCCTTAGAAAACTGGTTTTGTTGATTATATTTTCCCAAAATCTGATTCAGTGCATCTTGTATCTCAGTGATTCTTTATACCTAAATACAGCTTTTTGAAGATATTTTCTCTGCTATGCATTCATTAGTCTTGTGGGCTGCAGTAGTAGGCAGTTCTGCACATGCTTAGCCTGTTGTCTGACACAAGAGTATAAGTTGAGAATGAAAAACGTGACTTACTGAACCGGTGAAGAGCAGACCACTGTTGCATGAGATAGATGAGGCCATTGCTGCCAGCAAATTTTTTAATCTTTCATGAGCTCACTCAAAGCATAATTGCCTTTCAATGCAAAATTAAACACATCATTCTTTTTGTTTTGGTATCTGTTATCATACTGCTGGGAGGTGAACAGATAATTTCATGGATCTGTGGAACCTACTGTTTTTTCTCTCTCTTTTATTAGTATACATTGGTAGGCTGTTTGTCATTTGATAAAGGTCAGTTTTGAGGGAGGAGAATGAACTGCAACACCGTAAATGATATCAGCTCCGGCTGTGTTTGATTTGCCAGTCAGTTCCCTGCTGGCTTATGTTTTGTTTTTTGTCTGTTTGTTTGTTTCCAATTGGCACATGTGAGACAAAATGTTACTACCAGTGAAAATAAAGAAATTATAATTCCCTAAGTGCTTGATTGTATTACTTCAGCATTTTTGTATACTACAGTAACTAAGCAAATGTTTTACTTTAGTTTGGATACTTGAATGAAGGTAGTGTTTCTGTTATCTTTTCTTCTTTTTTTTTTTTTTTTTGGGGGGGGGGGGGCACCAGTTTAGGTAACTGCTGATTAGCAATTTCAATACTAATGCATGCATGATGGATTGAGTTTGGCACAGAAATCTTCAAACAAGGGATCTGTTCTTGTTTCACTTTTGTGATGACCTAAACAAGTTTTAGGGTCGCTTTCATTTTGAGATTTTAGTATTATCTAAGAAAGGAAATGAAATATTACCTTGCTAGTTTCCTGTTATCATATACAAGTGTATATTGTGTTGAAGCTAACAGCCTTTTGGATGGACGCAAAGAGACGTCATTGTGCAATCATAACAACATCTGTCTGAGTAGGCGTTGGGAATTAGAGCCACCTTCGATTTGATCTGGTGAGGGAAGGGAAAATTGAGCTGAGAGTAATTAGATGTGGATAGTATGGTGCCTCTGATTTCAAAACATCCATTCTTTTTCCTTTCTTTTTTTTCATAATAGAAACATGAACTGTATGGGGCACACATAAGAGAGAAACACAGACTGGCAAAATGACATGTTTATAAATCAAATAGCCTTAAGTTACAAGGTATAGGTAGTCTTTCTGTAATGCAAACCCGGACATCAGTAATGAGAGCTGCATGTGGTAGGAGAGATGATATCTTTTTCTACTTCTCTCTCTCTCTTTACAAGACTCATGTGTATACGCCTATTCTACAAATATAATAACAATGTCTGTCCATATGCATGTTTTATTGAGAATGTATGAAGTGTTTGTTTGCAAAAACCGATAAGTCCATATTTGCCAAATGGAGATATTTGCGATTAAAGGTCAAGAAAAATAAATTAGATAAATAAAGAAAATAATCAGAAAATGTTTGCTTCTTTTGACTGTAACTTCAAAAATGTACCTATATATGTAGTGACCAATATATCATTTAAAAGGTATCATTTTGTACTTTATGATAGAGACCGTGCTTCAAAATCTTCAAAAATGGACTTATTGGTTTTTGCAAACAAACTCTTTGTATGAATGGCACCTTGGCAGAGATATTAGAAAATTAGAACATGAAGATAAAGGCAAATGAATTTGAGGTGGTGGTCTAAGAAAGTGAGCTGATGGAGCCAGGAGTTCTAAGATTGGAGTAAATACTCTAAAAGTGGACATTTTTGCTTTAATTTTTGCACATTTTGCGCAACCAGAAACCAGTGCTAAAATAAAAAAAATGTAATCATGTTTGCTTGCTATATGTTCCAGTAGTTTATATCTATTGATTCTGTGGAGTTGAGATGAAACTCATCTTACCCTCCCAGGCACAAAAAAAAACAAAAAAACAAAACATAGCCAAAAATAAAAACACCAAATATTACTTACGCGAAAACATTCACTTTTACAGCAACGGAATGCTGACCAAAAAGTATGGTGAGTTACAGAATTATTAGTGCATGGGCACATAAAGGATTCATAGCACAAGGCCTCAATCTCTCTTATGAAAAGCTCATGGATGACAGTATAGTTTTACAGGTAAAATTCACAGTGTAGATCACTTTCTACATGATTTTATGAAGAGTTTGTTTGCAAAAACCGATAAGTCCATTTTTGAAGATTTTGAAGTATGGTCTCTGTCATAAAGTACAAAATAATACCTTTTAAATGATATATTGGTCACTACATATAAAGGTACATTTTTGAAGTTATGGTCAAAAGAAGGAAACATTTTCTTATTATTCTCTTTATCTTTCTTGACCTTTAATCGCAAATATCTCCATATCGTCGCTGGGGTGACAAGACCTTGTATCTCAAATTTTGGTGAAAATGACTTTTTTGCATTATTGGTCAAATAATCAGTGAAGTGATGTCCTGTCCAAAGCCTAGCTGTCTTACCCCAAAAATGAAGCCACCACGGCATGTCAAAGGAACGGCTATCCCATTCAGTATAGTGCTTTGGCCGCCATGTTTTTTGGCTCTCCTGAACATTTGACATTTTTGAGATACGAGGTCTTGTCGCCCCAGCGACGATATGGCAAATATGGACTTATCGGTTTTTGCGAACGAACTCTTCATATATTTGTATCTACATCTAGTGTAAATTTGCAAGTGTTAAGTAAGCTCTGAAAATGATGTTTTATTTTAGTCTAGGTTTTTTGCTATAGTATGTCGCACTTTTTAGAACCCTTCATAGTGATTGTATTAGTTTTGTCCCACAGGCACAGCTGCCAATCAAAATTTATCAGTGGTTGCAACCGTGAAAGCACTGGCATAAATATCTTTTCTTAGGTACATGCATTTGTGGAACCATGGTAGTGCGTGTGTATGTTGAGATGTATTCTCAGAATCAGATGAATGTGACTTTGCGGCATGCAGTTTGATCTCAAGATGTCTATTGTGCTATACCGGTATACTTTATATGGATGTAAACCATTATTGGTTTCAGTTTTGAAATGGGACATGACAGTTTTATAATAGTTGAGACCGCTAGTAAATTTTGATTGATGGATCTGAGACAATGACTTTTAACAGAGTTGATTATGAAGTGTTTTGGCTTTATGATTGGGTATCATGGTGAGTGCATGTAAATTCATAAGATAGAGATGTCAACTGAATTAAATATTGGAGGGTAAAGATTTCAGTTATTATATTAGATACCTGGGAACAGATAATTATGTTGCTGTAGCATCCTGGGTTCAAGGCTCACATCCCCACTACCCATAAAAGTGTTAATCACTGGATGCCAGATTTAAACCCTCCTTCCACTTAACCTTTCCTCCGTTCAGACTTCCTCCCACACTGCACGCGCCTACAAGTGCTATCATCCCATTAGGTGGCTGCGGCTTGGGCTGTTTTAATCGCCCACCGCTGTGAGTGTTGTATCAGTGTTGCTATGGCAACCATCATTTATCCTCATTAGAGACATGAGGAGGCCCCCGTGTGTCGACAGCGTGTCCAGTGATCAGACAATGCACAATCAGATTGAGCACTCGTAGATATTGATTGGAGTCCAGGAAAGGGGGAATTGATGCTGGGAGCGAGACAATCACGATGTGACCTAGTTGGGCAACATGATTTTCAGTACCTCTCTCTTTTCGTGAGGTTTGCGGTCTTTCAGTGTACGTCTGTATGTGTGTATATTTGTATGTGTGTTGTGTCTGCCTTGTCTTTTAAATGTTTCTCTTCTTTCATACTCCTTTGCGTGCCTTGTTCTTACACCTGACCCAGCCAACGGCATGCCAACTTTGAATGTACATTGTATTTCCTCAAATGCTCAACCATGCGCTGACTGGTTGATGAATTACAGTCTACAACAGTACATTGGAAGCATCGTAGCCTTAGCTTTGTCTTTAAATTTACATCACGGCAAAGGCTGCAATTTTCTCTCAGACTTTGCTGTATATTTCATTTCTATCATAATCATAATTCTGTAATTACTGATATAGCTTAATAGAAAACACATAGCTTCATAGACAGCAGATTGTGTTTTCCAAAAGCACTCCTGTGTTGTGGTCTTAACCCATTGAGGACGAGTCCAGAGTATACTCGAGCAGGTGTCTATGAGAAATGTGTTTTGTAGCAAAACCAGTCCGTCCTCAACGGGTTAAAATAATGTGGTGCACAGGGGGCTTACAATGATACACAACATACATGTCTATCTCTCCAGAGGTCTGTTTTTTACTAGTTACATTACTGTACGAGCTGAAATTTTCGCATACAGATATTTTCGCGAATTGCAACTTGGAGGACATTTGGGCGTGTTGTTAATTTCGCGGTTGCGACGGTCTAACTTAACGTAACTATTTGCGCGTTGTTATTTTCGCATGTTGTTATTTTCGCGGTTCAAAGGCGATTCGCGAAATTCGCGAAAATAAAACCACCGCGAAAATTTCAGCTCGTACAGTATGTGAATTTGTCCTTTTGTCTATCTTCTTGTCAATGGTATATTCCTCACGTATTTATTTTTCTCTTTTCCAAATTATTTCAGTCCTACTCTTGTAATAGCCACTGAGCATGGAGGCTTGACTAAAAGAGATCTGATGGAACACAAAAGACATAATGTACAAATAAAGACAGCCAAGGAAAGGGGGGGGGGGGTTAGAGAGTGGCTAAAGAGAGAGAAAAAAAAAAAACAACAACCAATGACTGCAGTGTATGTCAGTCTTTAATACTGTAATGAGTGCATCAAGTTTGTTGTAGAAACTCACCCAGTTCATACTCCTTGTCTTTAATCCATTGAGGACGGGCTGATATTGCTACAACACACATTTCCCATAGACACTTGCCTGAGTATACTCAGGGCTCCTCCTCAACAGGTTAAGCATACAAGACATCACTGCTATATATAGCTTTTCATGCCTCTGTACTACTGCTCTTAATGTTTGTGCCATTTTCATCCAAGGCTCATCTAAATATGCATTTTGGGTAGTCCTAGGTGACTGAGACACAAACTGACAATAGGAAATTTTAGATTTCGCATCCAAGATGTGGACTGTGATGTGATGACGACACTAGAATCGAGAACATGTCTTCAAAGGATTTCACGTACTACCAGACTGAGGACGAGCAGCATGCGCAGCATGTATTTACCATGACGATTATGATGTCACCACAACGGTCGAGTCGCATTCACCGTCGACTGTAATCTAAAATAGGTTTACTCTGGTGTCGACGGGAGTTGCCTGGAACGGTTGGCTCATACTTTCCTTGTGTCCACACAATTTTAAAGTCCCTAATATCATTGTCAGAGTAGATCAATATATCTGCCTGTAAATCTCAGGAAAAGCTTTACAAAATTGTACTTTATCTCACTATCCATGTCAGAGAGGCCAGTATATAAAACCTGACTGAATCAGAATATGCATCAATGGAGTAATTAATGAACACGTACCTCACAACTGTCGGAGCATGCATTCAGTGCGAAATCAAATGTGGAAAAAAAGTGAGCACATGGGGGGGGGGGGCAGTATTATAACATTACTGCAAAACTTTGTTACCTATAGAAGTCTTCTTGTTTAAAGGGCTCGTTTAGTTGTGGTTGAGATCTAACTGCAGGTTTTTAACATTTTTGGGTGAGATAATGAGAAACCTCTTACGAAATATGAAAGAGCATGTAATTCCAAGAGGAATTCAACGTTTATTTGATGAAAATTGGTTATGAAATGGCTGAGATACCCAAAACAGAGCAATACTAACAAAATGTGGGACCCACATTTTATTACAATCACTTTGTTTCACTTTGTTTTTGGATGTCTCAGCCATTCCAAAACCAATTTTCACCAAATAAACTTTGAATTTCTTTGAGAATGGCATGCTCTGTACCATTTCATAAGTGGTTTCTTGGTATTTCACAAAAAGTTAAAAGCCAAATCCTCAGCTCCAGCAATACTGTACCATCCCTTTAACCACACATACAATTTATACTTAATGCATTTCGGACAAAATGAAGTTTTTGATTAATGAAAACCTTGAAAAAAGAATGAAATATCTGTATGTTGTGGAAGCAGCTTGTTTTATAAGCACATTTTTTTTTTCTTTTCTTAATGTGATTTCATTACTGAAACTGTACCTGTCTTAAACTTGAGACTCAGTGGACAGTTCCAGCACATGTATGTCAGCATTCCACTTTACATTATAGAAATACAAGAAGAGAAAAAAATGTACAATGGATTATGATGAGACAATGTGTCCATAATTAGGTCTACAAAAAGACTAATCTAAACAAGATGTGAAACAAGAGAGAATTTCAACAGTAGAGCTTATAACTGAAGGTTACAGTAGAGAGATAATATATTGTATGTGTGAGTATGTCTTTGCAATGGATATGAGATACAAAAAGTAAATACCATTCTCAAATCTAGAAATATAATTACAAATTAATCAGTCTTAAACTGGCATTAATGTTGTTCTGTGATCTCATGTGGAAGTAAACATATATCACAAACGCTACACAGTGCCTGTAGATGAATTCATGAACGGTACCTCCATCCAACAGCATTAAAGATGCTGAACGGTAAACAACAGCAGGCGAAAAATAAACTCGGCGACGGGTGAGGATGCATAGCCTCGGGGAAAGTTTTCTCACTGTCGCAGGGCTCCCGTCACTTATAACTTGACAAATAGCAATGAGCATGGGAAATCTATTTATCAGCAGGCTTCCCAATAGCTCGGCCAGATGCCTTTAGAATACAGAATTTTCTTTTCCTCCTCTGAATGACATGCCTTTTTCCTATTAAACGTGCTGCATGTCCATTTGAGATTATTCAGTGAGAGTAGTGTGGAATTTTTCAATAAGTTTTTTTAGGCAATGATTATAATTTTGATGATTAGTTTCTCCAAATATGAATTGGAATGATATACATTGTAAATGATGATTACAAAAATGATGGTTTTTGTGTTGTACATCAGATACTTCAGTTACGGCTGTGTATGATGTCATAGGATTAACTGCACTATTTTATTTAAGGGTAATGTATGGTTGACTACCAAATATTTTTCATAATTTTTTGAGAGTGTGTGATAAATAATGCCTGTGTATAGATTTTTTATGGTGAGTTGCAAGTCTTCAGCGGTGTAGGCTCTTGTATGCAGAAATAGTGCAAAATTGTTGTGTCGCAACATTTAAATCAGATTACCTCCATTGGCAGGTGTGTGTGTGGAGTGTCAAGTTTATAGAAATAACAGAATCATGCTCCTGTTTGGGTGTGGCATCTGGAGTCTGGTGCATACAGAGAAATTAACCCTTGCCATGCCAGGACATTTGGGTGGTGTGTAAGGGTTGTGTGTGCCAATAAGCACACTGAGGATTAACCTACCACTTGGCTACATTCAGGAGTCTGGTGGATCTTGCACAGGCTCTATTGGGATTTCAATATCTTCTCATTTTGGATGAGTAGAGGAAGGAGTATAATTAAAGGAACAGGTCAGTTAATGTTGTGGGCAAATTCTGATCGACTAATTGGCAAATCTGTGAAGTAACATGTGAGCTCATTCCTTATTAATTTTGCTTTGTATTTTACAATATTAGATAGACTTGCATTTTCTATCAAGTGAATTTCTTATCATTTAGTACAATTTGTATATCTGTACAAACCCTGTATAATAAGCTATTTCCATCAACAATACCCAATTACAAAAAAACAAAAAAACAAAAAAACAAAACAACAACAACAAACAAACAAAAGGGGAGTGTGGAATTTGTACACAAGGCAGACTTATGGAAGGTGAGCTCCATCGCAGAGTTGTCAATATCTTTTGGATTTATTTAGTCACAAATTGAATAGTTTGTTGCTTTCTTGTTCTTTGTTAAACTTTTACTTCCCTCTTTTTCATTTGTCTCCATGGTTTACACTGTTCAACAAACTTATTTTAGGGTAAACCTCCCTTTAGATATGCCCAGAGATCAGTAAGTAGAGTAGCTGCAGCTGATACAGGTGTACAAAGTCAACATACAGTGGCTATGTCTTGCCCTCTACAAAGAGGTAAAACTATATCCGTCCACTAATGATGATTAGATAATGGTGTAGCTAATCGTACAAGGTGTGTCATTAGTATGAAGACTTAGCAGCCAACTTCATGTTTGATCATACATCAAGATATTTGCAATGAAAGCCATGAAAATATAATCAAAGGAAAAGTATAGTATGGGATACTTTTAATCATCACTTCAAGAATATTCCTTGTTACATTACAAGTGAGGTGTTACTGAACAGATTTGCTCTATCTGTATTTGGGAAAAGGAAATATGAAGTTTTAAGTTCTGAAAAAGTGTTTCTATTGTGAAGTAATAGTGATAAAAATGAAAAAAAAAAATCAGACGTGATTATTGCGATACGCTCTGCCCATGCATGCTGCACGTTAGTTCTGCGCATTACAGGAAGTCAACACCAAACGTGTGGTTCTGCTTGTCCTCCCAATGTTGCGCATGGATGCGTAAGATCTCCTCATTTCTTGGCACGTAGCATA
Organism: Diadema setosum; assembly: GCF_964275005.1. Lineage (NCBI taxonomy): Eukaryota > Metazoa > Echinodermata > Echinoidea > Diadematoida > Diadematidae > Diadema > Diadema setosum. The sequence continues at coordinate 5,403,346 of NC_092701.1, forward strand.
CGGACCTGACTCGATAGTGATAAAATATTTACATTTATATGCGATAGCGAGAATCGCATGTGATCTTGGGAGCAGCAGAGACAGCATAAGACAGCCAGACAGCTTCTAATTGAATCCGAGTCCTCTGATGCATGATGATGTGAAGCTGTGAATGCTCTTGAACGGCTATAAAATGCAATGGTGCATGACTGTGCCAATAAGTACACACACAGCAAGCTTTAAGCCTATCAGTGCCATATGATAAACCGTATCCTGTGTGATAAGAGTGGCATTCTCAAACATTGGGTATGTGAGGGGTTAATGCATAGAGACACACACTGCTGGCTGTGTTCATTCTGTGGATGCTGCAGTTTCTGAATGTTATGTGTCAATTGATTGAGCAGGGATAATGAAATTGGTTAATCCATTATTTGTGCATGCAAGTCTTTCTAATTTCCCCTGAATTTAATCCCAGATGGTAGAATGACGCTGGAGTATATGATCAGGAAGCCAATAGAAAAAAAAAAAATGTTGTGTGGATGATACGCATGTATGTATTCAATAACTGTAATTATGATAAAAGGAGGGTGCAGATGTTCTCAGCATACATCATTTTTTTTAAGCTTTTGTTCGATAGAGAAATGTAGTTGAAAATAACTTACTTCACTGTATATATAGCCTGATTTGGAGATAAAGCTGCTCCTCTATGGCTGAAGATGTTTTATCTATCTTTTTTATGTATGTTTGTGTATCTGTGTGTGTCTACATGTGTGTATGTGAGTACAATACATACCTTTTATTGTGGTGAATATCCTTCAGGTCTTTCATCTGTTTGTTATTTAGTCTGTCACCAAAGGATCATCCCCCGCCCATCCCCCATAAGCTGCTCCTGCCCGAGCGTTTGCACGACCCAAAAGCGTGACATGAGACATTCCGCCAGCCGCCATCACAGCCGCCAGCTGTGATTGACATACAGACATATATCCCATCTATATAATATAAACCCATGTCATATATATACGTCTCAGGCTTTGTGGGGGGGGGGGGGTTGGGGGAGACACAGCATACCTGTGTGACTGGTGCTGCCGTGGCGATGCATCCGGTCTTGTCCGATGCCAAAATTGATGGGGCCGCCCCCACGACAACGTGATACCCTCCCTGGATGATTGGAAGCAGGATGCAAACAAGTAAACATTCTAGACAGCTTTCCTGAGGAAGAATCTTGTTTATAAACTGAATGAAAGAAGAGCTGTGTTCAAAACTATAAATGTTGATGGAATTTCCATGTATGCAATCTACATTGTAAACGTACATGACAATGGTTAATGGTTCTGCAGATCTGTGGAATATTTTTTGCAGAACCACCGGAAAGAAATGAAGAGTTTGTTTGCAAAAACCAATAAGTCCATATTTGTCAAATGGAGATATATGCCATTAAAGGTCAATAAAAATAAAGAGAATAATAAGAATTTTTTTGCTTCTTTTGACCATGTCTTCAAAAATGTACCTTTATGTGTAGTGACCAATATATGGTCTGTATATCATTTAACCTGTTTAGGACGGTTTGATTTTGCTACAACACGCATTTCCCATAGACACCTGCCCGAGTATTCTCGGGACTTGTCCTCAACGGGTTAAAAGGTATTATTTTGTACTTTATGACAGAGACCATACTTCAAAATCTTTAAAAAATGGACTTATCGGTTTTTGCAAACAAACTCTTCAAATGTAAGGCATTGTTTTTCATTCAGTGAGTAAGAGACCGGATATTATACCAGTGACATATGTTTGTGGTGATTTTGGATTTAAAAACAAAATAGATTTGAGAAAATTGGCAATCATGCATGAGGGTGAATATGTCCATAACTGACATTTATTGAGATCAACCTAAATGCCAATATTCATAAAAGTAAAACCTACTCGCTAATATTCAGAATGTTTGCCATGCCAAGCTTTCACAACAACGTTTAAGCCTTTGTTTTAAGCTGTTGCCAAATTTAGACAAAGTATGAACATTGCTGGTAAAAGAAAAACCCTGTGATCAATGTGAGCTATGTTTCTTTCTGGGGAGTTGATAATAGAATTTTTTTTTTCATTATTTCTTTATCTTGAACAGGCTGCAATATAATATAGATCATGGAAGTTTAGTCAGATGAGAATTGGACTCTACTTGTGCAAAGACAAAATTTTTGTTGATTCACACATTTATCTTCATTTGCACATTTGTACAACACATTTAAAAATATGAGTGTTCTCTTGTGTATGTGTCCAACTGTACACGTGTGCTTTGTAGGTGAATGTTTTTGGAGTGAATGTTGTCAAAGCTGTTAAAACCTTTCTTTTCTTTCTGTATTTTTTGTTTTGTTTTGTAAGGAGAACGAAAAAAAAGGAAGAAGAAAAGATCACAACCATATTAAGCTTGGTAATCTAGTGGATGTAACTTCTGTGTAGCATTCAGGGGGTCATTTGTGAATATCAATTTTATCATTATTATTTTTTTACGGTGGCTATTACATTACTAAGAAAACACTAAATAATCCATGCAAATTCAAGGCAATGAAGGACAATATTCTTCAATAAAAGCAAATTGATGAGAGAATTGTTAAATTTGAACAACTGTCTTGTGAATTTGAAACACATTTTTGAAGATCAAAGATCCTGACCGTCTCTTAATTTGGCAATTTTTGTGTAAATTTGTCTCTGATTTCATGTCAAACCAATGAATATTACCAATTTTATCAAGCTTTTCCTTGATATGATACAGATACGTATGCTGTGGAATTCAGAAGTATTAGTTTAACGATGGCCAGACGGTGATTTCGGCTGCAAAATTTCCCCAGGTTAACAAATGGAATGTGTTGTATGCTTGTGAGGCTACATAATGATACCCCAAGTGTCAAGGCTGGGTTAATAAGTAACAGAAGATATATGTGCGTAGTCTCAAGTATTTCACTCTTTTGACATGTATATTGGAATAATGTTACTTAGTCTAGCCTGGTTAATGTATCGTATTCACATGTTCTAACTTAAATGAGGTCTTTTGACATTCAGTTGTGGAGATTTCTGTAAATAAAAAAGACCAATGAGGCGTCTGTATTATGATAGATGCATCATTGCTCAGTGCTATTTGTAGATATCAAGAGATGTTATGTGTAGAATCTTTTTTGTACTATAACTTCTCTTTTGGAGTGAGATAGGGAGAGAAAGAGTGAGAGATATATAGTTAGAGATAAAAAGTGAGAGATAAAGAGTGAGAGATAAAAAGTGAGAGATATAGAGGGAGAGATAAAGAGTGAGAAATATATATAGAGAGAGATAAAGAGTGAGAGATATAGAGTGAGAGATAAAGAGGGAGAGATAAAGAGGGAGAGATAAAGAGTGAGAGATAAAGAGTGAGAGATAAAGAGTGAGAGATATATACAGAGAGATATAGAATGAGAGATAAAGAGTGAGAGATGAAGAGTGAGAGATAAAGAATGAGAGATAAAGAGGGGAAGATAAAGAGGGAGAGATAAAGAGGGAGAGATAAAGAGTGAGAGATTTAGAATGAGAGATATAGAGGGAGAGATAAAGAGTGAGAGATATAGAGGGAGAGATAAAGAGTGAGAGATATATAGTGAGAGATAAAGAGTGAGGGATGAAGAGAGAGAGATAAAGAATGAGAGATAAAGAATGAGAGATAAAGAGTGAGAGATAAAGAGTGAGAGAAAGCAAAAGAAGACAAGGAGGGAAGGAGAGAAAGAGAAAAAAATGGGAGAGGGGGAGGGTTAGATCAAGAAGATATTTTGGTAATTTTGGAATATGAAATTTGAGTCAAATTAGACTTCTAAAGAGCATTTGTATGTGTGTGCCTGTGTGTGTTAATGTTTTATATATAGATATATATATTTTTTATTTACACCAATCAAGTTATGCAATTTCAAACTTTTTTTTTATTTGTACATTCTTTTCATATATATTTTGCAAATGATATATGTTATTTTTCTTTTTATATATGCCAGTTACAAGCAAATTTCTGTATTAATTCTAACAAACAAAGTAACGGTACCTTGAATCATTGAATCCGTGAATTAAAGTATGGATAAAGAGAAAGCTAAATGTGAGAAAAGAGAGAGAAAAAAAAAACAGAAAATGAAGGGGAGATATAGAGAGAAAGCTGAGGAGAGAGAGAGAGAGAGAGAGAGAGAGATGAAGGAGAGTGATGAAGAAAAAGAAAGAGTGATAGACAGAAGAGGTGAAAAGTAAATAGGGAAAGTCAACTGAGCAGGCATATTAGTGATTTGTTTGTCAGGCACATTACCATACTTAAAATAGCTAGATTAGTTTTGAAGAACCAATAGAGAACTTTATTTTCAGTACAACACATCCGAGGGTTCCTCAGATTTTAGACTGAGATACGAAATTTGCGTGAGCGTGAGCACAAGTGACAAATTGCCCGTAGCCATGTCGGCTCCGATTCCAAAGTAAACAGCAGAGGCGAAGCGCAGTTACCCCACCAAGGAACCCTAACGAGCATTAGCGCAAATTTTGTAGAGAGAAACTGTTCCTGGTAATTGTCCAATGAGTGGGTTGAGAGAACGGAGAGCCATCTTCTCGAGAGAGAGAGAGAGAGAAAAAAAAAAGAAGATCGTGGTGGTGATCTACCGCATTGTTTCTATAATTGCCCCCTTGGGCCCCCATCATCTTGCACAATCCTCCACTACATTTGACCGATAAATGATGGTTCAAAACTCGACACACTTCACAAAGAGTAAGTTCTAATACACCTCAAGCTGTGAAGAAAATCCATGCATGGTATACCATTTGTTCAGGTACTTTACGTTATTTTCCTCATGGAAATTTTGATGGTGTCCATCACAGTTTTTTTTTTTTTTGGTTCTTTTTTTTTTTCAGTAAAGACCATATGCACCACAGGTGTAGAACATCACTGCAAGTGATCACACATTCTTGTCAAACATCACTTCGTATAGTTGTACAGTTGTCAACCACGTTACCTCCTGTTTTCTTCGGGCGTTCATCTCCATAACAGTCCGTCAGATGTGTTATCAGTTGTGACTTGCAATTACCTTTCTCAGGCTACTGAGGAAGTCACACATCTTGTCTTAAAAGTACAGATTAACTTTGCTTCCGAATATTGTCAAACCAATCTTTGTGGTTGTGAAAATTGAACAGATTCAAAAGGTCCCTGTGGGAAGTGATGGACTCCTGTTGAAAATTGATTGGGGACAAAACTGCTGCAAAAGGATATTGGATTTAAGGAAAACTCAATAGCATCAACAGGTTGGTTGGTCAGTAGGTTGGTTTGCTTTCTTCTGCCTGTAAGATGGTCCTTTCCAGATTGTTCTCTGTACAGTTTCTTTTGGAGTATTAAGCAACCCTGAAAAGAATTAGGACTTTGAGAATAGTCCCTAAATGGCATCAGACTGATCAAATTAACTCCATGTCGTAAGGCCTTAATTTATATCATTTTCCTTTTCTGTGAAACTTTTTAGCCTATTCCGTTTGAGTGAAACTCCAGTCATGTACTGTATGACGTATAGCTGCTGTTAAGCACCTAAATATTGAGAATCTATAGGCTGGCATTTTAAAACACTTGTGGTTGATGCAAAAATGGGATGTTAAAACTGATGAAAGATGTACATCTTGATTGTGCCTTGAGATGTTAGACTGATCATAGGAGTGCAACTGACTGCATGGAAAATTGGTCCCAGTGGAAAGGGGTAGAGAGTACTGTTGACCCAGAAAGTTTCTGCATGCAGGAGGAGGAGGAGGAGGAGGAGAGGGAGGACCAATCAGATTCCCTCTGACTACCAAGAGGGATGGCATCCCAACGGAATGCTTCCTGTTGTCTCCCACTGAGTATGTTTCTATCTTAGGATGATGGCAAGAGGAATACACAGTCACAGTGCAGCGTTCATCCAGAACCCCCTTTTTAGCCGTTAGTCAATTCTGTCAATGCATTGAGTGCTGAAAATGTCTTTAACCTTTAAAGATGATGCATTAAGTTGTTTAATGGCCTCCTTAAAAAGCACCCATGAACCTAACCATGGCAGTATCATCTATAAGATTGCCTTTGGAAAATACATGGCATAGACATTGTAGGAGGTATCTGTTTTTTGTTTTTTTTTCTACTCAGTTAGGCAGTGAGTCATCTTTTCCTGCATGTGTGGAAAGTATCTGGAACCTCTAAGCTAATAGCAAAATTGGGGAACAGCATTTTCAAAGAAAAAGCAGGTGATAGATATGTTCATGTGAATGTGTTCATTAATCCTGTCTACTGGGTTCGCATGGCTGGAAGATGCATTTGATGAGAGATATTTTTAGGATTGAGTCAATGTAGCCCCAAGAGTCAGCTTTTACCCTACATGTGGAGTGAGAGTGTTTCAAAGCCTAAAGCTCCATGTAAGTGTTCTTACCACGAAGATAAAAGAAAAGAAAAGAACAAAACAAGAAAATGCATTAGAAGAGAAAAAAATTCTCAGCATCCTCTGCATGATTTAACATGTTGAAAACATCCACTGCCATCATGTGATATTGGAATTAGTGGAAAAAGAACAGTTACATGACAGTCATCAATCTTTTGTCTCTTATCAGGAAAATATTTCAATGTTTAGGTTTCTTCAATTGATATATTACAATATATCAATCATTCCGGGTTATGATATACCGTCATTAACAGGACGTTTTTCTTTTTCTTAACCAGTTGCCTTCAAGATTATAAAACCTTTGTAGACTTTGTACAGGACCACCAGCTAGCTTCTGGTAGTCAGTACAGTGTAGCTAAAACCTTTTTGTTAAGCACTTTACCTTGACTTACCATCTTTAACTTGCATTGATGTGAATATCAAGAGCTAGAATGTATTTGTTTATGATGAAAGCTGCTAAAAAAACAACAAACAAACAAACAAACAAACAAACAAATTTCATGTTGCAGTGAACCAAGATCTTAATTATAGCTCATAAGCATCACTTCTTTTTTTTTTTCAGTGAATATCACAAAAGTTACCAACACCAGTATCATCAATGCACTCCATTCAGACCAATGCTGTTTTGTTGATAATGTGCCAAACATTTCTCCGATTACATTCTTGATGTTGTCATTACAAATGTGATCTGTGCAAATTATTGATTAACCCGTTGAGGATGGGCTGATTTTGATACAACACGCATACCCCATAGACCCCTGCCCGAGTACACTTGGGACTCGTCCTCCTTGGGTTAATGATCAAATTGCTCTGCCAAAGATGTAAATACATGTTTATATTCATGCGTATTTGCTTTCATAGCATTGGGTTTTGTTTTTGTTTTTTTTTTTGTTTGTTTGTTTTTAATCGGGACTATGCTGCATTTTTTATGTATTGAGAAAATATAACTGTTTAAATTAGCATCACTTTTTTGCATTTATATCTTTGTTGAAAATATAATGAATAAAAGAAAAGAAATGAAATAAGGGACCCTCTATATTCAAATACCAAAGTTTAAATATTAACAGTGTTTCCTGCAACAGCATCTTTTGAACTCTTTTGACAGAACTTTCAACATCTCTCTCTTCTTTCATTTCTCAATGTCTTCTGTGGATCTGCAAACATCGCCCTCACCCATTCATCCGGCATCTCGATCACTCTGATGTGTCACATTGCTTCAAACAGGTAAGAGTTGAATATTGATCTTCAGCACTTGAGCCAGAATCTGTAAGAATATTTCTGAACCAGGTTCAGTCATTTTGAACTCTACTTGTAAAATATTGCATACAGTGTGAGCTTGAAAATGAGACTCATAATCATGGCTACTGCACTCTTAAAGTCCTTTCAAATGTGGTGTAAGTTAGTGTATTACAATGTGTGTACATATTTATTTTTAATACAAATATATGATAGATGTATTGAACGTGGTGTTATTACTAATAAACTTGTGTGCTGAAAGCTCAAATCATCTCCCAACAGGAAGGGGCATAAAAAGACCATTGGCAATATTAAAGAGGTTGCATTTAGGATATTCCTACAGACATATCTTTAGCAGCATACACTGTCATACACTGACCGTTGCCTTGTCAGCCTTCTGTACACTTATTAAAATTCACTGATCTTGATCAGTTATGCTTCCTTCATGAATTTGATTGGGTTTCCAGTTGGTGGCAAAAAAACAAAGCAATTTGAGCGACTCTTTGTGCCAGAGCACACATGTAGTGCTGTGTCTGTGTGAAAATGTGTGGGTGTGTGTGTGTGGCGTCTATCCTAAGCATGTATTAATGAGATAATTTATTCGTGGAAGCGCTTTTGTTGCTCCCTGTGAATGGGCTAGCTGGAATACCATGCGACATTTAATGAGGCTGCCCCGTGATTAGCATTCATGGTGGTACGTCGTATTCTCGACAAAATGAAGCCTCGTTAAGGGAGAGAGATTGGTAGACTCGGCTTGTGCCAGGCTCCAGCGAGTCACGCCAGTTCAGCTAATTCCCTCTCAGACCTCGGTGATGGGGTGTTGTTTGTCCTGACACAATACGTTGCAAATTGAGGCTGCATTTAATGAATGTCGTTGTCCATCAGAGCTGGGCTATGGTTTTGATTCCTGGTGGAAAAAAAAAGAAGAAGACAGAACCGATGGAGTGTATGAACGATTCAGTGAGAACACAGCCTCTCTGGTATAAACCGTTAAGATACAGCAGAGCATAATGTCATTTCATAGAGAACAGTTTATATCTTTTTCTGTTGCTCTTGGTGTTTAGTATGCAGTTGAACCTGAACTGTAAACTAAATGTTTATAGTGTTCAATATGCAATCGGTTAGTTTTTCACTGGAACATTGCCACATTAATTGCCAGCATACTATGTGCTCCCACATGCAGGAGTGGTATTGTTACAAACGTGGAAAATAATTTTAGGCCCGGGCAAAAGTATGGTCTGTTTTTAACATTTGGATCTTAAAACATGTGTCCTGTTTGAGCGTAAAACCGGGCACATTTTTGTACAATTTTTTTTTCTTTTTATAAGGCAACTTGCTAATGATTGGAAAGCTTACTAGTATTGATTTTTTTTTTTTTTTTTCGCATGACAGTTAACATTTCTTGAATTATGTAAAGATGCCTTTGGGCAGGGCTTGACATCGGTGGTGACCCTATGGCCCCGTGGCCAAGAATCACCTAAAATTGATTTCAGGTCACCAAATTTGTAAAAGGGCTATCGTTGGGTGGCACAGTCGTACACTTATGATTAAAAATGACTTGGTGTGTTTCCATTTGTTTGGGGCACCACAATTACAGAGTTAGGTTTTAATGGCTCATTGGGCCACGTACAGAGAACAAAGTTAGTGTCAAGCCTGCATTAAGTATGATACACTGTCACCCGATGACTCTATCATGCCACTAGGCAGTCTAGAATACATTTTATGTGAAGATACAGTAAACCTCACATGAGTCGAAGCTCTCGGGACTGACAAAAATGCGTCGACTTAAGTGAAATTCGACTCTCGCGAGAGTCGATTTTTTTTTCGACTCACAATTATGTACATGTAATATAGTACATTTGCATGCATGTGTGTGTGTGTGTGTGCGTGTGCGTGCGTGTGTGTGTTTGCATTCAAATTTGTCTGTTCTTGAAGATAATGTTCTTATTTTGTTCTAAATTGAACATGGAATTTGTATCAATACTAGTAGTTAAGCGTAGTTCTGGGAATGTCTGCGCTATTGTGGCAATGTGCATGTGCTATGTCTATGGTGCAAGATAGGTTGCCATCTCTGTCAACCTACCCTGAGACAAACACTCTCCCAGGCCCATCCCACCTCCATTGAACAAAACTATACAGCCAGCCGGGCACGCACAAACAAGCTCCGCCCACCTGGCCTGTCACTAAAATATCGTCGGTTGAGAATGATAAGGGCGTTAAGTTGTCTCTAAACCCATAGTGTTCGGGACAACTTAACGCCCTTCTCATTCTCAACAGACGATATTAAAGCAGCGATTGGTTGACCAAGGGGTTCTGGCTTGACATGGATAAAGTATGGATGTGCTGTGTGTATGGATAAAGTATATGGATCGATGTGCTGTGTGTATACATGTATACATGTGTATGTATTCGACATGCGTGCAGAGTGGAACGGTGAGTGTGCATGCTTACCTGCAGCAGGCCAGGGACGGGGTTCTGCGACATGCCGATTTTTTTGTTCTCCTCTAAATGCAATGAGAATGCCAGACAAATCTTCTTCGGCTCAAGTGATGTAAACTACGTGTATTTTGTACAAAAGGGACTGAATGTTTTACTTCGACACAGCCGAAATTCGACTCTCGTACTTCGGCTTATCCAAATATTTCTTAGAGAAAATACATAGGGAAAAATCGGGACTTTTCATTTTGCTTCGAGTTAAGTGATTTTCGACTCACTCGACGTCGACTTATCCGAGGTTTACTGTAGTTTTAAAAATCTGTCTCCTTTTTACCATGTAATGTAAATGAATAAATGTTGTGAGAAGAATGAGAATTCCTTTTTTTTTATGTAGCTTGTGGCAATAAATAAAAGAAGCATTAATTTTTTGTATCATATCTCTTTTTTCTTTTTTTTTTTCATTAGTGGAAGAGTTGGCATATATATGCTGATACAGTGATAGGCTGCAGAACCATGCCAGGCTACACCCATGGACTCTCTTTCAGATGTTGTTATACTTTAAATGTCATATATTATATATTCTGCGAGTCTAACTCTTTATAATAGTAAATTGGTACTTTTCTGACACATTTCCTAGTGATAGGTTGCCATTGCAGAGGACATTAATGAATGGAGGAAGGTATGAATGCTTTCATGTTGGGATCAGAGTTGATATTTTAGCATTTTTTTTTTCAGTTCACAATTTGTACTGACTCGCAAAATTTGAAACAATAAAAACCCTGTGAAATACAGGCATGGGGTATATAGTAGTCTAACACCATCTGTCAGTCCCAGACTATGTACCGAATCCCTAAACCAAATCCTAATCTTTAAGTCCATGGTGAAAAATATAGTGGAAAAGAAGATGGGGACTGTGTATACTCGAGGTAGTTTTAGACTGAATGACATGATGCATTAATACTGGAGTGAACAGGATCAACACAATTATGACAGCTTGGTTCTGCCTTTTGAAAAGCTGGAATTGATTGTTTGGCTTTGCTGGACTACCGGCCATTGTAGCCACACCGTAATTGGCATCAATCCTGTAATCAGTTCAGTGGGTCACAATTAGCTGTATGACTACTGCTGATGAGGGCGCTATAACGATCCTTCAATCTCCAGTCACAAGGTGTACGCCCATCTCTGTAAAAGACAAAAATTATAACAAACCCCTGAATCCTGTAGGGAAAATTGATATTATGAAAATCATCAATAGAACCAGAAATGCCACTTGATGAAGTAAGGAATCATATTTTACTGGAGGAAAAAAGAAGAAGAACAAAAAAAATAAAAAATAAAATAATTCAAAATACTGTTTTATTCCCCAATATTTTCACCACATTGGAACTAACTGCTTTTCAGGATGCAGAAGTAATTGTTTTTTAATAGAAGGAATATGAATTTTTGCAAAGTAGCTAACATGAATGTAGGATTTTTTTTTATGCCTCTCACAGAAAAATTTGTGTACATTCTTGTGCCATCTCCTCACGAAATAGATTGCAACTCTGTGTTAAATACTAGATATGCTCCCGTCTGGACGTACTTAACTTATTATGCATATCAAGGGAATTTTCAGTGGCTTCTTTGTCTGTTTAGTGGAATCTGGAGTGAAGAGTGAAGGGGATGAAAACCCATGCACTTCCCTGCGTGACCTTAACACCTCCACGATCCCAATCGCATCATTAGGATACGTGCTGTATTGTCGCTAGACGTCGCTTGCTTTATTAATGGCCGGGAGCTGCCTGGGATTTAGACCCCACCGAACTGGCACAGCAGAGGCAGGTTTGCAACAGTGATTTATCTCCTTTGACTTGAGAAGGCATACAGACAAAAAAAAAAAATCTAACCTAGTGAATACCAGAGAGTCAACCAATCTCTTCCTGTTATGTGTACACTACTGCTGAATTAACTTGTTGCACAGACACTGCCTATGTGTGACTCATTGGCCTGAATTCACGAAGGTGGTACAAATGAAACCATGGTTTAAACCATGGACAAAAACCATGGAGCGCCAAGTGTCGCATAGAATATTTCGTTACGAAATCAGTCATTTCGTCAATGAAATGATTATTTTGTAACGAAACGACAACATTTTGTAACTAAATGAACATTTCGTCCATGAAATGATAATTTCGTTATCGAAACGGTCACTTTATCAACGAGATGACCAATTTTGTAATGAAATATTCCATGCAACACTTGGCGCTCCATGGTTTTTGTCCGTGGTTTAAACCATGGTTTCATTTGTACCACCTTCGTGAATTCGGGCCATTATGGCTTAATTAGCTTGCTGTTGTAACCCCTCTCACAGAATTGCTCTGTGGACAGTTTTGAGTGCTGTAAATTCTGCTTTCAAGTGATATGAATTTTACAGAGATTTGTCAGTGTTGAAGGCTTCGCCTTTTGTTACTCAAAGTGCAGCTTTTAAATATTGAGATACAGCTTTAAAAAAATTCAGTTACATTAGATTAGATGCAGACATATCTATGTAATGATTGTAAAAGTAAAAAGGAATGCTAGTCCAGTACCAAGTATTATCAAAAGTGAATAATATGCGGAATACTGGAGGTTTGATGACATTGATTTTACTTCTCTTCGAAAGTCTCTCATAGCTACTATTATGAACTTCTTTGGCCGTTTTGAGATTCATGTCTAGACTTTTATATGATGACTTCATGAAATGAACCCCTGGAAGCTCCGGTTAGTAATCATGCATCTTCAATACACAAGCATGGTATAATTCTCCTTGTGAGCTGGTGGTTGTACTGAATGTCACACTTTACGAGTTATGCATAGCAGCTGAAATATAATGTGGTTGCAAGTTAAATGTCACTAAAATGTCACTAATGGACAGCTTCCTAATGGATCAATTCTTTCTTTCCTGCATTTTTGTTTTCTTTCTATAAACTGTCATTGCTACCCAAAAACTGAGGCTCGTAATGAAATGTAAAATTTCAGATTGACATATTGAGCATGACTTCATCTTGACGGATGTGCATACATATAGATTTCTGACTCTAACATATCCTAAATTTCTAATTCAAACATTTTTAAATCACCGCTTGAAAAGGTAAGCAGTACCTTTAAGCACAGACACGGACACAGACACAGACACAGACACAGAACACACAGACAGACATACAGACACACACACAGACATACACACACAGACACAGACACACAGACAGACATACACAAACACAGACATAGACATAGACACAGACATAGACACAGACACAGACACAGACACAGACACACACACACACACACACACACACACACACACACATAGACAGTCGGAAAGATACCAGGTACCTTGAGGCATTAGATGAATGCATCCTCTACCTTGTGAGGGAGGTGTAAAGACAATGAATAATTCACAGCCAGGGACACCAGAAGAAAACAGGAATCATCCACTCATGCAGACCGAGCGATATTCAAGCCCTGAGTGAAAAAGAAAGTTGAATGACAGTAATGGGGTAGAGGAGATGACAAAGAAGGGAAGGAAATAAGAGGTTAGAAATGGATTTGGAAAAAAAGAGATTTACTGTAATATTTCAAGTAGTTGTTGGTACTAACACTGAAAGGATGCATGAACAAGGATAACAGTGATGGCAGTGATGCTTTTACATTACTACAGAGAATCTCTTAAAGGTAGGGGATACCTTTTACAGACCTCCCAGAATCTCTTAACCCGTTGAGGACGGTTTGATTTTGCTACAACACGCATTTCCCATAGACACCTGCCCGAGTATACTCGGGACTCGTCCTCAACGGGTTAAAGGTAGGGGATACCTTTTACAGACCTCCCAAAATGCAGCAAAACATTAAATATGAACCTCAGGGGACTTGTTTAGGCTACTGCTGAGAAATTTGGAAGTCAACAGTTATCTACAATTTGAATAAAGCACAAAACTCAACTACTCACTAGTTCTGTGTGTCAGCCACACTTAAGCCTTTTTGTTGCAGTCTTCTGTATTTTTTTTTTATCTATAAACACAAATCTAAAAGTATAAGAGCTGATGTAATAACATATAGAGTGTGTGGCAAGAATATAGAAGTGTTTGTAAGTTTTGATGAACTTTCTTCACAGAATATACATGATGGACACACATGCAGTGCATGGGTCTGCAAAGGTACAATGTAGCCTAGTAATGTACTGGAATTTACAGTGAGCCCCGAAAAAAATTCAATTCAAAATCTAACGGTCAATAAAAATGTACTAAATGTTACCTTCCACTTTCAATACTTCATGGGAGATTCTAAAATGATACTCCCTTCAACATACCACTGTATTTATACAACTCTTCATTTAAGGCATGCAAATGGGATTCCCTACCTTTAACCCATTGAGGATGGTCTGATTTTGCTACAACACGCATTTCCCATAGACACCTGCCTGATTATTCTTGGGATTTGTCTTCATCAGGTTGAATGCAGTTTTACAAAACTGAACAGGCTAACCATGCAGTCTAAATAAATATAACAAAATAAATATAATCCTAAATATAAACAAAGTATATAAGACATTTGTGATCTTGCATAACAATATCTGTCAAAAGGTAGGGGAGTTACGTTTACCTTTTTAGCTTAGCTGAGATTATACTGAAGTATATGAATGAGTTAATCATCAGAGAAAAGATTCCTAGCTCTGAAACTTTAATCACGGTATTTAAGGTAATTAGCATCATCCGAGAACATTTTTATCAGATTATTCTACAATGCTGGCATTGTCTGAAACATTTACTAGGGTTTTGAAAATGTTGTCATGCTTAAGAGATGGCGAATGAAGAAATATAATATCACACTAAATTTGAGGGACTACAAAGATGGTAAAATAGACAGTTTCACTTGGTTTTATGTCTTCATTTGTGTGATTCAGTTGTACGAATCTATCCTAAGAAATAATAACAACAACAACAGACACACACATTCAAAAATCAAAGTCCTTGAACCCTATCCCATATTTTAAGTTCTGCTCTGCAACTACTGCTCAATGCTACTCGTTGTTGTTTTTCAAATGTACGGCCATGCGTACCCCCAATCCTCCAGCCAACATAAACATAACCAAGCAGATGGATGATACAAAAATGTAAGAAAATGCGTAGAACCAACATTGAAATATGTACTGTAATTTTGTGTAAATTCTTTAAAATGGAAGTAGATGACATATAGTGGAGTTACGTATTTAAGACATTAAGATCATCTTCTGGCATTTTGGAGCTTGTGGTCTTCTGCTGAAAATGGAGGAAAGCCTCATAAGATTTTTGTTGTTGTTCAAATTTAATATTTTCTTAACAAGTACAGCACAAGTTCAAACAAGCATTGTCTTTTTTTTTTTATCATATGAATAACCATATGACATTGCTTCCCATTCTATCAAAGCTGCCTGCTCAGAATTTGAAACTGTCTAATAATTTCTCATTAAATCTTTTCAATGAGACAACACTTCAGAGTCAGAAAAACGATAACACTCAATAACTTTCAGGTCAGCATGCAGACAGCTCTAAAAATGTACAGAATTCTGATGTTGAGGGATGGGTTGCTGGGCAACAAGGCAAACAATCACTCCATCAGTGTGATGATAATGTACCATTGATGTAGATTTGTGCATTGGGTCAATGAGGGACAGGATACAGGAGAAATGTGGTACATGAAAGCCCTCGTGAAAGCCCTCATCCAAGGCGTCTGGAGGGAAATCATTGGATTGCATCCCTGGTAGTTTGTTTGTGATGATTGATTGCACATGCAGGTACAAAGGGTTTTTATATACTGTTATCAGGAGGGGGGGGGGATATTGAGTAAAGTGCATGGTGCTTTGTTATCAAGATGATGTCTGCATTAATATTTGTGCTATTTTGGGGATGATTGTGTTTTTATTTTTTTTGTTTTGTTTTGTTTTCCTTTGGGGGAGATATTGGTCAGATTTCTTTTGGCCTTTAGTGTGGACATACAAACTTGTTACTCAGAGTCGTGAGATTTTTAGTATTATTATTATTTACCAGTTATTATTATTATTATTATTATTATTATTATTATTATTATTATTATTATTATTATTATTATTATTATTATTATTATTATTATTATTATTATTATTATTATTATTATTAAGAGAATGCCTTTAACTAGTACTGTAGTCATGTATTTCTGCATTCTGAGTTGCTGTATGTGCATTGTTCATTGTGTTGTTAAGATGACTGGCTGGGCAGGAACAACATGTACCATTATGGGGGGGGGGGTGTATTGACTAAACTAATGCCTTTTTGTCAAGGGGATGTCTGCATAAGTGTATGTGCTGTTCATGGGATGAGTGCATTTATTCCCGGGGAAGGGGGGTAGAGGAGATATATTGGTCAGCTTTCTTTTTTCTTTTCTGTATGGAGACGAGAGACAGCTCAAAGTGCTAAAATGAAATGACAGTTGAATCATGTATACTGCACATATTGTGTGCATAAATTGCATTAATTTGCAAGTATATGAGTTGGTAAGAATATACTGTTACAGTACCTCTTGACATTAGCCGCATTCACAAGTACAAATTAGCGGGTTGACGATCCCGCTACAAATCTCAAGATTTTTGGCAACATTTCAGATGCTCCAAATTAGCGGGATAGCGATCACGCTTGGAATCTTTGTGCAACTGTTCGCACATACAGAGAAATAGCCCGCTAATTGCCGATCGAGATAACAGCCAAACCTGCAAACTGGTCAAGGTCAAGGACCTCTTCACGCAGAACTCGCTGTTGTGATATGCGCATTGAATGATGGGATATAAAAACTCAAGTTTCCAAACCCGACCGCTCACACGTACCTGTGGGGGCAAATTAGCGCAAGATTTCCTGGGATTACCATCGCGATGCTACTCAGGTTTTTTGTGTCTACACGTGCACAAATCTTGAGATTGCAATCGCGATGCAAATCTTGGGATTTGTATCCCACTAATTGGTGTACGAGTGAACCCCCCTATTATACCATTAGTGGGATACAAATATATATGAGCCTGCATCACAAAACCTCCAAAAAGTTTTCAAGCATGGATTTCCTAGTTCAGGGCAGATTAATCTTAAAGAACAGACTCTCAAGCTTTAAAATGATGTCTCACTGAATACAAGTGGACTTTCCTAACCTATCTAGTAATTGAGAGAAAGTGTACACCATGGGAAGTGTTTACCTGAGAAAAGATTCTTTGAAGTGTAAGGTCAGTTCAAGTGTTTAATGTAACTAAGCTATGCTCTGTGATATAAACAGAACAAAGACAATATGTATAACTCCAGGGCAACCACAATGAAGAGATTATCAGATTAAGCAGAAAATTTTGCATGCTCTATGAACACATTAAATTCTAGACCAGAGCAAACTTTCAAATGAAAATAGCATTATATTTTCAAAAGTAATTAGAGGTGAAAATGGAGAGCATTTAAAGAAATGATACTGATCCTGTGAGACATACCAAATCACACTTGTACAAAAAAAAAAAAGAAAGGTGTTTAAGAAGAACTGTAAGAAACACAACTTCCCATACATTTTATGATCCCAAAACTAATGCTTATGTAGACATAGAACTGTTTCTTCAGAAATTATCAACCACCACCATTTGTACCTCTTGTGAGACCTCGGGTAAAATTGGGGAGTGCAATTGAGGGGGTCGGTGCAATATAGTGCCAACCTACACAATAGTCATTTTGAGATAATTGCAGTTGAATGTTTGGAAAGTAAATACATTGTACATTAATAAATCATGAATGCATGCATTTTTTACCATCTTATTGGTTGAATTGAAATATGATATTTTCACAGAGGTTAGAGTGAAGGATAAGGATTATGAAAATGCATTTAACTCAATTTTGACAAAAGTGTGGGTTAGCACTATGTTGCACCGACCCCCTCAATTTTTTTTTGTTGATTTTTAGATGCATGGTCAAGATATGATATCAAGACAAGTACCACCTGTGGGTCTTTATTGCTTTTATTTGTAGTTAGCTATGAATGTTGTGATCTTAAAACAATGTCCATGGGAACTTGATGGATAGTATAAAGTCTGCATGTAATGGAGATTTTGCAGTCTAGTAAATGGGGTACCCATTCAGCTTCTAGTGTATTGTTAGTTTTCATGCCATGTATGTAGATGTATAAAATGACATACTTGATTCTTGCTGGGGAGTTTACCCTTCAATAAAGATGCATGCAAAATCTGTATAGAGATCAACCCACTCTTTTCTCTGTGGTCAGCACAGTGTCGTGTTCAACAAAGACTTTGTGCCATGGATTTAGCGCCTCCCACAATACATGCATGCATGCATGCAGGCATGATACCCGCAAATGCGCCGGATTTGCAGATATATGAGGCGATGCCTGACTGGACATGAACCGAGTGGCGAGTTCATCCACTCGCGGGGATTTTAATCTTGGAGTTTTGGCTGGACTGACCTGGTGCGTAATGTCCGTGATATTGGCTTGTCATGTTCGATCAGATGGAAATATCTTTCTCCACCTTCTCTTTCTGTTTGAATGAGATGCGTGTGCCGATATTCGTAGGTGAATTGTAAGTTTGATTATGGATATTTTTTCCCTCATTTCTTTAAAAACAGAACATATTATGTGCTATGATTGAAATCTTTGTTTAAAGCAGGTGGCTGATTTTTTTTTTCTTTCTTGATAGTTAATGAACATGGTCCCAGACTTCCACATATCATTCTTGTGTGCAACAGAATTAAAATAAAATGATGTAATTGCTTACAGTTATGTATTCCAAGACAAAAAAAACAACAACAAACAAAGACAAAACAGAAACAAAAACAAAATAAACCAAAAAAAAGCAACAACATAGAACATGGAAAGCAGGATAAGTGCAATTACGATTTACTAAGAAACGTTATTTGTCACATAAAGTTAATCCACAAGCATATTTCGTGTCTAGAATCTTAATCCATTCAACATGCTATTTTTTTTTCTTTACTGTGACAGAAAAGTAAGGAATGACAATATCTTTTTTTCCACTGCATTTCAAACTGCTCAGACATTAATGAAATGCTGGATTCAGTTTCATTGAGCCATGATGAAAACTACCAGACTTCTACTCAACTCGCTTCTGTGAGCAAGTTGCTGACAGGCTGGAATATCCACATAACACATCACAAATTAGAGTTCTGAAGAACTTTTCAGAAATTATCTGTAAATTTCCATTCATGAGCTGCCGGCACATGCCGTGGGAAAGTGTGACTAGAAGGAGCTGGGGAATCCCAGGGGGTGTAACATTTCTGATTAATTCATGCTCGTCTCACACCGAAGTCCGAGGAAAAGTTGGTCCGTAATGATGCCCCCATTGTGCCGCGGAGCCCAATTTACCACCTGACTCACACCGGACTGATGGGCTGTGCATAGTTAATGGTCGCAATCGGGCAGCCGCTGCGAAAGCTTTGATGTGTGCACATTATTTTGGGAGAGCACCGATTTATTTCTCGTCATATCACTGTCCTGCGTGGGCGGGAAATAAATTCAGAAGCCTAGAGATTGTTGGTGTATCCTATTATTCATCAACTTTGTGATACTTTTACCCATTAAGGATGAAATGATTTTGTTATAATGTGTACATTTCCCACAGACATCCGCCCAAGTATACTTGGGACTAGTCTTTAATGGGGTAAATCTGAGAACGTGGTGAGCAACACAGTTTAATGGGAATGCCCAAGTATTTGCTACAGAAAATTAAATGCAACTTTAACAAAATATTTTATGTGTGCAAGAGGATAGAAACAAGTCAATTTTGAACCTAGAAGAATCAATATTTTAGACCCTCATCTGCTATATTCTGTTTCCAGCTTTATAAATAGAGTGTTGGTCACACAATATCAGCTGTGTTAACACTCGTGCACAGTAAGTGCAATTTCTCCATTTCAAATGTTTTTCTATTACACAACAGTATTTTTTTTTTGTCTGTAGTCCAGAGAATGTCTTCATAAATTATCATGCCACATTTGCCTATGGAGGATGCAGGTGCTTTCTGAAAACTTTTATTCTTTTTTTTCATTTTCATTCATTTATTTTTTTTCATTTCCAACAGAAACATATAAATATATTACAGAAATTGAATACATAGATTTCATCATAAAACAAAATAAAGGATAAGTTTATAAACAAATTGTAAGTATATGGAAAGTATATTCTTAATAAATGAATGGTGTTTTGGTCAATTGTTGATATCTCTTCATTTTAATCATTATTCATTATTTCTCAGATATTCTTTTTCTACTCCACATGCGGGTGTCGTTAACACAATGTTTTTCTCCGTTGCCTGCCATTACCCAGGGGATTATTGCATGGAATATGAGTCCACGGGATATTTTTGTCACATTAAGCGCCGATCCCCAAGAGGACTTTTACAAAATAAAAATGCAGTTCTGATAGACTGGGTTGATTGTGAAGTGTTTTTCCCCGGTCCATTTTGTTTTTACTGCGGCAGCAGTGTGCGCCCGGAGCAATACTTTGTGGCGTTATTGTTGTTGGAGATAGACAATGAAATTCAAATTCATTCACCTCGGATGACTCCGAAGGTGCTGGATTTTTTTGTTTTTTGTTATCTAGAACGCAATCATTACTTTAGTAAACAAAGTCTATGAAAATGAGTGCAATATGACCCCTCATCTTGCCCATGGAGGGAGAGAGAGGGTAATCACAAAGCCAAAATGTTTTCACTTGATAATCCGCCGAGAGGCAGATTTTGTAGTGGATAAAGTATCGCAGTCGTTTCTTGAATATTGTCTTTTGCTTGAGTGTAGAAAATTGATAGTCTTGATTAAAACTGGTACTCAACTGGGACATGGAAAGAGAGGGAGAGGAAGAAAGAGACAGAGAGGGGAAAATGAATAATGAAAAAGAGGCATGACTTTGGCTGCCTTTGAGGAGTGCTATTTTCATGAAATGATTAACTTGAAGTAAGCTTCAAAAGATTGTATTTGATTATCATGAAGAGTAATATGAAAGGCTAATGAGAAAAACGCATGACTGACTGGATTTGAAAAGGTTCATTTCCATGAAATTCTGGCTCACATTTAATGAAACGCAAGCTTTAATGTATGACTTTCTTGATGTATATATACAAAAAGAAATCATCCTAATCAATCAAACTGTGTGGTCTCCTGTTGATACTGCAATTTTGTTCTTCTTTTATTTTACCCTGTAACTCCTGACTGACTTTTTACATCTGTCCGTGTGTGTGTGTGTGTGTGTGTGTGAAATTAAGCTTCATGTAGTGTATTGGTGCATACCCAACAATTGAGTATATTTGTAGAGATCATGGTTACCCCATTTGAATAGTTACTGCATGTACATGTAGGCTGATAATATTTTAAACTTAGACTTAACTAAATAAGATATTAATTCTAATGGTTTTCCATTTCAATTAGTCAGTAATAAGGAAAAAACAGTACATTTTTCAGACACAAAATGATAAAATATGCCCGCTTGCCATAAGTGAACTATTATCAGTGAATTGACATTTGAGTTGTAGCTAACCTCTAGGTGGTAAATCATGTTGGTTTTTTTTTCGTTAATTGAGCAACCTGTTGAAGGGAGTATGCAAGTGCCATTATTACTTCCATTGATATATCTTTTTAGACAAACTCTTCACCATTTTTTTTTAGCTTTGTGTTAATCATTTTAAAAATCTGTTCAACTGACTATTCATATAACTTCTACCAGATTTCACTTCAGTTGGACTTTGACATGCATAATATCTAAAATCGTGCATTCAAGATATGAAGCAGTTGCTGTGATGTGCTCAAAGTTTCATTGGTCTAACATTCTTAAATCACAGCCTTGTCATGATGGTTTTCTTTCAGGCTAAACTTTCCCTTGGAATTTACATAATTTGAGGCAATGGAGACAAAATAACACAAAGAAAGAAATTACTCTTCGAAATCATTATCATTATGACTATACGAGGTACATTTAGGCAAGTTGCAATATAAACGCTGTACAGAAATGTTAATGTGACCACCCGGCTCAAAACCCTTGAAAAGTAGGCCAAATTTGATTGTACATTATATAAAAGAGTAAGCTCTAAGCTTTAGAATGATATGTCACTTATCAAAATTGCACCATTCAAACCCGTTCAAAAATTGCTTGAAATTAGAGAGGGTTAGGAGGTACAGTTTTATAGAAAAGGGAGAAAGGAGGATTTTAAGATTAGGGTCACTCAGGCCTGTGAGTACCTTGATTTTTACTTTGTTTCAAGCTGTCAAATTTTGACAGAAGATAGAGAAGACATTACTCTCCCAGATACGTAAGATAGATTAAAAAAAAGATGAGTCAGTCAACCCAAATTACTATTTTGTTTCCATTACAGAGAATCCTTATCTGTGTCCTTTTGTGTATTTTCTAAAGGTCCTCTTAAACTTTGGGAGCAGTGATTTAAAAATGTTCAAGATATTCACATCTGATTTATATGTGTAGGTCAGTTGTATCACAAAACCTTTTACCATAAAATGCAATAAATCCTAAAATATAACAATATATCTCTGTTTTTCTCAATAAATCATAACTGTAGATGGTTTAGTGTGGAAACATTTTTATTTTATCTATTGTTGAAATTTTGTATACCAATATTTAACATCCATTGCACAGATTCAAATTTTACATTGTTTGTTTTGTATCCCTAAATCACATTTTAGAAATATATTAAAGCATAAATGCTGGGGTTTTGTTTTATCTTCAAATGGTAAAGTATGCCTGTAAGCCAGGCAGTCACATATTTTGAGATGTTGGTAAGAGTGCCCTCTGTAGGTGAAACATTTTCCATTGGTATCAGTCCTGACGAGAAAAATGACCTTTGTTAATTCTGAAGCAGTCCTGAATACACTGAATACAAGTGGAACTAGTAATTAGTACAAATTGAATGGGGAGATAGTAAGAGAGATGTCTCAAAAACAAAAACAAAAAAACATGTGAAGAGAGTGACATAGTATACAGCACCATCTTCTGTGTTACAGTAGTTCTGTGTCTCCTGTTTTTAAGAGAGCGCCCTCTTTGTTCAGGGATAGATTAGTGTTGAAACGGGGAGCCATTAATTGACACTTTTGATTGTATTAAAGTATTCATTTCAATCAGTATTCAATTCCATATCAAGAAATGTGTTGTTTTTGAAGAGAAATGAGAATCTCTTGCTTGGCAATCAAGTGATTTTTTTTTTTATTTTTAAATTCTGCATCCAAAACAATTATATTTGAACAAATTATTACTCTTTTTGCTCTCCCTTTAAGAACAGTACCAATGTGAATTCAGTAAAAAAGAAAAAGAAAAAATAGCACAAAACTGTAAATACATTGTTCCTAGGACTCTATTAGTTAAAGGGAGTATCCAACTTGAGCATCAGAACAGAACAGTGAAAATTTGAGCAAATTCTGATGAAGGTGTGATGAGTCAAACACAAAATGACAATATTCTTTGATGTCACACTCTTGTCATCCCCACTTTGCTAATAAGAAATTGTCATTTTCTCATCAACCAAATTTCTAGTTGTTTTACATGCAACCTTGGTACAATCATTATGTTTGTATACAACATGTTCCTTCAAAAAAAAAAAAAAAGAAAAAAGAATAATGATAATTCTAGCATCAATAGAGAGATTAGATTGATTTTTTCTGATTTTTTTTTCTTTTTTTTTGTACTGGGCAAATTGAAGGTAAGCTCACCTGCTACATTACATACATTGTAGTTACCAATTTGTGCTTGATTGATCACTCTTCCAAATATATATCAAAACTTTTAAGGTTTTAAACAGAATTTGCTGTAACATTCAATTTTACATTTTTATAACTTTTCTTCTTCTATTTACAGAAACCAATAGTTTTCAGGGTGGACCTCCTCTTTAAAAAGTGTGCAAAAATGTTATAAAGTCACTCAACTGTGTTATATTTGAAATTGTATAGATTATTCTATCATTGATTGAAAAATAAAGAAGCTCCCAAAGACAATACAAGGGCAGTGTTTTGTGCATTCCCATCTTTGTGCTGTTCATCACAACAGACTTGCTGACATTCAAATGAAAAATAAAAGAAAGAAAGAAGAAAACACTACAACATTTTTCATACCTTGGTCAGACAATCTACTGAATATGTTGGCAACCCAGCTCAATTAATGTGAGTGTTGGGTGGTACAAGGATTAACTCATTGGCCCGAATTCACGAAGGTGGTACAAATGAAACCATGGTTTAAACCATGGACAAAATCTATGGAGCGCCAAGTGTCGCATGGAAT
Source organism: Diadema setosum (assembly GCF_964275005.1). Lineage (NCBI taxonomy): Eukaryota > Metazoa > Echinodermata > Echinoidea > Diadematoida > Diadematidae > Diadema > Diadema setosum. The sequence goes on from NC_092701.1 coordinate 5,427,717, forward strand.
ATTTCGTTACGAAATCAGTCATTTCGTCAATGAAATGATGATTTTGTAACGAAATGACAACGTTTGGTAACTAAATGAACACTTCCTCCACAAAATGATAATTTCGTTAACGAAGCGGTCATTTTGTCGACGAAAGACCAATTTCGTAACGAAATATTCCGTGCGACACTTGGCACTCTACAGTTTTTGTCCATGGTTTAAACCATGGTTTCATTTGTACCACCTTCGTGAATTCGGGCCTTTATGTGCCACGTTTGCACGTCCGACTCAGTCGACGGCGTGCCAACTTCGCATATTCTGCTCAAACACACCAAGCCGCCCAAACCGATTGATAAATCGCTAAATCCCACGGTACAATGAAAGTGTTGCTCGCGCTTTAGTTACTTTCACATACAGCTTGCATTCTATGTGGTGATTGACTATCAAGCGGTGTTCCCAGCTAGATTTGCATGTAAATTCTAAGTTTCTGTCACGGTTTTATGTGCAAAAGTTATGCCTTTACAGTAATGTAGCAACTGGTCATTCAAACAAAAAAAAAATTGAAAATAGATTTGTCATACAATTTACATCAAAGCAAAGCTTGGCATTCCTCTTCAACTTTGCTCATTATATGTTCAGCTTAACAGAAATTTGTGGTAGAAGTTATATAGATTGGAAAAACGTAATTCTTTCTCAAAGCATGACTACTTTCATGTCTCAGAATAACGTGGCACACAAGGGGTTTCCACCATGGCAAATAAAGAGTTAAAGGTACACCACATACTGTAGAATGAATAGGGACTGGTTAGACCCTTTTCAGGGCCAAACACATATCCTAGAAAGTGTACAGTGTTGTATGTGGTGCACCGTTAAGCCTTCTACCATCCAACGTTCTACCGCCACGGAAGCCTTCAAAGATCTTAATGTGAGTGCTATTTTCAGTGTCATAGGAATCCACCCCATTGGTTAATGATGTTAGCATATGATAGAGTCTCTTGCCCAGAATGACGAGTAGAATGACCTCTTTTGTGATCTATTTCAGCTTGGAAAGGTTCTTTCCCTTTTCCACCCCTGTCCCTTCCCGCAGCCCAAGGGGATCTTAAGAAATGGAACTGGTTGCCTGAAACAACCTGTCCTTGTTATAATTTGTTTGTTTGCTTTTTTTTTTCTTTCCTTTTTTTTCAAAAGGCTGTCATATTTTGCTGAACCATTTTCTATAGCAAAACTTTGCTATCTCTAAACTGCCAGGCTAGCTTGTCTTATAGAATAACAACCTCCATATTCCCATGATAGCTAAATGGTATTTGAGAAATATCCCACCATTTGATAATCACTGTATATTATACAATATACCCAACCTTGAAGGTTAATACAATACATCTCACTTGTACCATATGCACCTGTCATCCATCTAATTGCCCTCTTCCCATCCAGTTGCCATAGCAACAGACTTCTGTCAAGGATGATGCTAGTTTGGTGTACAGTTACAATGTTAACAGAAGAACGGAAAAAAAAAAAAAAACTACCTTACAGCAGAAGCTCACTTGACATTTTTTTTTTCTTAGAAGTGACTCTTGTCTTTGCCAAGGGATTTCCCCAGATGCCATTGATTTGTCTGGGAGGAATTGATTTTTTTTTTTCTCTCTTTCCATCTTCTGCCAGCTCATTGTCCTTGAAAAAAAAGAAAAGAAAAGAAAAGAAAGAACTTTCCTGTTATTTGAAGTTAAAATGTAAATAGATTTTTAGTCTGCTCAGACGTCAACTGATGTTCCCACAGCCACAAAGGCACAGCTTTTATATAATCAGTGTTGGATGTCAGAAAGGAAATTCTCTCCTAGCTCTCTATAATAGATTTGCAATAGAACTGATGTAAATTACAAAGCAAAGCTTGACTCATACCTGAGCTTCTGATAAGTCAGACACATGGCAGTGGCTTGGTGTGACATGAAATGTTGTTTCAATATTTGTCATACACTGAAAAGAGATCTAATCTTCATAAAGGCTTTGTCACACAATCTTGATATGTTTAATGGCAGTCTTGTCATTTTGTCCTTTTCCATTGCAACTGCAGCAAGAGATATGTGTGCATAACAGGGGGATTGTGTGCATAACAGGAAAGATTTATAATTGTGTAAACAGCATCACAAAAAACAACAACACAAGGCAAAACAAAACAACTTAAAGCGAAAAAAAAAAACAACACACACCAAAATCAAGAATAAACAAAGCAAAATAAAAACCACTGAGACTTTGAGGTTGCCAGAGATTCTAAGCTGCAAATATGGAATGCCTCAACTTGTATTACACTTCTTCTGTGTGTCTATTATACATGTGTGTATCAACCAACTACTTTTAAAATAATATTTTGTCTCCCAACACAAGTTATGTTGGTGTGTAGTCCCTGTCGTAGCAAATTTGTGTATCAGTGATATATGTATATAGTACAGGAGTAAATTGTTATCATATTTGCTGTACTTTTATCTTAGAATCCCTGCAAATGAATTTTTCCAGAAAGTTTGATGCTTTTTTTAAAGGATTTTATAAAAAAAAAAAGAAAAAAATTGCTAGAGAGAAAAGTAGCAGATCATTGTCCGTCATCTATAGACAGCTCATGAGCAGATAGGTGACTATTAGGACATTCCATTCATGGCCAATACTAACTTTCAAAGAGGCAGCATTATCTTTTTAAATGTTATTACAGTCTAAAGCAAAGAGCATGAAAAGGCTTTTTAAGAAATAAAATGAAGCCTTTAAGACGTACCTAAACACAGCTACAAAGAGGGTGTTCCAGAAAATCTGCAAAAACATGACTTCCCATTCATTTTATGATCCTGAACTTACGGAGAAGAAGACTTATGGAGAAGAAGACTTATGGAGAAGAAGAATAATTGTTCTTTCAGAAACTACTGAAAACTGAAAATGTACAAAGTATTTTGAGTCCTCATGCAAAAACTTGGTGTGTGACTTTTTGTTGGTTTTGTGATGTGCCGTCACATATGATAAAGCCGCATGGCAATATTCATTCCACATCCCACTCTTTTCCATGAGATTAAGCAAGTGTACGAGTTGGTTGGAAAGAAGGATTAAAGTTGTCCATCAAAGCACTGAAATGCCTGCGAGATAATCCAATCTAGTTCAGGATCAATTAGGAACTTGCCAGGAGAATGGGTTGGAATTTCTTGTTCCTCTCACAGAACCTTGGATTAGCTATAAGAATTCAAGATTACTTGCTGTCCAGCGTGATAGTTTTTTGCCATTTTTCTCTCTCGGATATGACTCACAGGTTTATGGTACGGATTTTTATTCAAAGAAATGACCTCATTGTCATTTTTTAGTCTTGCCACTTACACAAGGCTGTGGATTCTTCTGTAGCCATTCCCTAAATGAGAGAGTAATTGTTTGCTCTTTTTATGATAGTCATTGCAAGAGCAAAATACATCCTGATTTGCAAAAAAATAAAAAATAAATAAAATCAAGCCCTCACGAAAGATAACAACTGATGCATTATTATGATTATTTTTTCTTGAACAAGTGGCAGAGGAATTTGGGAAAGAGAGTTGTGAATAAAACAAAGACAAATTATCATTTGTTAGAGGGATACAGTATACCAAAAGATGTCATGACCTCTGAATCTCTGTCATTTATCAACCCCAGCATTCTCAACAACAACAACAAAAAAAAACAACAACAAAAACTAAACAAAACAAAGCAAAAAAAAGGGGGGAAAATGTTCCCTTCGGCTGTGCAGCTGCAGGCCCTTTCAACATGCTTATTGCATATCCTTTGCATTTTTTGTTTTTGTTTTTGTTTTGTTCACAGAAACATCATCGGGATATTTTTGCATTTTTAAGAAAGAGTAAGCAGTCTGGACAGGGGGATGTGTGAGGGTACAAACAGTTCTCTGAATCTAAGGGTGCCAAGGTTTTGCAAATTAACGTGCCATGATTTTTCATTATCATTCAGCCAGTAGGTCCACCCTTGACCTGACAGTTGATAAGCAAATGAGAATAGGTAATCTTTATTCTTTGGCAAGTAGCTTTCAGATGTCAGTAAGGAAAGCTCTCCAGTGTGCATGCCAAACAGTCAATTCAGCACAGTAAGCATTACTATCATATGATGATAATAATAATAATGATAATAATATTAATAATAATAATAACAATAATGATAATAATAATAATAATAATAATATTAATAGTAATAGTAGTAGTAGTAATAGTAGTAGTAGTAGTAGTAGTAGTAGTAGTAGTAGTAGTAGTAATAATAATAATAATAATAATAATAATAATAATAACAATAATAATGATAGTGGCAACTTGTATTAATACTGCACAGGTCCACCTTTGTCATAATGAACATTGTTTGGGAAACCATGCTTTCTTAGGAAGATGTGAAACTGTTGACAATATTTGCTGGAAATTTAGTATCTGGTAAATTCATATTTAATTGCTTGTATCTGTTCGAAGTTTAAACACTTAATTTGAATGTCGAAGTCTTCTTAGAGCGCTGTATTTCCCTGTTTATTAGAAAATATGGCTTTTATTGATATCATTCTTGTAGAGAAAAAAAAAGAGAAAGGTGTGTTGTGTAAGTAAAGCACAACTTTATTATGTGCATTGAAAAGTTGTGAATGGCTGTGATATGATTGCTCCTCTGCAGTGGAACTAGGAAATAAAACTTGATATATGCTGTTTGAACTGATCGATCAGTGATGACTGTGCTTGTTACATTGGTTTCATGCATTATTTACATCAAGGTTGTTGTGTTGGTGCTATTTACGGAGTCACTGCACTGTTTTCTTTTATTGATGTAGCTTTAAAACATCAACAACAAAACAAACAGACAAAAACTCCCCTAATAGAGAACATAACAGACATTGGCCCATGAGATATGGAAAGGAAGAGATTAAAGTTTAAGTGAAAGATGAAATAAAATTAAATAAAATAAAATAGAATTACAATTTCATTAAATTAAAGATTTACTAGTAAAGATTTACCATTAAGCATCATACCATTTTGTCTTTATTCTTCCTGATTGTAATTGCAGTTTGTAACATGTCTGGCAACCTATTGCATTTCCATATTTGTTCACATACAGCAAAATCCTCAAGAAATCCCCCAAACAAGGTGTCAAGATATGTCACAAGGTCTCTCTGAATACTCATGATATATTACAACAAATATTATGTAAGACTCTACTCAAAGGGAAGCTCCTTTTTTTTTGTTGTTGCTCACTTGCACAGGTATAGCAATGTCATTTTATATGTGTCAGTGTGATGGAAGCTTAACCCATTGAAAACTATTCTCAAGTCAAGTATACTCTGGCAGGACTAGTATCAATGGGAAATGCATGAAATAGTAAAATCAGCTAGTCCTCAATTGGTTAAACATGGTTCAGTATTTCCAAAATGAAGAACAGCAAAGAGGAATGATAGAAACTTAACCACAAATTTGCATCAATGTAATATCCATGTCAGATTAAAGAACATTACAAAAACAATCAAACAACAAACAAACAAGACAGAGTATCTAATCATTGCCAAACTGTTTTCTTCTTGAAAACATTTGTTTAGTATTTGGAACACGGATGAATTCATATTGAACTTTAAGGCCCGAATTCACAAAGGTGGTACAATCTTGGACAAAGACCCTGGTTTTGTATGGGGCGCCAATTGTTGCATGGCCTATTTTGTATTTAGCTAATGAAATGATCATTTTGTCAACATTTCATAACACAATAGGACATACAACACTTGACGCCCCATGGTCTTTGTCCATGGTTTAAACCATGGACAAGATTGTACCACCTTTATGAATTTGGGCCTGAGAGTTGCTTGTAAATTTCCTTTGTGAAAGGCTGTCATGGTTTGCCCAACCTTTCCTTGTGACTATAATTTCAGGTGTGTGCCTGACATCAGCTGGATAGGGTTTATGGAGATGCATTTGAGGTGGACTGAAGTTGATTAGCCAATGTACTACCTTGTCTGGTTGTCTTGGTTGCAGGATGCAGGAATGCTCGTTAAAAATGTGTTGCCATGGTGATTTGAGGGAGCTACTAATTGATGCTTCTGATGGAGGATTTGAAAAAAAAATTCTTAAAAAGGAACAGGTGATGCCTGCAATTTGGTCAGCTGTTAAACATGTGGCCAAATCTGTCTAGTAGAGCTATTTGCAGAGACTGTATGTCCAGATCTTGGCCGTAGTTAGTCTGTCTCTGTCACCATGGCGATGAATCTTGTACTGCAAAGCTCCTTAAAGCCCCATCTGCTGTTTTGTGCGTCAATGCATGATGCCATGCAGGGATGCGGTGATTGGAAATCAATGAGGCGTAGATGCTTGTGGAATGAGGGCGTGGGAGTGGAAAAATGAGTGAAGACCTTGGAAGAAATCAGTAGGGTGCCATCTTAAGCCGGCCTGCCGTGGGACCTGAAGGAAGTTGCCTTTATCGGTGATAGAAAAACAAAGTGAAAATAAATTGGAGGGGATGATGGGTGTATAATTACATCATCAGTGAAACTGTAGTAATCATGCATTCCCACTTGACCCAATGTATTTCGATGCATGAAAGCAAGATTGAAATAACCATCTGGAATGTACAATGCTTGAGATGTAATTCTGCCTCAATCAATGCCATTCATGTATCCTAATGAATACCTGCATCACGAAAGAAGAGGGAATTGCACAATAAGGCCAAGAAAAAAAAATAGAGACACAGGAAATATAGACAAACAGCATCAAACAAACTTTGTATACATAAGTGGACTTTTCAAAGTAAACTTCTTGTAAAAAACAAAATAGAATATTACTTTTTCAAATTCTTTGTATAACATGTTTGTGTATCATTGTCGTGAAATTATTCAGGTCATGTTAGGTACAATGTATGGTGCCAAACGTGTATAGATTGCCAAGGTGGACTGTTATATGTAACAGATGAAATTATGTAAGCTCTCAAAATAATATAGTTTTACCATTGAGCATAAAAAAAAGAGTTGATTGCTTTTTGCACAGTCAGCATCCAAATGACTATCAAACCTTCTAATCTAGATTGCTTGCCACAAATGTGTGTGCCATCTGCATAATGGATGGAAGATAGGCTGTGTTTTGAGGGCAGTCAGTGTATGATTACATCACTATGGTAATATCTAAGCATCATAAAGGGATTTGATGTGTGTGTGTGTGTGTGTGTGTGAATTGTTGAAGATATGCACTGACTTAAATCATATTGATATTTGTCATTTCTTGTATTTTGTACATTTTAACATTATCTCTCAAATTAAACAATACTTTTAGTACTTAGTTCTGCAACTTATATCTGTGATAGTTTTGTCATCTCTGTTGATTAAAAAAGAAACAAAAACAGAATGATATTCCCTCATGCATAGAATTGTCAAAGTAATAAAGAGAACCAATTGTGAGTAATTCATAGCCAATTAGGATGAATCTGCAGTTTGAGATGGAAAAAAAAACAACCAGTCGCTTCATGCTCTGCGGAAGAAGTCCACTGCCAGCTGTAAATTTTGATGAACGGTGAAGGTTGTGAGCAGGCCGTGCAATCCAGGAGGATGATTTACCACCCCTCTTCATTTCCTTGATGAGATGATGACGCAATTTCGCTGATGTCTTCCTGATATGGCAATGAGTCAGGGCAGTTATGTTTTATGGCTATTACAGAAGAAGGAAGAGAAAAAAAAAAGTTTGTCAGATGATAATTAAAGTAATTTTGTCAAAGGTGAGGAAAAAAATATAATATACATATTAGCTGTGTCCTCAGCAAGTAATATATAGGGTTTCAAGTGGAAGTTTCTATTACAGACAAAGATCCCTGTATATGTGTCACATAAATGCATTATAATAAGATACCTTTATGTGACACATATACAGGGATCTTTGTATTTTTTTCAATATTATTGTTTCAATATTATTGAAAAAAAATAATGCTATATATAATGCCCAGTACTAGATAATGCTGCCGTGATCAAGGTGGTAAGAGGGGAAAAATATCAAATCACAACGTAAGATCCTTAACCCGTTGAGGACGAGTCTCGAGTATACTCGGGCGGGTGTCTATGGGAAATGCGTGTTGTAGCAAAATCAGTCCGTCCTCAACGGGTTAAACACTAAAACTGAGGTATGTTGAAGGAAAAAAATAGTGTGACAATGTATGCAGGAAATAGGACAACTATTAAGTAATCTGTGTATTATATGGCTGACAGTATTGTATTACTCAAAGAATCATATCATTGAATTGGATACAGAGGTTTCCATCCCACAAATACAAGTTCAGTGTTACAATATCAGTGTGCACAATAGGATGCTTTAAATCTTCCAGCATGGTCAAGGTGGACTTTCAAAGAGCCCCATGAGAAGGTATTCACCACCCAACAAAACTACCAGGAATGTCATTGTTTTGTATCTGTACATCTGCTTACTTTGTATCTCAGGTATTTCCAATCAACTATGTGGAGAATTTCATATTTCCATGTCAATTGTTACCTGTTCTTCTGTACTAGACATTAACCAATCATTATCATCTGGACCAGGGCAACATTTCATGAAAGTTGTCTGCCCTGACAAATTATCAATCTTTGATAATTTCAGTAAGATCCTTGGTTTTAATTGGCTGATAAACTCTCATCACTGATTGTTTCCATGGTAAATGTCAGAGACATACAACTTGTCAGGGGGGACAATTTTCATGACACAGTGCCCATGTATGACAACAGTACAGGAACTATCCCAAAGATATGTCCCCATGTTCTTTGTGGCATGTGAAATACAAAGAGCATCAAAATTAATATCAAATCTAAATTTGCATAGACATCTGTGGCTGAAAATGTCATTCTTCACAAAAGATGTGTAGAACATTAAAATATATGTATCCTCACTGCCTAATGAGAACCATGGAGGGAAATCAACATTGATATACATAGGGCTTAGGCCTGGAGTGATGTTCCAATAATCAGAACATCACTCTCGATGGTATCACGCTATTCCACACACAGTTATTGTGCACACTGTAACCTGTAGTAATTCTTCTGCAATTCATATTTTAAAACTGATCTTTTTGCATTTGTACTGTGAAATGCAGAAATAGCCATCTCGCGGAATATTGTCTCATTTCCTTCCTTTTAAACCAAACAAACAAACAAAGAGACATATATCAAAATGTGAAAACAGTACATTTGTGAGTACCAAATGTAATCAGTGCGTAGCCCATTGAGGACTAGTCCCGAATACACACAGGCAAGTGTCTCTGGGAAATGCGTTTTGTAGCAAAACCAGCCCGTTCTCAACAGGTTTAGTATGGTAAGTGCCTGTGTGTGCATAGTGCATTGGAAGGTTATTTACCCCCTGCCCCACGTCATGGTAATTGACCCGCCTGAATCGAAGACTGTAACATGATGATTGTCCCCCTGGGCAGAAGGGGTCGTGTGACCAGGCTACCAGGGATCACGTCCAGGCCAACCCCTCTGCTCCAGGGCCGACTGTGTAAGAGCATCGAGGCATGATGACCCCTCTGGCCCATGAGGGCTGCATGCAGAAGATTGTCTGAAGTATAAAGTTTCACACCTGTTATGGCTTTTCCCCACTGAGACATGTGCTGAAAATAAAATGAAAAATCTGCAACATCTCAAGGGGTGTGTTCATGCATTGCCCATTATAGCCTTTGACATATAATACCCCATTGATCATTTCAATCATTACATCTTTTATTAAAGGGATAGTACAGTATTGGTGGAGATGAGAATTGGGCTTTTGTGAGATACCGAGAAAACACTTATGATATAGTACAGAGCATACCATTTTAGGAGGAATTCAAAGTTTATTTGATGAAAATCGGGTTTGGAATAACTGAAACATCCAAAAACAAAGTAAAGCAAAGCGATCGTAATAAAGTGTGGGTCCCACACTTTATTAGAATCGCTCTTTTTTGGATAACTCAGCCATTTCAAAACCAATTTTCATCAAATAAACGTTGAATTCCTCATATAATTACATGCTCTTTCATATTTTATAAGAGGTTTCTCATTATCTCACCACAAATTGTGAGAAACCTGAAATTAGGTCTCAACCAAAACTATACGATCCCTTTAAGTATTTTGTTCGCGTGTTTGTTTGTTGCTTTGCTTGATAGATTATGCTCAAGGGTTATTCTAGGCAAATTAAAAAAGGCTTATCGTATAATGTACACTTTTATGTTACATCCTCAGTCTTGTTGGCCCTTATCATAGGGGTGTTGGACAGTAACATTGACTACGCCAACAAAGAAGATTGGAAGAAGAAGAAGAGAAAGGAGAACTCCATATCTAATATAGAAGAAATTACGGTCTGCAAGAGCATGGTGCAGTATCTATATATCACAAATTCTTATTTCATATCAGTTTATAAATAAAGTATATAAAGACTCAATGTCATGTCGTCTTTAAGATGCCTGTAGAAATGAGAGAAAGCACCAACCAAGTCATTACACAAAGCCTACATTTTTTATAGAGTAACAGCTTTTGTTTTCACACTAGACACTAATATGATGAGAAGAGTATCAGTTCCTGAAAAAGTTTTGTGTGTAAAGTCTTATATGAGGCTTCACAATCACTGCTTTGATGAAGAAATGTTATGCATGAAAAAAAAAAGAAAAAAAAATGTCACCATTCATTCATTGTAACACTTTCAATCTATATTCTACCTGTTGGTATATGTCTCCATAGAGCCCAAATGGTAGACTGCCCCTTTAACACTTTAGTAGTCATGTGATCTGTTCATTGTGATGTCAACGTGTCGTAAGTGACACTCCATGCTGGAGCTATTCAAGGGCATCTATTGATGGCTCTTTCAGCCAGAGAATGCTGAATTATGCTGGTATAGATTCGTGTGGATACTCACACATACACACACACACACACACACAAATAAAATATTAAAAACCTCGAACACCTCTGTTCTAAATCTGTTGGCATCTCTCACTGCTGCAAGCATCTGAGCAGATTTAATAGTTTAATAGTTTATTACCAGTGATTATTATTCATTGGGCATAAAATGGGAGCATAAAAGATGAAATGTAAAAACACAAAAACAAAAACAAAAACAAAAATAATAATACTTCTCTTAATTTCATGATAACCCTTTGACACTCTTCACTTTCAAGTCTAGTAACTTTTGAACGGATAATGCTACTGCTTTGGAAGTTGGCATTAATCATGAACAGAATGTGCTAATAGAGTATCGTCACTGTTGTTGCTATTTTTTGCCCCATTTATCGCACAGCTAGCACGGTTTGGTGAAGATTAAGCGCTTGAATATGGACACTGTACTTTAGAGCCTCTTTTCTCGGTTCACACTTTTTCAGAGAGTGGATGTGCTTTCTTTCCAATATTTAAATAGGTTTGGAGAGTCCATTTCAATTGAGCTATACATCATTTTAAAGCTTAGAGTCTGTTCTTTTAGAATCTGCCCTTAACTTAAAATCCACGTCTGGTGACTTTTTGTTGGTTTTGTGAATGCAGGGTCGCATTTCATCCATTCATCTATCCATTCAGTGGTACCATACACATGAATGAATGCCTTTGCAACCATGGAATAACAATAATTGACCCCAGCAAAAGACTTTCTTAACACATTGAGTTTAATAGACCATTTTTTTTTTTTTTTTTGGAAGGGGGGTGGGGTGAACTTATGGTGTTTTTTTTTTTTTTCTTTTTGACATCATCAAATGTTTACTAGTCATTGATTTAAAAGGAAAAAGTAACAAAAGGAAAAAAATGAAAATGAAAATCATACCTGCCCATTGTTTGTTTGTTTGTTTGTTTGTTTTTTTTTTTTACTGTAATTGTTTTTGTTTGCCTTATTTGAAGGGGTCGGTGCAATATAGTGCTAACCCACACAATAGTCATTTTGAGATAATGTTGAATGTTCGAAAAGTCCATACATTGTACATTAATAAAAACATGAATGCATGCATTTTTTCCATCTTATTGGTTGAATTAAGATATATTTTCACGGAGATTAGAGTGAAGGATAAGGATTATGAAAATGCATGTAACTCCATTTTAACAAAAGTGTGGGTTAGCACTATATTGCACCGACCCCTTCATTTACAAACGCCTGTGACAGAGTTTTTGGCTTTTCATGGAATTGGCAGTATAATTTTGGGATCAAAGTTTGTACCTTTCTGTGAAATTGCAATATTTGTGTACATTTCTTTCTGATGTTATGTAATTGTAAATAATTTCACCATTCCTGTCTATTTTTTTTTTTGTCCCAGTGCTGGCCACAGAGTGAAATTCAGAGATAGCATTTTGATTATGACATGATGATATGATTCTGTAGCAAATGAAGAGTTTGTTTGCAAAAACCGATAAGTCCATTTTTGAAGATTTTGAATTACGGTCTCTGTCATAAAGTACAAAATAATACCTTTTAAATGATATATTGGTCATTACATATAAAGGTACATTTTTGAAGTTATGGTCAAAAGAAGCTAACATTTTCTTATTATTCTCTTTATTTTTCTTGACCTTTAATCGCAAATATCTCCATTTGGCAATATGGACTTATCGGTTTTTGCGAACAAACTCTTCAAATATATTCCTGGACTTTAAAATTAGAATGTAACTATCTAACATTTAAAATGCTTGGATCATTTCCTTTTATATTTCTTCGGTTTTGTTTTTTTATGAGATATTGTACAAAGCAAATTACCAATTAAAAAAGAAAGAAAGAAGAAGAGATAGACATTGTCTGTATGCTGATTGAACCTGGTATGCTGTGACTGAAAATATTTTTAAGCAGTGCTCATGAGCAAAACTCTCTGATTCTCACAATCTAATTGATTTCATCTGACAGAAAGCATCTCATTTAGAACTGCAGTGTCATAGTAACCTAATTAGTTGTACAATCTCCTGCTCTGATTAATCTATGACTTTGTTTGAGAAGACATTGATGAAATTAATCAAATTAATAAATTAATTAGTGTTCCAATTGTGTAGATCATAGTGCTTCTCAAAAAGTGCCAGAAAAAAATTACCACTAGAAAAAAAAAAAAAAAAAAAAAAAAAAACTTATGTACAGACATACAGCACAGTGCTGAGTGTGCGTGTACTACATATTATACACCATAATGTTTACATTTCTGGCTGGTCAGTACTTTAAAGAGGAAAAAGAAGGAGGGAAAATGAATAATGTCATGCAATGGTAATTCTAGGAATAATGTTATCGTAATGTTATCTCATGAACCATACTTTATGGCTACACTGAGACTAATCCTGTGCTGGCTGGTGACAACATTAGTTACATGAAGGTAGCTGCATAAAAAGACAGTGCTTTTACTGCAGATGGTGGCTTTCTGTGTGTGCTGAAATTAGATTGCATAAGACTCTTTTTTTTTTTTCCTGACTATATTGACTAAGAATGGTTGATGGGGTAGCCTTGTGTGCTGAAAAATTATCATTGAATATATACCCGGTGCTCGTCTCTCTTGAGCAAACTCACGAAAGCAATTGTGCTAATTATTTGCTGGATGCAGGCAATTTCTGCCGCGACACAGCCATTACGTGTTTTCCAGACGATCAATATCCTATTGTGTTTAGGGGGCGATATGCCACAGCATGGATTCTATTTACTCTGTTCCCTGTTCTGAGAGAGGAAACAATGTGATATTCCGCAGGTGGATTAAATGCCAGTGGAAATGCGTATCAGTCGCCAGCACGTGGGAACACCTTACAACGTGCTATTAATATATCTGACGGTGCTTTGTTTTCATTAACATGACATAGCCTCGACTGGATTATATCTGCCCCTTCAAACAGTGGTGGGGGCTTTTGGTAACCGCGATACAGATGCTGTGAATGCACGGTTGTCATGGAGGTCTGGAATGCAATGAACGTGGAAGCCAGAAAGAGGCACGCTTCAGTTCATCCAGAGGGGCGTTATTCCAGCTTCAAAGGTTGAACGGTGGCATTTTCAGCTTTTTCTTTTGTACGCTGCATAAAGTTAACTCCATTCGCCCATGCAATCGCGTGAAGAGAGAGAGAGAGAGAGAGTAGGAGTGGAGATAACAGTAATAACGGGGAGTGGCTTTCAAGGTGGACCCTATGTCTCATTACATATCAGCTTTAGTGCCAGTATGTTGCAAAGGATTCCTGCGTTGCCAAGCCTGTGACACCTGCGGCTTCAATTTCTGTTTCCCCCCAAGTTGTTGCCAACCTTCAAAATCTGCCATGCCAGGGAGATTGGGCCAGGATGTGATGCGATAAAGTCTTCGTTGGCAACATAGAATTGGACCCTGGCAACATAGAATTGCACCCTGACAATACAGGATATCAACGGAAGCGTGGACGATGAACTCCTTTTCCATTCCACGCAGCATTGGAATCTATATCTGTGATGTCTACACTTCTTGTACATTGTGTTCTTGAAAGCAAAGCACCACCTGTTGATGAGGAAGATATAATACAATGCTATTACCTCGGTGGTCATAAGAAAAAAAACGTGACTCTGCACCTGCACGGATGTCGTTTGCCATCTTGGACTGAGAAGTTGAAACTCTATAAAAGACAGTGCATTATTAACGGAGTTTATTAAGTAACTCAATGTTGCTATTTAAGAGCAGCCTTAAAAACACCCTCCTCTCTTCTTTTTTTTTTCCATTGGATGTCTGTGCAGAGAAGAGGAGTTAAATGTGATGCAATTCTGGAATCCTTGCCTTAGGGTTGTGCAAGAGGTGTGACGGAATCAAACGCATGACTGCGACTCCCCCGTGGCTAAAACCTAAACGGTGGGGAGAAAAGTGTCCTGAGCTCCTGAAGTGTGATCTAAAGGAATTATGAAAGCTCAGACTGTTTCGTGCCTCAATCACATTGGGCAAAGAGAAGAGAATATGGATGTTTCACCTGGAGCATTCTGAAAAGTCTTGTCTTGGCTACTGCTGACATGATTTCAAAGGCAGTATTGGAAAAAAAAAGGGAAAAAACAGAGAAAATCACTAGGATTTCCAGTAAGCATTGAAAAGGTCTTCAGTCTATCCATGGACGAGCATACATTGGCTACTTTAGTTGCTTCAGGGCTGGCAACCTGTTATTTTGGAAGTGAACATCTTGTGGAGCACGGACAACGGATACAGTAACAAGTTTCACTTGTTGAAAATGTTGGAAGTTTGAGGAGAACTTTTTTTTTTTTTTACATCAGAAGAGTAACATTTGGAAGCTGATTTATTCAACTGTCTGATTTTCTTGTCTCAACAGGATGAGTGAAGTGCACTTCATTTGATGTTATATGTGCATGGGATATAAACTTGATACATTTCATGTCAACAGACTCTAATGCATCATCGTGATTCATTCAGCAGCAGAACAACTGATAGATTTTCAGGAAACACTGTCTGTGCTTATAAGCATTCTTTATTTTGTAAACGATACAGGTGATTCAAAAACATTGGCTATTTATGTCTTACAGTTGTCGCAAAGTGACCATAACCAGCTCGGTACACTCTTTTCCTGCTGTTTGTGGTGAAGTTTGGGATAATATTATATCAACTTTGCCAGCATCCAGACTAGATTTCACTCAAACGGAGAGGAGATAACATTTTGCTGTCGACTCAGCACCAAACATTGATAGATCTTTGGTCGTATGTCACGTCACATTGGCTGACTCGTTACAGTGCTGGCATGTGAATATTAGCAGACGTGGATATCCACAATGTAGTGGCTGGTTGTTTACACTCATTTTTAGCGACTTTGATGGTGAAATAGAAGCGGTTGTAGTGGAAAGAAATTTGACAGGGTGCATAATTTTGCTGGTATTAGTGGACTGACAGTTAAACGTATTTCACAAAAGGTATTTCACAACAAGTGGCTGGATTCGGTGTAGTGAGGTTAGATGGATGGAGCACCGAATAATTCTTGCTGTCAGATATGCCCTTGTCTACATAAATGCACGTAACGTGGAAGACTAGGAACCACTCGTATCAAAGTCACAGTGTGAGTCCTCTGGCGGGAGGCTTGACATTGGATGGAAAAGTTTCTTGTATAGAGTGTTTCACGCATTGCAGTGCAACAAGTGCCTTGGACCACAAACTGGAATTCTTCAGTCACATTTGTACCCTCCTGGATTAATTTTTGTGTGACATTCAAAACCAGTTCTCCACTGACTTTGCCATGATTTCATTACGCTGCAGTTTATCAACCGGTCACTGCGCACTATGTTAGGAAATCAAAAAGGTGTCTACTGCTGGATACTTTGATCATTCAAGACCCAGTTTTCACAAAACTTGCAATCCACCGACAGAGCTCAGAAAAGTTAAGAATTTTGTGTGCCTGCACTTCACTATCAAACTTAACTGTGTAGAAGATTCCCACCATGGCTAGTTCCGATGCCAAGACGTTAGTGACCGTCATGAAGAATAACCGCATGATGAACTCCGGTAGCAGCGATGAAGTCCCGGACCTCTTTCTCGAAGAGGACGATGAGCTCTATGACAGGGCCGTGGCCAATCAGAAGTAAGCATCTTGTTAACCATGGTTCTTTCTATTTTAGCTCTCACCATGAGGTCAAAAGATTAACTTTACTCATCCCCTTTAATACTTTTTATAGCACAAAGAAATCTTGTATAACACAGTGATAATACATTCACTCGAAGAAGGAAGTGAGAAATACAAATGCAGTTCCTTATTCTGCACAGGCATGGGGAAAAAGTGGACTTATGCTGGTAGGGCTCATAACTTCACTGAGTAAGATGATGATACATGGACAATATAAAATATGTCAAGAAATGCTTGTGAGTCTATTCAAACTTGCACCACAAACAAACACACACATACAAGTATATATATGATGTGCATTTCAGAGGTGCAGCTGGATGTGGTATAGATGCTAAATTGTTAGGATGAATTTATAGACACGGGGATGCCTATTAACTTGCATTATGGTTACATCAAGTTTTTTTTTTTGTGTGTGTGTGTGTGTTTTGCCTTTTGCTTTGAGACTATTATTTTGTGTCTGTTTTCTGTGTTTACATAATTATGTTGGACATGTTATCTATGGTTAGACATGATAGACATTACAAACACTCATTTCTACATGCACGCATACACACCTACATACATACATACAAACAAACATACATACAAATACATAAAGGTGGAAGCATTTTCTGTCTGTGTGCCTTTCCTATTATGTTCACACCACTTTCATCACACATTACATGATATCATACAGGAGACAAATCTACTACAAAATGTATGTTTTACTGTACGGCATAGTTCTTCAGTGGATTCATGAAAGCTGAATACTACAAAAGTGGAAATAGTTGCAGTGAGGAAATATTCAGGCATTTCGCTCGACCAGAAACTAGCACAAAAATAGAAGCATATGAATATTTTTGTGTGTTTTATGTGCCATTATGTACTTTCTTGATTCCATTGAATTAAAACTACGCAAAATTGATCTTACTCGTCAGAGTGCAAAAAATTACTCTTGCAAAAATATCTGCCTCTACAGTAGTACTTTTTAAAGGAAAATAACTGAGGTGCATTTTACAAAAATTGTCCTTTTTTTTTCATTTTCTTGAAGAAATTCCCCACTGAAGACCAAAATGTTACAACATCTACATATTGAACTGTAAAAGAAGAGTCTGCCATGGAATAGTGTATTTAAGCAACTGGTGTTGCCTCTTGCAAATGCTATGATATTATGATATATAATATGTAATTTCATGTTGATACCATATTTCATAGAAGTTGTTTTTTAGCATACAAGTATCAGTTGTAGTTTACGTAGTGTTTGATGGCTGAGTACAAGGCTTTTGAATTCATTCTAAAAAAAAAAAAAAATGGAATTTTGCCTTGTAGCTGTGTGTTGAAGTTTGTGTATATCCATTGCACAAATGTCACAAAATATCACATGGTTGAAGAATAATATCTCCTAAAATGGTGAAAAATCTTGCAGTTAGTATCTCAGAGTTTAAAAGATTAATGTGCTTATCTTTTGTAACAAGAATAATGGCTGATTTTTCCTTTTGTTCAAATAAATATACTGGAAATCTATAGTGATGTTTCCCCCAAAATCATAAAGAAGTTTCCAGTGTTATTACTCTGAGGATTGGCCTGATGTACCTGCATTGCACCTCTACAATATACTATCTTACGAAAGGAATCTAATTTTCAGGGTTTAAAAGGGACAGGTGAGCTTGAACCCAGGTTGTGTAGAAAGAAAAATCACTGTACAGTAACTCAGATTAGTAGAAACAATATACCATATTATTTGTATTCTATGCATTTTCTGTAGTAAAGAATGCAAAATTTCTATTTACTAGTGACATTTTCTGTCAGATATACAAAATGTACATGTGTATAACTTGCACTCTTTTTAACTGGGGGTATGTAATATACCCACTTGCATCCGAACACATTTGCCACAAGATATTTTACTATACCCCAGTGTAGGTTACAACAGTGAATATGAGAAAGGAAATTGATTATTTATGTTTCAATGAGCACTTTATAATGTCTTACTTCAGGGTCACTATTACCAATTTCATTCAAGTACATATACCTATTCCTGTAAATTGTAATCTTTCGCATAAGAGGTATCCACGTTAACTGATACACAAAAGAAATAAAATGATTAGCTAATTGCCCCACAGGGACCAGTAACAACACACAACGAAAATGGCAGCCTTCACTGCGATAGACATAATGCGAATCAAATTACGCTGATGCCCGCTAGTTTCCATAGCAACGCATGTCAACAACTATTTACAGCAAGGTTTTAGCTGCCTGCTGTGTAACAACCCTGGGAGTAGTCTCTGATCATTAGACTCATTTCTTCCATACTCATATTGACACTTAATCATGCATTCTCAACAGAGCTCTGTTCATTATTAATGGTAATGCTGAAATCAGTGGTAACTACCATAGCAACAGTATTCCACATTCACTTGCAGCCAAGAAAATACCAATGGTTACCCTTGATTGCAGAGTTACCATCAGTTGTGAAGTCACATACGTAGTTACGCTTTATATGCAGCAGGATCCAAATTTAGCACAATCTATGAAGTAAGCTGCAGGATAAATTAAAATAGTAACAGAAGCCAGATTATTGTGTTAAATTTTACTGTTATTCTACTGTCATTATCGTCCTGTTTTATTTCTTTATCTCAGAAAATGTTCTGTGGTTCATATTGCTTTGCTTATTTATGTATTAGATATATTGACAAGGCTCCTTACATTTCAGTCAAGGAAAAACACACAACTTCAAAACATAGTGATCTATTTAAAAGAGTTGCCCTTTTCTACAAAAATTTAAGCTCTGAGGATCAGAATGAGTCTGATAATGAGACTAAGCCAGCCCTTCAAATGTTTGGAGTGAGTCAACACAGGATTCAGAAATGAAAATATGTGCAAATTTTCCTTGGCGAGGCTTTTGATGTTACGCTTTTAGCAACCATAATCAATGCCCATTTCTCTCCGTCCCAGCATGCTTCATTCTAGAAGAAGGCCAAGAAGAGAAGAAGAGACTCAGGAGGGGAGTGGAAGGGGGGGGGGGGGAGGGGAAGGACTATGAAAGAGGAAAGCATGGGGGTGGGGGGGGGGGGCAGCTAGGAACATGAAAAGCCTTCTGGTTAGCAACCCACATTTGAAAGTCTTTCTGGCGGTCTAAATTGGAGCAGGCAAATCTCCACTAGATGGAGTTGGCAAATGGCAAGCAATTCTGTGTTTTTGTGTGTTTTTTTTTTTTTTTTCTTATGATTGATGCAAGTCTGACATGGGAAATACAAGATGGTGAATGGCTGCAAGAAAAATCTAAAGGGACTATACAGAACTGGTTGAGGTTAGGATTCAGGTTTATAACATTTGTTGGTGAGATAAGGAGAAACCTCCTATGAAATATGAAAAAGCATGTTATTTCAAGAAGGATTCAATGTTTATTTGATGAAAATTGGCCTTGAAATGGCTGAGGTATCCAAAAAAGCAAATTCTACAAGATAGCAACCCACCTCACCTCTTTGAATGTGAAAGGCTAGAGTAGATCTAGGTAGGGGAGTAAAACAAATCAATTGAGCAGTTCTGATTGGTTTGTAAACATTGCTGCGGCTTCCCTGTCACCCTCAAATGGAAACAAAGTCTTCTTTTGCATCTGCTTCAAGAATGGCATGCCAGATCTTGCCCATTTCAGACAGTCTACATTAAAGACATTTACCATTCGGAGCAGTGATTTAAAAAAGTGTTAGAGTTATCACATTTGATGCTTATGTGTAGGTTGAAACATCCTACTATATAAAAAAAATCAAAATGAAGCCTAAAATATAAAGAAATATCCCCATTTTTCTCAATAAACCATAACAGTATATGGTTAATCCTAGAAAAAGTGTTATTATAACTATTGTTCACATTTTGTACATTTAACATTGATTATACTGATTGATTTTATTTGTTGTTTCTATCACTGACTCACATTTTAGAAAAAAAAAATGAAGCACTTAAGCTGGGTTTTTGTCTCATCCACAAATGGTACTAATGCCTTTTATCTTTGTCAACAACATTCTCAGCCAAGATATCCTAAGTAGTATCCTTACCCTTCTCATCATGCAAACTGTTTCCCACTATAGATTATCCTTTAGCAAAGGAGTTGAGAGGTTTGTTGTGATTGAAAATTCAGCTGTGCTTTCCAATTCTATCACATGTGCATGCTGACTCTAGCTACATGTACATGCCATACCTATCACATTCTTGATATGTATATTGTGCTCGGTGACAAAGCATTTGTTCCTTTGTTTATTGTTCTGCTCTTATTTTCTCCAAGGACTTTAGAGGGTTGGGGTTAAGATTGTGATAGGGTTTAGGTTTAGTTTGATATGAGGATTATGATTAAGGTTAGGGTAATGTTTGTGGGTAGAATTTACAAATGTATGTTTGGCGTGGCATGCAAATATTTCATGGCAACAATTGTTGCAGGAGAAAATGACATTGAACCTTGTAGCTCACATATGGAGACCTGTGACAATTTACTGACAATTTGCTATGGGGAACCAGAATAATGGAACCTGGAAACAAATAATATCATTTTTAGAGTAGCAAAGATAACAATTCTCCAACTTGAAGAGAATATGCTTTGCATTCCTGATACATGAGGCAATATTTTAGTGTTTTGCATATATCATAGTTCATGAATAAGAACCTCTTCAAAATATATTGTATTCACATTATGATATTCACACACTGAAGATAAAATATACAAATCAAAACTGAAAAAAAAAAATCTAATTCAGTGGTGTGCTAGTGGCCACAACAACAACTATCACTTTACCATAAACTTTGTTGACAATGAAATCTACTTTTCTAAAGAGGTAATCACAAATCTGGTATTCCTGTAACAACTGAAATTACAATGAAAATAGATCACTATGGTATAGATAAAAGCAACAACAGAAGTAGAAGTTCTATTCCTAAGACTTTCTCATCATTGGAGTCCCATTTTGCCGAAGAGGTGTGTGAGAATTCTACAAGCGAGGCTAAGGAGACGAGAGTCGAAATCAGAGACGGACCCAAACAGATTTTGCACGTTGAGCCGAGTATTATCCCGTTTGCTAATCTCTTCTACAAGGAAGCTATTTGAATATGGCTAAGTGATCGGGCAGATCGTGACCGGAACTGGCTGACAGCATCCGAGGCACCCTGTCGTAGAACTGCTGCATAGTAATCGATCTCCTTCAACTTAAATAGCACTGTATTTTCTTTGACAAATGGTACGTATGCCAGCTTGGTTTCCTTTCTCCATTTGAAAAAGATTTCAGAATGCTCTATACTGTCAAAGAAGAAAATGAAGTGATCTTGTAAGTCTCAGTTATGATCACTGCAATGTTTGTGGTGCTTTTGCATTTCTATATGCTATGGTGGTTCAAACTTTAATGGACAATTGGATTGGGCTCGGGGGGGGGGGGGGAGTTAGAAGACGCTGTTAGAATAACTTATAAATGGTTCAAATAGCTGTAGAGTGTATGGGCACATTAAGGGCTCATCCATTCTTCCTCACAGAATCTCTGTTCATCCAGTCCTTCCCCCATTCTTCTTTCCTCAACAGGTGGACAATTAAACGCATCAGCGACTACCGCCTTTGCATCTAGCCTAACCGTATCTCCATTAAAAAGTCTCCTTCATTGCTTATTTGCATGATATTACATTGTGAAATGATGGGGTAGAGGCACCAGATCACTCTTGGTCATGTGACGTCCAGCAGGGAGGTCAGGGAAGAGGTCAAGGACCTGTGAAGCTTTGTGTTCAAATATCTCTCATCCATGAGTGAGGTAAAAACAAAACAGAACAAAACAAAAAACAACAGCAACAACAACAAAAAACAAAAACAAAACAAAAAACAAAACAAAACAAAAAACAAAACAAAACAAAAACAAATATTGTTGCTGATCAATAATGGCCCTGAAACTACTGAGAATGATAAAACGAATTAGTGTGTAAATGGAAAGTATATTAAATCAATATGAGGTGTAGGCCTAGTAAGAGTAGAAATATTTGTAGAAGTGTGAGATGGACATTCCCATGCAATTTTATTGTCCGTATCCTAGAATCCCACTATGCTGTAATGGATGAAGTTATGTCTCATTAGTAGTTGACCTCCAATCGGAGAGAGAAAGTGATTTGTTTCTTGTTTGTTTGATTTAAATGGATACGGAAGATGAAATTTAAAGCAAGCTTAAATGTCTTCAAATCAAAGGGAAACATGCTTGCATGCAGGGTAAACATAATGGTGAACTCTAGCCATTTGAAAGGAAGTCATCTGCAATGGTATACTCTGCAAAGGCATAGCAGTCATCTGCAGTGGCGTACCTGTGCGCTTTTCAAGTAGCCACTATTATTGTTGTTATTATTATTATTATCATTATTATCATTATTATTATTATTATTATTATTATTATTATCATTATCATTATTATTATTATTATCATCATCATTATCATTATCATTATTATTATTATTATTATTATTATTATTATTATTATCATTATCATTATTATTATTATTATCATCATCATTATCATTATTATTATTATTATTATTATTATTATTATTATTATTATTATTAGTTTATTATTATTATAATCCTTTGGTAATTAAATTTTGCTGAAATGTTGGCATCATGTGAACGTGTCTATATTCACACATGTTGATAGTGTGTTCACATCTAATGTAGCTACACATAAGGCTGATTGCGTTCTATCAGCAGGGGGTTAAAGGTAGGGCTGCTGTTTGGTACTACCCCTTCCAGTAATTATTTCTGTTACTGAGTTTTCAATTTGAATTGTACTTTCCTTCATCAAGAGATTGTGATTCAGAGATATGATGTATGGCAAGGGTATTGTTCATTATGTAAAGGTTTTTTAACCTAAGATTGAAATACGATTCATTTTTCCGAAGGTTCATTAGTCTGTAAGGAAAGTAAGGTCTATTATTCTACAATTTCATGAATCTGAAAATGAATTAAGGTTTGTTATTCCAAAACTTTGATAAGCCAAAAAGGAAATAAGACTCATTAATCCAAAAGTTTCAAGAAGGTGTATACTGATAAACCTTCAGAATTACAACCATATTTTGTTTTGGGATTAGAAACCCTCGAAATAACCTTTTTTTCCCATCTTTTGATCAATGATCCTTTAGAATAACAAACTTTATTTGGGGGATGGGGAACCTTCAGATTAGCATATCTTAATAGTAACAAACGTCATTTCATTTTTGGATTAAAGAACCTTTTGAATAATGAACTACAACTGAGTGGCACATTCTTTGAGTAGTCAGTGGTATATGCCCACTTTTTGTCTTCATCTTCCCTCTAATAATTTGTATCATTGATTTTCCCTCTTTGTTCTTCCTTTACTCTTCTTTGTCTTTTCCCTTCTTTTCCTACTTTCTTTTTGTCGTTATCTGACACTTTTCTGATAGTTTTTCTGATAGTTTGAAAATATTCACAGCAAATGATATTATGGTTGTTGTTCCTGAGGTCAGAGTAGGAATTTCTGAAAAAGGTATAAAGTGGTTTTTTTTTTGTTTTTTTTTTTTTGCTGTAATATATTGCTATTCTATTTCACATTAGCATTTCTAGTTTACCAGAAAACAGTCATCTTTTTTTTTTTTGCATTCTAAACAAAAAAGCTGTGGAAATCAAGCAACCAATTGTTTTGTTAGTTATGTAATGTAGTCCCCGTTAACAGTCTAATGGGTACTATCTGTATGCCATCGAATGTATGGTGCAGGAACTGAACATATAAATGTATTGTAAATCAAAGAGATGTAGATGTTTAGTGGTCACTCTTAGGATGCATGTAACTAAGTATAGCACATAAATCCTACAAGGCAACTTTGTCCGCCTGCAGTAGGTGGAAGACAACAAACAGTACAGGATGCATTCTGTTTCAAATTACACCCTATCTCGTGTCCTTCATCCCACAGAGTCACTCAATTTAATCATGTGAGCATGACATTGCATTATACATGATGGAGTCTAATTTCCCCCACAAGCGTTTCATGGACATGAAATAGCATCCAAATGACTTGCCAGGACGCCGTGCTAATAAAGTGGGAGGCCTGTGCTATGGATTTCCCATGCTATTATATGAAAATACAATAACCCCTTCCCCACTCCCACCGCAGTCAGTTCATGTGCTATTTGCGTACCAATTCTCGGTAGGACGAGGTGAAAATTGAATCATTCATTCCTTGAACTCCTGCCTTCTGTTTAATAGGTTGACAAAAAAAAAAAAGAATCAGAGAGAGATAGAGAGAGAGGTAGATCCATGAATTCACATGGCTGTTGAAAGAAAAATGGGTCTGAGGAACAACCTTGTTCAGAAAAGCTGGTGACATGATTTATGATTTGAATCAAAGGTTACATAAATTAAATGTATCTAAAGAGAAATGCATGCCCCCCCCCCCCAAAAAAAAAAATGATTTGGAGCTATTAAAAAAAAAAAAAAAAAAAATGTAGTGTGGCTAAAGGTCACACTGGTGTCAACTGATATTATGGGAACCTGTTATACCAGGTCCTAGAATGTAGGCAAGAGTGCCTGCATTCATGGCCTAAATACATGTTTGCGTTATGCTGCACAGTAAAAATGATTTGAGAGAAAGATCAGAGTTTCTTCTCTTGATATCATTTTTTTTTCATTATGAAAACTGCATGTATCACAGTATTTTTTGCCTTTTTTCAGTGTACAGTATTTCCCCCCCAAAAAAAATTGCAATCAGATTTTTGCATTGATATAACACCCAATATGATTAAATTGTCTAAATACTACTTCAGGGTCTTAAAATATTAAATTTTAGCTCTATTTTGCAGAAAACCCCATTCGATTTGATTAAGCGGTCACAGAGAAATGTGGATTGTCGTAAAGCATGTCATGAGTCTGATTCTTCCAAGTTTAGCACTTCAATGATCTTTTTTTGTGTGTGTGAATACAATAGACAGAACTTGGAGGGAAGAGATTCCTGACTTCCTCTACAAAATTCCTCATTTCTCTTTGACCACTGAAACAAATCGAATAGTCTTCTGTAAGATGTGGGCAATGAGTTATAGTTTCATACCCTGAATTTGTATTTAGATTGATTAAACATTTTTAAAAATATCATTGCCGAGTAGGGTCCCATTGTAATTTTTATTTTGGGACATATGGTAGTGCATGTTTATTTTGATGTAAAACTTGTATGAAGATGTAACTCAGTTTGCTTTTACTGATCCCATCCAGGTGCTAACTTTGTATAGAGCAAAAGAAATTATGAACCCATCAGCACACGCTCTACTGTATAAGCTGTTATTTTCGCGAGGGTTTAATTTTTGCGAATTTCGCGAATCACAGTTGGATAGCAAATCAACAACATACAAAATTGTCTCCATGCGCTTTGTAAATAGAGCATTAATGTAAGCATCGGCATCGATTTGCGAAAACAACATCTCGCACAAATGTCTGCAACCTCATCGATCGCAAAAATATCTGTACGCGAAAATAACAGTGTATACAGTATTCATACATCGCGACCAATCAATATTTTCATTGTTCGATGGCACATGTAGTTTATCATGTACTGCTTGTCTGCTTTCACTTTACAGAGTACCGATCTGTCTGCTCTCCGTTGACCTAAAAAACAAAAGATTCTTGTTTTAAGGCCTTCAAAGCACTCAGAGAATTGCGGGAGAAATGGCTTTAGAGAAATATGTATCACTTGAAAAAAAATTTTCAACTGAATTCTGGGTAGTAGTCCAGGGTTCTAGAGATATAGCAAGACAAAAAAAAGTAAAGAGAACTATGTTACTTAAAAGGCTTGATGAACAAACCATTTTAGTAAGGATTTCTGACTGCATTGATATAATTGAAAACAGCTTTGTAAGAAGATTCCTTTGCTTGTGAAGGTACGGTTGGGTTTATGTACAAGAGAGTTTGTGATATGTAAATCCGTTTTGTTTTACATGTATTTGAGTTAAAGTTGCAAAGATCAGTTATATAACGTAATGAGTAGAGGTTATTTAGGTATTGTGGTGACTGCTTAACAGGAAACGGCTGTATTTCTGTGACAGATTTATAGTACAGAATGGTAAGCAAATGAAATTGAATAAAGCAGGACCTCAATTATCTGGTTATCCGGATTCTCTGTTATCTGGACATTGACTAGCTGATGTTTTTCTTGTTATGTTTTCATACATTTTCAGTGCCAAGTCTCACCAAAAGAAGCACAAGTTCAACAGCCATAATCATGCGAGTGCACGAGGGGACATATTTCAGTCACTGCAGTGAACTGTAACCTTGAAGTCAGTCTGTTAGATGATATGTCAATGATTATGTTGTCATACTTGTCTCTGGCACTGGCACATTGTCAGTTAATAGCAAACAAATAATACATGAAGTGACATGAAAGGATATTTTACTTATATTTTGTTTTATTTCTGTAATATATACAGTATGAAACATGGCAACACCATGCAAATAATCATAATACTGATAGATTGGTAATAACATGTGTCTATCTCTAGCATGGTATGGTAGAAAGTGCTGTATTTGAGCATACATATATTCTCTCTTATCCAGCCAAATTGCTAATATGCGGAAGCCGTCGGTCCAGATGTGGCTGAGTAATTGAGGTCCTACTGTACTAGTATGCAGACAACCATAAGAAGGCTATTGCTGTCACTTTAATTAGATGTAGTACTTCATTCCCAGCTTCAAACCTAATACCACAATGGCACTTGAAAGTACATTAGTAATAATTACTGAGGCCAGTCTGTTATCAACATGGAAATGAGCTCATGCATGTTAATTGATGTTTAAAGGGTAAGTCCACTCTGATATCTGCTTCGCATGACAACAGAAAAAAGAGAAGTAAAGGATGCACACACACACACACACACACGCACACGCACACACCACAGAAGTTATGAATTGTGAAAGTTTAGAGATTAAGACAAATCTGCAGATAACAAGTTTAGATTCTTTCCAGGTAGTTGGTGTGGACGATGAAAGATATAATCTGTAAACATCTGATATTGGATGATGTATTCTTCTTCTTTCATTTTGTGAAATGATAGATCCATTAATGCTGTGCAGAATATTATAAAGCCTAAGGTTTTCCTTACTTAAAATAGGGATGATCAAAAGTGAGTATGTCTTGCATTTTCTCTTATTTCTTTATGATTTTTTTATTTATTTTTTTTTAGGGGGGATGGGGGAAGGGGTAAGTAATGTTCAAAGTCCTCACTATAAGCCTTTGAAAGTTTATCTTCATAAGATGTGAAATCATTCTCTACTGCACCGGGAAATAGATGATTTCAACACTGCACATGGAATGCTCAATTCTTTCTCGTCTGTTTTTTGTCCCGTTGAAAATGGATCATTTGTTAGCCCCGTTCCCCACCACAACAAGGCACCTACATCTGAAGTCCGATATCAATAAGCGCTGCAATCCGTCACTGTCTCGCCAGTTGAACGCAAAACCAGCATATACTGAACTCTCATTGGTCAATTAGGTGCTTGCTTCCAACTGTCAGCAGATGTGATGGATTGCCAAGCTTATTGCAACGCAATGCTTTTTGTCTGGCATTAGACAATGCCTGATCGTATTTCGCTCCTCTTGATATTTGCAAGTTACAACATGCCAAACATCTTTTGAAGTTTAATGCTACTTTCGATTAGTTAGAGCCAACAACAAAGAAATGCAGAAGAAAGCGTACAACAGAAAGTGTGCAGCAGTGACTGCATTTCGATTAATTGTGCATCAACTGGGATAACTGGAGTATTTTCTAAGTTTAGTTGGCAAAACAGATTTCTGGATAAGCCACAACTTATAGTTTAATTTGTTAGGCTTTTCCCCTAACATTTGACAATAAATCATTATTCAAGAAGGGATACCAAGTGTGTGTCACTTTTTTTTAAAAATCATAACTACAACCATTCAAATAGAAATATATATATATATATATATATATATATATATATATGTATATACACACACACACACACACATTTCATGTGACTGAGGGCATTAATGCAGAAACAAAAACAACAACCCAGTAGCAACAGGTGTAACAGTGTTATGTGTAATTCATCTTATCTTCTTTTTTTTTGTCTGCATTGTAAAGAAAAGAAAAAATGGAACAAACAGACAAATTATGCAGTTTCCCTTTTGACTTTATTATTTTTTCTATGTGTTTCTTCACATTAAAAAAGTAATAAAGTGTTTATACTTTGTAAAGTCTAATCTTGCCTATTTTCTTGTTTCTTTTCATCTTTATGCAAACTGACAATATCAACCTGTCATCCTGGCTATCTACTGATGTCCCCTAAAACAGGTAAGTGTGGTTTTTAGTTAAAATTGTAAACAAACTAGACAATTCTGTTTATTAGCATTTCCAAGATAATGCTCACTTATTCTTGGAACATGTATATTGATCTGGAAGGAATATCTGCAGCTATTGATATGCATGCGCGTGTATCAACATCTATATGTTAATATAATACATTTTAATAATATCAATATTCATACATACATACATACATCTAAATTCATATGTTCACATTGAAAGTGTGTGAGTGTGTTGGAGTATATGAGTTGCATTTTTAACAAAAAAATGTGTATATATCATTTTCTCTAGTACATCTGTAGAAATTGTATCCGACCATTCAAGTACTTTTACAATACATATTGCATATATGCGCAGCCGACGCCACATTTTTAAAAGAAGGGGAGGGGGTGCAGTTTTTCACTTCTGTCATTTCCGGGTTTCATCAACAAAAAACAAAAACAAAAACAAACAAAAAACCTTACTTGCACTTCTTCTACCACAACTGTGTTTGGTTTGTTTTATGTTTGTTTTGTTTTATTTATTTTCTGGTGCCACTTCCACCGTTTAAAAAAAAAGAAATAAAGAAGAAAAAAAAAGTTTGTCTTGGATACGGTCAAGGGCACCCACCCGAGTTCTTACATGTTCTTCAGGTATTTGTCTTGATGATCTATGAAAATGGTAGTAGAGAGATATTCTCCGCACAGCTGTTAATCCATTTCTGGTCTCATGGGCTTCTTAAATGTGCTCATTGACTCTCTGTCTCTGTCATTTGTATGAGCAGGTGAGTAAAATGTCAGAAAAAAAAAACACACACACACACACACACACACAACAACAAAACAAAAACAAAAACTGACTGTTACGATGCTGTTTCATAGTTATTTTCCATTTTTAAAGAGCTTTGTTCATATCTGATAGACATGTCCATTTCCTCTTTGACCCAAATGCAAAATTAGAGATGCTGAATAAATTGTTTATTACTGCATTTAACGTGTTTCTCTTTTCTTTTTCCAAAATAAGAAAAATATGGTTTTGACACAAAAAAGAGTATGTGTATACTTCTCTAGAATAATGCAGAATGTGTACTTTTGCTTTCACTTTTATTTTTCTGCCCAACAGCATTATACTTCCCTTTTTTTGGCCAGATTGTTTTCTGAGATGATTTGCAGGCTTTTTACATGCACTAACTGTTGTCATCTGTCCTGTTAGCAGTCAAAAGGAAATCAAATTAAACTGGTTTATGAACATGGTATAGCTTTGATCAGCTAGAGTATAGCAATCCCTGAAGTTGTTCCTGTGTGCTTCCAGAGTGTGTGATAATGACATAAATAATATAAGGATATGATGTGAGTGGGAGCAGTCCCTAGATATGGACGTGTGTTGCAAGAACATATCATATTGCATTGAATCGTAAGGACAGTGATTATATTAGCCCCTGGTATATTGATTGCTATCAAGGATGATGCTTCGAAGACATACGTAGCAGAGACATCATCCTCAAATTACAACCCACAGAGAATACCTCGTACTGGTGCCAACAGCTGCTGAGCATGTGCTTGCTAGAATTAAATAGTGTCTTTAACCCTGTGCGTTGGTTATGGCAGGGTCCAATGGAGGCAGCTGTGTCTAAATGTAATGCAGTCAGCAGTTGGCAAGCTCTGACCATGCACTGAGGTGTGGATATCATTGTAGCAGCTATGCTGTGGTTGCGTGCATAGAGCATTTACCTTCGAGGAAGAGTTTGCGTGATGTTAATGACTTCAAACAGCAATTTGTATTGTGAGAAAGAGATGATAGTGTGCACTTCTGTAAATTATTAAAGAAGATCGTGTCCTGCAGACATGAAATGATGGGGGTTGAAACCAAGTTTTTGAGGAGTGGAACAGATTTTGAAAACTCTCCTATACTGTATACGCCGAATATTTCGTGAGGTTTTTATTTTCACGAATTTTGCGAGTCAGCTGCTATTTCGCGAAATAAAAAAAAACATGAAAATGTTGACTCTAATGTCGATATGATTGTAGCATATGCGTTTCTCCATTCAGACAGGACTCCACGATCATGAATTTAACCACTCGCGAAATTGTTGCGAAGTCCCGATTCGCAAAAATTTAGACTCGCAAAATATATGGCGTATACAGTATATGTATAGTAGCATTTGCACACATGGATGTGTTTGCATACAGTCAAGTCAGTTTTGTATCAGAGGGTAGATAATGTATGCATGTCAACACTGCATTTGAGTCTATGCAATTGTATTTTGCTGTACATTTTGGTCAATTCTTTGACCACATTGTATAATGTCAAATTTACTCTGCTTTGAGGTCAGAAGAGTTCAAAACTATGACTGCCAAGGACAGTCAACCTTACTAAGTCGATCTCACATAAGTTGAATAATTAAAAGTTTTTTTTTTTTTTTTCAAGTTCACTTGTCTTTATATTCTATTGATTTTAATCCATCCTACATGTATGTCAAATCTTGTCTAAGTGGAAGCTATTTCTTCAGTCTAAATAGATTTGACTTGGGCAATTCTTTTTTAATACATAAGTTGAGATAGTGTGTGTCGATAGCTGCATGATACTGATTTTTTTTTTTTCTTGTCAATCACATTTGTGTGAGAATGATTCTAGCTGTACTTAATGCCAGTAACGACAAAGAAAAAGAAAATAGTGATAAATGATAATAAGGATGATGACAATAATCGTATCACCATGTGTAAGTGGTCTTGGTAGTTGGTAAAAGAAAGTACATTGTAGCTATAATGATTCATGATATTTCCAATTAGCTGTGATTCATCACGAAGATATGTTAAAACAATCTTCCTGTCACAAGGAATGGCAGAGACATTAGCAAATCCCACAGTAATTCCAAACAAGGCATGACATGTAAGACCAAATCACTGATACATTAGATTTTGTTGGTGTTCATTTTATTTTCCCTTTTGCAGTAGGGAAGAGGAGATAAATTAGCTTTGTTCCTAACGGAACTCATTTATGGTTCGGATTATTCAGATTGGTTTCATTAGGGGAATATATATCTCTGTTTCCCTGGAGGCAGTATTTAGTACAATTGTCTCTCTTCAAGTGCAGGTTGGAATAATTTCTGCATGCAAATTCTCGATCAATCCCTAAATGTCGTTGTTGCATTTGAGCTTGCTATGCAGCTAAGCAGGCAGGGAATTCTGGCTGCATGAACAATGGTGTACATGTATCCGTTTTTGACATTTGCAAAGTTTATTGTTGCTCACTGTTAGCATGTCAAGACATGCACCAGTTGAAAATGTCAAAAGCGCGGCAAAGACAGACTCTTGAGCTGTTTTGGATTTATATGAAGGGAGAGAGTTCCCAAACAAGTAGAAATCAATTGAGTAATTTGCAGATCTGAGTGCAGGGTGTGAGGATAATTGATGATCTGGTTGTTATATAGCTTGTTTTTATTCCTCCGCCACGAAGTGTCGCTGGAGGCATTATGTGTGTGTTGTTTTTTTTTTTTCCTTGTAGGAACTCTCACATCTTATTCTTCCCTAGGCTACATACAATGTTCACCTTGATGGTGTGCCAAGGTTGGCAGCTTGCCAGTTTCTTCCCGTAACATGCAGCTGCCATTGCCATTTTTCAATTGTGTTATTTTTAGTAATCGCACACAGAATACAATCTTGTGTGAATTTTATCTGTTTTGAGTACAAACTGAAATACTGTAAAGATTGTAAAACTTGTTTTTTTTCTTCTCTTTCATTTCGTGATCTTCTGAACACATTGGAATTCTGTCGAGTGTGATCATTTAAAAGCGTATAATCATTAGCTTTGGGGAATTTCTTTACTAAATGTCACCTGAAAAGGAAGTGGTAGTTAAAGTTTGCATTGAGCACATCAAATGAATTTTTATTGTTTCTTCCAGCAAAAGTGTTATTCTTTTTCCAAAATGTCTCCTGAAAAAAATAATAACATTCTCTGTAATCTTCATTCACCGACAAAAAAAAAAAAAGAAGAAGAAAGAACAAAATAAAGGTAAAAAAATAATAAATATTTTATGTCTTGATGTTCTGGAATATCAATCAAGAAAAAAGAGGTGGGCATTGTAAAATTAAGAGTGAGGTGGTAGATTAGTCTTTCACAAGCAATGCTGTTTAATGCAGAATATTTTGCGAGTCAAATGCTGTTGGCAAAATTAAAGACACATGAAAATAACGACTCTGATCCTGATATGAATGTGACGCACAGGTATACATTTCTCCATTCCGTATAGTACTCCACAATCACAAATTCAACCACTCATGAAATCCTCAGGAAGTCCTGATTCGCGAAAATTTAGACTTGCTAAATGTATTGCGTATACAGTATCATGTCATGTGACCACCACACGTAATCGGTGGCTTTGTAAAAAGACACCATGGATCAGTTGCTGTTACTGGATTGATCCCTTAATCTTACTGAGCATGTTTCTGATATTGTGTAATACCTCATCTACCTGCCATATTGGCTTAACTTCTTATAGCTACAACTGTTCTCTCTCTGGCGAAGCATTTTTAATTGATAGAATGAAAAAAAAAAACTGAACAGTTTTATGATAAAAATATACTAGTTAACCCATTTGAAATTGGGTAAAGAAGAGAAATAAACAAAAGAAAGTGACCTTTTTCTCCATTTTTCCAAGAGGTAGGGCCTCTTCATTGGATTCTAATTAGAAGGGAGCAGCTGTTAACATGTATACAGTGACTATTCTTGCTCAGTCTGCCATGATTTGTTTAAAAGGTTCACTATTGGTGGCCGACCTTGTACCTCCTGATATCTGGGGCTCGCGTTATGACTCGTTATGAAACTGTGTGATGTCCACTATTTGTTGGACTCATGTCCAAAGCAGAGGAGCTGGCACAAAGCACCCAGGCATTCATCCTTTTCTATTAGCAGCCTCCCCCTTTCAATTTTCCCCTAATTCTCCAGAGCTTTATAGCAATGCATAAAGCACTGATAGAGTACGAAGTTAAGCTTGATAGAAGCTGTTTTTTTTTTTTTTTTTTCATTTGCTATTATTATTATTTTTTTTGGGGGTGAATAAGGAGATCACAGACATTTTTGCATTTTTTTTAAAGCAATTTTGTCACTGGGCTATCATAAGTGCACTAATGTCTGTTCGAGACATTTTCGCATATTGCTAAATTTGCAGTCTAACAGTGATTCACAAAATCAAGGAAAGAGTGAAACCTTGTTTAAATAACAGCTTAGAGTGGTGATTCATTAAGGGCAAAAAAAAAGAAAGGGCAAAAAAAAGAAGAAAAAAAGAAGAAAAGCAAGGAAAGACTGAACAAGCATGATGTTGAAATAGGATGGGGCATATTGCTGAAAATCAGTCATTGGATGTATTGATACAGCTTCTTTATACCATGTTCTATACATTCATGAGGTCATACATTTTCTTCTTCTTTTTTGTTTTTTACTCATTTCTAAACTTCTACTGTAGTCAGTATTTATCTCAGGATTTGTTTTTTTTTTTCTCTCTCTCTCAAAGAATAGATTATGGGCAGATGGTTGCAACGAAACCAAAATGAAACAGATTGCCTATAATTGCCTTTCTACAGAGAGATATCTATTCAAGGCTATGGAAATGTCATGTTTAGTCCCATTTTTTGTCATTCTTTCAGTTGATTATGATACTAGGTGTTTGGAATAGCTATGATTACATAATCTATTATGAAGTTCAAATTTGGTGCAAGTTACTTAGCTGTTCCTCTTTGCTTCAAAGACTGTCTGCAAGGGAGCTTCAAGTCATTCACATGAAACAAAATGAATGTTTCAAAGTAACATTATCATTACTCTTGCTATACCATTAACAATTATGGTAAAAAGTAATGATAGAATTGATAATCATTATACAATTGCCATTATCATCTTTATAGTATAATAGTGGATATTAATATGACTGTACTGATTTGTTTTCATAAAATTGTTATATATGCAATCATGATATTTAGCAGTATTTATAGTCACTTTTAATATCTATATCTGTTATTACTATTGGTAGGGGCAGTGTGATCAATTGTCAACTTCTAGGGCCTACTACTTCCTTTGACAGAATGGCTGTCATATATGTGAGATCTACAAACCTTTATGTGAGACAGGGGAGGGGGTCTGAGAATCAAAGACCAGTAGTAACTCAGACTTTGTGATAGGGCAGGTGCATTGATCTATCTTTGAGGTATATCAACTGGTAGACAATCAGTGACAAAGTCTGTTCATCATGGTTGAAGATAATCTCATAGTCTACATTTTGAGACATCTTTGACTTTCACATAATACACTTTCTATGCTGATTCAGAAAGAAAGCTCCCAAAATGCCCACCCACACAGACAAAAATATTGGACTAACATGTTGGAAAACAGGAGACACGGTGTATTCTCAAATATGGGATATTAGCTCAGTGATCACAGAGGTACATGTAGTCTATATTCTTATACCCCAATGACATATCGTCGCTGGGGTGACGACCTCGTATCTGAAAAATGTCCAATGTTCAGGAGAGCCAGAAAACATGGCGGCCAAAGCACTATAGCGAATGGGATAGCCTTTCCTTTGACATGCCATGGTGGCTTCATTTTTGGAGTAAGACAGTTGGGATTTGGTCAGGACATCACTTAAACCATTATTTGATCATTTATCAAAAAAAAGTCATTTTCATCAAAATTTCATATACAAGGTCTTGTCACCCCAGCGATGAGTATCTACACTGCTCAGACAAGCATATGTGTGCAAAGCCATCAAATGGGTTGAAACCCATTGCTGTAGAAGTATAATGTGATAGTTCATTTGTATGCTTTCAACATGTAATTCTATTTGAAGAATCAAGTGAATGCATTATCATAATTGTGCTATTGTGTCAAATGTTCCGGAGCACCCCCCCCCCCCCCTTTGACTAATCTTTGTATTTCCTAACATTTTGATTTTATATCAAACTAAAACAGTCTATAAAATGTATTGTCGTTACTGCTCTTGCAACATGCAGAATTCTGTTTTTGATGACTTATTGTGGCCAAAATCAGTACGTCCGATTTACCTACATTAAATCTGTAGTTTAAAGCTGACAAAAGACAAAAAGTTGACAAAGATAAAGTACTTTCTTCTCTTTTAAATTTTTCTGAAGACTTAAAACTTATCGATTTGTAAAGAGCTGTCCACATTCTAATCTTACTTTGATTATGATGACTTGTTATTGCTTAAATTTTGTTTGTCAGCTGAACTATAGTACTCTCAAGACATTTTGACCAAGTTCCAAAATGGACATCCGCGCATCTGTGATATTAGGAAGGCTGGAAAAGGGAAAACAAAGCAAAATCAATGAAAAACAGCCAGAAAGAAAAGTCTAGCAAACATTGTTAACATTTATACCTGAAGATTAAAGTAAACAGAAAGAATAACAAGATACAGAAAGTGTGCAACAGCTGTGTGTGATTGGAACATTGCGATAAGAGTGTTGTTACATGTAACTGTTAAAGATGATGTTTCCTAGTGAAAGTTAAGGAAATTGGATGAACTCATTAATATTTACAAATATATAAAGGTTTTGATTTTGGATTTCATGTGCAACCCTCTATACATAGGAAATCTGCCCCCCCCCCCCCACAAAAAAAAATAATGAAAAATGTTATGTCCCAATGATAGGGAAAAAAGTAAAGAAGTGTCAGTGGGCACATAATCCATTTGTGGTCCTGGTGCTCATTTCTTTGTTAAATCAGCACTTGACATAGCTCTTCCAGAAGGCAGGGGGCATGATATTTGCTTTTAATAAGATATTGATAATTATGAGATTTTCTCATAGTTACTTACAGTAGGTATATGACTTCCACCTTAGAAATACTATAGAATTCTGCAAAGAGGTAATAGCTCTTGAAAGTTATCAAATACCATTAGAATCCTATATGGATTGTCTGATTTTCTGACTTTTTTTTTTTTTTTTTTTTTTTGCTGAGAGTTTCACAACTCTTTTTGCATTTGCACAATCTGCTCCTTGGTTTTGATAAATATTTCCTTTAAGACTTTCCCATGGTGCAGTTTATTATCCAGTCAAGTCAACTGGGCATTTTAGATATCAGGGTCAGCTTATGCTGGACTGAAGGATATGACAACATGCAATTACAACATGCTGAGTGAGGTTATTGCTGTTTCTTCTGTATATTGTCCCTGTCTTTTATGCTGAGGTCTTTATCTTGAAAGGTAATTTCACAGCTGGTTTCTGAAAATTCAACATGAAGATAAACTCAGTGCTGATGTTTGGAGCATTAGTCTATTCATTTTCCTCTCATAAAATAGTGTATGTGTGCACCAGTCAGTTAAGTATCAAAAGCAGTCACTATCAATAAATAGCAAAATATGTGTAGTATGTGTGAAAGTTATAATATATACAGTACAGCACAATGATATAGATTGACTAGACAGGTTAGTGATATGTTGCTTTTTGAAGGCGTTAGTTGTAGGCTTAGACATTTTCTTCTTTTTTTTTTATAAGCAATACCCCTTTTATGTTTTGCATTGTCCAAATATTGCTGTGTTTTCTAGTCTTTTTGTATGAATAGCACCAGTGTGCTTAGAAACACCAGTATAAAGCACCATATAAATGCAGTTATCTTTATTATTATTATCTTCAGGATTTTGAGGAGAGAAAATGCCTTTTCATATTAGTTCGCATTGTACATGAAAAGTCCAATGCTAGGGAAACAATGGAGAATTTATACAAGTGCAGTGACTGATGGCTTAAACCTTATTTCATTAAAGCTCTCCTGACTGAGAGTGATGCGGGCCTTTAAGAGGTTCGGCTTATTATCATACTTGTCCTCCTCTTAAGCGAGATGATTTCCCTCGGGAAGCCCCTGTGCACAGATAGCTGTCAAACACAATGTGCATACCTGGCAATCTTTGTGCTCCCATGGCGACGGGCGGCGGAAACACCAGGGTGCGTGTTCACACCCCTCTTCCAACCTCGCGTTTCAAACATGTCAGCACATCTCCACGGGTGTATAACGCCAATCCCTTGCACTTCGGAGCCAGAGAGGTATATTTGAATCAATGCGCCCTCGGCGACAGTGCGTTGTCTTTGCTGGAGTACATTCAAGAAATAAACTTTGATTTTTATCCCTAAAGAATAGAAATGTTTTCATAACATCATAGGGAGGACTTCACTTCAACTCCAGGGATCATATCTATCTGCAAATTGGTAAAAAGAATGCACGTATCGAGTTACGGCGACAGTTCTCCTGCCAACGTCCTGCCTTTTCTTCAACCACCACGATTACTACAGTCCCACATGCCTGTCTACATGTTTGCTTCGTAAGTTCTATGAAACACGTGTAATCTCGTAGAGTCGCAGTCGTGAAGACCAGTCGTTGCACTAAAACATTATGTGACTACATTTGGACATGCTTGGAAACGTACTGCGTGTCTATATTGTCCACATTGCTGATGCTATGGTTACTCATTGTCGTTTTGATTGATTGTGTGTGTGTACAGAGATCCATGCATAAAAACTGCAACTTAACCTAAACTCAGTCATGCTGTGGAACAGTGTGGTGAACTGAAAGACTGTCCTCAACAGTGCTACTGTTAGTACGTGTAATAGTATACCGCCAACTGCTAGCTGCTATACGTGCTGCACCTAGAACTATCACTACACGTTGTACCTGCTTATGTACCTACTCTAGTACTAAACGCAACAGTAGGTCTGTTTACGCTGCGGTATCTGTGCATGTGGACTCCTGGTCAGTCTGTTGCTGCTGACTATTCTGCTCAACACGAGAGTGACTAGATCTAGTGACTGCAGTGGGTACCTATATGTACGTGCGTATGAGTGGTAGTGTCTGACATTGTTGAACTGCCACATTATCAACATGCCCAAGCCCTTAACCCGTCAGGATACCTCTGCATCTACTTCTTCAGACATTGCATGTTCTCTCCCGGTCCCATCTGCGGCATCGGTCTCGGATGCTGTTCTCGAACTGTTCCAAAATGAGGCATTCCTGAAGAAGATTCATGATCTTGTGCGAACTATTGCTCGTGAAGTGGCTGACACTTCTTTTGCAAAACTTAGTCAATTGATTGAGCAAAATGAGGGAAGGCTGCACGAGGTAGAGGTGAAGGTTGAAGAGAGGAAACATCGTCTGGAGGAGTTGGAAAAGGAGATAGAAAGGAAAGAGAACAGAATCTTCAAATTGGAAGCAGCTGCAAACGATCTCCAGCAGTATTCGCGCAGATCCTCTTTGAGGATCTTTGGTGTGCCGGAAAAAGAAAAGGAAGATACGGATCAAATTGTGTGTGATATTGTGTCCAGCAAACTTGGCGTCCCGATAACGCGAAATGACATCGATCGCTCACACCGAACCGGAAAGCGCTCAAGGGATGGTAAACACCACCGTTCCATCATCGCAAAGTTCTGTTCGTACAGGAAGCGATCTGAAATCATCAAAGTACGTAAAAAGCTCAAGAACTCTGGGATCACAATTCAAGAGGATCTGACACCCCAAAATGCAGAACTCTACACAAAAACCTACAAAAACCCCAAAGTCAAAGCGGCATGGACACATGATGGCAAAATCATTGCCTCAATCCAAGCCTCAGGTGGAAAGATGATCACAAAAATGATCACTTCAGACAAAGACCTAAGAAGCCTGTGAGTTGTCGCATACAGATATTGAGATCAATGTGTAATTAATGTTCTGTCATTCTGAAAACAAAAAATACTCCCTGCAGTATGAATTTGTTGACTTAAGCTTCTGCCTGTTTTTTTTTTTTTTTTTTTTTTTTTTTTTTGGACTTAAATAAAGTTTTGTTTTTTTATGATTGTACATAAACTGTGTATGATTTTATTTGCATTGTGTATGCTTTTTAAGTTGTATTTTTGATACTGTATTTATTCATTTATTTTTTAACAATACATTTTAACCTTTGTAGTATGTTTAATTCATGTCTGTGTGTTACATGTTCACAGCCTGTTTATTCTGAAGAAGTATCACTGCTTTGTAATTTATGTACCCATCTGGTGCATGTAGAATGTATTCCTAATTTTTCACTCGATGATTTTGAAAAACTTGGTGAAAGTGAAAGATTATCCTGGTATTGTCATGTATGCATTGGTAAAGAATTACCTTTTAATATGCACTCCTCTGATACTGATTTTTATAATGCAATACATACTTTTTTCAATTCTGAAACAATGCACTCTCATCAATCAGACTTTTGTTGTGTTGACAATGATATTAAGGATTTTTTGAAGGAAGATATGGATAGTGAGACTTCAAAATATTTTACCCCAGCTGATTTTAGTGCATTTTATAATTGTAAATATAAAAAATCATTTTCTGTTTTTCATATGAACTGCAGGAGTTTACCAAAACATTATGAAGATATTACACTGTTATTGGATTCTTTTGAGTGTTCTTTTAATGTTATTGCATTGACAGAAACTTGGTTAGATTCTAGCAATGCAAAATGTTATTCTTTTTGTGGATATAATATTGTCAGTAAAGAAAGGATAGATAAGAAGGGAGGAGGATTAGCTCTTGCCATTAAACAAGATCTGAAATATGTTATGAGACCAGATATTAGTATATTCAATGATGTATGTGAAACGTTGTTCATTGAAATACATAAATCTCATAAAAATGTTATTATTGGTGTGTGTTACAGACCACCCTGTAAATCTGTAAAAGGTTATCTCAATCATTTGAAAGAGATATTATCTGTTGTTAATTCAGAGCATAAGGAATGTATATTGCTTGGAGATTTTAATATAGATTTGATGAAACTTGATGTTAGCTCTTATTCACATGAATTTTTAGAAACATTTTATGCCCATTCATTCTTGCCTATGATAAGCAAACCTACAAGAATAACGGATAAGTCAATGACTTTGATTGATAATATTTATTCAAATTATGATGATAATGTGAGTGCTTTTTCTGGGATAATGGTGACAGATATATCTGATCATTTACCTATTTTTTATGTACTTAATAATGGTGTTTCTGATGATGGTGGTATTGATAAACAGCAGATGCAGTATGAAGTAAATGATGTTAATATGTGTAATTTTATGCGGCAATTAGAGGAATATAATATCATGTTTAAAGAAAATAACAGTAAGCATCCACAATATTTATATACAGATTTTATAGAGTTTTATTGTAATGCATTTGATATGTGTTTTCCACTGAAGTGTGTAAAGAAAAAACAAATTAATAAACCTTGGTATTCGTATGAATTGAAGAAACTCTGTTCAAAAAAGGGCAGGTTGTATAAGAAATTTATTAAAAATCCTTCCCAGTACCGAAAAGAATGCTACCTTAAATCTCGTAATGTATATACCAATGCTGTTAAAGCTGCCAAACGAAAGTATTATTTTTGTAAATTTCAGAATTTAAAAGGTGATATATCTAAAACGTGGAAGTTAATTAATGATGTATTAAACGTACGTAAAACAAGGGTTCAACAAAAGGTTTTTCAGCATGATGGTAAAGTATTAGAAAATCCTGAAGATATTGCACGACATTTTAATCATTATTTCATTAATGCTGGAAATAAGATTGCTAAAGGCTGTAGGCAAAGTTTTTTCACTCACAGAGATTTTTTATGTGGAAATTTTAATCAAACTGCTTTTTTTAAACCTGTAAATAAAAAAGAGATTATTGATTATGTTTTAGCTTTGAAAGATGGAAAGGCTCCAGGATATGATCAAGTTAAGTCTCTGGTAGTTAAGAGAGTAATTCATATAATATGTATACCTTTGTGTTCAATTTTTAACCTCTGTCTTGAAACAGGCCAAATACCAAAGGAATTAAAGTTAGCAAAGGTTATTCCGATTCATAAGAAAGGACCAGTTGATGTGTTTTCAAATTACAGGCCCATTTCATTATTACCCTTGTTTTCTAAAATATTTGAAAAGTGTTTGTATGTTAGATTGCAAGGTCACTTAGATAAACATGGAATTTTGTATAAAAAGCAGTTTGGATTTCGAGCTAAACATTCTTCATCTCATGTTTTGTTGGATTTTATGTTGAATTCATCAAAAGCAATAGAGAATAAAGAAATAATAGTTGGGATTTTTCTGGATTTTAAAAAAGCATTTGACTCTATTAATCATGAAATATTATTGGATAAATTATGTTTTTATGGGATCCGTGGAGTAACACTTGAATTGTTCCGTAATTATTTGTTTGATAGAAAACAGTTTACTGTATTTTCTGATTATAATTCTTTACATGAAAAAGTTGTGTGTGGAGTACCTCAAGGGTCAATATTAGGTCCCCTTTTGTTTTTGCTATTTATAAATGATTTATCAAATATTTCTAATGTCATGAATGTACTGTTGTTTGCTGATGATACTAATCTATTTTTTAAACATGAAAATGTAGAATGTTTGGCTAAAATGATTAACACGGAACTGTGTAAAGTTAGTAATTGGATAAGTGCAAATAAGTTACAATTGAATTATGAAAAGACGCACATGATGATTTTTAACTCTCGTAAGAAAGATACAAGTACATTGAAGGTATTTATTGATGGCCATGTAATAACAAATGTAAAGACAACTAAATTTTTAGGTATTAGTATTGACTCTGATCTAAAATGGAAGACACATGTGAATGAAATATTGTTGAAAATATCTAAGATTATTGGAGTTATGAGTAAATTAAAAACGTGTTTGCCAAAATGTATTCTTTTAACCATTTATAATTCATTAATCCTTCCTCATTTGTTATATAATATCATTGTTTGGGGTGCTTGTAGTAAGTATTTATTGCATCGTATTTTCCTACTGCAGAAAAGAGCGGTACGTATCATTTCAAAGTCTTCATATGATAGCCATACAAAGCCATTGTTTCATGAATTGAATATACTGCCAGTATTTTTACTTTATGATTACCAAGTGATTTGTTTTATGCATTCATATACTAATGATAGGTCGCCAGAATTATTTGATAATTTGTTTGTGCAAAATAGGTCAATTCACAATTATAATACAAGAAGTGCAAATGATTTTCGTGTGCAATACGGAAGGTTCTCGTTTACAAACTCTAATATCATATGCAGAGCACCAGAATTATGGAATATGTTACCTGAAAATATAAAACAATGCAGTGCTGTGAAAAGTTTTAAAGTAAAGTTGAAAAAATATTTATTACAAAAGTTTATATCAGATAATTAGTTTTTTTTTTTTTTTTTATAATCAGGCTGAGTTATTGTGATATGTGTGCGTGTATGTGTGCGTATGTACATAATGTCTCAATGTTTTTGATATGCATGTTAATGACAACTTATACTTTATATGATTGTTGTTGGATCTTCAAGTTATAAGTTATTTCATTACTTTCTGGAGATCCATCCATTTGCCATTCATATTATTGTCTCTATTTTTTTTTTCAATTGTCTATGTAAATTGTACTTTTACTTGTGTGTTAATGATATATATCATGTCTTTGTACTTGTTCATGTTGTTCATGTTGACATGGAAATGGAAAATAAATTCAATTCAAATTCAAATTCAAAAAGAGTTTGTTTGCAAAAACCGATAGGTCCATATTTGTCAAATGGAGATATTTGCGATTAAAGGTCAAGAAAAATAAAGAAAATAATAAGAAAGTTTTTGCTTCTTTGACCATAACTTCAAAAATATACCTTTATATGTAGTGACCAATGTATCATCTTAAAGGTGTTATTTTGTACTTTATGACAGAGACCGTACTTCAAAATCTTCAAAAATGGACTTATCGGTTTTTGCAAACAAACTCTTCAAAATCTTCTTCAGGGGGTCAAGTGCATGCGTCTGGTGCAAATCTATGGGAGATGTCAGTCTTGGAGGGAAGGGCTTAACTTCCACGGTGCCAGTTTTTATAGTTTTGTTTCTGTCATTATTATGTACACCTGTACAAACTGTGATCTTATCCATCGAGGACAAGCTGATTGCTTTAACATGCATTTCTCATAGACACCTGCCTGATTTTATGTGCCTGGGACTACAGTCTTCAGTAGGTTAAAAGCACACACACATATTACATAAGCTAGCATAGTTATTTCACATTTGGTACAAAAAATAAAGCTGGAATGAATTTAACCAACAGTTGTGGTCAGACAGGCCTTAACCCATTAAAGACTAGTCCTGAGTATAATCGGGCAGGTGTCTTTGGGAAATGTGTGTTATAGCTAACCTTATCCTCAACAGGTTAACAATGTGTTATCACATATTGCCTCCATAAGATAAATGACTGTGTAAAGTTTTATTACGGCACACATGTTTTCCAATGCATATACACGTACAGTGGGTTAAGTTGTTTGGTATCAAAATGAAAACACCCCTCCCCCCCCCCCCTTTGAACCCGGTATACTTTGTGTGTAACCCTTTCTGTGCTTAGAGTATAGTGATTAGCACAGAAAACCTCAA
Organism: Diadema setosum; assembly: GCF_964275005.1. Lineage (NCBI taxonomy): Eukaryota > Metazoa > Echinodermata > Echinoidea > Diadematoida > Diadematidae > Diadema > Diadema setosum. The sequence continues at coordinate 5,471,941 of NC_092701.1, forward strand.
AGCTTTATACACATTATCCAGTATCTGTGGCACAGGGGTTAAGGTTACAAAATTTGAAGGTTTTATCCTGCATAAACTTGGCTAACACGGGGAGACATTTGTGCCAATTTGTGAGAGTCTGAGATTGGTATTTTGGCAATATTGCCCTTTAGATTCACAGCTGAATTCTATAAACAGTTGGCATGCCCGTCTCTGAGTCAAACCCCTATAGATTGATGAATTTGGGGAAAATTTTTGAGCAAATCCTAATCCTTTTTTTTCCTTCTTGCATATGGACCATGAAGGATAAAGAATGTTGGATACATACTATGATTTCAGGCTGTGTTAAAAACACAAGCAAAAATCATGCCACTGCAAGTGGATGCAGACATGTTTGTCTTCCAATCAGCAAGGCAAACTGATGTTCAACTCATCCAATCTTGCAGTCCGTAGATCTCCCTGGCAACCATATTGAAGAGGCAGTGGATGTTAGTCCACCCCGACTGAGCATGAGGGTCACAAATATCAGGACATGAGGCCAGTATGTACATTCCTTTTCTTCTTCTTTTTTTGTCTCTTCCATACCACCCAACACAGAAATTGTCACGTTGTTGGCGTTCCCTGCGCACCGCTGTCCTCCACAGAACAGTAAACACTGACATTTGCTTCTCTCGCCTTTGTTGCACTGAGAGGAAAATTAATGTTTTATGATTTCTAAAAGACACTGCTGAAAGTTGACAGGAAAAGGAGTTGTTGTAAAGGTATAATTCTGTGCATGGTATTGGAATATGTAATAGTAAACTGGTCTTTGTCATAATGCATGGAATTCAAGGTGTATCATTATAGATATTCTATCCAGTATAACCCTTCACTGATCAAGGATCTATTCTGTGTTAGAAGAATCAGCAGTGTATTGTGTTTTTTGTGCTTTCTTGAAACAAATGACAACAAATAAACAAGAAGCGACTCAGAATATTAGAATAATAACAGCTGAGCAACCTTGTTGAATTCTAATCACAATACATACTTGAGGCTTTCCATTTCATTACCTCATTCAAGGTCTAGTTGAACAAAATGCTTCAAATGATTTGAAGAGGTAAATATTTTGTTTCCATCTTACTGATATGTCATTCTTGAAAATACTACATATCATCAAAAACATGATCTTTTCAATTTTGCTAAATTTTAATGCTCTTGGGTGTTCTCTGCAGCCTCTGTGGATGACAAGCACAAAAAAAAGCAGTTTGTAATGGCAACCTTCTGGGGCTTATCCAATGACTTTATACATTTCAAAGACAGAGAACTTCATGATTCCGTAAACCAAACTCAGTGTTCACGTTCCCAAAAGGTGTCATCATCCTCCATGACATAACGGGAGGCGGGCTGACATTTCATCTTTGGGCGTTATTTTGATTTCTTTCAGGTAACGAGTTTGCTCATTAGGAGAGTCTCTGAACAAGCACCCATCTGGTGAACGGATAAAACCAAAAATGAGATGGATTGAGGATACCCTCTGAGAGGAATTCGCAAACATCCGTGTTAATGTCGCGTGCAGCCTTGCGGAGGTGTCGCGAAGCGGTGTTGACATTTCATTCTTCTGGGGATGAGTTGTTTGGTTTTTTCCAGTGTGTCGGTACATTACCAATCTGCCTGGGGATAAGGGTGACTGTGAATGGGTCCAATCACGTTTGTCCCCTCCTCAATCACCCGGCAGTCGTCTTGATATTTGTTCCACGTTTTTCGCACGAATCATGGCAAGAGAAAAATTACATCAGTGCATGCAAGTGTCACATTAGCACAAACTACATGGTTCCTGCGTCTGGCCCAGTTGTTAAAGATGAAAATTTCTCCCTTATGAAATCCTGATTGTTAACTTTGCAATATGTTCTCATTTTAGAACTAGAGTGTTCTTGTCTGCATATGACTGAAATGGTAGGTTAATTTTGTTTTTAAAAAAATGTTATAGAATGTTTATCATTTATCATTTATCATTTACATGTATATTCATCATAGACCTAATACGGTCAATACATCTGGCCACCCAAAACCGAGCAAATTTGTTGAAATTGTGACCATTCATTCATTCATTCATTCATTCATTCATTCATTCATTCATTCATTCATTCATTCATTCATTCATTCATTCATTCATTCATTTCTTTTATTTCCACATGGTCATTTGTTTCCTACAAACCTACAAGCTGTTCTTCCACAAGTCCGATTTTCTGCACAACTTTAATGAGTTCTAGGCTGATGTGATTATCATCAGAGTGTATATTCCTACGATCATCCAATGTCTTCCTCAATTGAACACACCACAATAAGTTGTGGATATACTTGCATGTTTGAAGGCCGATTCTTGGAAATATTGTTGACAATGTTACCTCTTTGTCAGTATATTTCCAGAGGGGCAGGAGGACCTGCAGCAAATGCGTGGAAATATTCGCCAGACCCAGTTTAAACAGCAGCAGGCAATGATGTAGATGATACGTAATAAACGGTTAACTTCCTTCGACGGAGATTTGCATACAGATGGAAATTATGCACCATCAGTAAGGATATATTTCGATGTCAGTCAGTGCAAAGGAATAAAAAAAAAAAAAAAAAACCAACAGAATATATAAATGACCTACTATGCAATATTGAAGAATGACTGATTTTTTTGATATTCCTGGTTGATTGGGAATACACGTACTGTACCTCTTCAGGTGGCCAGGGTTACTTGCACACAATATGGGGTAGAAACTTTATTGCAAAGTAGATGAACTACCTCAATTTACTATTGTATTATCATGGGTGTCAATATTTGGATATGTTTCAATATAGTTTTTTTTTTTTTTTTTTGGGGGGGGGGGTTCTTGGGGGTTCTTGTGATGCAGAGGGGCTCTGATCTTTATTTTCAATGTTAGAATTGTTAATTGCTTGATTTTGTGTCAGTTCTCTAGAGAGTAAAATAACAGAAAAGCAAAAATATTACACAATATTCAGGCCCTGTAAGACTGTACAAAGCTGCCCTGTTTTTTTGGTTTTTTTTATATATATATATATATTTTTTTTTTTATTGATTTTCAAAGCTGCCCTGTTGTAATTAGCACACTGATGAACAGCTCAGGGTTTAAAGTCAGTCCCATTATCCATAAACTCCAAATCCCATCTTATTCCTACATGTAATAGGGTTGATATATATATATATATATATATATATGTACATATTTCTCCTTCCTTTCTCAAATCTCACGTATATATATATATATATATATATATATATATATATATATATATATACATACATACATATATATATATATACATACATATATAGTAAAACAATTAGTAGAAGAAGAATGCCATCAAAAAATAAATCATAGATCTTGAAGATTTTAAAAATGGAGCATAGCTCTCAAATACTGAAAGGCAAGTTCACACTCTTCATCAGTGCCCATGGTATATATATGTATATTAATACATCCCCTCCCCTCTTGCTTTCTCCGAGCCACTCTATCATAAGATGCTGATTTGTGCCTTGTGTATTGGTAAGTGGCTTTCCTGCCTCTGTCCAGAAATTTGAGCAAGGCAAGATAATCCCCTCCCAGATGCGAGCATTTGTAAAATGGAGGAATTAAGGAAGACCAATGAATGTCAGTATAGAATGAATGCATATATCATCGTTGAAACATTCTCGGTCTGATGCTGCATAACAAGAGGCTGATAGAAAGAGGGGAAGTCAGACATCTAGTCTGCAATGGTCTGTGGAATAATTTCTTAGACTGGCTGTATTCTGATATGCGGTAATCAAGGGTAGTGGGGTCTTACATGTTGAAAATGGGGTTTAGTAGTAGAGCATCATCCATTGTTTGTTTGTTTGTACATTTTCCATCTGAGAAGATGGCTGGATAGCCCATATTCAGCTACGCTACCTGGTCTTCCATGGTGTCCTGTTGGATGTGAGGTGGGACTACTTCACCGGGTTAAACACCCTGCCCTTTGCGATGAATGAATGAAGCGGGATCTTTACGTGCATGAGTTGTGACCCTCTCACACTCGGGACCTCCATTTTATGTCCTATCCGAGGGACAAGAGTGTTTTGCCTCTTGCTGGAGGGGACGGTATGATTACGCACAACATTGCTCAGTCCAGACTCAGGTATCGAATCCTGGTCGCTTGGGTCAAAGGCAGACACGCTACTGACTGAGCCAACTCACCATTCAAGGAATGTGATGTGTAACTTGCAATCATCCATTCATGATTTCTACCTGCACGAATTTATCTAAACCAATGATTTCCTCTTCTGTATTTCAAAATTGGTCTGCTCATCGTAATCTATTGATAGAGTGTTTTTGTGATGAATAAGTCCTCAAATGATACAGATGAGTGTTCTGTAATTAGATACATTGGACAACTTGAATCCCTGAAAAAGATGTCCTCACCTGGCATACTTAGAAATATTGGTTTTCTTTTCAAGACTCTAAACACCCAATGATTTCTCATTACATTGAGTACTGTATCTTTTTATTAACTGTGATCACCATGATATACAAGTACAGGCTCTTCTATGTACCTGATAAAGATGACATAAAAAGCAGGATTTTGCAAGGATGCAACTTTTATCAGAGAATGTCTTTGGGTTACGGCAGACCTATATATGGTGAGGTTGTTTGTGCTGAATTCTATGACGCAGGCATGTCTCCACTTTGCTGTCTCCAGAGTGATTCAGGATTCAAGGGATAATTCACCTGTCATCATCACCAAATCTTAGGATGATTAGCCACTGACCACTAACTGTACATAAAACTGAGAGAATCTTGATGGGTGCATGGCTTCCCTGGCTACTATAACTGCAAACCCCAAAAGAACACCGCGGACTCACAAAGCATTACGATCCGACGCCGCAAGGCGTATCAATGGGCCTGGGCTGGTATCTATGGTGACGACATCCCGTTTCTTCTCCCTCGAACGATTGGAATGAAGTATGTTTGCGCATGTGTGCAATATTCGCCTGGAGCTGACTGACAGTTAGTCTCGTGCCCCAGACTCCTTATTCTCCCTTGATTGCCTCCTGAGTGACAGATCTGCCAGTCATCCTTCAGGCATAGGTCATACACTACGACACGAAAACAACTCATCCTAATGGAGAAGTCATCAGAGAATACATCACTTACAAGTTTTACCTCATTTGTCAGTACAGATTTCAATTGGCAATACAGGTCATCTTTCAAGATGGCAGATTATCCAGATATTTCTTCACTCTGTCTTGCACAAATTTCTGTTGAAAATTTTACATTGTTACTCCTTAGAAAGTTTTGTCCAGTGCTCTTTGAGGCTGTGTGGTGGTTGAGCACTTAGAGACAAGTTCAGATGAGCAACACATAGGGTAATGTATTCTGACAAGCCACTGATGACTTTCTCACGCTGAAGTGCAACATCCACAGGAGCGTGTGTGAACCGGTGAGGCACCCAATTAGTCACTCGGGATAATTGGGGCTGGTGTGAACACACCCTGAATCACCCCGAGGCAGTGTACATTAGTTACCTCCATGACAGGAATAGTGCACTTTGTACCTCAGTATACATGTACACTGCATTTCGTAGGGGAAAAGAACTAATAAGAGTTCGGTGAACCAGTCTTCAATTTGGCTTTAAAGGTGTGCTAACATTTATGTTATTTGTTTCTGAAGTTTAATTCCAAAACTTTACATTCAAAGCATAATGGTCCATCATTCTAAGTGTGAGTGGGGGGAGATGGATGCAGTTCAATATTATGGAGTCAAAAATGCAAAATGAGTTTGTTGTCCTGTGACTGCAAAAGCTGTTGTTCAAACTATTCTCTGCAGTTTGGCCTAATCTTAAAATAAAAAAAAAATGCATATTTGATCATGTTTAGAGGAGGACAGATTAAGAGACAAAAGGATGAGAGAGAAGAGAGAGGGAGATGGGAAATTAACAAGAGATCTTAAAAGAGAGAAAAGTATTTCATTGCTTGTAAGTTCATTGACATGTTTCAGTACCAGTGGCTGATCCAGGGGGAATGCACTGGGTGCACCCACCCCCTTTATTATTTGTTAAAGCAAATGAAATAAAAAGAAAAACAAAATGGGGAGGGGTGCATGGGCCAACTTTAATTTTGTAAAGGGCCCCCCTCTTTATGGAATTCCTGGATCTGCCCCTGAATACGACTTCAGAATGGAACTTGACGTTTCTTGGAGACTAGAACTGGGTCAGATTCAAAGCATTTATATGATGCAGTGCTACTGTAAGTATGGAAGTCAAGGCCATAGACATCTTGGAAGTCAATTTCAAGTTAGCAAGATCACCATGAATGCTGATAGAGGAAACTCCAGATCATGAAAATCTGTGCTCACAAACAGACTGTTATGAGCAATTTTGGATCACAGTGAGATTTCAGGGTACTGATTGATTTATTTAGCTCAATATTCAATATTCATGTCATGAATTATTTCCTCATGCTTGTTGCTTTTTAACCTGTTGAGGAAGAGTCCCGAGTATACTCGGTCAGGTGTCTATGGGAAATGCGTGTTGTAGCTAAATCTAATCTAAATATAAAAAGTAACATTTTATATTCATTGTAGGACGCTGAATAGGGCTGGAGCTTTAATGTGCATAGCATTTTCATACCTTACCTGTTGCTAGTCATTCATTGGTTATGTCATCTTTTATGCTGTATAGTGAAACAATTTAATAAGCCACTTCGGGGTTAGCTCATGGGAACATGAGTACAAAATGACCTTTCTTCTAGCTTTCTCAGTTGATTAGGCACTCCACTAGTTTCAAGCAACATAGAATGTATAAGCTAATTGCCTGATGTAACAGTTTATGGAATCCATCAGCCATGTTCAAACAAAGGATGAACTTGCGTAGACCAGAACTGGTGACCAGAATGATCCATCATTTAGCGCATTGGAAAGCATCCATTTCATTATTTTACATTTAATGTATTAACAATATTTTTTCCATTGATATTGTCAAATACCACTTCTGCTGTCAAGTGAATGTGCTGGGAAGCACCACTTTATAAAGTTCACTTCAATAATCTTTTTCTACTGAATGTTCAAAGTGGAACCTCGAACTGGCTTATTCATCTACATGAGGAACTCTCCTGAACAACTCTTATTCAGATGCTGTTTGCAATATAATTTGCAACAATGTTTCCTGAATAAGGACTAACACATATAAAGTTTCCTACTTTCATTTTTTTTTCTCCAATGCAAGCCTGGATTCTATTCTCTATTGTTTATTTCCGTTGTTGATTACAGTCATTCTTTCAAGCTCAAAGGAAAGAGCTTAGTCCTTTTGGCAAATGGGGATTAGTTACATAAGCAGTATGATCAGGTACTATATAAAGATAGATATGCTGTGATGGAAATGGTCTTTACCATATAGTAGAGGCTACTATGTAATCCCGTGAGATTTCCGTGCCAAAATTGATTTTTTTCGCTAACTTTGTCAATTTGGGGATGCTGAATCCAAAAAACTTTGGTTCCATTTTTTCTAACCACGACTTCAGCCGCCATTTTTAATTTCAAAATGGCCGCCCTAGCAGACTGTATTTTGACCCATATTTCACAAAGTGAGCATTGTAGAAGCTTAAAATTTGGTGCAAAATGCATGGGTGTGATGTCAGACACTCTGATAAATCTTTGTCTCATATTGTGGATTGTTTTGATACAATTTGTAGGCTGCCATTTTGAATTTCAAAATGGCTACCATAGCAAGCTGTATTTTTACCCATATCTCATAAAGTGAGCATTGTAGAAACCTCAAACTTGGTGCAAAATACATTGTTATAATGTCAGACACTCTGATTTATCATTTTCTGATATTGTGGCTTGCTTTGTAGAGTTTGTAGGCCGCCATCTTGAAATTCAAAATGGCCGCCATAGCGTTTTTACCCATATATCTCAGTTTGCAATTATTGTAGAAGCATCAAATTTTCAAGAATGCACATGCTTGTGGTGTCCAACGGTCCAGTACAGCTGTTTCCTAATTGTGGATCATTAGATAGGCCACCATGTTGAAATTCAAGATGGCCGCCATAGAAAACATAATTATAATACTGTGGTAAGCGCTTAGGTGAATGTGCCAAAATTGTCCTAGTTAGACTGAATTTATTTTCAATTCACGCAGAATGACAGCCATCTCTCAATTCAAAATAGCCGCCAGAAATTCAACTTATGTAAGGATGAGGTTCTAATTACGTCATCAAGAGATGCTGAGGGGCAAAAACTGCATAAGGGGGGAGGGGGCATACCACTATCCGATAGTGTGGGCAAGCGTGTAAGCGTTACATCCCGTATAGCCAAAAAACCACTAAAACGGTTTGTTTTTGCCTCTCGGGCAACACGCTATTTTGCGTTGTGGAACCTCGTTAATGATTATATTTAATCCCAATCAATGAATATTTGTACAAAAGCAAGCATTGATGTAATTGAAGGTGATCTTCAAAAACTTGATGCTGCCTAAAGAGAATGAAGACAAACAAGGAAAAGTCTCGCAATGGCAAGAAATGCTATGGTCACCCTACCAGGCATCCCATTCACAAGCTTGTTTGTTGGCCATAAACTGAAACACTCAAGGTTTGCTTGATATATTTCTGGAATAACACAGAATGAAGAATAAGTAAGTAGGCTTTTTCCTGATTGCCCTTGAGTGGGTCATCTTCAATTATCAAGATTTCGAAGATGCTTACTGCTGTACAGCCAATGATTCTAAAACTACAAAGGAGTAATGATAGCTCAGTTCTGTGGCGCTTGCATCCATCAGAATTCCTCCACAACTTAGAAGATCATCACAGGAGGGTAATGTAAGAAATTGTCACTGCCTTGAAGCTGATGAATGTGGTGTTTGGCCGTCAGGTATCAGAAACATTCAAGGGAGATACTCTAGAAAGAGGTGAAAAGGGCAGTTTTAATGTTCTGTACTATAAAGAATTTGTATCTGAGAGAATTAGAATATATTAATCTCTGGATTATTGTGAGAAAGGCCAGACATTCAGCTTGTGCAAAAAAAAAAAAAAAACACCATGTAAGTTTGGATCCAAAGTCATTAAGCTTAAAAGGGATCATCAATTCTTCATATCATTTCTACTGGTTCTACAGCCTGATAGACTTGTCATTATCAAGTCATTTCTGAACGATACAATTATTGAAAGGTATAAGTTCTAAGCAATTCCACAATCACTCTTCATCTCATTGTTTCATGGCCTTCTCGTCATTCCTGCCCATGCCTTAGAAACTCACAAAACTGAGCCAAATAATCATCCTGAAAGTTGAAATACTGAGCAGTCAATTCCATCTGACACAGAGACCACATCATGGAAAGAAAATAAAAGAGTTCATCAAAGATGCCATGGGAATTACTGTCACCCGTCACTCACAACAGATAGCCTATACCATTTTATGTATTAGAGCAACGGGAAAATCAGAGATATGGATGATTATTACGTAGACACTAACATTTCAGTTCTCCTGACGGATCTTGTAAGTTTGCTTTACATACTGCATTGCATGTTGTCTGCTCCATCACTGGAAAAATAAATGATAAAGGTACAATTGACAATTTTGAGAGATTATGCTCTGCAGTTTGTTGCGATAAAACAGGAACAACTAAAGGTCTGCTTTTTCATGCCTTTCATGGTGCTGGCTGAAGTTGAAAATTTGAGGACGTCTCCAAGAGCAGATGGACCAAGAAGTATCTAAGCCATGAATCATGCAGAATGTGCTATGACACAGTCTGTGCCTCCAGAAGTTTGGCGTGGATGACTTCAATCAGGACAATTTCCTGCTTTACCCTCGTAGAGACTTGATACAATATATCCAGAGAACGAACCTCGTAAACTCTCACAACCTAATTTGTGCCTCTTATACCCATGAATATGATATACTAATATTAGATTGTAGATATTTCAAAAGGGTTTTTTACATGCATAAATCGTTCAATTATTATAAAATGCTTCGAGCTTCCTACACCAACGGTAGCCACAAAATTCATTATCATGCTGAAAAGCAAGAAATGCAAAAGTCATTATTTCTGGAAGAATTTAGAACTAATTCTCCCCTATGTACAGCTTTAGAGTGTTGTTTCTTTTAAAAACACGTGCAGGGAATGAGCCTAGAAAACATTTAATTATCTAAGTGGCTATCCCATGAATTATTAGAGTATATAGGGCTAATATTGTAAGTTCTTACAACCAAATCGTCTAAATGGGGCATTATTTACTCACTCAGACACAGGTTTTTTTTTGGTTTTTTTTTTGTTTTTTTTTTTTTTTAAGTCATTTGTTTTTAACATCAAAATCACATGATTTCCCATTCACAAATTTTACCCAAACCCTATGCTTTTAAAGGAATGTTCCACATGGCAGCCCTTTTGCATTTCAACACAACAGTGTACCTACAGGACAGGAAACACTTCCGCTCACGCAATATTTAATGAAGTGTTTGACTTATACATAATCGTTTCACCATGCTTGGGTCATTACAGATCTTACAGCACCAAATATGGTCAAAATACTTCTTGAATTTCAAGAGTGGCGACCAATACAAATAATCCAATATTACAGAATGTATAAGCCCTACGTGTGTTGGTGTGTTTTAAAGAATGTACACTGTACGCCACCATAAATTGATATTAATTGATATGTCTAAAAGTTGCTTGTAACCAGAGATATTAGCTGAAAAGCAGCCATTTTGAATTTTAATTTTTTTTTTTTCAAGGCAGCCTTGAAAGTGATCTGCAATTTTAGGGATGGGAAAAGTGCATCTGAATGTCCAACATCATGAGCCCGGTTTATGCCCGAAATCAAAATGTGAACTGTCTGTATTGCATACATCATGAGATATGGGTCAAAATATACATTCAGTTACGGCGGCCATTTTGAATTTCAAGATGGCCACCTTTGATATCAAAATGAACCATCGTTTCAGAAAAAGATGTTTCAGAATGTCTTACAACATATGCATGCTCTCTGCCCCAAATTAGAACCTTACACAATGCATACGGTGTGAGATACCGGTGCAATTACATTTGTTATGGTAGCCATTTTGAAATTCAAGATGGCCGCTAAGGAAAATGATCCATCATTAAATAAAAGAATGCATATATTAGCATGACTGACATCATATGCATGCTTTTTGCTCCAAATTTATAGTCTACATAATGCTTACAACTTGAGATATGAGTAAAAATATATTTAGCTATGGCGGCCATTTTGAATTTCAAGATGGCTGCCTAAAAATTGTATCAAAGCTATCTACAATATTAGAAAATGGTGTATCAGAATTTCTGACATCACAAACATGCTTTTTGCATCAAATCTGAACCTTCTATGATGCTCACATTATGAGAATTGGGTCAAAGTACAGTTTGCTATGGCGGCCATTTTGAAATTCAAAATGGCGACTGAAGACGTGGTCGGAAAAAATGGAACCAAAGTTTTTTGGATTCAGCACCCCCAAATTTACCAAGTTAGCTAAAAAAAATCAATTTTGGCACGAAAATCTCACGGGACCCAATATTTCGACATAGTAGACTGTACTAATAGCATATAATATAAAGATGTAATATACTACTTCCTAGCAACAACTATTTCCTAAATATTAGTGATCTCTCTATGTATAAAGGAAGAGCATAACTTACCATCTTCCAAGGTTTGAACTTGGTAAACCTCAAAGTGATTCAGTATGTTATGGCTGTTTTAGAATTAGTTTCTGACATATTAGGCATCAGACAGGCCTATATAACTGCTTAAAATTGTTAAACAATGTTCATATTTCAATTTAAATCCAGAGTACATTATGTAGGTACCCTACCTCCTTTCTCCTTGTGTAGATGTCAAGGACCTGAAATTCTGTGAATTAGTTATATTATGTCTTCTTCTTCTCCTTCTTCCACATCTGCTATACAAGAAATAAAGAAATCTGAAACCTTGCAGTGTCATGTTTGACAACATTTGAAAAGACAAAATGTATCTTCTAGAATTTCATTCATCCATCCCTCTACTTGCCATGTTGGAAGTGTAAATATTTGTCTTTTTAATGCAAAGATCCCACTGAGAAGGGAATGTCTCATGCCATCTCTCTCTTGGGATGCCTTCCCGGTTGCCATACAGTCAGACCATTATGTTATGTTACTCCCGCACGCACTGCGCACGGGGTCGCTTCGTGCGGCTGCGTGCAGGTTCGTGCGATCTCGCACGGGAGCGTATGGCTCCGTGCGCCCCTGTACGCACCTGTGCGTAGTCGTGCACCTCCGTGCGGATCTGCACGCCCCCGTGCAGATCTGCACGCCTGCGTGCGGATCCATACTCCCTCGCACGCTGTCGCACGGACCCGTGCGGGTCGGGCGCACGGTCCCGTGCGGGTCGGGCGCACGGACCCGTGCGGCTTTTGGGTGCGATTTCGCACGGCCCCGTGCCGCCAGTGCTTGGTTCCCGCATGATCCCATCTCACCTCCCTGGTTCCCGCAGTGCTTACACGGTACGTGTGTATCAGGTGTATACCGCGTGCGAGTCCATGCGCCATTCCCCGGCCGACAGTTTCAGCGCAAGCGTGAAATGAGACGATTCCCGACAATACGAAAGGCTTGTTACTTGCGCCAAGGAGCTTCAAACCCTTGCTTGCTTATTGCCAGTCTAGTAGAATATCCAAGTTCTCGCACGGGTGACCTCGAGTTGACCCCGCAGATCATGATCACTGAATTACGTTTTCACATGATTTTTTTTTTTTTAATTTGACAGGTTAAGGTTAAAACCTGAATGCAATATTGTTTAAATTTTCCAAGAGCGACATGAAAGGTCATCGACTTCGTGCATGGCTAATTCATTACCGATGTCCCGGAAATAATGGGTTCACATACTCGTCTAAAATTCCCCAAAGAGTCTTCTTTTTCATTGTAGGGCACTAACGAACGCATACCATGTAAAAGGAAAATTATTATCCAGCTATAAGATGATACCTAAGGTGTAACGTGATGATTTGATGGGTCAGCAGCGCGCGCCAGCAGAAATCATAAGGATATCATTCCTTTACTCGGCACGAAATCGCGAAAATATTGTACTGTCCCACATATAGAAATTGACGTGTTCCATGGAGGCCCTTTGTGTGTTATGAGCGACCCCAGCGTAACTGACATGGTCAATTATAAGCGTCTACTAGCTGTGATATACCTTGTTTGTGTCTGTCGGTGGGCATTATGAACAAGTAGCCTATTGCCTCTTGCTTGGCCTCTCTCTCTCTCTCTCTTCTCTCTCTCTCTCTCAACAAGTCATGAATTCACTTTACCCATCATGCCTAATCGAACTACGACATGATTGAGGTAACCGCGCCTTTTTATTCTCATAGTCAAAATCAAACTAATTCTTTACATAATTTAAAAAAAAAATCTTCATATAATTTCTCAAAATACTCAAAAGATGGCCTCAGTCAAAACTTTCTACAAAGATTGCATACGCCAATCTTTACGGCCTAAACAAGTTTTTTAGAGAGCTATTAGTTCACCCTGTGACGACGACTTCGATTGCGTTTTGAACTTGTACCGAACTACTTTCAACACAACTATTACCTTTATAGTTCGATTGATGAACTAGTCTTTTGAATTGATAACCGACATTCGTAATCGTAAGCATACAGTAACAAAATACTGTCAATAACAGTTGGAAAATGCAAATGCTATAATAATAGCGCGAAATACACGAGTAACGATCATCTTCATACATTCTAATTCCCAAGTGATGTCGCTTCGAAAATGACACATGGTTTGACTACTGCTTCAAGAAAAGAAAAGTAAAAGGAATGGGATATACTTCTAATGATAATATCACGCCGTACAAGGCATTCCACTGTATTTGGTAATGTCGGTTACGTTTTTGTGCGCTTTACGTACGGAAAATAAAAGGCAGATTGATGCTATTAAATGCTAACACAACGCATTCAAATGATTTTTGGAAATAGACCGTGTACAATGTAATGTTTTAGTATTCGGTTTGAAACTTTAAATTTGCGAGTCCTTTATAAAGTCATATGGGTTATTACATTATCAATTCAAGCAAAAATTACAGTACTTTAAGGATTCGGATTTGCTCAGAAGATTAACAATGCCATCTTTGGCAATAGTTTGCAACAGAGACAATCCGCTTCAATAGATATACAATGTAATTCTGTTTTCATAAATAGAAAGGAAAACGTAAATAAGTCAACTTTATAACTTCAATGAGCTTTCTCACCAACTGAACTTGATTTGATCTGCCGTGCATGATATCGCTGTGTGTTCTATTAATTCTATGATATTGTTTAATTTGATATTGTTTAATTGGCACACGTGTTTTTTTTTTATGCAGAATATTTCAGGTAAGTATAATTCATTGAAGCTAATAATGTTTGTACATATGACGTGTTCGTTGTTTTGTATTTTCATTTTTATAATATATCACGTGTCCATTATCTGATTATGACTACGAAAATATGACAACTGTTTAAATGCGGAGTATGTACTGGAACACTAATGTCTCCCACCAGTATAGACAAACTAATTTCTAGTCGTCTATCCCCGCTTGAAATGGAAATGAAATTACACACCAAAAAAAAAAAAAAAGAAAGGAAACGAAGTTCAATTTTCAGTAGATTTCAACTGTTTTGTTTAGTGCCTGATGCATATAATGGGCAAAATTCTGTAGCGCATAAGCAATCACACAACTTTTGGGAATAAATGTATGTCTTAATGATTGTATCTTATGAAAGAAAACTCGTCTCCTTGCCTGAATTTTAGCTTCTTCTTTTTCAAGCTTGCGGGAAAGAAATAGTTGAACATCAATCGCAATCATAAAGAGAAGCCACATCCTTAAAAACAAACACAGGAGTACTGAGACGCACTACGAAATGCTTCCTTTTGTTGGGGGGGGGGGGTTATTGATTATTCTGAAGGTTCATAGATCACACAATTCATATGGTTCGCTATTAGCTTAGGTTCGTTAAGAAAAAAAAATAAACAGATAAATGCGTTCCTTTTCCGGTGGTTCCTTTACCCGAAAGTAATCAAGCAATCACTTATTTCAGTATAAGATTTGTGAATACAAAACGATACGACGACGGCCTTTAAAGCATTAATTCCGAATATAATTGTAAATATGACTATCGGTCTATACTCAACTTCTCAAATGCAGAGAGATTGCAACTGTAAATGTGGTGTTCTGTAAAAAAAAATAATAATAATAATAAACAAAAATAAAAATAGGTTTAAGCTACAAGTTAATGGTTCTTTATATGCTATGGTATCATAAAAGTGACCGAGAATAAGAAGCACTATAATTTCAAATTAATATGATACAATCATAATTATAAAAAAAAAAAAAAACAACATGAAGCTGTTTGGCCTATACATCAACATTTGCTTCTGATACGTATAGTATAAATTATGTGCAGCTTTGGCAAGCGCGATAAAAGCGATAGATAATGTGGACGCAACGCCTATAAGGGAAATGTGCCTAATATGGCGGGAATTCAGAATGTTACGGCTGTATGCAGCTGCAGCAGAGCAGGCACGAAAGCAGTCGTTGATGCTGTGCAACATTACACCATGTGCATTATTAGAGGGTTTTTAGTACACGCAAAGAACACGATCTGAAAAGACGACTATCGTTAATTAACTTCATTAACTACCTCTATTGATGTTGTCTTTTGTATCCCCGCCTACAATGGGTTCTCAGGTTCTATTCACTCTAGTAGTCCATGGGCCAGGCCAGATATTGGTACCATCTGAGGTGGCAATACCTTTTTGGTGTCATTTTGTTTGTCGGGCATAGATATGCCTATCAAGCTATGATAGCATTTCCACATGAGTAGCTTAGTCATAGTAAATTAATTTTAAACCAATTTGGTCTCGTTGTTATATCCCTCTACTTCTGAATCGAGACCAACCGCTATACAAAGAAGAGTACTGTCTTCTGTATGTTCACAGGTGTTCTGTTGTAAACGCGGTGCGCTTAGTCTTTATTCAAGGCAGCGAAGGGAATATCCAAGGGTTATGATATCCACGGCGCTTAGTCTAATATTCAAGACGGCGAAGGGAATATCCAAAGCTTATAAAACAGTGTATATCCCTTTATCTAAAAACAACAACAACAACAAAGCAATTATTTATCATTTTCCGCTGAAAACGCTACGGTGAAAACGCTAATACCATGCCAATGTCGCTTTATTTCCATTCAAACAATGAAATATTATGCAAAAACGATGTACCGGTACACTACAATACATTATAATTGATAATGTTGTAAATGAAGAGAGTGATTTTTGTTTATAATTGATGTATTTGTTGAGAGGGTGGTATAAAAACAGTATAGATAATCCCTTTTATTAGGAACTTTAGATATGATAACGGTACATTGTTCTAGATAAAGACTAAGCGCATTGCACCGCGTGACAGCTGTGGACATCATAACCCTTTGGATATTCCCTTCGCTGCCTTGAATAAAGACTAAGCGCATCGCGTTTACAACAGAACACCTGTGGACATACAGAAGGCAGTGCTCTTCTTTGTATAGCGGTTAGTTTCGATTCAGAAGTATAGGGATATAAAAACGAAACCAAATTGGTTAAAATTCATTTATTATGACTAAGCTACTCATTTGGAAATGCTATCATAGCTTGATAAGCGTATCTATGTCCGACAAACAAAATGACACCAAAAAGGTTTTGCCACCTCGAGTGGTACCAACAACCCATTTTTCGGGTCTTGGCCCATGGACTATAGGTACTTGCTAAACGCATGTCCTTTAGTTTCCACTGACAACAATATGGGAGGAGAATGGAAGCGATCAAGGCCCTCGCTAAAAGACGCTTGTTGTAATACGCATTGCGTGCCTTTCTTTCTTTCTTTCTTTCTTTCTACTGTTTCCTATTGTTTGTGAGTTACAAACTTGCGGCAACTAAGTCACCGCAGCCGACACACAACGCTTACCGACTCATTCATGCGGCGGCAGCGGCACGGACACAAACGCACTTCAGTTCACATTCGGGCTGCCGTATTGGTTAGAATAGTTAATGATAGACCTGTCCTGCGATTGGGTCATTTTGCCATCTTACACATCCAAGCTATGCCGTATACGGTAGTGCGTGCGATTGAGCGTAAACGCCGTCGCTAAGCAGGACTGTTGTATTGTTTCGTCTATAGTGAAAGAAACAGGTTGTTAGCTTGACCATAGCCCGAACTTTAAGAGCGATTTTCTCCGTTATTTAGAAAATGGACTGACATCATAAGCGTAGATAATATTCGTTTCTATGATCCATAGGGATGTCCAAATGAGTTGTATTACATATCAGTGTAAAGCTTAGTGTCTGTAGAATTCACATATAGGCATAACTACGATCTCATTTTTTGCGACTTTTGACTCATTCCGACGGAGCGCATCACGTGTGTGGCGCTCCGACAAAATGAGTCATAAGTCGCACGGCGAGTTTTCCCGTAATGAGCCGCAAATGAAGGGGAAGCAGTGCTCGGGTCGAAATTTTTTTATACGGATTTTGATTCCTTGATGTTTTATCTGTTTGTACAGAAAATTTCAGCGTGTAAAAATGAGTACAAGTGTCCCAAATCACAGTTTTTCTGAGACAATTTTTTCGGTTACATTTTTTTCGAACGCTCGCCTTTGCGTTGCGTTTCGCACCTATTGTTCTTGCCCGATTGAGACTCCACCTCCGTTTCTAGGGTGTATGCTAATGAGGCATTGCTCTTGACCCCATTGAAGACAAAACAAAGCATGGTGCGCGCGGCGGTCAAGCGGTGAGGGCTTTAGAATTACGCAATAATAGTGAGCTGACCAAGGCTATCGATTGCATGACCAGCGAGTTTCGTTTGATACATGCCCTCCATTTCATGAAGTGGTGATTGATGTGACGCACAAATCGCGCTGAAAAAAATAATTCCAACGAACGATCACGCAGAATTTATAATACTTTATCTATGAGCTAATACAATGATCATAATAATCGAACTTGAAACCTCTGTATGCGAGTGTGTACTTTTACAACGGTTATTAATTGGCCTCATTAATGAATTCATTCAAATAATCATAACTTTCTTTCCCTGGTATGTGCCTTGCTGTTTAAAGTTCATCTCTGGAGATATAGTAGGGCCTATAAGTTGTCAATTACATGTATTCTCGTTTTTATTAAGTCGACAATTCGTGTGATAATTCGCCAAATTTATGTAATGCATACTATTGTTTCCCTGGTTAATAAAACTTATTACCCTATTTCTTATGATGGTTTGGGCCGCGACGGCATGGAGAGAAATCGGAAGATAAACATTATTAATGCCCAAATACAATGTAGGTCGTGTTCCCTTTTGAGGATATTCTGACTCTTGTCATCTGTGTATTTTTTTTTAGAGGTAGGACCTATCTGAGAAAGGGACAGAAAGCTGTGTCGCTACTCAAAAGTGTGCTTCTTCATTTTGTTTTGTTTTTTAATCAGAATGTTTGTAATGATAGCTGTTTGTCGTGTATTGCGTGTATAGCTGACATGTGAGAGGTCAAGTCTGCAAAGAATTTGGCTAACAGCTTTGCGAAGTAGCAGCGCTAATTGCCCATTGAATTGCGTATTCTGAGGAATTTCAAATGAAAGAACTCGGACGACACTGTTCACGCCTTGTATCCGAGTAAACCCCGCATCAACGAGGCCTTAAACAATGAAAGGTAAACTTTCTGCTGTCAAGGGGTGGATAAAGACGCAACCAGTATTCTTTCTTCGCCATTGATAGCAGAATCAGTGACTGAATGGAGCAACAGTGTTGGAGGATCGGCATTATGTCTGCTAATTTGTAAAAGAATTTTTCAGTCCCCTTTTGTCTTCAGAACCACAGTCAGGGACGCTAAGTTACTCTATCTCCTACAAGCTGTCGTTACTATCTTAAAACGTGAATTTTATGAAAGGTTAAAAGTGATCGCGGAATCAGTTCTTCTGCGTGACACATGCAGGCTTTTATAATAGCATACCAAGCTTAAATCGTTTACCTGTATAGAAAGGGCGGGGATACACACTTATCGCAATTATCCGGATTTGAGAGTAATACACTCTACTACTTTTCTTCATCTTTCCCTCAACAAAGACCATGGTAATTCAAAACAAACAAACAAACTAACTAACTAACAAACAAGCAGTTACATTATATCAGAACGTACACAAATGTTTGTGTTTCATGTATGTATAGGTCATCTCTTGATGTATAGTACGCATTTGTTGTCGTTTTTACAGTGTTTCCTAATAAATGCCTATAGCGAAAACCCAACGCAACTTTTATCAAGGAGGAAAGGGAACTTACATTTAAATATAACATAGTTTACAGAAATCAGACATGTAAATAAGGCAATCATATACATCCGCACGGCCGATTATAATCTCTTACTTTGATTATCAAACATGATCGCCGGCATTTACGTGCTTTTTTCTAATTTTTTGAACTTTGCCTCATTTTCTCTTTTTTTTTCAAACAACTGCTCGAAACATTTAAAAATCGTAACACAGTCTGCTAACCCACAACATGATATTCCATTTGATTCGTCACTTATTGTTGGTCGGGTGACGCCAAATGTTGGAATCTCGAGCGATGATACACGGCATTTTGTTTGTTGGTTTTCGTCTCATCGCTCAAAAGAATTTTGACTACAATTACAGAGGTATCATCTACAAGACATAACTGATAGTTTACAGTAGTGATCATCAATTCAGTAAGGATTAGTCAAGTCATGAATTCACTTTACCCATCATGTCTTTTCGAACTACGACATTGTTTGGGTAACCGCGCCTTTTTGTTCTCATAGTTCAAACTAATTCTTGACATAATCAAAACAAATAATTTTCTTTATATAATTTCTCAAAATACTCGAAAGATGGCCTAAGTCAAAACTTTCTACAAAGATTGCATACGGCAATCTTTACTAGCCTCAACAAGTTGTCTAGAGCTATCAGTTCCCCCTATGACGATGATTTCGATTTTGAATTTGCATCGAACTACTTTCAAAACAGCTATTTCCTTTATATTTCGATTAATAAACCAGTCTTTTGAATTCATAACCAACATTCGTAATCGTAACCATACAGTAACATAATACTGCATGTCAATAAAAGTTGGAAAATGTAAATGCTATGTCAGTAGCGCAAAATAAATGAGTACTGATTATCTTCATACATTCTAATTCCTAAATGATGTCGCTACGAAAATGACGCATGGTTTGACGACTGCTTCTAGCAAATAAAAGTAAAAAGGAATGGGATATACTTCTAATGATAGTACCACGCCGTACAATGCATTTCACTGTATTTGGTAACGTTTGGTTACGTTTCTGTGCGCTTTACGTACGGAAAATAAAAGGCAAATTGATGCTATTAACATGCTTACACACAACGCATTCAAAATGTTTTTTGAAATACACCGTGTGCAATATAATATTTTAGTATACGTTTTGAAACTTTGAATTTGCGAGTCCTTTATAAAGTTATAAGCAGGGTTATTACATTATCAAGCAGAAATTTAAGTATTTAGGGATTAGGATTTGCACAGACGACTAACAGTGCTATATATAGCGATCGTTCGCAACAGAGACAATCCTCTTCATTAGATATACAATGTAATTCTGTCTTCATGAATTGAAAGAGAAACGAAAAGAAGTCAACTTTTTAACTTCACGTAGCTTTCTCACCAATTGAACTTGATTTGATCCGCCATGCATGATATTGCTGTGTGTTCTATTAATTCTATTAAATTATCTAATCGGCGTGCTTGTTTTTTATGCAGAATATCACAAGTTTAATTCATTGAAGTTCATAATATTTGTACATATGGCGTGTTCGTAGTTTCGTATTTTCATTTTTATGATATATCATTTGTCCATTATCTGATTCTGACCACGAAAATATGGTGACTGTTTAAATGCGGAGCATGTACTGGAAAAATGTAATGTCTCCTGTCAGTATAGACAAACAAATTTCTAGTCTATCCCCGCTTTAAATGGAAATGAAAAAAAAAAGAAAACAAGTTCGACTTTCAGTAGATTTCAACCGTTTTGTATAGTGCCTGATTCATGTAATGGACACAATTCTTTAGCACATAAGCAATCACACAACTTTCGGGAATAGATGTATGTCTTAATGATTGTATCTCATGGAAGAAAACTCGTCTCCTTGCCTGAATTTTAGCTTCTTCCTGTTCAAGCTTGCGTGAGAGAAATAGTTGAACATCAATCGCAATCATTAAGAGAGGCACATCCTTAAAAATAAGCACAGGAGTACTGTTTTCTGTATGTTCCGTAGAGCTGTAAAATGCAGCTCTATGGTATGTTCACAGGTATTCTGTTGTAAACGCGGTGCGCTTAGTCTTTATTCTAGACGGCGAAGGGAATATCCAAAGCTTATGATACAGTGTATATCCTTTTATCTTAAAACAACAACAACAACAACAACCAAAAAAAAAAAAAGATTCCTCTTGAATATTACCGTATTTTGCAATTATCTATCATTTTCCGGCAAAAACGCTAGTGTGAAAACGCTAACACCACGCCGATGTCGCTTTATTTTCATCCAACAAAAAAGGATAATGCAAAAACAATGGACCGGTACACTACAATACATTATAATGAATAATATTGTAAATAAACAGAGTGATTTTTGTTTAAAATTGATTTATTTGTTTAGAGGGTAGTATAAAAATAGTATAGATAATCCCTTATATGAGGAACTTTAGATATGATAACGGTACATTGGTCCAGATGAAGACTATATAAGCGCACCGCGTGACAGCTGTGGACATCATAACCCTTTGGATATTCCCTTCGCTGCCTTGAATAAAGACTAAGCGCATCGCGTTTACAACAGAAAACCTGTGGACGTACGGATGACAGTGCTCTTCTTTTTATAGCGGTTAGTTTCGATTCAGAAGTATAGGGATATAAAAACGAGACCAAATTGGTTAAAAAAAAAAAAAAATATGACTAAGCTACTCATTTGGAAATGCTATCATAGCTTGATAAGCATATCTCTGCCCGACAAACAAACTGACACCAAAAAGGTTTTGCCACCTCAGGTGGTACCAACAACCCATTTTTCGGGTCTTGGCCCATGGACTATAAATTGAAGTGTGTTCATGCTACATTTGAAGGGATAGCATATAGCGAAGGGAAAACAAACCTGAATGGCCATCTTCAGGAAGCTATTTTTTGTTGGCGATTATGAATTACTTAACTATGAAATTGAAATAAAAACATACAGAAAAACGACTGCAAAATCTTTGCATAATGTGCCATTATTTATAATCAAGTTTCCATTACTTTTCTTTTATGATACATTTCCTTCGATTAGTGCTCCTTTATTCTTTCCCATTACATTTCATCACTTTCCTTTCCGGCTTTCCACTTCATTCCCGCCTACAAACGTATACAGATATTTTGCCCGTATATACAATCTCAAAAGATATTGCCATAACATAGATAGGCAAACCTGACCGGATGTAACATTACATTTCGATTGCTAAAGTGTGATCGGATTACCATCCATCAAAAAGAATTTAGAAGACCATCATATTTCTCCCCCCCCCACCCTCTTTGATCTCTCTCCCTCTCTTTCCAGTTATCCAATTCTTTGATTGAATAATATCATTAGTGAAGATCACTTCTCGATGATGCTTTGCCTGTATTATATATATATATATTTATATATATACATATATATATATATATATACAACAATATCTAATATATGTACATTCATCAAACAACATTTAGAAGACCAGCCTATTTTTCTTCCTCTCTCTTTCTCTCCCTTTCAATCTTTCTTCTCATCGCTATAGATTCCAGTGTTTCGCCTGAAGACCGGAAGACCTCATAAATGTTCTATCAAAATATACAAATTCCACAAAACAATAGTCTTTCCGGTTAGTGATGAGTTTTCATCATAATAATATTATAACAAATAACTTCTGTCTTATCACTATGTGAAATCTTACTTCATGTGATTCGTAATGAGCAATACTTCTTGGCAGTAGAGTTTTAAGTCAATTATAACATTGTACATACAATTGGCAGCATTTAACCCCTACTGTTGAATCACAAATGTGCTCGTTGATCTCTTTTATTAAATCCCATGGAAACCTTAAGTCATATCTGTAGGCAGACATAATGGATAATTCCAGAAAGTAAACTTCTTATACCAAAAAAAAAAAAAAAAAAAAGAGAAGAAACTTCTGTGTGGATGGCAGGTACCGCAATAGCATGGATTTTTTCAGATTTAGTTATCAAAAGTTGTCAAAGAAAGCAAGAAAGATGCAATGATTTATTTGAATATTGAAAATCCCATCAGGCTCTTGTCAACATTATGAAAGGGATAATTGCTGAAACAAAACCGAGAAACTCAAATGAAAGATTGGTCTGCGAAACTCAACTTCGATGTTGCTTGAAGTTTTTTTTTTCTTTCTCTCATACCTATGAATGACAGTCTGATTATGTCATTTACAGGTCGTTCAAATAATCTACTTGGCCAACAAACCAAATAGAGGATATTCTGTATAACATTCATGCAACGCAAGAGCCGATGGTTATTGCCTTTATGGGGTCCTATATATTCATCATGGTGAAACACAGCCTAACATATGCGAATGTTTTACGCAAGAATACTTTGAATAGACCAGGTGGCCAGAGTATCAGGTTACAGTGTACCTTATTGAATAGACAGGATGTTGATATAAAGACATTCCTGGACGCGCTCGTAGAAAAGTCGGGGATTATGAGCATAATAGAGAAGTTCAAAGGCCGATTACAGACGGTCTCCTTTTTTCTGCACCGGTCCATAGAATGCATTTGCCTTCGTAGAAAGCGCTCCAAATTTGTGAAGAGTGATTCAATTTTGTGAGAGATGGACCTGTGATAACCCATCGCTTCAATTGAACACTTTGTTTAGGAGCAAGGTATTTTGGGCAATAAAAGCATGAAATGTTCTTGTCTTATCTCATGTGTATCGATGAAATCAAATGTTTTCATGCTGCTATTGAAGTGGTTTATTCACTTATCGTGCCAGCGTAACATATATATATATATATGAGGATATATATGCATTTAGGTAGGACTACATTTTTTCATTCCATTAGACTTCTCGCACTCATGCACATTGCAGCATTTTCATATTCATAAACGATTGCAGCAAATGCTCATTTCCTTTATACATTATGCTTATTGAATGAGATTAGTTCTTCATTTCTTTCTTGTCTTTTATCGGGGGATGACTGGTACTGTATAAACAATTAAACAAATATTGATTTACACTCATGACATAAGAGAAGAACAATTCAGCAAAATTAGCCGTCTGTTATGAGAGATTGAAGAATGCCAGGAGAAATGTTGTTTATTTCAACAAAGATATTGCCTTTTCCTTATTTTCTCAAGTGATGTAATAATTTTAGGCCTTCAAGCCTGTGTGGCTTGTGCTTGTCATACTTCTATGATCATGTCGGCTTCTTCTACAGCTGCTGGAGTATACGCGATGGCCAGCCTTTTTTTGTTGTTGCTAAATTGAATTAACTTCTGCGTCGAATTCGGGAATGGTCACCTGCGACCCTGTTTGAAAAGACGCTCTCTCACATGGAGACGAATTTGAATTGTCTACGGGCATTCTAATTTGAATACGTTTTTTTTTGAAGTGATAGGATATAGTGAGAGGAAACTGAGATTGAATTATGAACATATTCATGGCGCTATCTTTTTTTTTCTTTTATTTTGTCGACGAGTTCGAATTACATAACTGTAAAATTAGAAAACAAACGTACACACACACACACACACACAGAAAAAAAATGACTATGAAATCTTCGCATAATGTTAAACCATTTTGAACACTCGAATATGCCATTTTCTCTTCCTTTGTAATACATTTGCCTCGATTCGTGCTCCTTCATTTTTATCTCATTGCATCACATTACTTTCCTTTCCAGCTATCCACTATGTCTTCTTTATTCTCATCATCTTCAATTAGTCGTCTAGATTGAATATCCTCATCGATGGTGGCGATCACTTATCCAAGATACTTTGCCCGTATTATTATGTATAATCTAATAAGATATCACCATAACACAGATTATAGGCAAACCTAGCCGTGTATAATATTTCATTTCGTTTGCAAAAGTGTGTTAAGATTACCATTCATCGTACAAAATTTAGAAGACCAGCCTATTTTATTTTTCTCTCTCTATCTCTCAATCTTCCTTCTTATCGCATAGACTCCGATGTTTCATAGGCAGACCGGAAGAGCTTATAAATGTTCCGTCAACTGACTTGAACATGTGTTTTATAAGATCATATAGTTGTAAGTGAATATATAATTATATAAATGTATATATATATATATATATATATATATATATTCTCCACCCTTTCTCATGTCTCTCTCTCTCTCACACACACACACGCGCGCACACACACACACACACATAGACAAAACAATAATCTATCCCGTTTGCTGATGACTTTTATCATATATATCATATCACAGTACACTGTGTAAGATTTAATCTCACTTGATGTGTAGTGAACAATATCTCATCCCGACATTACGGTGTATATAGGGTTGAAAGTGAATCGTGATTGCACATAAACTTTGCAACATTAAACCCGACAGGAAACCTACAAATGCGCTCGTTGATCTCCTTTATTGATCCCATGGAAACCTAAGACATATAATTATGGTCGAAATCTGGAGGCAGTCATGATAGATAAATTCAAAAAGAAAACGTCTCTATACAAAAAAAAAACAAAAAAAAAAAACCACAGATAAATAAATAAATAAATCGTGGATTTCACAGGTTTAGTCATCATTAGTTGTCAAAGATTGCGAGAAAGGTGCAATGATTTAATTGAATATTGAACATCCCATCAGGCTTTTGTCAACATTATAAAAATTGTTGAAACAAAACCGAGAAACCAACTCAAATGGAAGATTAGTTCGCGAAACTCAACTTCGATGTTGCTTGAAGTTGTTGTTTGTTTTTCTGTCATACTTATGAATGACAGCCTGCTTATAAGATCGTTAAAAGAATCTATATACTTGACCAACGAACCAAATGGAGGATCCCTGTATAGCATTCATACAACGCAAGAGCCGATATTGCTACTACGGGGTCCTATATATTCATCATGGTGAAACACAGCCTAACATAATTACGCGCGTGTATTACGCAAGAATACTTTGAATAGACCAGGTGGCCAGAGTATCAGGTTACATTGTACCTCCATGAATAGTCAGAATGTTGATACAAAAGCATCCCTGGACGCGCTCGTAGCCGCCATCTGAAAAGTCGGGGATTATGAGCATAATAGAGATGTTCAAAGGCCGATTACAGACAGCCAGTTTTTCTGCACCGGTCCATCGAATACATTATAATGAGGTGCTTCGTATGTATTATGTAACCTTTTTTACGGACCCCAATGATTTAATGGTTGTTGGGAATCGAATGTGCAAGTTCTCATGTGGTTGTTACCAACATTTATCATAGCATTTATACTTCGACAATGACATACGCTGCAATAAAGCGAGAAACAAGACATATGGCAGAAGTTTTTTGTTCTTTTCTATCTCTTTCTCTCATACGCTTAGCATTCACGGGAAATTGTATATAAAAATTACGATGTTTGATATTTTGATGCTTGCAGCATTTTCAAAGAAACCTTGGGATAACTAGACCGGTGGTGTAATGTAAAACATTTTCTTGAATAAAGAAACGATTCAATCAATATCTATATATATTTGTGTATATGTATATAATATATATATATATATATATATATATATATATATATATATATATATATATATATATATATATATATAAATGTATATTTATATTTCTTAATCTATGTATATGTATTTTGCCAAGATTACAAACCTATCGAGACGGAAACTGTTAATATACCGACCTATCCTGCAGCAACGATGTTTTTTTTTTTTATCTCCTGCTTACGACAATGTGTAAGCTCTACATATATTTCAAAGCTTTCGGGGAATATCAGAAAGGACAAAGAATGTGTGTGTGTGTGTGTTTTTTTTTTAAGAGAGGCAAAAATAGTAAAAATACTAATACACCATACTGATAATGTAACAATATGGAACATCTACAATGTACATTTATTATTACCTTTTGAGTGATCATCAACATCATCATCATCATCATCAACAAATGGTTCCCTTGATGTAATTATACAATAGCTTTTCTCTGTTGTTGTTAATTGTCATTATTACCATGATTATTTCTACACTGTTCAAGTTATCGAGTGATAAAGACACACATACAACCACACAATTTTTCTAATTTCTTTGCAAGGAGAGATACATGTACACACGGTGATGGTACTCCATATTCTTAGAAAGATTGCAAGTGATCTCTGCAATGTAGAAAATCGTCCATTTTTGGACAGGCATGAGTGTTTACATGTAATACGCAGTTGCACAGACTTGTAAGGGCTTTCATTGAACATTGTACAGTGTGTACATCGTATCGTCTTCTCGCGATCGCTTGCAGGCACACAGGCATGGGCACGGATCCACAGACATGGACACGCAGGCGCACACATAGTCATGAGCACACACTTACAAAGGGGATATTATTATTTACAATGCATGCACGCACGGCCTCCAATGGATTCGCACGCAGGATGCTAGTCCACTGCCTAGACTGCCTTCGTATACCGCCAATGAGGGCGTATGAGAGAGTGAAAAAAAGATAAGAGTCCCGTGTCGGGACTAGCAGGATGCTAGATTCGCACGGACTCGCACGGTAGCGTGCCAGCACCACGCACGGTACCGTGCCAACACCTCGCACGGTAGCGTGCCAGATGGTCCGCACTCGACGGTGGCACGCAGCCGCACGGAGGCGCACTGACTGGCACGCAGCCGCACGGAGGCGCACGAGGTCGCACGGGGTCGCACGGGGGCGTACAGAAGCGCACGCACCCGCACGAGGCCGTATGAAATGGCACGGAGCCGCACGCACCCGTGCGAAACCGCACGCAGCCGCACGAAGCAGCCCCGTGCGCAGTGCGTGCGGGAGTAACATAACTTAATGGTCTGACTGTAGATACGGAGAGCTCACAGGATGATAATGTTGATGGGTGAGATTAAATGTGCATGATGTAGCGCAAGGGGTATGCAGGAAGTACCTAATCGACCTTGAAATCAGTTTGTGGGTAGATAATTGCATTCCGAGAATTTTGTTGGATAGAAGATGCAAA
Source organism: Diadema setosum (assembly GCF_964275005.1). NCBI lineage: Eukaryota > Metazoa > Echinodermata > Echinoidea > Diadematoida > Diadematidae > Diadema > Diadema setosum. The sequence goes on from NC_092701.1 coordinate 5,500,190, forward strand.
TTTGTCTTCTGGAATGTGAGTGGTATTACCAAGAACATGAAAATAAATGGATGCTGAATGGAAACAGAAATGTTATTAATCTTCATTTAGCAGTCTGTTCTTTTGAATTAGGATGCTGCAGTTTCATGATTAGAATTTTAGCTTCAAATGCTGTTACCCCCCCCCCACACACACACACAAAACCTTTATAGAACGGAGGTTGATATGAGTCCATGCGTGCATCAAAGTTTTAGCAAAAGCCAAATTATTTTTTATTTCTCTATATATGAAGCTATCAAGGTAGGCAAGAGAAGAAAATTGCCTAAACTGATAGTTGTTAAAAGGATATTATCAAAATCAACACAAAATGTTGCCATAGTTAAAAAAAAAAAAAACAAACACTGAAGAAGATAGCAGTGTTTGAATTTCAAAGTACCATCAAGTGTATTGGTTGTTTTAAAGAGACTTAGACACATTTTTTTATTAAAAAGTGCATACAAAAGTCAGAACGTTTTCAGACTTCTTTTGATAGTTTGCAATGAGATAGATGATGTAAGGATATTCAGATATTTTGGTTGGGTTTCAAAGATTATTTGCTCTTATTTCTCTTGAATGACCAACCAATAGATGTTATCCCCAACCCATCTGGTTTTTGAAAAGTCCACCAAATACATCTAGGGATTTTTTTGTTTGTTTGTTTTTTAGAACTTTAGAGTAGTGAAAAATATGGAGCGTTTATGTGAGTAACTCATACATTTGGAGAAGTAGCAAAGAGAGAGAGAGAGAGAGAGAGAGAGATGGAGAGATCTGCAGAGAAAGAAGAGATAAAAAGATTAAAAAAGATAAGATGGCAGGAAATGTTTTGTTAGTCTTGTGTCACCGCCGTGCACATTACATAATTGATTGGTTTGCAAGTTCAGCGTAATCTTATCCATGATCTGCCATTACGAGGGATCAATTCTGTGCAGGTATTTCCGAGTTCGCTCCTTGGTATTGATTGGTGTCTTTGCTCGCTGTGTAAGAAAGTCAGAATCCAAGGACGTGGCTTGCCCGGAGATGAAATTGATTCCTTTCCGAGAACTGAAATGTCGTCACTAATCACATTAGCTCGTCCTGCAGTCAAGGACAATGCATGTCTCCTATATCCTCTTCTTTTAAGGAGTGCAAATTGGAAAAAAAAGTTGTTTTTTTTTTATTTCAGATGAAATGACTGATTTTCAAGATGCAAATGGATGAATATCTGGAAGAGGTTGGGGGGAAATCTGATAAGATGTTTATGCTGTGTGTTTTATCAGATATGATTGTTGTCTTTTCGCAACTGTCTGACAAATTTGCCCTTCAGCAATGTAAATGAACACCAAGTATTTAATGTTTCAGTAGTAGCCGTGGTAAAAATCTCGAGCATAGGTACTCTAGGTTGGACTTGAAGAAATGTTTCGGCACGAGAATCATTTATTTGATTTGATTTTTTTTTTTTTTTTTTGTCAAGTAGGAATGGTAGGGAAATTAACTTTGCTTACATTTAATATCATACAATTGTAGATGAGAGAAAATTTGTGCAAAATGCATCTTGAAAAATATGTATTTTTTGTATTATAATAATTCAGTTTTAGCATAAAATGCACAGGAATGTACATATCCCAATGTATATATTTTCTGATTACAGTAAATTTACCAATCCAGCTAACTTCATGTATGAGGGGCATTAGGTCATGTTGGAATGAAAGATACTGTAGGTGACAATCGTGAAAGCTCAGGAGTGAGTTGAGTTTGAGTATCATGCTTCATTTCCATATCAAAAAGATCAACTATGCAAATACATATTGAAAGTCAACATCACATATCATGAGAAAATTGTAATATATTAAAAAAACATAAATAGATTAATGGATGGATATCTCCAAAAAAAAAATGAAACAAAGGTTAGACACAGGCTACAGGATCAAATGATATTAAAATGTGAGTAATTATTTTAGAATATAATCTATACACCAAATATTTTGTGAGGTTCTTATTTTCATGAATTTCGCGTGAAGATATTGACTCTGATCAAGCTGTGAATATGACGTACATGTATACATTTCTCCATTTGGTACAGGACTCCACCATCGTGAATTTAACCACTCGTGAAATTGTCGGGAAGTTCCGATTTGCAAACATTTAGACTCGCTTAAAGGGATAGTACAGTTTTGGTTGAGATGAAAATTGAGCTTTTAAATTTTTGCAAGATACCAAGAAAACACTTATGATATAGTACAGAGCATACCATTTTAAGAGGAATTCAAAGTTTATTTGATGAATATTGGGTTTGGAATAACTGAAACATTCAACAACAAAAAGAAAAACAAAGCGATCATTACAAAGTGTGGGTCCCACACTTTATTGGAATCACTCTTTTCTGATATCTCAGCCATTTCAAAACCAATTTTCAACAAATAAACATTGAATTCCTCATAAAATTGCATGCTCTTTTATATTTTATATGAGATTTCTCATTATCCCACCTGAAAATGGTAGAAACCGGAAATTAGGTCTCAACCAGAACTGTACGATCCCTTTAATATATGGCATATGCAGTAGTGTCTTTACGTTAATATGTTAATTGCAGTGTGCTCAAAAGTTGTACAAGCGACTGATGCATAGTTTTGGCTGTCACTTCAACAACAGAATGAGGTTCAAAGATCTGATAACTCCATGAGAAACAACCATATGCAATTCTCAAAAATAAACCAAACTCATTATTAATTCGCAATGTGCCACATTTGCACACCGACTCAGTCGACGGCATGCCAACTTCTTATAATATAAGAATATCATTCTGTTCAAATGCACATATAAACCCGCCCAAACCGATCGATAAATCACAAAATGCCACAGTACAACGATTCGCGATTCGGTTCCTCTTTATTTTGCATTTTATATGGTGATTGACTACCAAGCGGTGTGTACTACTGGATTTGCATGTTTTATTCTAAGTTTTAAATTCTAAGTGCAAAAGTCATACCTTTACAATAATGTAACTAGTAATCATAGATTTGTCATACAAATTACATCAAAACAAAGTTTGACATTTTCTCTATGACTATATGTACAGCTTAACAGAACTCTATAAAAGTTACATAATGAATGAAAAACAATGTTTTTTGTAAGTATGTCTCCGTTGATGCCTCAGAATAATATGGTGCACAGGAGGTTTTTGCCGTGGCACATAAAGAGTTAATCATACACACAGACACATGCAGACACGCAGAGACATATAAATCATCAGAACATGTTCATTTTTATATAGCCTGATATTAAGAGCTTATAGACAGTGAATAACCCGTGCGTGTGATATGGTTCAGGCAATCGATTGTGGCCAGCACGAAGCCTGGCTGTATGGATGTGCAATTGCCTGCCAGTAGAGGGCTCTCTTTCAGTTGAAATCTTTCTGGCATTGAACACATTCAGATTATATTTGGACAGCAATTTCTTATTCTCTCTCTACCATAAAATGAATCCGAAATCTAAGTATTTGAAGTAACTAATCAAATAGGTTTATGTAGATACATTTTGATGTTCCTGAAGACCATTTCTGTAACTGTAAGTGTCCATCAGCTGCAATGATACCTAGTGATTAATGACAGACATTACTGAGGAATTACTACCCAATGGAGGCTGCTCACATTGGTAAACCTGTCTTGTAAGTCAACAGTGAGGGGGTATGTCATCTTGTGGGTAGTATTGGCGCGAGCAGATGTGCAATATCGGATCGTGGGCAAAGGCTGTAGCCTTGAAGCTCTTTGCCGAACAAAGGTTCATTGCTGTCCATAGAAGAACATTCCCATTCAGTGAAGGTGGTACATGTATAATGCATGTTTGCTAACATAAAGGATTTAGGCATATTACGCTATGGGGAGGCAACTGTTATGACACTTCAATGCTTTCCTTCTTTATAAATCATTTTAATGTCCGTGGCTGAAGTTTTCAGTTGGGCAATGGGGTAATAATCATTATAGTCATATGTTCAATGTTTGTTTGTTTTTTCTTATCAACTGCTTTGAGAGACATATGAAGCTGTAACTCACTGATCATGATTTATGTTTGGATTGATTTGATATGATTTGATATATATATATATATATATATATATATATATATATATATATATATATATATATTTCTGAAATTTCATGGCAAACATAATGATATACAAATACATTTTTCTTATGTACAAATCACAGGATTCTTGAAGAAGAATTGATAAACTTTATGAATATAAAGTACTGTTTAATACAAATTACACAGTACATTAATGATGTTAAAAGAAAAATAATTTTAAGGTACAATCTATAAAGGGGAGCAATTGCAAAAAAAAAAAAAAAATGTTCTGACATCATAAATCACACCATGCATTTACAGAGATTCCGACTCTAGAGATCTCTTACAAAATATGGGAGATACTCCTGCCTTGACCCCCTAAACAAACAGGAGACTGTGATCGCCTGAACATGCGCAAAGTATTATGTGCATGTAATGCAAATCTGAGCACAAAGCTCGACATCCTTTGTGAGGAGTCCTAGGTTATACAGTATGGGTAGTTGCTTTCTGTTGCTATCTTGGCCCTATTTTTAAACGCATGACAATACAGAAGTTGGATGGGAGTGAAGCTAAATTTTCAGTGGGAGAAAATTCATTGAAAGCGCGGAAATACATACAAATTTGTAGCCGGCAGTCAGAGTGGGGGAAATTCAAACTCAGGTGGGAGAGAGGAAGATTTGGAGAAAATGGCCTCAATGAGGGGGATCTCCCACTGAAAGTTGGAAAGTTGGAGTCTCTGCATTCACAATGTTGATCACATATGCTTTCACTTTTAATAAATCAAATGCTAATATTCTTTGGACGGAAAAAGCTTATACGTTGTTTTTTATCATAAAGATGAATACACTATGTGAAGGTCATCAGGTCAAAGGAGATTTTAATAATGAATTAGTATTGTTTGTGCATCAGTTTGATGAAGCTCAGTTGATAGTACACAGTATTAATAATGAGTTCTAGGAGCTGAAACACATAGGAACATAATTTTATGCGGCATTGATATAGCTGTAGCGCCATCACTAGAAAACTTCATGTTTGGCAAGATGGTCGAGGTAGTTTCAGCACATTTAGGTGTCTATGTGAATAGCTTTCTCCATGCATCATTGCTAATGAGCTGTAGTTAAGGCCCCTGCATGCCTTACCGACCTATCGGCATGGTTGATGATTGCCCCTAAGGAAAAATATTTATGACTTTCTCCTTTGTACAGAGTGTCACCGCCATTCTTGCCCTATTTCTACACACTGTTATGATCCAGTTATGATCCAGTAGCTTTCTTTGAACCCGTGTGCACCAGCTCTCTCCTTAATTGGCCTTTATATGGTCCCATGTTCGTAGCTGACCTTCTTGCATGTAATGGTCGCAGGCTACTGTAAAAGTGGATATTTTCGCGCGACTAATTTTTCGCGCTAGGCCGGGTCAGAAGAGTTTCGCGTGTTTTTAATTCCGCGGAATCAAGACATCACGCACAGGAACGTATGGCAAGCAAAAATATTCGCGTGTTTTTATTTTCGCGCTAGTTTCTGGTTGCGCGAAATGCGCGAAAATTTCAACACCGCGAAAATTTCCACTTTTACAGTAATTCATATTCAGATTGACCATTATTTGTTTTATATTCATCGCCCTGATTTTTTTGAAATACAGATTATCCCAAGTCTTGGCATTTTAAAAAAAAATTATTTCTTGCCTCTTCATGCCGTGTGTGGTCAGAAAAGAATACATTTGCACTATGACAAAAGTTCTTAGTATTTTAGAATCTCAAGTCATCAACAGACAAGAACCTATCCTGATGTCAAATACATACATGTACAGTATATGTTGTAACCCTACTCCCTTCGTAACCTTTTTAAATCCTGGCAGATTACAAGATTGACCACTAGAAATAAAAGGTGGGCGTGGTTTTCAGTCATTATTCTGGAATGATGTTAATGATACCTGAAAGTAGTTGAATAAGCTGTAATTCTGGAAAAAACAACAACATTCAATTCAGGTGTGACAGCTACAAATCTACATTGTAACTCTGTTTGAAATAGGTTGTGTGGTGCTTCATTTATTTTGCTTTTATGCTTTAAATGTTTATTGGGTTGTTTTCACAGTTGCTTTAGAGTTTGTTTGTTTGTTTTTTTGCATGTTAACCCATTGAGGACGAGTCCAAGTATACTCGGGTCTATGAGAAATGTGTGTCGTAGCAAAATCAGTCCGTCCTCAATGGATGGATGTTTTAGTTTGATAGTGAGAAAAGACATTAAACAGCATCATAGGTATTAAAACATACATGTGCACTTATATTTTATGCTGTATTGTGAGCAGAGGTTTGCCGTGGTGTGTAAGTGTAAACTGAACCCTTCTTGACTCATTTGTTCACCATCCAATGTACATCTCATGAAGATACACTGTATCGTGTGTGTGTGCGTGTGTGGTTCGAGGGCAACAGAAATGGTACAGTGTAAATTTTGAGCCTGGGCACAAATCAATGATTCAGCTTGAATGTCTCAAGGACAGCCATCCTTGTTGCTTTAACCGCCCACTCGTGGTGCCTAGAAGAAACAGCGTCATGGAAATTGTTACCATAGCAATGCTTTTCTCACTTTTTTTGTATTCCCAAGGTAGAGAGCATTAAAAAGACTGCAATGATTCAGAGAGATTTTCTTGATTGCCTGGCTTTTTTAATTCTGTATTGTTTGTTGAGGAAAATCTTTTCAGAGAGAGATATTGCTGCCGAAAGAGATAGAAAAACTGAGTGATAATGTGTTGGCATGGTAACAGAAAAAAAAAATCAAGGATGCTGCTTGGATGCAGCCAACTATGGATGACAATTTGCGTTTCTGTTGATATAAATTTGCTTCTTAAAGGTATCATTGTGAAGCACAGTATTGAAGTGTGGTGCAATTTTCATGTTTTCTACTTCATAAATCCCCTCTCTAAAATCAGTTACTAATTGTACCTATTATGCTTAACCCTTCTGTGCTGTGTTTGCCAATGGCACAATGCTGGAGGGTTTCCTTTGCCATGATTGTATGTCTTGATAACAGTTGTCTATGAATATAGATTATCTAATCCCCTTAATCCCTACAGTGTCACCATGGCCTTTCTGTGAGGTTTAGGCACAATGATACACCCAAGTGAGCTGGTTTACTTTGCAACTATGTCGAATTTGCATGGATTACTGACTGCTGATTGAAAGGCTTGGCTAGTTAACAGATCAGTACCTTGGCAGATAAAGGGTTATCTTTAAAAAAGAATTAAAAAATGAAACAAAAATAAAAAGTGACTTTATTTGCAGATGTGACAAAGATTTAAAAAGCCCATGTGGCTAAAGAAGAAGATATGATCTAGAACAGAGGGCCTCTATTTGAAACAGATTAAGAAGTCACATCATACTTTAACCCGTTGAGGACGAGTCCCGACTATATTCGGGCAAGTGTCTATGGGAAATGCGTGTTGGAGTAAAATCTATTGGTTGATATTTTGAGGTAGAAAGAGTGTCCCCAGTTTGGATAATAAATGGCTGCTATCAAGTGACCTGTTGCAGTACATCAACGCATGTTTTCTTTTCCTTCCAGCGGCGATAAGGACAGTAATCTGTATTCATTGGATCAGATTGCACGGCATCAGGGGATGGGGGGCACAGTTTGAGGTTCACACTGAAGTACGTCGTACGACTTTAAACCTGTACTTCGCTTTGTTCCCCAAATGTCTCTACCATCTCATGGGTTTTCTCCATCAGTCATTGGAAACTAACTGACAGGGAACAAAAAAGTACCTAATTTCCATTAATCCCTATTGTGCCACCATGCCATTTCTGTTGGGTTATGGCAGATAGTTTGCCTGAGCGGGCTAGCTAACTTACAATTAGGTCAAGTCTAGAGAAATTAGGTAAATGCTGATGAAAAGGCAAAGCAAGCTATAAGTACATAGTAAGTGCCCTTTGCTCTTAAAGGGTTAAGTTACTCTGCACACTTTAATATTAAACGAGTCTAATTCTTTTTTGCGAATTAGGACTTTGGATCAGCTTCGTAAGTGGTTAAATTCATAATCTTGGAGTACAGGATAATGAACAGAAAAAAAAATGTTCAATTCCATGTCACATTATGTTTGGACCAGAGTTCATATTTTGCGCGATAATTTCATGTATAGCACTGACTCACAACATTTGTGAAAATAAAAACCCTAAAAAATATATGATGTACCCAGTAACTTGGAATTATGCTAGCTATGATTTTCATATGCTTCCTGTTGGAGCTCTACTTTTAGAATGAAACTACAAGTGTAACTTGTGTGGTAAGCAACATGTAAACAAGAACAAGCTTGTAATGCATGGATCAATTTCTCCTCTCATCAGCAGTAGATATTAACCTGTTGAGTCCCTAGAATACTCTGGCAGGGGTCTATGGAAAACGCGTCTTATAGCAAAATTAGTCCATCCTCAATGCATCCTCGCTGGATACAAATAGGTCTGCCCTTGTCTGTGATCTCATAAGAGTTAAGGTCAGTCCTGTGATGATGTGACTTGGGTCAGGGCCCCTACTTGAGCTTGGGGCACTTTGATTTGTTTGCCACCACAGACATCTTATCTGCAGTAGCAAGGACATAGACAGTCTGTCAGATAAGTCTTATTCTTCCTCGCAGACTCCTACAATGTGTTTGTGCTAAATTCATGTTTAGTCATGGGGATAGACACTTTCAGTGGTTGCTAAAGATCTGTCTGAATCTGATAGCCATCCCTCAGGCTGTTATAAACATTTCATTCACAAATATGGGAATTTTCAAACAATACTCCAAGTGCTTAAAAACTGTATTGCAATGTTTCAGAAACTGAAGGCTACCACTTGTATTTTTTTTTTTTGTTTTTGCTTTTAATCCAGGGGCTTGCATGAAAATACTGCTGAGAAAACTTCCCGTAATACATTATAGCAAATTTAGTCATTGCTACAGTGGCCAAAAATTAATCTTGTGAACATTAGAGTTCTCTCACATACTTGTACTTGTAGTGATAGGGATATGACATCAGGTGCAAGTGATTATATTGTATCAATTGAAGACCAATCAATTATGATACAGAATTTCTCAGAGGGAGATGTTTGTAATGGGTTGCAGCCAAATGAATAAAATGCAATATGAAAAGGCTTGTTTTCATACTACCAAGAGAAGGCCAGCATTCTGATTATAGGATGAAAGAAACATGATAAAAAAGGTTACAAATTGATAAATTTTGCCAGAAATGTGCAGTCTTAAGGCAGGAAGAGACAGGGAAAATAACAGCAATGGATATACATTGTAGCTCATATTCTGACTCAAGTTAAAAGTGAAATGGAGGATAAAGGAAGCAAATCTTATTTGCACATAATTATTTGTGAGCTAAAAACAAACAAACAAACAAAAACAAAACAGAGAGTTGGGCAAAATGTATTTACACTTCTACATTGTTTAAAAAGGTAAGCTCAGAGCTTTAAAATGATGTGTATTTTTTCAAATTGGACCATATAGTTAGATAGAAGATTGCTACCCTGTGTAAGACAAACTAAAAATAAATTGAGTATGATATATTTTGCTCCTTTACAAAGAATCCCAATTTGTGACCTTATTGTGGGGTTTCATTGAGGGGTCACATCTCATTTTAATGTCCAGTAAAGTGAGTACCTGGGGCACAATACTCAATGCAACCACTCTCTCATGTCACTCACATTTATTTATTTATTTTTTTTTTTTACACAGCCTCCTACCCTAACCCTCTCCTATGTGGAAATTGTCCCAGCTGGACCACCTTCGAAACTGGAGATTTACAAAGTGATTACCGAATGTGTGCATAGCGCACGTCGCGCGTACAACACTTGAGACTGCACGTGTAGCTAGTGCATGCATGATTCAGTAGCATACTGTTTAGTCACCATCAGTGAGTGAAGTTACATTGCTGATTGCTGCCGTACTTCATTTCCTTTTCCGGGGGGAGTGGGGGGGGGGATGCATTGCAAGCCAAGTCTTATGGTAAATGCTGTGGAAAATTCATTTTCGTTATTGCAAGAGAACATACTGCATGAATGTGATAAATCAAAATTCAAGCTGGAAAAAATGGGAAATCTTCTGAAAGATTACTTCTCAGCCAAAGATACCTCACCCAAAGAGGGAGAAAAATTGGAATTTCTGTGTTTGTGTAGAGTATGGATTTTAATCTCCTCTTTTGCAGGAGTAATTTGGCTCATGATAAAAATTGTGTTGGTGAATAAAACTTTTCAATTGAAATTGGAACTTTAAAATTGGCTTAATCTGGTGTGAATGAGCATGGCTCTTGGTCACTGGATAAAACAAAGTGCTAGAATTTGTGAAAAATATTTAGCACTGTACCTTTATAGTCTTCAATGAGAAAGCCTTTGGGTTATGAAGATGGAGGTACTTTCATGCATATATAAATGAGAGTAAGATAACAATGAGGGTTCTTACTTTCCAAATGAGAAGTTATAAGTGATTTATATCATGGAGGTAAAAATTGTCCTTACAACCTAAGGCACTGCCTTTACACTTTATACTTGCCAATCTGCTGCAGGTCAGATTGGCAGGTGAGACTGCAACATGAAGAAATAGACTAACAAAAACGCAGACCTATTTCTATTTTCCTTTCTTTCTTTTTTGAGGATGAGGTATGAATATCATCTGCTTTCAGACATATTTCCTGGTAAGATTGTGATGCGGCTCCCTCGTGGCACTTCTGGAAAATAATTGCAAGGGAAGCAGCGATTGCAAATCAATTTCCGTTTCACTATCTACAGATTTTGCTGGATGCCGTCTCTTCTTGCCCTTACGCTCAGTCTCTTTCGGCACAATCTCCACTCGGTTGCCATGACAATGCAACCAATCGTTACTGGCTGTCCCAAGGGTATCCATCACATATCCCAGCTCTAATTGTGACCCTTTCCTTTTTGCGTCATTTTGATACTCTGAGACCAGTGAAGGAAAAATCCTCAATTATTGATGCATATAAAATTGTTTTTGTATAGGAAGTGAGCGTGTAATGAGGGGAAGAATCAACTTGATTCTGAATACATGAGATACCAGATAGACAATTTTATTTGCTGACATGTTCATGATGCAAGTGGTTGATGAGTTTTCTCACCTGTTGATAAGATATCTATTTCTTTATTTGAAGTCTGTTCATGTAGGGTAACGGAGTTTGTTTGTTTGTTTGTTTGTTTGTTTTTGTGTGTGTGTTATTTGGTAGTAGCATCATAAAATTCCAGGAACATTTGTACTATCTTTTCCATGTACATATGATGCTTGACTTCAGCTCCTGCTGTGAATGGGCCATTCTTGTTGTTATTAAGAATGTAAGTTTTGATATATTCTTCAGATGTTACACAGTGTTGGTAATTCGATATATGCCCTGATTATGATCTCAGTTTGCAAAGCTCGATAATTTTGTTGTTGTTTTGTTTAGACTCTCTATTGAATTGATTTGTGTACTAATACATTGGTACCCGTTTTGTAACCTTTGCAAATGTAGTTGCTAACCCGTTGAGGATGGACTGATTTTGCTACAACACGCATTTCCCATAGACACTTGCCCAAGTTTACTCAGGACTCATCCTCAATGAGTTAAGAATGATTTGTAAATACTGCATATGTTATTTTTTTATGGTTTGTTTTAATTTGAAAGTCTACATTGTATGTGGCTTGCTTGAAAAACAGGTCTGCTGGATATCAGCAGAACTGAATGGATTGTCCTTGTTAAAAAGATGTTGGGAACGAATGAATGAATTAAATCACATGTGGCATTCTATATCTGCCTGTTGATTTGTGTCTGTGTGTTGATGAGTCTGTCTGTCTAGCTGTGCTTTTTTTAGAAGGGATTGGGAGAAGTCTGATAAACTAAACTTTCATTTTTAATACCTCCCTTCAAAAGACTCTGAATCGACTGCAGGTCTATCAATAATGGATGTCTGATATAACTGCAGACCGAATCCAAGAAAGAGCCATTACTTTGACCACTTCAGCAGCAGCAGCAGCAGCTGGGGAGCCTTCACGAGGCAAAACATCAGTTGGGAAAGAGTTGCAATCATTTGCAATGTGACAAAATGCATGTAACACAGTGAGGACTGACAGATTAAAGACCATGCAGAAAGTGACATCTCCCAAGGCTTCTGCAAATGAATTGTACATTGATTGATTTTTTTTCTTTTTTTTTGTTATAAAAAGGGGGGGGGGGGGAGGCAACTGATATATATATATATATATATATATATATTTGTTATGGACGCGCTACCATAACAGTGACGACGCATCTTTTATTTTGATCTGCTTCAAAATAAAGTGTCAAATGTATTGACTTGACAAAGCCCTATGGGCGAAAATTCGTCGAATTTACGTCTCCAACGGAGTTTATATTGACCTACTGTTGTGAATATATATATATATATATATATATATATATATATATATATATATATATATAATGTCTTCACCTCTTGGCATTAATAATCACTTTCATTCATTCTAGATTGCACACTGTCCTTTGATGATGCCTGCACTTCATACAGTGATTGTTTTTTTTGGCTTTATTCTTTTTTTTTTTGTTTTTATGTTTTTCTCAGGTATGTAAAATGAACAATAATTGCTCTTGCGAGGTCAACAGCCCCTCATTTTCACCATCAACTCTTTTTATTGCTGTCAAGGTGGTTATCTTCTGTAACTCCACTTTAATAATGAAATACATTTGTTGGGTACATCTGGCAAAGCGAGCACAAATGAAAATTGCTTGCTGCTATGCAGAGGGCTGTCAAAAAGTGTTTCTTATTGATTCTGTCAACCCTGCAGGAATTAGTGAATTTTTTGTGATTTTTTCATTATTATTATTAATATTATTATTATTATTATTATTATTATTATTATTACTTTTTTAATAAAGACCCCCTAGGGAAAACTAAGTCAAGACTTTATACATGCAATGAGTCTAGAGCCTGCATGGGGTTTTGAAGTTTGGTAGTTTTTTTATGAAATTACCCAAAGTTCATGTCTCCTTGATGGGTGAAGTGGAGGTATCTTTGTACGAAATGGACATCAACATTGCTCAATACTCCAACCGTGTTGGTTTGAATTGCGAAGAGCGGAGATGGGCATGTGGGTTCCTGCATACCATAAATCATCTTGCAGAATATGCTCAGTACTGCACGAGGGAAAATACTTCCAGCGGCTTGCATATGAAGTGATGAATGGATCAATAACTCAGCGGAAGGGAGAGCTCTAGGGAATAGCACAGCACATGCAGAGCATGGGAGAAAACTTAGGGGAACGCATCAGGCAGTCACACATTCTAAGCTCTCTCACAAGAGCGCTCAAATCCTCTTGCAAGGCTACACTCTTAATTTTTTGTTCTGTGTTTGTTTGTTTGTGTGTTTGTTTCTAGTGGCTGAAGCTTATTTTACTTTCGTGCATTTGTAGTCAGCATGTCTTAATCATTTTGATGGTATTCTATGCCTTCTCAAGAAACAAAGAAGCATGGCACAGCTCTCAGCTGATTCTTCACAGTCATATGTGACCTGCTACAACAAAAGGATCCGGAAGTCGTGGATGATCAATTTTCTGAAAATGACATGACATTATTTCTTTACTTTTCCACTTTAATTTCATATATAGTACGACTCATAAAAGCTCTCCAAAAACTGATATTCTTTGGTTTTGACCTATTTTGATGATCTGACTTCAAACTCAATTTTCTTGGCTCAGCCTTCAGTGACTTTCAGATCCTTTTGTTGTGGCGGGTCACATATGTTTCTGATAATTAAGTGGCACGCACTTAATTGAATGCCAAGCACTTATTAGGTGCCAAATTAGCATGATAATAGTAGTGTGCTAGAAATCGATGAAGTCAGTAATGTTGCACTCCAGTATCATTCTTTATATAACATAGCTTATGTGACCGCCCAGTTGTAAACTCACAAAGAGAAGGTCAAAATGAATTTCCACTTTTCTACATAGGTTCAAAGAGTAAGTTCTAAGCTTTAAAATGATATATAATGTAATAAACTTGGACGATCCAAACCCATTCAAATTGTGATTGAAATAGAAACAGTAAGGAGGTGCAGTTTCAAAGAAAAGGGAGAAAAGAGGATCTAAAGATTAAAAGTAACTAAAGTAAGTATCAATGAAAACACTTTCTTTTTCACAGTAAAAGCTGCACTTTTTCCAAAAAAGAAAACAAAAGTGTGGTCCAGAGACACTGCTTATGTCTCAATTTCAGTATTGTTTAAGTGGCCAAATTTTGAAAGTATGTGGAAGACGATTACTTTCCTATTTATGACAGATTTTAACAATTTGAGTCTGTCAACTCAAATGGCATATCTTGGTCCGGTATAGAGAACACTAATCCATGTTTCTTGTATTTTATTCTGTTTTCTTTTTGTGGGGAAGGGGGTGAGCGGGACAGTCGCATATAACTCATTTTGCTTCCTGCCCTGATACAATTATTTCGCTGTCTTTATTTTTCAATGAAGTCAAAACAGTACCAGACTATGAACGCAGTGATTCTTCCCTTTGAATCTGTGAAGCATATACCTTTATTGATCTCTCTTATTACATCCTCTGCGAATCAATACTCAACCAACTCTGCCGTGTAGCACATGTACGCCGTATGTCTCCGCTGCTGAATGAATCAGATTTTGATTAAATTTCCTGCTTTGGGCCAGAGATGGGAGTAATGGACCTTGCATTGCTTGGACTCATGAATTGAAAACAATGTCGGGCCATATGAGAAGTATGTGGTATAGTGTATATTGAGTTATAACAGATTTTTTTTTTCAATATTTCGAATTTGAATAGGTATATAAATTATATTTATCCCCTTTTTGTTTTCTTTTTACTTGGATGTATTCCTATTTATACTGAAATGAGGCAGACTAGGCTGCAACCTCCTACCCCAATATATGAATAGTGAAAAATCAACCAAATTGGCTCATTTTTATTTTTCTCCACTTGTATGCTAATGGGCCAGGGAGAGTTAGTGATGCCAAGGTGTGCGCCTCTAGTAGCATGTCCCAAGACATCAACATACACTTCAGGTCAAGGAATGAACACGCGTATATGTCGGCCACCACACACACATAATGCAACATGTCTTGGCACACATACATTAAAGATGGGACCGCGCACCACTCTGTAGCGCTGCTTTCACTTGACACTGTCTCCCCATCTCTCTTTCTTCCCCTCTCTCCTCCCTTTTCCTCGTTCACTCTCTCTCTTCTCTCACTCACTCGCTAAGACATGATCACTCCTTGACGGGGAAAACGAAAGGAGATCTGGCAGCCTGCCTGCCTGCCCTTCACTTCTCATCATCTTTTAACCGGCATAGTAGGTGGCTAGGGCAGAAGTCTGCAAGCCTGCTCGGTGGTTGCCGCGGTCACCGCAGTGCAAGATTGGCCAGGCCTCTGATAATTACAAAACTGACCACGGAATGACTGCTGGGTGTTTATGTGTATCTTTCTTCACGCCCCCTGTTTCTTTGAGCTACCGCTGTTGAGAAACTGGCTCTGATATTTGAAAGGAGAGTTTTCCTGTTTGGTTGTATATGCCAAGGTCATTCGGAGTTTGAATGTTTGAATGCTTCCCTGGATCCTACCCTCGCAGTTTATTGAGATCAGTTCACTGTCACCGTTCACCAGATGTTGTTTGAAAGTGTTTCTGCACTGAGCCTTTATTTTCATTCAAGCCGAGAACGTGGAGAGTCGTTATTCCAGCCCACCGCACAGCTCTCATTCCAAGAAAGGAAGTCAATCACCGTGTGCATGCTCACACTCAAATTTGCCATTTGAGGATTTGGGTGCTCTGTTCATGAGGGCTCTTCTTGTTTGAGTGTTAATTGTGCCTTGCCGAGGAATGCTACTGTGTGTTTGCAGGCAAGGGGATTTCATATCTGGAGTAGATAGCATCTTTTCCAGTCAGTGTGATTATTTGTCCTCTGGCTTGTGTGCCAACATTTAGTCACTGTGAAGTTTCCAGCTAAGACAGCTGTTAATTTTGCACAGGACTATAGTCATAGACCGCCTGGATGATCTTCTTTATATATAAAGATGCATTAACATCACAGCCTACAGTCTGCTGTCTACCAATTCAGTGGACTGTGAATAAGGGAATTTTACAGTCATAAGCCGCAATAGGATTAACAATTGCTGCAGTCATGGCGAGTGCGGAGAAAACTCGCTACACCCGGATAAGTACCCTGCCCCAGAGTCCGAGGAGATCGGAACCCTCGTGAGTACCTTATTTCTGCGCTCGATTTTCTTTTTAGTGT
This sequence comes from Diadema setosum, assembly GCF_964275005.1. NCBI lineage: Eukaryota > Metazoa > Echinodermata > Echinoidea > Diadematoida > Diadematidae > Diadema > Diadema setosum. The sequence goes on from NC_092701.1 coordinate 5,516,518, forward strand.
GTCAGCAATGTCCTCTTGTACCTGGCACCATTTCTTCAAGCATGTTTTATCATAGAAAAGGGTGAAGCACCAATTTCTTGTTTTATCCAGGCCTGATTTTCTCCTTTTTTGGGGGGGGGGGGGGGGGGAGGGGGCAAAGGGTTAAATATCTGCTGTATTTAAAAGGAAATCAGAGAGCAATGTCAGTGCTGAATTTGTAATCCCTGTTTCTGTTCATTTGTTTGTAATAATAATAAAACAAAAAGAAAATGAATACAGCTTCCAACCCAGGAAGAAATACATGTGTTTCATAGTTTATGTGGAACAAATTAGTTTCAAGACAAACACATTTTTCTCAAATTCATTTTTCTCTCCAATCCTTTTCTTCAATAGGAAGATTACATGTTGGCTATATGTCACAGCCACCAGATGTAACCAGTCTTCTTTGGATTCTACCATTATACTGAAGAACAGTGGGCCATAATAATAATACTCTATTACTTTTTAGTATCAAACATGTCAATTTATAATGCCATCATTCAAATGTTGCTACATGCCTAAGTGTCCAGTGAAAGAAGAAAATATCCAGAGTTACGTGTGAAACATGCATTTTTTTCTACTCTTCTAGGAACACTAAAAGCTCAAGGTTTGCACTGCCACTAAAAAGAATAAATATGGAAAAGTAGATAAAATTCTCAGTGATAACCCATGCATCACGAGGATGATAATGAAGATATTGATTGTGCAGAATTATTTTGGCCTTGTTAGCGTCATTGTGCACTTGTCCCTGAGTTGTGCAATACTATGATATGTCACTTGATATTGCATGATACAGTACCACCAGGTGCTTCAAAGTGCATGAGTTTCGCAATACAGATTGAAGAAAGCACCATAAGGTAGGGGGAACAGTGAATGTGGTCATTTTCACGATTTTCCTTATCTCACAGAGCTTCATCCAACTGTTTGGCACATACGGTAGGACCTCGATTATCCGGTGACGTCGGCACTGGCGGGTGTCCATGCTATCGATTTGGCCAGATAAGAGAGATATGCTCAAATTCAGCACTTTCTAGCATATCATGCTTGGGATATATACATTTTACCAATTACTAATTTACTAATATTGTGATTATCTACATGGCATTGTCATGTTTTAAAATTCTGAAATTGATATTGAAATAAAACGAAATACAAGTAAACTATCCCTTCATGCATTGCTTGATTGATTGAAATTTACCGACAACGAGATAGATATTGTGACTCGTCGAAATACTGCCGCTGCACTGTACTGTAACCACTGCTTTGCACTCAGCGCCAGTGACAAGCGCGACACCACAGTCCTTGACAAATCGTCTAAAAAATTGACTTCAAAGTTACAGTTTGCTGCGATGACTGAAGTACTACATGTTTGTATGTCCCCTCGTGTACTCACACGATAATGGTTGTTGGACATGTGGTTGATTTGAGTTAGATTTGGTACTGAAAATGTATGAAAACAATTAACAACAACAAAAAATGTCAGCCAAATGACGTCCGGATAACAGAGAATCCGCATAATCAATGGCCGGATAAACAAGGTCCTACTGTACTGTCATTCTTCCACTTCATGTGGAATATCCCCTCCCCCTCCCATCCACAATGTGAATGCCACATTTGTGGCTTGTTCTAATTACATCCAGGCCTTGATTTATGAGCCAATGAGAAACCATTTACTAATACACATTTGTCACATCTGGCATCGTGGCAGTGTTAATGGCCGCAATACGTCAGCAGTATAGATGATGCTCGTTTACTTTTTTGCAGGGGTGTGACCTGGAGGTACTAGATGTTAAAGTGTGTGCATCTGTTGTCTCCATTGCGATGCGGTATTTACTGTCCTGGTTAAAGATGGGAATAACATGCCATGAACAAATGTAATGGGCCTTCTTCAGCAAATATTGCACATGAATTATTGATCCCAAGGGTTCTTTGCAATGCAACCACAGTAATCTCTAATGTTAAGTGTCAGTGCCCCCAGTATTTCATTTCTGTTATTTACATTCTATTTCAATCAATTTTCTTTTCATCAAAAATTTACTGCAGTCCACTGTGGATACAGTTGTACCACTATTTCAAGAGGAATTTTCTCTTTCACCAATACCCAAACTCTGCAAAATAAAATAGAAGGTTAAAATGGCAGCAGGGGAGAGAGATGGCTAAGTGTTTCATCTGTTTACACATGCTGTAATTAATCATGAAAGTTAGCCCGTTCAGTACAGGCTGATTTTGCTGCAGCACACGTTTCCCACAGACACGTGCCCGATTACACTGGGGACTTGTCCTCACCGGCTAGTTTGTTAGTACATGGTTGAGTTAAGGTAGCGGACGATGAAAGACGAGTGCGCCTAGAGTGAGAATGTCGTACTGGACACTCCCCAATGTACTCTGGAGCTCTATTGTTGACTACATTGTAGACCAGTGGGAGAAGCTTGAAGGACAGGCAAAAAAGAAAAAAGAAAAAAAAGGGGGCTTCAGCACAATTTTTTTACTCCCACTACAAACGACTGACAAAGATGGTATCTTCAAAAATTTAAGGGAGGGGTGCACCTCCTTTCATTTTCATTTTATTTTATTTCATTTGTTAAAAAATGGGGGGGGGGGGGTGTCCTGGAGTGTCCCCCACTGGATCTGCTTAAGAATTGTGCCAAGGTGTAAACCTCCTATGTATCATATTATTCTGACAATAACATAGTTATTGTTTGGGCAAACATTCTGTTTTTCAGTTATATGTAACTTTTTTAGATTTTTTTGTTACCCTTGACATATAACGAGCGAAATTACAGAGAAAATGCCAAACTTTGCTTTGATGTAAATTGCATAACAAATCCATGATTGTTTTCCTTTCAGATGACCAGTAGCTACATTATTGTAGAGGAATGACTTTTGCCCACAAAAAAAAAAAAACAGTGTCAGATACTTACAATTTACTTTTCAATCCAGTAGTGAACACCGCCTTACAGTCAATCATCACATGAAATTCAAGCTACATGTGACATGAATGAAGTCAGGAGAAACACTTTCATTGTACTGTGGCATTTGGCGATTTGTCAATCGGTTTGGGCGGGGTTGTGCATTTGAGCAGAATTTGCGAAGTTGGTATGCCGTTGACTGAGTTGGGCGTTCTAACATGGCACGCAATGAGTTAAGTGTGTGGACACTGTGGTTTTGAGAGCAGAATTTAGATGAGATAATCCGGATATCACTAGGCACACATACGTACAGACACTCCAGCAGTGTTTCATCATCAAAGTTACTGTATCTCTGTGCTCTAGTGCGACAGTTGTGCAAAGGTTGATATGGTGTTATATATCTGCCGTTAGGACATTACGTTGATTGACTGTCACAGGTGTAATACTAGTGGAGCATTGCCAATTTACTAGACTTGATCTTTAGCCTTGGTGCTTAGAGGCAGATCTTGCACTGAGACACTACACAAGAGGTATGCTTTGAGAATTAAATCCTGTATGTCATCTGTGACTAGGTTGCAATATCTGTTTGCTTGGGGGGGGGGGGGGGGGGAGAAGAAAAAGATTGTTTGTATTCCAGATGTCATTTTCGAAACTTGCTTTTTCATGAAGACACTCAGTTTGTCCTGATGTTGAAATTGAAATGTTTACTCAAAATTCAAAGTCAGTAAAATGTACATTTTGAACAAGATACCCTTATATATTATTAAGAATGTTATGATGTTTTATATAATTATGTAATTGAAGAAGATTTGGTATGGTAATCTAAGCTCTTAGCATTCCCAAAACGGAAATGACAGAAGTAAGATATTATATTGCTTGTGACACTTAAGTTGAAAAATAATTGCAAAAGACAACAACAACAGAAAAACAGCAACAAACAAACAAACAAACACACACACACATATACAACATGCAGTGATGCTAACAATATTCTAGGATTAGGATGTTATCTTTTATGTTTTATTAGCAGTATGAGGACACATGAATCCTATGTTCAAATGTTGGTCAATATTGACTCCATGACACCATGCTCTCTCTCGCTCTCTCTCTCTTTCTCTCTCTCACTTTTGTGAGATTTAATCATTTATTTATGTGATAGGAGATGAGTTCATTAGTCCATGAGACTTTTTTTGGGGGGGTTATTTTTTCTCTTCTAACCCTCTCTTTTTTTTACACCAAAACAAGTGCATTTAATCTTATCTGCCATCTACTTGATTGAGCAGTTTTTGTTTTATAAGGTTGCATAGAGATTTCCGGCCACATCTTGTGGGAGTTCAGATGTTGTTGTTGCAATTAACTTCCTTGTGGTCCCCTTTCCCCATCCTTAAATGTTATCCCAAACACTGGTTGGAGATCGATTGCATGCAGATTGAATTGCTCTCAGCTGTACAAAAAACAAACATCCGGCAAAGTCCGCGGTCAGTGAATGGTTGCATAAATTTCAAACAAACTTCAATCCTTAACCCGTTGAGGACGGGCTGATTTTTGCTACAACACGCATTTCCCATAGACACCTGCGCAAGTATACTCGGGACACGTCTTCAACGGGTTAAACTCATCTGAAGATTGAAGGAATCTCTCCCCTCCCTTTCATTTGGAGAAAGATCCAGGCTGTGTAAACAGGGCTGGCTGGGGATGCATGGATACAAAAGAGGGAGCGCGAGGGTTAAGGGCTTAGTTTGATATTTTGTGTCAGCTGTGAGGACATGGAGGATCTGTCAGCTAGGTTGCCGGATGTATTACACTATGATGGCAGTTTGCAGACCCAAGGGAAGGGTATGGGGCTAGCAGTGTGTGAAACAAACTGCAATTTGATCCAAGTTGTTGTAGCTAAGTAAAAAACAAGAGAGTAATAAGAATTTCAGTCTGAATTGTGGTAATATTTCCTCCAGCTAGCAAACTTAATAACAGAACAAAATATTTCCAACTGCTAAGAAGTCATTGGGTCTGTTGGTTTCAAATTTATTGTTGGATGGATCTGCACCAGGTTCTGTTGTATTCATAGTAACCAGAAATTTAGTGAACTGTAATTTAATCCAGTAAAGTGGTATGAGAATGAACTGAGACAGCTGGAGAAGTATATCATTGGTGATATTTAAACTGATATCAAATTAAGAAGACAAGTCTCTCTGTGAAGAAACTGCTCTCTGCACATAATGCGATTTGATTGGTAAAGGGTTTTTCTTTCTTCATCATTGTAACAGTGCAGACTATTGAAACTTTCAGTTCAATGAAATTATATTGCTGTGATTTTCAAGCAAGTCAATTGCCTATACAGAAATGTTTCTCAGCAAGGCCGCCTGTGGGGGAAACAAGGTAAACACTCCAGAAAGCAAAAGCATTCTGAGGTCATACATGTAGAAACATTTAAAGAATTCCAGTTTGTTACCAAAAGGTCTGTTCAGTGTTTGAGGTTTACCAATGGCTTGATATTGATAATGTGTTATTATTATTCATAAGATCTCTTAAAAAGTGAATTGAATGAAAGAAAAAAAAAAGCATTGAGCATGACCATGATGTTATGCAGAATGCAATATAAGTAACCATCAGTAACCATGGGAACCAGATGACTTGAGTTTGTGGTTATGAGAGCATGCATGCAATATCTAAATTTGCAGTTACCTAGACTATCTGTACTGACTGTTGTCACATAGTGAAAACTTCTCTTCAGCTCCAGACATAACGAGCTGTTTCTCCAGGCAAAATGAATGTGAGCAAAAATCCTTTGAATGGACTGATGGATTTACAACCATAGCAACATCACGGATGGCCTTTTGACTTGTCCAACCAATGCTATTTGCATAAATGCAAGCCTTGTACATGAATTATAAGGATGAATTATTCATGCACTTGATCTAGTTCACTCACCATCAATAGCACAGAAATGCTACTTATATCGAATGCATATGTTACCATTTATTGATAAAGCATAGTATTCAATAAACTGTTTTTCTCTTTTTCTGGTTTGCAAATGCGCAAAGGTGAATCCAACTGAGATAAAGACGTCAACCAAATCTGTGTCGACCTGGCAGCCAAGATAATAGAAATACATGCAGGCATGGTGCAAAGTAGTGATAAGAATATGTTTAACAGATATCTTGGCGCAAGTGCTAATGCCATATACAGGTAAAATAACTGCAGTTTTCGGTTTCATCAAGGAGGAAAAAGGCATGTTCTTTTATGATATGAGTTCACAAACCCTCAACAAGATATGTGTACTTCAAGATTGAAAAGTGACACATATTGTATCTGACATTTCAATGCCTACTTCTTGATTGGAAGGTTGGGGATTCAAGTCTTATCAGCACTGTTAAAATCAATGTTGTTTTTTGGCGGGACAATTTTGCTTACATATTTTTGCGTGTTTGTAAAATGTGTGGCTAGTATCTGAATAACTATTTCTATGTCTTTCATGGGTTCAAATGAAAGTGCAAATTCATTGGTCAGTTGGGGATGGTGGGGTGAATGAACTGTCATGGTTGACAACGGTATCTACTCCATTGACCGGGCCCCTGGAAATATCGTCATCTGGGCATTATTGAAAGCTCCACGTCTTTTTGGCGGCTCGACGAAGGAGAGCATATCCATTTTTGCATGACTGATTGGGTTAACTTTAAAAAAGAAGAGCTCTTGAACTTGTTTGGTGGGATCCAGGAGGAAACATGCACTCTGTAATCGATCCTTCAGGTTTGGAAAGGAAGAAGCATACTAGGGAAAGGGAAATGGAATGGTGTATGACGAGCTTTCAAAAAGTGCATTGCTTCCAAAAGGAAAACTCTTCAGATGGCTCTCTTTATAAGTTGTAAAAAATCTGGTGAAATTCAGAGTGAAATCCCACATGGGAGAAATGTTGATATTTCTGCAGGCAGCTTAAGGCATATCATTTTTCGATGGACTGATATGGCAAGGCCACACATTTCCTGTACCATGTTCATACCCTGTAACCATGACTTCTCCTGTTTTAACTGCTGTATAAGCTTTTATTTTCACAAGAGTTTAATTCTAGCGAATTTTGCGAATCACAGTTGGATCACAAATTAAAAAACATGCAAAAATGTCGCATTGTGCTGTCGGTAGTACTGCATTTATGATAGCATTGGTGTCAATTCACAAAAACAACATCTTGCGAAAATGTCTCTGACCTCCTCATTCGCGAAAATATCTGTACGCAAAAATAACAGCTTATACAGTAGTCACTTCATTCCTTCCTAGCAATCATAGTTCATGTTAAAGTGCAAACAGACATGTTGCAAATCATTTGATCAGTTAGATCCTTGTTGAATCCTGCTTGAATCTGGAATCCTGCTTGAAAGCAACCTTGTTCACTGTAACATTCTGTTATAGATTCATGTATTCTCCTTCTGTCTATCTCTGTTATTTTTCATGAGCTGTGTGTGGATAATTTATTGCTGTACCCTTCGAACTCTACTTGCAATTTCATATCAGCGATATAAATTTTCACTGCTATCATAAGAAAATATCTTTCAAACTGTGGTAATATCCTAAGTGTATGATTCATGGTACAGCCAGTTTTTGAGAGAAGTGAGTCAGAGTGTCTTTTAGCTGTGATAGCTGCTGAAGGTGAGATTTACCATCTGTAATACTTGAAGCCTGACGAGAATCCACTGTGAAATGATTGAGCTGTCAGCAGATTGATGGCTCTCCGCTGATCACATGATAGTACTTTAATCACCTGATCATTTGAAGTTGCTTGGCAGTCATAGTCATGCCTCATATCTTTTCTGTATCTATCTTACTCTCTCAGCTTGAAACACTTTACTACTAAAGTAGTCATTAAAACCTACTGCCTCTTCGGTTCTGTGGGCATGTGGCTTGAATGTTACCACACTATGAAGACAACTTAGAAAGATTATTGATACCAGTGAAAGCTGCTGATATATCTACCACTGTGCTAATATTTTTTAATAACTCAACTGAGTTAGTAACTCTTGAAGTAATCAGAAACATGGTACAATAAACTCTTGTTATAACAAAGTCCTAGGGACCTACAATTGTTTTTCATTATATCGAAATTGTGTTATAACTAAACAAATAAACAATAATAAAAAAGCGTAGAGCGGATAATGTTATAGCCTTAATTTTTACTTCGTTATAACCAGAATTTTGTTATAACCGTGTTCATTATAATAGGAGTGCACTGTACAAGTGTAGCATGCAATGCATTGTGATATTTGCATTTTAAGCATTGCTCCCCAGGTTTCATCCTTTCATATGCCGTACATATATAAATAAAAAAGGTTTTTCAGAGTATGGTGTTCGAACTATGCGTTCATCATCCATAGAGTGGTCAATGTTGTCAGTCTAAAATTGGCAGTCACACTCTCCCTATGCGAGATATTGCTGTCCATGATAACAGTTGTCCCAAAAATACTGACTGAGTTTCATCAATGTGACATTGTTTAAAGTACACTAGAGGAGAGAAGAAGACCATGATGTCAAAGGTCACTACAGGGAGGAGGGATGATGAGTCTTGGGGACTAATATCGATTGACATTGGTCATTCCACAGAGAGGAAGAAATCGGACATAAGGCAGATATTTCTGTTGCCAAGCATCTGGTATGTTAATGCAGAATATATCACCAATTAGAAGATTTCAAGGTAGTCTGTCAGGGATGCATATAGGATGAAAGTTGCTTAAATGGACTTTAGGCTAAGAATTATTTTGGTGATTAACAATGTTGGTAATGTCCTCCGCATGCAAAAAAAAGAAGATATAATAGAGACACAGAATTTTTATTGATGGAGAGAAAGAGAAAGGTAAAGAGGCAGAGAATTTTTGATAATGGAGAAAGAGAATTAAAGAGATACAGAGGAAGACATTTATGTTTATATGATGAAGGTGAAGAAGGAGATAGACACAGAGATTATTATGTTGATAATGAGGAGAAAGAGATGATAGAGACACAAAATTGTTTTTGATGGAGAGAAAGATCAAGAAAAGGAAATTGTTTTGATAATGTAGAAAGAATTAGAGAATGACAGAGACAGAAATTTCCTTATATAATGAAGAGAAGAAGAGATATACATGATTGTATCTGATAATGCTGCACCATTTTCACAGCAGCCACTACAGTCACGCTTCAGGCCACCTAGGACGAAATGGGATGGATGTGAGACAACGCTATAGAATGGGATCGGCAAACATGACAGGCCGTGATTGCCGTGTCAGATTTTCAAACTGTTAAATAATTTGACATGGGAGTGCGAGTGCAAATGAGAAACCTTGTAGGCCTTAAAGGGACTGTACAGTACTGGTTGAGGTGGGGATTCATGTTTTGAACATTTCTAAGTGAGATAATGAAAAGCCCCTTATGAAATATGAAAGAGCATGTAATTCTAAGAAGGATTCAACGTTTATTTTATGAAAATCGGTTTTCAAATGGCCAAGATATCCAAAAAAAGAGCTAATAATAAAAGGCGACATGCCACAACTTTATTAGGATCTCTTTGTTTCACCTTGTTTTTTGGATATCTTGGCCATTTGAAAACCGATTTTCATCGAATAAACTTTTGATACCCCTTGGAACTGCATGCTCTTTGACATCTCAGAGAGTGGTTTCTGAATATCTCGCAAAACGTTAAGAGCTAAATCCTCACCTCAACCAGAACTGTACACACCCTTTAACAAAATGGGGTGAGCACAACAAAATGCGATGGCACATAATAGGCTGTAACAAAATTTCACATTACACAGTGCAACATAACGGAAAATATTGTGTAATCTAGCTTGACCAGATGCTGTGAAAACAGCATCTGATTGCTATAGTTCATGGGAGCGAGGACTGGAACAAACAAAACTAGAATTCAAAGGAGAAAAAACAGGAGGATATCCATCTACCCACGGCACATTACGTTTTGGGCAAACGGGACTGCTGTGGCCACCGGGAACATGATGTAAAGGTAGCATACATTGTAATAGAGAGAAAGCAAGAGTTATGTATACATACGATATAGATTTTAATAAGGGAGAAATAAAGAGAAAAAAAGAACATAGCGAGAATATTTTTTTTTCTTCTCATTAATGAAAGAAGTAGAGTTCATGAACATTGTCTCCCTTTTCTGCATATTTGTCTCAGAAATGGCAATAAAACATCTTGTATCATACACTGTAAAAACATGGGTGTTAGATTTAACACCACGGGTGTTAAATCTAACACCGATCAAACTTCAATAAAGGACTACACCCACAGGTGTTAAAAATGCACTGTGATGGTGTTGAAAAGTGTTCACCTGACACTTCGTGGTGTTAATTTGACACTGTACCTGGTGTTATTTTGACACTGTACTGGTGTTAATTAAAAAATGACACCACATGGTGTTGATTTGATACTTGTTGGTGTTAATACCAATGGTTTAACACCCGTCCAGCTTCAATAAGGGACCACACCAGCTGGTGTTACTTTGGTGTAAAATTATTTTCACATTTTTTCAAAAATCTAGTATTTTAATGTAAAATTCTTGATCGTCTTGTTTAAATTAAAAATCAACAAGAAGTGCAGTTACTAAGAAACTCTTCAAAAAACAGTTTAAAATTTGGAAATGACACCCGGGGGTGTTAATTTAACACCATAAATGAGCACCGAAAATTTAACACCAGCTCGGTGTTCACTATTTAACACCGGACTTTTTGCAGTGTAATATAGCCATTTGTGTGTGTGTGTGTGGGTGGGTGGGTGTGTGTGTTATTGGCACTCTGCTTATGCTTTCTGCATGAGGGATTATGACCAAACGCTCTAAGACAAGTTCATAAATCCATAACATCAATCATAGGAGATGAGATGGATTTCATTGGGTATTATATTCTCACCTTTCGTGCAAAAAAAAAGAAAGAAAAAAAGCTGTATGCTGACACTAAGCTTGATATTTACATATTCTTCAGACTTGATCCTTGAAATTGTCAGGAAAATCTTGCTCAGGATTGATGTTTTGCAGCAAATACATAATACCCCTGTTTGTGTCTTATGTGCCATGTTTACATTTTCAAATACATTTAGATTGAACTCACATCTGTTGAAAAGAAGAGCACACAAATAGCACCATCTTTAAGGGATGGTATAGTATTGGTTGAGATGAGGATTCAGCTTTTTATTTTTTGCTAAAAAACAAACAAACACACTTTTTTTTCAGGGAAAAGGTTGATTATGACGTAGGTCTACAAACAGACCCTTTACAGGCACTCTGTGGACACAGGTGCACAGCAAGTCATTTGGAGAATAACACCCCCCCCCCCCCCCCCTCCCATCTATACGGCTGGATAGAAAGTCATTACCTTGTACAGTTGGTCTGGAGAAAAAGAAACCTCTAAGACTTTACAACCTTGATCAATTCTGTGAGTTGCATACATATATTTTTAACCCTGCTTTGCAGCTTTAATTATTATTATTTTTTTTTTTTTTTGGGGGGGGGGGGGTTAAAAATATAAGTATGCTTCATTCTAGGGCTAGTTTGGAGAATAATCATTGCATTTTTGCTTCCATTGATGAAGACAAGAATTCAAAGAAGATTGATTAAGGGTAGATGAAGGGTGGAGGGCATACGTCACCTAGAGTGTTTGGGGAAATCAATGAGGTATTACATCAGTCATTAATATGTTTTCTATGAATTGACTACCATGATACTACTATACTTTTAAAAATATTTGTAAAGTTGACATCAGATGTAGATAATTTTATAGTTCTGAACCTTAAACTCATTAACCACCTTTAATGAAAAATTGATTGATCAGTCCATGGATAGCCTTTTTGTCCCTGTCCATTTCCCAATTAGAGACTTCTATTTGTATTGGATAATATGACAATTTATTCAAAAAGATGATTCTCATTTGTATGATTCATTAGATCTTTGGGTCATCAGGTTTTCATTTTATTGGTATCTCAGACACCTGCATGAACAGGTCATTGAGATTTCAGGCTGAGATGAAATTCAGGTGTAGGTGGAGGAAGAAATGAAAATGATGCTCATGAATTAATAGTCCCCCAGATGCCATAATGACCATTCCTATACTGTCCCAGGGTATGGACACTTTCATCTAAAACAATCCCATCATAGAGACCAAAAAGAATGAAAGGTTGTCAGCTTCAGGGAATTCACTTCAATATATCTAGTTAAGATGATATCTGGTTTAGGAGAAATTAATGCAGTCTGGACGTGCGTGGTGAGTCTAGGATCAGTTTTGAGACCATCAGGATAGCCTTGTCGCCCAGGACGACAGATAAAGATGAATTTATGCATCATCCGTCCATGTTTCCATGACAACCAAACTTTGATCTGTGGAAACTCCTAGGGCCCCCCTGTGTGTATTTCCATTTCTCTATTTTATTTTTTATTTGTAAACCTCCTCCTATTTTCTATCTTGTTTTAGTATGTATAGATTTTTGTAGTTTCTATATCTGATTTTATATTTGTGTTTATATTTCTATTTGCAGATTCACATATATTTCCCTTTCTCTTTTAAACCTAAAAAATGGGCATGTATAATCAGCAAAAAATGTGAGTAGTTTTATATGTTCATGGTGTGATAAAGTACTGTGAATGATAATATATTCAATATTGTCAAAGTTTTGCATGTATCTCATTCTATTCCTGAATTACATTATTACATTGTATGTTTAGCTGTTGAGATAAAGTCACGTAACATTATGGTCCAAAAAAGTCGTTGTTCTCAGGAAAGGCTGATTATTATCCATTTCCATGCAGTTCCTTTAAGGTTGAATGCTTTCAGCCTAGTTATTAAGTAAATAATTTATTCCCTACAGGGCTATAATTTATTCCCTACAGGGCTACCATTGGTATCAAAATATCAGTGATATTGTAAGTAATCAGGTCACTATTGTGGTAGTTGCAGGGTTAAGGAGCAATAAAAGGATCATAGGAGTGCTGCTGTGCCTATTACTTTTGATGATGGCTTTAAAGTGGTCCCTGGTGGAATGGTGTATAGTCATCTTATCTCTACAGCAAAGGGGCACTGGAGAACAGGTGAAACTAAATAACCAGTTTTGCTGTTCAGCCATGCTGTACCCAGTGATTACACTAAGTCTATAATTAATACTGTTAGTATTATTGTTACTATGATTGCTTTTTCTAGTTAAGATGATATCTGGCTTAAGATAAATTAATTCAGTCTGGACATGCGTGATGAATCTAGGATCAATTTTGAGACCATCGGGATAGCCTTGTCTCCCAGGACGACAGATAGTCGTCTGTAGTGTCTGTAGTCATCTAAAATATATGCTTTTTGGACATTCCGCCGCGTATGGCGACATATCGTCGCCGGTCACACGAACCGACGAATCACTCGATTTTGGGTCAAATTTTCGATTTTGAGATTTTCAATCATTTCGATAGTAGATATTCCATACTACATATTCTGAAATTCTCAGTGTATAATTCGGTGTAATTTTTACGTAGTTATCACTTTTGTAGAAGTATGTAATTCCATTTGTGAAAATTATTTGTTTTCCCCATAGACGCGTGTGTTAAACAATCAGGCGATTCGACGGTTCGGTGACCGCGCGTACGCGCGGTCACCGAACCGACGAATCAGTGCGCATTGACTTGCGTGTTATTTTTGAGATTCAACAGTTCATTGACCGCGCGCACAGTGCACGTACTATGTAATACATGCATTGACAATGACAACGCTCAATGTACATGTACGTATGGACACACGTGGAAAATGACAACGTTCTTTGCAGACCGAAAATACATGCATGCAGCTCTTTGACGATTTTCAGCTAATTTGTTAACAATACAATTCGATAAAAACTTCACAAGTTACAGCAAGATTATTGAAGTCTGATGTACTACAAAAATAATTGGAAATTATAGACATGGAAGTGTAGCAACCATAAGTCAAAAATGGGTTAACTTCAAACGCGATTTTCTCGAATTGTCATTCTTACGCAAACCTGAGGAATTCGTCGGTTCGTGTGACCAGCGACGATATTCCAAAACTTGCCAACAATGCAACTTTTCTGCTCTGTTAAAGAGGAAATCCACCCCAAGAATGAGTAAGCTTCAAAAGAGAAAAAAATAATTTTCAACAGAACAAGACAAAAATGATAAAGATTCAATAAGAAATAAGGAAGATGTGGCATTTTTGAAATTTCACATTTCTTCGGGTGAACAGTCCTTAAGAATATTCAAATCAGTGAGTTGAAGATGTCATGCTGACACAATTCTTTATTCATTTCACATACAGAAATGGAAAAATCTTGTATTTCAGTGGCATAGATATAAAATTGTATTTTTAAACCACCCAGAATAAAAAAAAAAAGAACAGATATTTTAACTCTGATATATCTTGGTGTGGGAACACATTTTTAATTGTGTGAGCTGAAAATGACATTTTTTCTAAATTTCATTATAACATACATGAAAAATTGTGAGAGCATGATGTCATCAATCTGCTCATTTAAATATTCATAAGGACAGGTCAAGAAATTCCTTTTCCAAAAAAAAAAAAAAAAATGCAAAATTTCAAAATGTCATATCTTCCTTATTTCCAATCTGATTTTTGTCATTTTTGTATCATTCTGTCAAAAATATTTTTTGCTTTCTTCTGAAGTTTATCAAATTTTGGGGTTGATTTCTTCTTTAAAGGGCATTTCTGACATTCTTGCCATGCTGAATGCCCATCAGGTCTTGTCCCCGTGACCCCTTCCCATTTAGCCTGGACAAACTGTTTGACATGCTTCAATGACCAGGAGACAGAGAAGTCAGAAATTTCCCTCTTTCATTGATATGCACGTTAAAGACGGACTGATTTCCCACAGACACCTGCCCAAGTATTCTCAGGACTCGTCTTCAAAGGTTTAATGTGATGGATATCCAGTTTGAAAAAAAAAACAAAACAAAACAAAGACTCAAAAAAACTGACATGACTTCTTTACATTCAAACAACAGCAACAACAACCAAAATTCAAAATAAACACATAAACAGCAATGATTTGCTGCAAATTTGTAGGCGGACCATGGTGCTCATTCACATATGGGTCATTAGACACACATGACAGCTGGTTCCACATCAAGAGAGCTTTACATTTAGAAAGTATTGGAATTATCCCATGTACCCTTAATGACTGTAACATTTTAGAGATCCACTTCAGAATAAGCTTACGAAAAATCCCAAGACAGATTATTGGGCTCCATTTGGAATTATGTGTATTTCACATACAAACATATCAAATGTAAAGGGGAAAAGTAATGAGGTGTCATTTTGATGTTGCTCTATCCAATTGTTTATGATTGCATGCTTTTGGCTTGTTTGAAATTTGTCAAACAATGTAATAAAACAGATTTATTATAGCTTCATAATGCATAGACTTTGTTATGCAGTATATTATGTTCAAACAGCTATATTCTATGCAAATATATGAAGACCTATACATTTGTAACCAGATAAAAAGGAACAGAAAAGAACAGTGTCCCTGTGCTTCAAGTTGTATTTGATTCATTTACCAATTTTTTGTTCATGAATAATTTCCTAATATTAACAAAAACAATTGAATTATTAGTAATTAATTTGAGGGTAAGAAAAAAAAAAACAGGTAGAAAAGTGAAAAACAAATCAATATGAAATCATATGACATAGGGGGAAAAAGGAAACTTCCTTTGATATGTCGAAGACAAGTATAATCGGGCAAGAGTCTATGCAGGCATGATATTCTGTATTTCCAAGTCAATACACATTTCATTTTTTTTTTCATGTATCAAAGTCACCTGAAAATTTGGATTTCTGGGGTTTTTTTTCAGCAAACCTCAAAATCATCCCTGCTATATGAGAAATGCGTGTTACAGCAAAATCTATCCTCAACAGGTTAAGAGGGTTTTTGTTTGTATGTTGTTTGTTGTTTTGTTTTGTTTTTTTGTTTGTTTTCAACTAGCCTGAGGTCATTGAGCAGGTGTTGCATGCAAATCCCTGTAATATGTCTGATATCTCAAGACAAGAAAGATATCACACTGTAGTATTACACCACCTCTCTCCACCAAACAAACTTCACAAACCACTCCTCAGAAGTGTGGAAATGATGGCTTGCTCATGCCATGAAATCTAATTATACATTGGCAGAAAGATGCCCTTTGGTGGGCCGCCTCTTTCACTGACCCAAATAAG
This sequence comes from Diadema setosum, assembly GCF_964275005.1. Lineage (NCBI taxonomy): Eukaryota > Metazoa > Echinodermata > Echinoidea > Diadematoida > Diadematidae > Diadema > Diadema setosum. The sequence goes on from NC_092701.1 coordinate 5,532,641, forward strand.
CCATTTTAATTTCCTTGTTTGCCTGCAAAACACTGCTCCCCTCGAGCTGATTCTAATCTAATTTACCATATTCATTTATCCCTTGCCGTCATGTCCGACAAACTTAACTGTTAGCGCATCACAGGCAAGGAATTGGCATTTACCTGGGATTTTCTCCAGCAGATATGGTCGGTGAAGAATTAATTCAGAATATATCAATTCCTGTTTGTCGCATTCATAAAATTAGTATTTTCTTTGTTCTTAAGTTTCTTTCAAGTTGCATAAGCCCCAAAGCTCATTATAGAATATGTTCAGATTAAAGGCATAATTTACCATTTGCAGATGAAACAAAAACCCAGCATTAGTGCTTTAAAATAGTGCTAAAATGTGAGTTGGTGATAGAAACAACCACTATAAAAATTTGAATAAGTAAAATCATTAAGTATTGTTAAACATACACAATGTGAACAATAGTTACAATGAAAATGTTTCAGATTAAACCATCTACAGTTATGGTTTAGTAAGAAAAATACTTATATATCCTTATATTTTAGGCTTTATTGTGAAAATTTTATACGGTAGGATGTTTTGTGGTACAACAGACCTACTCATATGCATCAAATGTGATATCATGAACATTTTCTGAAATCACTGCTCCCAAAAGTAAACTGGACCTTTAAAGCATATTGATGAGAAAATAAAATGATGTTCTAAAAATGATAGTTGTAAAAGAAAGGTTTGACATAGCCCTATTTCCTTTTTGAAGCCTTTTTTAAATAATAGTGTAATAAAGAGAGAGAGAGGCATTAGATGAGCAAAAGGAAATATGTGACAGTTGAAGTGAACTGTTGTTAACCAGTTGAGGATGAGTCCCGAGTATACTCGGAAAATGTATGTTGTAGCAAAATCAGCCTGTCCTCAACAGGTTTAACAGTATTGTAAGTACCAAGGTTACCTCAGCTTTTGCATCGTGGAAACCCATCCAGATATTAGAGGTCTGCTGGACCAAGGAGGTTGAAGAGATAGAGTAACAACAGAGTTATTCCGTTAGATCTATGTTCGAAGCTGCTGCTCAAAAATATTTGAAGCATGTGCCAAACAGGATCTGCAGCGCCGATACGAAGACAATTGACTTGTGTCTCATTGCATAATCACCAGCCACTTTCAAAGGAAGATATGTCTTTGTGATGGTAATTACTTTTCGCTATCCCTTCTTATAAAAGCTAGGTGATACAGACACGAGGATGCGCAAACAGAAATTGAGGGAAAAATGCTGAAATGAAAATGAAAATTACTCGACTGGGCATACGCGGGCACTAATCTGATACATCTATCAATAAAGAATTATACTTGAAGATTATTACATGTTAGTTTCATTTGGGGAAATTAAGTCGAAAAGTGATAAAACCAGCTTTCCAGGATGGTACAGTTTTAAACATTTTCACATAATACAGCTCTGATTTACACTTTTGCGCAAATTTCTGAACGGAATTGACTTTTGTTTTACATGCTTTATTATTACGTGAAATTTCATTTCATTGAATAAATAGATAAGCAAAATATGGCCAACATTATGATAACGTTCAAAATGAATCTTCAGATTGCTCAGCAAGACGGCGGCTTGGAACATCGATCATCAAAGGCACAAGTGCACCTGTGGAATTCTTTTGTACATTAATAGAAATCTGACAACTGTTTGAATAAATTACAGCCAGTTGGAACTCTATGTATAAAACCTCCTTTGGCTGGACTGAGTGGAAGTTGATAAACATTAGGAGACTGCCACAAATTTTCATTGAGATCCATAGAATGGCAAAAAAGAGAGTGTTAAACAAATCAAAAAGGTTATCAATTAATGAGGGCAATTTCAAGTAAAAGAGGACTGTTGTATGCTGAAGAATATTTTTTTTTTCTTTCAAGGAGCCAAAAGGAGAGCTGAAAACAGCAAAGATGTGACTTGATCACTTAAGTCCTTGAGGTTTACCAGAGAGGAATAACATCTTAAAGCTAGTAGTGGTTTTTCGCTGGAAGGTAATTGTAATGTCGGCAGGCTGACATTGGTGACTTTGTATTCCCCTTAAGTTATTTTGGGAGTTGTCTCGACATTAGCTGTTCATCAACTGGATTTACAGCCTGATTAGCTACATTGGGTTCACAAATCAGCAGCTTGCCAGAACCAGGCTCAGCTGCCCCGTGGAAAAGGAAAGTCTGTACAGACCAAACAGGTTGCAGTATTGTTGGATAGGGTCAATCTGGAAATCTGCAGGTTTTATGATTTATGCATTGATTTACTGTATGTGTTACATTTTTTCCATATTAAGCCACCTGTTACCCAGTGAGGATGGGTCCTGTGTATGCTTAGGCAGGTGTCTATGGGAAATGCATGTTGTAGCAAAATTAAACCGTCCTCAACGGGTAAATTGATGTTAACTATTTTGTGATGAATAAAATATTGTACATTGTCTTCTGAAATGTTCTGCTATTTTTTTTTTTTTTTTTTTTTTGTTCAACCATGCCATTTTTACACTAACTGGGTCATGTATTTATTTCCTAAAATAGTTTAAGAATATAATTTTCATTGTTTCAAATAAATGTATATGCAGTGGCAGATCCGGAGGGGGGCGCAAGGGGCACATACCCCCCTTTATGTTTTGTTAAAAACAAAAGAAATAAACAGAAAAAAATAGAAATGAAACCCGGAAGTGGCAGCAGAAATATTAGTTGACCCCCCCCCCCCTTTACATAATTCCTGGATCCGCCCCTGTATATGTGTATAAAGAGATAGTATAGATGAAATTGGGTTAGAAGAACAATGATTTTCATTGCAACTGTAGGATACATTATGCAGTAAAAGTTTGGCATGCAACTACAACATGCAGGAAAAGAAAACAGTTTGTGCTCTGCAGTGAGTATGAATAATCTCTACATAAATGTTAAAAGTTTGACTCAAAACGATTGCTCCAAAATAATTCAACACAATGTGTGAGGTTTAAAGGTCTGTCATGGTAATGGTGATTATAAAAAAAAAAAAAAAAAGAGGTCTAGTTGGTTCAAAAACTGTCTGTGATCAACACAATTACCATTACTGACCAAAACACCAGCTAGATCTGTTACAGTCCCTGTGATTACTCCACAATTCAGGCTGTGATTTCACTCATGGCAGAAATTTTGATAGATAATAAACAAAAAAGCCACGATCAGCTACTTTTTGCAAATTGTGGCACATGTAATGGATTGCATGACTGTGGACAGTGAGATGATATTCTCAGATGATATTGTTCTGGAAACAAAAGAAAAATATTTTGCATTTGGCAAGATGTTCTTTTCCACTTCAGTCCTCTCATGAATTATTTAAAATGTTTTTTCCATCTTGCAACTTAGACACAAGAGGATATTGATGCTTTGGTGAAGATGTCTTTTCTTTTTCTTTCTGCACATGACAGGAAGTACTCAGGCAATGCCTGTTTATGCACAAAAGAACTTCATAGCACCAGATAGATGCACTGTGTTGAATTATTTGTAAATTCCAATGATCAAAACTGCACTCTCCTTGTAAAGGTGAAAGTGAAATAGAATTAATCAGCCCTGAACATCAAATGACATTAATGTACTGGAGGACAATGTAAATGTCAATCAGAAAGCCCACTTACACTGGTGGTCTCTTGAGCCATTCCTTTGCTTGCGTACCCCCTTGTCTACCTGTTTTATATCGCTCCAATCAACACCATGTTCTTTTTCATTATTTTCGTTTCACACTGGATGTAAATATTTTTGAATGTTTACAGAGCAACCTAGTGTGGCAGCCTCCACTCATTAATCATGATCAGTGGATGTCACACGGTCTTGTTAGTTTAAAGCTGAGTGCCCTTCATGTGTGGTAATGTGCTAATTGAAGAAAGTACAGTTGCCACCACTTTAATGGAAAGAGCTCTGTCCAAATAAATGGACAGCAGCCATAGATGTCTGCAATGTCAATCGATATTTCACCAAAGGACTAGGCTAGACACAGGAAGCCCAATGCATTACATAAAATAAATACCTCATCAAGCAATATATCTGAATCGGAATTTGAATTCTACATATAATGCTGAAAATTTGAGTGTACACTTACTTTCCATGACTGCTACAAGGTTATCAAATATTTACTTCCAGCTTTTTTCCAGAATCTATTAAATTTTCTTCATTAAAAATGAAAATGTATTTACAGCAAATCTGATATCTCGTACAAGTATATAAAAATATGTCCAATTTACAAATGTTTCATTCCATTTGTCCAAGAAAGAAAAAAAAAGTCGCAAAATGTTGTACAGTGCCATTCCGATTCATGTGAGTCCTGATAAAGTGGCAGTGACTGCACTATATATGTGCTGTCTTTTGTGCATATGGCGGTGTTCATCTCCATAGCCAGTATAGTTGTACAGACCAGTTCTATAATACATTCACATTTTATGCATGCCTAAGGCTTTCTCCGACAATCCTAATGCATGTCCAAGATGTCCTCAAGGCCTGTTTTACCATGGCAACGATTTTTCTTGCCCAGGAGCAAGTGTGCAATGCTTCTGATAAGATTATTGTACTAGATAGATTTGGAAGGAGGCATCTCTGAATATGACTACTAGTACATCCTTTTAAAGGGGTTTTGTGTTGAGGTGGGTTTTTATGAGGTCAGACGCGAACTTCTATAGTCAGTGCTGAGAGGAAGGGCACAAATTCTTGCCAAAAATATCCTTTATCCAAGGCCAGCGTCGAAGGCATATAAATAATCTGAAAGCCCTTTTGGTGTATATGTGTGTGTATTTATAGCAGTGGAGAGAATAGTATACTTTTATAAAATAGCTTCCTATGGCATCATACTTTATGGCAAGGTCGTGTCTGATGAATTGGTGAGTTTATAAGTGGTTAGAATCAGTCTATATTGTGCCTGTGTTAAAGTTTCAGAGATAACCAAACCTTGTCTTCTTTTAGAAGTAAATTAATGATGCAATTTTTGTTCCAGCCTGATTTTTAAACTTATCAATTTAATAAGGTAACGTGGGCAACTATTGTGCATGGGTTTAAAAGAATGCATATTGTTAGAGTTTGAGCAGTGGGTTTTCTGAAAACAGAAAAATTCAAGATTTATTTATTCAGATCAATATTTGTTTATGACAAAGAGCCCTAAGTTAATTATTTAAGATGTAGAATATAATCCAGAATGCTGGCTTGTCTGCATTATCAATTGATTTTTTTTTTTATTCTTATCATTAGGTTATGCCAGCAGTGATTTTTCCCCCTTTTTTATCATTAGGTTCTGCCAGCTGTAATTGAGAACACTATTTCATTTTTTTTTAATGCTGGCAGTCATTGTAGCTGAAAGAGTTTACATAGTCATGTTTGCTATCAGAGGAAGATATGAAATTGGCAATAGATTCTCTGTCGGTGAAAAAACATACCACACACTCTAGTCTAGAAGAGAAGCATTCCTGAATTTGAAATGAAAGACACTGCTTGTCACAATTCAGTCCTTGCATGTTTGTTTTTGGGTTGGATAAAAATAACCGCCTTCAAACTACTTAAAGTCCTTCATAGATTTGCTGTATACCCTAGTCTCTCTCTCTCAAAAAAAAAAAGAAAAAAAAAGAGATGTGCTTGTCAATTGCTCAACAAGTATGAATTATGGATGAAACTTTGTATAGTTTGACTAAACAGCTTGTATGTTCTACAAAAGTCTTTTTTGCACTGAGCACATTGTCTGGACAATCATAAATCTCTGCCACAGACACACTCACTGAGAATATTTCAGGGAAGATACTTGAAAAAAAAAAAAGGTTTATGGAATAGAAATATTCTGACTCACTGTTGTTGGAATTTTGCAAAGACCTAGGTGAAGGGCAAATGTTTACTTGAATTTTGTAGCATCAATCTCCTAGAAAGTTAACCATCCAGAAAAAAAAAACCCAAAGAAACAAACAAACAGACAGTGTGAATACAGCTAAAATAAATCTAGGTCTTGAGGATAAAGACTTTCAAGTGTCATATCAAGCTCTTGATGGTTTAAGACTTGAAAGTATTCTGATATCAGTCCTTGCATCTCTCTTTGCTCATTAATGATTAAAGTTGCCCTTTTTGGGGCATCTTCCTTAATCTCCTTTTTGTCAGGTATTGCCCAGATGATTCATCAATGTTTACTGTCTCTCAATATCCGTATTATCCATCTTCAGTACAGTGTTTGTGCCAAAAAAGCAGGTCAAATACACCACTTCCTGTGGGGCTTGTAAACTAGTGACTTTGAATATTCTTTCTCAGTCCCGGCTTTAGGATTGATCGACCGGCCCAGTGGCACTGATGTGCCAATTTGTATTCCGATGGGATGTCTCACCACTGCTTAGTGTTTCAGTTGAGGATAAATTGGGGGGGGGGGGGACAGAGGGGCACTTTGGAGCATTCTTTCCTGTTCGCCTTAAAGCACAGATCAAAGGCTCTTGTTAGGTGGGGAATGCAATATGCTCCCAGGAGGTAGATAATGCACTTGCAAAAGAGGAATCAATGCAGGAACTGCAGGTCACTGCATGCATAGTGATGATTCCAAACTTCTTTCTAGCAAGTCCTAGTTTACAGTCACAGCTTGTGTCATGTTCTTCAAACGGGTGCTGTTCGTTATTCCAAAGGTTCGATATTCCAAAGGTTTGTTAATCCGAAACACGCAAATTCCCTATACCTAGAGGTTCGTTAATCCAAAAATGAAAAAGGGTTTGTTAATCCGAACATTTGTAGCGTTATTCCGAAGGTTCGTTATTCGGAAGATTTGTTCATCTGAAAATGAAATTCGGAAAAACAAACCTTCGGAATATTAAGGAATCTTTGCACTGAAGAGCCTTCGGAATAATGAACCTTTGGAATAACGAGCTGTAACCCTTCAAACTGTATCCCCTCGCCATCCAAAAAGTAAATTTGTTGTGACATAACTATCAGGCAAGAGAAAAAAATATCAATATATCATTCAGTTACTTTTTTTTTTAATTTATTCATTAATTTTTTTTTTTTTTTTCAGAGAATGATAGGACTGGACAACAGCAACGAATGATACATGGGTGCAATAGATTCATGTTCATGTTACTGTTGAAAAAAATAGAGCACCAAATTGTGATTTCATGTTTATATTCATTGTCAAGGAAACTGGTTAAAAACAACCTCACCTGGCCAAAATACCTGTGAACACTATTGTTTCTATAACAATGATCCACCTGGTTCCAACCCAAGCTACAACAAAAGACTGTGACCTCACCACTGGGTACTCTGTGGACCATATGAAATAAACAGTGTTGTTTACTAAGTAGAAAATGTTTTGCACCTGTTGTAAGTAAAGTAGTGAAATTCCTAATGCTGAGTATCAATACGTATGGCACGCCAGAAGGGAATCAAATAATTATGTTCGACACCAACTAAAAAACCATTTCATCAATTTAAATTTCATTCCACAAAAATATGTTCGATAAAATATATATTTCATAAAATATATATTCAAACAAAATATATATTTGACAAGAGAATATGAAGGTTTGACCGAAATATATTCGACAAAATATATATTGGACAAAAATATATATGTTTCACCAAAAATATATTTCACAAAAATATATTTGATCAAAAATATATTTGACACAAACTATGTTTGACCCAAAATATATTTGACAAAAAAATATATTTGACCAAAAATCATATTTGACCAAAATATATTCGACAAAAAATATATATATTTCACCAAAAATATATTAGACCCAAGATATATTTGACTTGGCGTTCTATACTTACGACAAGAAATCATTCGATGAACAAAAAACCATTCGATGAACAAAAAATCATTCCATCAAAATAAAAAGTCATTCGATGACAATACAGCGCAGCGCAAGCTTACACTGCACGTGTCGTTGCGTGTACACTGTGGTATACACCATCAATCTGCAAATTGCATGCGCATGCACATCCGCGCGCGCTTGCTAGCCCGTATACCACCGTGCGGTGAGAGCTAGCTAGACGCTCGCTTGGTACGCGCGCTATTAAACCAAGCATTAGCGATTTCGATGGCTGTCTCTTCTGAAAGTGGGAGTAGGAACGATCTCGATGGCGTTATGCAAGAGATTCAGCTCCGCCATTGCCAGTGAGATGACGAGCGCGAGATCGATCGGGATCAGGTCGCCCGGTCGTGGACATACTCCCATACTTGGAGACTAAGTTAGCACGAGCAGAGCAACATCAGCGGTAACTACACGCAGACGCTGTCGCGAATCGCGACAGCGCTGCACCTCTATTCCTTCGCGGACGTTGTTATCGTTCACTGTTTCCTTCATGAATATCTTTATTAATCGTGGAAAACTAAAATATAAGGAATTATCGTAATCTATGACCATCACTCAATAACCGGTATGCGATTTTTTGTTTAATTACGTCTAAAACTTACCGAAATCTATGGCTGAAATCAGGTCTGTAAACGTCCTTACTGCTTCACTCCTCATCTGCGTGTTATATGAATGGCATTCACTCTCGTATACTACAACGTAGGTAGTCGGAGATAGTCGGGTGACCCCGACTAAAAAAGGTCAAATCATTGCCGGTGCAGCACGCACGGATCTACTACAAGTTTTACGTAACACATGAAACGCACGGGCGCACGGGCGTAGGTAGTTTGTTGATTTTTTGAAGCTCTCGAAGGAAAAGATGCCACCGCACGATCTATACTCCGAAAAATTCAACAATAAGGTCTGGATACCAACAAAACGCCGAATTCAACTCAACAATCAGGAAAATATGCTGTAGATAAGTGTTGCAATTATATTACTCTTAAAATCATACAAAATAAAAGGTATTTTATGTGATTTTGCCATCAATAGTGACGGTCGTTTACAACGTTGAAACACTAACTCATGTCAGACCCTGTGCTCAGCACAGTGTCTGGTCAGGCTACATCAGCGGTAACCGCAGCAGCGACCCCAACACGTTACTGGTACAGCGCCCGGCCGCCCCGGGCGGGGGTTACATCAGCGGCAGCGTTTACGAATAGCCCGACCAGACGGAGGTACGCTGTGCGAATATCCTACGTACAGCGACTGGGCTGTGTATAGTTACGGCAGCGCCTGCCATGACGATCAGGTCTCCAACCCAAACATCAAGCAGGCCAAGGGCAAGACCACAGCCTGAGGCTGTAAATAGGCTCAGGCTCAACCACCGGCACCGCACCGGCACTACGGATACGGGCTCAGCCTCAGCAACCCCAGGTTGGTAAACTGTCGTAGACCGATGAGATCTGTATCTGTATGGTTTAGTCAGCAAAATGTCCAGGAAGACATATCCACGCTAACTTGTAGAGGAGCACTACGTGTGGACTGAGCGCGACCATTGAAATTTGTCTGAGATCTGTCTCTTCTCGTTGCCGTCGTTCATGGGCTTCTTAGAGACAGATTCCGGCGGTAGTAAAATGGTAATGCAGTATTGGCAGTAAGCCAATATCGTATCTAAGAGGCAAGAAGATATACCTCAAATTTCACTCTACCAAATTCCACCAAAATTTCAGGGATTCCTTAGTATCTTATTTCCAGTCACTCACATAAATTTGAATTAAATGAGACATGGGGAAGCATTGAATTCAACGTTGACTTAGTTGTAGTTGTTTCTGCTCGCGCTCACAGCTTACGCTGTTTAATGTTAACGTTACACATTACGGTGGCTTTTAAACAAGGGGGACCATCATAGACATCATAAAAAACAAGGTTATATGCCTTCTAACCTGGAGTAATGTACAACTCATCATGAAATATAGATTGCTAGTTGTTCTCTCCCCCTCCCCCCCCCCCCATGAGACTAACAATTAGAGTTACTGTCACACAGGTCAGTATCATTGCGACAGCGCGTTGCTGACTGCAGTTATTCACGCGATCACGATTACTCTCCACAGGCATTCATTGTCGGCAGGTAGTTCGCCGTACAGGAAGAAAAGAATAATGGTTTCCGTGACAACCTGAGGACATACGTTGATGCAGCAGGAAGAGATGATGGATGTGTGAGGTAAGACATCGTGTCCTCATTGCTAGATTCCCACTGGTGTGATATTTTGAATGGAAAGTGCTTCAGTAATATTATACTAATCACAGAGTTAGGAAAATTGACGTTATTTCTTTTTTTTTCTTCTATGAATGTGATGTTTCTTATGGAAAGTTATGAGATTGAATAAGCTGAATGAACAATTCTCAGAGGATATAGATATGTGATATAAACAGCCATCCCTATCTTTCAACAGAGCAGAATTCTGGATGCCTAATCCAGTCAAGTACTAACTTAGTCAAGTACTTGTACTGTTTGAAAATTGTTGTTCAAATTTTACATCTTTACTGTTATTTAATTGTGTGTGTGTGCGTGTGTGTGTGTGTGTGTGTTGAAACTAAAGTTTCAAAGATGAAGTTTAGGAAGTCAAGACTTTATGCCCCATTGTGAATGTTTTTTACTTTTGTGATAAACTTGGAATATAGTGATTTGGTGTGTTTTTTCAAAGCTAGTAATATTAGGAATAATAAAGTAGTGATGGTAGTGATCATAATAAAATTTTCATGATGAATTATCACTGTTGTTATTACTTGAATAATGAAAATGATGTTACTAGTCATGATTATCATCATCATCATCATCATCATTCATCATTGCTTTCCCCCTTGCAAAATTACAATATATATGCCTCTAAATATATTGTAGGCAAACTGTAATAGCAGTACCTAGAGAAACCTGAAACAAGTACCGGTACATCAATATGGTACTAATTGGAAACATTTCAGTTCATCTTTTCAACATCAAGTTTATTATATGTTGATAAAATTATGTTCCAAAAGGTATACAGTATTTACCCAGTAATGTCATGCATTGTATTTCTGTTGTTTCCACTAATACACAATGGCAGCTACAGTGTGAGAATGTTTGAGGCCATGAGGGGACCTGTAACTATGCCGTCTACGAGATCTGGGAAACAGAAGAGGACTGGAAGACGTGAGTCACTTTGTGTTGATCTCTATTGATCCAGTGATGGTTTTGCCAAGGTTTGACACTGTAGCTCCTTATTATAAAGCATAGATTATTAAGTTCAGAAGAAAATCAAGCAAACAATTCCATACTTCTTCAAATTCATGAAATTCTTCCGTCGAGATGTTTTCATTGCGACTGATTGACAAATTGCCCCACATCGACGTAAATAAGCACTGAATTGATCAGTGTTTTAGTAGTAGCCATGATATTTACGTCGATGTGGGGCAATTTGTCAATCAGTCGCAATGAAAACATCTCGACGGAAGAATTTCATGAATTTGAATAACAAAGCAGTACCCGCTGCATGCTATAAGGATTAGAACCAACACTTGCTGTCGGGCGAAAGCTCGGTGGTCTAGTGGAGATGACGCCTGTCCGGTGATCAGGAGGTCGTAGGTTCGAATCCTGCTCGAGTATGTACGCCCATGATTTTTTATCATGGCTACTACTAAAACACTGATCAATTCAGTGCTTATTTACGTCGATGTGGGGCAATTTGTCAATCAGTCGCAATTCCATACTTCATTTGTCAGAATAAATTGTGCAGTATTAAAAGAAAAAAAAAGTGTCTTGTTCAGAATGTGTTCACTGTTATTGTAGTTTGTGTTTATTTGTTTGTTTGGTGGGTCATAGGATTTCTGTACCAGATGAGATGTAATTGCTTATGATTTGTGGTATTTTGTAGTACATGTATCATGTTCTTTGTTGATAAGCTTGTCTTGTATTCTTTCAGGAACTTTGCTGGTGCCAAGTCAAAGTCTTTCCGTCGAGAGAATGTGGATCTTTTGGACAAACCAGAGCAGCTGTCTTCAATGGCTATACCAGGTGAGAGTCATGTTACCCCAGTGATAGCTGGAGTCCAATTCCAGAGTGGTTAACCCTGACTTTAACTAGTGGGGAAATTCTGTTTAATCAACATATTGCTTACAGGAGCCATGCTTGTGCTGCGATAACTATTTTATCAGAGGATCCTGATCAGTGTATATCAAAATTTTACGACCCTCATAAAGGTAGTTACATCAATCAGCTAATCTTTGAGGAGTTGTAGATTCAGAAAGAAATGAAGACAGGATACTGTAAAGATTTTTGTTTCAAAAAGTAGATTCTAGAGTATCTATCTTGTGTTGCAATAATCAAAAGTGCACACCCAATTCTTAACAATCTCTATTCTCTACTTACACAAAATGTCGTTCTTACACCCCAATGGAAGTAGTTTTGTGCATACTGTAAAGCAAGAAATATTTGCAGTGTGAAATTTTCTTGAATCACAGCTGACAGCCTTTTTTTTTCTTTTTTTTTATGCCTCCGCCACGAAGTGGTGCCGGAGGCATTATGTTTTCGGGTTGTCCGTCCGTCCGTCCTTCCGTCCGTAATGAATTTTGTGGACAGCGTAACTAAAAAACGTTTTGAGGTATCCTAATGAAACTTGGCATGTATGTGTATTAGGGGGTGAAGTTGTGCCTATCAACTTTTGGGTGCACATGCTCAAGATCAAAGGTCAAAAGGTCAAGGTCAAATACGTAAAATTTCACTATTTCCACCATATCTATGCATTGCCTGAAGATATTTTCTTAAAACTTGGTTTATATATGTATTACCCAATGAAGATTCTCTGGTGGAAGTTTGGGGTCATGAGGTCAAAGGTCAAAGGTCAAAAGGTCAAGTAACTTGGAAATTGTTCATGGTATCTTCATGGAACATAGCATATATACATGTACTGACTGACAATGATTATCTAGAGAATTTAGGGTTCATGGGGTCAAAGGTCAGGGGCCAAAGAAAAGGGCAACACTTCAACATTGTACTATTTCCCTCATATTTATGCAATGCCAGCGGGATTATTATTTTTTTTTTACACTTGATGTATGCATGTTTGTATTAATGATTATGCAAAAGTATGAAGTGAAGGATCTATGAAGATAGATTGCAACATATGATTTTGTTTGTTTGTTTGTTTCTCTGTGTTGGTAGGAGCATAGCTGCCTTGGACCCTGATAGCCCTATCCATCATCATGAGGTTTCCCAACCCACTCAATGCCATGCAGAACCTTTGGATCAACGTCATCATGGAAGGACCACCTGCTCAAGGGTGAGCCACAATGTGCACACATCAGCAGGTCTGAGAGTATTCTGAAGGGGGAGGGCAATCATGCCGGCAGTGCAGTCATTATTCTGATTCAGTCTAATCAGGCCACTCTGCATAAAGATTGACAATCAATCAATCAGTCAATCAATCAATCAATTAATCAATCAATCAATCAAATTTCTTCAAGCAAATATCTTTGAACCTCATTAAAGCTTTGGTTTCAAAATATTTCATTTTACCTTTTCATCGGCTAAAGCAGCATCTTAGTGAGTACCATTATAATTCTTCAGTCATGGGGAAAATAATTTTGTAAAAGTAAAAATCAATACCTCTCAAATCAGCAGTGTTTCGAAGTCTCATTTGTATGCCACTCTCCTTCTCTTTGTGACCCTTCTTATTGGAAAGTCTGGATGCCAACTATTTCTACTCTACACATTAATGTTGTTTCCAGAAATCCTTTCTGTCTATATGGCTACAGATTTTATTGTTAATTTGGAAGAAAGGACAAATATATGTTCATTCTTTAAAAAAAAGAAAGAGTGTGTATACATGTATTATCAAAGATGGATAATGAACAAATACTGACATGAAAAAAAAAAAATTGTGCATTCTGTAGTTCACATTACTGTATGATAATGTTTCATTCTCTCCCCACTCCTCTGTCCAGTCTCGGAGTGGAGCCATTGGACAAGGATGTAATAAGGAAGCCTCCTCGTTAGGTTCGTGACCCCATGATCACCAGACCTCTTCTTATTTATGTAGTCATTTCTGCCCTCATCATCGTCGTGGGGATCCTCTAGGTCTTCTGGAGAGAGGTTAGTGCTCCCTTTATTGTCCATGACTGTACACACATTTCTATTAATATTGGTCAAGTTCTTCCTTTACATAATTGTAATATTATGCCCTTGCTACATTGTGCCGAGTGATAACATTAGTGCATTTAGCAAGCTATCTTCTGTCAGATGCTTTGTCATGCGGATTGTAATATTAGATAATGATGCATGTATTGATTTGATTAGATTTATCCATTGTCTTTATAGATACTTGGCTGTGTATATTAGTACATGCAGTAGCAGCATTCATCTTCACATACAGTATGCAATGAATTGTTCTGCTCCATGAAGCCTTTTCAGAATATAAGGACAAGCATGATACTATCTTGAGCTGGGATTTATCAACTTGTGCCTGTCAAGCAGTCCAGATGGCACTGTAATAATGACTGCTCCTCTCGATTAGATGCAATCCTGCCTCAGCCTTCTCTGTGTCAGACAAAGTCATAAAAAGACGTGTAGCATACATGTATGAATACAAGACCATACATACTGTCTGATGCACCACTGGTGATGAAATTACTCAATTGTGTACAGACTTTGTCAGTACGTTTCAACATAAAGTAATGAGTGATAATTTTGATAAGTAATGTTGTCAAACATGCAGATCATGCCTTGGTTAGCTGTCCTTCAAGATGTAACTGATGTTGGTTATCTACTTCCCACCACTACAGGACATATTCCAGATGGAAGCACTGTCAGTATAAGGTGAGTGTGGCATGAACTTCCCTCCCCTTCTCCCATCCCACTGGTGTATTCGCACACTTTTGCCATGTTATTGTTGAAACCAAGGGCCGTCATTTAAATATCACAGGCTAATTGTTAATTGTACACATTGTAAAATTATTGCCCATTGTACGCTAATGAGTACAAATGTGTCCTTTAAAAGCAAAAAAATTGAATGAGTTAACTATGTGTAAAACATCTGTCATTATGATTGTACTTCTTCACAACTAAACCTCAGCACTTCTGTAGGATTTCTTGTATTCTGCTCTGCTTCATGTTTTGAGAAAATTAGAGGTTTCTTATACTTTTTTTCACTTTATAAGATATTTGTAGGAAAATAATGCTATATACAAGTATTTGGTTTCATAGGCTGCTGACTGGATGGTATAATTGACTAATTTAATGTCTAATGCACTACAATGACTTCCATGTCTGTTTAATTAGAGGGGCACTCAGGCACAGTTTTACTATTTTCCATAGAACTCCTTTTAATGACTTACTCTCGATTGACTGATTTTTGTTGCTCATTTCAGATATCTGTTTCTTGGTGATGCTGACTTCCTCTGTCTTAGTTGTGCCGGAGATTAAAAGTAGGGTCATCGGCGGTTGAGTCGGCGTCACATCATCAAGCAACTGTGTGATTTTGAACTTGTTTGACCTGACGATGGTCTCATTGATACTTGGCAGGAATCTTATGTGGTTTTGCAGTATTTTTGACGCATTCAATCTGTCAAAATCTTCATACATGTACTGGTGCACGGACATTTGTTTGGTTGGGTATACTCAGTGAAAGTCATTAATAAGTGAAGACTGTGTACAATTGTACCTGCTACCTGTATTTTAGGTGTAAAACTCATATTTAACGAAACCCCATTCGATAGAGAGGGTCTGTTGCATCAAAAAATTTGTTATATAACCAGTTTAAAAGCCGTCACGACATACCGGTCAGAAATTCCTGGGCTAAATCACCCAGCGCCACTGACAAATCGATTCTCTGAATAATACTAAATAAAATCTTCGAACCGGACTTATCAGTCGCCAACACGCTGTACTGCACGGCCATTTTCCGACACCAGGTGTTGTTGTTGTTGTTGTTTTTGATAATTCGCAAACCCGTATCGCGCCCTCTCTCAGTAAAAACGATGTATTTCCTTTTTTTTTTGTGTGTGAAAAGTTCAGGGTCGGGGGGTTTTCTAGGGTGGGGCGGGTTACGCCAATACAATGATTTTTTTTTTTTTTTTTTTGCCTTATGGAAGTGTTCCTGTTTGCACAAGGTTTTATATTTAAGTGTTTCTCATGGTTCTTATAATGGGCATTTACTTTAAACAATTATGACTGATAATGGTTTTTATTGATGATGAAGGTTGCCAGTATTGAGTAATGCATTTATATTTAGTTCATTTCTTGAATCTGTAGCATTTGATTTCATGTATTTGAAATTTTGCAGTTGGTACATGAATGCCAACTCTTTCATCTGCACTATTGCAGTCTTTCAGCAGTTACAGATTTGTATGATGATAAGATGACAAGAACATTTTAATGTGTAATGCTGCTTAAAGGGACAAAACAAATCATGCCCCTATGAAATTGAATTCAGGTTAGTTCTCTCCCTCCCCTTTCCCAAGTAAACATACAGATTTCATAGTTGTGATGACATTCTCTGTCAGAATCGTCTTTGATATATTTGCAAGTTATATAGCACTGGTTACTCAGAGGAATACCAATACCAATGTCAACCCATCACTCTCAGTCAAGCCATTTTTTTTTTTTTTTTTGGTTGATAGCTGATGATGTTAGGGGAAGGCGAAAGATTGATTATATGGCTCATTGCCAATCATTCCAATGTCTAATCCACTCAATGTGTTTATGTCACATCCTCAGTCATCATGACATCATAATAATGTTTGTATTATATTTATGACAATATTACATCCCTATCACATCGCCAGCTCATTATCAACATGACATCCTCACATCATCATCATCATTAGATTATCATGACAGAATCCTGATAGCTGAATTACATTCATGAATGTGAACAGGAACCACAAGGAGAACAGTGCAAAGATCACTAAAGTGGCTACCCTCTATGAATAAGACTAAATCATCATCATCATCGTCATTGTCATCAAGACATAATTCTTATACCTTTATAACATAGCATCATTTTCACATTATTGTGATATCATCACCAAACACTGTGACATCATCATGACACTAATGTGACATCACATCATTTTCCTATCATTCTTCATATTGTCCCTAAACCGTGACATCATCCTGCCATTAACCTTCCATCGCTTTCCTTTTACCCACTCCAATGAATAGCACTTTTAATGGGATAGAGATTTTATAGTCTCTATGCAAGGGGTAAACCCATTTTATCCTCTTTATTATGAGCAGGTCTAGCTCTGTAAGAATATTGGATATCACCTTGCTCAGTACAAAAATACTGTCTGTGGTGTTTCCTCAGTATTCATGACTCTTTAAATTGCCAGAGGTTACAATGTAAATATCTCGAAATACTGCACCATTTAACTTTGAATGAAATTTTATGATAGATTAATTTGATCACTGTGGTCCAATTGAAATGTACTTACATTGTCAGATTACATGATATGAGCTGAAGGACCCCTGACTGTAAACTATAAACTGCCATATGTAGATTGTTGAAAACAGTAAGATTTACAGTGGAAAGGCAGGATTTACATCCTGGTGTTGGGAAGAAAAATCCACATTCAGTTTTTCACATTGGCTGTGATAATGCTGGAAGAGCATAAACAGAATTGATAGTGTTTAGCTCTCAGTCTTCTAAAGTTCTAGTGGGTTTTCCTTAGTTCAAAAATGTGATTTAGTCCACATTGTGAACAAAGTTCCTTCATAGGTGTGTGAGTTTTTATTGTGTGTCTGTCTGTTTGTCAGTGTTGTTGAGTGTATATGAATCTTTCTTTTGGATTCAGAAATTATTCGTAAATGTACAAATTATCGTCTTATCAAGGAGGTACTAGTACCTCCTTGGTCTTATAAAGTTTTTATCTTTCAATTACTTAGCAATGTACAATCCATACAGGAGTGCCTCTCTTGATCATGTTTTCCAGCTTATCTGAGATTCTAATATTAAAGACTTCCTACAGCAAGTGTAATTGTGTGGTATCTCTAGACTGATGAATATCTGCATAGTTCTATTTGTCTCAGAGTTAATTTTAAAGGGATGTTGACTTCAATACTGTTTATTTAAGTGATCAATGTGAAATAGTTTTGTTTATTGACAAAGTTGAACAAAGTTGCTTACAATATACACTGGAACTGGAAATACAAATGAAGTCAGTGACACGATGGGTGCATCTGTTTTATACTCCACATCTTTATTAAAGTTGTACATACAGAATAATATACTAGTATGTGGTAACAGTTCAGCATTGATGTTCATAAGGCCTTGTGTGTAGTCATGACTTTCAGACCCACCTTATCTTTGACACAGTTGTAGTCTGTATCATGTTAACTCTGATTGTTTGAAGGTTGTTTTCACAGTGAAGTACACAGCAGGATCCTGTATAAACTATTGATGTGCAGTAGTCATACTCAGAGAATGGGACTTCATTGGATGATACAATACTTTACATTGATGATCTTTGTCCTGTAATGGCGGCTGACAGTAGACTGGTATAAGCCAAGTTTTCATGTTAACAAGAATTTTATTATGTGTTCAGTGCCTTCAAAGATCAGTGTACATGTACCACTTGCGAGTAAGAATCTTTATGTCTGGAGGTGCTTCAAGTCTGGCTTAACAGAGTTTCCTCTTAACCAATTGAGAACCAGTCGGAGTATACTAGGGCAGGTGTCTATGGGAAATGCTTGTTGTCGCAAAATCAGTCAGTCCTCATTGGGTTAAGGCTAACTTGTGTCGTAAGCAAATTTCTGCCCCCTCTGATTGAAACAGGTTTACAGTATACAGCATAATTTCAGAGCAGAAGCATTGTACTTGCCATTCAAAATTAGCATTCATTAATTATTGTGAGACTGAAATGAAATGAATTTGAAAAATATAGAAAAAAAAAAGATATGTGACAAGGCATGTACATTTGTGCCAATTGCCTCATTTAGATTGTAGAAGATTGGAATTTGATTTCATGAATTTGAAAGATTGGAATTTGTGACACCTTGACTGTGGCATTAAGCTGGCAATGCCAGAGAAGCTTCAACCACATGACATGTAAGAAATATGATTGAAGCTTGGAAGTTAAGGGATCTGTTTTTGATAGAAAAGAAAGATCCCTTCTGAAATGAATCAAACCTGCATTAATTACTTGCGACTTTTCAAAGTGTAATATTTCAAATATTGACTGGATGTGCCATGCCTACGAGCCCCCTACATGTTACATTGTAAGTGGATCAGTGTTGTAATTGTTGAAGTGCTTCAAGTCTTTTTTGAAAAGGCACTATATACTGTAATTATTGGTTATCATATGTTATTATGTTTTATCTGTGAGTGTCTGATGAAGAAAATGTATGTTTCAATATCTCTCATGTTTCAACAGGAGAAATATGGGGGTTATTTCAGTGCAAATTGTAATCTGCGATGCAACTTTTACAACGTAGCGGTAAGCATACAAATTTTACCTGGTAATACATGTACTCAGTAACATGAAATAACAATGCCATAATGTTAGAAATACTGCCTGCTGGCTCATCTGTGAAATAAGTTCAGCCTCTGAAATCTTGTTACTTCTGGCCATAAGTGGGCGATTCATGACAGGAAACAATTTATCCCCCAAAACTGTGTGGCCTACAGGTGACATCTCTTGGGTCTGTTGTGAATGGAAAATATGGACTGATAACAAAGGGACTGTACCCAAACTACTGTGAAAGCAGTGTGGTTCAGAGCTCTTTAGTAGGTTGTGTGGAACACATACAACAGCAGTGCGAGCTGTCTTGTTGAATAATGGCAAGCCAATTTGAATATACAGTGTTATTTACATAAACTTTGTATTTCTTTTATGTCCAGAATTGTGAATGACTGCAATTAAATTTCCATCTTGTGATTGGTATGGCACGAATATCTTTCCTTGCTAACTTGGCATACAAAGTGAAAGGAGTGATTGAATGTGTGACTGGATGAATGATACACAAGATAAATTTATGACTGAAACAGTGAGATAGTTGCTACGTACATCATATAG
This sequence comes from Diadema setosum, assembly GCF_964275005.1. Lineage (NCBI taxonomy): Eukaryota > Metazoa > Echinodermata > Echinoidea > Diadematoida > Diadematidae > Diadema > Diadema setosum. The sequence goes on from NC_092701.1 coordinate 5,552,485, forward strand.
CTGTGTACACAACTGAATGACGCCATCTCACAAACTGTAAGTTTTCTATATATATTGTAAGTTGTGCGACTGGAAACAACCAGTTCATTGTGAATGGGCAAATTAGTTTACTGCTGCTCAGAAGAGTACAGTACAAATGTATATGCTCCAGGTGAATGACTGCAAAATTAGAGGTTTTGGTGTTTGTTTGTTTTTTTCATACAAGATGCAAGATGCAGTGCAACATACTACTAGTACTCGAGGAATAATAACAGTGTTGAAAGTATGGAGACCTATAAGTGAACAAACCATAAGAGCAATCAAATGAAAACACACACACACACACCCCCTCACATACAAAAAAAAAACCAAACAAACAAACTTGGCACATAATAGCATATATGTTTTCCTTTTCAATCCATGACTATGATTGTGATGAAATTAGTGTATCATCCTTGCAAGTTTTATAACATGGATTCTATATTTGTATCCAGTTTTATTCATTCTTTGATAACTGCTGCAAAAGTTCCAACACAAATGAAAATACAGTCAACCTTGCTTAAGCTGGCCTCGCATAAGTCAAATAATCACCCAAGTCAAAGGTCCTTTTCAAGTCCTCTTCTCTTTATACCGGTACATTCTATTAATTTTAATCCCTCATTAGTTGAATTTTCTCTGATCGAAGCTATTTCTTCAGTCCAAATAGATTCAACATGGGCAAGGTTGACTGTAGTTCAATTCCTTCAACATATTCTACAAACATTTATTGACATTTTGATACTACATATGGAATATGTTTGCCGTAGTTCAATGGCACCTCTACTAACCACCACACAACACTTCTCCCATCTGTTCAGACATGAAGTTTTTAATGACAATCTCCTAGAGTGCAAATATGGACTGCTCTTCGGGGAATTGTTGATATCATTACCACGAGGGATCTCGGCTCTGTGCTATGACCCAAGGAACCTTACAGGGGCACCGATAGCAACAACTGCCTTGAAGAAAAGCAGTTCATATCTGTGTATAATGAAGAAAATTGTATATGAAAATTTAGTAGGTTGATGGCAATAGCTCTTGGATAGCCAATTCACACATCGGCGCTGCCATTTCACGTGCATTGCAATCGTATTGGATATTGGTCACCTCTCTCACTATTGAAGCCAAGTGCTTACCCTACATGTGCATATGAATGTGCTGCTACAAATCAAGAGGGCAGTTTAGTATAATATGGGTCAGTTTGGGTACTGTGGGAACTACAGGTAATTGCTGACTGTATGCCCCAATTCTTAACCAATCAGACTTGAAGATTCATCAAATGAAGTATCTGGTTGTAGTGATGAAGTATGTATCTGGTTGTATAGTGATGAGGTATATAGCTGGTTGTATAGTGATGATGTGATGAAATACTAGTACTATATGTATTTGTATTGTGATGATGTAACCCCGGCGCGGGGCGCTGTAACCAGTAACGTGTTGGGCCGTCGCTGCTGCATGCGGTTACCGCTGATGTTGCTCTGCCACGGCCACGACCTGATCCCGATCTCGCGCTCGCCAACTGGCAATGGCGGAGATTAAGCTGTGCTGAATCTTTTGCATAACGCCATGGCGGGATCATTCCTACTCCCACTTTCAGAACAGTGGAAGCCCATGGCCCATGCGTGAAGTCTTGAGCTAGATCGATATCGAAATCGCGAAAGCTACCGCGCTCAAAACCCACCACTAGCACGATCGAGCATCCCACCGCGGCGGCCATCGCGCCAGCGGCTGCGCCGCGCCGATGACGGGCTAGCTAGCTGTAGTGTGCTATGCATGGTACACACACGTGTAGTGTATGCATGCGTACGTGTTGCGCTGCATGTAGACAAGTCGCATGGGCCAGCTTGGTACACAGCGAATATTGCGCACTCGTTTTGTCGAACGTATTTTGTCATGAAACGTATTTCAGCTCATGAAATGTATTTTCATGGAATGGTTTTTCGTTCATCGAATGATTTTTTTTTTTTTTCTCGAAAGTATGGAAAGCCATGTATGTAAAACACTTTTTGTCAAATGTATTTTGGGTCTAATAGATTTTTGTTGAAATGAATATATTTTGTCGAATATATTTTCGTGAGATATTTTTGGTCCAATATATTTTGAGTCAAACATATTTTGTGTCAAATATATTTTTGGTGAAATATATATTTTGTCGAATATATTTTTGGTCAAATATATTTTTGGTCAAATATAATTTTGGTCAAATATATTTTGGTGAAATATATATATATTTTTGTCAAATATATATTTTGGTCAAACCTATATATTTTTTTGTCAAATATATATTTTGTTTGAATATATTTTTGTCAAATACATATTTTATTGAATATATCTTTTATCAAATATATATTTTGTCGAATATATTTTTGTTGAATGAAATTTTACTTGATGAAATGGTTTTTTAGTTGGTGTCGAACATAAATATTTGATTCCCCTCTGGCGCGCCATAAATACGTGTTTTCACACTTTATTCTCAAGTGTAATATACAGTCTGGTAACTTGTTTGTACACCTGTGTCATTTGCATCCTCTACAGGAACCAATTATTTGCAATGTACATTCTTGTTTACTGTTTAGTATGCACCTGTGACAACTAGTCTTTCAAGCCAGATGTTTGCTTCCAGTGCTTCCATTTGATGTAAAAACTAGTACAATTGTCTCAGAAACATACATTATATATATTCCCCCATTTACTAGAGTATGAGTTGTAATCATGCACAAATACACACATCTTTCCTTTGTCCTGGTGGCAGTGCACAAACAGATGCACACATATACATGCATTATTTATCTATATCAAATGGGTTAGTCAAATACCGGTTAGTGATTGGCTAAACACAGTCACGTGATGGAGGAACATTCGTTATGTTTGCCCATGGGAGAACATTTTCACGTAACAAATGACAGAAGGACCCACGAACAGTGAATTTGGCTCTGCGCGAACGATCGAGTGCGTTGTGCTGGTGGTTGATGTTGACGTATTTGACATATTTGACTAACCCATATAATATAACAGATGATGACTTTTGTTGTCGGGAACATGTACCAAACGTTCCACCCTCAGGGTTTGAAATGCTATTCCGGGAGGCTATATTGTAAGTCCCTCGACTTCGTCTCAGGACTTATAACCTCCCTCAATAGCATTTCAAACCCTTCCGGTGGAACATTCGGTATGTTCCCTCCCCCGCCAGTCATCATCTATATAATGTACAGTCATGCATATATACACAATACCCCTTCAACACAGTCCCCAGGCAAGCCGCACAATTTTGTTTTGTTTGTTTTATTTCATGTACACATGCATTCATTATATAACTTGTATCACAATGCTCTATAAATGGAGCTACAAAATAATTGTAGAATCCCTCTATCATGATGATGAAATGATTGTTGTAACCTTAGCTGCTCTTTCAGTATACAATCATTCAGTAAAAGCCTCTAAACCTGTTAATTTTTTAGGTTAATCCTTTTGTTTTACTACATACAGCTGGAATTCTTACTTCCAAAACACCAAAAATTAACATCATCTGGACTCGTACTACTTCACACAAATTCTTCCATTCTTACCGGAAACTAAATTAGATTTCGTTCGGTGCTGTTCAGTTACAGGTTTAGGCCTATTATAGTGTTCATTCCTGGGACAATTATTTGTACCTACTCAAGTCCAGTCTGAGCTGTGGGCAATGTTTCTTTTCTCTTTCTGTCTTTGAAAATAACTGAAATAGATATTTTACTGTATAATATAAAGTCCAGTAATACCAGGCTTTTTCCTACATTAGTTTTTGTTTCTTTTTTAATTCATTGACTTTTTGATATATTGACTTTTTTATATTCACATTTTAGTCAGCAATGATAATTTAGCTTCACACATTAAACCCTTTTCTCCCTTCAAAGAACATGCTGTCAACTCTTTTGTTTTTCTTTTTATGCCATGTTGAGTGCTTTTAAAGACTTTACATGTGGTACTTTTTGAGTTGTAAACAGTCATCAATTCTGTTATAACAGATAAAGAGGGGGAAAGAACTAAATTATCTGTATCGGCGAGTATTGTGAAATCAATATCAAGGAATAAGTATATTTATTTTTTAGACACAAAGCTATGCTCAAACATAGTTGCCACATTCAGTGCATAGTGCAGACAACAACTTTTGGGTGCATTTTGATTTTGTGACTCTTGGCCTCTTGCAAGATTCACGAAATATTTATGTGTGCTAAAATTGTGGTTTAACAATGTTACTTTTTAGAGATATAATGATTTAACACTCATGAGTAGTTAGAGGTGTAGTTGTTATTGTTTCTTAGTGATCGTTACCTTTTATATTAAGTTGAGGGTCCTGTCATTGACTAAGTTCTCCCTGCAATTGCTAAATTTATTGAAATACCTTTCTGGTCGTGCTGTTCCCTCAATCCCGTCACAGAGATTGGGATAAATGTAAGTAGTAAACACCCTTACTAATTGTACCGTCAGACCAAAACGAAAGCAAAAACAAAGCAAACAATCTTTTCTCAATCAAGAAACAGCATAAAGTCACAAAATGCTGTTTATATTTTGTTGAATCATTTTCAGCTAGAGGCAACATAAATGTAACGTGATATACATGACAACCCTGTTTCACTGCCACCTGTATTGTATTGTTTTTTCCTGGGAATCTGTTATTTTTCCATTTATAATGAGCTTCAGTTCTTTACCTGTTGAAGACTATCCCCAAGAATTCTTGGACTGGGGTAAATGGAAAAGTGAGTGTTATAGGAAAATCAGTCCATCTTCAGTGGGTTAAAGATGCCCATCCTGTGGTGCATGAATTGCTGCAAAAGAATGTGCAAATTTGTGATGGAGTGTTCAGTGGCTGTAAAAATAAACCTGAGGGAATAAAGTTCTCAATATGAGGTCTATCATTTTATTAAGGCAGTTGTGTTTCTTAACACATTTTGATTTTTTTTTCTTATGCTCGTTAAGATTGTGAATTATATATTTTGATATAGATACTTCATGGTTAATTATACCACAAACAAACTCAGCATAACATGTTTGGACACAAATCATATTATATATATATATGTATATATATATATATATATATATATATATATATATATATATATATATATATATATATATATATATATGTACATATATGTATGTATGTGCATGCTGCCTTTAAGAATTTCCACAGGAATCAAAGAAAGCTTTCTATTTTCAGTGCAAAATAGGGAAATGGTTCAAGCAGTCTGGCATCAGTTAATGCAGTATAGATCAGCATCAACCTTCTTTCATCACATTGCAGTTTGTTTCTTCATGTCTCAACATGAATGTTTTCTTCTTTTTTTTCTTTTGTGTTTATTTTCCTCGAAAGGGAGAAACGTTTCAATCATAAATTACCAACCTTAACATCAATCTTGTATACTGCTTTGAAAGATTGCGTCTCTCCCTACTTAATGTAAAGTGGTGGAAATTAAGCTGCAAAGTCCTCAAATGAGAAGGTTTTCAAGTCTTGTTTTCTCAAGTTCCCTCACCACTTTTCCCACCACCATCAAAATTAACAGCAACAACAACAACAGCAACTACAAAGCAGAGAACTCCTCGGGCCTGTTTTAATGGGAGCTTTCAAGACTAATGCCTCAAAGTGTAGCTTTAGGGAAGAGAGATGCAAAATTCAGTGCGGAATCTTTCTCCAATATACGTGTTGATTTTTTTTTTTTCCATCTTGGTCGTGTTCTGGGTAAAGTGATGCCACCCTCTGCAGTAGCATCCTTATTCATCCTTCAAGATTATGCAGAGTAGAAATTGACGTAATTGGAATTGACACGGCATATCTTCTGTCAGGTGCAGAAATGGTGTTGACCCCCGTTGACTTTTATAAAACACCTCGGAGCTGGGGAGAATTTTGTGGAGAAAAGCATTCTCCTGATAGTTTATCATGCTTTAGTGAGATGGATCACTGTGTTTTATGCTGTTTTCCTCTTACTGTCATTAAGCAGAATACAGGAAAGAGATATCCAGCTCACTTTGTAATTTTTGTTTTTATTTGTTGTCATTATCATGTAGAAGTAACCATGGAAATTAAGCACTCAAGGAGCGGTACGTGTAGATTCTGCCAGAATCAGTCAAAATTGAGACCTTTCAGACAATTTAGCTGCAAGATTTGTTGTTCTGTTCCATTGCAAATGAAGCAAGTGATATTTCAACTACAACTTGCAAAGCATACTCACCCAAATTCAAGAGAAGAAATTATCATGTGGTTTGGGTGTTTTCCTTCTTTCTTTCTTTTTTTTTTTGTCTTAGAGGGAGAGGGAGAGGGTTGCCAACAGTCAAGTTTTTAGTTCTGTGCTTGTAGTATCTTTTGGTGTGAAAAGTCAAAACTTTAGAATATTAAAGAAATATTCCATATGTCTGTCTCTTTCCACTTCAAAAATTACCATGCAGTGGTATTTACAACAATTTTTTATTGTTGTTGTTGTTGGGAGAAAGACGAAAGTGGCGCAAATCCTTTTGATGCCACTCAATTATGGAAAAAATGTTTAACAGTCAAGCCATTTGTCTCTTGGTGTGAAATAAAATTCATTGTCTCATTTGAAGGCTGTACATGAGTTTACCATGGAAATAGGTATACTATTGGGTCTCATATATTATATATCACATATAATAGGAGTGGGTTTGAAAAAGCTTGAAATAAGAGAGTGGGGGGATGGGGGGGGGGTATTACCAGGTATGTACAAGATGCTGTTAAGGGTGTATTTACACAATTCACTCAACCACTGGCATATATTCAGGTTTTACATGTACATTGCTCTCAAAAGATATGAGTTATGTTCATTGTAGTAATGACCATTGCCCAATGCACTCATGAATGTAGCTGTGTTCATTTGAGTGGCACAATTCTTTAAAGACGTACATGTAAATCAGAATAGCAACTTATTCACTGTTTCATTCTGTGTCCATTCTCTTTACCAGAGTGCGGGTAGAATTCTTTGTAGATGAGAAATCGTTCAAGGAGCGTCTGCAGTTATACTTCATCAAGAACCAGAGATCCAGTAAGTTTCAGTCATCTGTGTACATTTATTAGCATTATTGTCAATGATGTTATCAACATTGATATAATCATTAGTTTCCATAAGCATTGTCACATACAAAGACAGATAACATGTGGAAAAACAAAGTCAAGTTTATAATCTGCATTATATAACATTTTATTGTGTGTAATCAACAGAGCAAGTACAAGATATTGTTGTGCACACTGTGTTATAGCTGAAGGTTAGAGCAAGTCTATAAAGTGAAACACAAAAGAGATTGTCAGGATCTAAATTGCAAACATTTTGGATGGACTTAAAAATGTTTCAAACTTTGTTCTGTGATTTTCAATCATTAGCTTTATCCTGATTTCATGACAATGAATCACATATTTAGTCTAAATATTGCAAAAAATATGCAAAGATCACTGCTTTTCAGCAAAGACACAGTGGAGAGTAAGTGCATGCTGTTTGATGAATGTAGCCAGTCACATTACCCAATTCACACCTAAAAAAATAGAAGCAATCATGTCGCAATGATCCGAGGCCAGACTCCTGCAGTATCTCTGCTTCTTATAACCAATTCACACTTCATTCATAAAATTCTTATATCCACCTGACCATGGCACTACCTCCTTAAGTTGCCCATTCATCACAATAAGCCATACATCACACTCATTTTTGTGTTTAATTAGGATTTTTGTTCAGCAGTATGTAAAACTTACAAGCAGTTTGGCAATTCATTATTTAAAGAGTCAACATTTCATGCACTGATTCAATTTAGTAAAATGCATTGATGTCCAGCTCCCTTATAGCAAATTCCATTTTAGTTGTCTCTTCATGACCATGTCAGAAAAGTGTAATTTACAATAAATTCACCAAGACTGAACCATATTTTTTTAATGTGAATTGTGCTGTCATCTATTGCATCTCTACTTCACTACAGGCTTGCGCATCCGCCTCTTCAACTTTTCCATCAAATTGCTGTCATGCCTCCTCTATGTCATCCGGGCCAACATGGACTTGCAGCCACGCACTGCCACATGGTAAGCAAACACTTCCCGACTGTACAAACTTGTATCTGTGGAGAACAGTTTGCATCAATATCAATATTTTGAAATATGACAACCCCCACTTTCAAACCATGTGATAACAAATGCCACTTTGATAACATTTGATAGTTGAATTAAAACAAAATATTCTTATCATTCCTATTACCTTTTTCTTAATGTTGTAATTTACCCTTCTAATGTGCTCTAATTGGTAAGGTTTTGCACCTAAAACTGTTGTCTTGAGGAGGAGTTGAATGTTTCATATAAAATTGTTTCTCAGAGAAACTGGATGCTAAGAAAAAATCTGTATTTTTTTTCATGGAACATAATTTGGTTTACCTGTCAGCATTATACATTTGATGTATAAGGGAAGAATTTAAGGCTATGATAGTTATATTTATTGTGATTTTTCACATTTGATTTTGTGGAAAAAACACTACTCGTTTTATTCTTATTACAGTTGTCAGTTGTACTTAAAAAATGATTTCATGTTATCATCACACTAGATCCAAAAAAGGTCAACTCATATAAAAATGTAAATTTGGTTATTTAGTACCTTATGCTTTGTTTTGATAGTATGTTCTTTATCCATGTGCTCAATTCACTAGAAAATGTACACACATTTTTTTTTTGAGCAAATCTGTACAACAGACATCTATAGCTGTGATACTTCTGCCTGTGAATCTAGATTTGTGGAAAAATCCACATAACTATGAGAGTACTATGTAACCCTTGTACTTGCAGCATTTGTAGCGATAGCTTTCACAGTTATTTCAGAAATGGCTGTCCCACATAATGTTTGTGCATTCAGCAGTTATGTGGAGTGTTTGGGCTTTTTTTGTTGGTTTGAAGAGGAAATATTTTCCTTGAGCATTTCAGAATATGACTTGTATTACAAGAATTACATCGGTGCACCTTTGTACTCACTTTCGCTCCTCTGTTTTCAGTTTTAATGAGAAAGCCAGAAATGCCCTTCTCACTGTAGAAAATTATTATGACATGAACTGTGGTGACAAAGGATTCTCAGTGAATTAGAAAAGAAAAGCAGAATAAAGGGGTACAGATGGGAATACAAAACACAACAGATAAATGAAAATCTGAAGAAAATTATATTTTCTGCTTGAATGATCAGTGCACTATTAAATGTGTTGCTCTAGATGTTTTTGGAAAATCTTATTTCTAACATGCATGTATGATACACATCATGTCCAAGCTGGCTTTGATAACTGCTAGTGTTTACCACCTGAATATCAACCAAGTCATCTCCCATTCAAAATACCCTTTTCCCCACTCTAGGGTTTGCAAGTCTCTTCCAAAGTGCCTCAAAAGATAATTTGATACAATTTCAAGATGCATGAGTGGCCATGGACTTGTCATGCCTAATTTGGGTTAGGAAAGAGAATGATTAGATGTCGTCCATGATGGCAGGTTTCCTGTTGTGACGAGGAAACCGCCTCTCCATTTGAAAATTTCCCTACTTGAGTGCTGTGGTTAACCCAATAATAGAAGCACATGCAGTTTGATGAATGTGATGATCTCAGAGCTGTCTCCTTTTGTTTGTGAAAGAAGCAAGGCTTACCTGCTATTGGGCAGTACTCGTAATTATGCATTTGCAAACATATTTATCACTTGGTATTACTTACACAGTTAATGTGGCTGAAAAGCCTTTTCCAAGTCAATTCTAAGCCCTCGATGAAAATATCTCTTGTATTTTCTTGTCTTTCTTTGTTCATCACAGCAATTGAAAAGTACAATGAATAAAGAATGGGTCAAATTCATATTCAATATTAAGGTTTATTCATTATAGGGTTTCAAATTCATCTGTGCTGTGGATTGTAGAACATTGAAAGAGGAAGATACTTAATCTGAAGTTATTTTTCAGAAATATAGACCCTTTAACAGCCTCAGTGTAATTAGTTGTCGCATCTTCATCACAGAAAACTCTGTGGTGAGATCTCGCAATTGTGTGTGCCCTTTTTAGAGTGCCTCTAGCCTTTTTTTGACCCTTTCAAGATTAGCTCCGATATACTTGGGAAGGTTTGTATGAGAAATGCATGCCAAAGCAAAATCACTTCACCTTAAAAAAGAAAAAGAAAAAAGGGAGTGGATAAGAGTGGTTAACGTTTAGGAGTGTTTCTAGCCCCTTTTACAATGGCTTTAGCTACACAGAAATATGAGACCTAGTGAAAGGTCAACCTCTTTTTACATAAAGTGTTGCTTTAAACTTTCATGGCCACATTCTCAATATGCCAATTATGTTCATCAAGAGTTCAACAATGATAATGATATGGGATAGGCCAAAACTGCATCTGACTCATGATGATGGTGCTAATTTGATGAGTCAAAATTCTAGTTCTTCACTGAAATATCTCCCCTTCCCCAACCTTCCCTGAAAATGTCTCAGAGACACACTGCATTCAACCTCACCGCCATTGGTGCTGTGGAGGGAGTTGTCAACAGATTTCAAGAACGTTTTCATTCCGGTGGGAGGATTTGAGGGGTATTGCGAGCCATGACGGTGGAATAGCAGATGGGGCGCGTGTTCCGTAGGAGAAAACAGGATGCGATCAGATTGCACAATGCAAATTGATTCCGCTCGTAGCTGGAAATTGCAAAATTGGGCGGCCGTTCCCACGGGAGAACGAGTATAAAAGCCATCATATTCTCTTTCCTGCCCCATTTTTCCCCTCTACTTCCATCCATCCCATCCTCCCGTCCTTCTCAGGGTTTGTCTTTCTTTCTTTCTTTCTTTCTTGTTGTTGTTGTTGTTGTTTTTCATCATGCATGCACACACACACACACACACAGACATACACATACACAGAAGAACACATTTTCTCTCTCTCAATCCATCTCTTTCTCTTCTGACTTTTAACTTCTCTTTCTCTCTCTTTCTGACTTCGCCTGTAATCCTCCGTAAGGAACAGCAATCATCGCCAGCTTACTGGTCTAACCCATCATCCCCATTCTTTCTCTCTTTCTGCACTGCCTTTTAGTATTGCTGTCAAATGATGAATGATAAAGAGGTACATTACCTGTTTTAATGAGTCGTGTACATGGAATTGAGCCAAAATGTTGTTTTAAATGAACATTTTTACAAAATGGAAAAAAAAGATGGGACTAAAGTGCTATTAATCTTTTATTGTGGCTAATAACATGAATTGTTCATTTTCAAATGTTAAAAGACACTGATCAAATAATATGTGCTCCCATATTCTTTGCCCTGTCAAAAAAAAAAAGAAAAAAAAATTAAATTGATTGACAAATGAGACTTCTGCTGTTTGGACAATTTTTAAATTTGCCCTCTCTGTATCTGCACACACATATCATAAGTGCCATGGTATTATTTGCTATTGTGAGAGGATTGGTAAAACTGTCCAATAGCTCCAGCTGAATTGGTTTCATCGTCACGGTGATCATCTGTAGCAATACATCATACATGGGGAGATGCAGGGAAATAAGATGGAGCAGAATTTCATGGAGTAGCAATCTAAGGCAATAATGATAATAATAATAATAATAATAAAAAAAAAAAAACTCTTAGGGGTTCGTTCCAACAATCCATCATTTACAGAGCCCAAAGAGAAAAAAAGAAGAAAAAATTGCTCTAAAAGCAAACAACAATAAACCTTGACCTGGTGACATAACTTGGTTTAAAGGAAAAACAAGACACAACCTAGAAAAATGCAATAAAGTCGCTTTCAATCTCACTAAGTAGAGACCAGAAAAATGTCATTTCTCCTCAGATATATATTTCTCTGACCAAAGAGACCGCATGCCCCCAAAGGTCATTTTCTTTTCCCCCATTGTTTATGGTCCAATATCCAAGGATTTGATCACATTTGTGTTCAATTTACCTGCTGATGTTTTCTCATTTCAGGCTATGTAGGTAGACTTTCTATGCAAGTTGAAATGTTTTGGTTTTCTTCATAATCTTCTTAAGATGCTAGAAAGTGCCGAAATATAGCATGCAACTTTAGTCCTCTATACACCATTATTCTATAAAATTTGCACAATTAACATTCCCTATCTCTGTATGTATGTATTGGTATGTATGTATGTATGTATAGTATATGTTATAGTGAAAACGGTGTAGGTGTATTCCCCAATTCAAGAGCCAGTGAAGATCCCAGGTGGGGACTGTTTTCTATTTTGTTTTTCTTTTGTTTTTTCTTCTGTTTTTAAAATGAAAAACAGTTGCCACAGGTGCCATGGCTGGATTGATAGGATGCCTGTAGCGTTGATCTGCTCATTTACAAACAGATGATGCATGTCATCAGTTACTGGTGCAAATCCTCTTCCGCAGAAACCATGCCTATTTACCAGGTCATCTTCTTCTGTTATAGCCATATATCACAGAGCTTGAGAGAAAAAAAAAAACAAAGTGCAGCAGTGTTCAGAGGAACAATCCAAAGTTCATTGGATCAGTTATTAGTTAACCCATTAGTAACTGAACCATCCAAAACCACCTGTCAAATTACTCCCTAAAACGTTCAAAAACGCCTGTCCATTTTTTGATAGTTTTATGCTATACTATTTTTGTTTTCGTATAGAATATATAATCACATAATTTGAGAGAAGCCAAATGTCAACCAAAACATGTCAGAATTATTCTGTGATACACAAGTCTTTTGGTAAAACCTTAATAGGCTTTCAAGTAAATATAACTTATAATAGACAAAAAATAAACATGCAGCGATATCTGTTTTGCATAATTCAGAAAGTTGTCAAAATAAGAGTAATATTACTCTACCTTCTAGGGAACAATAGGTCATTAGGTACACAATCTTCAGTTGCTGAAGGGTACTTAATCAAATGTGTGGCATGGCTGCAGAAACATTTATAGGCAGTTATTTCTAAGACTGGAGATTACAAATATTAACAGATCACATCAAAAGCATGTAATGATTTGAGATTCTGATATTTTCCCCACATTTCTTGCTTATTTTACAGCTTCGGCTGCACTCCTCGCATTCAACCGAACCAGACATCAGATGACACATGGTGAGTAATGATTCCATGCATCTTGTCAAAGTCCATTTTAGCATCATTAATTCAGATAGATGTTTCCATGCTGTCACACCTTCAAACATTTCTACTCTTCCAGCCCTTGCAACTTCTTCGAGCTTCATACATCAGAATTTCTATTGGTTGTGTTATTGTTGTTGTATAATTATCAGTTATGATGATTGTAAATAATTGTTTGATTCTTTTTCGATGTTAACCCCACAACTGCTGTGTAACAACTCATGACTTTTTTTATACTTCTGTAATTTAATAAATTAGTCACATGTAATTTATTAATCGTATTATGTAATTTCATTTTTTCCATATCAGATTTTGTTTGATAAAAATAATGAGAAATGCAATTAGTGATGGTAAGACTAATCAAATAAAATATAACTTTAACTCTTTATGTGCCACGTTCGCACGTCCGACTCAGTCGACGGCGTGCCAACTTCGCATATTCTGCTCAACACACAAAGCCACTTTAATAAACCGATCGATAAATCGCTAATCCCGCGGTACAATGAAAGCGTCTCTCGGGCTATTGTTCCTCTCACATACGGCTATACATTCTATGTGGTGATTGACTATCAAGCAGTGTTCCCAATTAGATTTGCGTGTACATTCTAAGTCTCTGTCACGGTTTTCTGTGCAAAAGTCATGCCTTTACAGTAATGTAGCAACTGGTCAATCCAAAGAAAAATTGAAAATAGATTTGTCATACAATTTATATCGAAGCAAAGTTTGGCATTCATCTTTAACTTACTGCTCACTGTTATGTCCACCTTAACAGAAATTTGTAGAAGTTATGCCAAATTGGAAAAAACCGAAATCTTTCTCAAAGCATGACTACCTTTGTGTTTTGGAATAACGTGGCACACAGGGGGTTTCCACCATGGCACATAAAGAGTTAATTAGAATGATTAATATATTCAAGATAAACTGATGTTTCCTAATGGACTGAAACTTCATGACAAAATAGAATTCTTGTGATATTTAGTAATTTTTTTTTTTTTTTGCAAGATGAATACATATTCCATTGCAAAGAGCAATTGCCTTTTAGCAGTGCAATGTACCATAATCTAGAGGGGAGGATTTCACCAGGGAAGGCTATTAATGTTAAAATTGATCATTAAATCAAAGTAATTGCAGGCTACCAAGGCAACAGCCTAAATGCTCACAGCCACTATAAATCCAAAGCTACTGTCATAATGACTGCAGATACTATAACTGGTATTACAATGTAATTGTAGTATTTGTGGTAAGATACCAACAAATTCCATGCCTTGTGACAAACTGTAAATTGTTTCATGATATTAAAGGTCCAGTTTACCATTGGTAGCAGTGATTTCAACAACAAAAAAAAAATCAAGATATCACATTAGATGCATATGTTTAGGTCGGTTGTATCACAGAACATCCTACTATGTAAGAATTTTGAAATAAAACTTTTTCTCTTATTTTTTTTTCTATCCCTAACTACAATTTCTCAGATCTATTTTGAAGCACTGATGCTGGATATTTATTATGTCTCTGCCACAAAGTAGTGCCAGAGGCATTATGTCATCTGCAAATGGTAGATGATGCCTTTAACCGTATGCAATTAATTCATCAACACTTCCATGATTTCATTTTTTTGTGTGTGTGTGTGTGTGTGTCCCTGCAGTTCATCTCCATCACCAACGGAGGAATCGACTGGTAAGATGAATATCTTTTTAATCTTATTAATCTCAGTGAAAGATTGAAATAAGCACATTCCTTATTAGATAAGGCGTGATTGTCTCTCCCTTTAATCAAGTTAGATGTAAGACAAGCCCAGTGTTGCCTCTAGGGATGTAGCACACGTGAAAAGCACATACAATTACCTGATGTTGGGAATTGGATGAATTTCATGTCACTCAATACTGGAAGGAGTATAGTGTTATCAGTGTGTGCTGCAGATGAATGAAAGAAATAAACCTGAACAATTTTGTGGTGTTCATGTTACATTATGTTTCAGCTGAGATGCCAGAAGGAAGGAGAATATTAGATGTTGTTTTTCCCGACCCCCCCCCCCCCAACCCAACACACACACACACCTACACCTACCTGGTCTAATTGGTCAGTGCTCTGAAAATAATCATGCTGTATGCAATTCATATTAAACTTCAACAGTGAAACTCTATACAAAATCAGAATTTCCCAAATATAATTCTTTTTGAAGTTTTGATTACAGTGAACAGTCTTTGCAATCCTCAGTATAGAGTGAATATGCAACAAAAGAGAGGCAGTATTTGCCATCTGAAATAAAAACAAAGATCTTTAAAATATTCTTTATGAAAGTTACAAATTCTTTAAAACTGGTAGTCAGGTTTGTTTGAGCATGTGTCCTTCGATTCAGTGTATCAAATGTGTTTAGTGTGGTACAAATAGCCTCTTTCATCACCAGCGCCTTTCTCAAAATTTCTTGCATTTTGGGCATTTTCATTTGGTACTATGTTTACGAAATTCTGACATGGTATTGAATATTAAGATATCATAATGATGGAGGCACATATGGAATGATTACAATGATTGCACAATAAGCTATCACTTTCAGCTAAAACAACAAAAACCTCAGTCTGACACTCAAAGCCTCCAAATCCTTTTTAAAAGGCAAACTTTTTCAGTGAGATAACAGATTGGTAAAGTGGTAGAGATAAAGAATACAGCATGCCATAACAATATAAATTACTTCTGTATTATAATGTAGCATTCTAGATGTATTTCTTTTTTATTCTTCTTTATCACATGTTTATCTTTAGGTTGTGTGTAAATCATGAAAATATTTCCCTGAATTGTTTGCGTACTTACACTGGATTTTACCTCTTAAATCATTGTACTGAAATGTCCTTGTGTATCGCCCTTCAGATCAATTATTTTATTTGTGGGAGCATGTGTCTTGACCAATTTTCTCATTAGTTTTTTTCATGTGGCGGAGGAAGCTTGATCTGTGCAATGTCAAGATTTCACTTAGGGGGGGGGGGGGTGTAAAATCCATGCATTCCATATTATGCGCCAGGGGCCTCATAAATCCTGGCTGAAATGCAATGTATTTTTTGTGCTATGATTTCCCAGCCAGTTAGATTGCAATTGTGAACAGTCATATACCGCTCAATCTGTGACTGTTATTGCTCTCCTTCTGGACAGGCGACCAGTTGTTTATTGTCATTTACGAGTACGTGGTCAAACACATCAATCTTAGACAAAGTGCACAGGCAGATACTCTGCATGCTTGTGCAGGGATGTGTACACCAAACAAATTTTGCTCTTGGCTGAGGCTGAGGAAAGTGTTTGGGGGAAGGGAGTGGGAGGGTATAGGAGTCAAGGGGACTTAATCTGCTTTCAGTCTTGTGTGCCAACCTGGATTATGTATTCGAGATCCCCCGTGATCTCTTTATTTGTGTGAAGATAAGAATATGTCAATAATGATGAGAGATTGCCTGCAGGCTATTGTCTAGCATGTTGAGTCAATAGGATAAACTCATTTTGCAAATCTAATGTATACCGGTGGGGCCCCCTAAAGTTTTGAAAGAGATGTAGTTCAGAGATGTTTCCTACGTTAGAACCAACTCAAATGGGAATATGTTATTCCATTTAATATTGTTTTACAGAGGAATATGGTCATTGCAATGTCATCAAGCATTAAAATTATGATTAATCATGACACACCTTTAGAGATGGTTAAGCTACCACGTTTCAGAGCTAACAATTCTTTTTGCATCCATTCAGCAATAGCAGTCATTTCTAAGTGTACAAAAGAAACATTTCAGAAGGCTACTGATGTGACCATAACAGATTGAACATTTAATTGTGAAATATTCCACATTGATATCTAATTCCATCTGTTCTGTCCTTTGGTTTCAAAGTACTTTTACAATGTCCTATACTGTGGATACATGGTAAACATGCTAGTGAATCTTCATTTCTTTGCATTTTAATAGCATACTACAGTTTCTGCAGTTGTTAACACTTCCATCACTTTCTCCATATAGAGGTCTGTTTAAGGTTAAGTTCAATGACTATGCCTGCAAGGCAAGGGGTATGGTCATAGAAAATGATATTTCGCAGGGTGAAATTAGGTCATAAGTAGAGATGCAGTGGTACTTGAGGGTATTTACAAAGGGACAACATCCACAGGGAACAGCTGAGTGCATATTGCATGACAGTGTAAATAGCCAGGAGTGGTACCATTGATCCTTGCCCTTCCCCCTTCTGTGATGTTTATTTCATTTTCCAAAGGAATGTGACATATGTCTTTTTGCCGTCCACTGCTTTGCTGCATTTGATAGCAGAGTCTTCCTCTGTGACAGTTGTGGACTGAATAATGTGACAGTGAAAAATGACACCAAGCCTGTTGAGACACTGTGAATAAGAATGCTAGAACATTTCTAACCCTGGATGGTCTCAAATGTCAAGCGTCTGGAATTACCTGAACCCTGGATGCTTGACATGCGAGGCCTGACATGTATTGATTCTAAAGGCACCGCATTGACTGCATAGGAATAATTGATAGAAACAGAGTTGTCTCTTTGTAGCACTATACAAGTGTGTCACTTTTTTGCACCCTGTTGGCACTTTGGAAAGAGAGGGATAGAGCTGAGCAGTAGTCCATTATCTCGAAAGACTCAGTGCTTTACTTGAGGAACATAGTGTAGAAAAGGAGTGCATCATTGTACTGTTTGAAATATCCCATTGTCCATAAGTACTATAAGGTGGAACAAAAAAGAGTAAAATAAAAGAAGGAAAATATGTTTAACATATTGCCCACCTGTGGAAAATCTTCCGCTCTGGTATTCACGTTTCATGACACAACATTTACAGTGAGAGTCTTTGACTGTCAGATCCTGAATCCTTAACATAGTGGAAGGAGTCTGTAATTACGTGTAAGCAATTTTAGAGCTGTTTTCAGATTGTCTACACATACATGTATGTCAGCATATAAGAATATAGTATGTAGGGTGTATGCCTGAATATTTTGCACAATACAATGTACCTCTACAGTCTAGATAACAGATATTAGATGTGTTTACACTTATTTTTATAAAGGAATTATGTCCACTTTGATGGATAGTTGAGACTGTGCTTGAGTGCATCTCCGTGGCCTTTCTTGAATGTGGTCATCTTAATGAGATGTGAACACACTGTATGTCAGAAGTATATTCTTTAAAGGGATCGTACAGTTTTGGTTGAGACTTAACTTCAGGTTTTTATCATTTTTGGGTGAGATAGTGAGAAACCTGTAATGAAATATGAAAGAGCATGTAATTCCAACAGGGATTCAATGTTTATTTGATGAAAATTGTGTTTTTTGTTTTTTTTTAATGGCCGAGATATCCAGAAAAAGAGCTATTCTAATAAAGTGTGGGACCCACATTTTATTACGATTGTTTTGTTTTGCTTTTTTTGGATGTTTCAGTCATTCTGAACCCGATTTTCATCAACTAAACTTTGAATTCCTCTTAAAATGGTATGCTCTTTACTATTTCATAAGTGTTTTCTTGGTATCTCGCAAAAAAAGTTAAAGCCCAATTTTCATCTCCACCAATACCGTACCATCCCTTTAAGTATATTCTCTAATATTCTCTATTATATTCTCTGAAAAGTGAACACACCACATTCCAGAATAAACATTGAAAATTTCCTGAGGTAAATGTATCATATGGACGTAGTCTGCAATATGGTCATCTTTCTGAGATGTAAACATACCATATTCTAGAACATAATACTTTGAATCACGTTTAGTATGTGTTTAAGGTGAATTTTGGAATTATAGAGTGATCTTATTGAGATGTGAAGGTATACCAAATGCTAGACTAAAACAATCAGACACAACTTGGTAAAGTGTGTAGCTATAAAAGTGATTGTTTGCAATATAATCATCTTTCTAAGATGTGAACATACCCAATTTAAGAATGCACCCTATGAGAAATGGTACACTGTGGAAAGTACTTTATTGTAGGTGTATTATAGAACATAGTATGTTTCCATCTTCTACTGGTAGAGGGATGAGATCCCACTGTGTGATCACTGTGCTACAAGTATAAATTGCAACATTTGCCCCCCTACGGTTATGAGCTTCCCATGCTTGAATGCTCACAGTCGATTGCTAGCTGAACTGTCAGACCTGTCTAGTAGATGGCTCATATTGTTCGTCATTGTCCATCATGACTAATTCACTTCCAGTCCATTACTCATGGGTGGAAAGGCAAATCTGATATTATTATATTAGTGCCATCTTGGTAGCTATTCTAAATTACATCATTTTCTTTTTATAAAATGCCATGAATTTTCCCTGTACGATGACAAATTGTGTCATAATTGCATCTGTTTATTACTAAATGAATTTTTTTCTCAGTTGTGTGTGTACATTTATATATATGCATCTATATGTGTATATATATTTACAAGATGCACTATATACACATAAACATACACACATTTCACATACAGTTGTATGTGTGTGTGTAAGACTTATTATCACATAAACCCCATGAAGTCACTGAACACAGATTTTCTGACTTCAGTTATTTCCCAATTTTCCAGAAATTTAAGTTCACGAGTAATGTGTAACTGCTCCACTTTCCCTAGAACAACCTACCATAATAATTGTAGTAAAATTGCCCACCAGACTAGCCCCCTTTGAGAAAACCATCTTTGAAGCTGCTCTCTACCTCAGTACATGTACACGTGTTGGTTGACTATACTATGATGAGGTATGAAAAAACAACATGCCATTTGATACCAAATAGCATAACAACATACTTTAGAGACACAAAAATAAAAATCCTGTCAGTTTTGTAGACATTTGTAATCTTTGACAATCAGACAGGTGCTACTTTTTAACTTTCTGTTTTGACAAGAACACATATCTAATGTTGTATTCTGCCAATAAATTTGTTTCATAATCCATGTCACCACAATTCTTCCATACACTAGAAATCCACAGCTTTAGTGGGATAACATGGCGCTGAGTCTAATTTGTATACACTTGAGATATGTATCCATATACAGTCTGTATATAATTCTACTTCAGGTCTCAAGAGTATTCTTCCTTTTGACTACTGATTGCATCTGATACTTGCTGAGAGAGATCATTTTGCACTTTCTTTACAGATGGTACTGATGGAATTACACCGGACTGAATAGAATGCTGTTACAATATTTCCTTTGGGAGTTTCTACCTTTAACGAAAGTGAATTATTACGCACGAGTCCCTTTATTTCTTCAAATGCAGTGTATACTTCTTTTCATTCTATTCATTCCTCTTCTCTTTTCATCAAGGACTCCTAATTTGATTTGCCGTTCATCTGCAATGTCAGTGTCCTTCGGTTGAAAACACATCTCTCTCTCTATTTGCTGTTGAACACAGACGGCTTTAGATTTCTTTTAGGTTGAATGGATTATAGGTCCGAGGATCCTCCTTTCTTGCCAGCTGCAAGTTGCAATTAAATGTTTTCGATTTATAAGCAGTCGAGATAGATCTCTTCACGATAATGTCCTTGAACATCTAAGGAAGCAAGTAGCTGGAAGATAATGGACACATTCTTAACCCTTCCTGCGCCAGGGACTTTGGACTTCGTGTATGACACTATGCAGTTTTCTGTGCCCATTGACACTGAAAACCCACAAAAGATTGAAATCTAAAAGTTGTAAGGGATTAAAGGAAAGTCTGTTCTGTTTTGGTGATAGTATTCCTCATTTCTCCGTAGAATAATCTTCTTTCTCTCCATCTTACAACTGAATCAGGAGTTTTTGACGTACAATTTTTTCTCTCTTTTTTTAGCAATACTAATCTCTGGTCTAGATGTTTTATGTGTCATTCTTTGTCATTTTTCCACCATGCTTTTTTGGTCAAGTTCTGTCCAATATTGGTCATTTACCTGATTAATTGTATTCTATTGAGGATAAAAGATTCAAACTCTGCTGTTGGATGTGATAGGAATTTGAGTCAAAACTCTATTATTTTGCCAACATCTCACAGCAACATCTTTCTATTGTACAAAAGAAGGGCTGTTTCATGGCTAGAGTTATATCACTATCTCCAAAGAAAGAGTGCACCCTGTACTGATATGGGGGCGGGGGGGGGGGGGGGGGGGAGGAAGATTAAGATATATAATGTGTGCAAAATTGCATTTACTTGATCAAGAAATTTGAGCTTTACTTAAACTGCATGGTCTCGTGTGGGTTCATTGGCTGCACTTGCCTGTTTTTTCTTCATTTTGTTTTGAACTGCCGCACTGATAATCCAATTCTAGAATTTGTAATTCTAATATTTTTTCTTCAATCTCCCTGAAAGCCCTCGTCAAAGTATCGGATGGCATATCAATCGGCATACTATTGGACGTCTTCTTCGGAGATTTGTGCCACTTTCAGAATAAATGTGGAGAAGGGATTCATGCTGATGCAGGTTTCCTTGTCATGTATCAGAAACTGCTGTAATGTGTGGCACAGTTTGGTTAGATTAGTTGTGAGGTTGTCAGCCCTTCTTTCCACCCTTCTGAATTGTTCATCCATAACTAATTACAGTGCATGTCTCAATGAGTAAGGCTCATGTAAGGCTCTGGTTAATGCTGCAGGTGATCATCTGTAGTGGAGTTATCAAAACAGTGAATGAGTTCCTTTTGGGGGAGGGGGAGTGTTTTATTCACTTGCATTTTGCATGCTTGTGATACCCCACATTGGATTGGACTCACCCTTGTGTATTGATCATGACCTGCCCCCAGATAAGACCTTTATATTATATTATGTCCTGTGTGGTGAAAACAAAAACAAAAACAAAAAATATGTAGAGATTAATGAATACTCATTTAACCTATTGAGGATGAGTCCCTAATATACTAGGGCAAGCATCTAAGGCAGATGTGTGTTGTACCAAAATCATCCCGTCCTTAACGGGATAAGCACACTTCATTTTGTACTATTTAAGGAACTGAACTGAGTGCCTCTCATATATATCAGGTAGCACAACCACCAAGCTACTCTCCTTTAAGTGGTCAGTGAAATTTACTTTATTCTGTTTTGCAAGACCTAAGCATCTTTCTTAAAAGTTCACTAACCCCTGATGAAGTCGCAAGAAAAGTTCAATATGTTTGGAATCTCTTCAATAATGGGTACCCTGTCCTTGATTTTATGTGGTCCAGCGGTGAAGCAGTCGAGATGATGGCATCTTGAGTGCCGACAGGCATCATTGCTCTCACTCAATCATGTTTGCGGTGAGTATGGACAATGTCGTTATGTGATGCAGCCACGGAGCTGCAAAATGGGAATTGCGGGTCGTGCCGCAAGAGTACACGAAGAAGATCAAAAAGTGATGCATGTTTCCTTTTAGCAAGTGTCATGCATTTTGCATTGCCTACAGAAGCAATTTTGAATACTAGTCCATGTGATGTGAAAATATATTGAATTTTCATTATGCTTTTTATCGTTGAACACATGTGACATCACAGGCTGTAGTAGTCTTTTCATCAAGCAGTGACTAAGCAGAAACCTCAAAATTCATAACTTTTAAACAGATTGTCCGATTTTCCTCAAACTGCTGCTGATATGTGCTATCGATATTGCTGCATTCACTCAATCCACATGTCTATGAAGGTGTACTAGTTGTCCTTTAAGGATGGTGCTGCCTGGAATATTGTTTGCATCATGAATGTAAGAGTAAGATTTGAAGAAATGTCAGTCAGATACCATTACTAAAAATGATGCTCTTATTGCAGGGCCTCACACTAACCCATTTTTTCTGCTGGTCTGACCTGTCTGTCTGACCAGTAGGTATGCAGTTTTTCCCATTTTTTACTGATCTATACCTGACATATTTACTGGTCTGTCAGTGATTTTTGCTGGTCAGGGACCGTCGGACCAGTGCCATTGTGCAGCTTTGCTTATTGGCAGTAAGAGAAAAGTTAAAGCTTCAATGTCAAAGTGGGCCATAACTTTATAGTTTGGTCAATCTGTAATTAAGGACAATATACAAAAAATAATACCTACGTGTATGTTTGCACAACTACATGTATTAACTCATTGAAGACAACTCCCAAGAATACTTGGGCAGATGTCTATGGGAAATGCATTTTAGAGCAAAAGTCAGTCCGTCCTCAATGGGTTAAAAAGTACTTGGATCTACATAGGTCCTCCAGAAGGCATAGAAAACAGTATATATGCATTAAGCATATTTTAGCATCAGTGTAAAGAAATATACATTCTTTTTCATTAAACAGCAATGATTTGTGGAAGTTCTTTTAAATGATTATAATTTCCACTCTACCACACAGCTTTTCCAGAAGCTGCCATTGTGTCCTGCATCATTTTGAATTATTTAAACCAGTGTTCATGCACATATGTTTCGGAAAACTTGCACTGTAAGTGGAAAAAAAAATCTATGACTTTACAGATTTATAATGTAGTCTAGTTCTGTACTCCTACTCTTTCAGACAAAATGTCGTTTCAGTGATACAACTTGGCATTTATAATGATTATGACATTTAAAAGTCAGCGAACTCTAGAAGTGCACCGCTACTTTATTGAGCTTAATCAGTATAAAGCAGAATATTTCCTGGAATACACATTGATGATTACTTATGTATGCAACAGGAGTATGAAATACACTGTTCAGGTGGATTTTTTGGGGGGTCCATTTTTAGCATCCAGGTATTCTTGCCAGATAATAGGTAATCCAGAAAGAAATCTGATAACAAGGAAACAATTCATATTTACCCAACCAAGGCTTTTTTCACAGGATCAAACCAGATATGTCATAACAACCAAATGGCTCAAAATCAGATTATAAATATTTCCCCCTGAGCAAGTAGGCCCCTGGGATAAAGACTATTGATTGTTTGAATCTAGGCGGGAGTCCCCACAGGGGAAGGAGCTGTGTTATTGACCTACTATTGATTCAAGTTGTATGGGAGAATGATTGCCCTACATTTTACTTCTAGCGTGCATCGGAAGTTTTCAAGACTGTGGTGTCAGGAATGAAATGAATCTATTTCCTTGAAATATCATGTTATTTCGAAGGTGAAATGCTGTTTGTTATCTAGTTGTATGATGTGGTAGATAGGTCGAGGATCAGAATTTGGATGTTGATGTGGAAAAGGATAAAAGAAGTGTTGTTATTGTGTGTAATTATTGGTCTTTCCTTTATGAGTGGACGATAGATAAAGAAATGAGAAAATAACACACAGATTAGCCAGCGTCACATGATCACTTGAGCAAACTGCTTATGGGCCTCATCACTAATATCAGGGATAAGAATGTGGTCATGATTGTTTGTGACTCAAATTTTTATATATTTTTTTTTTTTGGGGGGGGGAGGGGGGCAGAATCTAGGTTTTTGTTTTTTTGTTTGTTTGTTTTCTGGTCATCCAACATCATCACAGTCATCTAATTTCAAATGATGAAACAGTGATTTATTTTCTCACTGCCTGCAAGGCATTGCAAGTCCAGAATCCTTAAATATGATATGTCATCATAAATGGAATGTTATTCAAAATCACTCTCCAACATTCAGAAGACATGAATTATGCAGACAAGACCTGTTACTGTAAAACACAATATTTTTTGCGCCATGAAATTTTCGCGAATCGGAGCCGGTAGCCTTTTTCGCAGCATGAAATTTTCGCGAGTTGCCTCTAACATTCAATGCGTACAGTGTAGACAAGAACTTTTGTGTGCATTCTAATTTTGTGAACCTTGGCTCGCAAAATTCGTGAAATTAAAATGCACACAAACATTCCTTGTTTTACAGTGATATTGTAATCCACTCTTTCTGATTCTATAGATGAATCCGACGTCAGAGGACTGTAACTTATACTGTAGCGGCCATAATTGGGGGTTTTCAAAGAAGAACAAAAGCACTTTCAATGGGTAATGCAATGAGTCCCACATACGGGGGTTGTAAAGGTCATTGCAGACCTTCTCTCGAAATGGATTTGCAACAGACGTATTCAAAACCTAGATAGGGCTTCGTGACAACTGTGTTATACTGTATGTGCCATATATTTCGCGAGTCTAAATTTTCACGAATCAGGAATTCCCGACGAGTGGTCAAATTCGCGATCGTGGAGTCCTGCACTGAACGGAGAAATGTACACACATACGTCACATGCACATAAGGAACAGTGTCAATATTTTCGCGTGTCTTTAATTTCGTGATTAGCACCTGACTCGCAAAATTTGCAAAAAATAATAACCTCGCGAAATATTTGGCGTATACAGTAAATGAACGAAACAGGTGAAGGCACATTCTTTTCAGCAATATTAAATAAAAGCTATTCATGCAGCACTGGCATGTAAATTACTAGTACCACCTCCTGCATGGCTGTTTTCAACTGCTCTTCTTGAAGACTATTCCATGTTTTGCAAAGTGTGTGGTTGGAGAGGTCATTGCAGACTAGTACTAACTGTGATAACTGGCTTATTTGTCTATCCCAATGTCTCATGACACTCTTGCCCTCGCTTTGGAATGCAATCTTTCATTGAGCTGTGCCATCTTGGCTTGTACATGCCATTGGTATTTAAAGACATCATACAGTCTGGAGTGGAGACTAGAGAGGCAGACTTGTTGGAGACATGCTGAGCTGAGTGTCTGGACGGGAAACATGCAACATGCGACTTGTAGTTACACGAGCACCCTGATTATAGAAATTAGAACCGTGCAAGGAGCAATCGAATGGCTAGCTAGAAATTTCCCTTGGCAATCTCAGAGATTATGAAAAGAATATATATTGGGTGCTGTTGCAGCAAATTTAAAGTAACATATTGCTAGTCGCAGTTCAGTTACCCTGTAGAGTTCATGCATGAAAAACACTTACATGGTCTGGAATAGTATGCATGATTTTCATCAGTGTATAAGGACAGTATTTCCAGATTAAACAAAGTAGTATCATAATATCTTAAAAATAGGAAGCATAGTTCTACTTTAAAAATCACATATAGCAAATGGATTTTATTTTTCACTTGAATATTGTCCCAGCTACAGGATTTAAACATTATCTATCAGCCATTCACCTATGAGACTAACATATGTGACCCACTACAACAAAAGGATCCTAAAGTCGCTGACGGGTGAGCCGAGAAAATCGAGTTTGAAGTCAGATCACCAAAATCTGTCAAGACGTTCGGATTTCTGTTTTAACATAATTTCGTAGTCTAATGTATCTTCTATCATCTGCCAAAATTTCGAAGCTGAATGATCAAAGGAAAGGCCTGAAAATAGCATTTCTCTGGGCCATGCTTGGCTCACCCGTTAGCGACTTTAGGATCCTTTTGTTGTAGCGGGTCACATATGTAGAAATGCTGTATCAGAACTCATTTCATTTTGTCTTCGTATAACCGCTGCTGTTGCAGTCACGCATATTGATTTGAGCAAGATATCAATCATGACAGTTAGGCCTACATCTAATTCCCTGGTGTACACCAGAAAGCATGATGGCAATAGCAATAGGATTTTTACTATTTCATTTCTCAGACAGCAAGGAAAAGGCTGTAAGCAAAATATATCAGGCAGATAATGACTGCTACTGATGAGTTATGACTTGATGGTTCGAGGACGTGATGTGACGATGTCATCGGGGGATTCAGCAAAGATTGTTTTCATTCCAGTTTATGCATTGTAGACGTATTCAGGATTGTGCTGAAGGCTGCAAGGACATTCAGACTGTCAGAAAATTCTTTTCTTCTCGTAGTTACAGTTCTAGCATGCATTTCAGGGTCTGTATTGGCTGCATATTCAATCTGTGGTAACTCTCAAACTGCAAGAAAGTTCCTTTCTTAAATCACAGTTCTAACATGCATTCCAGTCACGTTTTAATTCCTATGAGCCACTTATCAGCCATCAAGTTTCTTACGTAAGTACGTCCTGCTACAGATGACACTACATGCAATTTGCTGGATCACAAACATTCATATTTTGGACAGTGTGTTAAATGCTTTGTTGTTTTCTCTGCCAATTAGCTCTCAAAGCTCACACAGACTTTATTAAACATGACAGACATTTTTTTTTTTCAGACACCATAGCAGAAGTACATAATTATGCATGATGAAAACTTCACTCAAAGCTCCCCAGATGCCTTAACAGAGGGGAAAGGGCAATGCATACCAGGAATTTAAATCTGGAAAGCCCTTCAGACTACAACTTTAAAAATACCAAACATGATGATGAGTACATATTTGTGATAAACACAATTCTGATTAGCTTTCAGACCTTCAAATACACCTCAATTAGTATGAAACGTATTTCTGAGAACAGTTACTAAAGAAATGATTTTCATATTTCTTCAAAATGTGGCAAGCTGTAAAGCTTAAAAGCTCAATGATGCTTTGGTGTATTTGTCTCACATGAGTTTGGTTCATTTTGCATTTGAGACATCAAAGCAATTTGTTTTTACTCTTCTTATATATAGTGATAGATAAGAAACTTATGAAATATAATTTGGGTTGTCGCTACTGGCTGCAACAATTTCTGCACTGCATTAATGAACTGACTTGGCTAAAAGTCAGCAAGAAATCCTCAACGACACACAGCAGACGAGATGTCGCCCCTGTTTTTGCTGGAGGAACTCCTACTGTCGATTTTCCCGCTCAGTTGGGATGAAGCCTTGTGATGAGAGGAAGGAGAGTGGTGCCCGCTCCCTTCAACAGATCCTTTCATCCCATTCAATCCCTTAACCACTTCTGATGAAGATGCATGAGAAATGATGGAATCCAGGCAACTGTGAGCCATACTTTCCCTCGAGCTCCCTGTATACTCACAAAATCAAATTTCACTGCAAGAGGAAGACAGTTCCGGAGGTTTGTGTATGTTACATGCGATGCCTGTCTGGAAAAAAAAGAAAAAGTGATTGCTTCATTTTGTTATGAGGAAAAACAAGAAGGACAGACAAAAGGGAGCGGTGGTAACCCCTAAGCTATGCCCCAAGAGGAGCATTTAATGACTTTCTGTCACAGACTGTTAGGAAATGTTACCATGGCTAACTGCAGAGAGGCTGATCCAATATCTCAGTGATACCTTGCTTCTTGCTTGTTGAATGAAGCCTTTTCTCGAAGAGAAACCATTCCTTCTAATAAGAGTAGATAAAACTTGTCTTGGACAGATAGACAAAAAAAAGTTTGTGGGGTTATGGGGAGATATTGTACTGTGTTAGACATAAGTGGAAGGTTAAAAAACAACTGTCTCAAATGTTTCTTTCTTTTCTCCCACAAAATATTAACCAGGATATGCAATATAACCAGGATGAACAACATACTATATGCAGATTTAAAAGGAAGATGTGAATATATTGTGTAGGTTCATAATTTTGCTTCCCTCAAGTGCTTGTCTCTTTGATCACAAATTGCCTGTTTCAAAACATCCATTATCAATTTTCCCCATGTTTTTCCTTTGTGGATTCCAATTCTGAAGTTTGGTTGCACATAATAAAAAAGACTTGAATATCCTGTATTATGATATGTTGAGTATATCCTGCATATCCTTTGTATGAAATATTCATTGCTGAAAATGGGATCCCATCACATAACTTCAAACAGTTATCACAATAAAGAGAAGTATGCTTCCCAAAGTTTCCTGCCAAGATTATTGCAGCATATAGGAAAATGTTGTTTTTACAGTGAGATGTGCTCTTGGTGATTTGTTGAGGACGGGCTGATTTTGCTGCAACACGCATATCCCATATACCCTGGCTGAGTGTACTCGGGACTCTTCCTCAACAGGTTAAGTTTGGATCATAGACAGTGCAGTTTTATTTGGATAATGAAGAGCACATAAAGCACAGTATTGAATGAGAATCAGTGCACAAGAATACCAACAGAGACTGCTGTAAAGCAAACTTGCATTTCTTCTTTCATAATAATAATTCTAATTACACAGAGGTAGGTGTATACCTCAGCTGGCACAGAGCAGGTTAGAATAATGTCATATTGTGTCTCGATCTCTCGTGACTTTAATCATGTTCAGCTGTAATTTTTTTTTTTTTCAGTCACCTTAATGACATGTTCAAATAATTGCTATGAGCACATTGATAGGCTGATATTGACATGCTTGCTCAAGGCAGCAATTTTCATACATAGGAATTTTCAACTTAAGTAGGGTCCAAAGGTCACTTCTTGACATATTACTCAACTGACAGTTGTCAAATCCAGTGGAATTATTTGACTTACACAGCGGAAATTGCTGTCCAAATGTAAAGTTTGTGCTCTTGCCTGCTGGACATGAATTTGAAATTGCAAGGGGAGATGGGAGCTGCATTTCCTTTTCTGTCCTTTGGTTCAAAAGCTTCATGTGGACTGAAATACAAAATACAGTGCTTTTTCCATTACTATACTGACCAAAATTAAGGTTGTGCTTATATTGTCATAAACTTTCATGACTCGGGGGGAGGGGGGGGGGGAGTGGATTATGTAGAAGGAAATCATGTTATTGGCTGACATCAAACATAGATTTCCAGCAAACGGGAATGAGGAGAAAAAATATAAAGTGGAGAGGAAAATTGATGACAGTTAAATCCTGAAAAGGTCCCTGTGAGAGTAATGCAAAAATGAGAAATTAAAATAAGGTTAAAGTGTAGACCTGAGGAGAGAAGACAAGAGAAATGATATGTAAAGAAATGTGTAAATGAATACTGTAACCTTATTTTAATTTCTCATTTTTGCATTACTCTCACAGGAACCTTTTCAGGATTTTACTGTCATCAATTTTCCTCTCCATTTTATATTTTTTCTCCTCCGCAGCATTCATTTCTAGGATCCACACTACTAGCTCCCTCTAATTTACGTCTTGAATTTCAATTTGTTCTCTTTCCCCCTTTTTTTAATCTTTGTTCCCCCCCCCCTCTCTCTCTCTCCCTTCTCTCAACATATTCTCATCTCTCCTCGACTTACCTTTCCTTCGCGGGATTATTTGTCCTTTCTCCATTGATTCCACATTCCACAGCCACACTGTTCGCCGACTTCGTTCTTCTCTTGGTTTCATGAATCTTCACTTCTCTTCCCTATCTCCATGATTCTCCAACATTCAACTCCTTCCTCTTCGTCTTTCCTTCTATTTCATCTTTCTCCTTCTAACGATGTCCAAACATCTTACTTGATTCTTACACTATTCTTCCTTACCACTCTCTCTGTTATCCTTTCTCTACCGTCTCCACTAGTGCAACTTCAACTTCTAGCCCATTACTGTCCCCCACTCTTCACTTTTTGCCCTCCTCACAACCCCCATATGTCGCTTCCCTCTTCGTTTCTCCTCTTTCTAAGCTCTTCTTCCAAACAACGATCCGGTTAAGGACTACATACACATGGTGTCAGCACAAATCTTTCTCCCTCATTTACTTCACCATGCAAACATTCAAACAACACATAATTGATAAAAGTTTTAATGGAGGTACATGTACACAAGAATAAACCAATCTGTTATAAATAAGCAAATTTGTGAGAAAATAGACTTGTAGGTGGTTCTACGGCATGTGTCAGGGCAAGGATTCAGGTACTGCTTTACATGATATCAGTTGTGTGCAAGAGAGTGCTACCAGATTGCAAGGTCTATGGCATTAATGCCTTTTTCCAGTCAAATAGTGACACATCCATAACACCATGCTTTCATCAGCAGAAACTCTAACTCCTTCTGCTTTTGATTGGAGATCTTGCCCACTTCAGTACCATTTTTTTTAAGTCTCCTACTCACCCACTTGAGCTTGAATTTCCCTGACTCTTGCTGAATGACTCCTGCTTAGGAAATATTTCTTTTTTTCCCACCTCCAAATTTTGCCTCTCACCCAACTGCACTTTTTTTTTCATATATAAGTGTGTGTGTGTGTGTGTGTGTGTGTGTGTGTGTGTGTGTGTGTGTGTGTGTGTGTGTGTGTGTGCGTGAGCTAAGATAGCTCCAGAGAGCATCTGTATACAACCTTAGAGCTTTGGGAATCCAGCCACAAGGGATGTCATGCTTCCCGTGTACGTGTATGATGTGCGCTGTTGTGCACATGTTTACTGTCAGAGTCTCTTTATTTTGCTGGAGGGTTCAGGCAGGAGAATCTCTTGTGTAATAGATGCTTGAGGTTAATTGGAGTCTCTGCAGCCTTTCTTTTTTCAACTTACAGTATTTTGTCTGCCTTAGTGAAAATAAGTTTAGAAATGCAGACCTGTGCATCTAAGGCAGATGCTACTAAACTTGCTGAATGTTGCAAATAAACAAGTTCTTGCAAAACACAGCACACAGTGGCATGCTTCCTTTTTACTGCAACATGCTTAATGCCCATGTGCAGGTACATTGTATAGGTCTAAGTTTTTTCCCAATATAAATAAGGCCTCTTTCAGTTTAAAAATATGAAAATTTGTTTTTGGCTGAAAAAACAGAAGGAAATTCTATTATGCGAGAAACATTATTCAACCTCTCAATAACAACAACAGCAGCAACAACAACAACAACAACAGCGGAAGCTGTTTGCAAAGGCTTTTCATTTCCATGAATACTATATCTTTTTGGCAATCACTGAAAATATTTTTTTCTGTCATATCTAGGTAGAAGCCATTAGTGGTGCAAGAGAAATTTTGTGCCAATAATACTAGTCTATCAAGAAGTACAAAGACTGCTAAATACTTACATCACACTTTTTACCCACCAAAGGATCAGATTGACAGTTTGTGAGACAAATCGATGTTGTTACCAGAGAGAGTTTTGCCAGTGATAAGCTGTACAAACATCCGGGGTGGTGGTTATTCCATTAGACCATCAATCTGTATGGGCCAAGGATTTGGGGCACACTGGAACCAGCCATTGATGTGCAGGGATGTGGTTTAAGGGCGGCTGCTGATCAATCGGAGGAGGGATTTAAGATTTACATTCTGTGGGGAGATGAGTTATGTCAGAGGAGAAGGAGGATCAATACAGGATTGAAATTGAAGAGAATCTTTTCTCTTTCTTCTTTTTTTTTTTCAGAGAGGGAGATACAGAGAGTGAGAGATTTTTTTTTCATACATATTATATATATTTTTTTGGCCGTCACATAATGATCTTCAAAGTGATGCATTGAGTATTTGAAGAGCTTCTTTGCAAAAGGGGCTAGATCCATTCTTGATGAAAATTGAGTTATTAGCATCACTGCACAGAATTCCATTTGAGTTAGTTACAGTGAAAATTTCAACTCCAGTCAACCATTTGAATAGAAATTATTGCAAAATTGGATTTAGTTTTCCCATACACTTGTGTACAAATTTTCACAAACAAACAAATTTTTCTCTAAAGTACTGAAAGTGGATCTAGCCCCTTTTGCAAATAAAACTCTTCATTTGTTCCACCTACTCGTTTCACTGAACTCCTTTTAGCTTAGTTAAATAGGTATAGCTGAGTGGTGAGAAGTAGGTTATGGGTTCAAGTCCCATCCTGGTTCCTTCCAATTTACTTTTTCTAATCATACATGATATCTTAACCGGAATATGGAGAGTAACAATAGAAGGATTAAAGCAAAAATTCAGAAAAAAAAAAAAAAATAGCATGGACATCAGCCTCTATGTAATGGTTGAGCCATGCTTCAACTGACTTGATTTGGTGGTTTGTTGGTAGATACAATTTTACTTCTGCTTTTTTGCTCTCATTGTGAAGCAATGAGTGGATCCCTCAGCAGTGACTTGGAACTTCAAAAGTTTCAAATTTGAAACATCTGAGGAGCATGGTCCCCACATTACATGATGATTGGTATTTGATAAAATAAAGATCAATTTCAATGGGACAATACCTCAGGACCCTCCCCCCCCCAAAAAAAACAACAACAACAACAACAACAACAACAACAACAAACAAACAAACAAACAAACAAGAAGTAAATGAGCTCATGTAGAATAACAGAATAACAACCAAAATAAAAGCAAAGTGAAGACACATCTACTATATACAGCTTTGAAAACCTTGAAGTCACAACCAGAATTGCACAAATGCAGGATGCCTGTGACATTCTCACCCAGATCTAAAAAGGAGAAGTGAGATCAGCTTCTTCTTTGCATAATCAACTTTTTTTTTCTTTCTCTTCTTCTACTTCATTTGCTTTAATGGCCGTTAAGGAGTGTGAATGCATATTTAGAGAGTAAAAGAGAGCCCTTAGGTGAAGTGCCCCATTTCGGTAACTGATACATTTTAACATGCCCGAAAGAGAAGTTGATGGCATCATTTCACGACACACATTCTAGACTAATGAGATTTATAGAATGGTGCCAGTTGGCTGCTGCGATGGTTTGCTGCATTAAAGGTTCTGTGTAATGAAACCACAATGCGTATTCGTGTCATTAATGAATGCCTGCACATTTTCACTCAATCATTTTGTCATCAACAATGTTGAATCATTCGACAATGAGACCATGTTTGTTTTTTGTTTTTTTTCAAAAAAAGATTTTTCACTTTCTCTGGCATCTCAGGTCTGTTTGTTAAAAAAAAAAAAGTAAAAGAAAAAAAAGTGATATATTGGAGATGTGGTAACTGAGGTCTCTTTTGTTTGCAAAAAGAGCAGAATCAGGGGAATGTTTAAGAAAGAAATTATTGTAACACCTTTATTTTGTAGTTGATGTTCGATGGCGTATTGGCGGTGTTACATTGGTAATGTTTCTCGACAGCACACAGAAGAGACCAAGAGACCAGTTCATATAAGCATCCAAATCCAGGCTCTTTATTTAGTCACAAGAGGATATAACGCTTTACAGGAATATGATATATTGATAGGTACTCCCCATCAAACGGCCATATATTGCCCCTAAAGAGGGATGGCAAGGGAGACCAACGCTTTGTGTCTTTACCCGAAGAGGGTGAAAGAGAGAGCTCCTTTCCAAAGCACATGGTCACTTTTATATTACATGTATACTAGAAGGAGGGGCTTAATCTATAATATTCAAATATTCAAAATAGAGGGATTCAAATTATAATAAAACAAAGGAGTAGGTTAATAGTGACCACTGTCAATCCATGGGTCACTGACACCAATGACTCACATATTACATGATGGGGATGATGGGGGAGAAACTTATCACTGGTAGACAATGGGGAGACAAGTTATCCAGAAATGTTTATGGAAGAGGTGAGGCTCCTAAGGGAGGTAGGGTGTGTAGACTGACCACAGGATGTGATGACCAGTCGGGTTGGACAAAATTCTGAGAATAGCAATGAAGGAGTTTTCCCTCATGTCTGTTTAGTGGTTGAAGCTTGGGTTTGTAGCAACAACACTCCTACAATTGATATATTACATTATCATTATTATTTTGAATAAATCAATAGCTGTCATCTTTTTTATGAAACAGAAGTTAATGAAAACAATGCATTCCCTTGATGTGTTAATGAGATGCCTGGTACACATGTATGTTATGCCCAAAATTCTGGATGCCTACTAGAAGAGCTATCAGTTTCAACAAGGAGAGGTAGAAACATGGAATCCACTATACATAAACAGATTCAGAATTTCTCAACAGATGGTCCTATTCTTAATCTTCCCACCCATGAGTGTTACACATATCACTCTTTCTATATTTGCTGAACCCATATTTCTGTCTTGGGGAAACATGCCCTTTTAAGGCCCAATCTAGATGGTTAACCTTAATGGTGTCTCTTCCAATTTAATACTCTGAAACAGTCTGTGGAGAATGTGTCATATGACATTGTTGTGCAGTGAAAACTTGACATACAGTAATCTAGTACATAAAGTAGTGACTGATGAAATAAATTTGTTTGTTTGGATCCAAATTCATGCATTATTTTATATACTTGTCTTGTCTGTATTGTGTTCCATGTTTTTGGCTACTGATATAACAACAGATAATATAATGAACAAAGTTTCTAGTTTTCAAAGCCCTTGTTTTTTTCATTTTTTTTTTTTTAGTTTCAGCCAAATTCTTGAATTGTTCAGGCATACAACAGGTTTTCTCTCTTCTATGATTGCCTGTGCAGGTTGGCCATGCTGTGGGTGCAGAGGACGACATGGTTGTGGGCACTGCAGGTTTCCATAGCGATCATCAGTGTGGCCCAACACATCCTCCTCATGTATTTACAATATAAGGTCAGAGGTCAACCCTTTGTCGCTTACATCTTTGGGGAATTGGCTTTTTTCTTTAGTTTAATATTATGTTGTGTGATGAGTGCCATTGCCATTTTGTTTTATGTCAGTCTCTTGTCAATGTTTTTATATTCTTCATGTTCTGTGTGTTTATGTTTTTTTTTTCTCTCTGTGATTTTTCAAATCATTGTTGTACATTGAATCTATTGTGCTACTCGTATGTTTCTTTATTATATCATATGCAGTGACTTGCAGAATAACAACCAATTCCTAAGCAAGTTCCTTTTATTACTGTGTTGAAATGAAATGAAAATAAATTGAAAATGAAATGGGGGAAGGATCGATTGAATTAATTTCACTCTGCAGCATACTTTGGTCCAATGTATTCTTTCACTGAAATGAAGATTTGAACTGTTGTATGTAGAAAAGTTATTTATCTGTAAAATCCCTTTGTAAATATTAATGTTGTACTTGATTTTTTTAAATGTTATATCATAAGCTAATAGGGGGCTTTATCATTTTTTGTTTGTGGTTGGCCCATGTGATGTATTTTCATAGCATGAAAAAAGAGAGGAATTTCTGATGAAATTTATTGAGGTATGGCCTTATGTAATCATCTTCCATGTTTTAATTTTCTTATTTCACAGGGAAGTGTTCTACAGCAGATTGTCACCATGTCTTTTTTTCTAGAAATCGTCAATAGTGTGCCGTTTATTATCACAGTGAGTAAACCGAAGTGTACATCTAAATACAGATCTACATCAGTCTTCTTTTTACGAGAAAGATGGTTTCCTCTTGCTATGTGTCATCTTTGTTTTTCAAATAAGCTCAGAATACTGTTACAATAATGTGAAACCTTCAACTACATGTATAGTAGGCCATACATGTTATGTGTATCCTTTGTGAAGCTTGTGTTTTGTAAAATTTTGGTGATTACATGATGATACAACACAAATATATTAGTCCTCAGTAAATCTGTTTTCAATTTAGCTTTCAACATTTACATACATTGTAGTGAACAGGTTCTAAAAAGACTTGTTGATAGTGTTTGCACTATACCTATTCCACCAGTGCATATCATTGCTCAGTTGAGATTTGTTCAATTGCTTTGTTTGGTCCTACCTATAGGTTCCTGAAAACCAGTGAAAGAAATCAACTATGATTGCAAAATGATAATGTTGGTGATGTCATGTGCTGTGAAGTTAGTTGATGTGTTTGTTACAGATGGTGGCCACATTTCAAAAAAAAAAAATAGTGTTAACCATTCTCCTAGTTGTAAAAGTGACCCTAATTTTATGTGTTTTTTTTTTGTGTTTTTTTTTAAATAAAATATCATCAGTGGATGTGAAACTTATGGTGTTCTTTTTCTTACCACAGATTTTCTGGGAACCATTAAGAAACCTCTTCATTCCAGTTTTCTTAAATTGCTGGCTCGCAAAGCAGCTTCTTGAAAATCTTTTTGTAAGTATCATTATAGAAGATTATGCACTCCGCTACGTGTTATATGTGTGTATTCATGTGTCCATGAATGCATCTATTTTTTCCCAGAATAGTTGGCATGAAATTCTTGATCATAACTGATGTTCAAATATCTTTTGAAAAAGACTGAACATAATTACATGTCTATACCAAGCTGAAATGTAAATTGTTGTGAGAGCAATTTGTGGTATTGATGTGCTCTATATTTGATCTTTAATCATTCTTCATATTGCAAATATGGGTAAACATGCATCAGGGACCACATACGATAGTGCATTCTTTTTTGACATTAGTGTAGAGAATAGTAATGTACGATGCTCTTTGACGGAAACCAACTACCTTCAAGCTTTGTTCCATATGCTGGTCAAAAATGCATGCATATGAAGAGTTTGTTTGCAAAAACCGATAAGTCCATATTTGCCAAATGGAGATATTTGCGATTAAAGGTCAAGAAAAATAAAGAGAATAATAAGAAAATGTTTGCTTCTTTTGATCATAACTTAAGAAATATACCTGTATATGTAGTGACCAATATATCATTTAAAAGGTATCATTTTGTACTTTATGACAGAGATCGTACTTCAAAATCTTCAAAAATGGACTTATCGGTTTTTGCAAACAAACCCTTCATATATACCCACCCATTACATCTATGAAAAAGCAATGGAATATTGTGATAAATTACCAGTGCGTAAGTAGCCATAACTTTCTCTAAACCTGTTTGCATTTGCACAATCATTCACTTATCTACTGCATTTAGGTCACTTCTCTGTCTATATTTTTCCCTCAAGGTACTAGCATCTCTCTAAATGGAAATAACAGAATAAAGTACATGATGGCATTAGTTGTTGTTGTTGTTGTTGTTTTTTAGTATGTTTGGGTGTGCTGTAATACATGGATCCTCTATGCAAGCTTGAGCCTGTGCATATTCATGATGCAGTTAATAGGTCATCATCCAAACTGACCTTTGATCTCTCTCTTTCCATAGAATGACTTGCATAGAGTGATGATGAGGTCACACTCGGCACTCTCTCTTTTTTTAGTATGTTTGAGTGTGCTGTAATACATGGATCCTCTGTGCAAGCTTGAGCCTGTGCATATTCATGATGCAGTTAATAGGTCATCATCCAAACTGACCTTTGACCTCTTGACCTCTCTCCTCACAGAATGACTTGCATAGAGTGATGATGAGGTCACACTCGGCACTCTCTCTTTTTTTTAGTATGTTTGAGTGTGCTGTAATACATGGATCCTCTGTGCAAGCTTGAGCCTGTGCATATTCATGATGCAGTGAAAAGGTCATCATCCAAATTGACCTTTGACCTCTTGACCTCTCTCCTCACAGAATGACTTGCATAGAGTGATGATGAGGTCACACTCGGCACTCTCTCTTTTTTTAGTATGTTTGAGTGTGCTGTAATACATGGATCCTCTATGCAAGCTTGAGCCTGTGCATATTCATGATGCAGTGAATAGGTCATCATCCAAACTGACCTTTGACCTCTTTCTCCTTTTCTCCATAGAATGATTTGCATAAAGTGATGATGAGGTCACACTCGGCACTCTCTCTTTTTTTAGTATGTTTGAGTGTGCTGTAATACATGGATCCTCTGTGCAAGCTTGAGCCTGTGCATATTCATGATGTAGTTAATAGGTCATCATCCAAACTGACCTTTGACCTCTTGACCTCTCTCCTCACAGAATGACTTGCATAGAGTGATGATGAGGTCACACTCGGCACTCTCTCAGCAGCTCATGATCCTCTTCTCATTCATCTTGTGCCTCATATTCACCAGGTGAGTTTATCCATGCATCTCTGCCCCCATTCCCATGTGGGTGGGGTTGACAGTATGCCCTTGTCCCCCCCCCCCCCCATCTAATAAGAGTGGTCTTGAAAGGATGCATATGTATATCCAACCCCTCTTTATCCCTGAAGCGATGATCCATGTTTGTGCTTTTAAACATATTTCCTGTGGGATTTCATGCTCTCAATGTTTATTTATTATTCTTCTTCTTTTTATGTTCTCACAAGAAAGAAATGGCCTGCTCAGTTATGATGGACGTGCCATCACATGTGAGATTTCCGCATCCACTCACTCGCATTTTCCATTAGAAATATTGCTGTTGATTTGCTCTTTGCATATTTACCACAAAACACAAGGAGCATGTACACTGTGAAGATGTTGTAAAAATCTCCATGATATTAAGCATCAATATTATACAGATATTGACTTACCAGAGGTGGAATATAACATTTGAGATCCTCGCGGGAAGTTATATTTTTGTCGAGGATTATTATATTTTTCCGAAGCGCGTAGCGCTGAGGAAAAATATAGTATTCCGAGACAAAAATATAACTTCCCAAGGGAAATTAAATGTTATATTCCTACCGAAGGAAAAAGTCAATATCTGTTATATTATATGACCTACAGTACAAGAAATAAACTGCTGTATATGCCCTAAAGCAAACACTACTCCTTTTCGCAGTCATATTCATGAACGCGCGTACCGCATGACAACAGTGCGCTAGTGTCAGTGGTATTCAATCGAGCCACAAGTAACCTCTTGATACATAGATCTAACTTCGATGGCTTTCACGTAGGCCTACCGGGAATTCGTTCTTCCGTGGAGTACGACCGTTGCCTGTTTATCACATACTAAGTAATTTCTAGAACAGTCATTAATCAATCGTACGTAGGGCCTAGTTTCGTAGCGGTAGAGCCAGATTTTGTAATGAGAGATGTAAAAATTGTAGAAGACTAGACCAAATGCCGCTTTTGGTCTGGGTAAAGCAAGCTTGTTGACATAACATTTGTTTGTGGTGATGTATGAGAATGTGAACTTTCTGATAATGTAGGGCCTAATCTCTTCTGCCTGCGGTCACTGGTACAAGAGCTGTTTAGACTACGGACCTGGCCCTGGTCCTGGTCCTGCGCTAGTACAAGTAGCATAAAAACTTACTCATTAGTTCAGGCTCTGGTAATGTAATGGGAAATCCTTTGGCTTTCCTGTCACGACTGTCCAACGTTAACATTGATTGGAGTAGGAGGCTCTATAGCTATCAGGACAACAATTCTTTCTCTCTCACAAGCGAAAGGCAGCTGCTCATCAAAGCTGCCATGCCAGTTTGACGAAAACAAATCAGTTGCAATTTCGTAATTCGCGCTTGCAGTGTACTAGCGTGTGTCAGTGTGATGCTCATTTAATACCGCTAGCGCATTCTGTAAACGTAAGTGGTATGGTGCGTGTGGTCGGTCGACCGGTCACGATTACATTCGTAAGTATGTGTGTGTGTGTGTGCAAAGCGTCTCTGTGTATGTTGCACGCATCATAACAATTGATTTTTGATTACGTCACCCCTCCAGATATAACGCCATTTGTTTAACGTAGTCGCTGTTATATTCCATGATTGTACGTAATTTACGTCATGTTATGAAATATAACGCTTCTCATCCTTGTGAACATGGTCACGTGACAGCATTTTGACCAATCACACATTGGTATCTTTTATATAGGTCATATAATATTCATGGATGTATAACAGCTTCTCTGTAAACCCACTATATTTTCTTGTTGCAGGTATCTTTTTGTCAACAAACAGACAACAAAGAAAAAAGGCACAATTATCCCTTAGACTATTATACACACTTTACCATTGCCATCTATACAGTAAAAAAAGAGAAAAGAGCTTTTGAATATTATGTCTGCATCTTTTTGATGCCATACAATTTGTAATATTGCAAATTGAACAGTTTTTAACCCATTGAGGATGAGTGGCCAGTATACGTACTTGCGCAGGAGTCTATGGGGAATACATGATGTAGCAAAATCAGCTGGTGCTCAAGGGGGTAACATCTTTTGATCTCTTGACGCAGTGTCTGTGGGATTCACCACCTAGAGAGGGGGGATGTCACCATCAATGGCATGTCCTTTTTCCACGCCTTCTACTTCACGGTCGTGACCTTCTCCACCGTCGGCTATGGCGACATCGAGGTCAGCATCTGGCCCTCCCAGCTGTACATCATGATGATGATCTGTGCTGCACTCGTGCTCCTCCCGCTTCAGGTGAGAAGAGTTTTCCCCCTTCCTCCTCCTCCTCTTCCTCCTCCTCCTCCTCTTCTCCTTCCTCCTCCTCTTCCTCTTCTTCTTCTTCCTCCTCTTCTTTCTCTTCCTCCTCCTCTTCCTCCTCTTCCTCCTCCTCCTCCTCCTCCTCCTCCTCTTCTCCTCTTCTCCTTCCTCCTCCTCTTCCTCTTCTTCTTCTTCCTCCTCTTCTTTCTCTTCCTCCTCCTCTTCTTTCTCTTCCTCCTCCTCTTCTGCTTCTTCTTCTTCCTCCTCCTCTTCTGCTTCTTCTTCTTCCTCCTCTTCTTTCTCCTCCTCCTCCTCTTCTTCCTCCTCCTCTTCTTCTTCTTCTACTTCCTCCTCCTCCTCCTCTTCCTCCTCCTCTTCTTTCTCCTCCTCCTCCTCCTCTTCTTCCTCCTCCTCTTCCTCTTCTTCTCCTCCTCCTCCTCCTCCCCCTCCTCCTCCTCCTCCTCTTCCTCCTCTTCCTCTTCCTCCTCTTCCTCCTCTTCCTTCCTCTTCCTTCTCCTCCTACTCCTCCTCCTCCCCCTCTTCCTCCTCCCCCTCCTCCTCCTCCTTCCCCTTCTCCCCCTCCTCCTCCTCCTCCTCCTCCTCCTCCCCCTCATTGTATGAGAATAGAGTAACCACATTGCACAAACTACAGAAAATGTTTTCTCTATCTGTGACCCTGTAGTTGGAGAACCTGGCCTATTTGATTGTGGAAAGGCAGAAACAGGGAGGAACATACAGCAGACATCGAGCTCAGACCGAGAAACATGTGGTCGTCTGTGCCACCAACCTCCAGTACGACCTCATCGTCGATTTCCTGAACGAATTCTATGCCCACAACCACCTGCAGGTAAAGGATATGAATGTCAACATGAGATGTAATGTTGAGTGCCCTTTATCAATTTGACATTTCTAAAGAGAAATTCATTAGTGCAGAAACTGCTGGAGATATTTCAAATACTGTACCTAGGGAAATTGATCTCTTGGCAAGTTGATGGCTATGCAACATACATAAGATTTTTAGTTTTCAAATCAAGCATATTCATGATTCCTTATTTCTCTTTCTGTGAGCACATTGGAGTGATACTTTATTTTCATTGAATGTGATTGTTGATACTCTCAATGAGAGGAGTGTCAAATAGTTTGATATTTTATGAAATACAATCGGGCATAAGGCCGTCTAACTATTTGATATTATGTCTTTATGGTGTATAGCCAACAAGACTCTCCCAGAGATTAGTACATGTATGTTTTAATCTTGCCTGATAAGCAACCTTATATCTTTGGTTTAAAAAAAAAAAAGAAATATCATCTCTTTTGATTATCAAACATGAAGCATTGTGACCTGCAGAGATGATGTCATTCATGAGGTCTGTAGATTGGCTGTTTTTATAGTCTAACATTCAAGGAAAAGTGTCTGAATGTACATACTAAGCACGTAAAAACTGCTGACTTGAATGCATTTCTTGATTTCAGGATTTTTTTGTGGTTCTCCTCTCACCTTGTGAGCTGGACAACGCCTTAAAGGCCTTGCTTATGGTCCCACTCTGGGCCCAGCGAGTGATCTACATTCAAGGGTCTGCCTTAAAGGACCAGGATCTAATCAGATGCAGGTAGGACTTGATTAGAACTCTCATTGACCAGGTTTGGACCTGTGTCTGTATCATGTATTATGTATGTATCTTACATGTGACTTGCCTGCATCGCCTGCATCACATATATAGGGAACTATAATTTCTTATGCATTTTGTAAGGTGTGTATCTTACTCTAGTTCAACAGAAAATTGAAGTTCTACATTAAGAGTTTTCTGAAAAGAAATGTGCTTAAATGTTTAACTATCATGAACGTGGTCAGTTCCTGTGGGTCCCATGCAAGTCTTGTGTTCTTTATGTTATCTCTCTCATATATCATCTTAAAGAAAAATCCATCTGTTTACGTACTGTAAAAGTGGTTTCTTTCGCGTACAGAAACTTTCGTGGTTTCCATCGGTGCCGACTTTTTCGCGTGTGTTTAAATACGCGGTCGGTAATGATAGCGTTGTGACAAACTACGAGTTCAAAACATTTTCGCGTGATGTTAAATTTGAGGTTCAACCTCAAAGCGCGAAAATAAAACAACCGCGAAAGAAACTACTTTTACAGTATTGT
Organism: Diadema setosum; assembly: GCF_964275005.1. NCBI lineage: Eukaryota > Metazoa > Echinodermata > Echinoidea > Diadematoida > Diadematidae > Diadema > Diadema setosum. The sequence continues at coordinate 5,595,295 of NC_092701.1, forward strand.
ATGTGAGCTCCATTAGAAAAGTGGATGATTAATACTGTATGTAACTGTATACTTACAGTATCATCATAACTGAAGTAACTGTATCATTATACCTTTAGGTAACTATATCACCTCTTTCACTGTGTCCATACTCGAACTATATCATCACTGTAACAACAGAAAATGATATTTAGAACCCCACTCACTAAAAGTCATTATTTGCTACAATGTATGTTATTACATCACAACAAGTGTTTGGTGCAAAAGGTACAAAGGTTTGTTTATTTATTTCTTATTTCATGCCAAGAAAAAAGAAACTCAGTGAAAATCATGAGACTATCACATCTCATTTCCATCCTAGTTGCCTATGATTTCGTTGTTACTGTATACCACCTTTTTTTTTGGTGAAAACGTATGAAACATTAGAATTCTAGGTGTTACTTACTTTATGTCATATTTGTATAAAACTTCTACCATTCTATTGGTTTGATTTTAAATTCCTTTAATCAAGCCTTTGTGAAGGTGGTCTGGGATTGCACCTTAAGTGAAATGCAAAAAGAAATGTCAAATGTTCAGCTCATATAGCCAGAGAGAAGTTGACCCACAGTTCACTGGAACATAATGAACAATGTGTCAAATGTGTGAGGACTGATTATATTGAAAAGGGATATTGCAAGTGGATAAATGTAGCACATATTCTAGATTACAGTGCAACCATCAGTGTAACAAGAGATAATCTTTGGATTAGTGATTTGACGGATAATGCTTCAGTCTGACATTGGTAGTTAATGGGATTGTGCAGTTTTGCAGACAACTGGTGCGCATTTAATACATCCCCACTTTTATACACAGCCTTCATTATTGTATTGCGTGGAGGTGAAATGATAACCCAAAAAGTTTGTCGAGAAGCAGAGAAAATGTTTTGAAATGACATCTAATCAGCCTGCCCCGGTGCAGATACACAAATTGCTTGTTATTGTTCCTGTGGGGGAAAAATGTAATATCAGAGTCAGGTGTTTTCTTGGTGCATATTTGTAACGGCTGCATATCCCCCCCCCCCCCCCCCCCCTTTGGCTTCTTTGCAAAATGCCTGAAGAAGTTTGAAGAAGTGTCCAATTCCCCGAACAGCAAAAACCAATGGGTATTCTCTCTCCCCTCGCCAATCAAGTAATTGGTGACTTTTCAAAGTGACAGTGGAGCTTGCATTGTGGAGATGATTGAACTGGAGTTGCCATGGTAACCAACACACTTGATACATTTGTCTCCTCTCTTCTGTCTACATCACTAACATCCGATGCCGCCTTAGCCCTGATTTTCAGAGGAACATGTCGGGGTTGCTTTGTGGTGTTCATGCAGAAATTTATAACTTGTTATGGAAGGGAATAGGCAATGGGGTTATTTTTTTTTGGGGGGGGGGGGGATCAGCTTCCTGAAAATAGAAGTAAAAAGTAAAAAAAACTTGCACCATTATTTTCAGGGCATCCTTTGATCTTGATTGTTGTTGTTGTTGTGTGTGTGTGTGTGTTAACAATTAGCAATATTTAATAAGTTTACATTGGAGTCATATAAGGAAAATATATGTTTGTGTATATTTTGTACCTGTCTTTTGTCACAAGTGATTGTTATGATAGACTATAGAAGAGCTAAAATGGAAGAAGAAGAGAAAAAATGCTAACTTCTTTCAACATAAGTGCAGTGACTAATTATAAAATCCAGAACACTTCATTGTCATCTATTTTATGTACCATGATAATCAATGTTTTGTGAGAGATGAAAAAGAAGGTGAGAATGCAGGAAATTCTGATGTGAGAATAAGTTTTGCCTTGGATACATCAAGGATATGTTAAGGCATTTGTAGTGTATATTTTGTTATTCTGTTGCCTGTGGGAACCTGGTAGGTCTTGAACAGGGTCTCAGGGGACTTCAGACTCTCGTAGGGAAGGGGTAAAATATTCCCTAAATTGTATCTTTCTGGCCTTTCCAGAACATTTGCATTACTATAGATCCTTTTGGGTATAGTATGAATGAAATGAATTATTTTATCTTATTTTCTCAGAATGGGATAAAGATAGGGCTATTGAAAAATTGGGTTTAAAAAAAGGTCTCTAAGCCTTCTAGCAAGAGAGAGAATTTTAATGATTTCAATCAGAGTTCATATTCTTTTTTCTTTTCTTTTTTAGTATTTTCAATTGCCTATCAGCATATCAGAATATGATATTAACATATGGATTTTTAAAGTACATTGAATTAGGTACAGGTGTAAATGTCCAATCTTTCAAAATTTGTAAAACAAAACATCCAGTGGATTTTTTTTCTGCTCAGATTCTTCTCAAGATGCAAGCCATAGATAGGAATCCTTTAAAAGCAGACACTTTCATGGTGTGGACATTTGTCACACATTTCATGCAAGCAGAAACTGGCATGTTAATAAAAGTGTGCAAATAGTTTGATTGTTATGAACATTATTTGGTGTTTCAATTCCAGGGGATTAACAAATGAAATTCATCTAACCTTGCCTTGTGTGGAAAATTGCTTCCCCAAAAATTTCCACTTTTACAGTATTTAATGAGATGTTTGCAGACTTTTGTTCTGTGGCGTAAGTTTCAGTTTGACATGGATTGTGAAGACTTTTATTTCCCTCTTGTCTGTGTGTAATCCTTACAGGATGGATGATGCAGAAGCCTGCTTTATTTTGTCTCCACGAAACTTCATGGACAGATGCGAGGCCGTGAGTACTCAAATGTCCTCTCCACTGTCTCTTTGATCCGGATTCATCTCCGGTTATTTTATCCCAATTTCATTTTGAGGTTAGAGCCTCAGAAGTTGAAAACAATTTAATTTTGCCTTTCTTTTTCCCCTCTCAGCCTCTAATACTATGTGATAGTGATAGTCTTGCACCGAAGAAAACAGACAAATTTAGTTTGCGCTGTGGTGAAGAGCTAAATATTTCTCTATTTATCGTTACTCCATCAACAAAATTGGCGATATTGTGATATTCCCAAGCCTCTTGTCGAACAGAAAGATACATTAAATGACTGTAACAAGCAAGAGAAATTGTTCACTTGTTTTACCTCCCATTAGGAAATGGAGCTTGTGTGAAAATAAGCAATGATTAATATGTTTATTCAGTGTATCAACAATAAGATAGAAGACATTTGCACTAGACTGAGAACAATGATGTGCACTTTGATAAAGTAGACAGTAAAAATTGTATTTACGTTCTGAAAATTACATTATATCAATTCAAATAGTAGATTAAAACACTCAGGGCATGGAGATGACATAGTTGCTGCTGTATTATGCTGTTTTCTGACAGTTCTTTTTTTCTTGTTTTAAAGGAAATTGACATTTCATTTTGTCATCATGATATTGCTTTCATGTTTGTCTTGTTGTCCACAAACTGTTCATCATTGCTTTAAAAATGTAGTACTAGCTTGCTTTAAAAATGTAGTACTAGCTTCTGCAAAAAATGAAAGTTTACAATCCCAACTTTTGCACTGTGCACTCGTGCATGCCTGTGCATGGTATGAATTATAAACTCAGCAAGTCTTTTCCACAAAGTGAACACTCTTCTGTTATTGTTTTTCGCTGATGGAAAACTTTAATAGATAAACCTTCTGTGTGTCCAGGCTCAATGATGTTATGCTCTGTGCTTTTTTATTGCCATTTGGACAATTCCTCACAACTTGGTCAAAATTGGCCACTCAGGCACAAGAATTTGCCTCTCTCCAAGGGGATGGCCGAAGTTACACAATATGGGTTTAACAGGGAAAGTAAAGGTAATCTCTGTTCATTGGCAAACTGACATCTTTACCAATAGGCAAAGAAACCAGCAGGCTTTCCAGTCAATGAAAAGAGCACAGTAAGAATGAGAGAACTCATCGGATGTTGATTCACAATCGCTATCAATTGCTATATGTAAGAATATAAAGATAATGAACATCAAACTTTTTTCAAGTTAAGGAGTGATGCATGAGAAAATATAAACATCCAAGAATACTGCACAAGAAATAACTCAGAAACTAAAAGGAATCATCCAACAGTGCCACCTACTGTGTGATTAGGAAACTTGCATCTTGTCAAAATATCTTAAGATTCCATTTCATAGACTAATAGCAAAGAAAGCCTTAGACCTGAAATAAGAAGAAAACACACAAGCAAAATTTTGCAGTTATCTTCTTGCTATTTGAATAGAAAAGATATTGGAGAATTTATGATTTGTGTGAATCACATTTGTTGGTATATTGTGTATTACATGACAAGAATCAACCAATTCATTCCTTTGTTTTAGAGCAGAATTAAAGCTTCTAAACTTTGTTAACATACCTTAATACTGTCTGTTAATAGTACAAAATGCAGAACCTATTTTGGAAGCTATATTGATATAACTTTGTGAAAGACTTTTTGCCTGTGCATGTTCTCAATGTATAAGCTTTGACCAATTAATTTTGAAAGCCTGTAATGTACTTGCCACTTACTGTAAGTGTTGTGTAATTAACACATCTACATGTAACTGTCTCATGCATTTTGCATTTTGAGATCCTGTCAGTAGTTATGAATTGTATTTTTATTTTCTGAGGAGTTTTCTCTGTTGTTTTGTTTATTTGGTACACAGCAAAACATGCAATTTGTTTTGCCTTTAAAATCTCCAAGGATTTTTAAAGCTGATCCTGTGACAGTTTATTTGTAAGATGAACTCACTTAATTGAGATATTTAGAGAATTCATTCATACACCTTTGAGGTAGATGATTCATTTTATTTTTGTGTTGCATCAAACATGTCTGTTGTTCCTCACCGCCACAAAATATTACCTAAGGATTGCTTTCCATGTTGCTCGCTGATTTTGCAGTGACTGATGCCTAGAAATATACAGTGATTGAAAAAGAAAAAGCACACAATCCTGGTGTACAACTTTCAGCATGTGGCATGCATGATAAATGAATACTGATGGAATTTGTACAGTTAGAGGGAGCATTTTTTTGTTGTTGTTGTTGCTAGTTCCACCTTTAAGTTCATGATATATTTAGCAGATATACATGTTCTAATTCATAGTCACTAATCTGTTCGGTACAAAATTGATGGGCTCACGACAAAGAGCCATATGTACAATGTAGGAATAACAGCTCTAGAGTTAACATACCTGAAAGACAAAGGACTTATAAAAACAGAATTTATGAAAGTACAGACCTTGTCATGCATTGAGTAAAACTCAGTCTGCTATTTTAACTTTAATATTGTGTAGTATTGTATTCCTATCAGCAGTAGAGTGAAGAAGTCAATGCACAAAGTCATACCTGAAATACTTCCCTTGCATATCAAATAAAAAAAATATTTTCTTGCTTGCCCAGTAGACTCTAAATCAGAACTGTGTGCTTTCATATTCATACATACAGGCAATGGTGAATAGTGGGCGAGGCAATAACTTGGGTGGCACTGCTACTAGGCAGGCTGCCCAAACCCTGCGAGACAGATGCGTAAGAGTGCCCTCTTTTGATCAATCTATGTAATTGGCCTCACTTTTATCAAAGTAGATGTATATAAGAACATGGTTACTATATTGCCACATAGAAGCAACATATGATTGGCCCAAAATGGGATGACCACATGTCTCAGTGTTTGTCCTGGATGTAACCCAGTAATAGAAACACAAAGAGATAATCAAAGCACAATATTCTGAAATTCCCATTTGAGAAAAAAACGTCCATTCTTTATTTTTATCTTATCATGGCCATACCATCAGCTGAGATCCAGAAGGGTGCTGATTGGGTTCTAAGATTTGACAAATGTATAGAAACAAAACAATCAATTTTCATGTTATAGAGAGTTTATTCAATCAAAAATGTGTATAAATTTGTAAGCATTATTCCAAATGCCATGCAAAACAGCACCCTTGTGAATTTCAATATCTAATATTTTACAGAAAATAGACAAAAGAATCTAAAATTGATGTTATTATGTAAAGGAGATCATTTAAGCTGTAAGTCAGTATCCCCCCCCCCCCTATAAAAAAAAAAAAAAAAAAAAAAAAACAAGAAGAAAAAATCGTAATACCGCTCTACTGGTTTTCAGCAGAGGATAATATATTGATGTCTATCATTCATTTGGGAGTTTCTCCAAATGTTCTGCAATGACAAGAACCGTGCTTCTTTGCCAATATCAGTCCCTGCATTTTTCCATCTTTTTTTTTGCATACATTAGCATACCTGTATCCTCACACAAATTGAGGAGAAACCAGAATTAGATGTGTTTGATCCTCCTTATGATATCTATTTTATCTTCAAACACAGACAACAACATAAAAAAATCACAAAAAATGGCATACTATTCTAATCATTTTTAAGGAATATAAGTTTGGCCAATTGCATGTTCCAATATAACTTCACCTCCCTTTGTATGTAGCCAAGTAGTCATTCCTGTTTCAGCATTGTGGCTGTGATCTGGCAAAATTGTGAATCTCATTTTTGGCAATTTTCAGATGTTTACATATCAACATTAAAATTTGTCATCTTTTGTTGGTTGTCATTGACATCGTTTTGAATTGTGTGTAAGAACAAAAGTGAAGAAATATTGTTTCTTAGAACTAATGTATAACTAGATATAATTCATGATAGCTGTTTAAAAATATCTAGCAGTGTTTGCAAAGATAGTAGTTCTGCCAGATAAGTGCTGGATTCTTACACTCAAGCAGAATAACCTGCAGAACTATGTGAGTTTTAGATATGCAGTTTTGCAAGGCAACTTAGTCTATTAAAATAACACAATTATTCCTTTCCTTTGCCATGGTAACTTGTGTACTGAGAATGAGCAGATTGTAGATTTTGCATTTCTAGTACAGCATGTGCATTATGAAACTGGATACACGCTTATTTTTTGCCAGGTCATTAGAATCCCATTGGTAGCGTGTTTCAAGTATGGTATGGGCGATAATCCAATACCACCTGCAATACACACTAGAGATGCTACAGATGTAGTTCTGCCTGCCACACAAGCTGTCTCAGTAGAGGAAAATGATCTTGCAAACCTTAAAACTTAAGTTACATACATTTGCTAAAAAAGAAGGAGAAGAGAGAAACAGAGTTAGCAATTTCTAGAGCAATATTTTTCAATTTAAGTATTTCTGCCTGCTAAGTGATTTTATTGTTCCCTAACAGCTGCAACATTTTTGCTTAATTTCTTGACAATGAAAAAGGATAATATTCAGTACATGGATACTTCAGACATTATTTTTTATATATCATTGATCAAAATGTAAAAATAATCAGAATAAAAGATGAAAGATGTCAAAATTTGAGATTACCCAGTTCTACCAGATCACGGCTCTGCTATCATGCTATCATGCCAATTTCCTGTCATTTGTGCCCAGTTGTCGTTTTCCATTCTTTTCCTCTGCCAGTACCAAGATATATCAGCATGGCCCTAGCCCTCTCAACATTGACTTGAATAGAGAGATTTGTTAGTTAATTGGCACAAACTATCTTTGCAGCTTTTCTTTCGTGCTTTAGACTGAGACACGCAGGGCTAAGCCCAAATTCTTGCGATGAAAATTTTAAGAGTGTTGTAGCCATCAAGGCAATAGCAAGCATTAGATCTGCAATGCTAATGTTTATGATGCACCTTCTGCTGAATTGGACAGTGGGAACTGCTGTCTCGTGCCTTTGCTAAGCAACTCCTTTTTTGCTTAATCGCCATGCATGTCATATTTTTAGCATCACAGATCTAAATCTCGCTAATGTTACTTTGCACTAACTGTAGCTAGACCCAGTGGCAGCAATGTCGTTGCTACAAGCAACTAATTATTGCAATCGCTGTCTATGATATATCAAAGGAAAAGTCTGGAAAGGTTTAACAAGAATCAAGAAAGTGAAAGTAAACTAAGCATGAAGTTCGTGAAGCTGTATATGCCATATATTTTGTGAGTCTAATTCTTCAGTAATTAGGACTCTACAACAATGTCAAGAGTGGTTAAATTTGTGATCATAGAGTACAGTAATAAACAGAGAAATGCATGTGTGCATATCACATTCATGTTGGGATTACGCAGTATTTTTTCTTGTTAAATTTGCAAATAGCCCTCGACCTTGGGAAATTTGTGCAAATAACCATTTTGAGAAATGTATTGCTTGTACAGGATTTTGTTCATGTGTTAAAATCATATCTGCCCAATACAGGTTGCAAGGTATGACATATGAGTCTTGCATTTTATGTCCAAGTTTGACATTAAGTGGTTAATTGCCACCAAGGTTTCATGTCCAATACATTTATGATATGTTACACCAGTATCCAGTGAGCTGTCAGTTTTAAAAAAAAAAAAGTAATGATACTGAAAGAGTATACAAGCTCAAAATTTCAATATGACTGTTCTGTGAAAATTCTGAAATCTCTTACAGAGAGATAAAAACATTAATATCATGAGGAAAAAAAATCATAACTCAGTAATTGAAGTCTGAATTATCTGTAGCAAAATGTTGTTTTCTCTCATGTTATGAATTCAAGAATGACTCACTTGAGAAGTAGATGGAAGTGAAGGAGCATGAGTAAAAAAAAAAAAAAAAAATGCGTCAACTTTACTCTTTCTCAATCTTGTGGTCTAGAGTAAAACAATGTACAACTGTCAATAAAGCAGTGTGTGATTCAACTCAGATTTCAATCTGTTGAGGACACGTCCCAGTATACTCGGGCATCAGGTCTATGGACAATGTGTGTTGTAGCAAAATCAGTCCATTCTCAATGGGTTAAGAATTGACAGTTTATAGTAAACACATAGCGATTCATGAATGACACCCATTTGACTGAAGAAGTGGTTTACAGTATGCACCAAAACATCTGGGACATTGAGTTTGATGTATGTCTACCAAATTACCTTTAAGAAGTTTTGACCTACAGTACATGCTATTTAAGTCATATTTCAGAAGAATGACTTAATTAGACCTTTTTGAAAAAACACCTAGAGAAGATTTATATTGAAATATACCCTGATATACCCTGATACCATGATCTGATTCACTTATCATTTTTAATTATTTTGAATAATATACAAAGCTTTGAAACATTTTTGCATATCTGTCAAGTTTTCTGCTAGAATATTATGCCTAACATTGAATTTACATTTCATAAAATGACATACAATCAGACCTTGCCATGGGCAGTTACAATTGTATCTTGCAATAAGAGTCGTTGATTTACCTATTGAAAAGGGGATGAAATGAGTGTTCCTGATTGTTCTTTTGTCAGGATTTTTGACAAGACCCATGTCCAAGCTCTGGTTTATGATTTAGGTTACCTGTGTATGAAGAGTTGAAATGGAAAAGCCAATACATATCCATTTTTTATTTATTTGAGATATAAAGAATTACATCTGCTGAAAAACAGAGAAAATAATTGAAATATGTATGTGATGATGTATTGTAAGGTGAGAAAACATAAGAAATAAAACATATTTTTGGAAGTAATATTATTTGCTGCTGCATTGTGGATGAACTACAATGCAGTTACATGATTTTAGAATATATTAAAACCAACCTTCCATTTGTACCCAGAGTATTATTTTTTTCCCCAGTCCTCTCTCCCTTTTTTCCAACTGTATTGCATCATGTGTATGCTAGTGAGAACAGTGGGAGCTAAACTATATTACCAGCATGCTCATTGTCACCTTTACCATTTGATTTCATTTCAGTTATGGCTTTTGCTAGTGCTGTGAATTACCTTTTTTAGTTTAAATATTTATTTATGTATTTTTTAATGAATATATGAGTCGATGCATGCAGATGCCTTGCTTTAGTTTTGTCAATTTAGAACAGAGAAATTCTACTTTTTACAAAATTTGGTTACTTAACAAAACCAAGTCATACATGATAGTGATGATGCTAGTAATGAAGTTGATGATTATTGTGGAGCATTTGCTTAATTGGCTGTTGAAAATTTCCTGACCTTTGACCCAAACCTTATGTCATTATGATGTCATATCCTCTCAGGACCAGCAGACCATCCTGAGGACGTGGGCAGTAAAGGACTTTGCCCCCAGCGTCCCTCTCTACATCCAAATCTTGAAGCCGGACAACCGATTTCACGTCCAGTTTGCAGGTAGCATAAGACTCATTCCAAAGCAATGTCCATGAATTTTCCTTGCTTTGTAAATACCTGTGTAATTTAGAATGCTGGTTTTCTGCATTCCATGTTGTTACACATTATTTGGTTGTGATTTAGCTGTGTGAATTACCAATGTCGATTTTGATGACCACCCATACATAGCTCCATTTAAAACCTACATCCAGCTACATTGTAGGAGAGGAGAAGGAGGGGGGTACAACTTGTAACTTTTCAAGAAGTTTCTGTTATGTTTCTGTGTACCATGCCAATTTCTGCACATAAGGAAAGTCTGTTCAAATTCATGTAGATGTAATGAATATGATATAGATTCATTGCCATACAATCTGTATCCATCAAATGTTTTCATGATTTACATGGCTTCTTGACACCTAGTGTGTAGCCAAACTTGACAACAAAATGTAAAACTACTTATTAAAGAAAAACTGACTTTAGGTAGGAAGGTCTCAAGATTTATCAATCTTATCTTAAAGAATATCATTATGTGTGTGTTGCCATGATACTGCTTTTCATACAATTGTTATCATTATCGCTATAACTGTCACTGTAACTTTAACTACCACTAACTCTATAAACTAATCTTACAATCACCAATGCTACAGATTAGTACTTCTAGCACTTCAACTGTATTGACTCCTACTGCTAATTTCATCACTGCTACTACTTGTTCTATAACTATTACTGGTACCCAGTTTTGAAATAGTAATTACTGCAGTTCTTCCAACAACTATAAGCATCACAACAGTCAGTATTATGGGCAGTCTGACATCTAATTCATCAGTGTTTACAGCTATGATTGTCCCCATGTTCATTTTTGATTTGACACGTTCAGGGGCTGATAATGTTTATATTCATGGAGTTGTGAGCAAGTCTTGTTCCCATGGTTACAACGAGAATGGAGAAAGAATGAGGAGGAGCTGGAGGCATATCATGACAATTACCCCCTGGCTAAATACTGGTTTAATAGTATGAAACAGTTAAAGTAAAGATCAGGGTTAGGTGAGGGTTAGAGCCTGGGTTAGGGTTAGGATTAGGTTTAGGAGTAGGATGAGGATTAGGATCAGGGGAAGGGTCTGGGGTAATTGCACAGAGGGTACACTAATGGCCCTAGACCCACTGGAATTTATTGCTCAACATATTTGCCTGCTTTTAGATCATGTGGTCTGTGAGGATCAATTCAAGTATGCCCTGCTGGCCAACAACTGTCTGTGCCCTGGTACATCCACCTTTGTTACCCTGCTCATCCATACATCCAGAGGAGTGTAAGTAGAAGTACATGTAGAAGTGAGAACATTAATTGCTCATGGCTATGAATATGCATATTGTCAGATACTTATGAATATTCATAAATATCATTTCTGGCTTGTATAGAGGGAAGCTCCTTGCAAAACTGGGATGAAGTGTAGAGACAGAGAAGTTAAATCATCATGAATTAGTAGGATTGCGTGTTGTTATAATGCTCTCATTGTCAATTATCCCATTCTTCCCTAATCCACTCACAGCCTCATTACATCTATTCAATGATCCTTGAATGTATTTCTTTGGAACTATTTGTTTATCTATAGATAGCTACATCTTTTGTACCTCCCTCAAGTGTAAAGTCTTTTACCAACTAAACCCATGGAGGATGACTCCCAAGTGTACTCCGGCAGGGGTCTATGGGAGATGGGTGTTATAGCAAAATCAGACCGTCCTCAAAGGGGTAATAGATTAACTGATCTAATCTCGAACTTCATTCATGTGATGTTTGGACTTTTGCAAGAATGTATTTTATTCATCCTGCTAAATTTCTTGTTCACTTCTCATGTGGGTTGTAATGTGGGGCAGGACTTATGAACTTTAAAGGTAGGGGATACCTTTTACAGACCTCCCAAAATGCAGCAAAACGTTAAATATGAACCTCAGGGGACTTGTTTAGGCCACTGCTGAGAAATTTGGAAGTCAACAGTTATCTACAATTTGAATAATGCACAAAACTCAACTACTCAGTAGTTCTGTGTGTCAGCCACACTTAAGCCTTTTTGTTGCAGTCTTCTGTATCTTTTTATCTATAAACACAAATCTAAAAGGACAAGAGCTGATGTAATAACATATAGAGTGTGTGGCAAGAATGTATATAGAAATGTTTGTAAGTTTTGATGAACTTTCTTCACAAAATATACATGATGGACACACATGCAGTGCATGGGTCTGCAAAGGTAGCCTAGTAATGTACTGGAATTTACGGTGAGCCCCGAAAAAAATTCAATTCAAAATCTAACGGTCAATAAAAATGTACTAAATGTTACCTTCCACTTTCAATACTTTATGGGAGTTTCTAAAATGATACTCTCTTCAACATACCACTGTATTTATACAACTCTTCATTTAAGGCATGCAAATGGGATTCCCTACCTTTAAAAGTCTCATAAAACAAAATGGTAGGTTATGTATATTCACTTTGTAATCAAAATAACTCAAAGCTTTGTGATGACATACAATGAACACTGTTCTGATGTTGATTAAATATCATAACAATAATAATCATAGCCAATATATTATTTGAAAGTGATTCTGTTAAAGAGAGAAAGCACCAGGATAGTAAAATTCAAAATACTCGTATTCTATTTATCAATATTTAACTCATTTCCTCTGTGAATCTGAGGGAATCTATACAAAGTTTGTTAGGATTTTAGGATCTCTTGGGGTAAGCTTGGCAAATCAAATAGGTGAAATGATCTGTGGTAAAAAACCTGATTATTAATTGTCTTTCATCCCCTCCCCCCCCCCCCAAAAAAAAGGGGGATGGCTTTGAACCTGTCACTTTTATCCATGTTTTGTTTCCTCGTCAGAGAGGGTTGTGATGCCTCTTCTCAGTGGCAGAGAAGCTACGGCCGTTGCTCCGGCAACGAAGTTTATCACATTGTCCTCGGCAACAGCAAGTTTTTCAGTGAATACGAAGGGAAGAGCTTCACGTATGCATCCTTTCATGCTCATAAAAAGTAAGTATCTTTGTTGTGTCAGAGGTTATCAAAACGTGTTAATGATATGTAACTGTATGATTATAAACTTTTGTTAAAGCCATCGTAGTGAGTACTCTAGAGACCACTCCTTTTATGCTTATTCACTTGTATATCTCACTGTGTGTGATAGGCATGATTTGACAGATAAAACTCAGATCATGGTAAAGATGAATTGCTTTCAAATTCACAATATTTTGCAAGACAAACAGCACATAAGTATATCACTACTGCTGTTTCTTTGATGCGTCATTCATTGATGCTAATTTCCCGAGATTGCTTTCTTTTGAAATACAGAAATGGGAATTTCCTTCTTGTTGAGTTGTTGCTCTTCAAATTTCTTAGCTATACACTGTCGAGACATCTCAAATCTCCTGTTTATGTAAAACACTAATGATAATAATAGTGATAACAATATAGAGACTCTTATAATGCACTCATTCTACCTAAAAGATACTGTGGTATATCTGAATATTGCACTTTCTATGTCTTCCAGACGTTAGATATCTTAGCAATGGATTTGGACTTAATAAGTTGAAAAGGCTGCTTGAGAAACTACAGGAGAATTGTAGTACCTTTTGATTGGTTCCACAACTTCAGATATGGCGTATCCCTGGTGGGAATTAAGAAGAGTGATGAGACAGCGAGGATTCAGCTGAACCCGGGACCGAGGCACATCATGCGTGCCTCCGACACCTGCTACTACATGAACATCACGGCGGAGGAGAACTCCTCCTTCATCCTCCGTCACCCTAACAACGAGGAGAAGGACAGCAAGGAGAGCAAGATGGACAAGTCGCCAAGCTACATCTACGACAGCAACGGCACCGGCACGTCCCGCGTGGAGAGCGCCATCGCGAGTGTCGGTGAGCACTTGATCTGATGCTATAGAAAATTGACACGTACTAGTCAGGATGTGAAATTTTTTATCATGGTGATTATGATGATTATGATGTTTAGACTATCATTTCTGAGGCCATTGTCCTCATCAAGCGTTTGCTTGTGATGATGTTCTCTTGAATTTCTGCACATCAAGAGTTGCTTAATTTGTCTTTGAACATTAAACAGGATCCTATGTTTGAATAAATATATGCATAAAATAATGCTTGTTTGTTTTCATTTTGCATTGTGTTAGAAAAAAATGTTGGATATTTGAATTAATCATTTACATTTGTTTTAACTGTCAGATTCAAATTACCTGTATACCGTGCTCTATTAGGTCATTCAATTGACTTGTATTTCATTTACGTATAAAAAAGAAATTCAGAAATCAAATCAAATCAAATCAAAATCAGAATAATGAAAGTAACAATGTGTCAGAATGGTAGTGATGTTGTTAAGGTTTAGATATCAGAGGATGTCTGTAGTGGTAGCAGAGGTAGGGCCTACATAGCAGTATATAGAAATAGTAGCTGTAGTACAAATTGTACTTGTAGTAGTTGTAGCTGTAGGAGTAGTGGCAGTACATAATAGTAGTTGTGGTTGTAGTGACAGTGTTGTGGCTGGCATCCATTCAAGTGTGATGAACATATGAGTATGTGACATCATTAATTGTGCATATGATTGATTGCCCTTTTAAATCCTGTCATCATGAAAGGGTCGATGGCCTTGGAGTTGCACCATTTTGGCAGCACACGATCCAGCACAGGAGGGCAAACGTCCCCTTCTCCCGGGGGCTCAACGCTGGAAGCAAGATCCAAGGAGGAGCCTCCCCTTGGGAGGAGCGCAGCCAGTAAGTCATTAAATGTCCCCAGATGATGCCATCCCTATGATTTGTTGCCATGGTTACATGTTTCCAGGTAGCTGGGCTCTATCACACAGTTTAGAAAATACATTCTTTCTCTTTTTGGACAATATATACATTTTCCATAGAGATTGTAATTTATAGGAGCCATGAAACCTTGAAATGTTTTCCTTGACTTTCATTTCTCTTTAACATCATTACATGATTATACATCTCATCTTTTATTTTTTTCTGCTCTGATGCAGACTTAAAAAAAAAAAAAATTATTTTATAATGATTATCACATTGACTACCCGAATATAAATGGTTATACTGTTGCCTTATAAAAACTACCAAAAATAAAACAAAACTTTAAAACACATCCTCATCTGATGCCTTCATGATGCCAGCAGGACTTTGGTTAGTGAAACTTCAAGTAATTGTCATTATTTATTTTTTTCTTTTTTGCAGCGGGCCTTAGAGTTGACATCCCACCAAGGAGCTCCATGGATCAGGCCATGGATCGCAACCATCTCATGCCCCCTGGTGGCGACGACTCCGGTGGAGGCGTGAGCTTTCATATTGGGCCACCAGCAGATGTCGGGGAACCAGCCCCGCCCAGGGGGAGGGAGGGGCGTCGGCCGTCTATCATGCCGGTCCTGGAGATGATGTCATCTGATCCGGAGGATGACCAAGTGAGGGATGATAGGCCGCTCCAGGCACAGAAGCAGGTTGCCATAGAAACAGAAGACGTTTCAGTTTGGGATGAGGAGGATCCGTAAGTATATAGTTGCTTGAATACACAATATGTAATCAAATAGATAAGGGATTGTCTCTCTGGGATATTTAAGTTTTCTTTAAAAGAACGAACAAACATGGTTTGTATCTGTGCACTATTCATAATTAACTTCAAGTAAATGTTCAGCATTTCAATCTATCCCTCTTGTAAGATACATGCCCAAACTGCTTTAAAATAGCAAAAGTGACACCTACGAATAAGGAAGACAACCAACATGATGACTAATAACCAATTAATACAAATTCTTCAAAATATGCCAAAAGCCTTTGAAATAGTAATCTGTAACAGTCTGTATGATTAGAATTTTAAGGTTTGAAAAAAGAAAGTTACTTAATCCAAATAATTCTTATGAACTTTTTTTTCATAGCGGAGGACAAAACATCATTAGCATTAACCATCATAAATCCTCTTGTTTTTGTTTTCCTGGTACTTGACAACAAAAATGTGCTATAGAAAATAAAATTCACTTGGATGAATATAAATGGCTTTAATGAATATATGTGACCGTGCATCACAAAATGAGCAAAAAGTTGCACCCCTTGATTTTACAGGAGGACTCAAAAAAGGTGAAATTGTATTTTCTAATAGAGCTATCCTTCTTAAATTTGGGATCATAACATGAATGGGAAAGTGTGTTTTGAGCAGTTTTTCTACAACCCCTTTTGAGGGAAGAGTAAAATGATCAGCTATGTCTTAGAGGCCCCCTTTCATTTTTTGAAATCCTTTGCATACTCTTCACTTTCAAGTCTAACAACTTTGGAAAGGATAATGCTGCTGCTTTGAAAGTTGGCATTAATTATGGACAGAATATGTTAATAAAGCATGCTCATTTTCAGCTTAATCTGGTAATCCCTTCATTGTTGTTGCTCCAGTTGTTTACATCCTGTGTTTTGTCCCTCTCATCACACAGCTAACACGGCTTGGTAAAGATTAAGTGCTTGAATAGACCCTGTACCTCTGAGCCTCTTTTCTCAGTTCACACTTTTCCAGAGCGTGTGCTTTCTTTCCAGTATTTAGATAGGCTAGGGAAGTCCATTTGAATTGAGTTATACATCATTTTAAAGCTTAGAGTCTGCTCTTTCAGAATCTGCCCTTAACTAAAAATCCATGTCTGGCGACTTTTTGTTGGTTTTGTGATGCAGGGTCACATATGTATAATACTTGATTGGGAGAAAATGGAACGTAAATGAAAATTCTCTATCACCTGTTTTTGTTTTTCTCCAGCTGGACCAAAGGACCACCTCCCCTCATCCCATTCATTGGATACCAGCCTGGAAATTGTCATCTCCTCTCTAAGCCAAAAGGAATGTGCTGTCTGGAGTTAGATCAGGTAAACATCATCCGTTCTGTGTCCTGTATTGACTGAAGAAACCCCAACTAAACCACCAACTGAGATTAAAGTACTGTTGATAGAGTAATGAACACCGATTTAGTCCTTGGGTATCCATCCACCGTGGTCAAACTTTGTCCTGACATTAATCGGTAATTTGCAGGGTACACTGAAATCATTGTTGCATCACAATGTCCTCTGTTTAGCCCTGTTCTTCCAGTGTGTGTCTTTAAATTTGTTTCTTCTCTTTTTTCCATGCATGAAATTATTATTTCACAGCATTTTTCTGCAGATAGTCTCACTACAGGTGCCTTTATATTTGTGAATGTCAACAACGTCTTGTGTCACACTATGTGCCATTTTCCAGTGTTCTGCTCAACCTGTTCATTTTTATTTCTGGACTCCTCCTTTTGTAGCCTTGTGAACACTCCAGCTGGCGACATGCGGCGGAGTACAACTGGCCCAACAACTGCATCATCCTTGCCGTGGAGTATGCAGCCATGAGCATGGTGGACTTCATCGTACCTCTCCGGGCCCACTGGAGGCCAAAGCACACTCTGAAGCCCATAGTCATCCTTGTAGAGAAGAAGTACATGCTTGTCTCCCTGCTCTTTATGATATATTCAAAAGCTTGGAAGTGCTAACTCCATTTTCCAGAATATCATGCAAGTGTGTGTACACGTATTTATGTGGGTGGAGGAGGGGAATGAAGACATTTTGAGAATGAAATGTATATCTTGATAGCAATCATCTCCTGTTTCTACAGGAACATCCAAAGAGAGTTTAAACTTGTTCTACTTATATGACTATTAAAGATGAACTGTTTAATAGACTGAATCAACCTGGCAGCATATGCATCACCATCACTGGGGCATTCCCTGTGCGCAGGCATATAGTAGATGCATGATAAACATTGATTCTAATGTGGTACCACATCAGATTGGTCTCTTGGGTCACATCCACTTTTCTCTTCTATCAGTAATGATGAAAATTAAGAATGATTTCAATGGAAATCAATTTAAGCAATGCTAAGCAGATGATGTCATGACTTGTGAGATCACGTGAGTTTCACAACTTTTTGAAAATGAGCTTGCAAGTGTAATATTCTTCACTTTTTCCACTGTATTTCTCTTTGAGCAGACCAGACACCTGTTTCCTTGAGTGCATTGCAGCTTTCCCAATGGTGTACTACATGATTGGAAACATAGATGTGTAAGAATTTCTCAATGTCTCTTTATATTTTTAAATCCTTTTGCCAACTTTCAATAATTTATTGAATAATTTAATGAATAAACAAATTAATATATATATTAATAAATGTAAAAATATAAGAATATTTAAGTATATAAATGTATAAATGTATAAATATATAAATATGTAAACATATAAGTATATAAATATATAAATTATGAATATCTCGATGTGAACATGTGGATATATGAATATATGCACTCAATGTACAGTATTTGATATGCTCCTTTTCTTCACTGTATGTCCTTGCACCACCAGGTTGGATGACATCCTTCGAGCCGGTATCCTCCAATCAGACACAGTAGTAGTGGTGGACAAGGAGTCCACCAAGCTAGCGGAAGAGGACTACATGGCTGATGCAAACCAAATAGTTGCAGCACAGTATTTGTTCAAGTGAGCTCCCCTGTCTTTACCAGTGTAGTCCCAAAATGTCTTCATAATACTGCTTTGAGATTTGAGTGGAAACCACAGGGCTCAATTGAAAACAATAAATTCATTGAAAGTGGTTCTGTCTAGCGGATGTTGATGATTAATGATTTTTATGACAAGAGTGAGTTAACCAAAGAGAACTTACTGTATACACAATCAAACATGTGTGGTGAAAATGACTCGTATTCAAACATCAGAACATGGCAAATAGAAAAGGCATATATGTTCAACATTTGGATATTACTGTGAAATTATGGGAAACTGATAAAGACGATGGTGTGATGACGTCTCTTCACAGTATTATGGCAGTGTTTCCTGGTAGCTGAATCCAATTTAATTATTGTTTCATTGTGTCTTTATGTGATATAAATCACAAGCTTGTGAATAGTCACTGTTCTTTATTGTCCTTTACTATGCAAATGAATTTCTTTCATTACCTCATGATATTCAGCTTAAATAGATAAAGCTTTTTTTTTTTTTTCTCTGGTCTCCTCTTCTCCTTGTAGGTTGTTCCCACACATTAGTATCATCACCGAGCTCACTCATCCGTCCAACATGAGGTTCATGCAGTTCAGAGCCAAGGATTTCTATGCACTCAAAATGGCTGAAAAACAGAAGGTATGCTCTCAACAAAAAAATATATATATTTTCCATTATTAGAATGTGTGCTTTGGTACTTCTTTCTTGGTATTCATTAATGGCTTTAATTTTTTCTTTAATATATTCTAAAGCAATTCTTGACACATACGTGATAATTTAGTTTTTAAAAAAGTGTATGATTACCAGTCTTTGTTCCTTTTTTGTGTCTTTATTTACATTTGTATTTTAAATGAACTCATTCATTAATTCATTGATCAACTGACTGGCAGGTATTTGTTTTATATTACTGAATTTGATCACCAATTTAACTGTTCAGTCAATCATGCAATCATTCACACCATCAAACCTGATGTTCTGGGGGATTTTCTTTCTGAAGAGGTGCGGCATAGAACAATTAATCAATATAATTGTTCAGAAATTATGTTCTAATAACTAAGTCATGAATGCCATACATGTATATGCATGACATTTTTGGTAATGTTTAAATAAGATAGACATACAATGCTGCAATGATGCTACTTCATTCTGTTCCTTTTTAACAAATGTCTGTCACTTCACAGTATGAGTAGCTATTCGAAATAGATTTGAAGTTGAGTGTTTAAATTGCACTGAGGTGTACTTAACCATATCAAATCGCTTAACACAAGAAACAAGTCAGATATTTTCATAGCATGTTAAATTACAGCAAAATTTAGCTGAGAAATATTTCTTTGAAATGCAGGTACCAAATTGATTTTGTAGCAGTGATCAAGCTGACATTTTCTTTGATATTTGCCTACTTTTTTTAACCCCCTCGTGGTTCTTATGTCATTTACAGAAGGAGAAGGAGAAAGGTTCCAACATCTCCTACATGTTCCGGCTTCCGTTCTCAGCAGGCAACGTCTTCAGTGCCAGTATGCTGGACACGCTACTCTACCAGTCCTACGTCAAGGACTACATGATTAGCTTCACCAGGCAGCTACTGGGCCTGGACCAGGCACCAGGGTCAGGATATCTCTGTGAGGTATGTAGGTGAATTTAGACTAGCTGTGTGGGAAAATAAGTCCATTGGGGCTTTTTGAGCAAGTCCATTATGCTGGCCCTTGTTATATGTGTGGCGCTCCGTCGGAATGAGTCAAAAGTCGCAAAAAATGAAATCGTAGTCATGCCTATAAGTGAATTCTACAGACTCTAAGCTTTACACTGATATGTAATACAACTCATTTCGACATCCCTATAGATCATAAAAACGAATATTAACCACGTTTGTTATGTCAGTTGATTTTCTAAATAACGGAGAAAATCGCTCTCAAAGTTCAGGCTATGTTCATGATCACAACCTGTTTCTTTCACGGGACGAAACAATACAACTGTCCTGCTTAGCGACGGCGTTTACGCTCCATCGCACGCACTACCGTATAAGGCGATAGCTTGGGTATGTAAGATAATCAACCAATCGCAGGACAGGTCTATCATTAACGATTCTGACCAATACGGCAGCCCGAATGTAAACTTCGGCGCGTTTGTGTCCGTGCCGCTGCCGCCGCATGAATGAGTCGGTACGCGTTGTGTGTCGGTTGCGTTGTGGTTTGCCGCAATTTTTAACTCACAAACAATAGGAAACAGTAGAAAGAAAAGAAGGCACGCAATGCGTCTTACGAGAAGCGTCTTTTAGCGAGGGCGTTGATCGCTTCCATTCTCCTCCCATACATGTTGTTGTCAATGGAAACTAAAGAGGATGCGTTTAGCAAGTACCAATACCTAAATAGAACCTGAGAACCTATTGTAGGCGGGCACGCAATGCGCCTTACGAGAAGCGTCTTTTAGCGAGGGCGTTCATCGCTTCCATTCTCCTCCCATGTTGTTGTCAATGGAAACTAAAGAGGATGAGTTTAGCAAGTACCAATACCTATTAAATAGAACCTGAGAACCTATTCTAAGCGGGGGTTCAAAAGACAGCATCGGTAGAAAAAGTCAATGAAGTTGATTAACGATAGTCTTTTGAGATCGTGTTCTTTGCGTGTACTTAAAACCCTCAAATTACGCACATGGTCGTAATGTTGCAGAGCATCAAAAACTGCTTTCGCGTCTTTTCTGCTGCAGCTGTATACAGCCGTAACATTATGAATTCCCGCCATATTAAAGGCACATTTCCTTTATAGGCGTTGCGTGCACAGTAATTATCGCTTATCAGAAGTATCAGAAGTATCAGAAGCAAAGGTTGATGTAGGCTTGACAGCTTCACGTTGGGTTTACAATGATTCTCAGTAACTTTTCTAAAAACATGGCATATAAAAAACAATTAACTTGTAGCTTAAGCAGATTTTTTTTTTTACATCACATGTGCAGTTACAATCTTTCTGCGTTTGAGAAGTGGATCATAAATAATGATACTGAAAAATATTCGGAATTAATACTTAGGCCTTCTTCACTTCGTTTTGTATTCACAAACCTTATCAGAAAAAAAAAAAAATGATTGCTTGATTACTTTCGGGTAAAGGAACTACCGGAAAGGAACCGCATTTAATTTTCTTGTTAACGAACCTAAGCTAATAGCAAACCATATTTCATTGTGTGATTAACGAACCTTCAGAATAATCAATTGTATTACCCCCTCCCCCAAGGAAAAAAAAAAAGCATTTCAATGTCATGCGTTGTCAATAGCGATAAAAGGCCCGTTTTTATTTCGTAGTGTGTCTCAGTACTCCTGTGCTTATTTCTAAGGATGTGCCTCTCTTAATGATTGCGATTGATGTTAAACTATTTCTTTCACGCGAGCTTGAACAGGAAGAAGCTAAAATTCAGGCAAGGAGACGAGTTTTCTTCCATGAGATGCAATCATTAAGACACATCTATTCACGAAAGTTGTGTGATTGCTTATGTGCTAAAGAATTGTGTCCATTACATGAATCAGGCACTATACAAAACGGTTGAAATCTACTGAAAGTCGAACTTCGTTTTGTTTTTTGTTTTTTGTTCAATTTCATTTCAGTTTTAAGCGGGATAGACTAGAAATTAGTTTGTCTATACTGGCAGGAGACATTACAGTTTTCCAGTACATGCTCCGCATTTAAACAGTCGCCATATTTTCGTGGTCAGAATCAGATAATGGACACGTGATATATTATAAAAATGAAAATAGAAAACAACGAACACGCCATATGTACAAACATTATGAACTTCAATGAATTAAACTTACCAGTGATATTCTGCATAAAAAACAAGCACGCCGATTAAATGATTTAATATAATTAATAGAGCACACAGCGATATCATGCATGGCAGATCAAATCAAGTTCAATTGGTGAGAAAGCTAAATGAAGTTAAAAAGTTGACTTCTTTTCGTTTCTCTTTCAATTCATGAAAACAGAATTACATTGTATATCTATTGAAGAGGATTGTCTCTGTTGCGAACGATCGCCATATATAGCACTGTTAGTCTCCTGCGCAAATCCGAATCCCTAAATACTTTAATTTTTGCTTGATAATGTGATAACCCTGCTCATAATTTCATAAAGGACTCGCAGATTCAAAGTTTCAAACCGTATACTAAAACATTATATTGTATACGGTGTATTTCAAAAAACATTTTGAATGCGTTGCGTGTTAGCATGTTAATACGTAGCACCAATCTGCCTTTTATTTTCCGTATACGTAAAGCGCACAGAAACGTAACCAAATGTTACAAAATACAGTGAAATGCATTGTACGGCGTGGTACTATCATGAGAAGTATATCCCATTCCTTTTTACTTTTATTTGCTTGAACCAAACCATGTGTCATTTGACTAATCCTTACTGAATTGATGATCACTTCTGTAAACCATCAGTTATGTCTTGTAATCGTAGTCAAAATTCTTTTGAGCGATGAGACGAAAACCAACAAACAAAATGCCGTGTATCATCGCTCGAGATTCCAACATTTGGCGTCACCCGACCAACAATAAGTGACAAATCAAATGGAATATTATGTTGTGGGATAGCAGACTGTGTTACGATTTTTAAATGTTTCGAGCAATTGTTTAAAAAAAAAGAGAGAAAATGAGGCAAAGTTCAAGAAATTAGAAAAAAGCACGTAAATGCAGGCGATCATGTTTGATAATCATACATTGTAGTAAGAGATTACAATCGGCCGTGCGGATGTATATGATTGCCTTATTTACATGTCTGATTTCTGTAAACTATGTGATATTTAAATTTAAGTTCCCTTCCCTCCTTGATAGAAGTTTTGTTGGGTTTTCGCTATAGGCATTTATTAGGAAACGCTGTAAAAACGACAACAAATGCCTACTATACATCAAGAGATGACCTATACATACATGAAACACAAAAAAATCTCTACGTTCTGATATATATCAACTGCTTGTTTGTTTGTTTGTTTGTTTATTTGTTTGTTTGTTTTGAATTACCATGGTCTTTGTCGGGGGAAAGATGAAGAAAAGTAGTAGAGTGTATCACTCTCAAATCCGGATGATTGCGATAAGTGTGTATCCCCGCCCTTTCTATACAGGTAAACGATTTAAGCTTGGTATGCTATTATAAAAGCCTGCATGTGTCACGCGGAAGAACTGATTCCGTGATCACTTTTAGCCTTTCATAAAATTCACGTTTTTAAGATGGTAACGATAGCTTGTAGGAGATAGAGTAAGTTAGCATCACTGACTGTGGTTCTGAACACAAAAGGAGACTGAAAAATTCCTTTACAAATTAGCAGACATAATGCCGATCCTCCAACACTGTTGCTCCATTCCGTCATTGATTCTGCTATCAATGGCGAAGAAAGAATACTGGTTGCGTGATTATCCACCCCTTGATAGCAGGAAGTTTACCTTTCATTGCTTAAGGCTTCGTTGATGCGGGGTTTACTCGGATACAAGGCGTGAACATTGCCGTCCGAGTTCTTTCATTCGAAATTCCTCAGAATACGCAATTCAATGGGCAATTAGCGCTGCTACTTGGCAAAGCTGTTAGCCAACCCAATCGTCCCAATTCTTTGCAGACTTGACCTCTCACATGTCAGCTACACGCAATACACGGCAAACAACTTTCATTACAAACATTCTGATTAAAATATAAAACAAAATGAAGAAGCACACTTTTGAGTAGCGACACAGCTTTCTGTCCCTTTCTCAAATAGGTCCTACTTCTAAAAAAAAATACACAGATGACTAGAGTCAGAATATCCTCCAAAGGGAACACGAGCTATCTGGGCATTAATAATGTTTGTCTTCCTATTTCTCTCCATGCCGTCACGGCCCAAACCATCATAAGTAATAAGGCAATAAGTTTCATTAACCAGGGAAATAATAGTACGCATTACATACATTTGGCGAATTATCACACAAATTGTCGACTTTATAAAAACGAGAATAATTGACAACTTAGGCCCTACTATATTTCCAGAGATGAACTTTAAACAGCAAGTCACATACCAGGGAACGAAAGTTATGATTATTTGAACAAATTCATTAGTGAGGCCAATTAATAGCCGTTGTAAAAGTACACACACGCATAAAAAAGGTTTCGAGTTCGATATGTGATCATTGTATTAGCTCATAGAACAAGTATCATAAGTTTTGCGTGATCGTTCGTTGGAATTATTTTTTTCAGTGCGATTTGTGCGTCATGTCAATCACCACTCATTGAAATGGAGTGCATGTATCAAACGAAACTCGCTGGTCATGCAATCAATAGCCTTGGTCAGCTCACTATTATTGCGTAATTCTATAGCCCTCGCCGCTTGGCCGCCGACGCCGCCGCGCGCACCATGCTTTGTTTTGTCTTGAAAGGGGTCAAGAGCAATGCCTCATTAGCATACAACCTAGCAACGGAGGCGGAGTCTCGATCTGGCAAGAACAATAGGTGCGAAACGCAACGCAAAGGCGAGCGTTCGAAAAAAATGTAACCGAAAAAAATTGTCTCAGAAAAACGGTGATTTGGGACACTTGTACTCATTTTCACACGCTGAAATTTTCTGTACAAACAGATAAAACATAAAGGAATCAAAATCCGTCATAAAAAAATTTCGACCCGAGTAGTGCTTCCCCTTCATTTTCGGCTCATTACGGGAAAACTCCCCGTGCGACTTATGACTCATTTTGTCGGAGCGCCACACATATGACTGTATGGTCTATCACATAACTTTTGAGAAGTATACCATTTAGGGTTGTTTTGTAAATCAAGTCCTTCAAGGTACTTGTAGATGTGTTTCTCTTTGTTTTATCATGGAAAGGGTCTGCTGATGGGCTACTTATTTCTGTATAGGGCTGTGAAGCAAGCTATGTGAATTAGACTCCAGTTTTGATTTAGTGATTGGGATTGTTAGGCTAGTTGTATAGGGTAAGTCTTATTGGTGTAGTCTTATGAAGTAGGACTAATTCACTACTTATGTTTAAATAGTTAGTTGATTACCTCTTGATTGGTTTGAGAGGTGTATCAAATAGGTTCACTTTAATAGCTACAGGTAGTTGAGTGAGATAGTGGGCTCTTGTTTTTTGAAGATATGTCATAATTTATGCAAGGCATGGTTTAACTGAGTCATTCGTGTTAGGTAGGCCTTTTAGGGTCTTTGTGTGAGTTGTGTCTATTGAGCTGATTGTACATATGAGGTAGACCTATGAGTTGCTGGTTTAATGATCGAGATCTACCAGAATGTCGACATGAGGTATATGTGACCCGCTACAACAAAAGGATCCAAAAGTCGCTGACGTGTGAGCCGAGAAAACTGAGTTTGAATAAGATCACCAAAATCTGTCAAAACATTCGGATTTCTGTTTTTAAAGTAATTTTGTAGTCTAATTTATCTTAATTCTTTCATCTGCCGAAATTTCAAAGCTAATTGATCAAAGGAAAGGCCTGAAAATAGCATTTTTCTGGGCCATGCCCGGCTCGCCCGTCAGCGACCTTAGGATCCTTTTGTTGTAGCGGGTCACATATTCATTTGGTGCAGTCAAAAATAGGTACAATGAATGCAAATCCTTTTACCTGTCATCTCTCCATTCACTCCTCTTTCAATCATTCTATCTGTCCATCCTATACAGCTGAGGATAACCCAAGAGGACATGTGGATTAGGACCTATGGCAGACTGTACCAGAAGCTCTGCTCCACCACCCATGAGATCCCCATTGGTCTCTACAAGACCCACACACACTCAGACAACAAGTCAGAGGTATGATCACAAAGTTTGTGTGAAAACAAGACCTGTTGCATTGAAGTTGTATTGTTAATTGTACTCAGTTTAGTGTTTTCTCCAAACATTGTAACCTATCTATCATGATCGAATAAACACATAATGCTATCAGTTGCAGTCATGTGAAGCATCTTCAACTGCATGATTAAACATATTTCTGTAAGCTGGTCTATTGGATTAGTGGGTGAGGATCATGATAATGAGGCCTTTTTCACTTTTCTTGACACTCA
Organism: Diadema setosum; assembly: GCF_964275005.1. Taxonomy (NCBI): domain Eukaryota; kingdom Metazoa; phylum Echinodermata; class Echinoidea; order Diadematoida; family Diadematidae; genus Diadema; species Diadema setosum. Next base: position 5,621,908 of record NC_092701.1, read on the forward strand.
GTGAAACGTGTAGATGAATGAAATAGATATACATTGTAGATGAATAAAATTTTCATGGCATTATTTTTGTGTTATAATGAAAACCTGATTCTAGTATGTTCAGATTTATTGCAAGTTAAACAAAGAAAATAAACTCATTGATGTACAAAGAAAACATTTAAAAACATATGAAGAGTTTGTTCGCAAAAACCGATAAGTCCATATTTGCCAAATGGAGATATTTGCGATTAAATGTCAAGAAAAATAAAGAGAATTACAAGAAAATTTTTGCTTCTTTTGACCATAACTTCAAAAATGTGCCTTTATATGTAGTGACCAATATATCATTTAAAAGGAATTATTTTGTACTTTATGACAGAAACCGTACTTAAAAATCTTCAAAAATGGACTTATCGGTTTTTGCAAACAAACTCTTCTTCTGTAAAAGTGGATATTTTTGCACGACTAATTTTTCGTGCTTGGCCGGTTAAGAAGAGTTTTGCGTATTTTTAAATCCGCGGAATCGAGACATCACGCACAGGACCATATGGCAATCAATGATATTTGCGTGCTCTTATTTTCGTGCTAGTTTCTGGTTGCACGAAAAGCGCGAAAATCTCAACACCGCGAAAATTTCCAGTTTTACAGGACCTGTCGTGTTGTAATGTTAACCAGTTGTGGTAGGATGGAGTGAGCTCAGAGGCGTAGACATGAAGCCCAAGTATCCTAATTGCCTTATTATCCTATCTCTGTTTGTCTGTCTGTCTGTCTGTTTATCAATGTGTCTGTGTGTCTGTTTATATGTCTGTGATTGTCTGTCTGTCTGTTTAGTTGTCAGTGACGATAGAGGACGATGACAGCTCTTCTTCCGGCCAATCAGAGGAGAGGAAAGAGATCGCCCACCTTGTCAGGCAGAAGATGAAGAAGCTGGAAATTCCTCCTGAGGAATATGGTAGGAAAAATGGTGATAAGAATATAAATTCTAATGTAAAATACATTCCAGTTTTCATGTTTACAGCTTCTGTTCAGTGGAAATGAAATATCATTTAGTTTCCACTGAACTGAAGCTGTAAACATGAAAATGGGGAAACTTAATGCAGTATTTACATATCACCCAAAACTGCAGTTTCTGCTGCCAACATTGGTGAGTGTTTGCACTGAGATCTGAAATTTTCAGAAATGATGACATGTTATTGTTTCTGTTTGTATTTAGCTTTTTATAGTGGCAAGAGGTACTGTAGAGAGAGGTGGTTGAATTTTACTTTTAGCATCTTTGCATCTAGAAATCTTGTGTAATGCAAAGAACACTATACAAAATGTAGCTTCATTTTACTCTGTCAAACATATGTATCATATTTCTATCCTAGTCAAGTCATTGAGGTAGATGAATATGTATTTTCTCAAGTAACAATATGTTAATGATAAGAGTTTTTTCATGATAACGAATTTGCTCCTCCACCAAATGGAGATGTGTTTTGAAAACAAGAAGGAGTACTCACATATAGTAGCTTTTCCTTTTATCTACAGTCCTTGAAACAAAGTGTATTGAGCCATAGCTTTATTATACATTAGAAAACTAGGGATGTTGCTTGTTGCCTTTGAATTTTTGTTTTGATTCTGGTAAAAAAATGATAACAAATATTTCATCAAGGTATTGTGGACTGTGAAGAAACTGTTATATCAGTCTGCATGCCTCACAATGTATATTTTTGTTTATTTCTCTCATTCATTTTTGAATTTACAGACAGTGAAGTGAGTGAGAAGAGGAACAAGATCTCCTATGTCTTGATCAATCCAAGCTTTGAGACAAAACTGGAGGTTGATGATATCATGTAAGTGTTAGTCCCTGCCAGAGTCACATTCTGGTCTCCTATTGGTGAATAAGAATGCCAGTGTATCCAGTCTCAATTTCTCAGTTTGAATCTGTGTGATGATTATTACATATGTGTGCATTTTGTTTCTTTCTTTCTTTTGTGGGAGGGGGAATTGCGTAGACATAATGGAGGTGTAATCAAAGACTGAAAAAAGTTCTAGTAACATTCAAGTACCATTTTAAACTTTAATACATGTATCAAGGTAACAGTTTTGCTGCAGTGAGTGGTACAATAACACATTGCCATGTGATTTGGTTAGCATGAAATCACACAGCAGCATTTTGATTATTGTTTTGACTAGATGGGTAAAATCAATCAAAATTCCCTTTTGAAGATGTCTAATAGTTCTGTGACATTTATTTTTTTTTTTACACAGATTTATTACCATGAATAAAACATCCACAAAACACACAAACTTGCCTGAAAACAGTGCATTTGTTACTCTTATTCTAGAGAGAATTGAGGATATAGGAGATTGCACATACATTTTTTGTTTTTGTTTTTTTATTGGACGAGAAATGAATAGATGGCCCAAAAATGAAAGAAACCGTAGCAGTGAAGATGTAACTCAGAAAAAATGCAGTCATTTGTTGCAGAAGTGTACATTTTGTTTCATGTTCTAAATGATCAATTTGATATTCAGTTGAAATGATGAGGGTTTGTATTTTTGAATTTCATCTGTTGTTTTGTTCCCCCCCCCCCCCCCAGATTCATAATCCGGCCAGCTGGGGGACCCAAGACACCTTCACCTATGCCACCGAGGCGAAAGTTTAGCAGTCGGAGGGTTAAGCCAAGGAACACCGAGCCCAAGCCAGACCCACAGGGGCCTAACGTGGATACCAAGCTGTAAAGCCCTCTTCTGCCGCTGATGATAGCAGATGAAACCATGAAGTGGCTTAGCTTTTCATCCTTGTGCTTTTGTGTCAGGAACTTCAACCCTGACATCTCGGTCATTTGCTCCCGTGTGATGTTGCGCAGGCCACAAGGTGCTTTCTTGCCATCAGCTGGGCAACACACTCACAAAACAGGGAGGTGCAGACGTGGCATTTATTATTACATCACAGCCAACCAAGAGGAGTCGTGGGACCAAGTACTGATGCAGAGAAGGGACAGCATCAGTTTTGCTGGTGTTGCTAGGCAACACTGAGATGTTGGATGAGAGGTATAGTCACATATCCTGCTATGAGCCAAGAAGTGTGAGATTTTAAGAGAATACATAAGCTCACCACTGCAAGAAGATACAGATGGCTATCGAAATGTACCTTACATTTACAAGTATTGTGGGAGATGCTGTCAAGTTGGATTTTGGTATTGGTGGTATTTGAAACTTTTCTGATAAAGTTTTGAGAATGGGTGACAGATTGGACTGGTTGGACTTTATTTTGTTTGCAAATGGACAATGTCTTAATGAGGTACAGACCAGGCATTATAGTTTGATGTGCTCTGTGCATAGCACTCTTGCCTATTGACAGATTAATCTGCATCTTACAGTTCATTCCACAGGTTTTCTCTGAGTGGCCTTTAAGCCACCACAGGAATAGTTGCATGTGTGTCTGTAATATGCTTTGGCATGCAAACAATGCAAAAGGCATAGAACTCTTTGAACCAAGACCACAATCTTGCAACCAGATGGGATAAAAGCACAAACATAACATTCAAAATAAGCTCAAATTCAAAGGAGAATAATGTTCCATTGACAAGCATCAAAATTACAACTGCCTATAATATCTCAGATTGTAGATGAATAGGTTCCATGACATTTGCTCCTGCGACAATTGCTCCCATGGAATATCTGCACAGTAAACCAAACATAAGTTATTCTAACAAACATTACCCTAACCCTAATCATAATCCTGAGATCAAGCTAAACCTAAAACCCTATTACAACCCTAACCCTAAGTCCTTGTAAGAACTGAGACCAGAGCAAATAATTTCTCAGGAGAAAATATGTTGTGCAGAATCTCTCAAAGAATAAGACCCAGAGATTAAAGTAAGCCCCCTCATACTTGTATATGAACCTGCATTCCAGTGAAAATCTATGCAAAATCAACCAACTAATGATACACTGGGTAAGTATACAAACCAATGTTTAAAAGTCAGATAACAATCTCTCACCTTCATGCTTAGTATTTGTATAAGATAATGATGTTTTTAATGATGATGTGCATCTTTCTAGAAAAGGTATAATTTGTGCCGTGTTATGGGAAAAGTAATGTTGGTTGTAGCATGGACAAGCAATATCTCCATCAAGTGACCGCAACTCTTATTATTAACCCATTTCCTCTTAATAGGTAGATTATGATATATCCCAGTAGATTGTGTGTGTAACCTACAATGTATCATGTTCTTTGTAGGTATGCAGTGGGTTAAGATGAGACTTCATGTCATATTAGTTGAGATTCAGACACCCAAATGGTTTTAGGACTGGAAGGTTTCCTGATTTTGCAAAAATATGAATTCTGCATTAGTTCATTTTTGATATTCAAAATGAAATATGTAATTTTCCATTATTTTTTTCAGGTTGAAAACTTTGCTGGCAAAGTTATATTTTCTCATACTTTTAGTATGCAAAGACATACAGAAATTGCATTTGTCTTATGCAGAATTTGTTCTTATCATGTGGCAAACTCTTTCACTGATTTTGAATGGCAGTTATATTCTGGTGTTGGACTAAATCAATGGTTTAGTCCACAATCTCTGATGATTGTGTTTCATGTTGAACTTGCCTTATGTACTTAAACCTACTTCTTATTTTTAACACTTACTGTATAAGTCAAGTTTATTTAGGTATAAACTCTGCCTACTAGTTTCGCTAAAGCAAACGAGTAAGCACCCCCCCCCCCCGATATTATAGTCTCATAGCCTGATGAAGCTGTCACATTCACTAAATACAGCACTAAACTACCTCGCTTTCAAACTGCATTCTTATCCAGACATGACAAATTGTGAGTGCATTTATGCATACAAGGGTCACATCGCTTTTATCAAGTCAGATGTCCCAATTTGAGTTCAGCTTGTGATGTCAGAATTCCTGTCCTAAAAGCTAAAATCTTTCACTGAATTACTCATTGTCATTGAAGATGAGATGAAAATATGCTAATTTAGTTTCTTGTGGACAAGACACTCATATGTGTACATTACTTGCTGACTTGTTTAAGTTTGATGTAAAGAACGAATGGAAGGAGGAGTAAAAATTGCATCAACTGCGTTTTAAAGCAAAGCAAATAAATTTGCATGGAATATTAATAACTTATTGGGGAATATGTGCTTTATGACTGGGCAAATTAGAGTGGCATTGAAGCAGAGCAACCCATACTCGATGAAATGCTGTACCCCATCAAAAAATCAAAATACCATTAGACTTTGTGGACAAGCACTTTGGCAACGTCAAACACAGAGTTAATCATTATAAAAGGTTGCACAAATGGTGTTATTTTTTGACTCCACATACCAGATATACCCTGTAAATAGTGTTCAATTCGACTGTGATGCTGTGTGATACTGGAAATGCGGAGAGTGAGAAGGGTAAACATGACACTGAAGAGAAGAACAAGTCATATTTCAGAGGCAAGGATCAGATACATACAATGGTGGAATGGAAGGAGAATACAGTGTTCATATCATGAGATGGAAAGACTATATATATATATGGCAGGGTGTAACAGATTAACATGTGAGATGCTAGTAAATCTTGGTTGAAGAAGTAACGTTGAGTGTATTGATGAGCCGGATCACTGCCATTCTAGACTTGCTTTGCAGTATGTACATACACATCAAAGGAAATTGAGAATGGGAAGTTGTTCATCTTTATTCTGAGAACAGTTAAAAGGTCTTTCTGCAGACAGCACTTATGTTTTATTTTAGCATTGAGAGACAAATGTACAGTGATGGTTTTCTTCATGGAGCAAACAGGAGACCCATATCTTGCCTTGTTGGTATTCGGGTCATTTATAAATATCATGGACATCTCTCAGTATATTCTTTTTATGGCAGATGTGATTGTTATCCATTTACTCTGAACCACATCAACCAATTTTCAATGCAAAGTATTTTGTATCTGATAACTGCATAACGATGTAAATAGCTACTGTACTTGTACATAAAATGTGCAGAGAGGTGCACAGCATCTTCAGCTGGGTTTGAAGATAGATGTAAAAACTTTCCAAACTTTATTATTCTGAGGTTTATTACAGCCCCCATGTGCAGCAGCTGTGCGTGGGAACCACTGTGTCAGTGTTGGAGATGAATGTATATAATTTTCTTATTTTTTTTCTGCATGCTTTTTACTTTTGTCATTGTAACTGTGGATCACACTACCATGCAACAATTCAACACAAGCCTCTGTGATATTCATAACTGCAATTTCAGAAAGGAAATAATGCTTATACAATTTCTTGCTATTGGTCATCAATTGTTATAGGAGAAACATTCAGACCAATTGTGTTTTCCTTCTACCCTCTCCCTGAAGTTATTTCCATACAACTCTTTTTTCTTGGTCATGCATTCATTGTGACCTTTGCTTTACATAACATGTGAAGGATTTACGCGTAGATAATATGTAAAACAAATTTGTTACCGGAGATGCAGATATCAATTATACAGTCAACTCCTTGTAGGCCGACATGGCCCAATTCCTTGGCATTTAGTCTGTGATATGTCTTGTGCAAGAGTTAATGTTATACATGTATTCAGTGTGCTATTTGAATTAAGTGAAATTGATTCCAGTTCTAGTGATGAGTAAGAGATATGAAAATAAAGAATGATATTCACTGTGCTTGGAAACTGAAAAATCATGTGGGGCAATACATTGATTTATCTTGTGGTTTCACAAGTCTCATCATGGGGGTAGTCGTTATCAAAGACTCTGTTATCGGCTGTTGTTAGCACTGCGTTTTTGTGAGTGACGAGCTTGACATCCTGAGCTGAGCTTGTTGATGCTTTGACCTTTTGAAGACTTGCGATTGTGATTATTATTCATATGATTCAGAGAAATCCTAAGCTGTGCAACCCTAACAGCACAAGCTTTATTGACCCTGATGTGCTTATATATACTCTTCTTGTGCACCAGTACAGCAATTGGAGCGCCTTTGGCAAAAGGATAGTTGTCATATGTTGGAATTAAACCACTGTGATTGGTCTTCATGTAATTTTGCTGTCATGTTCATATAGACAATATTCTACAGAGAATGATATTGTTACTACCATGTGATTTGAAATCTTGAAAATTAACTGCAATGCTGAAAATGTGAAATATACATCATATGATCATTGGCTCTTTTGGTCAGTCAACGTATACATCTCTTTCAAATTCGATCTACTAATGTACAGTATTAATAGGTGCCTTTTGTATCAATCACAAATCATGATAACATAATGTATTGATTACTGACAGTTATATTGAATGTAAGAGTATTTAAGTGGATGTTCATCTCTGTCTGAAGTTGCCATACATACCAAATGTTGGTAGGCGGTATTTTTCAAAGTGGTGACAACTTGTCAAATCTGTTAATGTTGCATGCTTCGTAAAGACATGTGCAATTTGTAACCCTGCATCCTAAAACTAACAAAAAGTCGCCAGACATGGATTTTTAGTTAAGGACAGATTCTGAAAGCTTTAAAGTGATATATAACTCAAATGAAATAGACTCTCCTAACCTATCTATATATTGGAAGAAAGCATGCACTGTGGAGAAGTGTGAACTGAGAAAAGAGGCTCTGAAGTACAAGGTCCATTCAAGTGCTCAATCCTGACCAAGCTGTGCAAGCTGTTCAATGGTTGGACAAAAATGAGGATGTAAACCACCCGAGCAACAACAATGAAGGGATTATTAAATTAAGCTGAAATTGGGTAAGCTCTATTTACTTATTCTGTCCATTATTAATGCCAACTTTCACAGCAGTAGCGTTTTGCTTTCAAAAGTTATTTGAGTTGAGAGTAAAGAGTGTGCAAAGGATATTCGTGAAATGAAAAGGGGTCTCTACAACATACTTGATCACACTACTCTACGAAAAAGGGGTTGTGGAAAAATTGTTGAAAACACACTTTCCAATCCATTTTATGATTCTAAACTTAGGAATGTTGTAGAAGAGGAATAAGTCTTTCAGAAAACATGAAAAACCCAACATTGACTTGGTAAACCTGTTTAGCCTTTTTGAGTCCTCACATAAAATCAAGGGGTGCAACTTTTTGTTGGTTTTGTGATGCACGGTGACATTTATTCTTTTTGTTATGATGGAGCTCAATGTGTTATTGATCTTGACCATTAGTGTATTATGAACAGGGGTGTCCCCATCTTCTACTAAAACCCTAATCACTCACCAAATAATGATAGTGATAATATGAATATGGTTCCATGATATTTAGTCCTGCAACAATAATTGCTCCCATGAAATATCTGCATAATAAGCGAAACAAATTCTACCCACAAATATAACCCTACTCCTCATGCTAATACACATACATCAAACTAGATTAAAAGCCCTATCACAAACCCTATAAACCCTAAATGCTTTGGGAAAATAAAAGCAGAACAATTGTTGCAGAAGCAAATATCATGTAACCTAAGAAAAAAAGATGCCTATTATATCTTTTTTTCTCCTTTTCCATGCATATGTATCAGTGGTATACTATTTGCCAGCCATCACATAGGAAGACTTTTGACTCTTTTTTTTTTTTTTTTTTTTTTTTTAAGGAAGGTATTGGGACATTTCATCATTTTAAACTCGTCATTTTGATTTCATATGGATGGGGTTAATCATATGCACAAATGTTGATACCTCAGTGTACTGTGATACTATTTGTTTTAATGCCTGCTCTTTCTTCCTTTCTTCAGAAATGTGATTTTATGACAATATCTTTAACTGACTTTTTTACTGTATGGATATTACTTTGATGGCTACAGAGGGATTACACTTCAGGCGTTAAAGTTTGAATAGTGACTTAAGACAAAATATAGGTTTTGTACCAACTGAATGAATTTCTTCCCAAGAAATGTATATTCTGTAAGTCTCCTAAATTATTTTTACAGAATGAAGGCTGCCACCTTCAAAGTGGTCATAGCTGAGAGTGTGCAAAGTTTAGTCCAATGCTTCAAGATTTATTATTGTTATTGACATTGGTCCTATGTTTGAAATTTGTTTTGGTTATTGAAGGAGAGGCATTGATTGTTAATTGCTTTTAATTGGCAGGTGTGTTTGTTTTTGTTTTTGTTTTTGTTTTTGTTTTTGCTGTAACCAGCAGATTGCGACGGTAAAGACCATGTTGCGTTGATTTTATATCATGAAAATTTTTGGTTTTGAGTTTTTCACATATCTCATGGATTAACTGAAGGAGAAATGAGGAAAAGATATAAAGGTATGCTATGAAAAAATATTTTTTCTCAGTGATGACATGTTATAGAACAGGTTGCATTGACGGAGACCTAAGATAACTGGGATTAACTTAGATGTTGTAACAATTTAATGTTATCACTTTTCTATTTCGTACCCCAAAGGAAATGCTCCGACTTCAGATTGATAAGGCTCCTTTTGAAAAAGCATGATGTGGAAAATACCGTTGATGGGCAATCTTTTTTTTTTACTTTATCATGAGTAAATGTCATAAATGTTTTGTTTGTGTGATGCATTTTTAAAAATCGTTTTGTTTTTACATCTCTGCTGTACATCTGTCAATTTTTATGTGCAATCCTTCGATTTTGTTGGCTTTCGATATTACAGAGATAAAATGAGAACATAACACTTCTGAAAATGTGTGTTATTTCATTCATCTGTGTTTTCTATTCTACATGACAATAACAATCAGTCTCCACTGTTTTACACTATGGTGACGTGAGTTGTAAATTTATGCGTACGAATGTAAACTACTAACGACACAGCTTTGTAGGAATGCTGTAAATTGTTCACACTGCCTAATGTCCAGTCATACTGTAGAAAAGAAAAAAACAATCATTAGTAAATATTTAAAAGAACAGTGAATGCAAATTTCAAAACAAAAGGCTTGAACAATGAGAGTTTCTACTGCACAATCTACATGTAGATGCATGCTCCAGATCTGGAAAGACTATGGGGGGGGGGGGGGGTAGAAAAACAAACACAAAACAGAACTAGACACCATTTGGAGTTTTAGGTTCAGTTCGCAATGAACAATACTTTTATTCATGCTTTTGCTTTTGTTTTGTCTTTTGAAAACAGAATTTTTGAAATTTGTAGATATTGAAGAAGTCATTGAGAAATTGAATTTTGACAATGTATTTTCCTCTCTTTTCAAAGATACCATTTTTGCATTGGAAATACCACGCATAAGTACATACACCCATGATAATACAATTGTAATGTGGTAAGGAAATACACTTTAACAAAAAATATTGAAATATTTGATGTTAAAGGGGAAATCTAGTCCAAATAAAAATTAGTTTGATAAGAAAGAGTAAAATCGTACCAATTCAATGATAAAAATTTGACTGAAATGGGATGAAAAATAAGGAAGTTCTGACATTTTGAAGCTTTTGCTAATTTCTGCAAAACAGTTCTTGTACAGTGGGTATGAATATGCAAATGAATGAGCTAACCATGTCATACCCTCACAATTTTCCATTAATCGTGTACAAATAAAAATGACAAAAATCCAATGTTTTTGTCATTGAAGTATGAACATGATGTTATCCCTTGTTTTACAACTTCAGAATAGTGATCAGTTTGGATATACCAGGATTTGAGCCCCGGGCATTATTGCGTTTGAATGAAAAACTGCAAATTTCAAAATATTATGCACAAACTATATGGCACGTTGTGAGGGAATGACATGCTTTGCCATTTGCATATTCATATTGACTGTTCAAAAATTGTTTCCTGAAAAATTAGCGAAAATTTGAAATGTCATAACTTTAATATTTTTCACCCGATTTCGATCAAATATTGTGCCGTTGAACTCATAATATTCTACTTTTTCTAATCAGACAAACTTATATTTAGACTTTGTTTCCCCTTTTATATATTAAGTAGGCGCTGTAGTGTATTATATATATGCTAGTGTGTGCTGTTCAATTCAAGAGTTAATCCACTACTATTAATATCATTCAAACATGTTATTTGACTTTTTAAAGTAAGTCTCAAGCACGAAAGGCCAGGAAAATTTTACCTTCAAGCAAGGATATCACAATAGATATCGCACAAAATCAAATGAGCTTAATTTTTAACGTTTTCAGTGAACACGCAATGTTATGCAAGGCAGTACAAAAATTATGGGTCTTATTTGCATGCATTTAATGTCGAGTATTTTATGTACATAGAAAGTTGAGAAAGTCAGGGTTAATCAGAGCATACTAGCTGATAATCGATTCATATATGCAGACATTAGAACTAGTAATAAGTACTAATAACCTCAAAACATGTATGGCATGTCCCATCAACAACAAAAAGAGGTATTTCTATGTGACCCGATTCATTTCGCTTTGGATGTTTTCTTTTTTTGCAAGATGGCGAGACCAATTTTACCATAAGTCTGATGGTTTCTCATTTGATAGATTTTACAGCACATGACCTAGCGCAGTATAGTCTGAACTTTTAACCTGCAAATCAAAAGATAATGTATGAAACACTTCATGCAAAATAAATGACAGTTTAAGTCTGTTTACAGCACACATGTACAGATTCAAAACAGATCTTATAATGGCTCCACTGTGTCAACATTCATTAAAATCAGTACCAGAATTCATCGTATTTTTCATTTACGTGGGGTCATTGACATTCAAAACACAGATTAATTTGCCTTGTTGATAACAATATTCTTATTTCTCACACACGCGACAATGATAATGATTTAAACACACACACACACATACACACACACGCACACAGAAATACAACAAACCAATACCTGTGACTTGAAACTTTACTTTGCAAGTCTTGATATTATTCTTAATAGTTTAAAGAATAATGTTTACTGCAGTCTGTTTTCTTGATTACACCTGTCACTTTGATGCAATGTCTAATAGAAAACCAAGTTTCGATCTGCAAACTTATCTCGTTAGCAATGTACGCCAGTATAATGTGTCGAAACTGCGACATGTCGGCATTAACAACACTTCACAGCTCGGGGAAAAGGTCAACCGCTAAAAAGATGGCAATCTAGATCAATCTCTTTGCCCCTGTCATATTTTTGTTACAATAGTTTATTTGTCTCCCATGCTTGAAAGTACAGTAACAGTAACTCTATCTTATGATTCATATTTGCTTTTTATAGTATAGGTACTCTTTAACTGCATATATTACTTCTTGGAAAGGCATATCATGCCTAAGTCCACCCGCAAAATACCAATTACTATTTCGAAATAAGGCTAACAGTAAGTTGACGATACGATGCACATTTATACGATAAAATGAGTCTTTTGTACATAATACATAAGTTACATCTGTTACATATTAGACATTCAATGAAAATGATAGCATTTTGACAACAAAATAATGCAGATTCATAGGTATTGAACTGACGTAGGAGGAACTTGAAAAAGGAACTTTTCCTTCTACGGAATTCCTAAATTGATAAGTATGGAATGTGAAAACTGTTATTTATGAGGACATTTTGCATGTTCCTAGATGAGTGTGAATGGATTACGTTTATCTTGCTTTGAAATGAGAAGAATCAAGCTAATTATAAACAATATATTTGCCTATTACACAGTTAACAATCGTTTGACATTATGTTCCATGCGTATCATACTTCCTATTCAAGATAGATCAAACCACCCCTCCCTCCACAGCCACACACAATTAAACATCGTTTCTACAATCGTAGATGCAGCTTTGCTGTTAAGAACACAATTCAACTTTCATCCTAGCAAATTAGTACATGTCAAATTACATGTTTTCAGAGTTCATTTAAATTTAAAACATGAGAGGAACATCAAATTTCACTGGTTCCATGCTGAAAGCGGGAACTTCTATACAGTAAATGCTACCATCAAGATCCAATGTCAAACGTCAAACAAATTTATCATTCTGTCCATGAAGTATGAGAATGATAAACTAAATCCTGAAATTTCTATGAAGTGTCTATTCAACACTACTCGGACTATATTGCATATTTTGCATAGCTAGAGTTTCACACAAACTTCCACCTGTATATACCTCCCTCAAATCTCGAGAGTTCCCATGTACTATCTTCATCCAAATACAGTGCCTTGTAACTCTTGCTTACATTTTCGCCTCCCTCTTCCGTTTTTATCCTAGTCCCTTCTATTCTTTCCCTATTATACTCTTTGTTAAATTTCCCCCTGTTCGTGTCATTCTCCCCCCCCCCCACCATATACTTATCCCCCCTCCCTTTTTTTTTTGGGGGGGGGGCTCTCCTCAACCCTTTTTCAGGGCATCAGTTCCATGAATAACTTCATGACTCTTCCTCATGCCCTTTCGGTTGGATTAATTCTCCTCTGATACCTAGACTTCGTTCTTTCCTTTCCCATTTCTTGGCGCATGTCTACATGACCTTCCTCGTCCTTTCATCACTTATGCGGCTCGGTGTAATCTATATATCAACCTTTCCTCGGCTGCTGCCTTCACCGTGCCTCTATGTTTCTAAACTGAAAAAGATAATGGAAAATGACCACAGTGATAAATACACACAAAGCATGTCGACAGGCCATCATGTTTTGCATGGTTAAAAAAAAAATGTTAGGTGAAGTCCCATCTCCACTTATATACAATGACCCTCCAAGGGCTCACTCGTGTTCTCAGTGTTGAAGTGTATTTTAGGAGCTACGATGTATATGAAAACACAAAGTGCGTGATCTAAAATGCATTTATGACAGATAAATGCACGACAATTGAACAATATTATACGAATCGATTTTTTTTTTATTGCATTATTTAATTTTCTTACAATTGCATAAGGGCTAATCATCTATTTTGACCATGTTATTATCGGCGAAAATAGTAAATGACATTAATGAAAGAGCATGTTTCCTTTGTTTTATGAAAATATATATAAGATGCATTTTTAACCTAATTAAGTTTAAGACAGGGTTTCCTGTGCAAGAACCTAAGAGTATTATAGTTTAGGAGCGTACACTACAACAAGATCACTGTCACGTGGTACCAAGTCAACTAATTCAAAACCTTGTAATAAACATACAATAAGAATATTATTCACAATATTGTATAATACATTGTATGAAGAAGTAGTGTATTCCCGACCAACTTCAGGGGCGGATCCAGGAATTCCGTAAAGGGGAGGCGCCTTTACATATTTAAAAGAGGGGGCGCACGCCCCTCCCCTTCCTCATTTTTTTTTTCTCTCTTTTTTTTTTGTTACAAAAAAAAAACACAACAACAAACAAACAAACACACCCTGGATGCGTCACTGAAGTGAAAATCGGTAAGGTCACTCTTCACATAATAGTAAAAACTTCATGGAATCACAGTCGGTAATGCATTGTGTTTAAAGCCACATATTGTTAGTGCTTCTAATACTATTTCACGTAACAGTCGTGCAATCAGTAGATTAATTTCTCAAATATCTCTTTCTTCTCATCTTGCACCATCCATTTATATGATACTTTCGTATCTAACTGTGGAATTTTTGAATTTTGCTTTAGCCTAGGTAACACACATACAATCTCGATCTCTCCTCAAATTGATATCTTGTTTTCTTCTAATGGAGTCACTGCACATAATTTGCAATACTTCTGTATGTAGATATTCATACTAACCGTTAATGATTACAACAAATTCCTAAGAATCGAATACTGGTAATTATTTTAGCTGGGCAAATTTATGTAAAAGTCTATTGCGAAAACACCTCTCTCCCATGTACCTTAAATTGAATGTGCCCCCCCCCCCCCCCCCGCCCCGGAAAATAAGAAGATTTTCTTTTGTACAGTCATATAACATTTCCCTCATAAATTGATTATCTGATGCCATATTTCCACAATTTTAAACATTTTCTTCATTAATATACACAAGCAAATGTATTATGCCATTTAAGCACATTAAAGCACTACATGTTTCAGATCTTTGATCTTTTTCAGGCCTATTTCTATCTCTGTATGCATTGGTGTAAATGTTGTCCTTGATCTCTTTCTCATATCTTGCCAATTTGTGTTCATTTGAGAAATAATGAAAATGCGTTTGAATTCAATTGGATATCTGAGCATTCCGGGACAATACACAGACACTAGAGATCTACATTCATACTATAGCAAGATAATCATGCAGATCGATCAGGCCTGAAGGTGATTATAGTGTCCTCCTTCGTCTATGTAAAACTACATGACCAGACATTCATACTAAATTAGCCTATTAAAAAAAAGAATATATATATATATATATATATATATGTATATATCTATGTAAGGTAGAATACATGTTACATATGATGAGTTCAGAAAGATGCAACATAATTGTGAGACTGCAAATTATACCTCTGCCAAGTCTTGATTGTCACCGAGTAATTTGCTCAACGGTTCTCCATTAATTTTGATATCGTCCAGCTGTAGCATGTACAAGATGAAAAAGTAACAACTATCAAACACCGGAAATCATATAATAATTAAGTACATGGAATATGAATAATACATCTGTAATCGTATGTCTGAAAACATGGATTGGTATTTTTTCAAACGAAAACCTGCTTCATAACAGCGTATAGATGCTAGTTGCATAAAATTGTGGTCCTGAAAAATAGGTATATAATGATTTGATTTGGATAGTCTCACTTACTGACAGATAATTATGGAATTGAAATTGCAGATCAGACGAACTTCGGTTGTGTATAGGGCCTACTCTATTTTCTTTTTCTTTTTTGTCTGTCTGTCTAGGCGTGGTCCAACTGGCAAAAGATCGAGAAGATTAAAGACACCCAGTCGCGAGGATACATGGACATATTTCAGCCGCGGGCGGCAGCACGTAAACTCGCTTCCGAAGTTGCTACGAAGCGAAATGTGTGTGTGCGCAAGACATCCCTAAAGCAATGTATCGCGCTATAGTATCTCGTTTGCTCGCTTGATTGATCTGAGCGCGGGGAGTACGTTTTGTGTAATGTGAATTGAATGTATGGTATACTGTATGTACTGTGTGATGCAATGTTCGCATGAGCTATAGTAGCTAGCTGCCTATACTTCGTGCGACTACAGTGTACGCCTTCTCTGATCGCACCGTCGATCGTCGTCAGTCGTTAACTACACTGTAATCGTCAGATCAGATTAAATATAGGTAGGGTGGCCATCATGGACGATGACACATCGTCATGGGTAGCAGATATTACCGCCGAGTTGTCCATTCTGAACGCGGACGATTGGGTCGGAGACCTTGACGTGTCTTGTGTAGCCCTACTATATACATATCGACCACCCTTATTGAAACCGACCGCGTATTTACAATTCGTGCACTGAACACTTAGTACGCACTTCTCTGCGCGCAAAGCACATAAAAATGGATTGGCTTTGAATGTAGATGAGGATGGTGTGGGAAAACGCGATAATTCATTGTTCATTAATGGTTTTAATCAAGGACAAAATTTCGAATGAATATTTTCACCGAATCGTAATGACAGCACTATGTAATGTCTATGGAAGTTTCTAAAAGGCTTCTAAAAAGCTTCGTACAACACGGTGTTCAATACAACTCGGTTTGCGTGCATTGTCAATGCAAAAACAGCGGTCGATCCTAATAACGCGATGTACCGCGGGGAGCTGAAACGCGGCCACGCAAGTTCGTCGGCGATATTTTTGCACTGAAACTTCGAATCGAAAACGGAACAACGGCATTTGATAGAGCTGGATTTTCTCAATCACGTAGGTCAAGTTTTTTTTACGTGAATTTCAGTGTTAAATATTCTTATCAAGCAGATAAACATCAGGCGGTCGATTAGTAGTAGGTCCAACCATACTTGCCCTGGCGTGTGTAAATTCAGGACGGGGAAGCGACTGTGCCCGTGCAGGGCCAACGGCCACAGTTGCACTGCACAGTGTAACTGTGGCCGTGATAGAAGGGGGCCGTGCACCAACCGACATACCTTCAAGTCGAAGTAGGGCCTAAACTACTCGAGTAGAATCTATTATTGTTAGATCTGTCATCTTTGAACCTTTAGTTCCCCTGTTTAAACGTTAGAGTTCTACCAGATCTATTGGGTTAGACTACATGTATGATGGAGCTTGCGATAGATCTATTCATTTTTTTAAATTTATTTGCAAATCCTAAATCATATTCTTGGGGAATTTGCATAACATGATTGATATGAAAAACTTCTCATTTAATGGGACTAATGACATTAAACTGACCCAGCAAATGTCATTTCAATTACGGCATTATCATAATTTGACATAAATGAGAACGTGGAATTATACATAGAAAAATAGGCCTACTTGTCGATCAAACGCAAATGCCCTAAAGTTACTGATACTAGATTAGAAAAAGTCATTCCACTTCAATCACTGATTCATGTGTAGACTTCTACTTACACATCATCTGGATCTGGATTCCTTGAAGTTGTTGACTTGGCCAGCTGGGGTTGCTTGATTGGCGTAAGCCGTGGCAACACAATTCCACCGTGCATGTCGTAACACGAATTTGCACATTCTAAATAAAAATTCCTGCAAAACTGTTCATGCAACTCCAGCAAGTGGAAAGCAAATTTTTCATCGGCACGCTGACGCTGAAGCCTCCCCCTCTGGTCTCTTACTTGTCCTCCAGCTAAGAACACGTCTCTCTGCGTTCTCCACTCGTCGATAGCGTCAAACAAGTAGATACGTTGCCTCGAGTTGGACGGCTGTTTGATCTCCATTGTGAGGTTTCATTACTAAACCAAAGCCAAGGCTAAGCCGAAACAGTACAGCACTTTTTATTGCAAACAGTACTCGCATACCACACACAATATTGATACTGACATACTGTTAGTACCGGTACCGACGACTTTCTATCAACTTTGTTATGTTACGATCCGGCCCAACGTACTGTAAGCTGTACGTATAACACATGCAGCTGACGCAGCAGACAACATTGCACGATGAGATCATAACAACCTGCCATATGGCCATATGCATTGCAACTTGCTATACATGAAGCTTAGAGTTTTAATATTTTTTCATCAAAGCATATTTATAAATACCAAATATTAAACAACGTAATATATGAATAATTTATGATATTGTTATATAATATTTTCAGACATTTTTAAATATTATTGCCTAGATTGCTGAAATTGGCACCATAGTGCATATAAACAGAGACTGGAGCCAGATACGTACGTACGTACACCCGACAGCTCTCACTACTTCTTGTGTCGCGGACC
Source organism: Diadema setosum (assembly GCF_964275005.1). Lineage (NCBI taxonomy): Eukaryota > Metazoa > Echinodermata > Echinoidea > Diadematoida > Diadematidae > Diadema > Diadema setosum. Next base: position 5,640,043 of record NC_092701.1, read on the forward strand.
GGGAGAGATTTTCATGCGCATGGCTGTTGTGCGGTTTTGTGCATGCACCCATTCGGCCCCATTCGGTAGGTATTCGGGCGTCCATGTTGAAATTACAGTGGACAGCTCGCACGGCGCGCTCGTGCCCCATCAGGTTTTCGCTGGTGCGCTGCGTAGCGTCGTGTTCGGCATTCGGTACGCACGGGGGTACAATAACGGGAGGAGCAGCTTGTCGTGCTTTTCTACTGAGCTGCGAATCGCCTGCGACGACCGGCTGCCTTTAAGATAGCGAAGTCTTCGCGATCTTCTGTCGTGCGGTCACACTGGCAAAACTTTGTGATCTTAAAGATCGCGATCTTAAATTTTTCGATCTTTTGCCAGTTTGACCGCGCCTAATTCTGTCTCTTTCTCTCTCTCTCCCCTCCGGCTACGTGAGGTATAAGGATAAGGATGTAAAATTTGCTTTTACCGGGTGAAAATACCCACGCTAACATCTTATGCATTAATTGACGTCGCCCTTAATACTTACCAGAACTTGGTAAAAGATCGAGCAGCTTTCGCCATCTCTTGTCACGCGGTCACACTAGCAGCCAAACCGAGAAGTTTGGGTCATTGATTGCGCTCAAGAAAAAACAGCGCGCCGTCTGATGGCCAGTGAGTTGTGACGTAACAATGCACACGAGTCCTGATTCATGTGATGACCGCAAACAAGTGTTGGACTGGTCACGTGAAAAAGATCGCGAAGTTTTCAGTTGATAGCGGTCACACTGGCAACAGATCGAGAAGTTTGACGGGAATGGGGGATAATCTCTCTAGTTGGGTTGGTTGGGAGGCTTCGTGAGAAGTGTCGCGGGAAGTTTGCGGTCATACTGGCATCGCGAACTTAAATCTTCTCGATCTTTTGCCAGTCTGACCGCTGATCGAGATTTAAAGATCATTAGATTTTACACTTCTTGATCTTTTGACTGTCTGACAGCGCCGGATAGATTTTCATGTACTAACCTTGCATTGTGTTGGCAGTGACGCTACTGTTTTGAAGAATGTCTTTGGAAGATTGCGGCATATGATATCGGCACGTTTGAGGTGAGGCAGTGTAGACAGACATTTAGCCAAATCCACTGCTGCATTCTCTGAAATGTAATCTCCATACAACTTCATGGAAAGCTCTTGGATCTGAGGAATTAAAACAAAAAATGGAAAGCACTCTTTCAGGGATACTTGATTTCTCGCATTGTGTTATAATTACAGTGTACATTAATCTATTTCTACAGGTACAACGCATCTGACATGCTGCAGTGCTGTTGTTTTTAGGAGCATAAAGAAACCTCATTGCAAGCGAAAGAAAAGATGATGAGAGACCCAAATTACATAATCAAATGAAGCAAAGTTATCATTAGTTTGTAAATTGCATCCTCTGCATTTATTACTTGTCGAAAATTGTAATGAGCTGATGATTGAGGATTCAACTCTGATTTTTTATATTCATCTAATGTATACCTGACATGATTGTGCGCGGTAGGAGGCTGATGAGAAGAATTCATCCGACAAGTCGTAGCATTTCACACTGAAATTCGTCAGACGTGGCATAGCACAAACCCATTCTGCCAAATCACTTCCCATTGACGATTGATATTCAGAATCGTCATCCGAGTTCCATAAAGACAACGTCAGATGTTCAATCTGTAACAAGAAAGACAAAATATATAAACCGAAGTCGATCAAAAGTATAGCATAATTCAAAAAAATGCTTACATATACCAAAAACTGTGAATAAGTGATTCCCGTGATTAAGAAAAATAAAGAAAATACACGTACAAGTGATTCTATATTCTAACCTTCTTCGACATAATGGAAAAATGAGCAGTCCCTGCTGGTCAGCAATGGCCAAAAAAAAAAAAATATTATAAAAACACAAGCAAAGTTACTCTTGGTCAAATATGGTGACTCAGGATTACACTTGACATACCTGACAGAATGATGCTACGGTGGCGGCCGTTGAGAGGAAATTTTCGGGCAAGTGGTAGCACCCTGCCTTAAATCTCGAAAGACTTGGTATAGTACACACCCATAGGGCCAACTGTTCTCCCATGGAGAATTGATTCCGTAAGTTTTTCTCAAAGCGTTTAAAAGACCACTTGAGATCTTTAATCTGATACAAAGGATAAAACATAGCAAATGACACAGGTAATCGTCTCCAACGATACATACACACAACAACAACAGCAACAACATCACCAACAACGTTATCTATCGCAATCATCATCGTGATGAAATCCTTGGTTGCTGTTGTTTTGTTTTTCTGTTTTTATACTGCCACAATAATATTGGTGGCAATTAAACTCGGGTTTGTTTGTTGTTGTTGTTGTTTTAGATACAAAACAGTCAATTCCTTGGTGTGATTGAGGTTAAGACTGGCTTGGACCATGGAGCTTCAATTTTGATGGACGTATTTCATTTTGTAATGCCTTACCATTAACACACATGATCATTAAAAATCGATATACTCCAAGGAAATGTTTGATCTAAAAAGTCATAACAATTGATGACTGACATTCTACTGTGCCTCAATGTTAGAGTTGCGTCAATAACATCAAAATGCACCATATCTTTATCATGTATAACAAGCAGAAGACTAATCAGTTGCTTTCACTGATGGAATTTCAGGGAAAACTCACCTTCCCTGTTTGTGAGTATTAAGCTTATCGACAATACAGAATTTAATTTCATATTCATAGGTGGTAGAACACTGGACATTGTGTTAAGCCTTTCGACAATGAACTACTAAGATTCCATCTTCAACTACAATTCTCATAACATAAGTATTATGTAGCTATGGTGGTATGGTCTTACCTGACATGTCGAAGCTTTTGCCCTGATGATTTCGTAGAAGTCCTTGTGGAAGTGTGAGTTATTTATCAGCAATTCGTGCAGGGCACTGCTTGAACATATACCCTCCGCCACATCACGTGAAACAGTCTTTCCACAGTTCATATCATATATAGATAACGATTTCTAATGGGAACGAACAATGATAGATAGTAGTGGATAGATAGAGAAACCGATACTAGCCAATGTGATGAAAATCAGGGCTTGCAATATGTTATACATTCAGTTGCTATCGTCATCCATGTCTTTCACGAATGCATGATTTCGTAGGGAGAGGTCTGGAGGAGTGCATGCAACATAATCATTATGTTCTACATGGGCTATGCCTGAGGGGTAAGTTGACATCCTCAGCATTCATACTGTTTCTATATGTAGCTGCTTCAGAAATCGAAATATGTTTCTCTTCGAGATATACAGTTTATCATGTAATAAGCAGTAGGGCCTATGACCATGCATGTTCAAACTTAGACGTTTACTACTAGTGTCTTGCAGTTTGGCAAGGGTAACTTTTTAATATTCACATTTCACTTAATCGTAAAAAGCACATTTTTAGACTTTTTTCTCAATGAATTTATTTTTTTCGTCCCATTCACTTTTTTTTTTTTTAGCAAAGTTTCCTGGAAAGACATATAATGAAACAACAGCAATAAGACAGAAAATAATTTAGAAAGCATGCTTGACATATTAACGAATGGGATGATAGTTCGAATCTGTTCACACTCCAATTCCATTTACCCCTTATACATTATGCATGTTTTGAGACCGGAACAGTTATATCTCCACAAATTCAGGACTGATCAGTTAAAAAAATGTTTGAGAATTGATGCATCACATAACGACTTTCATACATCCCAACATGGGTTTCAAATAACTGAGTTTCACTAAGAAAGTACAAGACCATAGACCATTATTATTATTACTATATAAATTTCAATCTAAAGCAGACCGTCAGGACTGCAAAGCCATGCTACATTACGTATATTGTTTCTGTGTCCTTTCAAGTTAAAGGAAATCTGTATTACTCACCACGTGATTACAGTGCATCATGAACATAACTCCTGACCTTGTATGCTCTGATATATACGATGATAGTATATATTTTTTCCATTTTTCACCCACTGCTCTGGCGGCCTCCTCAGTATGGCATTCAAAGGCAACGTCAACGCAGAAATTCTTCTTGGCATACTTAATCAAGCCGTGGATGATATCGAGGCCAAGCTCATTCTCTAAAGCTGAGGCGAAGTAGAGCACGAAACGGAACTCCTGAAATCGAAGAAGAAGTTTTTCCTTCAGGATGTCGTACTTTGCACGATCACGAGCAAATAAATTCTTGATATGCATCCCTGCAATATATTCCTGGAACAGTTTGTGGGGGAACGAAACACTTGACACATCGGAAAATGAAATGTTGACTTCACGCAGATCCTGCCTACTGAGGATATCTCTCTCTATTGTCAAGACCCCGACTCTGCAGCATGTTTCCATGGCAGCCCGGCACTTGCTGAATTGTTCTTCAGGAAATGAAAGATTCCTGTCCAATAGACCGTTCAGTGCTATTTCACCTATGTCTTGTATGGCCTTGTCAGCTGCCTTAATATGCTTGGTAACGCTCCTGTAATGTACAGCTTTAAGCATTTTTGATGCATAGTGTTCCTGCAGAAACAAGATCATCTCTCCAAAAATCCTTGAAAAAGTTTTCATTTTCTGCATTTCTTCTCGTCTCTCTTTACTAAGGTCCTTCCACATGAGGCAAAGCATCGCGCAGTAGATGGGAAATGGGGCCATGCTCGACCGGATGACATCATTTTCCTCCATGAAACTAATCAAGCTTTCTGCGAGAACGTCCCTCTCTCTAATACGAAAGTACCTCTTGATATACATTGCTAAATTTTCCTTATTGAATCCTTCGATGCTGATAAAAGTGTAAGCGTCAGCAAGATTCTTTTCCTCCATGAATTCATCCGTTCTCCATGGTCGTGTGGTCACAATTACCTTGCATGACTTATATTGCTCTAGTCCTAGAATGCGAATAACCTCATTGCTGCTCTTCCCTTCTATTATTTTCCCTTTAAACTCGTCAAGTCCATCAAATACAAGTAGAACTTTACTCGGACTCTTTGAGATATAGTCGTCCAACTGTCTAGGTGTTGCTGCATTTGAATCAGAAAGATATCTGTTCATAATACTACCAATACTTTCGTCATCGGTGACATCTTGTAGAGGAGTTACAAGCACCATGTCTACATCCTGGAGAATCCTTCCTTGGCACCAGTCCCAGGCGATCTTGGCGCAGAGCGTTGTTTTTCCAACACCTCCTTCACCCTGAATCAGAAGGCGCTTGGACAGTTTTCCATCGTTGCTTAAAATATCCTCGTACGATAGCGGGGTCTTTTGCATGTCCCTCAGATCTATTAAGCTCAAGTTTGTATAGATTTCATCCAAGTTAACACGTTCAATGAAGTCGAGTGGATCCACTGTAATCTTGCGTCGTGACAAACTATAATATTCCTTTAGCTCTTGTTTGCATTGCTGTACATGTTCCTTTGTAAGCGGGGTTGAGTATTGTGATGACCCTTGAAGAAACGAAAAAAACAGACAAATCAAATCTCCTTGCATACATATAAGTATTATGTGATATGTGAATAATAATATGGATGTTTAGGAATGCATAGATAAGATCAAATGTGACCCTGCACCTCAGAACAAACAAAAAGTCGCCAGACATGGATTTTTAGTTAAGACTTGATTCTAAAAGAGCAGACTCTAAGCTTTAAAATGATGTATAACTCAATTCAAATGGATTCTCCTAACCTATATAAATACTGGAAAGAAAGCACACACTCTGGAAAGTGTGAACTGAGAAAAGTGGCTCTGAAGTACAGGGTCTATTCAAGTGCTTAATCTTACTAAGCCGTGCTACCTGTGCCGTGAATGGGACAAAAACATGATGTTAACCGTTGTAGCACCAACAAGTAAGGGATTATCAGATTAAGCTGAAATTAAACATGGTTTATTACCACATTGTGACCATGATAAATATCAACTTTCAGAGCAGTAGCATCATCCTTTTAAAAGTTATTAGAGTTGAAAGTGAAGAGGGTGCAAAGGATTTTCAAGAAATGAAAGGGGCCTTTAAGAAAAACACAATACTCTACCAAAAAAGGGGTTGTAGAAAAACGGCTGAAAACCCTCTTTCCCATTCAATTTATGATCCCAAACTCAAGTATAATGTAGAAGAAGAATAGCTCTTTCAGAAAATATGGAAAACTCAAAATTGACCCGGTTCACCTATTTCACCTTTCTTGAGTCCTCACGTAAAATCAAGGGGTGCGACTTTTTTGTTTGTTTTGTGATGCACGGTCACAAATAATCAAATAATGATATCAAGAAATTGCAGACATAATAACCCATTACAAAAGGATTTGTGTAGTTTTCCATTAGTCGAGCACTTTGCAATAGCACAATTTCATTGATAATGAAGACCTGCTTGGGGAGGATGGGGGGGGGGGGAGTAAAGTGAAGAATAAATCAGATCAGAATGGATTCACAGAGATACATGTTTAAATTAACCCCCCAAAAAAAAATGGCTCTGGAGTATCTATGCTAATCCCTTCGAATAGCTGATAATACAATGAACGTCAAACATTTTAAGAACTATTCCAGTATTAGCAACGGATAACAAACTTATTACATACCTTCCAAAAGTGACTGGTCCTTGGTGTAGGGAATAATAAGGCATTACAAAGTCTACCGCTATATAGACTATCGAGCCAATGCATGCTCAACGTGGTTAAAAAAAAAAAAAAAAAAAAAAAATTGGAGGTACGATCGTATTTCTTTAATACTGATTATGCATAACACATTTGTGGTGCGGTGTATTCATTAGCTTTTCGTGTAAGGATTCGCAGAGAAACGCTGTTCAAAGCAGATTTTTTTTTCCCCATTATTTGGGACGTTTTCAAAATCTTGGGCAGAGGACAACGTATCAATCATTACCCTATGTACATGTTGAACATTCGCTGTTTGAACTTTTCACAAGCTGAATGTACGTTTCTTTCGCTCGCTGTCCAATTACGCCCAGTACATTAATGGAGCTGTGCCAAAACAATGCACAACAAATACTAGTACACGATAGCGTAAAACAAAACAAAACCGAATACTCAGCGTATTCCACCAGTCCTAACTTGTACGTTCAAAAGACGTTAGATGTGCTTGACGTTCTATAGCTTTAATACCGATAGAGTAACGAATGCGAACAAACACACATAGTAGTCTATGTAGTTACGCTCTGTTTGTTACAACCCCGCGGAGTACCAAGCCCAGTACCAAAACACAATCTTGAATTCGGGAATTATCGGATTCAGTTAAATCCTCCTGATATACAAGATACACGTTACTTGATGTAAATTTCTACTAAATCCACACCTTCCCTGTTGACTACACCCACTCCAGATCATGAAAATTAGATGTGCACGTCACATCAACCATTATTATGAAATATTTCCTTGTAAACTTCATTTTACAAATATTTTTTTCTAGTAGTTTGTTCTGAATATGCACATCAGGTCATTATTTTGTTATACTCTGAGAAAGTGTGTGTTCTGCGAGAAGGGACCAGATGACTTTGGAGGATAAAGTCCTCTTCCTCCTCGAAAAAAAAAAAAAAAGTATTTAGGGTCCGTCTCACGATCTCACGCATGACACCCATTGTTCTCACGAATCAGAACATAGCTTAAAGGATTAAAGTGATAGTTTCAACTGAAGGTATATTTCCCTTCTGTCTTTAAAATAAGTTAAAGATTGGCACGTAAGTATGCACCAGATCGCACCATAAGAGCTACAAATTGAAAAAGCTTCCTCCCCCGCTCGGGTCGCTTCGCTCCCTCGCTCGCGCTCGCGTCGAGACACCGAGTCATGAACATTTCACTTTTTTTGAACTTGACATCTCTGGCTGTATGACTCGTGGTTGTTGGTATCGTGATGTGCATCCTTTCAGAAGCGATTAATTTAATAGCCATCCACACTTTGGATTTTTTTTTTGAATTTCTATATCCTTCTTATTTGTGGCATAGATAAGTTGTAAAAATCATGCAGTTTCCCGTACCCATCATCAATTCTTCTTCCACATGAGGTCGCTCTCTGAGTCTCCTATGTGGTATCCGCCAGCAGGGATTCCAGCCACATCCTGTAATACACAAAATAAAAAATAAAAAATGTAAGGCTACATAAAAAAAATCTAATAGATTAACTTCATGATGAAGATATTTAGAAAAATTGAAAGTTCTAAGACAACCCCCCCCCAAAAAAAAAAAAATACACACACACACACACACACACACACACACACGCACACAAAGTATATCTGTTGCTTAACTCGCTATTTGGCATGGCCGTGATCAAAATTCTACGTTAAAGTGTCGAATCTAGCTTTAAAGTTAAGCGCTATAGTGTACTTTCGCACCTGTTTATGTCAATTGACCTCCAAGCATGCACAAACGGTGAAAATGGAATTTTGTTACAGAGGCTTATACCCTGTCACACTTTGCCGGATAGACCCACCGTACAAGAAACGAGCGATATTTTTTGCTTATCCGTTGTTAAAATTGTCAATCCGGTGAACAAAGTGTGAGATTTCCATTTTAGAGGGGCATACGCACAAGGTTTAGTGGCCGAACAAAACAAAGAAACAACACACCTGGGGCGATTGCGTACAGGATAGTGGAACGAGTGATCCCTGAGTTCACTCCAAAATTAGTGAAAATGAATATATCTTCATTAAAAATTCATTCCAATTTCACTCCACACTCACTCTTTTCTGTTATTCACTCCTTCAATGTTCAATGCAAAGAATGCAAAGAATAAAAACGTGTGTTTTTGCAGTTTTTCTGCAGCATTATTTTATAGAATAGTGTGATAAAATAGGTAAAGGCCCCTTTTCATTTCTTGAAAAATCTTTCATACATTATTCCACTTTTTCAACTGTGGTACATATAGCTTTACGAAGGATAGCGCTCCTGCCTTAAAGTTGATATTATTCATTGATACAATTATGTGCCTTACACTCAGTGTGAAAACATTCGCCGTATTCTGATAATCTTTTCATTGTGGCTGTAATAGAGATTAAAGATCTGTTTTGTCTCATTCATTGCACAGAGCACGGCAAGGTGAGCGATAAATTTACCCGAAACTTCAAATCCTGTTTTCTCAGTAAACGCTTTTCCTGGATATGTATTTCTTTTTTATCGTTCAGAAAAGCTAGGAATGTTAATTACTTTGTATTGTGTTATACATCATTTATCATTTTTTAGCTTGAAGTCTGCCCTCATCAAACATTAACTTGGTGCTTTAGTGAAGTACGGCACAAATATTGTCACACCTTTTCTGGGTAAGTAGTCCGGATGGTACATTTGCAAAAACTTTCCCACAAGAAGAATAAGAACGACTAGAATAATAGGTAGACCAATGACAAGTCCAAAAGTGAGTCTCAGATCACCTTGTTTCCCTGAAATTTTAAGTAAACACAGTCAAAGACAGTATTCAAGTGTTAACAATGTGGAAGACATGAATGTAAAGATAAAATTATATCATTTTAAAAAACATTTATTGTTTTGTGGTTCCAATTTAGAAAAGAAGTAGGTAGATAATTAAATGGGTATAACCTTGATACATTATAGATTGTGACATACTTGGCACAGTTAAGACTGTGATTGATTCCTAGCCAGAATAGATGCAGGGTTTCTTATATTATGAATGTCTATCTGACGTCTGATAGGAACGGTTCTATTTGATTTTATGACCAAACAATTATTATATCGAAACAATTTAACGAATAAGCAGTTGCATGTCACGAGGCCGACAACCACGAGTCCTACAGTCTACGAGTCATATCATAGCTCATGAGTTATACAGCCCATGAGCTGGACAAAAAGAACCGTACAACGGATGCTGTTCGTTATTCCGAATGTTCGCTATTCCGAAGGTTCGTAATTCCGAAGGTTTGTTAATCCGAAACACACAAATTTCCTATATCTAGAGGTTCGTTAATCCGAAAATGAAAAAGGCTTCGTTAATCCGCACATTTGTGGCGTTATTCCGAAGGTTCGTTATTCCGGAGATTCGTTAATGCGAAAATGAAATTCGGAATAACGAACCTTCGGAATACAATAACGAATCTTCGGACTAAAGAGCCTTCGGAATAACGAACCTTCGGAAAAACGAAAAAAAACAAAAAACAAAAAACGGTACAACATTAGGCAAACTTGGCCCCCGAGTTCGAGAAGAGGCAAGAGAGCTCCGAGACCGACTATCCCAATGATATAGCTCATGGGCCTTGTCTACCCTGTGTAGGACTTCTTTTTTTTTTTTTTGTCCTCAGGAGTGATACGTTAGGGCTCACATGCCTCCGGGTAGTAGAAATTTACTTTTGTGAGACCGGCCCATTAATGTCACTCGTTTTCTGAATACATCCCAATCATCGCGATCAATACGTATGTTTTATTGAAAATGTTTGCCCTCACCCCCGCAAAGAATACTAATAATAGCAAGAACAATATTGATGGACCTTCCCACAGTTGGACTCGTGAGCATTGTATGCCTATTGCCGGACTAAAGGGCCTTATTTGCCCAGCGTCGAGCTCATGGGCTGTATGGCTGGTGGGCTGTATACTAGTAACTCATTGACTTTTTTTTTTTCTCTCTCTCTCTCTCTCTCTCTCTCTCAATGTCGAACTCGTGGGTGTTGGTCTCGTGAGATCACCGCGATTTAACATCCCTAACCAAAGCCGAATCAACAACAACGAATGCTTTATCATAAACCAAATATCATTTGGAAACACAAAATTGGCAAAATTTCATCAAACCTGAGAGGTCTACGGGCAAAACGGTGATTTCTGAGGAGGAATTTCCATTCAGCGAGTCACCAGTAGCAATGCAGGTGAAGGTTTGCTCAGTCACTTGCTGGGCTAAAACAGTGATTGTCTCGAACCTCTCGTATGTGTCGTCAAATAGTGTTGTCTGTTGCGAAGCCACGGAATTAAGTCTCTTCCCCGATTTCTCCGCCCACAGCATGGAAATGTTAGGCTTGAAACCACTGACGACGCAGGTAAGGTTGAAGGAAGGAGTGTTGAAGGGAGTTTGGTATGTACATGGCCTTTGACGGAACTGACTAGTATCGACGCATTCCGGGATCTCGTGTTTTGATGCCAAAGCTTAGGACACAAGGAAAAAAAACAATATATACAGGCCTATTTTGATATTGTAACAAGTCTCTTTTATTTCAAAACTTCATTAAGCAGATACCTTCCCCTCTTCCTCCCCTATCTTCTTCTAGTTTTCATGTGGCACGGGTTGATACCAATAAGCTGACTATTGCTAATCACTTTGAAGAATCAAAAGAGGTGGATATTTTTCGCGTTCTGCCGTGAGTATATCCCTTTAAAGGTTTGTATTTTCAATTATTTTGAAAGAAGTGAAATTGGTTGTGACTCCTTCACAAACGAAACATGAATTTGCTTTAGCAAAGGGACAGTGTAATCGCCTTCGCAGTGTAGAGGGGGGGGGGGAGGGCGTGAACGATACGAGACAGACACCCACGAGTTATACAGCCCACGAGTCATATAGCCAATGAGTTCGACGCTAAGCAAACAAGGCCAACAAGACCGATACACTTAGCCGCGTGTTGTATCTGTCGAACTTGTCATGCTTGTGGGCTGTTTTTACCTAAAGTGTCGAACTCCTGGGCTTTACATGCCTAGTGTCGAACTCATGGGCTGTACGACTCGCTGGCCGTATGACTCAATGGGGTTTCTTTTTTTCGATGTCGGGCTCTTGTGCTATATGACTCGGGGGAGTTGGTCTCGTGGGATGACTTCGATTTAAACATATAACTCAGCTAGGCCATAGGGGTATACTGCTCGCTGGCCAGACGTAATGGTACTCGAACCCGAGCCATTCGATTGAAAAGCAGACGCGCTACCGACCACGCCACCATACCGCCCCAGCAAATATACCTTAAGCAATCGAAGCAGACATTACTCCTTTCATTAATCCAAATAGAACAGTGACATCATTATATTTCTATTCTATACATTAATCTTAAAATATTAAACAAGACATGAAATTGAAGTGTTGTATATTAGTCAAATTGTTACCGAATCGAATGTCGTGATTGGTACAGTCCATCAGTCTATCTTTACGTACCAGGATTATATCGCAACGAAATTCTGCCTGACGTAAAGCTCTAATTTTTTAAGATGTTGGAATATGCCGAATTAATGAGACTGACCACCATGATTGCTTCTGGACATGGATTCTTTACGTAGTCGTGTGTCTTTTTCTCCTACCCATACATCATGTGTAGACGGATCTCTTTGATTCACATGGTATGTCTATGCGTTGCAAAATCACTAACCTGGCAAATAGACTACTCCCAAATCAATAATGATTATAGTATCTTCACTATTAATGTATCGAAAAATACACTGTGTTAGATGATGTACCATTAATCACTCGTCTTTTATTATTTCACAATCCATTTAGATAACACGTTCACCGGAACGTTGCCTTGATTTCCCTTAATTTACTTGAAATATATTTCCCCATTAAATCCCGACCCAGTAAGAAAGCGTAGTACGAATGTATTTTGACAAAGTATATACTTACAGCTAACTGTCACTAGGGTAGAATTTGAGAAACTTTCATGATTTATCAGCATAACTTGGCAATGGTAGCGACCCTCGTCAGCAACCTTCAAGTCTGTGATGACGAGGCTGAAGTTTTTGTCGATGTCAAACCGTTCCTCCACGCTCACAAACATCCCATCGAAGTATCTAGCTTTGGTCAACGGCTGATGAGAGATGGTCTTCTTGTCCCAGACCACAGCGAGCGGCTCCCCCTCTATGTGACACTGTAATCTGATGTTTTCCCCTTTCCAACCCAGAACGTTTGGGGCAGTTCCCACCTTTGAGGCTAGACAATGAAAGTGTGAGTAAATCAAGGTTCCATTATTATACACACGCATATGGACACATGTAACAGTGTTTTACCTCGTTGCATGCATGTCATCTAGATGACGCCTTTTATGGCGCATAATGTACTTTAATCTGGGAATATCCACGGTTTTTTTTTTCTGTTTATTTTATACATGTGTAGAGAAAACGTTATTTTTTTTTACTTTGACCGTTTTACTTCGTAACTTTACACTGGCAGTGATTATTTTGCACATTCAGCCCCTTTATTTAAACAGTTAAATATTTTCGGAATTTTCATGATCTATCTTTATGTTATACAGCAATAATTGGATATCTGCATTTTCAGAATCTGTTACCTCCTGATATTTCTCAAATGTTTAGCGTAAATACCAGCATCCATCATCATGATACTCGTTACAGTAATTTATTTCATGTCTTTTAGGTTAATACAACTTTTGTTAAAAAATCTGTCTGTTTTAATCTCCCCGTTGTTTGGAATTCCTTGTCAAGTGACATACGCTGTCAAAAACATTTAAAGATATTAAACAAATCTCTAAGAAAGTATTTTTTTTTGACAAATACTGAACCATATCTTTTCTCTGCGCATTTTCATGATTATGATTGTTACACCATATGTTTTTGTTTTTGCTGTTTTGTTCTTGCCTCGAAATTGCGAAAATATCAGTGTGCCTCCATATTCTTGTACTCATACATACCTGAGAGAACTAATTTCATACAAGGCCTCAAGGCTTTTCTCTAGTTCTCTTTTTCATTTCTATGAACTGTTTGATATGGAAAATATGTAAATCTAACCTTGTTTGTCTGTATAACGTCATTTCAATCGTTTCTGTGTGTTTTGTAACCACCGATCTTTTTACTGGAATGAATAAACGAAACGAAAACATCACTGCGGGGTTTTTCTGCTTTTTTTCCAGCTTCAACGCAAACTAATGAGTAGTTCAAGATCTCTCTCATCACTTTCCTCTGAACATCAGCAATTACCAAAGGAGTTCCCAACAATCCAACGGGGCAAAATAGTAAAATTTGCATAGCACAATAAGAAAATCATCGCCCCTAATGGAATAATTTTCATGAATCTTGGCTCCCGATTATCCAAGTTGAATAATCTAATCGTCCAAATTTATTTTATAAGGTCACTGAACATGATGGATGCTTTTCATTTTGATCATGCAAATGAGCTGTAACTGTATAGAGGAAAGAATGATTTGGTTTAATTCTTTCTTTAACATCTAATTTGAGCGACGAAAATTGTTTAGTGCGTCTTTCTTAGAGGTGACACAATGACTCCATATTTAATATTCGATGTTATCTTATTCATCCTATTACTGTGCTATGCATAAAATGCGAACTAAAGCTTTTGAATATCCGTTATGACATGCGGGTATAGCCCAACCAAAATAAAGCATCAGGATTCATATTAACCAGTGTAATGAAATACACCCCGTGATGAAGAAAAATATGTGTATACATGTATATTAAATCTGAGCTGAATTATACATATAATATGATTATTAATTAATTCAATATTACAAAATCATTTTGGGAGTTGTATATTGTAGAGTTCTACTTATTGAAGAAAGGTTGAGATATATACCGGTACTGTTATCCCTCATGTACAGTAATATGGTCGCCAATAATAATGGTTCCCAAAATATAAAATTACTACATTTCGGCTAGTGTAAATTTCGTGATCTGTTACTATGTGGAGTAAATTGTTTGACCACAAATTTAGTAAAATTAGTGTGAATGTTGGCATTCGTTTCGTATTCTTTTGAAACTTGGGTTATATTCTGATTACATTAGAAATGGCTGTAATCCATGACCGTTGTGTATAGATCGTCACGAAAATATTCTTCATAAGCATAATTAGTGAGTACCGTAGGCCTACTATCAACATGCTTCCTTATGCTCTTGCTGTTGTTTTGTCATAGGCGACCTGTACTTTCTCCAACCACTCATCGCAGAAAAAAACAAACAAAGAAGCAAACAGAATAGTGAGTATACAGTGTATGAAAATGCCCAAATATGGTGTCATGAAAATGTCTATAAGACCATCAGCATTACTAGCTAATCAACCAGCTTCATTGCTCATGAATGAAGACAGTCACTCCTCCGTACTATCATATAAGTTAGGATTAGGATGAATGATCTTTGATATTTGTTCGTTCGGGTTATTTTAAAGAGACAAAGACTTGAAATCTTTCCGCCCAAAAATATGGCTAATACCGAATAATGACGACATGAAGACATGCACAATAGCTTTACAATTTGGATAGACTTGCGTAATGACGGTGACCAAAATTACCTGTAGAGCAGGTTATTGTACATATGTCATCGTGGTAAGGGCCAAAAGTAATCTCCGATAAAGTTCAGAATGTAGGGCCTACGTGTATGCTCAAGTATCATAATAGTCGTGAATAGCATGGAGATCATCTGTTGAAAACATGAGCTTTCATGGGAGGACATTGTCAAGGATTAATCGTTTTGGAGCTGTAACAAACAACGCACACGAAGGATTGATTTTGTAGTTTTGCCCACGAAGTGATATCAACCAGTTGAAAATTTACACATGATAATAAATTTTAACAAAGAAGTAGTATATAGGGCATAGGCAGGAATATCGTTTGAATTTTCGAGAAAGTTTAAAGAGGTTTTCCGGATGATTTTCATAATTTTACACCACGTAGTGCATAAATCGACAGCTCCATAAATAGATTCGTGGAATTTAATGTAGTCCTTGAGGAGATAAACCAATAAATTGAAAATCTTCAACAAGTTATACTGAACAGTTTTGAGACACGGAGCCTCACATACTTTAGAAATGTAGCAGTGTAATTCCATTACAAAACCTATTGCTCAACAAGATCACCTGTAAAGAATCCATGCATGCCTTCTTCTTTTGTTCAGCTTCCTTGAGCCCCAACACATGCTTTTTTTTTTTTATGGTGAGGCTGCCATGTCATCATCCTTGCTCATTGCAATTCGTCATGAATTTTGATAACATTCTCATTCCTGTTTCCAATCACTATAAATTCTGAAACTCTGTACCCATTTTAACTAATTTATAGTCGTTCAAATGTAAAAGCATAACAATCATCCAGTAGGTCCAATTCAATTGTGCGCAAAAACTAATTCAAATTTCATCAGCGCGGAATATTCATTATCTTAAGAATGGTGGCCATACTACAGACATTTGAATCAGAATGTAAGATGGTCTTCATCGAAATAATAATAAATAAAATAAATGTGTCCAGTCATCAGTGACTACTCTGTCAATTAAAAGATTAAAAGTCACAAACCAGACAGTACAAGTTAAACTTCACATCTTGACGTCCTTCCTGACGGCCATTACTTTGCAAGTCATCATTTCATGTCTTTTTGGCAAAATATAATCATTTGCCATATCTTTGCGTTCGCGTTAGAGTTATATCATTTAGACAGAATGATAACATCAATCTTAACATCCATGAAAACACCCTATGAGGCATACATTATTACGATATCTTATAGATTTATATTGTCAGATTGTAGCTGTCATTTTTGCACAATTTTGGCTTATTAATTTGACAAACTGTACATTTGAAAATACAAATCACTGGTGTTTAACCTTCGTCCACGAGTTGAATAATCCAAATTCGAATTCAGCTTCAAGATTCAGCAAAAAGGTACCACTGAAAAACAAAAAAACAAATCTACATTCTCTAGTTATCAAATGATGTTTGTTGTTGCTGTTGTTTTTAATGGACATGATAGCCGCCATTTTGAATATCGCGAAAACCCTCAAGGAATTTAAGACAATGGGAGAGTTGAAACAACTAGATGCGGATTCAGTGCCCTCGAAATATGATAAAAAATACATATTTTTATTCTCGATTTTTTTTCTCCTCTATATGGAAAACATAGAAATTTTTGTTTCAGTTGGCCATTCTTGGGGCCATTTTGAATATCCCCAAACCGTCAAGAATGCAAGATTCGTCTCACCAGGATTCAGATTCAGAATCCTAGAAGTATGGTGAAATCTTTTTTCTTTCTTTTCTTTTCTTTTTTTTTTTACCATAATAGGGAATTTGATATGTATTGGAATTCCTGATTTCCGCGATCAATTTGGCTGCTATTTTTGATACCTCAAAACCCTCACAGTACAGAAGCTGCATCCTCCAGATTTAGCATTTTCCAAATAATCATAAAAATGCCTGTTACCGATAATGATGCTCAAAGGCATTTGTTAAGCGTCATATCCGTTATTAGTGAAGGTAAAGCTGTTATTATCTACCTGGTAACAGACGGTAATTTGCATTTGATTTAACATAGAATTCATCAAATATTATATCAGTTCTGTAAAGATTGTTAGTGGTCAAGTGAAACTGCAATCATGGATTTAAGAGTGCTTTGATTATATAAGGTACTTTGATGTAATCAGACATAAGATTGACGTGCCTTTTAACAACGCAAGGTAACTTGCAGATAATGCAAATGAAAATCAGGGGCCCGTTGCATAAAACTTAACGTTGAATTTCAATGGTAACTACGGTCAAAATTAGGCATCACAGCCAATCAGCATCAAGGATTATAAAATTTACCGCTAATTTGAAGACTTACCGCTAGAAAGGAGCGGTAAGTCCAGCGGTAAGGGTTTTATGCAACAGGGCCCAGATGATTTAAGAGGAGAATAATTGTATTGTACAGACCCTGAAAAATAGGTTAAAGTATTTTCTGTCTTCCAATCTGAAAGCTAGAAATGCAATGTTGTTTGAAACGTTATTACATCTATCACGGTGGGGGCTAATTTTTGTATTGTGCAATTTTTACCATTTTGCCACACTAGCTTTCTTAGGACTTTTAGTATCATGTTTACGAAACCATACGAGTTGCACAGCGCTGGAATTCCTACTGTGTTGCAATTTATGGTGGGTGAAACCTTATTTTGACTGAACTAAAATGTGTTCAGTAGACTTACCTGTTGCACGAGGGTAACGGATCATATAAGCAGTCAATGTCAGAAGCAGAATTAGATCGTATCTTGTGTCCATCACAGCTACTCCAAGACTGAAACATTTGGCATAAAATAAGGGGACACGATGTTCTGCAAACCTTTCAAATGATCACTATTATCAGTTTTCTATAGTCGAGCACACCCCACATGCAATGCGGCCTTGTGAGATGATGGAAGTATTAGTTCTTGATCTTCTTTTTCTTTCAGAAAAAGTGCGTTAAAGCAATTATGTCGCTCCACCACGTAACATACCTGTTTGCTCACTATAATTGTCGGATGTTACTCATAGATATCAGATTATACGCGGCATAAACCATTACGGGTAGATTGCTCCTTAATAGAATACATAGACCAATACTTAATGACAGAAAAGGATTTTGTCTGTTTACTCATTCAACAATGCTTCATGACCACTAATGATAATCGCGATTGACGCACAGTACGACAGATTCATTTTTACTCCTATGTTTTATTTCTCCATGGTCAAAGGTCAACCAATAATGTAATTGCACGAGGGCTAAGGCGACAGGAATGCATACAGTATAGAGTGTATGGCATAGCATGCATTAGTTGTTAGGATGACTTAAAGTGTACAACAAATTTTATGCGCTATAAATTGTAGCGTATATATATATATATATATATATATATATATATTGTCTCAGATTCCTGAGTATACCTGCCAAAGTCATGAATGAACATTGATTCACCTGCAATGGACGGTTGTCATATCCATCAAGTGATACTGCACCCATCAGAAGACCAACGTCACAGCATACAAAACTGACACTGCGTTTCCTCCCCATTGTACCAAGTGTGAATTCGTTTCGAAAAAAGATGCAAAGACTGAGGGTCCCAAAGCAAGATATGCTTCAGTCCTCATGGATAAGATTAATGGACACCCTAGTATGTCAGTAATGTCATTTCAGACATGAGTAATCTTCACTGGTTCTTTTTGTGTTAATTTTCCCCGTATACAAGTCTTTCTTTGTTTCTTTGTAGATTTTATTTAGTCACGGGGTTAAAAGTCTTCAATCAGTCAAGATGCTGTTTTTCAGAGAGGCCGTGGAGCACAGAAACGAAACAAAATCAATTCCAACGTAGAAGTAATACAAATATGAACAAAGAAACAAAGCGTAACAAACCAAAGCAAAGAATGAACGTACTATGAAAAGCAAAATAGAAAAAAAAAATAACAATAGTCATTTAGGGCGTTTGTATTCTTCAGCAGTTAAAACAAACACTGCAATATCAACTCGGACTACATGTATAGGTATCTACGACTGACTTGAGCTAATACAGGTGTATTCAAAAGAGTTAGACTGCAGCCTTATCTTTTTATTTTGATGCATTGTTTTGCAACTTCCAACATTGTGACTTTACGTGCCCTGTCTAACTGTTGTTACAATGAAAACATTTGATGACATATGTACATGTACTTGTACTGGACCCTATAGCTTTGTCAGATTCAGGCTTTGGTGCCAATGAAGTTTCTGAACTAGCATTCTTCGGATTGAGAATTCCTGAGAAATGGTCTCAACATGTGTCTGGCCTGGTTTGCGGTACGAATTTCTTAACTAGTGTCTGTATGCCTCTGCACCAACTCAAATGCATTCAACACTGCCTTCTTCACTGTAGCATAATCACGTTATTGCTCTTTGGAAAGAGATGAGTGTACATCGGCTGCTTTGCCAACAAACACACTTTGCACTTTGCACACGCCAAAACTCCTGTGGCCACTGGCGTAGCCAGGGGGGGGGGGGGGGGGGCGATGGGGGCGGTCGCCCCCCCCCCCCTAAGATTTGGACCGGGGATTTGCGAGGCGGAAAAAAAATGCGTGTTCACTGTATGCATGCACATGAAGCGGGTCTCCTTTTCAACCTTTCATCAAATAAGATCATAATTTTTTTAATATTTCACTCAAAGTGTGCACCAGATCGTTGAATTTCAGTTCAAAATATGCAAAATCTCTCGTGCTTGGGAGGGGGATACCCCCCTCCCAGACCCTCCCCCTCTCTGCCTCTTTCCCTAGCCTTAGTACACTTTTTAGATTTACAAAAAAATTATGAAAAATTCTGAGTGCACATGACTTATCACCTATATTCCGAAACTCAATGTTCCCTCATGTACAAGGGGAATTTCCCCTTTTTATCGACCCTTTCCTCCCTAAGCCCCCCCCCCCCACATCATTTTTTTTTAATGAGTTCCCATATATTCCATCAAATATGCGTATACGAGATATCTCAATCAACCTTAAAAAAGGCAAAAGCTCCATCGTACGGGAAGGGTGGAGATAACACTCACCCACGCCTTCTTCCTGCATGTAGACTGTGGCTACACTTTGAACATAAACAGTTTTCCAAATATAACACAAAATGTGTGCACCAAAACGTTTAACTGCAATCAGAAAATTATATAGAATCTCCTTCCACAGACTTGCTACACTTCTCTCCTGATTGAAAAATTTCCAGAGATTCCAAGTGTACGCCAGATTGTTGATTTTTCAGTTCTGTAAGCTTAAAATTGAAAAAAAAAGGCCTTGAACATGGGAGAGGTATCTTGCAACCATTCCATTGCTTGTTACCCACTGTAGACCTAGTACATTTTTGAGAATGACAATTTCCGAATTTTCCACAAAAAGTGTGCTCTAGATCGCTTTATTTCAATTCTTAAAACGCAAAAGCTCCGCCGAGCTGGAGGGGGAATCCCCCTTCCCCTAAGCTCTTCCTCACTAGACTTTATACATATACACACAGATGATGCACATTCGGAATAAGAGTTAAATTCCGTGATTTTAACACTTCGATGAAAAAGTATTGCACCAAAAATTTGCACCAGATCGCTGAATTTAAGGTCTGAAAATGCGAAATCACCTTCGTTTGGGAGGGAAAATGTTCCTTGTGTGCATGCTTTTTCTGTTTGATTGCTGAACAGACAGCGTTCATGATATTCAGTGTAAGAATTAATACAAGACGTTTATTTAAATAATACCATTTTATAGCCATAATGTTCAATAATAATCGACATGAAAATATATTGCTACTTTAAACAAGTGGGACTGTTTCAAGTCGATATATAAACACGCAAAAACATGCATCAAATTGCACAAACATCAAAATGCAAAAAGTTCTCACCGTGGGTTGGGGGACACCCCCCTCCCACACCCTCCCCTTCCCCCTCGCTCGCTCCGCTCGCTCGGGCTCAGTCGCGTTCATGATATTAAGAGTAAGAATTAATACAAAACGTTAATTCTAATTGATACCATTTTATATATATTATTGGCAAATTGTGCAATAATAATCTACACTAGAATATACTGCAACCTTAAACAAGTTGGACTGTTTCAACTCGTTAAAACATTCAAAAACATGCATCAATTTGCACCATTTGCAACATCAAAATGCAAAAAGATCTCACCATGGGAGGGGGACACCCCCTCAAACACCCTCCCTTCCCCCTCGCTCGCTCCGCTCGCTCGGGTTCAATCGCGTTCATGATATTCAGTGAAAAGTATTAATACAAGAAGTGTATTTAAATCATAGGAAAATTGTTCAATAATAATCTATATCAAAATATACTGCTATCTTAAACAAGTGGGACTGTTTTACGTCGATAAAGCGCGCAAAAGCCTGCATCAAATTGCACCATTTACAACATCAAAATGCAAAAAGTTCTCACGTGGGAGGGGGGACACCCCCCTCCCACACCCCCTCCCCCTCCCTCCCTCGCTCCGCTCGCTCGGGTTCAGTCGCGTTCATGATATTCAGTGTAAGAATTAATACATGACATTTATTTTAATGATACCATATTATAGCCAAATTGTTCAATGATAATCGACATGAAAATATGTTGATACCTTAAACAAGTGGGACTGTTTCAATTCGATAACACGCGCAAAAACATGCATCAAATCGCACCATTTACAACATCAAAATGCAAAAAGTTCTCGCTCCGCTCGCTCGGGCTCGGTCGCTTCGCTCCCTCGCAGACCAACCGCCCCCCCCCCCCCAACATCAAATCCTGGCTACGCCGTTGCCTGTGGCCAGTTGAAACTGTCAGCCACCTTCTCACAAATGACACAAAATAGGCCTATGCATCGACTTTTTTTTTCTTTAAACTTTGGCACCAATCGAATGTTCCTGGCCAAATCATATTCGAGGGAAGCCCTTTCAACATTTCCAACAGTCTGTGCATGAGCCGATTCCATCTTCACGCAATTTCAGTTGGTGTTCCATTTCCCTTTCAAGTTTCTTAATTTCTATTCTTTCCTTCATTTCGGATAGTTGCGCTTAGAAGCATCAGTATGAAGCGCTATGTACAAGTATTCATTATCATTATCACTTCCATTTCTCTAGCTCTTTGCTCTTTTTCTATTTTTAATCTCATCTTCTCTTTCTCCATTTCCAATTCTCTCTCTTTCATTTGCAATTTAGCAAGCTCAAGCTGTGTTTGATCTGAAATTTGAGCGTGATCTGGAGTGTCAGTTTCTTCTTTGGGCTCCATGTGACCAGCTACTAAAGTCAAGAATCTCTGCCTTTCTTGCACCCTGTAGAACATCTACATTTAAATGCTGTGCAAAGCAGTCAAATCACATTTGCGTAACCTTTGCAATTTTTGAGGGACAAATATCTCCTCTGAACAAATGCCTGAGCATTAAAGGTACTGATTGACATTGTGAACACGTATTGCATGCAATATACACTTGAAAAATCAAGTCAACTGGCGTTTTGATTCTACCAATGTTCTGAATTCCGGAACGTTCCCAATTCTGAATTTTGGCTTAAATTCACTTCCCCGACAAAAGCCCCCAATTTTGCAACGACCAAAATCACATGAATGATGAGAATGATCACACAAAATAACCAATATATTATTGATTATCAGGCGATTTAACCAACAGAAATATTGCCGGTACTCGTAATGATTGTTCACAATAGTACAATATTGATCAATAGAAACAATTACAAATCGATACATGCAGTACAGTCAAATCTGAAATCACAAGGTCCATGTAATCTCCTGGAAATGTTCAAAGATGATGTTCGATCGATGCACAGATGAATGATCCGTGATGCACCTATAAATGATTCCTCCGACGTACATCGATAAACACAGGTTGCTGTAATCCAAGGTAAATTCCACAGTATAAATCCACAGCTACACGTGCAGAATCTAGACGTTATGACGATCATGTCCAGTCGATGCGTGAATGATAATCCAGCAAATAATATCCAGCTAGGAATCCAGCCCGTCGCAGCTTTGACGTAGCAATGTCCATTGGCAAAAAATGGAGTCTATCTCCAATGTAAGCAAATTGATTCTCTGCAGGCAAATTGTCTCCCAGGCCTTATCTCCACAACTATAGCAGGTCAGCAGGTAACAGGACTGATTATGGCAAGTCGCTTTCAGAGCCAGAAGTGACGTAACTCTCAGAGCACAAGTGTTGGGTACTCTCCCTACTTCAGAATTTCTGTGGCTTACATAGGTCCATTCACCCATTCTTAAATGTTCTGTATTTCATTTTGCTCCAACCTGGGGCTATACAGTTTGTAGATACTTGTGAGTTCAGGACAGTTCCAGAAATCCTAGCTGACTCACGGTGTAACTATGCACATAACTACCAATCACATTGGGTTACAAGGATATTGTATGGATTGCATTACATCATCCCTAGAAATAACTACCAAACATTTAAGGATAGTACAGTGATTCACTCATGTAGGCACTTCCTAGATCATTCTAGATTGGGTGAGCTTTATTGTATTTCCTATCACATGCATGTGGTGTAGCTATACCAAAGAGAAAGTTCTCTACTTATCTGGTCAACCTGAATACATACACGCATTGAAGCAACGATGCATACAGTACATCATACATATATATCTACTAGGAGGTACATTGATGACAAACGGGATTGTCTGAGTTTGGTCAGAATTGCCAATGTTGTTGTTGTTTTTTTCTCTCCCTCTCTCTCTTCATGCGGTGCCCCTATAATGGGCATTTGGCTGTAAGTAGAGAGTATTTTGAAAGGAACCTTGCCGACTATGATCGGTTAGCAAAATTAAAAAGAAATGGTTGGCTTGATTTGACAAGTTTTGTTTTGGGTCTTTATATTATTATTACATTCGTATTTATTTACGCTTCGATATGTGTTTTCTGTACACTAGTATTCACTTGTAAAAAGTCCTAATATTACCAACTACAGTGTACAAGGTTAAAGTGAATTTTGTTCTGTGTTCTAGAATCTTGACGTCACAGCGTTTCTTGCTCGAATGAATTGTTCTACAATGTTCTTGAAGTTCATGTCTTGCTAACTAATTGAGCAAGTAGTCGCATATTAAATATGAATAATGCATCTAAAGCGGAATAATTAGCAAGGGCAACTAACAGATACCACATAAAAGAAGTAAGCATGATTGCAAATCAATCAGCAATAACAGATATTGATACCCAAATATTCCTTTTTGCAACTTATCATAATAAAGCAAGATTCGATTTGCTCAAAGAACCAGCAGTATGCATTACTGTACATATTGGTTCCTATATAGACTTATGCTGCTAAATGCTCATATCACCTTCAATAAACAAGAAATGAAAATTAGAGAAGGAAGAGTGAAGAGAGAGAGAGGGGGGGGGGGAGGTATATCCACCAATATAGAATACTATATTCACGAGTGTTTACTCCACAATGCAGTCACACACAACAGTACGTCACTGATCAAGATGTTGTGAAAGCACCATTGAACATACATATCCAAACTGTCAAGTTTATCTGTCAACCAGCTTATTCAACAAGTTCTTCCTATTTGCTAACTCAACTTAAAGGGATAGTGCAGTATTGGTGGAGATGAGAATTGGGCTTTAAAATTTTTGCGAGATACCAAGAAAGCACTTATGATATAGTACAGAGCATACCATTTTAAGGGGAATTCAAAGTTTATTTGATGAAAATCGGGTTTGGAATGACTGCAACATCCAAAAACAAAGTAAAACACAGAGATCGAAATAAAGTGTGGGTCCCACACTTTATTAGAATCGCTCTTTTTTGGCTATCTCAGCCATTTGAAAACCAATTTTCATCAAATAAACGTTGAATTCGTCATAGAATTACATGCTCTTTCATATTTCAGAAGAGGTTTCTCATCTCACGAAAAAATGTGAGAAACCTGAAATTAGGTCTCAACCAAAACTGTACGATCCCTTTAAAGTCCACTCACATAATGTAGGAGCTTGATTACAATGCCATATCAACCAATACGTAACTGAGGCAGGTTTGAGCCATGCGTTTCAGTTATCAGATATAAACGAAAATGAAAATCTCATGATGTGCCCATGCACATTTTTATCACTCTGTCCAACATGAAAGAAAACACCTATTTCAACTCAATTTGGAACAATGTAATCACGTATCTTCATCGCCAGTAGCAGCTCATAGATAACCCTAACACTATAATTATGGACAACAACCAGGCCTAGACTTGAACTAGACTTCACAGATTAAGTTTGACAAATAAAATAACTTACTCCTGCCGGAGACGAAGATAGTTGACTATCAAATGCTCTGCTTCGCAATATCTACGTGGTTCTTGTCGGCAAAGGTTTCAATATGAGGTGAGTAGAGGAAAACGTCTTTATTTATTGGGTATATTCAAAAGACCCTTTCCACAGATACATTTTAACTTTAATTTCGATACACCGACGCACAGTTCTTCATCACTTTTATTGCCACTTTAAAACCATAAATGTAATAACAAACCCTAAATATAACACTTCTTAATGCTAAAAGTAATAATCTAATTCACTATCATCGCCACAAGTGTTTTGTTGTTTGTTTGTTTTTTGATTTTTTTTTTCATTCCCTCCCGTTCCTTTCTTTGATAATGATATTGCATACATTCATTAAAGCGTATACCTTACCCCCAAAATAGGCATGCTGCAGCATTTGTTCTCTCTTGCACTGTCACCTGCACACACGACGCACTGTCACTCGCACACACCTACACTTTTTTGTCTACTATACCATGCAGCAGTCAATGGTGCTGCGTGCTGTTTTTTTTTTTCTTGTTTTAAAGCGCCAAGTCACTATTTTTCTTTTCTTTTTTTTTTCTGTAGCAAAATGTGTTTTGTGTATTAAGATTAAGAGTTTTATGAGTACATATATAATTGGTGTTGTATTACATTGGTATCACATATTCAGATAGGGCCTCATCCACGTCAAGCTCTGCTTATGATGACGGCCCCCTGTATTGATTTCTCCTTTGTTTATAGATACAGTATGCCTTAATATGTTATTTTGATTCATAATTATGCCACTTCAGACTGAATGTTGTTACGCAAATGATTTTTCTCTGTATTGATTTGTATGTATCTGTATCATTTTGTTTTCATTTGCAATTGTATTCGGAGAAAGAAAATGCAGAAATAAACCAAACAAACAAACAACAAACATGAAACTGCCATTTTCAAATTCATAGAATTTGGCGTAATCGATCTGCACACTCCGTCAGGTCATGTCTTTGTGTCCCCCCCCCCCCCCAACCATAAAGAAAGCAACTAATAATTTATTAAAAAAAAAAAAAAACGGTTCAACATCCTCTGCATAAAGATGATAGAAATTTGGAAATTATTGACCCTTAGATAGGTTGAGGCATTACACTCCAGGCGTTAAAGGTTAGCGACTTACGGCAAAATAAGGTTTTGTACCAACTTAGTGAATTTCTTCTCAAGAAATATAATTTTACCTTTACTATTTTCTGTAAGTCTCCTAAGCTGTATTTACAGAATGAAGGCTTCAACCTTCACAGCGATCATGGCTGAGATTGTGCAAAAATTAGTCCAATACTTCAATATCTAGTATTCTCATTGACAACGATCCTATATTTGAAATTTGTTAAGGTTATTGAATAAAACGTATTGGTCAGTAATTGCTTTTAATTGGCAAGTTTGTGTGTGTGTGTGTGTGTTTTAATAACGAGTTCTGCTATAACCAGCACATTACAAAGGTAAAGGTCATGATGGAGTGATTTTTATCATGATTTTTTTTTTTCTGTTGCGAGTTTTTCATATATCTCGTGGATCACCATTAGATTAGATTAAAAATGAGGAAAAGATATAAAAGTGTGCTATGATTTCTTTTTTTTTTCTCAGTGATGACGTGTTATAGGGCGAGTTCAATTCAATTCAATTCAATTCAATTTTATTTCCATTTCCATTTCCATTGAATAAACAATAAACAATTTCAAGGAAAACGTACAAGTGGTCACGAGTAACAACAGAATTTCGTTTCTAGGGTATATACCTAATACAAAGATTAGAATGGAAATGGAGGGTCCCACTTAAAAAGCAAAGCTTGTAGGGTATGGGACCCTCAAAAAATACGTACACAAAGTCAAAGAAACCAATGTCAACTGACATGAAATTAACTTAGGAAGGGGAAAAAAAGAAGAAAAAAAAGAAAGAAAAAGAACAAAAAAGGGGGAAATGAGACTATGGTACAACACACGCCATCGTGGACACAAGCATACTGTACTTCATGATGAAAATGCAATAACAAAACAATGCAACGCTCCCTGGTTTGAAATTGCGATTGATTGGGTGCATATGCCGGTATGAATGCATAGGAATGGATATAAAAAAAAAAGAGAAAGAGAATAGACTCACTGTTACTGGTACAATAAAAGAAATATCTGAGGTAAACTTATGTTAGACAGATTGTTTTCCATAAAAGATGATTTCTGTGTGATATCTTAATACTTGTAAAAACAAGCAAACAAACAAACAAACAACCGACTTGATTGAGAGAATGAAACCGAACCTAATTTGGTTGTCAGTTGCACTGACAGAGGCCTGAGACAGCTGAGACTAAGATGTAACAAGCTAGTGTTATCACTTTTCTATTTCGTACCCCTAAGGAAATACGACAGACTACAGAATGATAAGGCTTAATTCTTAAAAAAAGCATGATGTGGTAAATACTGTTGATGGGCAATCTTTGTTTTGCTTTATTATGAGTAAGTGTCATAAATGTACTCTTTGTGTGATGCGATTTTAAAATAGTTTTTTTTTTTACATCTCTGCTGTACATCTGTATTTTTTTATGTGCAGTCCTACAATTTTGTCGGCTTTCGATATTACACAGATAAAATAAGAACAGAACACATATGAAAATGTGTGTTGTTATTCTATTCATCTGTGTTTTCCGTTTTACATGACAATAACACTCAAACTCCACTGTTTCACACTCTGGAGACGTGAGTTGTAAGTATATGCATACGAAAATTATTTTGGCCATAGTATGGTAATGCTGTAAATTTTCACACTACCCAATGTCCATTCATACTGAAATTGAACAAATTGTTACTAAACATTTCAAAGGACAGCAAATGCAAGTTCAAAACAAAACTATATAGCTTAACAATGAGTTTTTACTGCACATTGTACATTTAGACGCATGCTCCAGATCTGGAAGATCTGGGTTGTTGTTGTTTTTTTTTTGGGGGGGGGGGATGGGGGAGAACAAACAGAAATAAATAACTCACAACCAACAGAGTCGGAGGTTCAGTTTTCAAAGAGCATGGTTTTAAAAAAAAAAATCTTCAAATTCACAGATGTTTAAGGAGACAGAGAAACCAAAGTTTGACCATTTAATTTGTTCTCTTCTCTTTTCATAGATACAACTTCAGATGTCTGCATCGGAACACACATAAGTGCATACAAATATTCAACTGCAATTTAACAAATTGAAGAAAAATCCACTTTTACACCAAATATTCAAACATTTGATATTCACATCTTTATTATACTGAAGTACAGCGTATGACAGTGTGCTATAGTATCTCACCTTCAAGCAATGACATAAAATATGATGTCACAATAGATATCACACATAAGCAAATGAGCTGAAGTTTTTAACGTTTTCAGTGAACACACAGTGTTATGCAAGTCATTACAAAGATTATGGGTCTTATTTGCATGCATCTAATGTAGAGTGTGTTACGTATATATATATAAAGAAGGTTGAGAAAATCAGGGTTAATAATCAAAGCGTACTAGCTGATATTCGATTCATATGCAGGCATTAAAAACTAGTAACAAATATATACCTCTACAACAAGTATACGGCATGTCTTATCAACAACAAAAACAGGTATTTGTATTTGACACGGTTCAATTTGTTTATGTTATCTTTTTTTCGCGAGACTAATTTTACCACAAGTCTCATACTTTCATATTTTGATAGTTTTTAAAGCAGATCACCTTTTAAAAGCGCAGTGTATTCTGAACTTTTATTCTGAAACGTGTCATGAAATAATAAAAAAAAAACGTTTACCAATAATGTGTGAAACACGTCATACGAAATTAATTACGCTTTAAGCCTTTCTATCGCACACGTGTAAAGTTGCGAGAAAAAAAGAAAGAGAGAGAGAGAGAGAGAGAGATCTTTATTTTAGTGACTCCACTTTGACATCATTCATTTAAACCAGTACCGGAAATCATCTTACTTTTCATTCAGGTGGGGTCATTGGCATTCATAATTTGGATAATTTAGCATTGTTGATAACAATGTTCACATTTCTGACATTCTCAATAACACACACATACAACAGATGTTATGCCTTTGGCACGGTATTCGACTCTGCCAATCTTGATAAAACATTTTCCAGATAATTACAAAGAGAAAGGTTAAACTTCAGTCTGTATTCTCAACCACACCAGTGTTATTGATAGCATGAATATCTATACTCGAAAAGAAAGTTTCCACGTACAAACTTGACTTGTCAGCAATGTACTGAGTGTCATGTGTCA
Source organism: Diadema setosum (assembly GCF_964275005.1). Lineage (NCBI taxonomy): Eukaryota > Metazoa > Echinodermata > Echinoidea > Diadematoida > Diadematidae > Diadema > Diadema setosum. The sequence goes on from NC_092701.1 coordinate 5,669,695, forward strand.
CAACTACGTAAGCGGGTATTTACAACATTTACCAGTTCGGGGAAAAAGTTATCCACTATTGAAAAGATGGCAATCTACATCAATCTTCCCGCCCCATGTCATATCAGAATAACTATGTAATTTAATATATAATATAATAGCTTATTTGTATCCAATGCATGAAATTATATTGTATAGTAACAGTATACAGCTGTACAGTAAATGAACTCTATTTTGTGATTCATATTTGCTTATATTAGTATTTACTCTCCACTTCTCAGTAACTACGTGTCTGGATGTCTTGTTGGAAAGGAAATTAATGCCTTAGTCCAACTGCCAAATTCACCATTATTTAGAAATAATGTTAACAGGTAAGTTGACAATATAGCAAATACAAATTCATATGATAAAATGAGTCTTGAATGCATAATGAATATGTTTCATATATATTAAATTTCAAATGGATATGAAAGCATTTTGTCCACTACAACTGTATCATAATTCAGTGTCAGAGGTATGGTACTGATCTTGGAAAAACCCGAAAAGAGAATTCCCCACTAATATGGAATTCCTTATTCGCGAGTATCGAATATTAGCATGAAAATTTTATTACAAATTGCCAACTGTTATTCATAAGGACATTTTGCATGTTCGTAGATGTATGGATAAGTCTAATTGTGATAAGTTTATCTTGATCGAAATGAGAAGAATCAAGCTAATTACAAATTATGTATTTGCCTTTCACACGTGAGCAATCGTTTGACTTGATGTTCTATGCGTATTACATACTTTCCAGTACTTAACATCATAATATCCAACGTTGATTATTTTAAACCACCAACACCTTCGACAGACACACATAATATCGATGAAGCTTTGTTGCTAAAAAGCATTTTTAATTTTCATCACAGCAAATTCGTTTATGAATGACATGTTTTCAGAGTTCATCTGAAAATAAACCAGGAGGGAACCCTTAATGATCTTTGGTCTCATGACCTTCTATTCATTACATACTACAAAATTATGTACCAGTAAGATCCAATGTCAAATGTCACACAAGTTAATCATTCTGCCCATGATGTATGGAAATGAAAAATCAAATAATCCGAAATTTCAATGAAATCTCCAACATCGTAATGCTCGGATTAGTATGCATTTGCCTAGCTAGACTTTCACAAGAAACTTTAAACTGCTTATTTTGTTTTATTTATTTATTTATTTATCTATTTATTTATCTATTTATTAAGTCTTCTTTAAAAGCAGGGTAATCCCATTCAGTGGCACAAAAGGGCTGCTTTACAAAGGAGCCCTGCGTTGATATACATTACATTACATGTGCACACAATATAAAACAACTACAAAACAAACATAGATATGATACAGTTAAAGAACGATCAGTTCGTAAGAGCATAAACACAAAAGAAAGAACATAACACAAGCGGAGAAAATAGATATCTGAATAATTCATATCTAGTGCAAAGGGTGAGCATCTCCATCAAACCTTGAGAGCTCTCATGTATGTCTTTTTTTTTAATCACCCAAATACAGTGCCTTGTTGTTGGCGCTTACATTCTCGCCTCCCTTCTCCTTTTATATTCCACTTCATTCTTTTCTTTCCCTATTATACTCTTTGTCAAATATCCCCTGTTCGTGTCATTCTCTTCTTTCTCCCTCACCATATACTTTATATCCCATTTCCATTGTTTTCCTCCACCTCTTTCCTGGTTCATCAGCTCCGTGAGAACTTCGTGGCTCATCTTTATGCCATTTGGGCTGGGTTAATTTTCCTTTGATGCCTTGACTTCTTTTCTCTTGCCTTGCCTTCTCATTTTCTATTGGTACGTTTGTCTACTTGCCCTTCCTCGTCCTCCGATCGCCTTGCTTCTCCATGTGTTTTATTAACCTTCTTGGCTGCTACTTTCACTGTGGCTCTATTTGAAAGGGAAAAAATGAACATAGTAATAAATACATAAAACATGTTAACAGGTCATCAGGTCATGCGCAGTACAAAAAAAAAAATGGTGCTACAGGCCAAGTCCCTTCTCCAGCTAAAGATATATTACTGGCCTTCTTCAAGGCCTACATTCGATACTATTTAGCATATTGGAAGTATGTCAATGCCCTTTCCATTGTTGACTGAAGATTCGCTGGAGAGCAGCCCCTTAAGCGACTCTTCAGCGTTTATCCGATGGTCTACGTCTAATGGAATGTCTATTAACCCCGCTAAGTGTGAGAGTATGCACGTCTGTTTCATGAAAAATCCCCCAACCCATGGCCACTGGAAATTGACCAAGAACCGCTAATGCAATCCACGTCTGTGAAATTGCTGGGAGTCCACATTCGTCATGATCTAAAGTGGCAAAGTCATGTTGATTTTATGATTAAGCGAGCCAACGGACGGATTTATCTCACTAGGACTTTCAAAGGTTACGGACTGTCAATTGAGGATCTCTGCACCATCAACATTGGTTTCATCAGACCCCTTGTAAAGTATACGTGCCCAGTTTGTAATGGTGGCTTAACTAAAGAACATGTTTACTGTTTAGAAAGGGTACAGAAAAGGAGTCTGAAAATAATCTTAGAAACGAATTATCAATCATACGAGACAGCTCTGACTCTTCTGAACTTGACGTCCTTGGCTGACAGAAGGAAACAATTTTGTCTGACGTTTGCTGAGAAAATGGTTTCAAGTGATAAGGTTTACTACCTCATACCCCCATGTAAGAGCATTAGTAATCTACGCAAATCAAATGTCAGAGAACAATTAAAATGCAAACCTAAGCGATTCCGCAACAGTTCAGTACCGTATTTCATTGATTTGTTGAATCCACTTTAATCAGGTTGATAATTATATAACTTGTATGGTATATTGTAAAAATTAAGTTGCAGATTGGTTGTATGTTACATAATTTACATTTCATTGTTCGGTCGCACTATCTATGAGGCACTATCTCTATAGACCTTTATACCCATCTCACTCTCTCCTCTCTCTCTCTCTCTCTCTCTCGCTTCTTTCTTCCTATATCTCTCCTCTCTCTCTCTCTCTCTCTCTCTCACTCTCCCCTCTATTCAAACTACTTTTATGTGAAATAGTGCAAAGTTTTGTAATCACCATCCAAATATGGTTCCCAGTGGTGTTCAGAGTTTATTGGTCATCATTTGAGATTTGAGACAATGGTTTCAAATGATAAGGTTTTCTACCTCATACCCCTATGTAAGAACATTAGACATTTACGTATTAAAATCAAATGTCAGAGAACGATTAAAATGCAAAATTCAGTGATTCCGCAACAGTTCAGTACCGTATCTCATTGATTTGTTGAATTCACTTTAATCAGGGTGATAATTATCATTATTATTTGTATGGTATATTGTTAGAAATTAAGTTTCAGATTGGTTGTATGTTACATAATTTATATTTTATTGTTCGGTCGCACTATCTATGAGGCATTATCTCTATAGACCTTTATACCCATCTCACTCTCTCCTCTCTCTCCCTCTCGTTCTCGCTTCTTTCTTCCTATCTCTCTCCTCTCTCTCTCTCTCTCTCTCTCTCTCACTCTCCCCTCTATTCAAACTACTTTTATGTGAAATAGTGCAAAGTTTTGTAATCACCATCCAAATATGGTTCCCAGTGGTGTTCAGAGTTTATTGGTCATCATTTGAGATTTGAGACAATGGTTTCAAATGATAAGGTTTTCTACCTCATACCCCTATGTAAGAACATTAGACATTTACGTATTAAAATCAAATGTCAGAGAACGATTAAAATGCAAAATTCAGTGATTCCGCAACAGTTCAGTACCGTATCTCATTGATTTGTTGAATTCACTTTAATCAGGGTGATAATTATCATATTATTTGTATGGTATATTGTTAATAATTAAGTTGCAGATTAGTTGTATGTTACATAATTTACATTTTATTGTTCGGTTGCACTATCTATGAGGCATTATGTCAATGGGCTTTTATATCTATCTCGCTCTCTCATCTCTCTCTCACTCTCTTTCTCTCTCCCTCTCTCTCACCGGGCCCTCTCTTCAAACTACTTTAATGCGAAATAGTGCAACGTTTTGTAATCACCATCCAAATATGGTTCTCATGGGTGTTCAGAGCTTATTGATCATAATTTTAGATTCATTTGCAATATTCATAGCTATACATCGAAAGAGTTTACCAAGCAACACATATTGTCTATTTGATATTTTGTATTTATCATACGATTTATATTGACAATTATATATATATATTTTTTTTTCAAGACGGTGCAATTTCATAACACACATATTTTCTTTTATAATAATGATAATGCGTTGAATTGAGATTATTGTGTGATATTGATTGAGGTTATGTATTTAGATCATTATTGGAAAAAAATCTTAATTGTTATGAGAATAATCAAAATGTGAAATATAAATGAATGTTGTTGTGTTTGTATGCTTATTGCATATATGTGGGTAGCCCCCCTCTATATGTATGTATATATATATATATATATATATATATATATACATATAATATATATATAATTATATATTTATATATGTATACAATCATATATATAATTATACATACATAAATATATAATTATATATTTTATATTATATATATATAAAGTGTATGTGTTAATATATTTTTCTTTTTTTTATTGGACCATCCTAACCCATTCAAAAAGTGATCGAAATAAGAGTGAGTTAGAAGGTGCAGTTTCATAGAAAAGGGACTAAAAAACATTTAAAGATTAGGGACACTCTGGGGTGCTGTGCAGAAGTATCAGTTTCAAAGTGAAGGGGTGCCAGTCCCAAAAGTACCAGAAATCTGCTATTTTGTCAAATTTCTGACAAATTTTGATCGAAGGTACAGAAAAGATTACTCTACGGGGTAAAACAAACTTAAACAACTTGAGACGGTCAATTCCAACAACGTATTTTTGTCCATCAAAGAGAGCCCCAATCTGAAATTATTATTTTTTTTTTTTTTTTGGGGGGGGGTTTGAGCTGGACGGTCACAATGTAACATGTCCGTTTCATCAATTTACACATTATAGCAAACGTATTCCACCACTTCAGCAAGCTTTACCACTACATGTTTCAGATCTTTGTCCGATCCTTCTTACCTGCTTACTTCTATATCTATTGTCATTGTTGTTAATGTTGCCTTCTTTCTCTTTTTCATAAGTGTCTCTGTAATATCCTGACACTCTCTTTATGTTACATATTATCGTACTGTTCCACGTCCGTCCTTCTTTGCTTGTGGACTAAAACGTGTATGTCACTTCATTCGCAGACTATTCGAGAGGATTTTTTTTTTTTTTCGAGGGATCAGCACATTACAGTAACTTATTTGTTATTTTTCTCTATTTTTTTTTTGGGGGGGGGGGAGTGAACTCTTTGTTGTTGTTGTTTTTTTCCTGAACATGCCGTATAGAGCAATCTATCATCGTCATTTGATCTCATAAGCTTATCGTCAATTATTATCACTATTATTATTATTATCATAATTATTATTATTATTATTATTATTATTATTATTATTATTATTCTGTTTTGGATAGATACTGAATTGAAATTAATTGCATTCAATGGGATCTTTGGTCATTCTAGGATAATACGCAGACACCATTGCAGTTTTTATTACCTATCAAGACAATGACACAGATCAATCAGGCGGGAGGGTATAGTGATGTAATCCTTTTCACGAGCAACGTAACCCTTTTTAACAACCATCAAGTTGCTTTGACATGTTATTCTCCCTGTGCAGACGATCACATTAAATTATGTGAAAACACCTATGTATCTAGCTGCAGTACAGTGGGCCTACATGTTACAGTTGATGAGTTAAGATTATGTCAGATTGGAGTTTATACCTGTGCTAAGATAGAGTCTTGTTGATTGCCACCGAGTACTTTGCTCAAGGGTTCTCCATTGATGTTAATATCTTCCAGCTGTAGCATGCAGAAGTTAAAAAAAAAAAGGAGGGGAAACGAAATGAATCAAACACCAGAAATTCTAACAAGTACATGAAAATATTAGTATCTTATTATATGCCTATGATACACATAATTTTTTTTTTCTCAAACTGTCAATGGAAACCTTGCTTCATACAGTTGCGATTTGCATAAAATCGTGATTTTGGTAGGTACATTTCCTTATCTTACGATTTATATTGGACGGTTTCACTAACTGGGACACAAAAAGGAAATTGAAATTGCAGATCATATTCGAACGATCACGCTTGTACTCTATTTCTTTTTCCTCATTCGTTATGCGAAGCATCAGGATGCGTATGCATTTATTAAAGTTCACTTCTTCCTGCTAGGTGCATGAGGGAAAATGCTCTAACTTGTTCTCTGTTTTGTTATATTTCGTTTTGTTTTGTTGTTTTTTAATCCATGTCGCCTTCATTTTTTGTCCTTTTTGTTAAAGTAGACAAATCAACTATTCTTACTTTACATTGTGTTGTCAGTGACGAGATTGTTTTGAAGAATGTCGTAAGCAGGTTACGGCATTTGATATCAGCACTCTTGAGATGTTGAAACTGCGACAGACATTTAGCCAAGTTCACTGCTGCCGGCTGTGAGATCTTATTGTCATACAACTCCATGGAAAGCTCCTGAATCTGAGAAATGAGAGAAATAAGTGAAATGTACACTTTTAGACGCCAATATATATATATATATATATATATATATGACCATATTTCATTCTGTTCTGATTACGGACATAATCGGGTATATATTTCACTACAGCTTTACCCGAAACAAACACAGAAATCATTTTAGGAGCGTTAAGAAATCTCACGTGTAGCAAGAAAAACTGAAAAACTATAGCATTAGGTGACTTTGATGAATGATCAGATGAAGAGGAGCCTTATTAAATGATTGAATCAATAAAGGTTATTTCTTATTTGACTAGTAAAATTTATGAATGTTGTTAGTTCCCAAAGAGAATTATTGGTATAAAGGGGGATGGGAGGAGACATTTTGTTATTGTTGACTCATTGTACTGAAGGATTCCATAATCATACAAGATTTGTTATGATAGGATCTGGAAACAGTTAAGTTAGGAAAACAGAAATTATAAATTGTGGGGGGAGGGAGTATGACCAGGTGATTTATTACCAACTGTCAATTGACACTTAAAAGTAAATTATGAGACATAACTATACATCTTCCCGATACAATGTCCCCATTATACTGATTATCTGGTTTCAACTTATCATCTACTTGCATGTCGTACATATTATTCCTATCAAATCATAAGTTTGAGGCTAAATGTTATAGTTTCTGTCTGTGCGTCGTGTAAGCTTTCTGTATCAGGGAACATTCATAAACTATATGAGTAGAAAATATTGGAAACACAAGTCTGAGAACGAATGCATGTAATATTGCCTTTGATCATAAGGGATTCTTGGATGACAACATAGTGGATCAAGTACAGTCAGTAAGAAAATAGCTGTGTTCAACCCTCCTATGACTGTACTCCAAGCAGTCTATGGAAAGAATATTGCCGTATCGTTACCCACATGTAACAGCAATGATGTTGGTCTTTTTTTTTTACATAATACACAAGAGGGATATGTTGTGTCGTATTAGTTGATATAATCACTAAAACATTCAGACTGTTTCACTGTAACACTTTCACGAAACTCAAACTTATTTTCTGACTTTTAAAAAGTGGCAACTTTGTCCTACTCACATATGCTTGAGTCAACAAATCACTGTCATTTTCACAGAGAAGTTAGTCAACATGTGTACAAATACCCCTTACAAAACTACATTCTAGTTCGTCGTTATGAACCGATGAGTACGAATTAAATTCATAAGTGGTCGGGATTCAGGAACGAGTTGGAAACCGTTTACTCTTGACCCACCACCCCTCACCGCACCCCCCCCCAAACACACACAAACACACAAACACACACACACACACACTTAACCCGTTGAGGACGAGTGCCGAGTATACTCGGGCAGGTGTCTATGGGATATGAGTGTTGTAGCAAAATCAGTCCGTCTTCAACGGGTTAAAAATGCACACACAGATCTGCCAGTTGTAATTTATATCATCACTATTATTATCACTATTATTGTTATTGTTATCATCATCATCATCATTATTCCAAGGGTACCACCTACCACCTGCAGATCACGTGCCAGGACAATCCTGAGCGAAAAAAAAATAGTGACCACTGGTTTTCCTTTCATTCCGAAGTAGGCCTACATGTTTATTCATAAAATAATCATATCAGACGAGTGTTAATTTGCATGGCAAACACTTCTCAAATGAGACTTCAGATTCGTTTAATGAGTCAAAGAAAGAGTCAAATAAAAATTGTGCATAGACAAGGGTGTCATATATACTATACCTGGCAGGATTTTGCCAGGTCGACGGCTGTTGAGAAGAATTCATCGGACAGATCGTAGCATCCTATACTGAAGCTCTTAAGACGTGGCATAGTACACACCCAGTTTGCCAAGTCATTTCCCATCGACAACTGATATTCAGAATCATTGTCGGAGTTCAACAGGGTTATCGTCAGACTTTGAATCTGTCAGAAAAAAAGGGAAAAATTAAAACAGAAACTAAAAAATAGTTTTAAAAAACACCCAACGTTTCTTAACAGTTTTTTGTTTTGTTTTGTAAAATGCTACCAAAATTTACTTCATTGCACGACAAGAGAACTACACGGAAAAATTGATAAATGATACCTGACAGGATGACGCCAAGGTGGTGGTTGTTGAGAAGAAATTTTCCGGCCAGTAGTAGCATTTCACGCTGAAGGTCGCAAGACTCAGCATAGTACACACCCATTTGGCCAAGTTTATTTCCATCTCAGATTCATATTGAGAGTCGTCGTTGCGTTTGTAAAGTTCCAACGTCAGATCTTTAATCTATGGGTAAGAAAACATCCTGAAACATCTACTTAACACAGAATGTATTGAACTTTTGGACGAATGAATAAATGAACGTTATTATAATAATACAAACACGACTTATGATAATGGCAAGTCGGTTTTAATATCAAAGAAATATGAAACTGAATTATACTACTTTTCCTGCTCCACACAAAAAGATCGTAATACATAAAGTGTATATCGACGTTGTATACATATTTTAAAACCAGTATTAATAAATGAAATTCTGAATTTATATAAGAATTCAGTCATTGTGTCTGCTATCGATATGGCAACGAGGGGACTGAGGGATCTTTTTTCAGTAAAATGACTTGAAACTGAATATAAAACAGTACGAGGAGTGTGCTCATTTTAATTTTTTTTTCTTTCTTTAAACACAAGTTAGTGTCCAAACCAAGTCACAGTAGTTAGTGGCAGTCACTTATGCCCATGTCAGACCATATGTATGCCGTATGTAAATAATATGTAATGTAGCCCTGATTGTATGTAATGTAATCCTGATTGTATGGTTTATGGTGAAACTGGACGTGGAGTAGTTTTGAACCATATTAAATGTCGAATGATTGGATTCTGTTTGAGATTAGTTAAGGGAAAAGAAACCAAACACTCATGAACAATTTTCAAATATCTTATATCTTGTGCATTTACAAGGAGACATACACTCCCCGCCAAAATCACAATGGTTATTACTTATCGCAAATACTTTTTCTTATGCAGGGATATAGGTAATGTGTGGTTAGCACAAGGTGTTGGATTTAGTGCGGCATGGATTTCACACACCTCAAAAGTTATAGACTTTTTGATATGTTTAGTCAAGAGTGGAGAGCAGCTACATAGTCAAATAGAATTTGTACAAATGATAGAATGTTTAAGGATAATTTAATGTTTGAGAAATATTTGCAGGTCTTGTGTAACAAAAATTTATATTACCTTAAGTAAATTCAGATGTCGTTCTAATGGATTACCCATTGATAAGGGCAGGTTTGATGCAAGCCTGACATTTGAATTAATAATAATAATACATAACATTTATAAAGCGCTTAATATCATATTTCTAAGCGCTGGGGAAAAACAAAGATAGAGAAGCAATCCACATATAAGTACAGTAAACAATCTTATATATAACAACAATTACAAATACTATTACTACTACTGACACAGATAACACTGCCTAAAGAGATATGTTTTGAGGTTTGACTTAAATGAATCTAGTGTATTGGCTTGTCGGATGCTGACGGGAAGATTGTTCCATAGTTTAGGGGCAAGAGAGGAAAAGGCACGATCACCATAACGTGTGTTGGTACGAGGTCCGGAGGATAACTGAAGATTGGCAGTGGTGGCGGAACGAAGACGTCTGGTTGTGGAGAATGTGGATGCAGAGCGGAGAGAAATAAGATCTTGAAGGTAGGGTGGTGCAAGGTTGTGGTTGATTTTGAAGATGAGAAGGAGAACTTTGAAGATGATTCTGTCTTGGATCTGTAGCCAGTGAAGGGACTGTAAGATTGGGCTGATATGATCTGATTTTTTAGTTCGAGTGACAAGTCTGGCAGCAGTGTCTTGTATTCGTTGAAGGGGTGCAATGTTGGAGTATGGGAGACCTGCAAGGAGACCATTGCAGTAATCCAAATGTGATGAGATGAAGGCATGGACTAATCGTTCCGTGGATGACTTATCGAGATATCGCCTTATCTTTCCGATTTTGCAGACACCCCATGAGGCAGATCGACATATACTTTTGATTTGGTGATTGAGAGTCAGGTTCTTGTCAAGAATAACCCCGAGGTCTCGAATACGCTCTGACGAAGAAATACTTCCAGATTCAAAGTTAAGAGATGGCAGGCGGTCTGTACTACGAAACTTGGATGAAAGATGAAGCATTTCAGTTTTGAGCTCATTAAGCTTCAGTTTATGCACAAATGACCATCTCTTCACACCATTGATGCAGGCGGAGAGTCTGAGCATCGCCCCCTCATGATCTGATGAGCTCATGATGAGGTATATTTGAGTGTCATCAGCGTAGATTTCATGTTACATTCCAAGATGAGAGTTAATAAGTCTTCCCAAAGGACCGGTGTACAGGATATACATCAGGGGACCGACAACTGATCCTTGAGGGAACCCCAAAGGAAGGGAAAAGGGTCTGGAGCGAGTGCCATTTACAAGAATCTCCTGATTGCGTCCCTCCAGATAAGATTCTATCCAATGGAGAACAGTTCCTTTGATACCATGCTCAAACTCAAGACGATGAAGGAGACTGTGATGATCTAGCGTATCAAACGCAGCGGAGTAGTCTAAAATAATGAGGATAGCTTCCTGACCCTTATCCAGAGCAAGCAGAAGATCGTTAAGAACTCTAACCAGAGCGGTTTCAGTAGAATGAAAATGACGATAAGCCGATTGATGAGGTGGAAACAAGCTGTTTTCATCCAGATAAGTCCTGAGTTGAGCTGCAACAAGTTTCTCAAGGACCTTGCTAAGAAATGGTAAGTTAGCGATAGGCCTGTAGTTCTTTGAATCATTCCGTTCAAGACCAGGTTTCTTTAGTACAGGTACCACATGTGCTGTCTTTAATTGCTCAGGAACCACTCCCGAGGAAAGAGAGAGGTTGATGATTTGTGTCATAAGAGGCAGAAGTTCATCGAGACATGCCTTTACCAGCCATGTGGGGATTGGATCCACGCTGGAAGACTTTGAGAATAGCGATTTGATGAGGGATTTCACTCAGCTTTCGGGAACAGGATCAAACTCTTACAGATTGCAGTCAGGTGAAATCCCAGGTTGTGCAGGCACACAGGAGAATTCATGAGAAGAATCATCAAAAGAAGAAACAATTGAGCTGATCTTGTTCTCAAAGAACTCCCCAAAGTTATTGGCTAGATCTTCATCAGAAGAGTGATCAGGAAGCGTTGCGGAACGATTAGAGGTCGACAACCTTTTCACTACCTCAAACAAGTGCTTGGTATTTGATTCCTTGATCTCGCACTTGAGGTACTTTGATTTGGCTACGAAAAGTATATTGTAGTAAGCTTCGCATTCCTTCTTGTACAATTGCTTATGGATGCAAAGTCCAGATTTAACCATTCGACGCTCTGCCCGCCGCCTGCACCTCTTAGCCTCCCTAACTTCTTCATTATACCATGGTGCGAACGGCTTAATGGTAATGATCTTGCGTTTAGCAGGAGCATGCTTGTCAAGTAGTTGAATCAAGGTCTCATTATACACGTCGACAGCCGTGGAAATGTGAGATGAAAGTGAAGACCCAACTGAAGAAGTGTTGATGTCCTGCCGAAAGGAGCTGATGTTAATGCTTCGCAGCTTTCTAAAGGTAATGCGCTTCCTAGGATTTTTTGAACCCGTAGTGTTTATTGTTGTGATGATCAGAGAATGATCAGATGGTAAACCAGAAATAAGGTTGAGACAGGAAACTATATCATCAACTTTCCTAGAAATTATCAAATCCAAGGTGTGACCCGCTCGATGAGTAGCTTCCTTCACATGTTGTTGAAACCCGAGCGATTCCAACGAGTTTAAGAAAGATTTTGCATGACTGTCACAGCTATTATCAACATGGATGTTGAAGTCACCGATTATGACTGGGCAGGTTTCAGCAATGGCCGCCGACTCTAGAAGAGTGAAGAATTCAGAAGCAAACATGCTGTAGGTCAACTTATTTTGAGAAGATGGTGGTTGCCTGTAGATGGCATAAACCCTCAGAACAGATGCAGGTGAGAATCTGATGTTAAAGTCCATCAGCTCAAACGATGAGAAGGCCTTTGCATCATTCAAAGAGATGCAAGCAGAAGAACGGTGGATGACACAGATTCCCCCTCCTTTCGAACCCTTGCGAGGACAATGTGAGATGCTACAATTTGGAAGTGAAAGCTTAAGATCGGCTAAAACATGGTCATCCCTGTGATCACCGGAAAGCCAAGACTCTGTGATAACTAGAGCATCAAGATTGCATTCCTGTATCAGATCACTGATACACGTTGACTTGTTACTGATAGAACGGGCGTTCCACAGACCGATTAGAGCTTGGGTGTTATTTTGCACTTGTTGATGGTTAATTTGTTTTTTTATCTCTCCATTTTGACACTCCCAACATATGAACCTGTTTGCTTAATGTGCTTCTTTCTGGCTGATGCTTCCTTTTTCCATCCATACATTGTGCGTGTAGGGGCTAGAGCTCCAGGGGAAGTAAGAGATAGTTGGTTCCTCCTTCCCACACCTGCTCTTCTACCACGTCGTGTTGGCTTGCGGTGGGAGATCCCCAAGGAGGTGAGCTTCTTCCATAAAATCGGAGACAGCCTCTGATGGCAAGTGTTATGAAGGCTGACATCAAACAATTGCTCACGTGTATAGGATATGCTTTCTCTGACAGGTTGTGTACAATTGCACTGTACTATAACATTATGTTCATCTGAACATATAGGGGATGAATTTCATTATATTTTTGTTTGTCCCTTTTTCCACAAAAAGAGACTATTGTATTTACCAAGTAGCTTGACGGCCAGTAGACCAAGTGCATTGCATATAGCCAAACTATTCAATTCAGCTAATGCTTGCCATTTGAAACGACTAGCCAAATTTGTTAGAATGATTACGTTTCAGTTCTCTGCAAAACCAAAGAAGAAAGACAATAGTTTTGTAGAAAATAAAGTAGATGCGAATGTGTGTACACGTAGTGGTAGAGTAGTTAAACGTCCTTACGCCTTGCTTTGTAAACATATTTATTAATATCTGTATTTTCACATGTACATGTACATTATCACTTATATTTTTGTATTCTATGTGACCCTGCACCACAAAATAAACAAAAAGTCGCCAGACATGAATTTCTAGTCAAGGGCAGATTCTGAAAGAGCAGACTTTAAGCTTTAAGATGGTGTATAACTGAAATCAAATGGACTCTCCTAACCTATCTAAATATTGGAAAGAAAACACAAACTCCGGAAAAGTGTGAACTGAGAAAAGAGGCTCTGAAGTACAGTGTCTATTCAAGCGCCTAATCTTTACCAAACCGTGCTGGCTGTGCGAAGAATGGGACAAAAAAAAAAAAAAAACAGGAAGTAAACCACTGGAGTAACAACAATGAAGGCATTATCAGATTAAATTGAAATTAGGCATGCCTCATTAACACATCTTGTCCATAAGTAAAGCCAACTTACAAAGCAGTAGCATTATCCTTTCAAAAGTTATTACAGTTGAAAGTGAAGAGTTTGTACAAGGTCTTTTAGAAATGATAGGGAACTCTAGAGACACACCTAATCACACTATTCTACCAAAAATGTTTCGAGGTAAACTGCTTAAGAAAACACACTTTCCTGCCCGCTTTATGATCCCAAATTTTAGCATAATGTAAAAGAAGACTTGCTCTTTCAGAAAATATGAAAAAGTCAAGATCGGCTTGGTTGACCCATTTCACTTATTTTCAGTCCTCACACAAAATCAGTGTGTGCGACTTTTTGTTCGTTTTGTGATGCACGGTCACATATTGTAAATATGTTTGTACTCTCATACCCCGAAAAGGGGTCTGTAGAGTCAATAAAATCTTACAATCTTACAATATAGCCCCCAAAACTGCAAAATTTGGGCTTCATCAGCAAATACCAGCTTCTGAGAATTTATTGCATGTACTATAACAGAAAAATAAGAATGAGAAAAAGAAAACCTATCGGAGGACATGAATCTATGAAATACACCTACCATGGTGAGTGGCTGTGAGAACCGACATGGCACCAGGTGGTGCAAACAGCAGGTGACTGCCAGGGACCACAGTAAATACACATACTCGAGCACCTCATTGAATTCATAATGTAAAAATGGCTCGAATTAATGTTAGACATGATCACTGCTTCACGCACAGGAAAAAAAAGTCAGGGAACGTCACATGCCCCAACTTGACAAAAGATAGAAACCCCTGGGTGCTTGCCACAATTTACATAATTATAAATTCAGGTTAAATCTGCCTAGTTCGGTAAAGGTCATGAAACAAAGTAGACAAGCTTTGCTAGGCATTTCTATTTGAGGAGAAAATAAAACATCTTTCAATATACTTTATAATATATACAAAATCATTTCTTCAAAATTTAGTGTTGACAAACTATGGGATCAAAACCCATTCTCTCATATTGACAAACGTGTCAAAGTTCAAGAGTCATGAAAATGAGAAGCCGGCATTAAATATTTTAGCACACTTCAAAATTTTACTTGGCACTAAAAAAGAGAATTTGGGATTCATACAGGATACTTACAGCTAAATCCAAATAGGGTTCTGTCGGACTTAAATGCCAGACCTGCTTTACACACATAACACCTAGGACATTTAAACAATAGTGTTGGGAATTTTCCACATTATTTTTTTTTCCAAGTTCAGGTAGGTATTCCAGGTTTACCGTTCAAGAATCAAGCCATTATAGCCATGCAGCAGTTTATCCACTTGGAGTGTTCATAATTGCAGAATTTTGTGTTGTCTCTTGGAAATACAGCAAAACCCTAACTTCATTGGGTTCATCAAAGCATACACGATACAGAACGACCGTGAAAAAAACAAACAAACAAACAAAAAACAAACATAAAACCTTGCCTGACAGGTCGAAGCTTTTGTAGCAAGAACCTTGTAGAAGTCCGTGTGAAGCAGTGGTGTCCACATTCGTACTTTCTGCAGCACGAGGCTGGAGCACACCCCCTCCGCCAAGTCTCGCGACACAGTCCTTCCGCATTGCAAATTTTTAATAGACAACGTTTGCTAGATGGGATGGAGATTAAATATACTTAAAAGTTTTACTCAACGTACAGGAGGGAAATGTCGAAAAATATGGAAGCAGTCCTTTTAGAGGTGGAAAGGCAAGACCAAAATAAAATTGAGTAATAACCATTAACAAAGAAGTTTGAACTTTGTAGACGCAGGATTGCTACTTCATTTCTTGTATGTGCTTAGAAAAAGCTGGGATGAGGGTTGATGAACATAATATGAACATCGGAATCCGATTTCACAACATGTACCCTATAAAATAAAAGTATTATACAGAACATTTACTTATTATGATCTGTACGAATTGTATACATTTATGTGTCATACATAAAGCACACGATCTAAAATAGAAAAATAAGTCCCACGAACTAAACACTAGGCAGATTCGGCCCACAAGCTCGATGCTAGGCAACACATTATTTCCAACGCATTATTATTACAACATTCGATTACCCACGATAGCACAACAATGAGATGAAATACAAACTATGAACAGTGGTAAGATTACATAAAATTCAAGACAAATACTTGAAAAAGTTGTTGAAAATGGGGGAGGGGACTGCTTAAAATCATACTTTGTAGTCTGCAGTCCCCTCGAAAAAACAAACAAAGAAAAATCATTAAATTTTTACAAAACTGATAAAAAAGCAAAAAAAAAAGTAAAGTAAGACATGCAGAGACACATACGAAATACAAACACATAAACAAAAGACAATTCCCTAGTAGTTGAAGTAAGAGGAAAAGTATAAGTAAGGGTGGAAAGAATAACAAGAAGAGACTATCTCCATTGACATACACGTAACGGTGGAGAGAGAAAAGGGAGAAGGAATAGGAGATGATAGGTCTACATCAAGGCCTGTGAGGCATGACATATAAGTTCACCAAAATACAAAGAGCTTGAAGAGGAGTTGCACAGCAAATGATGAACGATAGTGGGAGAAAATGGGACTTGACATTAAGGCTTACATGTCTTTCAAACTTTCTTTAATCTAAAGGTAAAGGCATTCAAGCATAAATGTTGCCTTATATTGAAAGACAATTCCAAAATTTCGGACCAGAAAAAGGAGTACAGATTTGGCAAGAAACAAAATAGTCTTAGTTAAAGGTCAAGTGAAATTAATTGGATTGCCGGGTAGTATACGAATGGAATGGTCGAATACAGGAAGTAAAAAACAATCAAGTTTGGACGTAAATTGTCCTATTAAAGTGTAATCGATACAAATATTTATTTTTCAAGATACTGTTTCATAAAGTAAAACATCAGTTTGACATCTCCGTGATTCATTACAAATATTACGCAGACCGTTTTTTCCCTGTTATCATAATATTCCTTCTCCGTAAGAAGCATACTCTATGTGTTTCCCAATCGAGTATGCGATAATGTGAATAAGGTGAAAATGACAAAATAATAAGTTTGTCAGATTCTTTGACTTGAGTCTATATAGCTTGTAGGCCCGTTTGTTTCATTTTCCATCTGAGAAGTTGGTTCGGTAGCCCATATTCAGCTTCAATAACTAGTCTTCCATGTGGTCCAGTTCGACAAATTGTAAGGCGGGACCTATTCACCGGGTTTAACTGTGTTAAAATCCCTGCTGTTTACGATAAATAAGTGAAGCAGGATCTTTTACGTATATTAGTTGTGACTCTCTCACACACGGGATTAAAATATCCTGGCTGTATGACACATATTATACTTTTATTCATCGTCGAGATCTTATGCCGTATTATGCATAGGTGTCGAACACGTGGGATGATGCCATACTGATCATGCAGTATGAAATTTTGCCTCGGGAAAAGCTTATTCAGCATAACCACGATTAACCTTGAAAGTTTACTGCCAATGGCAATTATTCGGAATATAATATAATGTTTTGGATAATCAAATCTAATTTCACTTCGGCATTAGGATGTGTCGTCAGAAAAAGTTGTAAGATCATGCAATATCCATCCGGATGAAAATAAAAATGTGCCTTTCTAGTGATTACATTAATTCTTCAGCAAAATTCCCTTCAATTACATACATAAAAAAATAAATAATCCTTGGCTCAAACGAGCCTTGTAAAAAAGATGGAAAAAAAAGTGCTCGTGGATCAATTATTACGAACCGGCCGACATTTTTATTGACACAGTTTTAAACCGTTACATTTATTTTATCAGTTTAAAATGCATCTTTCCAACTGAATATGCCTCTCAAGATTCCCAAAGTCTGTGTCATCCTTGAAAGTGACTGTGAATAAGAAAAAAAAAAGAATTTGGCATATTTGCACTCGGTCACACGAAAAAATGACGCATGGACATGCTCAGTATTGCTTTGTTATTCCAAATAATCTTTCTGAGGCTACAAACCCAGCGTTATCACTTACCACTTGGTTACAGCGCACCATGAACACCACTCCTGACGTTGTATGTTCTGACGTATATGATGATAGATCATATTCTTTCCATTGTTTTCCCACTGCTCTGATGGCCCCCTCAATATTATGACATTCAAACGCAACATCAACGCAGAAAGTCTGGTCAGCACATTTTATCAAGCCGTGGATGATATCAAGACCAAGCTCTTTCTCTAATGCTGAGGCGAAGTAGAGCAAAAAACGGAACTCTTTAAATCGTGAAAAAAGTGTGTGC
This sequence comes from Diadema setosum, assembly GCF_964275005.1. Lineage (NCBI taxonomy): Eukaryota > Metazoa > Echinodermata > Echinoidea > Diadematoida > Diadematidae > Diadema > Diadema setosum. Next base: position 5,687,970 of record NC_092701.1, read on the forward strand.
TTCAGCTTATCGTACTTGGAACGATCATTGGCGAATAAATTCCCAATGTGAAGCACAGCAATGTATTCTTGAAACAATTTGTGGGGGAAAGATACGGTTGACGAAACTAAGGATGGAGTGCTTACATCGCGCCGACTCTTCCTACTGGTGAAATCTCCCTTCATTGTCAAAACCCCGACTCTGCAGCATGTTTCCAAAGCATTCCGACATTTACTGAATTGTTTTTCAGGAAATAAAAATGTCCTGTTAAGTATACCGTTTAGCGCTATTTCACTTATGTCTTGAACTGCCTTTCCAGTTTTCTCAAAATGCTCAACAGCTTTCTGAACGTGTAAATTTTCACATACCTTCGACGTGAAGTGTTCTTTTAGAAAGGTGATCATCTCTCTAAAAAGTTGGGAAAAGGTTCTCAATTTTTGCATCTCCTTTCTCCTCTTTTCACTATAGTCGCCCCACATAAGGCAAAGCATAGCACAGTATATGGGGAAGGTGGTCACGTTTGACAGGATAACATCATTTTCTTCTATGAAACCGATCAAGTTTTCTGCAAGTGTTTTTTCCTCTCTAATTCGAAAATAAGTCTTGATATAAGTTGATACATTTTCCTTGTTAAATCCTTCAACGCTAATAAGAGTGTAAGCATCGGCACGTTTCCGGTCCATCCAAAAGTCATCTGGTCTCCATGGTCGCGTGGTCACAATAACTTTACATGATTTATATTTATCTAAATTTAGAATGCGAACAATTTCACTTCTGTTCTTTTCTCTTTGTTTCACGTTAAACTCGTCGAAGCCATCAAACACGAGGAGAATTTTATCTAGATGTGTTGAAATGTAGGAGTCTAACTGCTTTGCTGTCACTGCGTTTGAATCCGAGAGATACCCTTTTACAATATCACCAATACTTTTCCTGACAGGGGCATTACGAAGAGGAATTAAAATCACCATGTCCAAATCGTTGAGAATTTTTCCATGGCACCAGTCCCAAGCGATCTTAGCGCAAAGAGTTGTTTTTCCAACACCTCCTTCACCATTGAGGAGAATTTTTCCATACTCACAATTGGTCAACATGTAGTCGTACTTTATTGGTCTTTTACTCAGGCCACTTCGTTCAATGAGACTCAAATCTGTGTAAATGTCATCCAGGTCAACACGTTCCATAAAATTAAGTGGCTCTACAGTGACCTTGCGTTGTGATGTACGGTAATACGCCTTCAGTTCTTCTTTGCATCGATGTACTTGTTCCTTTGTAAGCGACGAGATAGGCGATGTTCCTTAGAAATGGAAGTAAAACCAACAAAGAGAAGATCCTAAACACGCACATACACAACATAAAACATTCTGTATCCTAATTAGGCCCTATGTATGTTTACATGCATATTATTCATGTAAATAAAATATATGTATATGCAGGGCTCCACACTAACTTTTGTTTTTGGTGGCCCAAAGGCAAACATCCGACCTTTTTTGGTGGCCCGATCAGGCCACCAAATTCTTCATTTCTTAAATTTTGGTGGCCCGACGTACGTTTGTGGTGGCCCCAGGCCACCGGGCCACCGTTAGTGTCGAGCCCTGGATATGTATATATATATATATATATATATATATATATATATATATATATACCGGGTGTTCCACAAAAAAAAGCGGAAGGGTGGATTTTCAGTACCTTGCGTTCTAAAAGGGATATGTTTTTTGACATCATTAGAAAGAAAATCTTCCGCAGAAGACAATGATACCAAAATGAGTAAATTTGGTTCAGTACTTTTTATTCTACGCTAATTTCTGTAAATACAGTCATTTTCAAATTTTGCCGGATTTTTGCGACTTATGAGATATAACTATATGATATAAATAATTGCACAATATAATTATGATATATAATTTGAATGCGACACGTGATCCAAACGGTGAATATTGTGTAAGCTCGGTGATCCGTGTCAACAAAAGATACAGCTTTCACATAGGGCGCGGGCCAGGAAAAAACAGTGTGTGGGTGAGTTTGTGTCTGTGTGTCTGTGTGTATTTGTGCGCGCCTAAGGCGAAAGCTGTATCTTTTGTCGACATGGATCAACGAGCTTACATAATTCACCGTATGGAACACGTTTCGCACCCAAATTAATATCTCATAAGTCGCAAAAATCCGGCGAAATTTGAAAATGACTTCATTTAAAGAAATTAGCGTAGAATAAAAAGTACAGAACCAAATTTAATGATATAGGTATCATTGTTTTTTGCGGAAGATGCTCTTTCTAATGATGTCAAGAGACATATATCTTTTAGAACGCAAGATACTGAAAATCCACCATTCCGCTTTTTTGGGGACACCCGGTATATATATATATATGTGTGTGTGTGTGTGTGTGTGTGTGTGTGTGTGTGTGTGTGTGTGTACATATACCGACTATACCCCAACCCGAACCCCCATGAAAATGCAGACTATAGCATTGATCACCAGTACATTTTGTTCTCTCGAATTCACAAAGATGTTGGGCCCTATCTATGGATAGCTGAAAATCTTTTTTATCATAATTATGACATTCGCGCGTGCGCGCACACACACACACACACACACACACACACACACACACACAAATATTCTATTTTCATGATTGAGTGAGCACTGCCCACTTCGGTAAATTTTAGGACACGAAAATTAGGTTGCACAGAGATTGGATATCAACTTTAGGTGAAGTAAATGTTATCCACTATAGAAATTGCTGAATGTCCGATGGGTTTATATGAAAATCATGATGGATATGAATTTATGCAGTATCATGACAATTCTAAAGCCCGCCGCACACTATAACTATACGACTCTGCTGGTATTCATTGTCTGCAGTAATCGTAGCGGTGCTCTTGGCTGTATACGTGTGCGTGTGTGTGTGTGGGGGGGGGATGCATGTGTATGTGTGTGTGTCCGTGTGTGTGTAGGGGGGGAGATATGGGTGTACCAGGAATTCATTTCATTAAAAAAAGAGAAAAAAATAGATAAATTTTCTTTATAAAACACGAATTACCGAGAAAGAAAAAAGACGTTTTTGTGTTGCCTATTGAAACGAGATTTCTTTAAAAAAATAAAAATAAAAAAGGGAAAAATCCAAAAGGACAGGAAAAAGGTATTTATAGGGATATATAAAGTCAGTTGCGAAATTAGAAGTTTTAAGGTCTTGCCGCTCGCGAACGCTCAAGTCATATAATCCTGACTGATGATTCTGACGTATTAGAAGACACTGATTTGAAATCTATTACTGCAAAAAAAAAAAAAAAAATGTGTCATTGGAATGACATGTGGTTATAAAGCTACAGCTATCAATTGGATTTTACAGAATGGCACCTAAACAAGGTCACGGTCGTTGAAAACTTGTCTATTTACTCGACTCTATTTTTTGCTGCTGTCGATGTTGCTGTTATATCATGTGTACATAATGCTGAATCTTACTTCAATATTTTTTTTTTCGGATTAAAGCGTTTATAAACATGAGTAGTAAACATGAGTGATTCAGTTATGCCCCTTAAAAGAAAGTGTGTTCATAAAATTGTCCAGACCCAAAAAGGATGTTTTTTTTTTTTTTTTTATAACACAAACAATAAAACAATTGGTGACATGCAAGTATAGCAATATCAGCTGACAATTCTTAGCAAATACCAAATATCAACTATGGACAATGCTTTTCAAAATAATTATGATTACCCACTCATAAACGTTTATTTGTTAATACAACACAATACCATTCGCCACTCGAACTCATATCCAGCATAATCAATGTCAAACCCACCATACAATAGTACACGGCAGAGAACTGCTCATCTCAGGTAGAGAAAAGTGAATTCCTCCACAATCAAATATACATCCTCTCCAAAAGTGGACAGTGCTCGCCCAACCATGATATGCTCTAATGATTTGTTTCGTATCATAAAAACCCGTTAAATATAATTATTATATATATATATATATATATATATATATATATATATATATATATATATACATACATATATATACGATGGTGACACGACCTATGCTCCTGGGACAAATGCTCCGACGACAATTACTCCGAAAAATGCGACAAATGCTCCGCCGACAAATGCTCCGGCGATTTTTGCTCTGGCGACAATTGCTCCTGTGACAATTGCTCCTACGACAATTGCTCTGGCGTCAAATGCTCCGGCGACATTTGCTCCGGCGATATTTGCTCCTACGACAATTGCTCCTAATGTGCGACAATTGCTCCGGGGACATTTGCTCCGGCGACAATAATTGCTCTGGCGTCAAATGCTCCAGCGACATTTGCTCCGGCGATAATTGCTCCTATGGCAATTGCTCCGGGGACATTTGCTCCGGCGACAATTGCTCTTACCGCAGATGCTCCGACGTCATATAGGCCTAATGCAAAAGTCTGAAGGTACGTTTGTACCTTCAGACAGGTACGACATTTGCTCCGGTGATAATTGCTCCTACGACATTTGCTCCGACGTCATATGATGCAAAAGTCTGAAGGTAAAGACAGGTACGACATTTGCTCTGGCGACATTTACTCCAGCGACAATTGCTCCTACGAAAACTTCTTGTACCACCTTTGCTATACAAAGGTAAGACATTTGCTCCGACAGCGAATGTTCCAGAGACATTTGCTCGAACGGTCCTCCGAGGGCAATTCGTTCCAACGGTTCGATAATTGATCTGGCGAAATTATATCAGGCGAAATTTGTTTAGAAGATGAGACGATTTTAAGGGTGAACAATGCCCTCCTCACAATTTCTCCGGCGGAAAAAAAAAATCTTCCTGGACTTCTCCTAAGTATTATACATGTTTTTGTTTCTTTGTTTTATTCATAGTTATTGCATATTGACTCTTTTGAAATTACTTTTGAAAGATCAAATGGAGAATCCTTAATAAAGATAACGAACGAATGAAACGAAATAACAAAAATAGGCAATTAAACAAGGAAACCCATATTTTCTTCTTCTCACAATATCATTAACTCAAATTACGCTTTCACATACTGATCCAAGTCTCTGGAACTTTCCTGAAAGTGACACAATAGATTGAAGGTCAATGTTTAACAAAAATAGACAATTAAACAAGGAAACCCATATTTTCTTCTTCTCACAATATCATTAACTCAAATTACGCTTTCACATACTGATCCAAGTCTCTGGAACTTTCCTGAAAGTGACACAATAGATTGAAGGTCAATGTTTCAAGAAATATGTTAGATCATATTTTCCTGACATTAATAATTGGTATTGCAGGAGTGTGATCTTCGTATTTTGTATACTCCTTACTTATAATCATGTACTGAGTATATTGCATTGTTATAAGCTGCGAAACGTGATAATTCAATCTTGTCACATTTTTCCCATTATTGTTCGTCGTTGGATATTCAAACTGTGTGCTTGTCAAGCTTTTGTTTCAGGACATTATTCGTAACGGTTTGGAAAAGACTATACGATATATAGCGCCCGTATATCGCATTATTGTAGATAATCCCCCTCCTTGACACACACCCACAACCCCACACACCTGCACCCCACACACAAAACAAATTTGTTTTGCACGATGACGTAGCGCAACGCATAACACGTAATTCACATCAACTCAAACTTGAGTCTCCTCTATGTAATACTGAATTTTACAAGCGATCATTTATATTCTCAGCAATATCCGATTAGAATAATCTGCCCATAGAGACACGATGTTCGCCTAATTTGGAATTGTTTAAATGTAGATTATGATGTACATATATGTTTTTCATACCAGGAGGACCCCTTCTCAATAGTCAATACCCACACAGGATTAATTATACCAGAGGTATAATTTGTGTATTAAATGTTATTGTTCATTTTTCCCCAATGAATTTCACAAATCAACTTTAAAAAATCTTCCCAGTAATAAATGTCCAAATGCAAGAATTCCTTTTTTCCTACAAGAGAACAATAATACTAGCCTACTTGAAGTTGTTATATTGACATCAATTATGTCACCTGTTGCAAAGTCCATTTTATCAATTTCTGTTTCTATTAATTATGATTTGTTTAACCCATGTACTTATGCCATTTTTATAAAACGGTTTATTATGAAATATAATATGTACAATAATTATCATATATGATTTTATATGCAATATCTGAAGTTACCATTGTACACTGGATTGTTGTAAGCATATATGCCTTTCAATTCTTAAAACCTATTCTCATTGTATCAACTGAATTTATTCGGGGTACCAACTTTAGTGTAATTTTGATGTATGTTTTTTTTTTCCTACGTTTAACCTAGGAATCGTTTTAGTATTTCATTTTTTTTTAATACCATACTAGTATCATCATGCTTTGTCCTTCGATTTGTATTTAAATGTTTTGAAATGTATTGTTAGTAAGTGAGATTCTGCACTGTTTTTATGTATCGTGTTTTAAAGGGCCGCGATGAAAACCAGCTAATACTGACTTGGGCTACCCCTTTTAAAGATGTGAAATAAATAAATAAAATAAATAAAACACGTACACAGAGTAAAATACTGCATACGGCCTAAGTCTGTTAGGTATGTAGTTATTTTGTAGTGATTTCTAGAAAGAAAACATGCTGGATTTACACTTCCGAGTATGAAGCGGAGTAAAAAGTTGTGATGAAATAAATTATTTTTTTATTGATCAGAATCAGGAGAGCAATTACAGAATCAAAACACTAACGTTTTTGGGTAACACAGAAATATATATATATATATATATAGTTGAATAGAGACCTTTGCATCATATGACGTCGGAGCAAATGTCGTCGGAGCAATTGTCACCGGAGCAATTGTCGCCGAAGCAAATGTCGTATCTGTGCGTACTTTCAGACCTTTGCATCATATGACGTCGGAGCAAATGTCGTAGGAGCAAATACTGCCGGAGCAAATGTCACCGGAGCAATTGTCGCACCTTGGGAGCATTTGCCGTAGGAGCAGATGTCGCCGGAGCAAACGTCGCTGGAGCAAAATAATGTCGCCGGAGCATTTGTCGTAGGAGCGAACGTCGCCGGAGCAAATGTCGCTGGAGCAAATTTCGCCGGAGCATTTGTCGCCGGAGCAAATGTCGCCGGAGCATTTCACACAATGGTCAGTTTGAACCAATAATGCACAAATGTATAAGGACATATAATTAACGTGTAATATGAGGAACCCACTAAAAAGCAGAGCTTGTAGGATGTGGGTTCCAAAAATATAACATAGGGTTTTAGTACAGTATATCAAAGTCAGAAGTGACGTAACATGCAAAATTCAAAATATCGAGAATATTACAATGTTTACGGGATGTACAAAGTATAGTATATAATGTTTTATGATTAACTTTATGGTATAAATGCTTAAAAAAGTAGCAAGTTAATCAAACTGGTGAAGTCATCCGAGCGAGGCATCATTTAAGTATATGCCAAAAAAAAAAATAAGCGATTACGGCAAAATAATTACACATAGGATTTTAGAAAATTGGCTTTCAGATTTTTCTTAAAGGAGCTTAAAGAACTTGAGTGCAACCGAACCGAATCTAACTCATTCCAGAAAGAAGGGCCGGTAGATGTAATTGTCTTAAGGGCTATGTACGAACAGGAGAAAAATGATAGGATTCACTGTGTCTTGTAGGGTAAGTATGAATATCACTGTTTTTCACAAACATTGAGGAAAATATACTACGAAGGTCACCAGTATTCAACTTATACATGAAAATTCCAACATGATATAAATACAAATCAGAAATTTTTAACAATTTACTACTGTCGGCGGAGCAAATTTCGGCGGAGCGATTGTCACGGAGCAATTGTCGCGGAGCATTTGTCGCATTTTTCGGAGCAATTGTCATCGGAGCATATGTCGCCGGAGCAAATGTCATGGAACCATATACGATACATATATTATTATACATACATGTTACAAAAAAATCAATAATAATTATGTATTAGAAATGGAGAAAGAGAATAAGAGAAAGATAAACGAAGATATCGACAAATCCCAATGGTGTCCTTATAGGTAAAGCATTACAAATCGTTTTTGCATGTAGTGTCACTTCTGTAAATGATATTTCAAATACTTGCAAATCAAGAAATAAAAACATACAAGAACAAAAAAAAAAATCAGCTTAAAAACGTATAACTATCTGCTTTACAGCAAAGGTAAGTTATAGCGAAATATATCATACTCAGCATGGATTCTTCTTCTGCATCATCTGGCTCTGGTTTGTATGGTTTTCGCCAGCAGGGATTCCAGTCACATCCTGTATTAAGCATAATATCGATAACAATGACTGCAGCAACAATAATGAACATATGTTATGGAAATGGTTCTGTCTGCCTTCCACTGTCTCTATCTCACTGAGCGGCGAACGTTTGCGAACGTAGCGAATTTGGGATTTCGCCAGGGTTCGTAAAGGGTTACAAAAGGTTCGTTAACAGTTGCAAGAAAGTTCGCAAACGGTTTTTATTGTCGCAAACAGTTTTTCTAGTCGCAAAGAAATTTTGAACATGTTCAAAATTTCTTCGCGAACCTTTGCGAATTTGCGCTTTCGCTAACAGTTGCAAACATTCGCAAAACACTCGTAAGAATTCGCAAACGGTCGTAATACTGTGTCGCTAACATTTTTATTCGATTCGCCACTGCTAGCGAACAAGTAACCATGTGGTTCTTATATAAAAGCTCCTGAAACAGGCAAGGTTCCACTCTAAGAAAGTTCTTGAAGCTCTTGACATCTCCATCATGTGATTGCTGCAAAAGGTTTTCATATTGACCAAAGTCTGTCCTCTGTAACAACCACTCTCTGACCCAAACAGTCTTTCTTTTCTTCTTCCTTTCTTGTTTTTCTTTATCTTCTTTCTCTTATGCTGCACGATAGCTGTGGCAGCAGCCTGGCAAAGCAGCTCTTCAAGGAAAGCAGCACGTTGAGCCTCTTCTTGGCAGAAATTTATTTCCATATAATGGAAAACCATCTTAAACGGTTGTCACAAGAGATCTGAATTCAGTGGAAGGTTGTATGTTCGTTTTATGGGTCTGACTATAATCGCCTGGTACCGGCTTCCTCAATCTTAGAGTATTTTATATAAAATTTCACACATTTGGTTGTTGTAGTTAGTGCGTACAGATATGCAGATTTCGTCTTCTGATATTGTTATACAATGTGTATCCATGGTATAAGTATTTTTTAAATAGGCTAATTGAAAATAGTGAAAATGTGCTTTAGTTTTGTATTTTGCCATTGTGTGACCACCATAGTATGTAAATGTGCAGACAATGTGCCCTGTGTGGCTCATGTTTTATAGGCATTTGACCTAGGGTTTGGTAGATGTCCGGAATAGTATATACACTGTAGGTGTGCATTTTTTTTTCAGTGTTAAAGCAAGATATTGTTATAGTAACCACGTTTTTTGTATCCAAAGCGTACAGTTAATTGTGCACTGAACACTCCCTCAATTTACAGTATTTGAGTATGTTGCTGTTTTCCTATGACTGTGCAACTCTTGTCAATTGTCGGTGTGTAAGACAATGTGTTGCCATGGCAACATTATTTTTAGGGGAAAAAAGACCAGTGCTTCGCTCACTCTATTGGTTGGGTTTCTGCATTGATATTTTGGGAAGGATGTTCAGTTTTAAAATGAGCAGAATATATTTCTGATCATCGTTGGGCAATGTGCTGCCATGGTACCACAATGACACTTTGTTTGTTTTTTTTTTTTTTTTGGGGGGGGGGGGGTTTGTGGAAAGAACATCAAATCACCAGTTTTGCTGGATGAGCTAACACCATCAGGTCAGGGTGGGGCATCGGTCATATTCAGTGATAGTTCTTGCCATATTTGTGTTTGAATGCAACGCGTTTTAGTGTAATAATGTATTATTTGATAATGTTTGTAACTGTTTTACATTGATATAGCTGAGTCTGGGTGCATGCACTGGTCGGGGAGGAAGGTCTCGAGCCTCGGTGATTAAGTTTGCCTTTTCCTCCCCTGGCAACCAGCGGCATGCACCTGGAATCGCCACAATTTTTATATCATGTAATACGACTTTCTGTTTGTATTTTATGTCCACTTGTATTGTATGTTGAATTGCCGAATAAATAATAATAATAATAATAATAATAATAATAATAATAATAATGATAATAATAATGATAATACTACTACTACTACTACTACTAATAATAATAATAATAATAATAATAATAATACTTTTCTAGGTCCCAGAACATTCGCAAATTGTCGCAAAGGATTTTCAAACAGTTGCTAATATTTGCAAAACTGTCGCTAACATCTGCTAACAGTCGCTAATAGTCGCCACCTGTGTTTCGCAAACACTTTCGCAAACATTCGCTGAAGTGTTGCTAATTTGTCGCTAAACTTCGCTTGAATTCGCTAACTGTCGCTAAAGGCCCCCTCACACCTGAGCGAATGCCTGAAATATGACTTGCTATGGCTGGCGAAAGGTATTTTTTGAATAATCGTTTTCAATGGTAATTGATAGTAAATCATATTTACCCTTCGTGTTTGGGTTCGTACACCTTCTGAACTAACAGTTGCGATTATTCAAATTCGCACGGGATTTTTTAACATGTTTAAAATTTCCCGACGAATTGAAAAATCGTCAGTCATTTGCTTGAATTTGCGTCTCTTATTTAGTCTGTGGTAATCGTTCGTTTATCGTTCGTGTGCTGTTGTCACGCATAGTCCCTCATCGCGCTTTTGCCAAGGTGGACCGATCTCGAAAGAACCCTAAACGAAGCAACACGATGACTAGATATGACGTGCGCATAGAAACGAAGATACTATGACAAACGTATTTTCGCTTGCCATCTTCTATGCGAAGGGAAACCAAGATTGACTTTTACTAAATTTGAATAGCGATGCATACACGAAGGCAAGTCTAAGAGATACTATGACAAACTATGGATTGCGAAGTGATACGAATACAAGCGAATGACCTGACGAAAAAAATTGGCGAATGCTGAGCTGCTCTCTGTGACCAGTCACTCACCACGCTACTCATATAAACATTCCACCCGAAAGTTTCAAAGTTTCTTCAGAAAAATGGAAGATGCAGCCCGCCTCAGAGTCCAATATTTACTGGCAATGGCTCAGAATAAAGTTATACATCAGCAGCTGAACCTACACCAGTTCATCAGAGGCCGCTTCAGATGGAGACGAGGCTTCAGACGACGTCGTATCTGGAGAAGGACATGGCTGAATCCTGCCAGAAGAAGGGCTTTTGGAATCTACGGCCAGCTGTTGGTTGAGCTCCGAAGAGAAGACCCTTCGACTTTCAAGAAATTTTTCTGCATGCCCTCTGAACTCTACGATGAAATCCTGGAGAGGGTCAGAAGAAGAATCAGGAGGCAGTAACACCTGGTACAGAGAGCCGCTGGAAGAAGGTCTCAAGTTGGCAGCTACTCTCCGTCATCTTATGTCTGGCACCAAGTACTCCGACATGCAGTATGGGTGGAGGATGCCTGAAAACACCCTATCTGTAGTGGTCAGGGAAGTGTGTCGGGCCATGATGTATGTGACGAGTATGCAGATGAAGTCATGACAGCCCCTTCAACCCCTGATGGATGGAGACAACTTGCTGGTGGATTCTACAAGCGGTGGAATTTTCCCCACTGTGTGGCAGCTATTGATGGCAAGCATGTGGCAATCATTAAGCCTCCTCTGTCTGGCTCGCTATACTACAACTACAAGGGCTTTTTTAGTATAATACTGTTGGCTATAGTGGACAGTGACTACAAATTTGTCTGGTGCGATGTTGGTGGTAGGTATGATACCATAGGGGAAAGGGGGTAGGTCGAGTTAATTTAGGGGTACGTCAGATTTGTTATCACCTAACCTCCATTGTTACTGTTTCAATAAATTTTTGCTAAATTAATGATAGCAATTAGTGCAATTCATCTCAGTTTTTGCTTGATACCCCTTTTTCTTCTTCAAAAACGTGCTTTAAGAATAATTAATAATGTTGGATATTTATTTCACACAAATGATCTTTTGTGTAGAAGCAAAAATCTGAAATTGATTGATTTGTTTCATTATAATGTTGGTATTTTTATGTATACATTTTCAATTGATGAGCTTCCTGACGTTTTTGCACATAATGTTCATAAGAAATAACTCTCTTCATATCTACCTAACTCGTCATCGCACTGAAATCTGGACGGACCTGGTCGCTTTTTACTCCCCGAGGAGCGCGCACACACGTACGAGAACACTTGATCTATTATTTCGTCTTCGTTTCCAATCGCACGCAATATCAAACCATTTCTCATCGTTCGTTCGTCTTATCGGGTCATATCAACCCTTCGCTCACCTTCGGCCGCAATTTACTCACAGAAGTGAACCGAAGAATCGTTATCCTTCGCATGTCATATTTATCCTTCTTTTACCGTTCGTTAATCATATTTGACTTTAGTTTATAATCGGATGATTTGAAAGCAATTTTATTTGAAATCTTTGAATTCGCGCGCATTTCGTGCGTTTTTCCCATACGTCCCCCTTCGTCCCCCTACATTCGCTCAGGTGTGAGGGGGCTTAAATGGCAGAAGCGAACCTTGATTTTTTGCAAACATTCGTCAGAAAAGTTGGCGAATCTCAAATTCGCTACGTTCGCAAACGTTCGCCGCTCAGTGAGATACCAGCTTTAATAGAGATCGACTTCTGACAGTATGCAATGCATTAGATATCGAAAATAATGCTTGAGATACGTGCGGGTCGTTTTCGATTGATTGCGTTCTTAATTCGGGTGCTGTTCGTTATTCCGAAGGTTCGTTATTCCGAAGGTTCGTTATTCCGAAGGTTCGTTGATCCGAAACCCGCAAATTTCCTATACCTACTACAGGTTCGTTAATCCGAAAATGAAAAAGGGTTCGTTAATCCGAACATTTGTGGCGTTATTCCGAAGGTTCGTTATTCCGAGGGTTCGTTGATCCGAAAATGTTATAGGGTTCGCTATTCCGAAGGCCCGTAAATCCGAACATAAAATAGGGTTCGGTATTCCGAAGGTTCATTAATCCGAAAATGAAATAAGGGTCCCAATTTCGAGGGTTCGTTATTCCGAAGGTTCGCTGATTCGAAAATAAAATAGGGTCCGTTATTCCGAAGGTTCATTAATCCGAATATATGATAAGGTTCGTTATTCCGAAGGTTCGTCAATCCGAAAATGAAATAACGCACGTTAATCCGAAAATGATATAAGGCTCGTTAATCCGAAAATGAAATGAGGCTCGTTAATCCGAAATTGAAATAAGGCTCGTTAATCCGAAAACGAAATGAGGCTCGTTAATCCGAAAATGAAATGAGGTTCGTAATCCGAAAATGAAATAAATTCACTGTGATAATAAGATAAGTTGTCGTAATCAGGAAAACAAGGAAAATAGAAATTACGCGGTGCTTAATATATGTCCCCGCCGGAAGTAGCATTTTGTAGCAAACTGTACAATATAGGTAAAAAATCAAGGTCAAAGGTCAAAGAAGTCAAAGGTCAAAATTCTGTCTAGAAGTTTTGAAGCCCTACCTAGTGCCATCACATAAAGCAAACGGAATCCAAATTGGGTTAGAAATGGCGAAGGAGTAGCATTTTGTAGCCAATGTACAATGTAGGTCAAAAGTCAAGGTCAAAGGTAAAAGAAGTCAAAGGTCAAATTTCTGTCTAGAAGTTTTGAAGCCCTCACCTAGTGCCATCACATAAAGCAAACGGAATCGAAATCGGGTTAGAAATGGCGAAGGAGTAGCATTTTGTAGCAAAATGTACTACATAGGTCAAAGGTCAAAGGTCACAACTGAAATTCTGTGTACAAATTTCAAAGCTCCCATGTAGTGCTAGCATATAAAGCAAACAGAATCAAAATTGGCTCATAAATGACAGAGAAGTAGCAAATTGAAGATTTTGATCACACACGGACGCACGGACGCACGGACACACGGACGCACACACGTACGGAGCCCGATTCATAGTCCCTTGCTCGAACTCGTTCGGCGGGGACCAAAAAAAAAAAAAAAAAAAAAAAACTGCTTGGATTTTACACAATGAAAATTCGATATTGTCTCGGAGATGATGATACACGTGTATAATTATTTCAGCTAAAGCACGTCGTGTTGCGTGAAGAAGTGAATCTTGATTTTAAATCAATCTGAACAATTATTTACCTGAGCAACGATTCAGGGCATAGAGGACTGTGTGATTTTTCTATATCCTACTTTCAGACACCTTCACATTTTTTAATGATAATAACAGTAACGACTAATACAGAGGATGATAAATACGTATTGACAAGACTAAAAGGTATCATTAATAGTAGTAATGGCTATAATTATCGATGGTAACAATGATGATAACGCAGGGCAACTTTATTTATTACTAGATTCACAGTGAAAAGTGTTGTTGCCGCGGTATCAGCATTACATATCAATCCGATAATGAAATGACCTACGGCAGGGGGTCCAGGGCAATTACCCCGTACCCTTCCCCTAACCCTAACCCTCATCCTAATTCTGACCCTAATCCTGTAACCCTAAACCCAACCCTAACCCTAACCTTTACTCTAACCTTATCACTAACAAGTAACTAGCCGGGGGTTATTGTCGGGAGGGGGAGGGGGATTGCCCTGATATACACTGCGGCAGAGGTAAGAGGAACTGGCAGGGGAAGGGGGAGGGGAAATGGAAAGAACCTTGATCTTGTAAGGGTGGTACAGTTTCGGTTGAGATGGGGCCAGTGGCGTATCTAGGGGGGGGGGCAAGGGGGGCACGTGCCCCGGGCGCCACTCCTTGGGGGCGCAAAAAAAAAAACGAAAAAAAAAAACAAAGAAGAAGAAAAAAAAGGAAGAAGAAGAAAAAAAAAAAGAAAAGAAGAAGAAGAAGAAGAAGAAAAAAAAAAAAAAACTCGTCCGGAAGGGGGGAGGGAGAATGGTGGGGGGGGGGGGCAGAAAACCAAATCAAACAAGATAAAAACTAAACATGATGATGACGCGGACAAAATGACAATGTTTACTGTGATCACACAAAAATTCCATGTTCTGTGAGCTGAAATACAAAAATTTTCGGCTCGCTCACTGCGCTCGCTCGCCAAAATTTATATAAAAAAGAAGGTAAGAACAAAACGTGATGATGACAAAATGACAGTGTCTATTGTGTTCACACATGTAATTTTATATTTAGCAGGCACAATGTTTCACGGAGCAGCGGCTGCAATTTCTTTCGTTCTGAAGCAATCGCCAATTGGATCAAAAGAAGGCGCCAACGGTTTCGAACATACGGGAGGGGGGGGGGGGCGCAAAAAAACCCGAATCAAACAAGATAACAAGACGTAACAAGACGTAATGATGACGCGGAAATATACAAATTTCGGCTCACTCGCTCGTACTAATTTAAATCATTTTTTCAAGTCCTCGGTTTGTTGGTATAAATCGTTATCTATAAAGCCGTCACTATTATCTTGATTAGAATTGTAAGATTTGATAAGCAAAAAATGACAAGAGTTTCATGATTTGTAAGCTGAAATACAAAAATTTTCGGCTCGCTCGCTGCGCTCGCTCCCCAAAATTTGTATAAAAAAAGAGAAGAAGATAAGAACAAAACGTGACGATGAGCGGACAAAATGACAATGTCTATTGTGTTCACTCATGTCATTTTATATTTAGCAGGAAAAATGTTACACGGAGCAGCGTCTGCAATTTCATTAGTTCTGAAGCGATCGCCGATTTTATCAAAAGAGGACGCCAACGGTTTCGAACATACGGGGGAGGGGGCGCAAAAAAAAAAAAAAAGATAAGAAAAAAAAAACGTAATGATGACGCAGAAATATACAAATTTCGGCTCACTCGCTCGTACTAATTTAGAGTATTTTTTCAAGTCCTCACTTTGTTGGTATAAATCGTTATCTATAAGGTCGTCACTATAATTGTAAGATTCAATAAGCAAAAAATGACAAGAATTCCATGTTTTGTAGGCTGAAATACAAAAATTTGCGGCTCGCTCGCTGCGCTCGCTCGCCAAAATTTATATTAAAAAAGATAAGAACAATACGTGATGTTGACGAGGACATATACAAATTTCAGCTCACTCGCGCGTACTAATGTAGAGTATTTTTTTAAAGTCCTCAGTTTTTTGGTAATCGTTATCTATAAGGCCGTCACTCTATCTTGTTTAGAATTGTAAGATTTGGTAAGCAAAAAATGACAAGAATTCCATGTTTTGTAAGCTGAAATACAAAAATTTTCGGCTCGCTCGCTGCGCTCGCTCGCCAAAATCTATCAAAATTCATTACATTTAAATCACCCTCAAAAGATCCCTTTTAAGTGTTTGAAAAAGCATCATGTGGACCTTGTTTAAAGTCCCTACCGGGATGGGGTTGCATGGGGTTGAACACTTTTTCAGAAATTAGGGGCGCAATTTTCGTGCTTGCCCCGGGCGCCGTTTTCCCTAGATACGCCACTGGATGGGGCTCCAAGTTTCCAACGTGTTTTCGATGATGCTGCTGATGATGCTGCTGCTGCTGCTGATGATGATGATGATGATGTGTGTGTGTGTGTGTGCGTGTGTGTGATGAGAAACCTCTTATGAAATATGGAAGAGCATATAATTGTAGGAGGAATTCAAAGTTTATTTCATAAAACATTGGTTTTGAAATGGCTGAGATATCCAAGAATCAGGCAATCCTGATAAAAGGTGTCTGGGACCCACCTTTTATTGAAATCGCTTTGTTTTACTTTGTTTTGCGATATCTCAGCCATTTCAAAACCGATTTTTTTTTTTTATCAGATAAACTTTGAACTTCCCTTAGAATTGTATGCTCTTTATCTTTTCATAAAGCAGTTTCAAAGTATCTCGCAAAATGTTAAATGCTGAATCCTCTTCTCAACCAACTGACCAATACTATACCATCCCTTTAACCATGGGCACTGCAGCATTCTTTTCAAAGGGATGTATATGACGCTGCACATTGTATTTGTCCATAATTATTGTAACTATTAAGGTTGATTCTCAGGTGGATATTCTTTATATTTGAAGATGGAAGTTCGAATTATAGGTCATTTCATCAAATAAGATGCACAATCATTTTAACCGTCATGCAAGCGCATTACAGCTTGGGGTTCGCGACGTACCAGCCTACTCCCAGGCCTATGAAAATAGTTTCCTTTCATACAGAAATTATTGTTCTTGTATTAATTATTGTATATATCTCGTTTGAACGTTCAGTGAATGTTCAAGCGAGTATGAACATTCAGACGAGTATGGAAAAATATTTGGAGCTTCGTGATTGCTAAACAGGCGTCATAGTAAACGATAGACCACTAAGTTTTAGTTTTAGTGAGCCATAGTTGGAGCATTGTGTATTTAGTGATATAAGCTGTGGTTGATGCCAGTGCTCTTGTTCTATCAATATTTCTGCAAAGTCGTTGCTATAGCAATCACCATGCCCTAGGGGAAATGTGACTTTGTATAACCAAGATGCTAATGGCAAACAAAGCTTTAAATTGAATGAGATATTTTCAGACACTTATTTCAATTTTTTACATTATTTCATCATAAATACATGGTAGTTTCCGGATCTTTTAAGTGTAACCATGGCAACAGAGATTGTTTATCATCCCCATTGCGATTAATTTGAACAGGTGGCTGTAAGTCCATAAATCTTTAGTCACTTTTGGCATCTTTGCTACGGTAAAATGAGTAAAAGTGTATTTTTCAAAAACGATGTGTTACCATGGCAACATGAGAAGATATAAGGGAATAATTTGAACTTTTATTGAAATAGAACAAGTAATTCCAATAATATGAAGTGAGCCACTTTTCTTGAACAATTGTATCATATCATTGGAAACACGTGATTTTTTTAATGTTGCCTTGGCAACGGGAGAAGACGCCAGATTTCAGAAAGGCTTATTAGCAAAATCTATTTGAATATTATATGCCGAATGTGGTGCTTTTACACAGATTGAACAACTCGTTCATTATGTTGGCAGGAGAGAGAGAGAGAGAGGGGGGGGGGGGAGAGCGTGTTCTCGTTAGCACGAACTATGAGGGACTAAAAGTGGGAAAATCATATGGAAACCTTGTGTCTTATAATAGACACAGAACACGCGCGCGCGCACCCTGTGTTATAACCTATGGAGACGCACAAGCAAAACCCGACATTCTGTCATTGATGGAGAAATATCATAAAATAAGTGATGTCCGTGGACTTGGGGCTAGTGGTTTTCTAGTCTTAGGACATTTTTCTATAGAATACTAAAATAAGAAGATAAATGGACTTCTAATAACGTCGGACTGGCTGCTCAAAAACAGCTTTGTGAGTTCACTTCAGAATAACTGCCCCTTAGGATTGTACACACTTTCTGCAGTATTCGCCGTGTGATGCAGTGATACGTCCCTATTTGAAAGGCTGTATCTCCGCAACCGAATGACACATATCATATATGTGAAACTCATTGGGATTGAATTTTAGGTCTTGTCGGAATTGCCAAAAAACTGAGAAGGTCCCGTCCTTAATCCAATCACAATCAGCGACACAGAGAAGCTCATTATCATAAAATGAAACATGACGTCACTGTTTATTCGTGGCTGCATTTGGACGAGTTATGATTTCATATACCGTGAGTTATAACGTAAATTGGATATGTATTTCTCATTTATAAGTTTCCTGAAATCAGCAGTGAACCCTTTTATTAACTGACCACCTACTGTACCAGTTATGACCTTATATGCTGCTGAGAAGATATAGAAAACGGAAATTTTCTTCTTCGATGATGTTCGATAATCATATCTTTCTCGGCAAACACATATACGCAGAGTGCACCATCGTGTAATGGGGGTGAACGTGCCCAGGTAGGTAACCGCGAGTGGAGCATGAAGCGCAGTGCAGTGCAATGCAGTGCCGGTGGAACTTGCAGTGGTCAACATTCCAACATGATTGTGAATCTGCACTACATCAGCTTTCAGTTTCTTATTTGTGCATCTTTTAAAGTGTACTTGGGTTTTGCTATTAATTTACTGAAGTTGCTACACCGGCGACTGTCAGCAATATATGATTGATACCTCAGTGAGTGTGTGTGTGTGTGTGTGTGTGTGTGTGTGTGAGTGTGTGGTCAGTTAAAAGGCAGATAATGTAAACAACTTCATGAAAAGCATGTAATTCATGTTGTCAATGTAGGTTTAATCGATATAATGCTATGTCTATGACTGCCCCTGCGTTATTTCTGCAGCATTTTACCCATATTCGACAATGGACCAGTCCGTATCACTGCTGAGTCCACGACGTGTGCGGCAGACCGTGTAGGCTCATGAATAATTCAAAGCGTCCACCTTCGCGTTCTGTGTGTGCGGGCAGCGTGCACGCTCAGCAGGGACGTGATTATAGTAGACTTCTGGCCAAAAACCTTTTCATATGAAAGGTAATTTCTTCATTTTTTATAGTAACAAGCAGAAATAAAACTTACATAATACGATGACATCATGAGGTTTTCAACACATCCCTTTTTTCACCTTAAACCTAAAAAAAAAAAAAATGAAAGGGAGGAAGAATTTCCTTCAAAGCAGTTTACATACTATAATGGCCGCCGATGGGCTCCACGGCGTACTACGTCCGTTCACCAGTAAAAACTGGGGAGTAAGCGCTTTAAGTGCCATTATCCCCAGCGATGGGGCAAGTTTGATATTACTTTTGTAAGATTTGTTTCGAGTTTCCCTGAAACTTTACAGTGGTTTGTCGTTTTCGTTTACATAATAAAGTTCATACAACGTGTATCTCAAACTGTTATTTTTGCAGTTTTTTAGTCAATGAGGACATCATTTCGTAAGTTTGAAATTGAGTGCTTCATTCCATGCCCCACCTTCCCCATACTGTAGTCGGGATCTTCGACATGCAGCGGTTCATTACGAGCTCACATCGTCCACCTTCATAATGGGTATTTTTTAGCACTCAGTCAACGGCGTAGCCAGGATTTGATCGGGGGGGGGGGGGGGGACTGTTAGTCTGCGAGGTAGCGAAGCGACCGAGCCCGAGCGAGCGGAGCGAGCGAGGGAGGGGGGAGGGTGTGGGAGGGGGTGTCCCCCCTCCCACGGTAAGAACTTTTTGCATTTTGATGTTGTAAATGGTGCGATTTGATGCATGTTTTTGCGCGTTTTCTCAAATTGAAACAGTCCCACTTGTTTAAGGTAGCAAAATATTTTCACGTCGATTATCATTGAACAATTTGGCTGTAAAATATGGTATCATTTGAATAAATGTCTTGTATTCATTCTTACACTGAATATCATGAACGGGACTGAACCCGAGCGAGCGGAACGAACGGGAGGGGGGGGGATGGGGTGTGGGAGAGGGTGTTCCCCCTCCCACGGTGAGAACTTTTTGCATTTTGATGTTGTAAATGGTGCAATTTGATGCATGTTTTTGCACGCTTTATCGACGTGAAACAGTCCCTACTTGTTTAAGGTATAATTTGATGTAGATTATTTATATTGAACAACCTTCCTGCAGAATGATATGATTTGAATACACTTCTTGTATTAATTCTTTTCACTGAATATCATGAACGCAACTGAACCCGAGTGAGAGGAGCGAGCGAAGGGGAGGGGAGGGTGTGGGAGGGGGGTGTCCCCTCCCATGGTGAGATCTTTTTGCAATTTGATGTTGCAATTTGATGCATGTTTTTGCGTGTTTTAACGAGTTGAAACGGTCCGACTTATTTAAGGTCGCAGTATATTCTAGTGTAGATTATTATTGCATAATTTGCCTTTAATATATATAACTTTTTGTATTAATTCTTACTCTGAATATCATGAACGTGACTGAGCCCAAGCGAGCGGAGCAAGCGAGGGGGAAGGGGAGGGTGTGGGAGGGGGTGTGCCCCTTCCCACGGTGAGAACTTTTGGCATTTTGATGTTGCAAATGGTGCAATTTGATGCATGTTTTTGCGTGTTGTATCGACTTGAAACAGTCCCACTTGTTTAAGGTAGCAATATATTTTCATGTCGATTATTATTGAACATTATGGCTACAAAATAATTTTGTATTATTTAAATAAACGTCTTGTATTAATTCTTACACTGAATATCATGAACGCTGTCTGTTCAGCAATCAAACAGAAAAAGCATGCACACGAGGGTGTAGATAGGGGAATTCCCCCTCCCACACGAAGGTGACTTTGCATTTTCAGACCTTAAATTAAAGTTAAACTCACGGAATTTAGCTCTTATTCCGAATGTGTATGTACAAAGTCTAGTGAGGAAGAGCTTTAAAGGAGAAGGGGGATTCCCCCTCCCGCTCGACGGAGCTTTTGCGTTTTAAGAATTGAAATAAAGCGATCTGGAGTACACTTTTTGTGGAAAATTCAGAAATTATCATTCCCAAAATTGTACTAAGTCTAAGGTGGGTAACAAACACTGGAATGGTCGCAAGATACCTCTCCCATATTCAAGGGAGCCCTTTTTTCAGTTTTAAGCTTTTAGAACTGAAATTCAACAATCTGGCGCACACTTTTGTTGAAATATCTGGAAAAATTTTCAATCAGAAGAGAAGTTTAGCAAGTCTGTGGAAGGAGATTCTGTATAATTTTCCGATTGCAGTTAAACGTTTTGTTGCACACATCTTGTGTCATATTTGGAAACTGTTTATGTTCAAAGTGTAGCCACAGTCTACTTCTATGCGGGGGGGGGGGGGTGGGAGGGGTGGGCGAGCAGGGAGAAGGCGTGGGCGAGTGTTATCTCCATCCTTCCCGTACGATGGAGCTTTTGCCTTTTTAAGGTTTAAATTGAGATATCTCGTATAAACATATTTGATGGGATATTTGGGAAATCAAAAAAAAAAAAAATGATGTGGGGGGGGGGGCTAAGGGAGGAAAGTGTCGATCAAAAGGGGACATTCCCCTTGTACATCGGGGAACTTTGAGTATTTGGAATATAAGTGATAATTAAGTCTTTGCACTCAGAATTATTCATAATTTTTTGTAAATCTAAAAAGTGTACTAAGGCTAGGGAAAGAGTCACAGAGGGGGAGGGTTTGGGACGAGAGATTTTGCATATTTTGAATAGAAATTCAACGATCTGGTGCACACTTGTCTTTGAGTGAAATATATATAAAAAAAAAATATGATCTTATTTGATGAAAGGTTGAAAAGGAGCCCCGCTTCATGTGCATGCATACAGTATACACGCATTTTTTTTCCGCCTCGCAAATCCCCGTTCCAAATCTTGGGGGGGGGGGGGGCGACCGCCCCCATCGCCCCCCCCCCCCCCCCCTGGCTACGCCAGTGCTCAGAATCATGATTATGATTGGTCGTATGATAAGGACCAATATAATCGGCAACATCTATACGTACATGTTTTTTTTTTTTATTGTACCAATATCAAATGACGCGGTGTGTCTTGTTTTCGTAAGGTGCTTGAAGTTAGTCCCCTTTTAATTTTGTGTCAGTGTCTATGTGTGTTGGGGCTTGTATCGATCTTCTGGGATATAAATGTCTTATACAGAAAAAAAAAAATGTTTCATACAGGCAAGGTATTCTTAATGGATAATATAGTTTTGGTTGAGACGGGAGATTCAAATTTTAACTTTTTGCAAGACAATTAGGAATCACCTGAGAAATTCAAAAAGGATGCAATACTAAAATAAATTCAAAGTGTGTTGTATCAAAATTGGTGTTTGAAATGGCCAAGATATATACAAACAAAAATGCAAAACGCATTGGGCTAAACAAAAGATGGGTCCAACGTTTCATTAGGATCCATTTGCTTTGGATATCTCAGCCATTTCAAAACCAATTTTCATCGAATAAACTTTGAATTCCTCATAGAATTACGTGTTCTTTCATATTTCACTAGAAGTTTTTCATTATCTCACAAAAGAGAGTTGGAAACTTGAAGCCCCATCTCAGCCAATACTATACGATTGCTTTAATTTTGAATGCCTTCCCTGTTTTAAGATGGTGACCGCGGCCACCCCCCCCCCCCCCCACCACCACCACAAAAAACAACAACTTATGTTTAAAGAAAGTGAAATGATGCAAACTGACAGCTCTGGTTTTTTTTTAATCATACTTATAACAATGGGTATTCTAACTTGAATATCCAAACAGTACACCTAACTATTGTCCAAAATCGGGTTTTACAAAGTTGTAGTTTCTTTTCGTACACACATGAAGTTATACAAATACAGGTAGGCCTATATACATGCATTTCTTCTTAGAAAATGAATCATTTAACGCACATGTAAAAGACGTCGAGCTACTAAAGTCAAAGGTTTATAGAAATTGAAAGAGATGAGAAATGAAAGAAATGCACTTGCGGTAGCAAGAAATGACGGAGAACAAGCTGAAACACAATTTGGGCCTACGTTTAATTCCACTCTTTCCAAGAGAATCACTGTTTCTGATGGATGTAATAACACAAGAGCGTAGATTGCAATTATTATCCTGGGCTTGAACCGAATGCAAACATGTCTATGTAACTTTTTCAGAATCCTGCGAACGAACCTTCAGAATAACAGAATAACGAGCCTATTTTTTTATTTTCGGATCAACGAACCTTCGGAATAACGAGCCTTGTTTCATTTTCGGATTAACGAACCTTCGGAATAACGATCCTTATATCATTTTCGGATCAGCGAACCTTCGGAATAACGAACCTTCTTTCATTTTCGAATTAACGAACCTTCGGAATCACGAACCCTATTTCGTTTTGGGATTAACTAACCTTCGGAATAGCAGACCTTATTTCATTTTCGGATTATCGAAGCTTCGGAATAACGAGCCTTGATTCATTTTCGAATTAATGAACCTTTGGAAAAATTATTCTTATTTAATTTTCGGATGAACGAACCTTCGGAATAACGAATCTTCGGACCAAAGAACCTTCGGAATAACGAACCCTCGGAATAACGAGCTGTAACCCTTAATTCTTTACTTAATAACGATACAACGATTTGAGGAACTGGTAATGTTAATGCAACTCGACTGATATTCACTTTGATATGATCAGAATTTACTCACCCATGAAAAAAAAAAACCAGACACAACCGTAACAACAGCGAATGGATACTTAAACAACGAAGAAGAAATACACACCTTTTCGCGGCAGGTAGTCCGGATTGTATTTTTGCAGACACTTTCCAACAAGGAGAAATAGAATGGCTACGGCAGTAGGTACACTAATGGCAAGTCCAAAGATGAGGCCCAAATTGCGCTTTCCTGAAATTGACAGTCAGTCATAGAGCTTTAGATTTAGAAATATTTAAATAAAAATAATATGTGTAGATAGAAACTTCGATAGTTCATAATTTAAAAATATTGTGTGGTACGAACGAAGAAGATACATGTAGAACCAATACACACATGCCGGAACTTATTGTTCAGAGAAAACAGAACGTATTCCTAAACAGGTAAAGTGTATCACTTTTTGCCTTTACTAAGCGAAATTGCACGAAATTTCTCCAAGTATATGTCAAAATGGTTGAATGACACTCGTGTTTAGTAAAGTTATCCTGAATGTACCCGATTAAATCAATTTTTAAAGTGATTTAACGATAATCTAAATCAGAACATTATTGTTCAAAAGTATTGTTACTTGTTGCCTTCGCTTTCTCTCAGAAGCACAAAATGTACAACACTTCACACAACCTGGTGTAGGAAGAACGTTGATTTTGACGTTCGACGTTCCATTCAGCGAGTCACCGGTAGCTATGCACACGAAGGCTTGCTCTATTCCATGTTTAGCCGAGACGGTGATTGTCTCGAATCTCTCGTATGTGCCGTCTGATAGTGTTAAAATTGTCTGTTGCGAAATCACAGAATTCAAGCTCTGCTCATCCTCCTCCTCGGCCCACAGCATAGAAATATTAGGCTTGAATCCACTGACAACACACGTGAGTGTAAAAGAAGGAGTGTTGGAGGGAGTTTGGTATGTACAAACGCCTTGCTGGGGCTGACTCTTACCGTCGCATTCCTCGATTATATGTTTTGATGCCATTGCTAAGGGTACAACAAATCATACATGGAATGATGCTTAAAGATCATTTTTAAGTTGTAAACCAGACGCGTTTGTGCATACAAAATCCAAAGAATGTGGCTTAGAAGCAAAAATCATTGATCTTGCCCCTAACCTTGACTAATCTAATCTAACCTATCTTGACTATAAAACCTAACCTACTTTGCATTAAAAAAAAAGTTTGACGAATTTCCAGCAATGCAGTTTTGTGTAAACATAGAATGTATTCTAACACATCTCTGAAATCACGGATGATTTGATTTGTTTTAAGCATGGAGCAATTCCATCGTATTATGGTTGAACATTTGTGAACTGCTCAATATTTTACATCATTTTGTAAATTAGCACTCAATTGTGCAAATAAAAGAACATCGGGGATTGAGACCTAATTTCCAGCTCAGTTCTTTCATTTACCTTGTAACCATGTACCGTGTAAAATACATTTAGTTAATTCAATTTCACGTAAAAAAGAGGAAAATTAATGATACATATATGATAATTGTTCTATTATGTTTCGGGGAATGCACCCTAACACATTGCTTCTTCAGCTTTCCTCCCAAACTCCTCACTTTCTTAAACTTCAGAATGTTTTATTCTATGTGTGTGTGTTTTCTTTTACATCCTTACTTCATTTATCATATTTTGTAATGTTGACATAATATGTACAGATATGTTATATTAAAAAAAATCGTATTTCCAAGTTTTGTTGGAGATGGAAAAAAATCCAAACTAAAAATAAAACGAAAAAAGGGGGGCTCAGGCCACAATACTTGTCAGAAGGCGTACATAATGACCTATAATAAGACATTGAGCTGATCATTTCAGTCCTGACAATCGCATTTAAATTAAAGTTTTCAAAATCAGTGGAAATTGAGCTTTTGTCTTCGTTTTGAAAAAAAATATGTGAAATTACAATAGGTCCTACTCTTATCTTCAAAATCAAATCACTCAATTTGAATATTGATACTGATTGTTAAAGAACTGTCGGACAATAACTTTATTTTCATTCAATTTCATAAACATTTTCACTCCTGTGCGTTTAAAATGTATCATATCAGATCATATCATTTAAACGAGCCAAAATACCATTTGTTATTACGCTTTATCTTTCAGAGAACCATGACAAGATTAATATGGTACAAAATTAATTGATGTAAACAAAAGAAGGTGAGTGAAATGAAACAATTCTAATACAGATATAGATGTAAAAAAAAATATGAAAAGGTCCCGCATATTCATGAGTCATTTGCAAGTAAAGTCAAATAAAGTTACCCTGTCAGGCTTTTTTTTTTTTCTTTACATGACATATCCACAGAATTGTTATTTCGTTTAAACAAATTCAGTTTCAGGTTATTTTCGCTCTGGAGGGTCATTTTGATGGAAAAAAAAAAATGTTACTTACAGCTAACATACAAAAATGTTGAATTCTCGAAACTCCCTAAATCTTTCAGCACCACTTGGCAATCGTAGAGGCCCTCATCTGCTACATGTAGGTCGGTGATGACGAGACTGAAACTCTTGTCGATGTTGAACCGATCTTCCCTACTCTCCAAATTGTCATCAAAGAATGCAGCCTTGGTCGTCCTCTGCTCCGGATATAAGATGTTTTTCTTAACCCAGTACACAGCGAGAGGCTCCCCCTGAATGTTACATGGCAATCGGATGTCTTCCCCTTTCCATCCTTGAACGTTGGGGGAAGTTCCCGCCACAGAGGCTATAGCTGACAGAAATACGAGTTAAGTTCGCTTTATGAATTTTATCATGACTGTGCATTCAGTTTAGACTCTTTGGGCCGTATTCTACTGAAAACGAAGATTTAAACCTATTTTAGACTCACCTATGGTTTAGCTAGACCTGAAGTTCTATTGTTGTTTTCTACCAGCGAGGTTTAGTCAAACCCAAGTCCATTTCGGATTTAATTTGGTGTCTTAAACCCATTTTAAACCCACTTTAGACCAGACATTGTTTTAAACTCGGTTTAAGTTTTTAGCAGAATACGGGCCTTTCCTGAATCACTTAATCAAGTAAACATCACCCCGAAATTCAATTTGAATTGTAAGCGTAATTCGTCACCAAACGTTATAATTCCTCAAAATGTAATACTTTCTAACTCTAAATGTACCTTACTGTGGACCCTGCGTCAACTGTGTATAATTTCAACCCTTGATAAATAATTAGTCTGCATCCAATTAAGTGACCACTCAGGTTATTACATTTATAAGGTAAGAAAGAATCGAATTGAAGAAAACAAAAGCCCAAATGTGGATTGAGTGAAAGCAGCAACATTAGTAAAAAACATCTGTGAAAATTTGAGGAAAATTGCACTGTCGATTCAAAAGTAATGATTTCTTCTTTTTTTTATTTCGGTGCCGTCATCAGTGCATGAGGACACTACAACACTCCATGACTCAATTTTTGATAACAACCACAAATGAATAAAGAGAATTGTAGAAAACGTCCTTTTCTATGAAAGTTACTCATAAATGAAAGAAAGATATTATTCAGAGGGGTGAAGGTTCAGGTGCGAGTTTCTTCACTTTGTCTCCCTCTACAAATTAACTTTGTTCAGCTCGCAACTGCTGATCTGTAAATTAACAAATATGTCGGAAAAAAAGGAACCAGTGGGACTCGAACCTGTCATCTACTGCTTTCCGGGCAGCGACACTACCACCAGGCTGTCCCTGGTTGCCGGCAGTGACACGATGAACATGGAACAAATAACCATACTCCGAAATTCCGACATTGTTGTAACATGTAGTCCAAGGCGGACAATGCATATTAAACGAAAGAAAGATATTATTCAGAGGGGTGAAGGTTCAGGTGCGAGTTTCTTCACTTTGCCTTCTTCTACAAATTAAATTTGTTACGATCGCAACTACTGATCTGTAAAATAACAAATATGTCGAAAAAAAAAAGAACCAGTGGGACTCGAACCTGTCATCTACTGTCATGTACTACAGGTTAGATCTTGAAGTGTGAGCGCGGTAAGGTAATGTTTTTCCACTTTAAGACCTTTTCAGCTGAAGAAACCCGGAAGTGGAAGGGGAGAGATGAGCTGAGGACCTTTTTTTTTTTGTTGTTGTTGTTGTTGTTGTTGTTGCTTGCTTGTTAGCTCATGAAACCTGGAAGTGGGCCCCCACACTTTTAAATAACGCTCCGCCGGCCCTGTACTTAACATAACAATGTCGGAATTTCGGAGCTTGGTTATTTGTTCCATGTTCATCGTGTCACTGCCGGCAACCAGCAGGGACAGCCTGGTGGTAGTGTCGCTGCCCTGAAAGCAGTAGATGACAGGTTCGAGTCCCACTGGTTCCTTTTTTTGCGACATATTTGTTAATTTACAGATAAGCAGTTGCGATCTGAACAAAGTTAATTTGTAGAGGGAGACAAAGTGAAGAAACTCGCACCTGAAAGATACTCTTTCTGTCGACTTGTTACTGACAAAGAGGGTAACCTGAAGGAGGCAAGTCAAGTATTTTTTTTATTACACTAGAATATAAAAAATGATTATGTTTGATTACTTTGCTGTACTGATTTTGTGTAATCATGTGTTTGTGAAAATGAAGTACAGAAATGAAAAAAAAAATATTAAGTAACTTCTGTGTATACGTTTGGTTATTTAATGTACATAAATTATGTTCATCAATATTATACGCAGGGCTCCACTGAAGACCACTACTTATTGGTGAATGGGCTACCCTAACAAAGGATTAGAATTAATCAATTAATTGAATACATTAATAAATGAATAAATAAATAAACAAATAAATAAATAGATAAATAAACAAAATAAAGTAAAGTGTGAAAAATACAAAGGCACAAGAACAAAAATTTTCTCATTATAAACACTCTCCACACTCTAACATCTTCTACTCTTAACTACATCGCACTTAATTATAAGACTTAATTATGTCACTCCAAAATTTTTGAAAGATCCCTGAGGTCACTCCGAAATGAGCATTTTCACTCAAAATTCATTCCAATTTCACTCTTAATTCCCTCTTTTCTGTTTATTCACTTCGTCGAGAGTGAAAATTTTCACTCGATTTTTTTTTTTACAGAGAGTAAGATGAATAAATAACATGCAACACACTGCACATCATTACATGAATATAGATTAAAGGTACATCAAACAACAATAAGTTAATATCATGCAAGGAGTACACAACAACAGGCAAAAAAAAAAAAAAAAAACTTTCAGAGGGCAAGCTACTAAATTAATCTAAATAGTCAGTCAGTTTACGCATCGTATGCCTCAAAAGACGCGGAGGAGTTACCGATCATTCAAGCTTGTTCCACATAGTTCCTATACAGAGTGGCCCAGAAAGAGCGGAATAGCTAAGAACTTTAACTTCAGCAATATTGTTGCAAATATGTCATTATTTTGCATACTATTGAAAAGGGCACTCTTTTTCCAATAGAATGACACCAAGTTATTTAATTTTGGCTAATGCGTTATGATTTTAGGACCATTGTTGTCAACACCTTGCAATTTTGATAATTTTGCACTTTCAGAGATACCGAAACCAGCGAGAATTCAGCTTGTCATAGAATCAGTAGCAGTCACAATGTGTGGAATGTAGGCCGCACGGTGTGGTTGTCATTGTCTGTTATTATTGTGAATATTGTGAATGAGACGACCTGTTGGACTCTATCGGGCCAATCCTATCTGATCGCATTTGAAAAGGAGACCAGATCGTGACAGATCGTATTGCTTTAAATAGATCAATCGTGACCATATCGCATCCAAACGTGCCAACATGTATCGACTCGCATCAAAACGTATCCAAACGTACAATTTAAGATGAGTTAAAAAAAAAACCAAAACCTTCCACGATCAGTTACGAATAGGTGATCGTGGCGTTCGTAACATATCGTATGATATAGTGGAAACGACACTTTGGGGAATAAAAACCGTACTTTCAATTAAGTGTACATTGATAAATACCGTTAAAACTGAGAATATTGCTGTATTGGTCTCTGATTAGATTCATTTATGATTTTCATTGTGCTTGTTTTGTGTTTTTCTTTGTAGTTTTCATTCATCTGAACATACAGCTGTAATTACACAGGCCAGAGAGCTCAAAATGATGTATTTTTTATTTTTTTATTTTTTTTTTTTAGAATCGGTCAGCCTCAATGTTAAATTGTGTCTATACATTTCTGGCGACTGCTCAGAGACACTGTAATTTTACAATAGACGTCTCAAGAGTCGTAGACTAGCGAAGATATCTATGCAACTTGCAAAATCTGCAGTAGTGAACTAGTTTCAAGCCCAGTGAGATACTCGTTAATTCGTTCAGTAAGTAAAGAGTTACTATTAGATACTCGTGAAAGCATTTAATTGTCGAGCTTGCGATTAAAAGTATGAGAAACGTTTAAATGTATATCAATGTTTCAATTAGAATTTTTGGGCTGTTATAATATGAAATATTTTGCATATACGGAGCCTTGTGTTTGCTGTGATTACTATTATATAATTCATTGTGTTGTGCTGAATATCTATGTACTTCTTTATTTCTCTGAACTGAAGTGGTTTTAGGCAGTTCACAGTTATTCATTTTGTCCAACAAATAATATTGTAATTGAAGTTCATTGAATACAATTGTTTAGTTTCAAGAATATGACTTTATTTAAAGGACGGATCTAATCGTTAAAAAAAGAGTTTAGAATTCTCCTTTGAATTATCAATATTTCACCATATATATTGATCACGGCTGAACTTACCCATGCCCGTATTCTGCAATCTGAATAAGGCGATACTATAGTTGAACACAGTTGAATATTTTGGGATAACGAATGCAGTACTAACATAAGCATGCTTCAATAAGTAAAAGAAAAAATGGGCGCACGTCACGAGACCGACACCAACGAGTAAAACATCCCACAAGTCATACAGCTCACAAGTCATACAGCCCACTAGTTACAGCCCACGAGTTCGACACTGAGTAAATAAAGCCCACGAGTTCGACATCAAGTGAAATAAGCCCACGAGTTATACAGCCCATGAGTTAGACACTACACACAAAAGGCTCACGAGACCGACACTTGGTAAAAGAGGCTCACGAGACCGACACTATTCAAAGAAGACCACGAGACCGATAGGATGAACAGTGCCACCTATAGACCAATTAATTGTATAGGGTGTCCAGATAATGGCATAAGGAAGATTTGGGAGATGGAAAAGCAGAGTTGCAAGGGGATTACCTCGTCAAATGCCATCCCTCGTCCCCTAAACTGTTCAAAAATTTTAATCGTGTTTGCGTTTTTAAGTGATTGTTAAAACAAATCAGTGAAAGTGCATGAGATGTTTCAAAAATAATACCCAAACACCTTCGTTTCCCTTTCCTTGTGAAGCGAGAGAGAAAAGGGAGAAAAACTAGATCCTGCCCACGGTCTATCTAGAAATTCGGAAAACCTATTAAAGATAGCACAATGGCGGCTGAAATCAAACCATACATCGTTCTTGTTCATTTTTATTTATTCATTTTTTTTTTGGGGGGGGGGAGGTTGCAATGAAGAGGACAATTTAATGTAAAAAAAGAGAGATAAATTGGTAACAATGTGGGATCGCTCGCCGTAGCGTGACAGAACTGTCTTCTAAAAGCCACACGTGTAGAAATATATAGTTACTTGATGTCGTTGATATGTAGATGGTGCTATTCAATTAGTTACAATCTCTCGCTCGACATCGTGACGAAATTGCTCCCGCAATTATGTAATTTTCCCCTTCATGGAACACCCTGTACAGATAATTGGCATGTAGATGGCGCTGTTCATCATGTCGGTATCGTGAGCCTTCTTTGCCTAGTGTCGGTCTCGTGAGCCTTCTTTGACTAGTGTCGGTCTCGTGAGCCTCCTTTGCATATGGTCGGTCTCGTGAGGCTTTATTGTGTAATGTCGGTCTCGTGGGCTTTCTTTGCTTAGTGTTGGTCTCGTGAGCGTTTTGTGCGTAGTGTCGAACTCATGGGCTGTACGACCCGTGAGCCGTATAACTCATGGGCTGTATGACTTCTGGACCTATTTTTGATGTCGTTCTCGTTGACCTCATGACTCGTGGGTGTCAGTCCTGTGGGATGACCCTTCCCCCCCCCCCAAAAAAAAAAAAAAAAAATGTCATTACATGATAACAGGTACAATATTAGAGGAGTCTAATGATTGGCGATCTGTGGTTGTGTATATAATGTGGACAGTTTTGGCCTGACACAGATAATTGCAGGATTCCATTTAGGTCCATCAACTAATGTAGTTCAGAATATTCATTTTCACTGCTGGGAAAGATCTGTCACTATGTTATGACTTCAACCATTTTAGCACACATTTCTAGTAATATCAAAGTCACTATGGTCTGTCAATCACTATCATCATGATCAATATTTCTTTAGCATGTATATTTCGCTTCAAATCTCAATATATTTTTCCACCATTTGTTTAATTAATATTCGCAATATTCTATTGTGAATCCTGTTTATTTATTTATTTTTTTAACATTTGATGTACTTTTTTATCGACAAATATACAAATATTGTATAGCAGCATTCAATTCTAACTGAGCAGCACTAAACATCTGAAGTGCAATCTTCCAGTTTCGATGGGCTGATGCAGGTCACTTTTAACAAGAAATGGTAACAATTCTGTACTACATTGAAAACTGATATTTCTGTCGCAAATGAGATTCATCGATATACTCTATTATTGTGAATCTTACCAATAATTCAATTACTTTAGATAGAAATGAGACATGAGACACTGGCTAACGGTTTTGTTCAACCCATGTGATCCGTATAGTATTTATTGACACGTTGACAAAAGTGCCATTTTTATAATTTTTATTATCATTATAATCGTTATTATTATTATCATTTTTATTACTATCATTATTACTATTTATTCATTTAATCATTTATTCGGCTTTCAATCACAAATATCATACTACATTTTTTTTTTTCAAAATCAGAACATACACTGGAGTGGTAAGGGTGCACACGGTTGGGCAGCCCCGCCGGGTCTGGATAGAGCCAACTAAATGACTTGGGCCCTCAGGCCATCCTCCCCAACCAATCTGGTGCACCCAAAACAGTCAGTTTACAATAGATTATAAAAGATACATATTTCATTAAGAGGCATACATAAAAAACAACTGATTCTTTGCAAGTGTCAATTAAAGATATGTGCTTGTTCCTTTGTTCCTTTTTGTATTTGTTCCTTTAGTCATTATCAATATATCCTGTAAGTTTCACCCACTGTTCACAATTGTGTTTTTTTTTTAGTTACTTTACAACCAAACAAACCAATGGTATAAATGTAACCTCCTTTGCGGAGGTAAAAATGTCAGCATTCTTATCACCTTGCACCGTAAGGTGCCGTTACAGTTCAGTATAATAAAGACCATGTTACAAGGTCACTGGTTCACGTCCCTTGGCAGCAGCAGTTGTGTGCCCCTAGGCAAGGTTTTTTATGCTCACTGCCAAGTCCTTTGGAGGGAACTCAAACTGGAAAGTCATCATTACCGTGGTTGCTCACTTGTAAGCATTCAATATTGATTCCTCGGCAGTCATTCAAAACAGAATTAATTCTTATGTAGTTGAAGTATCAAATATACATTTTTTTTCTTTGACAGTTACAAAACAACTATAACCCCTTCCTCTTACAATCACCAGAAGTACAATTGCATGCACTTGCAATACACGTGCATTGACGTGCATTGACCTTATAATGACAACAATGCCAGAAAATCATTGTGTCTGTGATGTTGGTCAAATCTCGCTCAGTGATCATTATATGGTATTTACTTGTGTTGATATCAATGCCAAAAATGCTGGTCATAAGATGGTTAGTTTCAGAGACTATAGTAACTTTAACCAAGATGAATTTATTGAAGATATATGTAATTGTGAATTATTAAGTGATCCAAATGTATTATCAGATATGGCATGTGATGATATTTGGGTACATTGGGTCAATGCATTTCTTAAGATTTGTGATAGACATGCACCTATCAAAAGTGTTAGGGTCAAAAATAGATATAATCCCTGGATAAATTCTGAAATTATAACTGCTATGTATAAACGCGATTTTCTTAAACGTAAATCAACTAATGATGCAGCTTTACTTCATGAATATCGTAAACAAAGAAATGCTGTCATTAGTGCTATTCGTAAAGCCAAGACCGAATATTTCTCCACCATTTCTGTAAAATATCGTAATGATCCCAAGAAACTTTGGAAAGAGCTTCATAGAGCCACTGGGAACTCCAAATTTGTCAATAATGTGCATAATGATTTGACTCCGGATGAGTTTAATGATTATTTTGCTCAAGTGGGGAAGACAATTTCTGATTCCTTCCAACATGAACCACTGAAGTGGAGAAATCCGCCATGTCTCCACAATTTCAAATTTTCTGAAATTCTTGAGGATGATGTAATCAAACTTCTGAATAATCTGTCAAGTTACAGTAATTTAGATATACTTAATATTGATTGCAAATTGCTTAAAATAGCTGCATCAATTATTGTTCGCACACTTACTGCAATTTTTGATTTCTCGCTTAAATCAGGCTTTGTTTTTGAAGATTGGAAGTATGCACGTGTAACACCCATTTATAAAGGCAAAGGAGATAAAGATGTTCCGTCAAATTATAGGCCTATCTCTGTTGTTTCTCACCTTGCTAAAATTCAAGAGAAATTGGTTCAAACTCAATTCATTTCTTACTTACGTAGACATGAATTCATAACAATCGAACAGTCAGCTTTTTTGATGAACCATTCTACTGTAACCTCTCCTCACAGAGTAGTTGATGACTGGCATGCAATTTTGAATGACCATGAAGTAATTGCGGTGTGCTTCTTTGATATTTCTGAATGTTTCGATGCAATATCTCATGAGTTATTAATTCTAAAATTACAATATTATGGGGTCCATGATACAGAACTTAACTGGTTTAAAAGTTATTTGAGTGGAAGACAGCAATCTGTTAATTTGAATGGTAAATTATCCAATTACTTCAAATATAATGACTGTAGGAATACCCCAAGGAGGGGTGCTTGGACCTATCCTTTTTTTTATATTCATTAATGATATTGTTCAGAGTGTTAATGCAGGAACGTGTAACATTTTTGCAGATGATGTTGCGATATATACTAATGGTAATAACATCAAAGAAGCGGAAATGAAATTACAAGTTTGTATTGATGAAATTGATGGTGATTGGTATGAAAACAACAGACTAAAAATCAATGCTGATAAAACGAATGTTATGCATATATCATCAAGAAAACATGATTCAAATGAGTTAAATGTCAGTCTTAATGGCACTAGCCTTAATAGGAAAGTTGACTCAGTCAGATATTTGGGCTTAAACATTGATAGCAGATTGACATGGACTGATCATGTTAAGCAACTTTGTAAAAATTTATCTTATAAAGTGCTTTCATTACGTCGTTTAAGTAACACACTCAGTACCCCCCTCTTATATACACTTTATAAATCTGTTATACAACCATGTATTGATTACGCTTGCTCAGTCTGGGGAAATTGTTCTTTGAAAACTCGTGAATTGATACACCGTATTCAAAGACGAGCGGCCAGAATTGTTTCTAAGAAGTATGGTGCCCGTGACATTAGTGTCACTGACTTAATCAAGGATTTAAAATAGCAAACTTTTGAAACCAGGAAAGACTACTTTTTAGCTATGTTGATGTATCAGTGCATACATGGTACAGCCCCTGTACGACTTTGTAATGAAATTGAAATGTATTTTGATAGGCATGGTTTTAACACCCGTAATGCCAATTCATTGAATGTGGTAGCACCAAAACCCAATACTGAAATGTTTAAACAATCTTTTGCTTTCTCTGGCCCGAAAACGTGGAATTCATTGGACGATGAAATAAAAAATTCCTATACCCTAATGTCTTTTAAAACATTATATAAACGTAAACATTTTTGAGTATGTGCTTTACAGCACCTTCAATTAAGCATTATTGATTATTATCTTATGAATGTTTTTCTTTATAGTCTGTCTTCCCCAATCCCCATAATCACACAATGTACTGATAATCGTTGATTCCTTTATTTTTTATCTGCAATGTATTATTTATTCTCATGTAGTTGATTTTATCTGCTACTGTTGATCTGTTGAATATCACTGTAAGCTTTTTCTAATGCAGTGGATTTTCCTTTACAATACCCGGTCAATTACTGTTTATAATTTCCACACTGTGTTTATTTTCCCACCAACTTGCTCATTGGACAAACACGGTGATTTGGTGTGTAGCAGTTTTGTACTGTATTTAATTGTAAGCATATTTCGGTAATGTGTGTGAGTTTGTGTACCTGATTTCGACTCTTGTGTGCATGGTATTGGGTAGTGTCTGTATTATGTACATGTCTTTGATTGTGCGCATGCTTGCATAAATTTGTATAGTGTGTACTTTTGCCTGTTTTGGTTTAATATACTCTTAAATGGGTGTGTGGGCTCGGCGGTGCGGGTCTTATCATGAGTTGACGGATTCTATATACATAATTATGTCCCATTCATCGAGGATGGGGCATTGGGGATCTGCTGGCGATTGAGAATGCTCGTACCGCTGAGCGAATAAGTGACATTCATTGGATGTATTTGTTTATACGGCGTCCGGGTAGATCTTTGTCACATTCGGGTGTGGACAGTGGGGCGGGGCTTGGGTGGGAGCGTATTTGCACGCTGGAATGAAACCGCTTTTCGCGGTGCGTTGGATGGGTTTTGATGGCACGTGGCCAATGGTCCTCACCCTGGTGACACTGATCTGCCTGGACGTTGCATATTTAAGCTATTTTAGAGTCATTATTGCTGTTCACCTCATCACCGTGTAAGCCTATTTGATAATTTCTAATTTAATGATTACTTTTATTATAAATCACTCAATTGATATTTTAGTTTGAATAATTTGATTCAATTTACATAATTATGACATGCATGAAATCCACTGCATTAGAAACTGCGTATGAGACTGTTTTTATATGTATTATAATACAGGACAGTGTTGTAAAACAGCTTTTGCTGAACTTTTTATCCTGAATAAATACATTTTATCAAACAAACAAACAAAAATTGATTTTGAGGTACAATATCACGTACATGTATCAAAATGACGCAAACCTGTTTAAACCTGTTAATTCCTGGAAGCTGCAGATCTGAGAGACGAATGGTCAATATTCGTCATTGTCATTACCAAACTGATCAATCTCATTTCAAATCGGTCCTTTGTACCCTGGATTGCTAGCTTCTTGACAGACCGTTCACAGTGTGTTCGTTATCAGGGTGTCTGCTCTGAGTGGCAACCTGTTACGGCAGGTGTGCCGCAGGGAACACGGTTGGGTCCCGTTCTGTTTTTGGTCTTGATAAATGATGCCCTGACTTCTTCCGATCTGCAACACTGGAAGTATGTAGATGATATGAGTATAGCAGAAACAACTTTAAGAGGTGCACAGTGCACAATCCAAGGTTCACTAGACGATCTCCACATAAAAGTATATGGTGTATGGCTAACAATATGAAGTTAAATGTAAGTAAATGCAACGTGATGAGGATTGATTTTGGCCGAACTCAGCTGCCTTTGTGTACGATACAACTAGGCGTAGAAACTCTTCGTGAGGTTCAAGCAGTGAAGGTTCTTGGTATACTATTGCGGTCAGATCTAAAATGGGATGACCAGGTGAATAATATGCTTGCCCAGGCCAACAGAAGATTGTACATGCTCAGGTCACTCAAACAATTCAAACTTAGATGGAAAGACCTCCTCACAGTTTACAAGGGGTACGTTAGACCAGTGGTTGAGTATGCCTGTCCAGTTTGGCATCCCGGCCTCACTACCAAACAACGAAACCAGCTAGAAAGGATTAAAAAAAGAGCCCTCAGAGTTGTGCTTGGACATTTATATGAGACATATGATAATGCCCTGCAAATAACCAATCTCCAACCCCTCTATGAAAGAAGAACGGATTTATGCAGTCAGTTCGCAAAATCATTGTTAAAATCACCCCATTTTCGAGAATGGCTGCCCGCTCCTAGACAAAACCCATACACTAGCTCCCTGAGGAGAGCCGTCCCATTCACTGGTGTCAGATGCAGAACGAATAGGTACAAGAAAAGCCCCATACCATTCCTAGTGGACCTAATGAACAAATGGTAATGTACAGGTAAGTGCATTGATGCACATTGTATGCTGAGTTTTAAAGTTGCAGTTTCTTGTGTATATATTATTTACATGTCATTTTGTTTTTGTATTATTTGAAATTAGTAACGTTTTGTGATTTTACTGACACAACTCATGTCAGGTTTACTCCCGTCTGATGGTATAGCGCATGATTTTCATGAAACACAATGCGTTTACACACTTGTATAAGATATCAGACTTTTTTTTGGGGGGGGAGGGGGGGTGGGGGCTTGTGTCATTGGGCCAGAGTCTAAAGGTTAACGGTTAAGAGAAGTGGAAGGAAGCAAGTTATGTTTCTGAAATTTTCAATACACGCATGTATGGTGTAACGATTTGGTGAAAGGTCAAGACTCAACTATTTAATGTTGGAATCATATCATCATTACTGTTGTTGCATAATAATGTTCAGACTGGCTTATTTTTGTATATATTTTGGCAATCAAAGAACTGGTACGAAGATTGAATAATTTGAAGTATTTATATGCAGAAGTTTATGTAGAAATATGTTTGTTAGTATTTGTCCTTCAACTGAAGTGCAATATATGTGCTTACATCTGTATGTCCATTTTGTCTGAATTGTCTTGTTTTTATATTTTTCCAGATGCATACAGCTTCTTTCCCTTTCTTTCCTCCCTTTCCCCCTATACTCACTCCTCTTCTCCTTTATCCTTACATTCCTCCTGCTCTCTCTTTGTGCCTCCCTTTTCTTCTCCCCTAGCCTTTGTTTTCTTTGTGCTCCTGTCTCCCCCTCACTCTGTTCCTGTCTCAGTCTCACACTACATGTAGCATCTTCTATCTCTCAACATTCCTCATTCCACACCTCCCTTATCCTTCTATACCCTTTTTATTAGCTTAAAGGGTTGTGATACGTCACTAATGGAGGATATAAGATACATGTATGTAAAGCGGGTTTGTTTGTTTTTTTCACTCAACTCTGTTTTTGTTCCAATATACAAGTAATTTATATACTCAATGTACTTCCACTACTGATGTACCGATGATTTGTTTTGTTGTTGTCGTAATGGTTGTATTTTGTTCGTGTGTTGTATACAAATGTATGTAAGTTATTTTGTCTCACTGTATTTTTATCGATGTAAATCAGACACAATTCAGCCGTTCGGCGGCGAAGTTTGATCAATTAACCATTCCATTCCATTCCATCCCATTACTGAGAGATCAATGGAAAGATAAGTCTGTTTATTCTTAAATCGTTTTGATTGCATAATCTGTGCAAACAGTCACATGACAATGACGTGTACTACATGACTGTATTAGGAGGAGGCGAGGTGTTGTCGTTGTTACTGAACGGGAAGGTGGCCAATCATGCCGGGGTCATCGCACAAGTTTGACCGACACCCACGAGTCATATACAGCCTATACGAGTTCGTGATTGAAAAATAAAAGGTCCACGAGTCATACAGCCCATGACTTCGACACTATGTAAAAGCAGCTCAACTGATACAGTAGCGAGCTTAATGTATCGGTCTCGTGGGCCTTGTTTGTGTGCTTATTTTTGAACTCGTAGGCTGTATGACTCCTGGGTGTCGATCTCGTGACGTGCACCCGGATGTTGATAAAATGAAAAAAATAATAGTAAACAACGATAACGAATGTTCTACGGCTTCTTGTTCTATAAACAATACATCAAATAGTTGTTCTTCTCGTTACCTCGCCCAGCTTCACAAGTCCAATGAATGCGTTGAATAGTCGTGTACGCAAAGCACGAGCGACTAACGGAAAAACTAATCATTGTTTTTGACATTTGCAGGATTTTGGTTTACAGAAATCAGTTTTGATTACAGAGATAACTTATAATAAAATCAAAGACTAAGCGAATTGCATTTGAGATAAGCACATTCTTCATCTAAATGGAGTTTTCATTTGAATCCATCCATGGGCAATCTACATTTGGCTGTAATATTGAAAGTATATAAAGCAATATTCCAAGCGAAGGTTTACGTGCATGTATATCATTTTGTATTCTTCAATGCACCTATAACTCGACAATTTGCAACATAGTAAAGCACAACAATACATGATATATTGTGAACAATGATAAAGCTGGCATATCGTTGCTGTCACTTATACCACCTTGCCTTACGCTCAATCTTCTGCAGCCCTGTTGTAAACTTTGTTGAAAAATGAAATTGAGCCCAATATGATATGTAAAGCCACTGATGATATCACATGATATCTCATAATATTCTGGCGTGGCTCTGTTGTTTTATAGACATAGAACCCCAATGCATGTAGAGTTAAACTTACCTGTCGTTACAGGGTCAAAGACCAAGGATGCGGTAATTGTTAGTAGCAGAACGAGGTTGTTTCTTCGTTCCATCGTATGGATATTCAAAGACTGAGACATATTAAGATGCAAAACAAGTCAGTACATGTTCGACACCAACTTCGGGCAAGTCTGTCAAAGAATCACAATATATCACTGTTCTCAATGACAACCAATTAATCAAGCACGTCTCATGCAAGGCGCCCATTAGAGACAAACGACAATTGTTTTATGTAGAAAGTGTCTAGAGGCATGCTTACGTGGCGCTTTTTGCTGCGCAGCAGCCGTTAGAGTTTGCTCCTGGTCGAGATATTCCTATCTCGTAGATAAGGTGTAATACAACACATTATTGACACTATCGATTCTTTAGAGACATAGTCAAATATTGAATGAGGGATAAACATGTCCTTTTACCCGTATAGGGGTAGTACACGCTCACAATCTCGAATGATACGCAGCACGACAGACTCCTTTTAAGACACTGCAGAGCTGTTTGCTCTCTCCATGTCCAAAGGTTGATATCATATTGTACAAGTGGTGTGCGTCCAGGCTACTAGTGCAAGACAGACATGATGTTAGGATGAGTAACATTGAAAAAAAAGTTCAATGATAGCGGAAATATGCCGCATTCACTTCGCAGTGTAAAGATATATACAACAAAACATCCGAAACTCTACAATGAATAAGATTGACATTAATATCTGAAAGCTAATCATAAATATATACTTCACGACACCACGGATGTAACCCACATGGAATACACTCTTTTTCAATGGTATGTATTGCATGCCGTCGTTTAAAAAAAAGAAGAAGAGATAAATGTCTTATAAGACAATGTAAGTTGAGATAGCAATAATGAATATGAAATGACAATATTCTATTTGTGTTAACATGCATAATCTCTCTCTCTCTCTCTCTCTCTCTCTCTCTTCATTCCCAGCCCGTCATCTCTCTTCTTTCATTTGTTCCGCTATGTTGCATTATTTTACAGTTGCCTGTGTCTCACTATTTACCAACTTCCAGAAAAGCTGGTGGCATGATTTGTATTTATCACGCAATGATATGTCTCATTTCATTATTATAAAATGGGCTTAAGAATCTGTGCAATCTGATTGGTCAATTGTCATGCATAGATTTTTTACTGATCCACCCTGAGCCATGCTTCCGGTAAAATCCGAACGCATGGCTCAAGTCTTAAATGTATAGTGTTGTATCATAGGTGTATCGGACGAATGATAGGGAAATTGGTTGTATATTCATGAATTTACAGGCCCATTTTATAATACAAATGATGCACAGGCCTATTTCGTGGATCAGTGAGAATTGGATGCTCTCGTTGAACTTTGGAACAGTCTAAAACCCACTCGCTGCGCTCGTGGGTTTAAACAATTCCACAACTCGCGCATCCAATTCTCACCGGTCCACTCTGTCCTGTGCATCATTTGTATAATGTCTATCAGGGAAGAATTGATGTTGCTTTGAGTGTGAAACAAGCATAGGACATACGACTGAAATAAGGAGATTTTGTGACGCACAA
This sequence comes from Diadema setosum, assembly GCF_964275005.1. Taxonomy (NCBI): domain Eukaryota; kingdom Metazoa; phylum Echinodermata; class Echinoidea; order Diadematoida; family Diadematidae; genus Diadema; species Diadema setosum. Next base: position 5,729,965 of record NC_092701.1, read on the forward strand.
TAAAAGGTAAAGACAGTGGGTTGAAATTAAATGTTTCCAGATTGAGTAGACCCTATGTGACGTCAAAATACAAGGAAATGGCGTCCCTCATACTGCCTGGAATGTAGACGTTATTAAGGACGTCACAACACAAGTTTACAGCTTGGTCAAGACGGGGCCATTTCAGAGAATTCCTGCTTTCCCTGGACGGGAGGTAATGACGTTAAGCGTAGGCTTGACCAATGCAAAAACAAAATGTTTTGACAGACAGAAAACGCCAGCCAATAACAAAATGGGGACAGGACTTCTGCAAAAACTTTCAAAGAAGTCACCTCATCTGACTTATTTAACAAAGAGGCTTATGTTATCATAAAAAATAGATATTACACGTTAAGGGGCAAAATGGAAAGCTTACTGTAACAAAGTATTGGAATCATTGTGATTCAGGGATTAATGTATTTCGGCTCTGACAGTCTGATAGTTCAGAAGACAATCACTCACCAGGAGGATTCGAGTTCAAACACTTACAATCGTTGTGCGTACATGACCTTTAATTAAAAGTGTTTGTGCCATATAAGTTTCTACAGTTATGTAATTTCCGATATGGCATTATATGTGTGGTATACCAAATCGAATTTTAATTGCATTGTGGAAGAAATATGAACCAAGAACAATGGTTCGATTGTAATGGTTTGAGAAATCATCCCTTAGATAATGATATATATTGTGAAAGATTGCTATGTAAACTATTTGTAGCTTATATGATTGAACTATGAATGCATTTCGTTAATAAGATTGAAGAGAATCAAGAAGAACAAAAGACAGACCGCAAATTATAAGGGAAATATCATTTTAATGATTCAACAGGATGTTTGGTGTTTCAAGGAGGACCACAGTTTGGGGTTCCAAGACGGACAGAGTTTCAAGTTCCCACAAGGGCCGAAATTGTGGAGGCAACGATCACTATAAGGAAACGATCAACTACTCCAGGCAGGGCATCGTCAACAGCCTATAGCAACCAAGCAAGGGAACTTCTCGAACAACAGAGCAGAGCAACCAAGCTCTAGATTAAATCGAAGAATTGGGAATCTGTACTGAAGTTTGTACTTATGTTATTATTAAGCTTGTAAACCATCACAACTTTAAAACCAGGATAATACATTACTGTATTGTAACAGTATGGTGTGATTTGCTACTTATTTAGAGGAACACTTGCTGCACAAGAAGAAATAGTAATTTAATTGAACGAATGGTCTGTTAACAACCTGCTGCATTTAGAGGAAGTCATCCGTTGACTATAGAAAAGATCCATCCTCCCAAAGGTATCCTCGTCTTCTTTTTATGTATTTAAAGTAATGATTGTCATGTTGTTTGTCGACATTGTATTAGGATAGCACTATCATATAGGAAAAGGGGAAGGTAAGTACGCGAATACTCTTCTTCGAATATCATACTTAATCAATGCTTTGATAGATTTGTGTGTTGGTATGTGCGTGTCTATGTGTTGTTTTTAGAACATGAGAAAGAATAACATTAAAAAGTAATAAGGTTTAACATTTTTTATAGAGTATAAAATCAGTGGATACATTACATTTTGAACTCTCCTTATTACATGACACATATATGACACATGACATATATATCGGTCTTTTGAGCCATCTTTCCTGTTCGTATGGAGGGGTCAAATACTTCGACACTTTGACTCTCATGATCAACTTGTATTGGTTTCATTGTGGCTAAGGATCATGTAAGGCACAATGGTGTTGGTTGAGTAAAAAAAAAAATAACAAGTAAAGAAAAAAATTATTTAACACATTAGCCACGAAAAGAATGTATGTTTGTCACTACCTTCCAGGAGCCATTAAAAGGCTACCATTCAGGAAGATTTTATTTACTCTGTTGGATTTATTGACGGGCATCGCCCTTTGACTCGTAAAAAAGTTACGTAATCTTTGATTGAAAATGGTTGCCTTCAATTGCCAAGTCCACCATTACTGGGAATGGGAATGTCAAAGCACATTCCCATTCGGAGCTCTTTGGTTGACAGTTTTCCTTTTTCTTACAACTTACTGTTATTGAGCAAGAACATCTAAAGTCAACCAATTGTCAACTAAGCTTCCATACATTTTTCCTTTTTCGATATTTAACCGTAGAACTCAATTGTACCTTGTAACATCAATACAAATATATGTGTTGTTAATTACGTGTCTTGTGCGTAAACCAATGTCAGGGCGAGGTTTCCCCTCCACGCCTCTGCTATCTGACCTCCTTGTTGATCCACTGTGACTCCCAAAGCTGAGTGTATTGAATGATAGAACCATGGCTTGTTACAACCATTTTTATTTCCTATTATATACATTCATATGTATATTTTTTTTGATGGCGGTTATCAAAAAAAGTTTAACGGGGAAAAAAAAAAGAAAACCTTTTTTCGGTCATCAATTTAGGGATACACGGTTCAATTTTGCAAGGTTATGCTCATCCACCACCTGGTCATTCTTCACAGTATGGTGACAGTTTATAGTACCTCATTTTTTCACGTATTGATTGAAGCCAGACATTTCTGCCCACATATTTCACTTCATAGTTTCAAAATGTTTTTGAACCCATAACTTTAAATTTTTAAAGAAAGTCACTTATCTCTTTTAATTTATTATTGGTAAATCGTTCTTTAACCTCCCACACTTTTTTGTATTGAACTCCGATTTTTTTTATTATCATTACTATTTTTAGTACAGCACATCCCTCACTGCTTTGGCAGATATTTATCCTACTGTGAACTGTCCGAAAAAAAAAAATCCCTTTGTTCTACGAATCACCTGTTGAAATTCCGAACCCATTGATAAGACGTCCTTATTATACATACAGTAAGCAGTTTCCATGAATGTATAATCGTTCACATGTTGTGTGTCGACACGAGGCGTGGCTGCTTTTTCGCCCCACGGCCAACTGATCTCCAATAGTAATTAAGCCACTGCAAGTAGCACCTGCGCATGCGTTTGACGCATGTTAAACGGGTTGCTATTAACACCCTGATTTCCATTCAGTATTTGTACTGTTTTTTTTTTCTCTCTCTCTGATACGTGTGTTAATGGGTGCATGGTTAAAAGTCCCACATTCAATAGCCAATACAGATGTTGCAAGAAATGTACCTTTACTGTTTACTCCCCTTTACTCCCCACCCCCCCCCCCCCCCCCCGTATACGGGAAAGTCTCCCTGAACTTTAACTGGCAAGTGTCACGGTCCTTGAATTCTCTGTCTGTACGTGTTTTAAAACACAACACCTTTATACTGAGTGGTCCGGCTATCCCCTGGTGATCTGTTGTAATTGAGTAATTATTGTAACTGTGACCAAGATGGGTCTAATTGTACCAAATTTTGTATTGTATATTGAAACCCCACACACATTTGCCCTTTGTACACACACCTGCATGACAGTATAGTATGCACTTGCAAAATGCACATTAGCACCTATGCAGTTGTTGTCTCTCAAATCTCCGGTAATTTACATTTCTGTATTACAAAATGGCGTCACAGGTGAATACCCCGATATTCTTGCTGACGTTATGCCTATGCGCGACAGTAAATATTACACACCCCTTGAATTCAATGATATTGTACCGTATAGTTCAGATAATATTTCACTTCTTCATATAAACTTTAGGAGTTTGAATAAAAATTTTGAATATTTGGAAAATCTTTTGCACTCTTTAAACAATTTTGAATTTTCTGTTATTGGAATAAGTGAAACTTGGTTACATCAAAACTCCCCAGATATCTTTAATTTACCCAATCATAAATTAGTTAGGGCTGATCGTCAAGGAAAAAGGGGTGGCGGTGTTGCGTTTTATATTGCGCCAAATTTACAGTTCAAAATCCGTTCTGAAATCACGTTAAGATATGCAGAAACGTTATTTATTGAAATTGAGAACCGAATCTCTAAAAACGTTATTATAGGTTTAATTTATCGACCCCCTGATCTGAATTGTGAATTATTTTGTGATGAATTGGATTTATATCTCCATAAGATAGGTAATGAAAGTAAACATGTTTTTATTTTTGGTGATTTTAACATTAACTTTTCCCCCACATCCGATAACAATAATTCCCTTAATTTTATGCATTTAATGTATTCATATGGTTTTATGTCGATTATCAATAAACCCACCAGGATAACTCCACACTCATCAACTCAGATTGATAATAAATTCGAATGTGTATAATAATACAATTATGGGGGGTATATTATGTTCTGAAGTTTCTGATCATTTACCAATATTTTCAATTTGTGAATGTAAATTGGGTCGTAATGAATTACATGATAAAATATGGTAATATAAAGAGTCAAAACGTAATGTGGAATTATTGAAACAGAATTTATTCTCAGAGGAATGGACAGATATTTATACTATTAACAATGTTTATTTGGTATATAAATGTTTTAATGATAAATTATTGTATTATTATGAAAATAATATTCCTTTATGTAGAATAAAAAGTAACCGAAGTAAACCAAGAAATCCTTGGATTACAAAAGGTATTTTGAAATCCATAAATACTCGTAATTGTTTGTATAAGTTACATATTCGCAACCAAACTGAATTTAATTTGAATATGTACAAAGTTTATCGAAATAGATTGACAAAATTGATTCGTTTATCCCGCAGATTATATTTTTCTGATAGAATGAAAAAGGTTTCTTCGAATATTAATGCAACGTGGAAAATTATTAAAGAGGTCCTAGGTAAAAAGCCTGATTCTCCGCCAACGGATGATATCACATTAAACGGTATTAAAATAAATGATCGCAATATGTATGCTAATTCATTTACCTCATTTTTCGTTAACATCGGTCCGGAACTTGCTACTAAAATTAGCAATACTTACATATTATCTTTTCGACCAAAATCAAGAGTATTTATTTTAATCCAACAAGTCCCAGTGAAATCATTAGTATCACTAAATCTTTAAATAGCTCTAAATCTTGTGGTTCTGATAAAATAAGTATGATGTTACTGAAAGAAATAGTTTATCCACTCGCAGAACCGTTAAGTTATATATTTAATCTCTCTTTATCACAAGGTATTTTCCCTGATCTGCTGAAAATAGCGAAAGTTAATCCTGTTCATAAAAAAGATGATCCTCATGAAATTAGCAATTATCGTCCTATTTCTTTATTGCCTAGTATATCCAAAATCTTAGAAAAAATTGTTTATAATAGACTTCTTAAATTCATTAATAAGTATGATTTACTTATTCCCAATCAATATGGTTTCAGAAAAAATTATTCAACTGATTTAGCACTAATACAAATGTATGACAAAATTACGAGTGCTTTTGCAAACAAAGAACATGTTGCAGGTATATTTTGTGATTTGAGTAAAGCATTCGATACTCTTGATCATTCTATTTTACTCACCAAACTTAGTCATTATGGTATTCGAGGACAAGCACTTTTATGGCTTAAAGATTATCTAAGTAAAAGAAGACAATATGTTATTTTTAATGGTTGTGAATCTGACCCCCTTTTAATTAAATGTGGTGTTCCTCAAGGCTCCATTCTGGGCCCATTATTATTCCTTCTTTATGTTAATGATATCATAAATACATCCTCTCTTCTCTCTTTTGTTCTATTTGCTGATGATACGAATATATTTTATTCTCATAAAGATCTTAAGATTTTGAATGATACTTTAAATATTGAAATTAGTACAGTATCAAATTGGTTTAAGTCTAATAAACTTTCTTTGAATATAAAAAAGACTCATTTTATTCATTTCAAACTTCATTCTCATAATGAAGATACGTTAATACATATTAACATTGATGATATCCCATTAGAAAAGAAAATGAATTCAAAATTTCTAGGAGTATATATAGATGAAAGTTTGACTTGGAATGAGCATTTACATCATATTACAACGTGTATTTCTAGAAACATAGGGATAATTTCCAAGCTGAAGTTCTTTCTTCCTTGTTCAACTTTATTTCTATTATATAATTCCTTAATTTTCCCATATATAAGTTATTGCAATGTTGTATGGGGTATTTGCGGCTCTACCAAAATAAATTCTATATTTAAATTACAAAAGAAAGTTATACGTATTTGTACAGGATCGCATTTTCTGGCTCATACTGATTCTTTATTTCATGAGCTTAAAACATTGAAGGTTTTTGATTTGAATATTATTCAAGTAGCAGTAATTATGTTTAAATATATACATCATCAACTTCCATCATCGTTTGATAACATGTTTAGGTTCGATACTTCTGTCCATTCGTACCCTACTCGTATATGTAGAAATTTCCACCTTTTGAATCCCAAATTATTAGTGACACATAAATCTATAAGACATTCGGGTCCGGATATTTGGAATAATCTCCCGGATAATATAAAGTCTTGTTCAAGTATTTATTCTTTGAAAGCTTCACTTAAACGGTATTTGATACAATTATATTCTCCAAACCAAATGAGCTAACAAATATTTAGAGTATAGATTGTCATCTTATTATCAATCTCTATTTTCTTCCTTCAACTGCATCTTGCACTCTCACCTGCAACTGCACTGCACTCACCTGATCACCTTCCTCCAAGAGAGTTATGTCGTTGGATAGTCATTTTATGAGGCCTCCATCCATTTCAAGCTTAATCGCTTATGATGGTGGTCTCCTGCATTCAATTATCTCTGTTGTTTACTGAAAAAATAATGTATATTCTATTTTATGTTTCTGTGTATCTACATTGCTCAATGCAATCACCTATGTGTATCTATTTATGTACTGTTATCGATTTATTTCACTGCACTTGTTATTCTTTGTCTTTGTACTTTTTGAAGTTTGCATTCAAATTGCATCTGATTGAATGCAGAAATAAAAGCAAACAAACAGACAAACAAACACTAACTTTGAATAGCTGAAATCGATTAACAAACATCACGATAAGCTCTTCGCAGTTAAAGACTAGGTAAGTAATAGGCCCTAAATCTATAAATGGACCTTGTATGCCGTCAAAGTAGAAATATTCTAGAGGAAACACACATAAGCTAATGTGATAGAATACACATCGTGAGAAAGATTTAGAATTACGCGTTTTCCATGTGCACGAAAGTGACGAATAGAAATTCACGTTTACAGCGTAATGATAACGTTCCTTAATAATCACATTATGTTTGTTCCCATTACAAAGTTCACAAAGTCTACAGCAAACTCTACCGATCACATGTCCAAAGAGCGGGAATGGCATAAACTTTGTTCCTTACAGAGCTTGAAGAGACGTGTCAGTGGACACGTACACACTGGGAATAATTCGTGGTATACAAAAACTGTAGAGCCGGCAAAAAGTTAATGTGATAGAATACACATCGTGAAAAAGATTTAGAATTCCGAGAGTTTTCCAAGTTAAAAGAATTATATACAGTGTATATATAGATATATACATCATATATATATATATATATATATATATATATATATATATTATATAATATTCCAAAAAGTCCAAATTGAATATGACAAAACTAAGGAACACGCAAAAAGCAAACTAACGAAAATAAAAGAAACTAAAAAGCACAATAATACGATGGTACCTGCCATGTCATGGAGAACAACGGAGAGTCTCGAAGCTACCACAGGCTGTGATAGGCATACTATAACACAGGTTAATAAATGCATAAGGAGTTCACCGAAATGAAAGCATAGTGGTTTTTATGTCCTCAAGAAATTTCAAATGTGTCCTGAAATTAACATTTATTACGAATAAAGTACATAATAATTGTGTATGACAAATGAAAATATGGATGGGATTTCTATCTGACTATGAAAAATCTTTATCGTGATCTCGCGAGAGCATATATGCCTATATTATCTAAGGCATCTAAGCATAAAAATTAATGACAACCTATATTGAACTCCAGTGTTGGAATTAGGTAAACAAGAAAATTGTAGCGTTAATAAACTCAAGTCACAGTGTAAATATAAAATGACTTTGCCATCATTTCAATAAAAACACTCATAATTGTTATTTTCAGCGATGAATTTTGTTTGACTTCACATATTGTCAAGACAATAATATATCTTTGTGTGTGTGATGAGAAGGTTTTCTTTGGTCCCTGGCGAGGGTAGTGACACATTGTGAATTTTTGAAGTAACAATATTCATTTTGTTGTACTGTGGGTACCTGCGCTTAGACCAATGTTAGCTATACAGACAGAGGAGTAACATGGTATGTAATTTAACATGACACCCTACTGGAGTCATTAGAAGTATTGGTATCAGTATGAAAGTCTCTGTTCTCTACTAATAGTGTAAATTTTCACTTTATGCGACTAGATGTACATGTAGATAAATTTCGACTATTCAGAGATTATAGGTCAATGAAAAATTTTATACCTTTATCAAGCAGGCGTGACTGATTATCAATGTTAAAATCATAGTATCAAAACATTTCCGATTTGAAGAGTTTTGAGTGTACTGTCGTTCGTGTTACCAGTGGCTGTGCTATAGCTGATCTGCTAACGATGGAGTTTATACACTCTAAAAAGATAGGTCCAGCTTTGCACATTTAAATACCAGTATTACACTGGAGGCATCGGGTGTAACAAATTTTCAGGATCTTTCAGATCACTTACACGCAGAATGAAAAAAAAAAAAAACAATACTCAAGATAAAGGACATGAACTTCGTTTGAAAAAAAAAATCATTCGTTTTGTTTCGTTTACATACGGTCGGCTACCGTTTTCCCTTTTCCCATTCCTTCATTTAACAAAGACATACAATCTTATCCTTCAAGACAATCTGGAAAAAAAAAAATATTCTAAAACAGTGATGGTCCTGAAAGCTATCAAACACACCGGACCTGATATTAAGAATTCTCTTCCTTGTGATATTCAAAGTCAATTCGAAATATGACGTCTATGTATTATGTTAAGAAAGCTGTGGAAACAATGCTCTTCAGATGTCAATGATCCTTTATCATGTTGATGCATGTGTGCTGTACAATGCACATAGATAGTTACTTCCTTTAAATTCACTGTTTTAAATATAACCGCACTTGATCTCTTTACACGTGACCATAATTATGACCGACCATGACCGGGTATACAAAACTCTCCCTGGTAGGAAATAAAAAGCATGCCACGGTATGTTGAATTGCAATCCATCTCACAGCCGAATTGACACAGGTAGGGCGTAAGTTTAACATTTGTTTTGGTTATTGAAGGAAACGTTTTGATCAGTAATTGGTCTTTTTTTTGTCAGCACGTCTTGTTTGATTCCTTCCTTTATTACCGGTAAATTACAAAGTTACAGACGAAATTGCATTGATAATATATAATGAATTTCGTATTATGATCATTTACCCTGACTCTTATTTTTAATCAAAAAGGTGTTTTGTGTGTGGAACACGTCATGCCAAATAAATCTTGGTTTGGGTCTTTCTAAAACACATTCAGATCAGGATCCGCAATGACTTCACCCTGAGACCATTCTTCGGATATCACTGTCACTTTTCATGGGGTTGTGATCATTGACATTCAAAACGTTCACTATTCATTGTCGATAATCGTAATAACATTTTTTCTCACACACGCAGCTGAAGACCCCCCCCCGTCCTTCTACAAACACAAAACCTTCTACACGAACATGTGACGAAACTTAACTTTACAAGCATTGATGTTCTCATATCGTCATACTAGTATTTACTTAAGAACCTACTTTTGTCGACACCAGACCTGTTGATATCATGGATGTTGATAATATGTTATGTGCAAAATGTTTCGATGTGCAAACTTATCTCGTCGTCAATATGCGATGAACGTTATTGAACAATACGTTCCATGCGTATTACTTTCTAGTACGTAATATGATATATTCAACCTTAATCGAATCGCCCACATACAGAAACAAAATTCTTTTCGTTTCTATAGATGAACATATGATGCTAAGCAAAGGAAACTTTTTCAACTATTATCACAACAAATTCCACTTTGATGAACGACACACTCTCACTCCTCATTTCACTTGGAAACATTGTGAGGCAAACATCAGTTTTTACAGGTATCATTACATTATGTTTATTAAATATACAAACACTAGTGGTTGAATTTGTTTCAATTTTCCAGGCTTGTGTGTCATACAAATTATATCCTGTACAAAGGTGCATACAGTACCTTCATGAAATCTTTACGGCTCACATATATCTATCTTGTCAATGATCCAAATGTAGTCTCTTGAACTTACTCCCGCTCATGTTCTGGTTCCCCCTATCGTTTGTATCTTTGTCTCCTCACATTCTTTCCTTAGTATATTTTTTGTTAAATTTTCCCAGTTTAGTTCAGTCCAGTTAAAGTATGACAATTGTTGTGCAAAATAAAAACGTGAAAATATTGGAAGACGAAACAATGTCATCGATATAAACAGGAACAGTACTGAGCCCATTTGGGCCACCATAACACGGGTTACCAAAACTGTACATGCAGTTGGTGAATTTATATTCACACGCAATAGCATGCACACTATACATTCCAATTCACGTAACAGTATGTGGTGGTCTAGACTGTCGAAGGCTTTTGAGAGATCAATGAAGACCCGAACACAATAGTTACCAGCCTCTATTTGTAATAGTGAGATACGGAGTTCACCATGTTCTGTACACCGAGATCGAGAATTTTTTCCTAACGCTAAAATATTGTAGTATCGATATGTCCTTGGGAACAAGGTGACCGTGTAGTCTGACGTGGAGTACTCTTTCAAGGGGCTTGGGGGAAATGGTAAAATGGCAACACGTGTAATTTTCTATGCTGTTCTTGTCTTTTTCTTGAAAATGGGAACTAATTTTGCTATTTCAGACTTCTGGAATTAACCCTGAGTATTGAATTGAATATAAGTGGCAGAATTTTTGAATAAATGTATAATACGATTTTCTAAGATTGTCAGTGTCAGGAACATCAGACCAATCAACGGAATGGATGTGCTCTTTATTATTGTCTTTGTCCATTTTTGTTAGACATTTGGGATTCGTTCCGTTTACTGACATGAACTGTAAGAGTGATCTGAAAGATCAGAATAAAAAAAAAAGTCCACTCCTGTAATTTATGTAAAAACAATAATTAGAAAATATAGTATCAATCAGGGTAGGGGCGTAATTCTTGTAGGTCTTGTAAATAGAGGGAAACAAATCGAATTGAAAGAGTGATTCGAGAATACTATTAGTTGTGTTATCTCTTTTGTAATTAATCATATAAACGAAGTCGCCCATCAAATAAACACATTTATTGCAAATATTGGTATATCTTATAGGATAGGTAAAGAATCTGCCTGAAAGTAGAGACGTCACTTCAGGTTTCTTCACTCCGTCTCCCTCTAGAAATGTATTTTTTTTTTTTTTTAAGATTCGAGTCCCACTGGTTCCTTATTTTTTTCCCGACATGTTTGTTAATTAACAGATCAGCAGTTGCAATCTTTAAAGGGAAATCTAGTCCAAATATAGGTTAGCCTGATAAAAAAAGAGTAAAATCTTATGAGTTCAAAGACAAATGTTGGACTGAAATCGGTTGAACAAAATAAGGAAGTTTTGACATTTTGAAATTTTTGTCACTGAAGTCTGAAACAGTCTGGTGATATTCCTTGTTGAACAACTTAGAGTGAGCAGTTGGATATGCATGTACCAGGATCTGAGCCTCGGGCATTATTGTGTTTGAATGAAAAACTGAAAATTCAAAATATTATGCACAGACTATATTATGGCACGTTGTGAGGGAATGACATGCTCACATTGCCATTTGCATTTTCATATTGCCTGTTCAAGAACTGTTTCGCCTAAAAATACCGAAACTTAAAAATACCATAACTTCTTTATTTTTCATCCGATTTCGATTATACTGTTTAACTCGTGTACTCTTTCTTATCAGACTAACTTATATTTGAACTGGATTTTCTGTTTAACAAATTAAATTTGTGTTAAAGGGATGGTACCAATATTGGTATACAGAGGTGAGAATTGGGGTTCTAGCTTTTTTTGAGAGATAACAAGAAACTACTTGTAAAATGGTACAGAGAGTACCTTTCTAAGAAGAATTTAAATTTTATTTGATGAAAATCGGTTCTGCAATGGCTGAGTCATCCTACAATAAAGTAAAACAAAGCGATCGCAATGAAAGCAGGGTCCCACATTTTATTAGAATTTCTCTGTTTTAGGTATCTCAGCCATTTCAAAAACAATTTTCATCATATTAACTTTGAATTCCTTTTGGGATTACCATACTCTTTCATATTTCATAAGAGGTTTCTCACCCCAAAATGTCAGAAACCCGAGATGAGGTCTCAACTAAAATTATACTATCCCTTCACAGGAAAAGTTTAAAGGGAAAATTAATAGTGAAGAAACTCGCATCTGAACCTTCATCCCTCTGAATAAAATCTTTCTTTCATTAAGAGACGCTAGTATTGGGTTCTCTATAACAAAAACCTAGTATATAATGAACTTCTTCGGGGTATTTCAGTTAACGCTGAATCACATAGACTACTACCGTCAGTGTGTGAGTTCCACGCCGTTCCTTACATAGAGGGCGACACCGCCCCCTTGCCTGTTCGGTCTGTGGTCATGAACGAGTTTGTAGCCATTGAGAGAGAAAACCTCAATTGATGTATCGTTACGAAACCAAGTTTCTGAAATATCAATGACAGTAAGTTTGTAGTCTACAGCAAATAAGAGTACATGTTTAGTTCTAATTCTTTATGGTTTCGGACAAGGCTCCTTGCATTTATGTGAAATAAATGCAAAATTGTCAGAAGTTGCCTTAGTTTTATGAGGGAAATCTTCACAGAACACAGAATTGCAGGAATTACAGCTATTAACACTGTCGCAAGCACATACAATTAAGCGTTAAAACCACAGGTTACTGGATTAAACTTGTTCATGCTCACTGGATTCACAGAAGGGAGCAAAATCTTTCCTCAGCAGTAACTTCATACTTCCACTAAAGAATTCTTCTTTGTATTCCTTTAAGCGTTATTTGAAATCCTTTCTGTTAAACCCTCTCTGATGTTCGTTTTTATTAACCAAGTCCCAACAACCACAGGGTTCATCATCCAACCATCAATCAATTAATCTCTGAAGTCATTAATTCATGAAATAGCCATCATATTCTTTACACGGCTGTATGCAACCACCGGCTGTTCAAAGCATCTCTTCAATTCCCTCTTCAATTCCCTCTTTTGTTTCTTTGATCAGCGTGTAGGCATTCTCTTTCTTCCTTCCTTCCTTCCATTTTCCACCTTTCTGTCTAGTCGTGTCATGTTATTGTGTGTCTCCTGTTTTGTTCCGTCTTGTTTGAATTATACTTGTGTTAAGCATATACAAATAAGTATTTCGTTAGAGTTTCTTGAGTGGTTCACAATTTACAAGCTTGCTCTTTAGTGGACCTCTCAGTTCTCCTTTTTTTTTCCAACTGAAACATAGACTTGTATTATTTTGCGTATACATGCATATATATGTAACTTTATTATTGTATCATTTGATATCATTTCCAAGTTGTGTGTATACGATTGTGGTAATAACCTAATTCATACTGTGTTGTGTTCTGTTGGAAAAAGGAGAATGAAATAAAATGAAATGAAATGAAATGAAATGAAATGTAAAAAAACGCCTACTAATGTAGTAAAAAATTCATACATCAACCACAAATTTAGAAAATTTCTACATTTGTGGTTGATGCATTTCTACATTAGTGGGCGTTTATGTAGACTGCTATTTCAGCTGTAGTACTCCCTACGTGTGTATAGTGAGTTCATCTTTTTTTTTTATTCTTTATTTATTTATCTATTTATTTTTTTTTTTTTATTTTGGGGGTCCTGATCAAACACAGGGGCTGATCCGGGAATTCTGTAAAGGGGGCGCCTTTACAAATTTTAAGGCCCTGTCACACCTTTCTGTCACACCTTTCTCCTTTGGGCAGGTTGAACGGTAAGCTACCCGGTAAAAGTTTTGGTCATGCTCAAGGCGGTGTCACACCTGTCCGGGCAGGCTACGCGGGCTTGTGGCGAGGAGGTAGTTTAAAGCACGTAGAAGATTTTCCGCGGGCGGACAAGAATATTTGCAATTTTCGCACTTGTTTCTTACTTACTAGACGCGTGCTACTTAGCTTCTACTTGCGTGCGTTCCGTGTGACTCGCGTGAGAGCTTTGAAACCGATCCATTTTCTGTTACGAGCGACTTACGGGGATTGCGAAGTACCTGCTTTGGAGTTGCCTGTGAGGTGCTACCGGTAAGGGTTTCCTACTTGTGTTCTGCGCGTACCTATACGGGCAACTCCCGTGACTCTTCCGGAACAAGTTTTGAGCATGCTCAAGGCCTTGTCATAACGTATCTGGGGAAGTTTTGCGGCTTGACTTGCGGGGAAACAAATTTGCTACCCGGAGCTCTCCGCAGTTGGCCCGAACTTGACAGTACCTAGCACTTATCTCGTCCTTAGTTGCCCGAAGGTGCGCACGCTAGTCCAATTTTCCCGCAGCAAAGTTTTGAGCATGACCAAAACTATTACCGGATGAGTCGCGAGGATTGCCCGAAGAGTTCCACGCAGAACACCCGTAGGAGGGCCGTAGCCGCCGAAATTCACAGGCATTTGACCCACTTGAAATAGGTAAGTTGCCCGCTGATCTATGCCTATGTGAAGGGAGTGCGTGCCATTTGTGGGCTCATTCTCTTCTTTGTCCTCTGTCCTCTGTGGCGTCGAGGACTACCTGGTCCCTTTCGGACAGGACTTCATCCGCCGAATGGACTTCAGCAGCAATTTGATGCATTTGCTGTGAACCTTCCGGGCTTTGTGGCTGTCCATCCACTGGACGTTCTCTGCCCTTGTGCACTTTCCGTCTACGGGGCATCTTCACTACTTGAAAGCTAGTTGACAAATGATTGTTTGCCTATCCACTCGAACCATCCTATTGTTCAGGGTAGCCATATGGAAAACTTTCGCACGATTTCGCGCATTTAGGGTTGACAGACCAGAGTGCACGTAGTCGCCGAGAGCCAACTGCCGAGTGCACTCGAGCATAATATGGGAAGGAGCGGACTCGTCCATTGTACGGGAATCGGGAGAACCGTGCGTGTGCTTATTGGAGGGACAGAATACGTCTTTCAAGACAATAGCAGATCTGTACTACCATTTGTTTTTTCGGACTAGTTTAATAGTTGAACATGTATGCATTACGAATAATGTAAAAAGAACGGCATTTCCATTTCACCACACAAGTTGATCATTCACGAGCACACACACCAACGCGTACAGTATCTACATAATGGGTTCACACACCCCTGTTGATGTAATGGGACTGAACCATGGTCTGTTCAAGCACGGCTTGTTGCAACCTCAAGTCATCTCTGCAGAGCAAAATACGCATGATGATCCTTGAATTTGGCAATATTTAGCTCTGAAAGAAGTGGTAATACACTCTGCCGGATTGTCAGAATATTAATAAAGACTAATCTGTTATAATGTGGACGAAAGACGATTCAAAAGGCATGATATCCAGCGAAAATTGTGAATAACTTGAACTCTCCCGCCTTCGTTTCACAGCACAAACACAATCGTTTGTTTACGCACACTCGTCCGTTTCCGTAAGCATTAGGGGAATTGTGTACAATGGACAGCACAAGAGCTCGCACGCTTTAGCAAAGTCACAAGCAGTTTTGTAAAACATTCTTTGATTTGACAAGAAAAGTGCCCTAATTTCTCTCTGACCAATCAAAGCAAGTTATACATCACTGAAGAGCCCAAACATTCTACTTCATTTTGAAGTGCGAGGGTAAACAATTCCACCAAGCTTCCGTGGTACAGCCTGTGATTTATATGGGCATGTCCGAAAATTATGGCTTATTTTGGGTACTCCGCCATAGACAAACTCAAGATTTGGTGATTTGAAGCAGAATTTCAGAGGAAAAGTGCCCTAATTTCCCCAAACCTATTTTTGGGGGAAATACACGGAGTAGAAAGAGGGTACATTCTAGTTTCATTTGGAGTGCGAGGGTTTTGAATTCATAGCCATGTTTTTTGTGCAGAGCTATTTTTGTCCCAAAGGAGGGGGATATGACGCGTCTTTTCACGTGTTATAAGCACCGGTGCTCTCGCTCCGGAGCAAATGCGCGCAAGTTTTCCATATGACTCACCTCGCAGGCGACTAGTACGCAGTTAACACGCAGTTGTGGCGCAGGTACTTCGCAGAGCCCGTATGTCGCCCGTAACTGACATAAAGAAGCTATCACGACGCTATCACGTGACACCCACGCGCCTAACATGCAGTTCAACGGAATACACGCAAGAAGGACTTTATCACGCGTTTATCATGTAATACCCACGCCAAACTCGCCCTAAACCTTGTCCGGCCGCAGAAATTATTCTGCGTGCTGAAAAATCCCCATACGCAATAAGCCCGCTTAGCTGGTGTGACAGGGCCTTTTTTTGGCAGCGGGTATATAGAGCCAGCGTGCGCACCTCCGGGTAACTACTTTTGAGATACATGCTAGGTACTATCATGTGCGGGTCATCTGCGGGGACCTCCGGATAGCAAAAATGTTCTTCGGAAGTCGCACGCAAGGCTGGTGTGACGCGGCCTTCAAAACTTGGCTGCGGGTAAATCGGACTAGCGTGCGCACCTAAGGGTAACTATTGGCGAGATACGTGCTAGGTACTGTCATGTGCGGGGAGGTCCGGTGGCAAAAAATTTTGGCCCCTCAAATCAACCCGCAAGGCTTCCCCAGACACGGTTTGACAATTAGGCCTTGAGCATGCTCAAAACTTGTTCCGGGTGATTTGCGGGGGTTTGCCCGCAGAGGTACACACAGAACAGCAGTATAAGGAGGCCCTTATAATATAGCGGCAGCACCTCGCAGACAACTCCCACGCAGGTACTTAATTCACAGCTGTAATTAACTCGGGTACAGTCCCAGTATGTCGCTCGTAACTGAAAACGGGTCGATTTCGAAGCTCTCACGCAGGTCACAAGGAATACACACAAGTGCGGATAAGTAGCACGCGTCTAGCAGGTAAGGCGCAAGTACGGAACTCGCCAACATCCTTGTCCGCCTGCAGAAAATCGTCCTGCGTGCTGGAAAATCCTTACTCGCAACAAGTCCGCATACATAGCTTGCCCGGAAAGGTGTAACACGCAGCACACCGCAACACGTTTACAAACATGCACAGACACACATCTCCCCACCGTAGGTCCCACACACACATTATTACACAAGAAGCGCAGCCCTGTGAAATAAGAAACAAGTCTATCAACGTATTGGTCATTTTTACATTTGTGGGCGACGTTTTGGAATCCTTTCTACATTAGTGGGCGTTTTCTACATTTGTGGGCGATGTCCAATTTCTACATTTGTGGGCTATTTTCTACATTTGTGGGCGATGTATTTTTACATTTGTGGGCGTTTTTACATTTGTGAGTTCAACAGGCCGCCGTGACAGGTTGAGAAAGGATGGCTTTTCGTATCTTTTCAGCTAGGAGTCAATCGAGGTAATTTTCTCTTTTGTCTGTTGGTGATTGTCCGCGGTGTCCGTTGGTCGATCAGCTGAACTCCTTTCACGACCGGTGGGATCCGAATCTACCGCAGAGGTGCCGAGGCAGGTTGAAGTCGGATGTGTGTCCTTGCATCCTCGTGTCACAGACATTGTCCCGTCTTCAAAAGTTGCCACAAAATTTAGTTTTTCGAACAAAGCTGGTTGTAACAGTGCACTATCCGGCGTTTCTTAAGCTAAACGTCGTTTATGTCAAGCTGAAATTATTTTAGTAAACATTATTTTAGCCACGTTATCCGGGAGGTAAGCGTAATTTAATGGAGTAACAAGCAACGCATGTATAATGCGAAATCACATGCACACCAGTTTCCAATAGAATTGTTAATTTTCATTTTTCTTAGTTTTCCCTCCACGGCATCCCTATCGTTCCTCTTTTCTCCTCTTCCTTCTCCTCCTTTTTTCCCGGTACATCAATTCCATGAAAATTGTGACTCTTCCTTGTGCCGTTTGGGCTGAATTCATTTTCCCGATGTTTTGACTGGTACGTTCTATTGCTCTTCCTCCCCCCCCCCCCCTCCCCCCTTTTTTTTCTGGAGGGGGGGGGGGGGGGGTGCATGCCCTCATGTCCACCCTTCGTCCGTCCATCGCCCATGGCTGCTCCGTGCATTCTATTAATATCATATGCTGTTGCTTTCACTGTGACTCTGTGTTTGAAAACAGAAAGAGGTCGATGAGAGTGACAAATACAAGCAAAACAAGTATACGGGTCATCAGGTCTTGAAGAGTACAGTGATGAGGTGTAAAATGCCATTTGAGATGAAAGTGAGCCTATTAAATACCCGAACTCTTGTGTTCAACGTTATTGCTTTATTAGCGACATTTAACCGTGATGAACATAAATACACAAATTGGGCACGGTATACAATGCATAATTCTATATAAATGCACGACAACTATACAATGCGCCCATATATTTTTCTGTGTAATTGTGTTGACAAATTCTTAGAGTTGCACGAGGGTTAATTATTTATTCTGAATGTTTATTACCCTGAATAATACGTGAAACAGCATTTTCACGAGCAACATGATCTAACCCCTTTTCCCATCAAGTTGCCTAAATATTATCCCTCATCTATAAGGCTACATGACCAGAGTATAACTATGATTTTTCACATGAAAGAACCCATGCGTTTATCTGAGATACAGAATACTTGTTACAGTCGATTAGTTAAGATAAATGATATTGGATAAAGCAATGGATACCTGCGTCAAATATTGTTGATTGTCATCGAGCACTTTCTTCAACGGTTTTTTATTGATTTCAATGTCGTCCAGCTGTAGCATGCACAAGGTAAAAAAAGAGAAACAACCAAATGCCAGAAATAGAATATATATATATATATATATATATATATATATATATATATATATATATGTATATATATATTCACATGTTTCAAAACATGAGTTGGTGTTTTCTCGGAGAAACGCTTGTTTCATGACAACATAGAAAATGTTAGTTGCATTAAATTGTGATTTAGAAAGGTGTACTTTCCTATGCTGCGATTTCGATGATTTTCCGATCTGAGTGACAGTGAGGTAGTGACTACTTCATATCGTTGCTTGTACTCTATTTTTTTTTTAAATCTTCACAGCTAAGTGAGGCATTAGGATAAAGTTTTCAAACTCGATTTTGTTGGCATGAAAAAACACTTCCTTAGTAAGTAAAACGTTGTGCATCAATGACGCCCTTAATTCCCAGCAATATTGTGTTTTTATAATTCTTATGAAAACTGAGAAGCAATTCACAATGAGCGATTTTCATGTACTCACTTTACAGTGTGTCGACAGTGACGCAATTTTCGTGAAGAATGCCTTTGGAAGATTACGGCATATGAGATTGGCACGCTTGAGGTGAGGCAATTTAGACAAGCATTTAGCCAAATTCTCTGCTGCCGGCTTTGAAATGTAATCTCCATACAACTTCATGGAAAGCTCTTGAATCTGAAGAATGGCAAAAAGTGGAATGCACACTTTCAGTCATATAAAGATTTTCGCATCGTATTCCCGTCATAACAGTAGTCTGTTACTTTCTATTAGGCACAACGCATCTGACACTTGCTTTTAGGAACATAAAGACAATTAATTACCACCTAGAAACAAAAAAAAAAAAGAAAAAATGACGACAGGCCACGATGTTTAACAACGAAATAAAACGAAGTTATTATTTGGATACCATCATTCACTTGATACTTGCCGAAGTTGTTAATTTTTGAGTGTGTGTATTTATATATAATTATATATATAATTATATATATATATATATATATATATATATATATATATATATATATAACCACGTCGTCAAACATAATTCTTTTAATACAATTAGAAAATTACATATCTTTAAAGAACGGACTCTTACATATTACTCAATACAAATGGACTTTCCTAATTGAAAGCATGGAAAGGAAGTGCACAGTCTGAAAAGGTGTTTACTGAGAAATGAGGCTTTAAAGTTTCAAAGTCTCACTCAAGTATTTAAAATCGCTAACCTGTGCTTCCTGCAAAGAATAAGACAAGCGGGGCAGCTGCAAGGCCTATAGCACCAAGAGTGTAGTTGTATTTTTTTCGAGGTATGGTCACGAATGTTTCGGAGTTGCATACATGAGATGAAGTTTTTATACTCTACGAACAGTTACTGCATGAACACTTGCACTTACCATGAATAATTCTTTTTTTTTTATCAGTATGTAATTCTAATGTGATTCCCCACTTTTCATAAGCATAACATGTAGCTCACAAGATAATTGATTACAGTGAGAGATTGAGAAAATTTTATTGCAGACTATTAAATCCAGCACTTGCATTTCGAACTCACTGTAGTTTATGGACTGTCAGGTAAACCAAGTAATAATCTTGTATACAACAGGCCAATCCACATGTGATAAATCAATGGAATAATTTGTGTCAAGTCCTTACTAATATACTAATTATTGAATAAAATGGTGAAAATGAATTCCAACATCACATCGGAGATAGTATGTCTGTTAAAAGTTAAAGGTGTGTACTATTCAAATCCTTCAGTTCCTTACAGAGTCATCGAGAAAAATATTATCATGCCCGACCAATTAAAAAACTGCCATAGAATACTGTCAAACATTACCTGAAATAAAACATGTTTGACTGTCTACTGCTAAAAACAAATCCTTTTAAACTTTAACAAAGACGTTCCATGCTGAGGCATCAATATATGATTGATGAGCGATAGGGCAGGCAGGGAGGTGCTCACCCCCTGCATAGGGCCCACTGGCACATAATAGTGAAGACATGGGAATGCGCCAATAGTTGCGCAAAGATTAATGAAATGAAATTCAAAGTTACTGAAGTGGGTACGTCCGGGCACTATCGATAAATGTAGAACTGTATACTCTCATGTCAATTACCATAATTATAGAATCTATTTGAAACGAGGTGACATTTGCAAACATTTTTTTTTTTTACATCTCTTATCTACACTATTTCGCATATGTCTGGACCGGATTGACTTTTGCTATTATAAGTTTTATTATTACGCGATATGTCATTCCATTTAATCGATAAACAAGATATCATGTGAGAGTTCAAATTGAGTCCTCAGGTATTTCTTTAACTTATAACATCATCAAAATTTTTCATATTTTCTTTTCGAAGTATGCAGGGATGTCCACCTTAGTAATTGTTATCTATATGTGGCGTTACATCAGAAGTGGACTTCATGTTTAACAAATATTTTAGCAATAAACTTAATCAACTACAAATGTCATAAACGACTTCCTCTGTTCAGTGGTATTGTCGGTAATAAGCATGCATTGAATTATAGGAGAGTACAATGCAAATAAGACGCAACGGTCTTCCGTTTGCCCTTGTAATCATTATATCATGTTTGTTGTGGATTGCCTCAGTTTTGAATTGTACAGGAACCATAAGAAAGGAAGTACAATGCAGGGGCCGCGGAACGTTTTTCAGTTTGGGGGGGGGGGGGGGGCTGCTCAGCCCGGGGGGGGGGTATCAATGTCAACCCCCCCTCCCGCTTAGACGCACCGGCGTAGCCTGGATAATGATCTTCTGATCTTGGGAGGGCGGCGGTTACTATGCGAGAGAGGCAAGCGACCGAGCCCGAACGAGCGGAGGGAAGGGAGGGGGGGGGGGGGTGTGGGATTGGGATGTTCCCCCTACCACGGGGAGAACTTTTTGCATTTTGATGTTGTAAATGGTGCAATTTGATGCATCTTTTTGCGTCTTTTATCGACTTGAAACCCCCCCCCCCCCCCGCTTATAAACGCACCGGCGTAGCCTGGATAATGATCTTGTGATATTGGGAGGGCGGTGGTTACTATAGGTTTTCCCGGCCAATTTCGCACTTTTTTCAGTCCAATTCCTAATTGCTGCATTCAATTTAGCACAATATAGTCTAGACGGCATGTTCGGTATTTCAATTTTATAATCTTTTCATTCAAATTCATTTTGGAGCATTCAAATTACCTTTTACATCATTCGAATCAGCACTTTTTCGGTTCAAATTCGTAAGACAAGCACCATTTCGCAAATCGTTCATTCAATTTAGCACGATATAGTCACGTGATCACGTAAACGCTGCGCTCGTTCGTTCGAATTCATTCTTGGGCAACCAATTTCGCATTTACTGCAGTCAATTTAGCAGACACGTTTATGCTTTTATTCTGATATCACCTTTGCAACAGTACTTTCAAAATAAGTGTATGTGTTTATGATGTTCGATAGCATTATTTCATTCACAGATACATTGATCTTAAGTTTGTTTTGTCAATAATTGGGAGAAGGAGGTTTCAATTTACATGATTATTTCTTTCATCTGCATGTTTCATTATTTTCATTTGGTGGGTGCTAGATTGCGTTAATTATCATTAGGAATAAATAAAAGTTCTTGGAGCAGCTCTAGCCATCAATTTGTCAAGGTTATTACCCTCAAATGCTTCTATGATTCTTTCCCTGTTTTCTTGAGAGATACGCCTGTATCTAACTCGTACTGCCATGACTGGACATAAGAAAGTGAAGTGAATCTATGGTACTGGTGCAAGCATGGCATGTATAGTTCTGATAACATGTATGGAAGAAGAGGGGCGTTACAGAACAACAAATTTGAGTTATTTAGGGTCAAAGATACCTTTACTATATACTTTACTATAATAGTATGTGGATGAAACAAAAATTCACATTTAAATACGCATAAGTCACGGTTCTCACCTTTTCAAAATAGAAATAACATTACGCCAATTTGAATGAACATATTTGGAATTTGACTGCCATTACGCGAAATTGAATGACTGAAATACCATTTTCCGCCAGTGCTGGCGAATTTGAATGACTGAAGAGCACGTGCCAATTTGAATGCCCGTTTTACGAATTCGAAAGGCACATAATGCGAATTTCATTGACCGAAATGCTAAATTGAACGAACAAGTTGCAATTTTGAATGACAGAATGTGCAGTGACGAGGATTTTCGCTAAATTGAATGAACCTTTTATCAAATGGACTGACAAAAGTGCGAAATTGACCGGGAAAACCTATATTATCCTATGCTAGGGAGCGAAGCGACCGAGCCCGAGCGAGCGGAGGGAACGGGGGGAGGGTGTGGGAGGGCGGTGTTCCCCCTCCCACTTTTTTAATGTTGTAAATAATGCAATTTGATGCATGTTTTTCTGTCTTTTATCGACTTGAAACGGCCCCACTTATTCAAGGTAGCAGGATATTTTGATGTGGATTATTATTGAACAATTTGCCTATAAAGTGGTAGCATATAAATAAACTTCTTGTATTGATTTATTGTTACAATTAATTTCATGAACGTTGTCTGTTAAGCAATCAAACAGAAAAGGCATGCTCACGAAGGTGTATATACAAAAGGGATATTTCTCCTCCCACACGAAGGTGAGTTTACATTTTCAGACCTGAAATTCAGCGATCTGGTGCAAACTTTTGGTACAATACTTGGATTTTTTTTTTCTAGCTCCCCTAGCCCTCCCCCCCCCCCCCCAAAAAAAAAAAAAAAAATATCTATGGAAATAATAGACTTTTTTTCAGGAAAGTGTTGATAGCAAAACCACGGCATTTAACTATCATTCCGCGTGTGCATCATCTGTGTGTATGTACAAAGTCTAATGAGGTAGAGGGGGAAACGCAAAAGCTCCGTCGAGTGGGAGGGGGATGTCCCCTCCCACTTGACGGAGCTTTTGCGTTTTTAAAATCAAGATAAAGCGATCTGAAGCACACTTTTTGTGAGAAATTCGGGTAGCGTGATTTCCCCCCGATTTTTCCCCTTTCTTTCTTTCTTTCTTTTTTTTTTCTTTTTTTTTCACGATCCAAAAGTGTGGGGAGGGGGCTGCAGCCCCCCCCCCCTCCGGTTCCGCGGCCCCTGCAATGAATACCAGAAGTAGAATAATTCAACTCACAATATTCTGAGTGTTACATGTGAGTTGTGCGTTGACAAAAAAGTTTATACCTTGCATGATTGTGCCAAGTCGGAAGCTCTTGAGAAGAATTCATCGGACAAGTCGTAGCATTTCACAGTGAAGCTGGTAAGACGTGGCAAAGCACAAACCCATTCTGCCAAATCACTTCCCATTGACGATTGATATTCAGAATCGTCGTCCGAGTTCCACAAAGACAATGCCAGATGTTCGATCTGTAACAAGAAAGACAAAATATACCAAGTAGATCTAAAATATCAAATCATCAAAATGTTTACATACACCTTGGTAGATGTGGATGTGGAATAGTGGGGAACAGGCCTCTGTTTAGTTATGATCATTTATTGACACCAAGGAATAAGTGATCCCCGAGATTTATGTGTATATAAACAATACTTTTTCTCTGGGAAATCAAACCCGAAGAATAAATGTGGACTGATTGAAGGCAGCAATGCTAGTAGAACACATCAATGATGATTTGAGGAAAGTCAGACAATCCGTTCGAAAGTCTTGAATTTTTAAGGTTTCGGTGTCGTCATTGCTGCTTAGAAAAGACTATTACAGGTCATGACGTAATGTATGGGCAGTATTAAAAAAAAAAAGGCATAAGGAGAAAACTTCGTTTTCCTAAAAAAGACATCGTCAATCAACTTGCTAATGACGTACGTTAAAAGTTACTATTCCCGTGCTTTTTATAAGAGACGAGTCAAGTACTCTTTCATTATACTTAAAAAAGTAAACATATGTCAAATTGACTTTATTTTATTTTCTTTGCAGATTTTCTATTATGACCATAAGTAAAAGGCGAGTGTGAAGATTATTCAATATAATTTGCTACCAATCGTATTATATTACTGGACTATAGTTCACAAGACACTAAACATTAGATTCGAAAAAAAAAATGTCTGTCAATATCGGTATACCATTTAAATAGTATGCACTGCTATCTTGCTTCCTACATAATATTGAAATTTTATTCTGTTAATTTTCACGGTTATTTCGTCGATTTCATATTACTGTCTCTTAACACTATTTGATATAAATTCACACAATTGATTAGTCAGAATCTTTTGGTTGAGTTTTGTTTTCCAATAAATTTCGTTTTCCACCTGGACCCCACAGCGATGCCAAGTTGGCTTTGCTGATTTTCATCAAATATTATTATTGCCTTGTTTATTTCCCATTGAATTGTATATTACTGTTACATTTGTTACCAAAGTTTTGTGCGTATTGGGAATGCCGGTACATTAGCCTTTGTCGCATGAAGGGGAAAAAAAAATCTCTGGATGTCCTTTATTTTATCGGGAAGACCCTGCAATACCTGAGTCCACCTTATTCTTAGAACACCCGTGTATTTACAATAGCATTTCTTACCACTTTGTGTTTCAAAAACAACAACAAAGAAACATTTAAAGTGAGTAACAATAGACATTGTATTGCAATGTCTATTGTTTTAAGACGTAAAAGGGATGGTATAGCATTGGTTGAAGTGAGAATTCAGTTTTTAACTTTTTTTTTCAGATACTCAGAAATTACTATATGATAATTTAAAAAGCATACAATTCTAAAAGGAATTATTCGTTTTGAAATGGCTAAGATATGCAAAAACAAAGTACAACAAAGCGACCCTAGTAAATAAGTGTCATCTTTTATTAGGATCGCTTTTACAAAATTGATAACAAAAAAGGGGGCTAAATCAAAGGCGCATCACACATGAATGGCATATAAGGTTGCGTTGACCCACTCTCTGATTCTTTTTTTACATCATCTCAAGCCGATAGCACGTATAAAATAATGTCTTTGCCTGTGATTTTCCATGTTACTTTTTTTTTTACTCTCATCCATGTCAGAGGTGCTCTTGCACTGTCTTGCCAGTGATTCTATTTCCGCCTTCGACGTTATGGAAAAATGAGCTGTTCCTAGTGATAAGCAATGACCGAAAAAAAAAATAATACAAACACAAGCAAAATTACTTTTGGTCAATGTGAGGCTCAGTATATCACGTGACATACCTGACAGGATGATGCTAAGGTGGCAGCCGTAGGGAGGAAATTTTCGGGCAAGTAGTAGCACCCAGCCTTAAATCTCGAGAGACTTGGCATAGTGCACACCCATGTGGCCAAGTGTTCTCCCATCGAGACTTGATTCCGTAATTTTTCCTCAGAGCGGTTAAAAGACCACTTGAGATCTTCAATCTGATAAAGAAAAAAAAAACAGCAAACGACACTTACACACACACACAGACACATTCATTACATGGTCTACGCCATGTTTCTAATGGTAATGGGCACATCCCGGTCTCATGAACTAACAAGCAAAAAAACAAAACAAAAACAAAAACAACAAACAAAACAACAAAAATGACCTCCAGCGCAACTTCTCGTGCCACTTCCGGTTTTCTTTTAGCTGCCAAGCAAAAGAAAAAGAAAGAAAAACAAAGTCTTCAACGCATTTTTCTCATTCCCTTTCCGAGTTTCTTCAGCTGAAAAGTAATTTAAAAAGGGTTTCAAGCGCAAAAACAAAGACCTCGCCGCTCTGAAAGGTTTCATTCTATTTTTTTTTTCTTTAGTGAAACTGGAGTGGGGGAGCAAAGTGGTGACACCCTTTGTTTTCCTATTTACGGGTGCACCCCCCTTCCCGCCACCCCAGTTCCGCCGGCCCTGCATTAGCCAACAAACGATGAAACTTTCTCATTATGACAATAATAAGGAATTCGGAAAGAAAGCATAAAAAAAAAAACGTCAAAGTACTTTGAGAAGCCTGGAAATGCCTAAAAACAGGTAGATACGCTTTTATTTACATAAAAGATCGAACGATTTTTTTTTTTTTTTTAGATTGCCGTTTGATCAACCGAAAGTTTTATATTATTCTATGTTCCTGTTGTATTACAAGAGAAGTGGATGTCATGTAAAAAAATGAGGTGGGTATCTTCTAGCACTGTCCAAAGTCATTGGTTTAAGACACCTGAGACGTGTGAAAGAAAATAGTAATTGCTAGTTCTCTCATCGATATGGTGACCGGTGGAATCATGGACCTTCTGGAAGAGACAACAATAATAGCAACCAAATGTTCAAACTGAAACTGGAATAAATTGGTAGGGCTTACATATACCACTCTCTGAAGAAGACAAAGTAATCGGACCATGTCACCTGAGGCAGTGGCTCAACTATCACTGCTTTCTCTTTATTTTCCGTTTGCCATCTTTCATCCCCCTTCCCTCATCATTGGTTGATAAAGTTCATAATGATAGTATTGAATGATGTAGAAGATTAATCAGTCGATTCAATTGATCGTATCGAGCTTCAGCATTGAATTTTCATATTAAGAAATATTAGAACAGTCGACATTGTGTTATGCCTTTTGAAAATGAACCTGAGACTTCAAATTCAACTACAATTTTAAGCACAATCTTATTCTGGTATCGTGGTAATAGTCTTACCTGACATGTCGAAGCCTTTTCCCTGATAATTTTGTAGAAGTCCTTGTGAAAGTGTGAGTTATTTATCATCAATTTGTGCAGGACACTGGTGGAACAGATGCCCACTGCCACGTCACGTGAAAGAGTCTTTCCACAGTTCACATCATATATAGATAACGATTTCTAATGAAAACCAACGTTAGAGATAACAATTAATAGAAAGAAAAAAAAATCTTAAGAGTGTGATGATATCCAAGGCAATGTGCAAGGTTATACATTAAGTTGTTATCGTCATTTCTGTCTTCATGAATGCATGATTTGAAGGGGAGGAGAGGGGTGCATGCTGCATACCCATTATTGCGCATTGGATATAACACCCTCAGCATTCTACAATACATTACACGCAGCTGCATGAATATATATAAAAAATACAATGTCTCGCTTTCAAATACAGCAGTATATTCAGGTTGTATATTGTCATTTTTTTTTACCAGCAGTTTGGCGTATGTAAGTGTTTTTTTTTTATATTCAAGTTGCATTAAATTCAAAGTTTCAGTAAAAAGTGAATGCAATTACTTTTTCCCCACTGATTTTTTAATGGGAAGTAAATTGTCTTAATCACTAAAAACTTTTCGAAAAAGATTCCTTATAAAACATTTCACACAAACAAATACACAAAAACAATATGATATACGATATAAAAAATATATACATGATTACATTAATTATGGCAAATTGCATGACGTTCTAACGCCACTTGTGAGAGTTATAGAGAGCTTAACAGTGTTCTTTTTTTTTTCGGGAAAATACACACGTAGTAGTATCCACTAAAAGCATGGTCCAGATGTTGAAAACCTAAAATAGTATAAGGTTACATGCATCTGACACGCCACTTGGGACCATTTACAAATTGCGTGAAAAAGAAAACCGCCAGAATTGAACCACTCTTCCATCCCCATTTCCTGAATGATAGAGAAAACAATGAAGACTCAGTCATCTTTGGGCATACACAGGAATGGTCAAGGGCGCCGATTCTAACGGGGGCGAAGGGGAATTTGTCCCGCCTACATGGAAATTTTGGGGGCGCATATCATCCAAATACCCCACCAGAAGTATGCACCAGATTGTTCTAATAATTGCATTCATAAAAATGCAAAGCTCCCCCGCTCTGTCCGGGGAAAAAAATATTTGGGGCAAATATATATATCATTTGCCCCCCCCCCTCCTAAATTCCCCATTTAATGTAGAATTTTCTCTTTGTTTCATATTTTATTATACAGAAAACTGTCCAAGCACTCAAACCAGATTGCTGAATTTCAATCCTGAATATGCAAAATCTCCATCGCGTCCCCGACACCCTTCCCCGTTCGATCGTTTCCCATCCATTTGTATCCAAGGGCGTCGATTCTGGAGGGTTAGGGGGAAGCATGTCATTATGTCCCCCAATAACATCCGAAATTAAGAAAAACTGCCTGCTTTTTGATAGATATCTGTCCAAATATTTCACTCAAACTGTGCACCAGATCGTTGAATTTCAATTCTGAAAATGCAAAATCTCCCTCGCGTGGGATGAGGATACCCCCTCCGAATCCCTCTCAAACAGTACACTTCTATTTATGAATTTCAGAACATTGATTTTCATCAAAAGTGCGCATCAGATCTGACACTTAAATGCCTATATATTGAACATTTCCCTCATGCTCTTAATTTACCCTTCTCTGGCTCGGTGCCTATCCGTACACTTAAACTCGATATATTTCGGGAAATGACAATTTCCCTAACATTCCACAAAAGAGTATATCAGACCGTTCTTTTTCAATTCTAACTAGAAATGTCGTTATATTGACTGGTATGCCTCCATCATAATGCATGATTCTCCTTATAGGTCTATGATATGTCTTGACAATGTGTGATGACATTTTCATATAATTGGTAAGATATCACAATGACATGTTTGTCACAATTAATGTATCTAATGTTTACTTTCCTTGAACTACGTTTAATTTGATGTATGGCTTTACTGTGCAAGTTTGTGCATTCAATAATTCATTATTATATAGGAAACTTTTACTTTAATCAGGCCTTTGACTCTTGATCTTTGACTGTAATATGACACTGAAATTCCCATAAGAATTACTGTCCGGCAGGACATGCACAAATATGTGCTAAGTTTAATGATACCTTGAGTCAATTCCGAGATATAGAGGAAGAAGTGAAATCTAGCAGTTTCACTTAAACTTTGACTTTTTGACCTGGCAAAGAAAAAGAAACTGTCACAGAGAATCTCTAGTGGGTTATTTATCTATACACTTTGTTTCAAGAAAAATCCTGCAGGCATTGCATTGATACGAGGGTGTAACAGGTATTTCCTTTTCCCAACCGCAAAACTCTGATATCGTCAAAGAAACTTTTAAAGTTTTGTTGATTTAGGGTATACTGTAGCATTCAAAGTCCGCGAAAGACATTTCTTGTCATTTGTTTATGTTATCTTTCATGGGTTGATATTTCCAAGATAACATGTTTTATGTACAATTGTATTTCAAATGAAGAACATAAGTAACCTTGAGGAAACACGTTAAATCCACCCAGAGAGGGCGACAGGCGGTTTTAAATCACTTCCAGGCAAAAATGTTATGTCATCTTAAAACTAACCAAGTATTGCCGCGCTTCCATGAAAACGGATGGACGCCCCTGTTTGTGCATTTATTTATTTTTTACATTGACAGATTTCCTATTTCATCAAAAAGTGTGCACTTGATCTTTCATTTACAAAATGCCAACGTTCTCTCATAAGGATGACTTGCTCTTCCAATTAACCCTTCCGAGGCTTGATTCTCTCTAATAAAGTTAATACCCTTTTGATTAAGAATTTCCAAAATTTTAATAAAAAAACGTGTATACGGCATATTGTCCTTTTTCTAAGAGTGCAAAAGCTACCTCTTGTTTAATGGTTTGATTTTGATGATTGACTTTTTAAATATAACAGCTAAAATGTAGGCCTAACAAAAACCAAAACAAAATCTCTCTCATGCGGGATGGGGCCTACTCCCTTTCCACACTTTCCATTACCGTGAATATGAAGGTTTCTGACTTTTTTGACAAAGATAAAAAGGGGAAAAAACACCAATATCTCACTAAATATGAACACTAGATCTCCGAATGACATGTCTAAAATTGCAAAATTTCTAGTGTTGGGTAACCCCCTCCCATACCCTCCACCTTCTCAGTCACACCTCTCCCTCGCATATATTTTCCAAGTTTTGTCTCCACCTCCCCCCCCCCCCCCATCATTAGAACGGATCAACGCCTCCTGGATTTTAAGTGACCTAACTTAAAATGAAATAGAGGAACCCAAATGATATGATGAAATATCTAAAATATTTTAACACACCCAGATTAAATATCTATACTACCAGTCATTTACTTTGTTACATTTAAATTTAGGGCTCCAGATTGCGGGCGTGTGGGTATTATGCCAACGCTGGCCTACGTTCTTGAAAATGATGGGGATCAAAATAGGCTTTCAAGCAGCAACTAAAAAAACAAAGAAAGTCTTCACATTGACGTGCCATTTTTCGCCGAAAATCGGCTGACAAGGAACGCAATTATATATATATATATATATATATATATATATATATATATATATATATATATATATACATATGTATATATTACGTTGTACACACACACACACACACACACACACACACATATATATATATATAACATGCTCTCAAATAAAATTTCATGTCTGGCGACTTTCTGTAAGTTTTGTGATGCAGGGGCACATATATATATATATATATATATATATATATATGTGTGTGGCGCTCCGTCGGAATGAGTCAAAAGTCGCAAAAAATGAAATCGTAGTTATGCCTATAGGTGAATTCTACAGACTCTAAGCTTTACACTGATATGTAATACAACTCATTTCGACATCCCCATAGATCATAAAAACGAATATTAACCACGTTTGTTATGTCAGTTGATTTTCTAAATAACGGAGAAAATCGCTCTCAAAGTTCAGGCTATGTTCATGCTCACAACCTGTTTCTTTCACGGGACGAAACAATACAACTGTCCTGCTTAGCGACGGCGTTTACGCTCCATCGCACGCACTACCGTATAAGGCGATAGCTTGGGAATGTAAGATAATCAACCAATCGCAGGACAGGTCTATCATTAACGATTCTGACCAATACGGCAGCCCGAATGTAAACTTCGGCGCGTTTGTGTCCGTGCCGCTGCCGCCGCATGAATGAGTCGGTACGCGTTGTGTGTCGGCTGCGTTGTGGTTTGCCGCAAGTTTTTAACTCACAAACAATAGGAAACAGTAGAAAGAAAAGAAGGCACGCAATGCGTCTTACGAGAGGCGTCTTTTAGCGAGGGCGTTGATCGCTTCCATTCTCCTCCCATGTTGTTGTCAATGGAAACTAAAGAGGATGCGTTTAGCAAGTACCAATACCTAAATAGAACCTGAGAACCTATTGTAGGCGGGCACGCAATGCGTCTTACGAGAAGCGTCTTTTAGCGAGGGCGTTCATCGCTTCCATTCTCCTCCCATGTTGTTGTCAATGGAAACTGAAGAGGATGCGTTTAGCAAGTACCAATACCTATTAAATAGAACCTGAGAACCTATTCTAGGCGGGGGTTCAAAAGAAAGCATCGGTAGAAAAAGTCAATGAAGTTGATTAACGATAGTCGTCTTTTGAGATCGTGTTCTTTGCGTGTTCTTAAAACCCTCAAATTACGCACATGGTCGTAATGTTGCAGAGCATCAAAAACTGCTTTCGCGTCTTTTCTGCTGCAGCTGTATACAGCCGTAACATTATGAAGTCCCGCCATATTAAAGGCACATTTCCTTTATAGGCGTTGCGTGCACAGTAATTATCGCTTATCACGCTTGCCAATGCTGCACATATTATACGTATCAGAAGCAAAGGTTGATGTAGGCTTGACAGCTTCACGTTGGGTTTACAATGATTCTCAGTCACTTTTTTAATAGCATAGCATATAAAAAACAATTTGTAGCTTAAGCGGAATTATTTTTTTTTTACATCACATGTGCAGTTACAATCTTTCTGCGTTTGAGAAGCGGATCATAAATAATAATACTGAAAAATATTCGGAATTAATACTTAGGCCTTCTTCACTTCGTTTTGTATTCACAAACCTTATCAGAAAAAAAATGATTGCTTGATTACTTTCGGGTAAAGGAACTACCGGAAAGGTACCGCATTTAATTTTCTTGTTAACGAACCTAAGCTAATAGCAAACCATATTTCATTGTGTGATTAACGAACCTTCAGAATAATCAATTGTAATACCCCCCTCCCCCAAGGAAAAAAAAGCATTTCAATGTCATGCGTTGTCAATAGCGATAAAAGGCCCGTTTTTATTTCGTAGTGTGTCTCAGTACTCCTGTGCTTATTTCTAAGGATGTGCCTCTCTTAATGATTGCGATTGATGTTCAACTATTTCTTTCACGCGAGCTTGAACAAGAAGAAGCTAAAATTCAGGCAAGGAGACGAGTTTTCTTCCATGAGATGCAATCATTAAGACACATCTATTCACGAAAGTTGTGTGATTGCTTATGTGCTAAAGAATTGTGTCCATTGCATGAATCAGGCACTATACAAAACGGTTGAAATCTACTGAAAGTCGAACTTCGTTTTGTTTTTTGTTTTTTGTTCAATTTCATTTCAATTTTAAGCGGGGATAGACTAGAAATTAGTTTGTCTATACTGGCAGGAGACATTACAGTTTTCCAGTACATGCTCCGCATTTAAACAGTCGCCATATTTTCGTGGTCAGAATCAGATAATGGACACGTGATATATCATAAAAATGAAAATAGAAAACAACGAACACGCCATATGTACAAACATTATGAACTTCAATGAATTAAACTTACCTGTGATATTCTGCATAAAAAACAAGCACGCCGATTAAATGATTTAATAGAATTAATAGAGCACACAGCGATATCATGCATGGCAGATCAAATCAAGTTCAATTGGTGAGAAAGCTAAATGAAGTTAAAAAGTTGACTTCTTTCCGTTTCTCTTTCAATTCATGAAAACAGAATTGCATTGTATATCTATTGAAGAGGATTGTCTCTGTTGCGAACGATCGCCATATATAGCACTGTTAGTCTCCTGCGCAAATCCGAATCCCTAAATACTTTAATTTTTGCTTGATAATGTAATAACCCTGCTTATAATTTCATAAAGGACTCGCAAATTCAAAGTTTCAAACCGTATACTAAAACATTATATTGTATACGGTGTATTTCAAAAAACATTTTGAATGCGTTGCGTGTTAGCATGTTAATAGCACCAATCTGCCTTTTATTTTCCGTACGTAAAGCGCACAGAAACGTAGTAACCAAATGTTACAAAATACAGTGAAATGCATTGTACGGCGTGGTACTATCATTAGAAGTATATCCCATTCCTTTTTTACTTTTATTTGCTTGAACCAAACCATGTGTCATTTTCGTAGCGACATCACTAGGAATTAGAATGTATGAAGATAATCGTTACTCATTTTTTTTTTGCGCTACTATTATAGCATTTACATTTTCCAACTTTTATTGACATGCAGTACTATGTTACTGTATTGTTACGATTACGAATGTTGGTTATGAATTCAAAAGACTGGTTTATTAATCGAACTACAAAGGTAATAGCTGTTTTGAAAGTAGTTCGATACAAGTTCAAAACGCGATCGAAGTCATTGTCATAGGGGGAACTGATAGCTCTAGAAAACTTGTTTAGGCTAGTAAAGATTGCCGTATAGGCAATCTTTGTAGAAAGTTTTGACTTAGGCCGTCTTTTGAGTATTTTGAGAAATTTAATAAAGAATTATTTGTTTTGATTATGTCAAGAATTAGTTTGAACTATGAGAATAAAAAGGCGCGGTTACCCAAACAATGTCGTAGTTCGATTAGACAGTCATGATGGGTAAAGTGAATTCATGACTTGACTAAACCTTACTGAATTGATGATCACTTCTGTAAACCATCAGTTATGACATTGTCTTGTGATCGTAGTCAAAATTCTTTTGAGCGATGAGACGAAAACCAACTTCGTTTTGTATTCACAAACCTTATCAGAAAAAAAATGATTGCTTGATTACTTTCGGGTAAAGGAACTACCGGAAAGGTACCGCATTTAATTTTCTTGTTAACGAACCTAAGCTAATAGCAAACCATATTTCATTGTGTGATTAACGAACCTTCAGAATAATCAATTGTAATACCCCCCTCCCCCAAGGAAAAAAAAGCATTTCAATGTCATGCGTTGTCAATAGCGATAAAAGGCCCGTTTTTATTTCGTAGTGTGTCTCAGTACTCCTGTGCTTATTTCTAAGGATGTGCCTCTCTTAATGATTGCGATTGATGTTCAACTATTTCTTTCACGCGAGCTTGAACAAGAAGAAGCTAAAATTCAGGCAAGGAGACGAGTTTTCTTCCATGAGATGCAATCATTAAGACACATCTATTCACGAAAGTTGTGTGATTGCTTATGTGCTAAAGAATTGTGTCCATTGCATGAATCAGGCACTATACAAAACGGTTGAAATCTACTGAAAGTCGAACTTCGTTTTGTTTTTTGTTTTTTGTTCAATTTCATTTCAATTTTAAGCGGGGATAGACTAGAAATTAGTTTGTCTATACTGGCAGGAGACATTACAGTTTTCCAGTACATGCTCCGCATTTAAACAGTCGCCATATTTTCGTGGTCAGAATCAGATAATGGACACGTGATATATCATAAAAATGAAAATAGAAAACAACGAACACGCCATATGTACAAACATTATGAACTTCAATGAATTAAACTTACCTGTGATATTCTGCATAAAAAACAAGCACGCCGATTAAATGATTTAATAGAATTAATAGAGCACACAGCGATATCATGCATGGCAGATCAAATCAAGTTCAATTGGTGAGAAAGCTAAATGAAGTTAAAAAGTTGACTTCTTTCCGTTTCTCTTTCAATTCATGAAAACAGAATTGCATTGTATATCTATTGAAGAGGATTGTCTCTGTTGCGAACGATCGCCATATATAGCACTGTTAGTCTCCTGCGCAAATCCGAATCCCTAAATACTTTAATTTTTGCTTGATAATGTAATAACCCTGCTTATAATTTCATAAAGGACTCGCAAATTCAAAGTTTCAAACCGTATACTAAAACATTATATTGTATACGGTGTATTTCAAAAAACATTTTGAATGCGTTGCGTGTTAGCATGTTAATAGCACCAATCTGCCTTTTATTTTCCGTACGTAAAGCGCACAGAAACGTAGTAACCAAATGTTACAAAATACAGTGAAATGCATTGTACGGCGTGGTACTATCATTAGAAGTATATCCCATTCCTTTTTTACTTTTATTTGCTTGAACCAAACCATGTGTCATTTTCGTAGCGACATCACTAGGAATTAGAATGTATGAAGATAATCGTTACTCATTTTTTTTTTTTGCGCTACTATTATAGCATTTACATTTTCCAACTTTTATTGACATGCAGTACTATGTTACTGTATTGTTACGATTACGAATGTTGGTTATGAATTCAAAAGACTGGTTTATTAATCGAACTACAAAGGTAATAGCTGTTTTGAAAGTAGTTCGATACAAGTTCAAAACGCGATCGAAGTCATTGTCATAGGGGGAACTGATAGCTCTAGAAAACTTGTTTAGGCTAGTAAAGATTGCCGTATAGGCAATCTTTGTAGAAAGTTTTGACTTAGGCCGTCTTTTGAGTATTTTGAGAAATTTAATAAAGAATTATTTGTTTTGATTATGTCAAGAATTAGTTTGAACTATGAGAATAAAAAGGCGCGGTTACCCAAACAATGTCGTAGTTCGATTAGACAGTCATGATGGGTAAAGTGAATTCATGACTTGACTAAACCTTACTGAATTGATGATCACTTCTGTAAACCATCAGTTATGACATTGTCTTGTGATCGTAGTCAAAATTCTTTTGAGCGATGAGACGAAAACCAACAAACAAAATGCCGTGTATCATCGCTCGAGATTCCAACATTTGGCGTCACCCGACCAACAATAAGTGACAAATCAAATGGAATATTATGTTGTGGGATGGCAGCCTGTGTTACGATTTTTAAATGTTTCGAGCAATTGTTTTAAAAAAAGAAAGAAAATGAGGCAAAGTTCAAGAAATTAGAAAAAAGCACGTAAATGCAGGCGATCATGTTTGATAATCAAAGTAAGAGATTACAATCGGCCGTGTGGATGTATATGATTGCCTTATTTACATGTCTGATTTCTGTAAACTATGTGATATTTAAATTTAAGTTCCCTTCCCTCCTTGATAGAAGTTTTGTTGGGTTTTCGCTATAGGCATTTATTAGGAAACGCTGTAAAAACGACAACAAATGCCTACTATACATCAAGAGATGACCTATACATGCATGAAACACAAAAAATCTCTACGTTCTGATATAAATCAACTGCTTGTTTGTTTGTTTGTTTGTTTGTTTTGAATTACCATGGTCTTTGTCGGGGGAAAGATGAAGAAAAGTAGTAGAGTGTATCACTCTCAAATCCGAATGATTGCGATAAGTGTGTATCCCCGCCCTTTCTATACAGGTAAACGATTTAAGCTTGGTATGCTATTATAAAAGCCTGCATGTGTCACGCGGAAGAACTGATTCCGTGATCACTTTTAGCCTTTCATAAAATTCACGTTTTAAGATGGTAACGATAGCTTGTAGGAGATAGAGTAAGTTAGCGTCACTGACTGTGGTTCTGAACACAAAAGGAGACTGAAAAATTCCTTTACAAATTAGCAGACATAATGCCGATCCTCCAACACTGTTGCTCCATTCCGTCACTGATTCTGCTATCAATGGCGAAGAAAGAATACTGGTTGCGTGATTATCCACCCCTAGATAGCAGGAAGTTTACCTTTCATTGTTTAAGGCTTCGTTGATGCGGGGTTTACTCGGATACAAGGCGTGAACATTGCCGGCCGAGTTCTTTCATTCGAAATTCCTCAGAATACGCAATTCAATGGGCAATTAGCGCTGCTACTTGGCAAAGCTGTTAGCCAACCTAATTCTTTGCAGACTTGACCTCTCACATGTCAGCTACACGCAATACACGGCAAACAGCTATCATTATAAACATTCTGATTAAAAAACAAAACAAAATGAAGAAGCACACTTTTGAGTAGCGACACAGCTTTCTGTCCCTTTCTCAAATAGGTCCTACTTCTAAAAAATACACAGATGACTAGAGTCAGAATATCCTCCAAAGGGAACACGAGCTATTTGGGCATTAATAATGTTTGTCTTCCGATTTCTCTCCATGCCGTCACGGCCCAAACCATCATAAGAAATAAGGCAATTAGTTTCATTAACCAGGGAAATAATAGCACGCATTACATACATTTGGCGAATTATCACACAAATTGTCGACTTTATAAAAACGAGAATAATTGACAACTTAGGCCGTACTATATCTCCAGAGATGAACTTTAAACAGCAAGTCACATACCAGGGAACGAAAGTTATGATTATTTGAACAAATTCATTAATGAGGCCAATTAATAACCGTTGTAAAAGTACACACACGCATAAAAAGGTTTCGAGTTCGATATGTGATCATTGTATTAGCTCATAGATAAAGTATTATAAATTTTGCGTGATCGTTCGTTGGAATTATTTTCTTCAGTGCGATTTGTGCGTCATGTCAATCACCACTCATTGAAATGGAGTGCATGTATCAAACGAAACTCGCTGGTCATGCAATCAATAGCCTTGGTCTGCTCAATACTATTGCGTAATTCTATAGCCCTCGCCGCTTGGCCGCCGACGCCGCCGCGCGCACCATGCTTTGTTTTGTCTTCAAATGGGTCAAGAGCAATGCCTCATTAGCATACACCCTAGCAACGGAGGCGGAGTCTCCATCTGGCAAGAACAATAGGTGCGAAACGCAACGCAAAGGCGAGCGTTCGAAAAAAATGTAACCGAAAAAAATTGTCTCAAAAAAACGGTGATTTGGGACACTTGTACTCATTTTCACACGCTGAAATTTTCTGTACAAACAGATAAAACATAAAGGAATCAAAATCCGTCATAAAAAAATTTCGACCCGAGTAGTGCTTCGCCTTCATTTTCGGCTCATTACGGGAAAACTCCCCTTGCGACTTATGACTCATTTTGTCGGAGCGCCACACATATATATATCTTTGTGTTTTTTTGCTGCCGCCACTTTCCTCCTATCTTATAGTTCATGCAAAAAAGTGGGGGCCCAAACATTCACTTCCTATATCTTCTGCACAAAAAAAGCCAAACAAACAGGGGGCAGACTCCCCCCCCCCCCCCCCCCTCCTCCACGTTGCGCCGGCTGCATATGAGGATTATCACCCATCATCCCCCCCCCCACGCCTTGGTACAGATAAACGGCCGCTTATATTATATAATTTACTAGTATGTCTCTCATAGATATTTGGCTACAAAATAATAATGCATTATAATGTGACCGTGCATCACAAAACAAACAAAGAGTTGCACCCCTTAATTATACGTGAGGACTCAAAACAGGTGAAATGGGTCAACTATGTCAACCTTGCGTTTTTCATATTTTCTGAAAGAGCTATCTTTCTTTTACATTATTCTTTAGTTTGAGATCATAACACGACTGGGAAAGTGTGTTTTCAACAGTTTTTCTACAACTCTTTTTTTGGGAGAGTATAGAATGATTATTAGTATCTTGTGGCCCCTTTTCAATATAATGAGAAATACTGGAATTTTAAATAAGCTAAAACATTTTTTTCCCTAAGTATATTTTGAAAAATTTATATGCAACGCTTATTTTACCCTATCTCTGTTACGGAATACTTGCCTGGGGAAACTGTGCCAAATTATACATTGAAAAAATTTTCAAACTACAAAAACGGGCTATTCGTTCAGATAATCTAGCCGATTATCATTGTCACACGAATTATTTCTTCTTTGAAAACAGACTCCTTAAGGTTGCTGACTTGTTTTTATACAACTTAGGCACATTTCAGTTATCAGCCAACGGCTTATCAGCAAACGGCTTTCCTGACGTATTTACTCATATGTTTCAGAAAAACTATGCCGTCCATGCTTACCCCACAAGACAAAGAGATTCATTTCACCTTCCACGTACTCGCACACTCCTTGCTCAAAAAACAATTGTTTTTACCGAACCTAAATTCTGCAATGATCTTCCCGCCGATTTAATCAATTGTTTTAGTATGTTTAGATTTAAACAAAAATTGAAATCAATGTTAATAAATGAATATAACCAGCCTGATTAGAATTGTTAAATGTTATATGCGCAGTATCCCCGTTTAATGTATATTTCTGGTTTATGCTCCCATTATATATTCACTGCATCCGTACCTGTATTAACATTTTTAACTCATGAAGTTGATTATAGATAATGTGCACGTATATGCTTGTGTATCTATATGCCATATTTCACTCAGTTCTTATTCTTTGGGTTCTTGTTTTTTTTTTTTTTACTTTTTCTTTTTCTTCTCTTTTATTTCATTTTCCCTTTGTACTTTGGTAATTTAAGCTTTCATATCGTTTCGTCATCATTACTTTGTGTCCTATCTCCATTGATTGCATAGCAAATTTACACCGGTATTTTTTCATGGAACCTGCGTTTACACGCTTTGCTTTTGCGGTTCCATAATATTTCACAAGTTATAGAGAATTGTCTTATGTTTATTACGCATGCTGACGCACTTTCTGTTCATGACCCGACTTATAACATATTTTGTATCTTGCTTCGTTCGTATTATTATTATTTTTTTTTCTCCATTGATTGCATAGCAAATTTACACCGGTATTTTTTCATGGAACCTGCGTTTACACGCTTTGCTTTTGCGGTTCCATAATATTTCACAAGTTATAGAGAATTGTCTTATGTTTATTACGCATGCTGACGCACTTTCTGTTCATGACCCGACTTATAACATATTTTGTATCTTGCTTCGTTCGTATTATTATTATTATTTTTTTTGGGGGGGATGTATTTTGATGTCAAGTGAAATATGAAAATAAACGTGGTGGAACTGTTCACTGTGTCTCGAGTGCAAGACCAGTGCAGTTTCAGTATTCAATTCAATTCAATTCAAAATTCTTGAAATCTTTCGTGCACTTAACTTTCAAGTCCATAACCTTTGAAAGGATAATGCTACCGCTTTGTTAGTTGACAATAATCATGGAAAGACTGTGTTGATAGAATATGCTCAATTTCAGCTTAATCTGATAATCCCTGCATTGTTGTGTCTCCGGTGGTTGACATCCTGTGTTTTGTCCCATTCATCGCAGAGCGAGCACGGCTTGGTAGAGATTAAGCTCATGAATAGACCCTGTACTTCAGAGCCTCTTTTCTCAGTTCACACTTTTCCAGAGAGTGTGCTTTCTTTCCAGTATTTAGGTAGGTTAGGGGAGTCCATTTGTATTGAGTTATACATCATTTTAAAGCTTAGAGTCTGCTCTTTCAATATCTACCCTAACCTAAAAATCCATATCTGGCGACTTTTTGTTAGTTTTGTGGTGCAGGGTACCATATTAAAGTTAGACAAATGGATTAACCTGGTAGGTCAATAAAAATTGAAACCTTACGCATGAGTGGACACCTTTATATACTTCTCTTTTAAGGCACAAAAGTAAAAAGTGCACAAATGAACAAGTTGTCATTCAATGCGTACGTACTCTTCCATGTAACATATGAACACAGGACAGATTTTAAACAAAAATGAATGAAGTTAATCAAAAAAAAAAATAGATATGTACATAATTATGATCTCTATGATATTCCTTGAAGCCCAAAAGATCATTAGAGGCTAAAAATAGCGGAGGAAAATGAAAAATTAATCTGTCAAATCTGAATTCAAGTGAAATGAGAGAAGCAATTTTAACCAAAATGGTAGGAATTAGAATTGATTTATCAAATTTGGAAGATTGTAACTAACATTTGGTTCCTGAATTTGTCTTATCAAGTCTTAAATTACTAAATTAAAGAATAAGATATGTTTCATTCCTTTGATAATCATCATCTACTTCCTTATTTCCTTTCATTTGAGGTTTGAGTTGACAATTCTTATCCCCCCGTTAGTTTCCCACATTGATTTCGCTTGAAGTTAATATGAAGAGATAAAGAGAATAAATGAAAACTTATTTTCTCATTTCATTCATGTATCTCGTTGTGTTGAAATAGTCTTTGATACAACTGCTATTCTGTAGAGTATTTGCAAATGAAAAACATGTCATTTTTTTTTGCAATTTTTACTTTTGTGCCTTGAAGGACAAAAACGAATGTATTCACTCATGCCTAAACTTCCGATTTATGTTGACCTCCTAGGCTGATAGCCAATTTGATTATCTTCTAAGTAGTTATGGTATAATACCTTTATTTTTATCGATCTATTCTATGAAAAATATGAACTCGAGAAAAAAAAGTTGATTTTCTTTCCTGAGTGTATATATATATATATATATATATATATATATATATATATATATATATATATTGCAGAGTTCCAGCACTGTGTCGTATTACTTATGCTCTGTATTATTGTCAACAATCATATGAAAATGTCCAGCTTTACATTATTATTATAGTCTAATGTCATATAGCATACACCATGCGGATGCTAAATTGGCGCTATTGTTATATAACCTCATTATTACCAGTAACACGGGCAATGCTCAGTCTGATATGATTATATTTTTATGAAATGTCCCCAATAATATGAAATGATTTATCTATCATCGTATCTTGTTATACAGCTACGAACCCATTGATGAGATGCATGGTCATTGTAGACTGCCATGTTCGTTCGACTTATACTGCCAAGGACTGCAGCCATGTTAATATTAGCAAGTTTTGTTTCTTTTGTATCTGACTTCATAGCCCTGGTGAAGGTTTTAAAAAGACCGAAAGCTTGG
This sequence comes from Diadema setosum, assembly GCF_964275005.1. Taxonomy (NCBI): domain Eukaryota; kingdom Metazoa; phylum Echinodermata; class Echinoidea; order Diadematoida; family Diadematidae; genus Diadema; species Diadema setosum. The sequence continues at coordinate 5,772,351 of NC_092701.1, forward strand.
GAATAAACTACATCATATGTTGAACCTAGCTACGTCCGTGAATGCCTTTATCTTCTAGAACTGAATAAATATTATGAAGGAGCTACACTGGTTCTACACGCGGTCGGGAGCCTTTCTCGCACTCTCTCTCTCTCTCTCTCTCTATACATATATATACATGTTTATATTTGCCGCATTGAACATATGATGTAGATTATTATATTATTTACAGATGACACAAATGTATTTTGTAAAGGCACGAATTCGAAGATATTATTTTATAGCATGAATGTTCAACGTGAATGTATAATCAATTGGATGTCTGTAAAATAGAGTGGCGTATCTAGGGGGGGGGGGGCAAGGGGGGCACGTGCCCCGGGCGCCACTCCTTGGGGGCGCAAAAACACGGAAAAAAAACGAAGAAGAAGAAGAAAAAAAAAGGAAAAAAAAAACGAAGAAGAAGAAGAAGGAAAAAAAAAAAACTCGCCCGGAAGGGGGGAGGGAGAATGGTGGGGGGGGGGGGGGGCAGAAAACCAAATCAAACAAGATAAAAACAAAATATGATGATGACGCGGACAAAATGACAATGTTTATTGTATTCACACAAAAATTCCATGGTCTGTGATCTGAAATACAAAAATTTTCGGCTCGCTCGCTGCGCTCACTCGCCAATATGTATATAAAAAAGAAGATAAGAACAAAACGTGATGATGACAAAATGACAGTGTCATTGTGTTCACACATGTCATTTTATATTTAGCAGGCAAAATGTTTCACGGAGCAGCGGCTGCAATTTCTTTCGTTCTGAAGCGATCGCCAATTGGATCAAAAGAAGGTGCCAACGGTATCGAACATACGGGGGGGGGGGGGGGCGCAAAAAACCCGAATCAAACAAGATAACAACAAAACGTAATGATGACGCGGAAATATACAAATTTCGGCTCACTCGCTCGTACTAATTTAGAGTATTTTTTCAAGTCCTCAGTTTGTTGGTATAAATCGTTATCTATAAGGCCGTCACTATATCTTGATTAGAATTGTAAGATTTAATAAGCAAAAAATGACAAGAATTTCATGATTTGTAAGCTGAAATACAAAAATTTTCGGCTCGCTCGCTGCGCTCGCTCGCCAAAATTTGTACAAAAAAAGAGAAGAAGATAAGAACAAAACGTGACGATGACGCGGACAAAATGATAATGTCTATTGTGTTCTCTCATGTCATTTTATATTAAGCAGGAAAAATGTTACACGGAGCAGCGACTGCAATTTCATTCGTTCTGAAGCGATCGCCGATTGGATCAAAAGAGGACGCCAACGGTTTCGAACATACGGGGGAGGGGGGCGCAAAAAAAAATAAAAAAGATAAGAAAAAAAACGTAATGATGACGCAGAAATATACAAATTTCGGCTCACTCGCTCGTACTAATTTAGAGTATTTTTTCAAGTCCTCAGTTTGTTGGTGTAAATCGTTATCTATGAGGTCGTCGCTATAATTGTGATATTTCATAAGCAAAAAATGACAAGAATTCCATGTTTTGTAAGCTAAAATACAAAAATTTTCGGCTCGCTCGCTGCGCTCGCTCGCAAAAATTTATATAAAAAAGATAAGAACAATACATGATGATGACGAGGACATATACAAATTTCAGCCCACTCGCACGCACTAATTTAGAGTATTTTTTTAAGTCCTCATTTTTTTGGTATAAATCGTTATCTATAAGGCCGTCACTATAATATCTTGATTAGGTATTTGGATTTGGATTGTATTTTGGATTAGGATTTGGTAAGCAAAAAATGACAAGAATTCCATGTTTTGTAAGCTGAAATACAAAAATTTTCGGCTCGCTCGCTGCGCTCGCTCGCCAAAATCTATCAAAATTCATTACATTTAAATCACCCTCAAAAGATTCCTTTTAAGTGCTTGAAAAAGCATCATGTGGGCTTTGTTTAAAGTCCCTACTGGGATGGTTTTGGGGTTGAACACTTTTTCAGAGATTAGGGGCGCAATTTTCGTGATTGCCCCGGGCGCCGTTTTCCCTAGATACGCCACTGATGGTAACGGATACTAAAACTAATAGTAATTTGAATGTGATGTATACAGGTAAGGAAATTAACTAGAATTATGATATAAGATGTTTTGGTGTATTTTATGGATGATAAATTGTTCTGGAATTTCTCTTGTGAATTATAAATGTTCAACTATATCGAAAAGTATTGGTGTTCTGCGCAAATTACAATTTCTTCCACAAAAAATTAAAGATGTATTATTGTTTTGATTCATCTCACATTGAATATTGTAGTATTGTTTGGGATTCTACTACAAAGAAAATATTGATCGCATTCATAGATTACAGAAACGTAGTATTCGTTTAATTATCCACTCTTCAAATTTAGCTTCCAACAGGCCATTATTTCTTAAGATGAAAATTTTACCTATTCAAGAATTTATTTCTTTGGAAAGTGTGATTTTTATGTTTAAAGTTGGTAATAATGCTCTTCCTGAAGTATTTCAGAATTAATTTACACCAAATTGTTCCATTCAAAATTGCAATACCAGGAATGTCCAAAATATTCACACACCAATTAACCGGATTTCAAAAACTCGATCTTGCATATTTTAACATGTTTTTTTTTTTTTAAATACCCTTCTTCCATCAATCAAGAATAGGAAGACTTTAAGTCAATTTAAAATGCTTTATAAGAAAAAATACATAAACTATAAGTATAACAATGCAGTATTTCTACTTCTGCTTCTTTTCTTCACTTTTTATTGTATCTTCCACCTTTGTTTTATCAATTAAATTTTTCTAATAATTGTTCAATTGAAATGCAATAATTGTTTGTACGGGATCATTTCAAACAAGCCTCTTGTGCTGTGCTTTCTATGATCCCTCCATTCAAAATATATGAATTTTACCAAGGCACTTGTGTTTTGATTGATTTTTTTTTATGTTATGTTTTGATATTAAAATATATGACTGAAATGAAACATACATATTATATAATATTTACATTATATCATATTTTATTATTTATATTACATTAATATATATATATATATATATATATATATATATATATATATATATATATATATCGGCCCAAGTAAAGTACGGTTTCGGAAGTGCAGAGCCATGCCACATATTCATGTTTGCTTTAAAGTCAAACGTAATTCTGTATTACTCACCACTTGATCACAGTGTATCATGAACACAATTCCTGACTTTGTGTGTTCCGGCATATACGATGATAGTATATATTTTTCCCATTGTTCTCCTACTGCTTTGGTGGCCTCCTCAGTATGGCATTCAAACGCAATGTCAACGCAGAAATTTTTCTTGGCATATCTAATCAAGCCACGGATGAGATCGAGGCCAAGCTCATTATTTAAAGCTGATGCAAAGTAGAGCATGAAACGGAACTCCTGAAATCGAAAAAGAATTTTTTGCTTCAGGTTTCTGTACCTGGGGAGATCATTGACGAATACATTCTCAATATGTATCCCTGCAATATATTCCTGAAACAAATTATGGGGAAAGGAAACCCTTGTCATATCTGACGATGAAATGTTGACATCACGCAAATGCTCCCTACTGATGACATCTCTCTCTATTGTCAAGACTCCGACTTTGCAGCATGTTTCCATGGCATCCCGGCACTTGCTGAATTGTTCCTCAGGAAATGAAAAATTCCTGGCCAATAAACCATTCAGTGCTATCTCACCTATGTCTTGAATTGCTTGACCAGCTTTCTTGACATGCTCATTAACATCCCTGTAATGTACAGCTTTAGACATTTTTGATGCATAATGTTCTTGCAGAAAAGAGATCATTTCTTTAAAGATCTTGGCAAATGTTTTCAATTTTTGCATTTCTTCTCGTCTCTCTTCAGTGAGATCTTTCCAAATGAGGCAAAGCATTGCACAGTAAATAGGAAACGGGGTCATATTCAACCGGATGACATCATTTTCCTCCATGAAATTGATTAAGCTTTCTGCAAGACCGTCCCTCGCTCTGCTCCGAAAGTACCTCTTGATATACGTTGATAAATTTTCCTTGTTAAATCCCTCGATGCTAATAAAAGTGTAAGCACTAGCAAGATTCTTTTCCTCCATGAATTCATCCGTTCTCCATGGTCGTGTGGTCACAATTACCTTGCATGACTTGTATTGCTCAAATCCTAGAATGCGAATAACCTCACTGCTGCTCTTGCCGTCTAGTTTCCCTCTAAATTCGTCAAGTCCATCAAATACGAGTAGAACTTTGCTCGGATTCTTTGAGATATAATCGTCTATCTGTTTATGTGTCGCTGCATTTGAATCAGAGAGATATCTGTTTACAATCGTACCAATACTTTTGTCGTCTGTGACATCTTGCAGAGGAATGAACAGCAACATTTCTACGTGCTGAAGAACCCTTCCTTGGCACCAGTCCCAGGCGATTTTAGCGCAAAGGGTAGTTTTGCCTACACCTCCCTCACCCTGTATCAGGAGGCGCTTTGAAAGTCTTCCATTGTTGTTCAAAATATCCTCGTACGATAGCGGGGTCTTATGCATGTCACTCTGATCTATCAAACTCAAATCTGTATAAATATCATCCAAGTTAACGCGTTCAATGAAGTCGAGTGGATCCACTGTGACCTTGCATCGTGACACGCGGTAATACTCTTTTAGCTCTTCCTTGAATTGCTGCACCTGTTCCTCTGAAAGTGAGGATGGGTAACGTGATGACCCTTGGAAGTAACGAAAAAGCAAAAAATTTAATCTTCTTGTGCATGCAAATACGGAGATATGTGTAACACATTTAGGATGGCAACTAATCAGAGTAATAGATTAATCCAATAATGATGTCAGGAATTTCCGGATAATGTAAAACATTACAAAATATTTGTGTAGTTTGGCATTTGTAAAAGTGATTTGCGAATATATGTGATTGCTGTAACGCTTTCATTGATTATAACGGCCTGTGGGGAAACAAGATTCAGAAAAGAACGATACGAGATCACAGTTCACATTTTATCGTACTCCTTCCGTTGTACTAGTAATTGTTACATGTTTTGTTTCAAATCATCCATTTTTTTCAATGGCTCGCATATGATCCTGCATGATCATCAGTTTATGAATATTCAGGTGAAAATAAATTTACATATACTGAAAGATGCGAGCTGAATTTATTACACAGTCATTAACACGGATGCAGGGACTTTCTTTTTTTTTAAAGAAAAGTCAATCTTGAGATGAAGGCCCTGCGGAAATTAATAATTCAAGCATCATAACAAACAAGTACTTCGTGCTTCATGAAATGGTAAAGAAAGATAAAATGCTCAAGAAGCTAGTAACTCTTGTTTGTTTTGGCAAGCTACAAGGACGATCGGCAAGCATTTATCATGTTGATATCACGCGGATCAGTTTAAGGACCAAAATAAGACATCAGATACTACCTCTTCTAACCGACTATCTACGTGATTTTAAATCAAAACGGGCTGTAACGCCTACACAGTATGCATATAGCCAGTGATTTAAGGAAAAATGCAATGCAAATGCATGTTGACTTTGATAGATCATAACTCATGAGGCCAAAAATAATCTAAATAATTAAGTGTCATTATGATGTATTATCATTTTTACTATTGTTTTTTTTAACAGATTACTTGGATACGCCCACATAAAAACCCTCTCAACACCAAATGCAGATTCTGCCAGTGACATCATTTGCAACTCATGGACACATAACAGGAGACGTTGGAATGCACCTTTCCCTAGACCCTGCATGACTTACATTTTTAGTAATATTTTGTTTTACTTCGTTGCTGTTCTTGTTTTCTTGCAATGTCTTTGGGTCATCATATTAGTAACACGGAACATGCAAGTTCTGCTCAGTTTCGGAAAAAGGTGCATTCCAATGTCGTTTGCTATTCTTAGTGCTTTAGCGATGACAGGCAGATGATATGCATCCGGACAAAATAGTTTTGCTTGGTTGTCTCCACTCGAACTTGTCTTTTTAGATCAAATTCAATGAAATACACCCCAGTTCTCTTCGAAAGAGAAACAAATATCCCAAAACATCTCTCCTTTCCCCAGATAAAGGAGGTACCTTTTCAAAACTGTTCTCGGATTTTAAAAGCCCTTAATAGTTTGCTAATCACACTTTTATATTCACTGTATCATTTCGTGTAGTAAAAAAAATATATATATGTTGACAATCTCTGTTTACATTTTGACATCATTGGAATTTCCATATCCTTCCATTTTGAGGCAAAGATTAGTTGTTAAGATTATGTACTTTCTTATACCTTCCATTAATTCTTCCTCCACGTCACGTCGCTCTGTTGCCTGTGGTCTCCTCCAGCAGGGATTCCAGCCACATCCTGTGACACATAACACCAATAACTCATTATACAGAGTATCGAACAAGTGTACTATTGTGTCGTTTCTCATATTCTACATATAGGTGGATAAATGCATGAGTGAAATAATATGCAAATGTATGCTGATGTACAGATAAGTCCACAAAAGTCACAGATCAGGATTCTCTTCTTCTTCTTCTTCTTCTTCTTCTTCTCTTTCTTCTTCTTACGTATGAGGCAGCGGCAACTATAAGAAATGTCTCCCAGTTGTTCTAGCCAAGTTACAGTCTCGGGTAGGGTGTGTTAGGTCCATGCTGTTAGGTGGTCGGAGATCAGGGCACTCACTCAAGATGTCTTGAGCAATCTGTTCTGGTGCACCACACTGGCAGGCTGATGACGAGCGTATGGCTCGCCATTTGCTCAATAATTCCGAGAAACTCTGTTTATCGAGTAATAAACTAAGTTTATCGATAAACTAAAGCTATCGATAAGCTCTGTTTATCAAGCGTTAAACTAAGTTTATGTTAATAAACTTATTTTTTCGCTCGATAAAAAGAGTTTCTCTCGAAAACCTTAGTTTATTGTAACAAAAAACTCGGGTTTTTTTCAGTCGATAAACTACATTTATTGACTGATAAACAATTTTTTTGGGCGATAAACTAGGTTTCTCGTAATAGACAAGTTTTTGTTTAGTCCACAGACTAAGTTTATCGACTGATGAACAGAGTGTTTCAATGATATTTCAGTTTATCGCTTTAAACTAAAAAAAAAAAGAAGTAATTTATCGATAATCAGAGTTAATATCAGTAGTGGGAGCTCTGAGCTTGGTGTTGGCAGAACCGTACGGCTGTGGGCGTTAAACGACGCAGATTGTTGCATTGCGGCAGTTGTCAACTTATAAACGTCGTTTCGGGCTGAAACTATTACGCAGTCATTAACACGAATGCATGGACTTTTTTATAGAAAAGTCAATCTTGAGTTGAAGGCCCAGAGGAAATAAATTCTAGCATTATGATAGTGGTAAAGAAAGACATAATGGTCAAGAAGCTAGTACCTCGACCTGCTTGGCTTGCAGTGTTTTGGCAAGCTACAAGGACAATTATAAGGAAGAGGTGTTCCACCAAGAGTGATATCGAGCTGCCGATAATCCTCCTTGGTGTTCAGGTGGAAGGCTGTTATCGTTGTCTTGGACATGCTAATCTTAAGTCTCCAGATCCTGAAATACTTTGCAATTTGCGACATATCTGCAGTGAGGGGGCTGTCTACATTTGACCAGGCTCTCAGAGTGAAGAAGGGCGAGGTCATCTGCATAATCATACTTCAAGTTGTTAAAGGGATGTCATTTATGTATATGTTGGTCTGCTGTTGTGGTCTGCTGGACTGTCCATCGCTAGTCTTCAAAACGAATTTCCTGTTGGCCATAATGTTACAGAGGAACTTCTGCAACTTCAGAGGATTCTCTGTAATGGACCCTCGACCCTGAGAACATTAAACAAGCCTACCACAGTATTGTTCACATTGGCAAAATATAGATACCTTTGTAAGTCAATTGATGCCAACTCAATTTGCAAAACTCCGTGGTACATTGTATTTTTACGGTTAATGAAAGCAGAAACCCAAATCAAATTTTCACACCTTTTCGTGGCAGGTAGTCCGGATGGTACTTTTGCAGAAACTTGCCCACAACGAGAAAGAGGATGACTAGGGCAACAGGTACACCAAAGGCCAGCCCAATGATGAATCCCAAATCGTCATGTATTCCTGAAATGTAATAATTATATACACTATCAAAACATGATACTTATGCAATACCAAATACAGAAGACATTACGATTTTAGTGTAGTGTCAAAGAAGTAGCTGACTCCATTGGCAGAACTGCATGTTTTAACATACTGGTCAAAGGAAACACTGTGGAAGTTACAAGGTGTCATTCTTAAAACGAGGCATATATAGGTGACATAGATTAATGAATTGTCATCTATACAAATATGCATTTTTGCAATACAAAATACTTTATTTGATTGTGTTGCAAAACAATTCATTTTGCTCAAAATATACACAATCAGATTAAAGCAACCCAACGACATGTCCGAATCAAGAATAATTAGTGAGAGAATCCTACCTTCTGTCATGATTGTCGGAGAAAAAATAGATATAAAGATAATTGAAAATCATCATTCTGTCATGAACAGAACATCATTCGGAAAAATAAACTTGGCAAAGTTTCACGAGACCTGAAAGGCATATTGGCAAAATGGTGATTTCTGCGGTGGAATTTCCTTTCAGCGAGTCACCGGTAGCAGTGCACATGAAGGTTTGCCATGTCTCTTCCTTCGCCGAAACAGTAATCGTCTCGAACCTTTCGTATGTGTCGTCAGAAAGTGTTTTCTGTTGCGAAGCCACGGAATTCAATATTTTTCCCGACTCCACGGTCCACATCATAGAAATGTTAGGCTTGAATCCACTGACGACACATGTGAGGTTAATAGAAGGTGTGTTGGAGGAAGTTTCGTATGTACATCGGCTTTGATGGGGCTGACTCATACCGACGCATTCCTGGATATCATGTTTTGATGCCAAAGCTAGAGAGAGAAGGAAAATGTAAGTGACATGATTAAAAGCCTAATTCCTGGTCAAAGCCTTGTCTATTCAAGTTAATATACCTCTCCTTTTTGTTTTCCTTCCTCTATTCGTATGGCACCAGTCGATACAACTCGATGGCTATCGCCTGAAAGAAATATAAAAGTCGACATTAACTGCCAATTTTCCGACGTAAATGTAGGGCTAACAATTTCAGTTCAGTTCATTTTATTTCCACATCTCAATAAAAGAATCACATGTTGACAAATGGCAAACATAAGACACATAGGAAATATAAAATATATAAAAAAATGCACATTATTACATAAAGACATAAAAATAACAAAGTAATGAGTGTGGAGGAGGCTACATAGGCCATTGGCCTTTCGAGGTAGCTCTCCCAATCAAAGTTATCAGTTATCACAATACACAAATAACAATAAACAAGTACAAAATTCAAAAAGGCAATGTAGAATGTAGTAATTTCATGTGGATGGCTAGCAGTGATGGGGAGCTCATCAGAATGAGATTGAAACATTTATTTCCAACAATATAAAAGTAAAACTACATATATATATTGCATTAAACATCATCATCAAAGAACGAGCATCCCACACACACTGCCAAACCTACCACTTGAATTATTCATTCTATACGTTTATCAGGCTTTTAATAAATAATCCCTATATCTACGTTTGAAAGACTTTAAGGTAGGTGATTGTCGTATTTCTACAGGTATTTCATTCCACAATTTGGGTCCGGTATATTTTACAGTTTTACGAGAGACAGCACATTTCAATAACGGTAAATGAATATTTTGAGAGAATCTAGTATCATAATTATGAAATGATGCATTATACACAAAGATTTGATTAAATACAGGTGGTAAAAGATCATAATAGAACATATACATAAAAGATCCAGTTTGCAATTTATAAAGTTGTTCAAGCGTGAGTATATTAAGCTTTTGAAATAAAGGTGCACTTGGAGTTCTTGGATGGGAGTGAGTAATAATGCGAATGACTCTTTTCTGTAAAACCACTAATTTATCTACAAAAAAAATTGGCACAGGTGCCCCATATCAAGTTACAGTATGAAAAATATGGTAATATCATAGTATTATAAAGATTTGTAAGAATTCTTAATGAAACAAAATGTCTCAGTTTACTAAAAACACCTATAATTTGAGAAACTCGACAAACAATGTAATTTACATGAGCATACCAAGACAAAGTGTTATCAATGACCACCTAAAAACTTTGTCTGTTGCACCTGATGTATTTGCATATCATTTGTAAATATTCTAAGCACATTAGAATCAATTCTTCTTTTTTGTTTTGCGAAAATAATATAATTTGTTTTCTTGATATTAATCAATAATCTATTGGTAGTAAACCACAAACTAACCTTAGGATGTTCAGAAGTCAATGTATATGATATATCATTCATATTTTTTCCCGACAAAAACAGATTTGTGTCATCAGCAAATACTATAGCACATATTTGTTGACTAGCATATTGCACATCATTAATGTATAACAAAAATAAAAGGGGTCCCAAGATAGAACCTTGGGGAACACCAATAGAAATATCAAGCATTGAAGAATATGAGTTATTGATATAAACAAATTGTTTCCTATTCCTTAAGTAACTATGAAACCATCTCAAAACTGAACCTCTGAATCCATAAAAGTGAAGTTTTTGAAGGAGAATAGTATGGTCTAAGCTATCGAAAGCTTTTGATAAATCTCAAAAAATGCCAAGTGCGATATCGCAATTTACAGTTTATAGTGAGAGGGAGTAAAGAGGGATTTGCACGTGTGTGAGTTTGACTCTTCTACTCATGAATATTCATATGCCATCCACTGGCCTGCGTGTTTTTGCCTCTTACTGTGGAGGTGGCATAGGACGGCGTGATTACACTTATTACTCAGTAACACCAAGGAGGTACTGCTCTTGCCTCGACTCTGGGACTAGCCTTTAAACAAGGCGACTCGCTCTGCGTGCCCCCGTATAGCGCGTTTACCCCACAAACCTGTTGGCCGGCGAGTGGAGCGAGCCGCCTTTATCCACTCGTTCAGGGATGTGTACTTTTGTCGTTGTTGTTGCTTTATATTCTTTGACAAATTTGCGTACAAATTTGACGCAGAAAATACACACGGCACCAAGGCAACCCGCGCGCGCTTGCTAACAAATTTGTACGCAAATTTGTCAAAGAATATAAATTTGTGGGGTAAACGCGCTATACGGGGGCACGCAGAGCGAGTCGCCTTGTTTAAAGGCTACTCTGGGACTGGAGCCAGAGCCATTCTGATTGACAAACAGACGCGCTACTAGCAAACCTCATCGAGCGGCGCATGTGTGCGAACGTGGCGAATGTTTCTTCAGGGTTAACAGCTGAAATCACATTCGTGAAGAGTTAAAATTCCATTCCCAAATATTTTTCTTTCTCGCCACTTGTAGCAAAAAAACTTTGAATTTGTTTTAACAGCGACAAGAAATGTGTTTGCGACAAGGAAAACTATTGGAATTGTTTACGAATTTGATTGCAACTGGTGACGAACCCTAAAATTCCCCACATTTCGCTTAGTTCGAGAACACTCGCAGCTCAGTGAGATATCCCCTGAGCGACGAACGTTTGCAAACGTAGCGAATTTTAAGTTTCGTTAGGGTTCGTAATCAATTTCAATCAAATTCGTTAACAGTTGCAGCTGAATTTGCAAACAAATTTCATTTTTGCAAAGTTTTTCTTGTCGCAAAGAAATTTTGAACATGTTCACAATTTCTTTGCGACAAATTGCAAGCTTACCATAACCATTTACCACACATTTCAAAGGAATGTTTATAATCCTCTAAAATGTTGGGATTGAATAATGAATAATGAATAATGAATAACATCTATATAGCGCTTAATACTGATGTTTCTAAGCGCATTGATCCGGAAAAAAAAGAGAAGTATGACATTAAAATAAAATACAGCATTATGTAAATACTGTATACGTATTATGATATAACATGCAGCAGCAAAACAACATAATTAAAGTTGAGTAAACAGATAAGTTTTCAACGATGACTTGAACTTATCAACGTTATCAGCATTACGAATATGGAGAGGAAGTTTATTCCAGAGAGACGGGGAAATAACAGAAAAGCCCTATCACCATAGCGGGTGCAGGTGCGGGGACCATGTGATAGTTGGAGAGTGGAGGAAGAACGAAGAGAACGGGCTGAAATGGAGGAGCGGAAAGAAATTAAGTCTTTGAGGTAAGATGGAGCAAGATTATTACATATCTTGAAAAGGGACTGACCACTTGAATTTTTCGGGATTTCAATTCTATTTGTCGTCCTCTGTTTTGTTTTTTTCCTTCTCTCCTATTCATTACCCATGATGTGTAGTCGGTCCTATATGTTATGTATGTGTTTGTGTGACGGCAATCACAATGTTGCTAAAACGGAGTAGGCCTACACCGAAATCAATATTCATTTATGATACGTTGGTGTTAAACAGCAGTTGTTATCATTATTATTATCATCATTTTTATCATCATCATCATCATCTAGATACTGACTTATGATATCAAGATCAGATAGGGTTAGTGTCTTCCTAAAATTACAATGCGCTCTCTTTTGCGAAGAAAGTGACACATCTCGCTCTAAGATTTACAAGCCATATTATAATAATTCCTTCCATTGAACTGACAAATATGTCTGTGATATCAATGGAATTGATAATCACTGGAGGGTAAAGATTTTTCTGTCTAAAGACCTATACTACATTATCACTTTCAATGGAAAGGCCACGCCGACGTGCAATTTACTATACCTGTAACCATATCCCTCGATAGTCCATGGGCCAGGCCAGATATTGGTACCATCTGAGGTGGCAATACCTTTTTGGTGTCATTTTGTTTGTCGGGCATAGATATGCTTATCAAGCTATGATAGCATTTCCAAATGAGTAGCTTAGTCATAGTAAATGAATTTTAAACCAATTTGGTTTCGTTGTTATATCCCTGTACTTCTGAATCGAGACCAACCGCTATACAAAGAAGAGCACTGTCTTCTGTATGTTCACAGGTGTTCTGTTGTAAACGCGGTGCGCTTAGTCTTTATTCAAGGCAGCGAAGGGAATATCCAAGGGTTATGATGTCCACAGCGCTTAGTCTAATATTCAAGACGGCGAAGGGAATATCCAAAGCTTATGATACAGTGTATATCCCTTTATCTAAAAACAACAACAACAAAAAAGCAATTTCTCGTGAATTTTAGCGTCTTTTTCAATTATTTATCATTTTCCGGTGAAAACGCTGGGTTGAAAACGCTAATACCACGCCGCTGTCGCTTTATTTCCATCCAACAATGAAAGATTATGCAAAAACAATGTACCGGTACACTACAATACATTATAATTAATGATGTTGTAAATGAACAGAGTGATTTTTGTTTAAAACTGATGTATTTGTTGAGAGGGTGGTATAAAAACAGTATAGATAATCCCTTTTCTTAGGAACTTTAGATATGATCACGGTACATTGTTCTAGATAAAGACTAAGCGCACCGCGTGACAGCTGTGGACATCATAACCCTTTGGATATTCCCTTCGCTGCCTTGAATGAAGACTAAGCGCACCGCGTTTACAACAGAACACCTGTGGACATACAGAAGGCAGTGCTCGTATTTGTATAGCGGTTAGTTTCGATTCAGAAGTATAGGGATATAAAAACGAGACCAAATTGGTTAAAAATTCATTTATTATGACTAAGCTACTCATTTGGAAATGCTATCATAGCTTGATAAGCGTATCTATGTCCGACAAACAAAATGACACCAAAAAGGTTTTGCCACCTCGGGTGGTACCAACAACCCATTTTTCGGCTCTTGGCCCATGGACTACGATATTGTGTTTACCAACTGTGGGGTTGCAACATGTGACTGTTCATCACAAAACCAACAAAAAGTCACACTCCCTGACTTTGCATGAGGACATTATCATAACACTGGTGATGTATCACATATTATATGAGATCTCATATTCAATCGAGCATTCCTCTTGTTTACAAAATTATGATCACTGAAAGTCAACATATTTTATATAGTTATTATTACTACTATACATCTTTATGTTTATGATATAAAACATTTTCCATTCCGTATTACTATTGAGAGGCCACGCTCTCAGTTACGTGATTTTTGAAGAATTCATAGTACCCTTCCAGACATCTGGGACCCCATATATGGTACGCATATTCAAGGAAACTTTAGGAATTATGTGCATTTATTAATATTGAAACAGTGACAGAAATTCTACAAGACACGAGGGTCGCGGAACGTTTTGGAGAATGGTGAAAGGAGGGGTTTGGGACGGGGTATTCAATGTCAATAGATATAAAAAAACAACAACAACGTATGATTTACATTAACAAGTCTTCCTTTCATCGTTTTCTTGATTTTTTTTTTCAGCTGTAACGTTTAAAACACCATTGTTATGATTTCACTTCATTCTCTCACTCACGAGATATTTCAAATCAGATCAAGTACTTACAAGTAACAGTCAAAAGGGTAGAATTCGAAAAATTTTCCAGATCATTCAGCACCACTTGGCAATGGTAGCGACCCTCATCAGCTACCTTCAAATCTGTGATGGCAAGACTGAAGTCTTTGTTGATTTCAAAGCGTTCCTCCCGGCTTATGAAGTTGCCATCGTAGAATCTAGCCTTGGTCACCCGCTGATGAGAGATGGTATCCTTGGCCCAGACCACAGCGAAAGGCTCCTCCTGGATGTCACACTGCAAACGGATGTTTCTCCCTCTCCAACCCCAAATGTTTGGTGCAGTGCCTACTACAGGAGCTATATGGTTGAAATGTGAATAAAGCACGTTCCTGTTATCAAAGCTTTATACACTTTCATAGGCATAATAATGAATCATGAATAATGAATGTAACAAACCATGTAAATTGGTGATTTTGCTGACGATCTATTGCAGTTCTCGATGGCATCATTTACCATTCGCAGATGAAACATTAACCTCGCTTTAGTGCGTCAAAATAACAAATATCATACTAGCAGTCGACACGATCGGAGATGAACCATTTTCCCTTAAAGGACTGATCATGTTAGACTACATCGAGGGCCTTGGTGTGTGGGTGTGTGTATGTGTGTGTGTTTGCGTGTGTGCATGTGGGCGTTGGCGTGGGTGTGTGGGGGCGGGGGGGGGGGGAGGGGGAGGGCTAGTCCACGTACTGAGTCAAGGGGCAGTGCTTCCGACCCTCCCCGCAAAGAGCACATTCCCCCTTTCCCGGTTCTGCAGCCCCTGCTCAGCATAGGTTCAATATTGTAGACATGTACTGTAATCATGATGTATAAAGTAGATGGCGAGTTGTCACAATAGTGGGGTATTCTTAATTTTTTTTTTGTAGATTTTTATTTTTTTTTTGTGCTAATTGATTTAGTTTTTGATCTAGTAAAACATTACAATTTTCCGAGTTCATGGTTACCTCATAGCAATGACAGTTTTCATGGTGACAACAATTATTACAGAAAATAATATTTTCTTGAAAAAGCATGAAAAATGACAAGATTGAGTAGCACATTTATAAAAATCAATATCAGTTCCTTTTTCACTATATTCATCCCACATCATCTTTGTTGCTATAGCAATAACATGAAAAAAGACAGCGTTTAAAAGAAAAAAAAATACGTTAATCATTAGATAAAGAAGAGAAGAATAAATTTAACCCCCAAAATAACAAATAAGTAAAACCACAAAGGTTTACACAACTTTAATGAAGTTCTGATCACATTGCACCTTCAAAACCTTAAATATTCGTAATAATGGTAAATATTTGACTCGGTTGTGAAAAAATCTTGAAATTATGGCCTAAATTTTGAAGTATCACCATTGAACAAGACTATAGCCATACATAATAATCGTTTAATGGAACATAATTTCTGTTCCTATAGATATATATATATATATATATATATATATATATATATATATACATATATATCATATATTGTATATGTGACCCTGCACCTCAAAACAAACAAAAAGTCGCCAGACATGAATTTTTAGTTAAGACCATATTCTGAAAGAACAGACTTTAAGCTTTAAAATGATGTATAACTCAAATCAAATGGACTCTCCTAACCTATCTAAATATTGGAAAGAAAGCACAAACTCAGGAAAAATGTGAACTGAGAAAAGAGGCTCTGAAGTACAATGTCTATTCAAGCGCTTAATCTTTACCAAACCGTGCTGGCTGTGCGATGAATGGGACAAAAGACAGGATGTAAACCACCAGAGTAACAACAATGAAGGAATTATAAGATTAAACTGAAATTAAGCGTGCCTCATTAACACATTCTGTCCATAATTAATGCCAACTTTCAAAGCAGTAACACTATCCTTTCAAAAGTTATTAGAGTCGAAAGTGAAGAGTGTGGACAAAGTTTTTTCAGAAATGAAAAAGGGATTCTAAAGACACACCTAATCACACTATTCTACCAAAAATGTTCCGAGATAAACTGCTAAAAAACACACTTTCCTGCCCATTTTATGATACCAAATTTTAGCATAATGTAAAAGAAGACCCGCTCTTTCAGAAAATATGAAAAAGTCAAGTTCGGCTAGGTTGACCCATTTCACTTATTTTCAGTCCTCACGCAAAATCAGTGTGTGCGACTTTATGTTCGTTTTGAGGTGCACGGTCACATTTATACATATAGAAATACCAAGGGAATATAAAAAACAAATAACAAGCAATACAAATGTCTACAAACCTCCCCATATTATGTTCAATTCTACTCTGTTTCAGCGTTAATGTCTCCAAGACATTTCTAAACCTTAATGAAGAATGCATGTTCCTCAAAAGATAATTTGTTGCCATGGCAACGGCTAAAGATGTCATTTTCAAATATGGCAATCCCAAAATACGACAATCCCAAAATAAGGGAAAGAACAAAAAAAGAAATCTAACTCTATAGAAATGTATTATCTACCGATTTATTTCATTCTTGCTTTCCTTTAAATTGAAATACATTTTTTTTCTCTTTGAAAGGCCGCTTTTGTCATGTTGTTGCTATAGCAACGAAAATTGTGTGAAATGAACATGGCGAAAAAAGCTGATAATGGTAGAAGTTAGTTAAAAGATAACCATGGTATTATAAGAATATTATTTCTTTATCAAAGAGGGTTTATTATTACATATTTTGGTGTTTACAACATCTTTATATGATGTTTAATGAAGAATATATGTTCTTTTGAGGAAAATAATGCGTTGCCATGGAAACGGCTGAAGAGGTCGCCGTCTACTAATGGGTGCATATCGCTCATCTATTGTTATTTTACGCAGCAAGACGTTACACTTGGGTAGGCCTTACGTCTACGATGATTGTAATGATCTTTTCTCCACCGTCCTAAAATCGAAGGGAAGACGTTACACTTGGGTAGGCCTTACGTCTACGATGATTGTAATGATCTTTTCTCCACCGTCCTAAAATCGAAGGGCGAGGAGATGATTGACTTATGCGCATGCGCAGATAAGTTTTATAGGAAGTTACTAGTAATCGTCCTTCCCGACTTATCTCCTGTTTCTCTACTATGTCCTGAAAATGCATGCGTCAATCGCAATTTTTTTAATGTAAATCATGAAGCATTAGCAAAAGTTTCTTATCTATTGCATGAAGGAGTCTGTCAATTCTTATTGCAAACTTGTTTGATAGATACTTTATTTTCTGCAAATCAATATACATAAGTTACATAATCATGAAGATGCAGGAAGTATACAAAGTAAATTCAACGCAAAGTCGTTTGACTTGCATAAACCACGACACTCGTATTATAAGTACATAATCATGAACATGTAGGAAATATATAAAATAAATTTAACACAGTCTTTTGACTTGCATAAACAACGATATGAACGAAATATAATGTACAATATGCATGTCTATGCAGCAGTGATAAGAATAACATTTGTGACAGTGCATCTCAAAACGAACATAAAGTCGCACACACTGATTTTGTGTGAGAACTGAAATTAGGTGAAATGGGTCAACCTAGCCGAAATTGACTTTTTCATATTTTCTGAAAGAGCGGGTCTTCTTTTACATTATGCTAAAATTTGGTATCATAAAACGGACAGAAAAGTGTGTTTTTTAGCAGTTTATCTCGAACATTTTTGGTTAAATAGTGTGATTAGGTGTGTCTTTAGAATCCCTTTTTCATTTCTGAAAAACCTTGTCCACACTCTTCACTTTCAACTCTAATAACTTTTGAAAGGATAGCGCTACTGCTTTGAAAGTTGGCATTAAGTATGAACAGAATGTTTCAATGAGGCATACCTAATTTCAGATTAATCTCATAATCCCTTCATTGTTGTTACTCTGGTGGTTTACTCCCTGTTTTTTGTCCCATTCCGCGCACAGCCAGCATGGTTTGGTAAAGATTAAGCGCTTGAATAGACACTGTACTTCAAAGCCTCTTTTCTCAGTTCACACTTTTCCTGAGTTTGTGCTTTCTTTCCAATATTTAGATAGGTTAGGAGAGTCCATTTGATTTGAGTTATACATCATTTTTAAGCTTAAAGTCTGCTCTTTCAGAATATGGCCTTAACTAAAAATGCATGTCTGGCGACTTTTTGTTTGTTTTGAGGTGCAGGGTCACATTTATAGTTAAGAAACGATTATGCAGAGGGCCGCCATTATAAGCATTGCTTGAAAAGATGGCCGGCCCGAGGAAAAGATAAGGACGTACTAGATTCGTAACGATATAAATTCTGCTGCGAAGGTAGCAGGGGAAAATAAACTCTAGTGTGTGATGGTGGTGGTGGTGAATGTGTGTGCAGGTGCTTGAAGGTGCACAATGGCAGATAGGCTGGAATTTAGAATAATAAAATTGGTTTACTGAAAGAGGGGACGATATGCGTTGTTGCTATCGGGAGACCAACATTAATTGTATAATTTGTTTGTTTTTAGTTCGTATTTGAAGTATACTGTAATAAAATGTACTTCTTTAAGTTTGCTTTAAATGAAAACAAAGAGGCACACTGTTTCAACTCCTCAGGAAGAGTGTTCCATGTATCCGGACCTTGATGTCTAATTGACTTTTGAGCAAGTAAAAGCTTCGGATTACTTAAATGAAAATCATGGGAACGACGGGTAGGGTATAAGTGAATATGGTCATTGGTTACTAGGGTTTTATGAAAAAATGGTAATAAATTTCGAGTGTGTTTATACATAAATATGGCAGTTAGGTATAGATATATATCATGGGCCTTCAAAGTTTTTAGGCGATAAAATATGGGATCAGTGTGAGCCAAAAAATTTGAATGTGTGCATATACGAAGAGCCTTTTTCTGGAGAAGAAAAATTGTGTTCAATTTTGTTTTGCTACTGTTGCCCCATACAATATTACAGTACATTACATATGGTAAAAATAAAGTGTTGTATAACATAATTAAAGTTTGATCATTAATTAAGTATGTTATTCTTCTTAAAACACCAGTTGCTTTAGATATTGCTGTTGTAATATTCTGAACATGAGTATTCCAAGATAGATTGCTATCTAGGGTCACTCCTAGGAACTTGGTTGAATGTTTCTCAGCATTGTTTATATCATCAATAAAAATACTTTGAGGAAGGGTGGGTTGGGATTGCAACGTATGAAAGCGTATAAAACATGTCTTATCAATATTCAATGAAAGCTTATTACTTCTAAACCATTTCGAGATGTTGCTTAATTCCGTATTTAATGTATCAACCAGTGTTACAATGTCCTTGTGGGAATAAAAAACATTGGTGTCGTCTGCAAATAAGATGAAATTTAAACGAGGAGAGGAGTTGATAATATCATTAATATAAATCAAAAAGAGTAGGGGCCCGAGGATAGATCCCTGAGGGACACCGCATAACACGTTAGAATATGTTGAGTGAGTGGATTTAAATGCAACATATTGTTTTCGATGACTTAAATAACTTCTGAACCACGACAGAGTAATCCCTCTCACACCATGATTATGTAATTTTTCAAGTAAAATGTCATGATCAATAGTGTCGAACGCTTTACTAAGATCCATAAAAACTCCAATTATGTGCTCCTTTTTAGTAAGCGCATCAATAATATTATCAACAGATTTAATTATAGCATAATCGGTAGAAAATCCTTTCCTCAAACCAAACTGATTCGCATTTAATATTTCATTTTCAATCATGAACGAGTGCAGACGCTTGTAAACTACTTTTTCTAAAATTTTCGATATTGCAGGTAACAATGAAATGGGTCTATAATTAAGAAGCAATCGGATGTAGTTTGGTTAGGCTTTATATATTGTTTCCCATTTTTCCCTATTTATGAATTTTATAACAGTCAATCAACATTCCCAATGCGAGCGAACGGATATAGAAAGCTGAGGGAGTGTAATGTTGCCACTTTAGGCCACTTTGGGCCACTTGAATCTTTAGATTTTGAATTTTGGTGGCCCCGAAAAAAAAAAATGTTTAAGTTTCCATATATAAAAGGAATATAGAAATTGCTTTCGAATTTTAGCAGTCCGATCGGGCAACCAAAAGATAAACTTTTTCGGAAATGACTTAGAGGTACATCAATTTTCAGTTGCCTTGGATACCCGCTGTTGTTGAAACCTGCATGATAGACTGTATCATAATGGAATTATGTGTATATACTGGTACACTATTATAAGTTTAATCATAAATATGTACGTAAAGACACGATGTTGATATGCCAATACTACTATTCTCATCTAACATCTGTTATAAAAGCATTCAACACCTTGCTTAAAAAAAATTGTTAATTTTGTTGAATCTGCATCAAATATTTACACATTTTAAATGATGTTGACAAAGTGGCTCACGGAATTGACGATACTCTCATTTGAGAAGTATTTCTTTTTCGAGCATCATTACCTGTGTTATGTTTGTCCATGATGTTGCCATACCTTCATGATGGAATCTTAGTTTTGGGCAATACTCGCTCAGTCTTGAGTGTCTTATCATGTTCACTCTTTTTTTCCCGGTAGTGTTGTTGTTATCTTAGCCTCGTTCAATTTTTGTTTTGTTATTCTATTTCTATAGTTTTCTTCTAAATCTGTTCTTTTTTCTTCTTTATTTCAACCAATCTTTCTATTGCTCTTCTTTTCCATTGGCGCCTACATTCTACAATCATTGACTTTTCAGTGGTCCCTCCGTTGTTTTACGTGCATTACTACATTATCCATTACAGCGTAATACCTGTACCTGAATCACTGTATTATCCATTACAGCGTGACATCTGTAAAGTATTTTTATTGTTGTGTAGTATATTTTTGGCATTTTGACGGGACGATCGTTAACGGCCCGCTAACGATCGCCCCGACACTGTACAGGCATGCTATAACCTGGAAACATTGTACCGCACATTACTAGAATATGGGACCATTCTGAAGCAAATAATTTTCACACAACAATAGACATATAATGTAATCATGAATCCAACAAGGATTGGAACAAACATCCCTCAGCATTCCCACTGATTCCAACTGATCAGTTACTAGCCATTGCCTTTAAGGCAAATTCATTCGAAACAGAAAAAAAAAAGAATGCATTGTATATGAAATCAGCAGGAATAGAGTAACCAGCATTCAATGCTAGACAACAGGGGGTTATCTGAATAACATAAGATGCCTTTTCATGGCAAATATTGTCACAGTGTAATAATTATAGATAGACGGTACCAACAAATGGTTGCTATCATCTCAAATTTTACATTTTTCTACTGGATCTGGTCGTTTTATTTGAAAATAACTTTCAAAAATCTAAATCGACCCGAACTAATTATGAATGCAGGCTCCAAAGGAATATCGTAACACTTACCAGAGGAGCTACATACATGTAGCACAGTTGCGGTTAGTGTTAGACACAGCATGAGGTCGTATCTCCGATCCATTACAAATATGAAAAACTGAGGCAATTTATACAGAAGCAAGTGAACATTTGCTGTGATTGAGTCTGTCCCGAAAAGCCTGTCAAAGTGATGACACTTCTCCAAAAGAGTTGATAATCCTGAACACACGATATATGCACAGAATCCTGAAGAGATAGGCCAATACGCAGAAATCCGTTCGTCAAAAGAATTTGTTTACTTGCTATAGTTGTGTATCGCTGGTTATCGGTCTTAAAGTTTTCTATTGATAATGCTATTTTGCTGCATTGACACATAGTTTATAACGAGGGATAAAAAGTACATGTTTGCTCATGCTAAGATAATAGGAGGTAATGGTTTCGAGTACTAGTAATGCACTGCGTGATATATTCTTATCTAGACATGTCTAGACAAGTGTGACTAAATGTGACCGACTTTAAATCGGTCACATTAAGCGCTACTAAACCAACTGGAATACGCCCCTTCTTTATATGTAACGCACCTTCTCTATATGTAACGTACGACTGGCGTCCATTTTCTTTTACGTTTGATAAAGAGTTGGAACTTCAACCGCTCACGATGATTATCAAATACATGACATTTATCAGAAATGTAGGCCTAAATATAGCCACTCAGATTCTAACGTGCACAGGTTATGTAGAAGGCAATTATTTTACGCACCTGAAACATGATAATGTTATCCACGCTTTACGACACCAAGCACGTTATCCACTTAGCGCTAAAATGACATTTTCTGTTACATTTTAGTAAAAACTGGCAATTTGAATTGTCGTAAATATGTCAACTGAGATATTGATAGGTTAAAGAACAACAAAAAAAAAATCCAGATGAAATATAAGTGGTAGGCCTATGGTCCTCTTAGTTGGTCACCTTCGAAAAAAAAACAAAAAACAAACACGGCAAATATTCAAATTACAAAGTAAATGACCATATACATACATATAAGCTAATATTAGATATATACATACACATATTTGTGTTTGTGGGTGTGTGTGTATGCGTGTGTGTGTGTGCGTATGTATGTATAGGCCTTACATATGCTTTATCAGTGTCATGTTACACGGCATCTAACATTTCATTATTACAGATGATTATGATAATCATTATATTGATCATTATTTTTAAGGTAGTGACTGTTTAATAAATCGAACTTTTAAAGCACTTGTTGGTGTTATGTGAATCGTGTCAACAATTTCTGTAGGGCAATATTAGGATTACTACTTATAGTATTCTGAAATCTAAATCAACACGAATGATTGTGCAATGTGATTGTGATCATATTCCGCCAGATATCTCTGTAGAATGGTCAGGACACATACATATTGTCATTATCAGTCTTTCCATTTTAATTTGCCAGTTTTCGGTGTAATGATCTTTTTTTACTCTCTGTATCTGAATAAGACGCCGTTGATTGATGCGAAATAAAGAAGCTAATAATGTAATAAGAGATCCCGGCCTGTATGGTCCTAAAGATCAGGTGATAGACCCTGATCCCAAGAAACGTCCTCCCATCTTCCCCCTCTTTTTGACATTATGAAATTTCATATCATGTAAACAAAGAATGCATTTGGTTTACTTACCATAAAACAAGCCTGACTTGTTTTCTTCAATTTAACATGTCCGGACACGTATGGAATCTTATCTTTATCAACCGTGGAAGTGGTTAATGTCCCAGCATGTTTAATGTAACCAGCGTTAAATGATTTTACATGAAACTAAACGTCAATGTACAGGCATTCGATTTTAGTCGTGATCTTGACGATAACATGTATTGATTTTGGCCTATTACACTAAGATATGTTTTTTGTGCTTGACACAGACCTTGAAATAGACAGAATTAATCAGCCATGTCCTACAACGTGCACATCTTAACCTTTGCTCTCAAAAGTCTTTTGAGAATTATGTCAGTGGTCTTGTGAGCATAGAACATGCACAAACTTTTCAAAAGTACTTCAAAGATAGCTTCATCTTATGAAAGATAAAAGATGAATGTCCATGAGAAGGAATATGAAATGCCAAAATGTTATTGTACAATTATAAGAAAGGTGATTGATTGATTGATCGATCGATCGATCGATGGATGGATTGATGGATCGATCGATCGATTGATGGATGGATTGATGGATCGATCGATTGATGGATTGATTGATTTGAATTTATTTCCACTTTGTGTTCACAAAAGTATGAAACAAGCATAACTGAGCTACATGATTATAATGATTATGATATCACTATAGAATGATTCTATGTCCATTTTTATGTGCAAAACAAAAATCGAAACAATATTACATGTACTAATACCATCACTTACAACACTTGCAGTTGCATGAACCAAAATGGAGGAGTCAAAATCAAAAGCATAGCTTGCATTACTCAGGACTCCTTTAAAATAGATTAATTAAGATAGATAATAACATCATTTGACACACATACACGTACAATAATAAACAGAATGTGCCATTCCAACAATAACTATAGAACTGAAGCTCCGCAAAAGGGAGAGAGAGAAAGGGAAAGAGAGAGGGAGTTAAGAGGAGAGGATAATTATGAAATAAAGGGAATGGATGAGATGAGTTGAAATGAGAAGGAATAGGAGAGATGGGTTATCATTCAAGATTGTAAAAAAAAAAAAAAAAACCTAGGCTGTCCAACCCTAACTGTGTAAGCCTACACTGATCCTTGATGTGCTTACTCCTCTTTGCACATCAATGAAGCAATGGGATGACCTTTTAAAAAGGGGTAACCGTCAAAATGGAAATCGCTGTAATTGATCTTCATATAGTTTTGATGTCTTGTTCATAGACAATTTCATACATTCTATAGGCAATGATAGCATACTTCCACGTAATTCGAAATCTTGAAAACTGAACTGCGTCAAATATGTCAGTGATCTTCACCATTAGTGTATTATGACACGGATGTCTCCATCCTCGACTTAAAACCTTGAAAATCACTCATCGAAAAATGATGATAATAAGAATGGTTCCATGACATTGTCCCTGCGACAATTGTTCTTGTGAAATATCTGCATGATAAGCCAAACAGTAATTCTACCCACAAACATAACCCTACTCCTAATGCTAATACACGTACATCAAACTATTCAAAACCCTATCACAACCCTATAAACCCTTAGTGCTTGGAGAAAACACGAACAGAACGATGGTTACAGAAGCAAATATCGTGTAACCCAAGAAGATAGATATCAATCATATTCATTGTTGTTTTGTCTCCCTTTCCAGGCATATGTTATGTATCAGTGGTATACTATTTGCCAGCCATCACATAGGGAGAAGCTTTTTTTGAATTACCAGGTTTGTTTCTTTGTTGTTGTTGTTGTTTTTTTGTACGAGTTCTGCTATAACCAGCAGATTACAACTGTAAAGACCATCTTGCATTGTAATATATCACGATTTTTTTTGTCCGTTGTAAGTTTTTCATATACTATATCTCGTGGATTACCACTGAATATTAAGAAAAGAAAATGAGAAAAAGACGTAATGGTATGCTATGAAAAAAGTATTTTTCTCATTGATAACATATAAAATGAGCTGCACTGACAGAGACCTAGGATAACTGAGATAAACTAAAATGTTGAATAATCTTATGTTATCAAGTTTATATTTCGTATCCCAGAGGAAATGCGACAGACTACAGATTTTTGAAAAAAAAAAAGCATGATGTGGTAAATACCTATAATATGCAATCTTTGTTTGGCGTTATTATTTTATCATAAAGTTAAGTGTTATAAATGTTTTCTATATGTGATGCATTTTTTAAAAATCGTTTTATTTTTTCATCTCTGCTGTACATCTGTATTTTTGTATGTGCAATCCTACGGTTTTGTTGGCTTTCGTTATTGCAGAGATAAAAAACCTGTAACTGTTCACCTGTACCTCGGTGAGAAAATACTTTGCTATGCTTTACTATTCAGTGAACCAGGTGATCTAACTTTGTGTATTAGCGAAAGCAGACAAACCAGTCCTCTCCTCTCTCCTTTCTCCTATCCTATCTCTATGCAAGTCATCCCTCCCTCCTATTTTCCTATAATATGTTATGTATAGGGCTGCATGCAAATCAAGCCTTGCTTTAGCTGTAGCCCTTCTGCGTTATTCATTGCATCACTGATATGTTCTGTTATACATTGTAAAGGCAATGAAGAAACTGTATTGCTGTATACATTCTAAAGGTAATGAAGAAACTTACCTTGTTAGCAATTAATGTTTATGTACACTGTGTATGTTACCATCAATGTATATGATATATGTGTATGTATCTGCATGAGCAATAATGCACGAACCAATGACATAAAAAATATAACAAAAATAAGAATGTACCACAGCTGAAAATAAGCTTTGTTATTTTATTCATCCATGCTTTCTATTTTACATGACAATAACAATCAGCCTCCCGTTCTACACTGTGGCTACGTGAGTCGTAAATACATACGAATATAAACTACATGTACTAACACCACGGTTTTGGTCTTAGTTCTGGGAATGCTGATTTCTTTTTTTACACTGCCCAATATCCATTCATACCGAAAAAAAAAATCATGAGTAAACATTCAAACGGAAAGTGAATGCAACTTAAAAAAAAAGGCCTTAAAGGTCCTGTTTGCCTTGTGTAGCAGTGATTTAAAAATATGTTCAAGATATCACATTTGATGCATGTGTAAGTTAGTAGTACCACAAAACATCTCACCATAAAAAATTTTGGCAATAAAGTCAAAAATATCAGACCTAAGATATCAGTATTTTTCTCAATAAACCATAACTGTGGACGGTTTAGTCTAGAACCATTTTTATTATAACTTTTGTTCACGTTTTGTATATCTAACAATGTTTAACATCGATTGAACTGATTCAAAGTTTTACATTTGTTGTTTTTATTCCGAACTCACATTTTAGAACTATTTTGAAACACTAATGCTGGGTTTTTGTTTCATCTGCAAATGGTAAATTATGCCTTTAAACACTGAGAGTTTCTACTGCACAATTTATATCTAGACGCATGCTCCATATCTGTACGATGTTTGTTTGTTTTTTTAGGGGAGGGGGGCAAACACAAAAACAGAACTCAAAACAAACAGAATTGGAGGTCCAATTCTCAAGGAGCAGGGTTTTAAAAAATCTTGAATTTCACAGATGTTGACGAAGACATAGAGAAACTTAATTTTTACAATTTAATTCGTCCACTTCTTTTTTCATAGATATCATTTCATATGTTCGCATCTGATTTAGCACACATAAGTACATACACATACATTTGCAATTTTTAAAAATTGAAGAAAATCCACTTTTACACAAAATATTGAAACATTTGATATTTACATGTTTATTATACTAAAGTACAGTGAATGACAGTGTACTGGGTATGCTGTTCCGTTCAATGGATATTCCACTGTTATTACCGTCTACGGGAAACACGAGAAATAAAATGATTCAAACAGGTTTTCTGACAAGTTGCATGCAGGAAAAACCATAAATATTTCACCTTCAAGCTTAAGTGTTTAACGTTTTCAGTGAACACACAATGTTATGCAAGTCAGTACAAAAATAATGGCTCTTATTTGCACGCATTTAATGTCGAGTTTTTACTTGCACAGAAAGTTGATAAAATCAGGATTAATCAGAGCATACTAGCTGATAATCGATTCATATGCAGACATTAAAAACTAGTAACAAGTACTATATACCTCATAAGTGAGATTCGTATCACTAATTGGTCAAAAGTATATCACGTGACAAGGTGTAGTCCCGTCTATCTTGCCTTTAGGTTTTCATGTAAGTGATAGAAAGGCAGAACCCTCGTGATAGAAAGGCAAACCCCTCGTGATAGAAAGGCAAAACCCTCGTGATAGAATTCGTAAACCCTCCGCCACTTTTGTACACATAACAAGTACACTAGACTTGGCGCGCGGTGTCTGCAACCCCTCCACCCAAGGACGTTCACTACGCGCATCGTATAAACACATGCAAAATCATCGCACTAGCGCACAGCAGGGTCCCGTTGCATAAAACTTTTTTAGCAACCTTAAAAAATTCAGGTTGGGATTTGCCCAACCTGAATTTTTTAAGGTTACTAATCTAAGAATGTAAAATCCATTGCATAAAAACTCTGGTTGGGAGCTTCCAACCGGAATTTTGTGATTTCAACCGGAAAAAAATCCGGTTGGAGTTTTATGCAACGGGCCCCAGGCATGTTTCAACGTGGCATGGTGATCGAGCGCTCCTCCGTGATTTAAGTGAGCTGGATCAAAGATCGTACACTTTGCAATTAGAATTTCGTAGGATCCCGAAGCAGAGACAAATCTCAGCATGTTGGAAATATCGAGTTAAAACACGAGCGACGGGAAACTGGATGTATACTGTAATCCTCTGCCAAGATTTTATGCAGGAGCTCGCCGAAGGCCGTGTGAGTGAGTACAATGTACCGTGCGTACTGGGTAGTTTACGAAATGCACGAAAACCATGCAAGCAAGCGCAGGCTGTGGCCTGATTTTAGGGCTAACGTCTAGGCCTAACACTAACAGTTAGAATTTACTTCGTATTTGCCTACCCCTAGATCTTGGTTCAGTCTTAAACGATGAGGTATATAAAACAATATTAACTGCTCTGTATTCGGATGGTGGTGGAAATTATCACTCCCTCGGTGCTTTTCATACCGACCCTTCCATCACCCCTCGGCTAACGCCTCGGGGTGATAGAAGGGTCGGTATGAAAAGCACCTCGGGAATGATAATTTCCACCATCATCCTCATGAGCAGTCAATATTTGTATACTAATAACCTCTACAACATGTATGACATGTCCTATCAGCAACAAAAAGAGGTATTTCGATTTTACACAATTCTTTTAGTTTATGTTGCCTTTTTTTTTTTTGCAAGACCGTGACACAAATTTTACTACAACTCTCATATTTTCTCATTAGATAGATTTTTAATCAGATGACCTTAACCGCAGTGTAGCCAGAACGTTCAATTTGAATCATGTCGTTAGATTAAATATATGTACATCTACACATATATGCATATCTATATTCGTGAATATATTAAAATGTTATGTATGAAACACGTCATGTGAAATAAATGACGGTTTAAGCCTCTCTAGTGCACACACTGCACACATAAATAGAAGCATAACAGAGATCTTTATTATGATGACTCCACTGTGACAACATTCATTAAAACCAGTGCTGGAACTCACTTTTTATTTCATTTAGGTGGGATCACTGACATTCAAAATAATATTATGGATTACTTAGCGTTGTTGATGATAACATTCGCATTTTTCACACTCGTGACAATTAAAAAATAAAACAACACACACACACATACACACACAAAAAAAAAAAAAAGACAGCAACAAACCAATACACGTGACATGATACGTGACTTCTCAAGGCTTGAAATTCGGAGATGATTATGAAGAATAATATTTACTAATCTGTTTTCTTGACAGTCCAGTCTTGTTGATATCATGAATGTTTATACTAGAAAAACAAGTCTCGACTCGCAAAATTTGCCTTATCAACAATGTACTCAGTATTATGTGTCGCAGCTACTTAAGTGGACACTTGCATCATCTCCCAGCTCGGGGAAAAGTATATGTATATTAAAAAAAATGACAGTCTAGATCAATCTGTCCGCCCCTGCCATATCAGAACAGTTTGCTGCTATACCTTCTTTGTATCCAATGTGTCAATGTACATTGTATATAATAACAGTATAGATTAGGTCCCTTCATATACTCAATTTTATGAATCATATTTGTTTTTTAAGTATATTTATATTTGCCAATTACTTATTAGAAATACAGAATTATTTAGAAATATGGTCAGCAGTCAATTGACGATACAGAAAATGCACATTTACATGATAAATTGAGCTTGCATATATGATGCATATATTGCATAATTTATAGTTAAACATTCAATGAATATGAGAGCATTTTGTCCACAATTATAATTAAGAGTCAGAGGTACGGGACTGATCAATGAAGAAGCCGAAAAGAGTATTCCCACGGAATTCATAATTTGGAAGTATGGAATATGAAAATTAGATCACAAATTACCAGTATTTATGACGAGATTTTGCATGTTTCTAGATATGTCTAATTTGATTAAGTTTATCTTGCTTTGAAACGAGAAGAATCAAGCTGATTACAAACTATAATTGCTTTTTTCCACAGTGAACAATAAAGTTTGGCATTATGTTCCATACATATCTCTATATTGAATTTAACATGATAAATTCAAAGTTAATTAAACCACCGCACCCTCCACAGGCACACACAAAGTCGCGTCGTTTTTAAATGAAGCTTTTCTGCTAAGAAAACAATTTTAATTTCCATCAACGTAATTATAATGGATGGCATGTTTTCAGACTTCATTTGAAATAAAACAGTATGGGAACATCAATGTTCACTGGTCATAGGCTTAAAGCGTGACCTTCTTTCATTAAAGTTAATGTTACTATCAAGATCCAGTGTCAAGTGTCACACAAGCTCATCATTCTATACATGAAGCATGGATTAAAATAAATTCATCTAAATCCTAAGATTTGCATCAAATATCCAATAAGAAATGCTCGGATTAGTTTGCATTTTCCTAGGAAAAGTTTAACATAAACTTATACATTTGTACCTGTGTATACCTCCTCAAATCTCGAGAGCTCTCATGTCACCACATGTATATTATTTCATTTCAATCATCCATATACAATGCCTTGTTCCGGTGGCTAAGTCGTTCTTGGCTCCCTCCTCCGTTTATACCCCTGTTTCTTCTTTTCTCACTTTTCATATTATACTCTTTGATTTCCAGTGTTCATGTCATCCTCTTCTTTCTCCCATGCCATATACTTATCCCATTTCCTTGGTTTCTCCCCCACCGTTAATCCCAGTTCCTTACTTTTTCTTCTACCTCTTTCGTGGTTCATCATTTCCGTGAAGGACTTCATGACTATTCTTTGTGACGTTTGGGCTATTGCCTTCCTCATTTAAGCTAGCCAAAGTAATCCCTATCCACAAAAAAGATGACAGAATGTTAATCTCGAATTACAGACCAATTTCAATTTTACCTGCCTTTTCTAAAATCTTAGAGAGAATTGTATATAACAGGCTCTATGATTTCTTGGAGAAACATAACTCTCTAAATCCTGAACAGTATGGATTTCGGAGGTCTCATTCAACTGACCATGCCCTTTTGAAATTTTATGATTGTGTCTCTAGTGCCCTAGCTGCACGTGAGCATGTTATTGGTGTGTTTATGGATCTTAGTAAGGCATTTGACACACTTGACCATTCGATCCTCCTGTCTAAGCTCTGTCACTATGGTGTAAGGGGTGTGGCTTATCAGTGGTTTTCTAGCTACTTGTCAATGAGAAGACAGTTTACTCAATGCAACTCTTTTAATTCTGACATTCTGTATCTGAAATGTGGTGTTCCACAGGGATCCATTCTAGGCCCACTTTTATTTCTCATCTACATAAATGACATTTGTGATGTTTCAACAATCTTGACCTACACCTTATTTGCTGATGATACAAGTGTTTTCTTATCTCATCGTGATGTTCGAAACCTTGAACTCACTATTAAAGGGAAGGTAAACCCAAAGAGCAATGTGGATTGAGTGAAAGCAGCAACATTAGTAGAACACATCAGTGAAAGTTTGAGAAAAATCGGACAATCGATGCAAAAGTTATGAATTTTTAAAGTTTTGGTGTTGGAACCGCTGGATGAGGAGACTACTAGAGGATATGACGTATGAGTGGACAACAATACAAAGAAAATATAAAGGATATTCAACAAACAATCACTTTTCTGGAATTATGAAAGAGCAGTGGACCAACCGCTTTCAGAAAGCAGGGGGAATAATTGCTACCCTTAACATATGTCAATATCAAGTTGATGGAATTTGTAATTTTCATGAAAAATGGATTTTTGTAGTATTTTCTTTATATTTTCTCGATATTGTAGCCCACTCATACGTCATAACCTCTAGTAGTCTCCTCATCCAGCGGTCCCAACACCAAAACTTTAACAATTCATAACTTTTGCATCGATTGTCAGATTTTCTTCAAACTTTCACTGATGTGTTCTACTAATGTTGCTGCTTTCACTCAATCCACATTGTTCTTGGGGTTTATCTTCCCTTTAATTCAGAATTACCAAAGCTAACATCATGGTTCAGAAGTAACATACTATCTCTGAATGTGCAGAAGAGTAATTTCATTCACTTTAAAGGGAGGAAATGCTCAGGTGCTCAACAAATTAATGTCAATCTAGATGGTACCCGCACTGAAAGGAAAACATGTACAAAGTTCCTTGGCGTATATATTAATGATAAACTTAATTGGAGTGACCATGTGAATCATATCGCTACACCGATATCCCACAATATTGGTATATTATATAAAGTAAAAAGTTTTGTTTCTGACAAAGTGCTTTTGATGTTATATAACACTCTTATTTTACCTTATATTTCGTATTGTAATATTCTGTGGGGAACGTCAAAGAGTTTGACAGATAATATCCTTTTGTTGCAAAAGAAAGCTGTTCGCATATGTACAGGGTCTGGTTTCCTAGAACATGCAGACCCATTGTTCTTGAAATTAAAATGTTTAAAAGTAGATGATATACATTTCCTACAGACTGCCCTCTTCATGTTTCGTTCTAAGCAAGACCTATTACCTGTCTCTTTTTCGACAATGTTTCAACTTAACAGTGCAGTTCACTCGTATCCCACGAGACAAGCATCAGATATACATTTAGTGAACCCCGGTACTGCACTAGCCTATAAATCAGTCAGACATAGCGGTCCTGATGTCTGGAATGCGCTCCCTCAGCATGTTCGTAATTTACAAAAAAATAGTTACTTTCAAAAGGTCGATCAAACATATTCTATTATCAGCTTCACGCTGAACTCCTGGATACTATTAACTATTAAACTTGCTGTGATCATATATTTCCCCTGAAATCAACATTTGAATGGGATTTATGAGAAATTTAATGAATTTAATCAGTATAATTTGCTTATAATGACTTGACACTTTAAACTTTTTCTTGCTCTCTCTTGTCAATGTCCGACAGGACAAATAGGCACCACACATGCATTTCTTCTTTCCCCCCATATGTTCCCATGCTCTCTTTGTAAGTACCCCCCCCCCCCACTCCAATCAAGTATCATTTAAACTATTTGCAAGCATATATAGATTGTGTGCACGGGGGTTGCAACGATTTTCAAGCTTTAAGCTTATGTTGCAATTCCTTTGCGTGTTCGTTACCTTGAATAATGTAGCTCTCTTAGTGGAGTTGTATACTATCCTGTAACTGCTTCTTATCAATGTATACTCATTGTATATATTCTGTCTTGGCTATATGAGATGTACTTGCATACATTTGTATGCATTCCTATTTTGTGAACACGCATGAAATCTTGAATAAATAAACAAATAAATAAATAAATAAATAAATAAATAAATAAATAAATAAATAATTCTCCTTTGATGCCTTGACTTTGTTCTCTTGCCTTTCCTTTTCCTTTTCTATTGGCACATTTGTCTTTATGCCCTTCCTCGTACTCCCATCGCCTTGCTTCTCCGGGTATTCTCTTAACCTTCTTGGCTGCTGCTATCACTGTGGCTCTATTTTAAAGTGAAAAAAAAAAACACACACACAGTGATAAATACACACAAGACTTGTCTACAGGTCATCATGTCTTTCATGGACCACTTACAAAAATGACGAGGTGAAGTCCCTTCTCCAGCTTTCAATAGGTGACCCTCATTTGCGCGCTCTTATGATCAGTATTACTGCTTTTGAACATTATTATTCTGATATGTGCAAATTTTACATTGTTGATACTAGAATGCATTATGCTAGATGATGGAAAATTCATCAAACTTTATTCTAATAGATTTATTTATTCTATAGTATTGCACAAGTAGTGTAGCTATCTATTTTGAGTTTACTTAAGAATACGTGCCGCTGAAATTGTAATAGTTTTAGTATAAATCAAAAGTGTATTTATTAATTGAGGGGTAGGTGGTCAGCCCTTTGTTGTTGTTTTCTTGTTGATGTTTGCTAGACATGAGAAGCTACTATTCATCGTTATTGCAAGCATATCTGTAAAAGAGTAAGAGAGATAATGAATGCCAGTTAACCACGATATGGGCTTATATCGCCAAATCAATTGTCTTAATTCTTTTAAACCGAAAATGGATTTTGAGTTGAAAAAAAAAAATTCGATTGGATCTTTTGATCTTTCCAGGAATTATGCGGACAATGTAGCAGCTTGTGTTTATATAAGCAAGACGCTAATATCCTTCAGATTGATCGGGATAGAGGGTATTATTATAATGATAATATTTTTTTTCTTACGAGCAGCGTGATCTATACCCCTTATTTCCATTGAGTTGTCAAAAATAATAATGTTTTCTTCCCTCCTCTGTCAGTTACATCTGAGGTTCAACACATATAAAGTAGAAGAGTTTATAAATAAGGCTTATGGGAAAAGCGATTTATACCTGAGTGGAGTCTTGTTGATTGTCACCAAGTACTTTGCTCAACAGTTCTCCATTAATTTTGATATCGTACAGCTGTAGTATCAAGGTAAAAAAACAACAACAATGACAATGATGTATGGGTCTACTTCCATGAAATAGAATTATGCTTAATCATAATGTCTGAAACATTAAATGACATTTTCTCAAACTAAAACTTGCATCAGCAAAACATAAAGTAGTTAAGTTGTATGAGATTGTGATTTTGATACGTATATTTCAGTGTTATTTGATTTGTATATTGTTTACATTTCAATTACAGTACCAGATTATACGAAAGTCATTGCTTGTACTCTATCTCTTTGTTTCCTCCTTCGCTACGTGAGGAATTTTGATCTAAAAAGAAAATTGATTTTAAATTTGCACGTTTCTGGTAGGTGGATACGGGTACAATCTGCCCTTATTAAGATCTTGAGCATCAATGTTCCCCTCAGTTTGTGATACTTTTTTTACTAAATTATTGTTTTGTTTCATTAATTGATTAAAAAGTGTCCATAAATACTCACTTTAAATGAAGAACAAATATTATTCAGAGGGATGAAAGTTCAAGTAAGAGTTTCTTCAATTTGTCTTCCACTTCAAATCATATTTGTTAAGATCGCAACTGCTGATCTTTAAATTAACAAACATGTCGAAAAAAAAAGAACCAGTTGACAAAGGCGGACAAGGCATAATTGTTACTTGTAAATTGTACCAATAAGTTTGTTAATTTACTTAGCAGCAGTTGCGATCTTAACAAATCTAATTTGCAGAGGGAGACAAATTGAAGAAACTTACACCAGAACCTTAACCCCTCTGAATAATATATTTCTTTCATTTAATATGCCTTGTCCGCTTTGGACAACTTAACATAAGAATGTCGGAATTTCGGAGCTTCGGTATTTGTTCCATGTTCATCATGTCACTGCCGGCAACCATCATCAGGGACAGCCTGATGGTAGTGTCGCTGCCCGGAAAGCAGCAGATGACAGGTTCGAGTCCCATTGGTTCCTTTTTTCCCCGACATGTTTGTTAATTTACAGATCAGCAGTTGCGATCTTAACAAATTAAGAGGGAGACAAATTGAAGAATTCACACTCGAATACTCACTTTAGAGTGTAATGCCAGTGAAGAAATTGTTTTGAAGAATGCCATGGGCAGGTTACGGCATATGAGATCGGCACGCTTGAGATGAGGCAGTTGAGACAGACATTTAGCCAAATTCACTGCTGCAATCTCTGAAATATAATCTCCCTTCAACTTCATGGAGAGCTCTTGGATCTGAAAGATTGAAAAGTGGAATGTATACTTTCAGCTAACGTATTGTTAGGTACAAGACATCTGACAGAGTTATTTCTTTTTGTGAACATAAAAAGTCTCATTACCAGCCAGAAAACAAACAAACAAACAATCATTACGAGTATTCGATAAACGAATGAAGCAAAGCTGATATTCACTGTTCAAAAAGAAGTATAGCGAGTTAGAATTCCAGCCCTTGAAATGTCCTTCAACTTTATAGAAACATACTACAAATCACTAAAAGGTCTGCAATTTTAAACTGCAGGTCTGAAACGGCCTTTTCGGTAATGGTGTATGGCATTTTTTTTTTAATTCCTGTTAAAATGTCCATAACCAGAAACAGATTAAGGATTTTCATAAGCACAGGCAAGACAATATCAATGCTATTTGCAGCCAGCGTTTTTCATCACATCTTCTTATTTAATTTCACAACCAGCAAGATTCCGCACAAGAAACTCTGGATTCTGTTTGCACATTGTCAAATTTTATATTTTCTGAAAATAATGTATGTACCTAACTCAATTACAAATTTTCACTATTTATGCGGTTGGTAGCATATTTAGCAAAGATTGTGTAGTATGAAGCAATTTGCTCGGGGCAGTGGCGCTCTCTGTATAACCTTCACTATAACATTTTTGGAGACAACGATCACTTATGCCCCTGTCACACTTTACCGGATAACGCAAACGCATGGGAACTGAAGGTCGCTTTTTGACATCCGTTGATATCCGTTAAAATGCGTTTCACGTCCTTTTATCCTTTGGATGGACGTTTGTCTTCAGGTCCTCTAAAACAGAAACTAAATACTTTGTCCATTGGATTGACGATGTGAACAACGGAGGAGCAAAATATCGGCCGGTTTTGTACGGTGGGTTTATCCGGCAAAGTGTGACAGGGGCTTCAGGAAAAGAAAAGTTGTATTCCGTTCATATTGCTCTTGTAATTTTTATAATTTTTTGCGACGTGAATTGCCTCGGGTTTGAATGTGCATTCGAAAAAATAGAAAGGAAGTATTAAGACTGTAGAAAGGAACTAGAACAGCGTGGACAAAGACCCTTTACCTTGCATGATTGTGCCAGGTCTGCGGCTGTTGAGAAGAATTCATCGGACAAGGCGTAGCATTTCACACTGAAGCTCGTAAGACGTGGCATAACACAAACCCATTCTGCCAAATCACTTCCCATCGACGACTGATATTCAGAATCGTCGTCCGAGTTCCACAAAGACAACGTCAGATGCTCAATCTATTATGGGTGAAAAGAATCAATCATAAAAGGGTTTGATAAGACCGTAGAATTGGCGTGGACGCAATACCAGGGGACAAGCCTCGACGCATTTATGGACATTTATCGACGTATAGGAACGGATGATTCTTTAAATTCAGATATGCACATTAAGAGAGAGAACTCAACTCTCCTTTTTATCAAGAGAAAACTAAAACACATGTACTAGTATGAATTGAGCCAAGGCAGCGAAATTGATGTAGTTTGAAGAAAACGTGAAAATCAAAATATTATCAAAAGTTCTGAAATTTCAAAGTTTCAGTTCCATCATCGCTGGATAAGAAGAGTACTACAGTTTATGGTTACAGCTCGTTATTCCGAAGGTTCGTTATTCCGAAGGCTCTTAAGTCCAAATATTCGCTTTTTCCGAATGTTCGTTATTCCGAATTTCATTTTCGGATTTACGAATCTCCGGAATAACGAACCTTCGGAATAACGCCACAAATGTTCGGATTAACGAACCCTTTTTCATTTTTGGATTAACGACCCTGTAGGTATAGGGAATTTTTTGTGTTTCGGATTAACGAACCTTCGGAATAATGAACCTTCGGAATAGTGAACCTTCGGAATAACGAACAGCACCCATAGTTTATGACGTCATGTTTTGACCACATTCATAGAGAAAATATCGGGACAATTCCACAAAATGTTATTCTAAATTAAAAGTAGGGCCTACACATTCCATCGCCTTGCCAATGACATAATCCTTATGTTCATGTTTATGTTTATGAATTATTCCCCTTGCTTGCTGAGATAGGTATTAAAGTCTAGTGTTCTCGCTACAAAAATATAGAAAATACGTTGATTTTTCTTGAATTCTTCTTCGCACATTTTAAGGTATTATAGACCAATTGAACACCAGTATTTTCTTTCAACCTCACTTACATCGTCGCAATATACTTTATGAGAAACTGAATGATAATGTTGAAACTATCTACCAATTTTATGTTTGCCATAATGATTATAAAGTCAATTGCTATGTCTTCTTACCTGATTAAGAAATTTACATTTTGTTGATTTCTTTACGTTAGTTTTGCTGACACGTGTATTGTATTGTTGTCCTTTACCGTTTATTTTAGTCAAGCTTTTAATTAAACATGAAAACCTGCTTATTGGTCGTTTGAATTGCACCTTGCAGCGATGACACGTTGGCATTATTGAGGTTTATTCACTGTTATTTAACCACCTTATATATTTTCTTTTGATTTGTATATGCCTCTTATAGAATGTAACTGTAAACTGTAGACTGTTATAGCATAATACCAAATAATTTCTTGAAGAATAGTTAGGAGATGAAATAGTCGAATATCACCGGAGATTCAGCTCCAACGTCCACAAAGACCTCGCACATATATATCAACTTTTATGTATTCACGAAAACAAAGTAACCTTATACGAATCAGAATGATAATTGGAAAACAAGGACATTTTCTTTTTCATAACATAAAAGATAATAAAAACGTATACTTTATCATCAGATTGTAATAAGAAATAAGCTAATAACTATTTGCTCTCTCTCTAGTACTTGTCAGAGGTGTTGTTGCAAGTAATGCCATTATTTAATCATTTTACCCCTCTTCGACGTTATGTTATAAAGCAGCTCCTACTGAAAAATTCTGCAGACACAAACATAATTTATTCATGGTCAGACGTAAATGACTCTGCGTCACAAGTGAGATACCTGGCAGGATGATGCTGAGAATGCGGCCCTTGGGAGGAAATTTTCGGGCAAGTAGTAGCATCCTACCCTAAATCTCGAGAGACTTGGCATAGTGCACACCCAGAGGGCCAAGTCTTCTCCCATGGAGAATTGATTTTGTAATTTTTCCTCAGAGCGGTTAAAGGACAGCTTGAGGTCTTTAATCTGATAAAAAAAAGATAGAAATAGCAATTTACACACGAAACAGCAAAATCATACGAAAGACACGATTAAACTATACGAATATGGGAATGATAACTGAGTTAGAATGAAGATAAGATCAACGTACCTGAAAAATCCTGTGGTACACTAAAACATGTAATCGCACTTGTTTACGCAGGCATAAGAGATCGAAGGTTTCTTTAGATTGTGGTTTTATAAACCAAAACTCTCAGCTACTTTAGAAAACTATACCGATAGGATGATCAGTAGATTCATGGACCTTTGGAAAAAAAAAACACAACCAAAAAACATTTGCTCGATCTGAAACTGGAATAAATTCCATTCTGCGAAGCAGACAATAGCGTAACCCGAGTCACGTGAACCAGTGGTTCACGATTCAAAGGTTTGGTTTGTACTTTCCGCATGTCGTCTGCCATTCCTCGTCCCTAGATCCTGAGGATGATATATCATAAAATATAGAACAGATATGCAAACGTTCATTCACGATATTCTGATGCCCGGGGCCACCGAAGTCGATGTTGATTTTTACTTTTTATAATAGCATAAAATTTGTTCAGCGCATCGCGTGTAAACGGTCATAAATAAAACTCGAATTTTGCATTGCGATGAAAATATCTTTGAGTGACCGCGGAGTGTGACTCCACCCTGGATATTCTGGTTGAAGACGAAACACGTATCCACTATGCGACGACCCTTGCACTTACTGATACAGATCTTTTTTCTCCTCCTGAATTCGATAACTTTTTCTCTTTTTGTTTTGTTTTTACAAAAGTCAAAGCTTACATTGATTATGCCGCTGTTTTGAAAGCAGAAAAAATATAAATATCCGAAGAGTCGTAAAATAATGTCAGTCAAAACAAGCAAACAAACAATCAATATGAAATAGTAGCCCCGATTGATTCTATCGCATTGGTAAGTATTTCATTCATATCCACTTGTTCACTCCAGAATTTGAACTTCACGAGCATAACAACAGCCATATACAAGCACAATGGTCGATGTATACAAACGAGCATAATGGGGAGTTGGATTGATACCGTTGAGAAAAACAATTTTGATTACATTGAAACCAATATTAAAGTAAGACATTGTATATGCCTTGTTTTTTTTTTGTGTGTGTATGCCTATTGATATCTTATCGGTTTATTCTTGCGAGAATGATTATGTAAAATCATTTTTTGTCAGTTTGTCCTTAACTTGCCTATGCATTGTGTGGTTAGTGTTGGGGCGTTGTCCCTTGTGTAGGAAATGCAGTGCTCGCAATTACAAATTGAACTCACATGCGTAAATTTGACTTGACGGAAACGAAATATAATAAGAAAAAGATATGAAAAGTAGGAAAACCCTTATCAAAAATTGTTATACTCCAGGGAAATGTTCGACATTTTAAAGTATATAGGGATAACACTTAATGGCTGACATTCTATCGTGTCTCAATTCCAGAGGTGCGTTAACAACAAAATTGCACCAACCACCTCTTTATCAAGCTGAAGAAGAAGGTTTATAAGTTAATGAAGGGAAGAGCAAGCTTATCCTCCATACAGAAGTTGCACTTTAGCAGTGAATTTTCATCATTCGTAAGCTGTCATTACATGGTCTTACCTGACACGTCAAAGCCTTTGCCCTGAGGATTTCGTAGAAGTCGTTGTGAAATTGTGAGTTGTCTATTGTCAATGTGCGCAGGACTCTGCTGGAACATATACCCTCTGCCACGTCACGTGACACAGTCTTTCCACAGTTCACATCGTATATAGATAGCGTTTTCTAATGGGGACGGACATTGATATAGATAGTAGTGAATAGAAAAAAAGAGAGAAATGATCAGAGTGTGAACAAAATCAGGGCATGTAAGATTTGTCACAAATGTGTTGAATATGTTCACTTTCCTTTAACTAGGTTGAATGAGATAAACGGCTATGTTGTTTGGAGTGTAGGTATTTTGGGATTGGATAATTTTTACTTGACTTTTGACCCTTTTATGATTTTAAGGAAGAAGTGAAATTTAGCACTTTCACTTGACCTTTGACTTTTGGCACGAAACTTCCAAGAGAATCTTTAAGACCTGGTGTCCCAAAAAAAAAAGCGGAACGGTGGATTTTCAGTACCTTGCGTTCTAAAAGTGATATATATTTTTGACATCATTAGAAAGAGCATCTTCCGCAAAAGACCAAGATACCAAAATCATTAAATTTGGATCAGTACTTTTTATTCTACTCTAATTTCTGTAATTGCAGTCATTTTCAATTTTTTGCGACTTATGAGTTAATAAATTGGGTGCGACAAGCATTCCATAAGGTGAATTGTGTAAGCTCATTGATCCAAGTCAACAAAAGATAACGCTTTCATATTGGGCGCGCACAGGCACACACACAAACACACACACACACACACACTCTTTTATCCTGGCCCGTGCCCACTATGAAAGCTGTATCTTTTGTTGACATGGATCA
The DNA here is from genome assembly GCF_964275005.1 of Diadema setosum. Taxonomy (NCBI): domain Eukaryota; kingdom Metazoa; phylum Echinodermata; class Echinoidea; order Diadematoida; family Diadematidae; genus Diadema; species Diadema setosum. The sequence goes on from NC_092701.1 coordinate 5,813,652, forward strand.
CCGAGCTTACACAATATTCAGCGTATAGACCGTGTCGCACTCAAAGTCGCAAAAATCCGGCGAAATTTGAAAATGACTGCATTTTCAGAAATTAGGGTAGAATAAAAAGTACTGAACCAAATCTAATTTTTTTGGTATCATTGTCTTCTGCGGAAGATGCGTTTTCTAATGATGTCAAAAAATATATCACTTTTAGAACGCAAGGTACTGAAAATCTACCGTTCCGCTTTTTTGGGGGACACCCGGTATTGGGTAATACATACATACACTACGTTTCAAAAATCAAGGATTGCATAGATAAGAGGGAAATACCGTAGTGAAATGTTGAGGAGTTGACCCCTGACCTTTGACCCATGACCCCTAAATTCCCTAGATAACACTGCCAGTCTTTACATGCATATGTACTAAGTTCCACGAAGATACCTTGAACCCGTCTGTGAGATATAGAGAAAATAGGTGAGATTTTAACATTTTCACTTAACCTTTGACCTTACAACCTGAAACTTTCTCTTTTTCTGAAGAATCTTTATTTGGTAGTTCATGTATACACTAAGTTCAAGAAAATATCTTAATGCATTGCATAAATATGGGAGAAATAGTGAAATTTTGAGCATTTCTCCATTACCTTTTTCCCTTTGATCTTGAGCATGATGTGCGCCCAAAAGTTATGGGCACAACTTCGCCTACTCATACAAATTCATGCCAGGTTTCATTTGAATACCTCTAACGGTTTTTTTTTTTTATATATAGATATGCTGTCTACAAAATTGATTACGGATGGAAGGACAGATGGAAAAAAAAAAAGGACGGACGGACGGACGGACAACCCGAAAACTTCGTGGCGGAGGCATAAAAACCGCATGATATCATAAATCAGATTTCATGTAAGTAACAAAACATAACTAAACTGAAAATCCATCGGGGTAAGTTGTTACACCTAAATAATATATTTGAACTATGATAGTTCAAATCATTTCACGATCCAATTCCTTATACTCTTACATTATGAGACAGGAACAGTTATATCTCTACAAACTCGGTACCGATCAGTTATAAGACGTCTAAGAATAGATGCATCTCATAACGACAATTCATAAACAATCGCTTGGCTTTGACATGAGTGAATTTTACTTAGAAAGTTGGAGATCATTGCCATTGCTATTAACCTGGTTCAATCACAATCATGATCTCGGGCCTGCACAGTCATGCTGCGTAATATTTTTGTGTATCAAAATATAAATCTGTTTTACTCACCACTTGATTACAGTGTATCATGAATACAACTCCTGATCTTGTATGTTCTGGCATATACGATGACAGTTTATACTCTTCCCATCGTTTTCCCACTTTTATTGCTGCTTCCTCAGAATGACATTCAAACGCAACGTCAACGCAAAAATTCTTTTTAGCATACTTAATCAAGTCCTGGATAATATCAAGGCCAAGTTCATTCTCTAAAGCTGAAGCGAAGTAGAGTACAAAACGGAACTCCTGAAATCGAAGAAGAAGCTTCTGCTTCAGGATGTCGTACTTGGCACGATCACTGGCGAATACGTTCTTGATATGCATCCCTGCAATATATTCCTGGAACAGTTTGTGGGGGAACGAAACCCTTGACACATCGGAAAATGAAATGTTGACATCACGCAGATCTTGCCTACTGAGGATATCTCTTTCTATTGTCAAGACCCCGACTTTGCAGCATGTTTCCATGGCAACCCGACACTTGCTGAATTGTTCTTCAGGAAATGAAAAAGTCCTCTCCAATAAACCGTTCAGTGCTATCTCACCTATCTCTTGAATTGCTTCAGCAGCTTCCCTAAAATGCTCCGTCATAACGCTTCTGTCAGGTGTGTAATATACATTTCTAGACATTTTTGATGCATAATGTTCCTGCAGAAAAGAAATCATCTCTCTAAAAATCTTGGCGAAAGTTTTCAATTTTTGCATTTCTTCTCTTCTCTCTTCAGTGAGGTCCTTCCAAATGAGGCAAAGCATCGCGCAGTAGATAGGAAACGGAGCCATGCTCAACCGGATGACATCATTTTCCTTCATGAAACTAATCAAGCTTTCTGCAAGACCGTCATTCGCTCTGCTCCGAAAGTACCTCTTGATATACGTGGATAAATTATCCTTGTTAAATCCTTCGATGTTAATAAAAGTGTATGCATAAGCAAGATTTTTATCCTCCATGAATTCATCCGTTCTCCATGGTCGTGTGGTCACAATTACCTTGCATAACTTATATTGCTCTAATCCTAGAATGCGAATGACCTCACTGCTACTCTTGAAGTCTAGTTTCCCTTTAAACTCGTCAAGCCCATCAAATACAAAAAGAACTTTACTCGGACTCTTTGAGACGTAGTCGTCTATCTGTTTAGCTGTCACTGTATTTTGATCAGAAAGATAACTGTTTACTACAGTACCAATACCTTTGTCGTCGATGAAATCTTGAAGAGGAATTACGAGCAATATGTCTATATCTTGAAGAATCCTTCCTTGGCACCAGTCCCAGGCGATCTTGGCGCAAAGTGTGGTTTTGCCCACTCCTCCCTCACCCTGAATCAGTAGGCGCTTTGACAGTCTCCCATCGTTGCTCAAAATATCCTCGTAAGATAACGGGGTCTTATGCATGTCACTCTGATCTATTAAACTCAAATTTGTATAAATGTCATCCAAGTTAACACGTTCCATGAAGTCGAGTGGATCCACTGTGACTTTGCATCGTGACACACGGTAATACTCTTTTAGCTCTTCTTTGCATTGTTGTACCTGTTTCTCTGTAAGCGAGGTTGAGTGTAGTGATGACCCTTGGAAGTAATACGAAAAAGAAGACAAAAGTAAAGTTTCTTCTATAGGCCTACGTGTTTATATACATATATATACATATATACATATGCGTGCGTGTGTGTGCTTGTGTGTGATATGTGGATAATAATATACATAAATAATTGTGAATGAGGCTACCTTTTTCATTTCTAGCTAGGTATTGGTCTAGAGAGGATTTTAGTAACAGGTCCTGTTCCGGCATAACAGGCAATAATACACATATAAAGAAAAATGATAACTATGCACGCAATGAAACTGAACGCCCGCCATTCAACGGGCTGGAACATAACAACATGTAGGACATTCTTTTTTTTCAGAGTTTACAATAAACATTACATAATTAACACACATTGTTATAGTCGAAAATACAATAAAATACATGAGCACTTAAATCTTGTTATTTTTCACAGGGGAACTATGCCCCAATATGTATACTCCAAAAACCCAAGGATGCTGCAGCACCCCTTGTACTCTCCCTTTTTTTTCCAGTTTCCAGAAGACTGACCCCTACTCTTTCAGGTCATAAAGGAGGTAGCATTCAAAAACACTATTTTTGGGATTTACAAGCCCTTAATCTCTTTGCTAATCACACTTCAAAATGTACCATGTGTATAGTACTAAAAGGTATATTTATAATTATATAAGTACATACATCTATATCTGCTGAGATTCGCTGTTTAATTTTGGCATCATTGTACATATCCTTCTATTTTGTAAAAAGTTTAGTTGTTAGAATTATGTTGTTTCTCATACTTTCCATTAATTCTTCTTCCACGTCACAGCGCTCTGTTGTCTGTGGTCTCCTCCAGCAGGGATTCCAGTCACATCCTGTGACACATAACACCAATAACCATCATCAGACAAATGCACTTTTCTGTCGTTTCCCAAACATTCCATGAAAAGGAAAAATGGATGAATGAATAATTGAATATGTAAGCAAATATGTATATATGCATGTACAATTACATTTTATTATATGACCGTCCAGCTCAAAACCCACAAAAAGTCATAGATTAGGATTCTCTGAAGTGGACCGAATAGTCATTTAGGTTGACCAACTTAAATTTCTAAAGATTGTCCAATTTATATATGATTTTAATTTTTGTCCTTTTCGAACGTTTACATCACGAAATTATGAACATTATCTCCTTTAGGAGAGGTGGAGGAGGAAGTCTCTCTTCCATCCACCTTCCTGCTCGTGGGAAGGAAACAGTCCATACTCAGGGGTAGCATGTGTTCTTTTCATGACCTTCCCCCCCTCAAAAAAAAACCCCCACCCTACCCATATATATATTAGATATGTTTGTGTGTGTGTGTGTGTGTGTGTGTGTGTGTGTGTTATTTGTCATATATTTACGGGAATAACTGTGAAACTGAACTGGAAAAACTGTCCAAGGACACACGACGGACATTAGGCCTATACTGCGTCTCTTCGTAAGTGATTGGAATGTATTGACTTCTGATATCTTCGAATATAAAACACACAAACTTTACAAATACCATTTATTGGTATATTAATCATATAGTAGCTGTCACCCCTTCCTCTATTTTGCCGGCGTGGGGTCATTCATTCTTCTCGAGGGTCAAGGGGTTTCAAAACCATCTGAGCATGTATAACTTGTACATTGGGATGGAGTTAGTGTGGCATAAAATCTCCATAAAGTGCAATCTCATTGGAATTTCGTGGTGTTAAACAAGCATACCACGATATTGCTGACACCATTTACACTGGCGAAATATTTCAATAGACACCTTGTTATTCAGTTGTTGTCATCTCATTCGCAAAATTCGGTGGTACATTTTTTTTTTTTATGCTTAGCAGTGGTTACGGAAAGAAGAAACCAAATCAAATTTCCACACCTTTTCGGGGAAGATAGTCCGGATGGTACATTTGCAGAAACTTTCCCACAAGGAGGAAGAGGATGACTAGGGCAACAGGTAGACCAATGGCTAGTCCAATGATGAGTCTCAAATCATCCCGGTTTACTGCAATGTGGTTTATACGCCATTGCAACACGATATATTTGCATTACCAAATGAGGAAGACATTACATGAAAAACGTGTTTACTTTGTGACACATACAGTTTCGGTAGTGCCAAAGAAGTTATTGATTTTATGGGTAGAACTTCGATGCATATTTTGACATGTTGGTCAAAGGAATGACTCGAAATTCACAAGGTGTCTTCCTTGACACCGTAATTTGGTTAAAAAAATCACTGTTTCTCTTACATGGGATATCATGCATGTATTTGTATTTTGTTGGATTGTGTTTCCAAACATTATTCTTTCACTCGAAATACACCCAATCAGATTAAGCATTCACCAAGACATATCCGATTGAGACTTAAGGTCCTCAGAGTGGGAAATTTCTTCTCTTCTGTCATCTATCATAAATATCATGTTCAACAAAAACAGCAAATGATACGTCATGATACGTCATGATCACAATATCATTGAGAAACAAAAAATTAGCAAAGTTTCATGAAACCTGAAAGGCATATTGGCAACACGGTGATTTCTGCGGTGGAATTCCCTTTCAGCGAGTCACCGGTAGCAGTGCACGTGAAGGTTTGCCATGTCTCTTCTTTCGCTGTAACAGTGATCGTCTCGAATCTTTCGTATGTGTCGTCAGAAAGTGTTTTCTGTTGCGAAGCCACTGAATTTAGTATTTTTCCCGACTCCTCGGTCCAAAGCATAGAAATGTTAGGCTTGAATCCACTGACGACACACGTGAGGTTAAAGGAAGGTGTGTTGGAGGAAGTTTGGTATGTACATCGGCTTTGATGGGACCGACTCCTATCGACGCATTCCTGGATCTCATGTTTTGATGCCAAAGCTAGGGAGACAAGGAAAAATATGTAAATTGATATGAAAAAAAAAAACAATTGAAGGTCAACAGTTTGTTGAGAAATGCATATCTTCATTCTTCTTCTTTTACTACTTCTTCTGTGGCACTCGTTGATATCTTATGACATTAGCTGGCTATTGCTATTCCCCTTAATGGGGTCGTCATCATTCCCCTGCTTTCTTTAGTTGGTATAGGGGGCCAACCGCCGCTTTATAGGTTTGTATCTGTATTACTTGGGAGGAAGTGAAATGACATTTCATGAGCTGTGACTCCTTCAAACACAAAGACTCAATCCAATATGCTAGCTTCGAGACAAAGTGTTTTTGCCTTTACTGTGTTGAAGGGGTAGGACGACATAATGTCAAACACATCGCTCACCTAGCCTAAGGTCTGGAGATACTGCTCCTTGGCTAGACTCAGTGATATTTTAGAACCTGAGTTATATGACTGAAGAACAGAAGACGCACATAATACTGACTGCGCCACCTCATTGGCCCAGCTAATAGTACTTCAAGCTTTCAAACAGACTTCAGCTCATGCATGGAGCCATTATAGAACAAAATATTGGTTTGTTTCGATTCTCTGAATTGGTCTAGAGCATGAAAATGGAAATTAATAACGAAATCTTGGAAGTGTTTTAGAAATGAGGCAATAAGCACACATATCATGCCCGTTGCCGCGATTTCCAATCTACTCAGTTTGTCTCCCACAGGCTCAGTATGAAATACCTTACAATAAGCCACTGAAAAAAAGATCAAAGAACAACAGATAAAAGTGTAGTATCATTATATTAATTAAAGATCAAGGTTGTGCCTGCCAGAATAGCAACCAAGAACTCTTTTTTTCCTTTCTTAATTCTTGTATCTTTAACGTTGACCCAATCGCTGCTTGGTTTTATTTATATTTATTCACAAGTTATTTCCCTATCATAACCGACTACATCAGAGCGTTGTATGTTGATGACAAAGTATACTTACAGCTAACCGTAACTAGGGTAGAATTCGAGAAATTTTCAAGATTGTTCAGCACCACTTGGCAATGGTAGCGACCCTCATCAGCAACCTTCAGATTAGTTATGACTAGACTGAAATCTCTGTTGATGTCAAACCGTTCCTCCCCGCTCACGAAGATCCCATCGTAGAATCTAGCCTTGGTCACCCGCTGATGAGAGATGGTATCCTTGGCCCAGACCACAGCTAGAGGCTCCTCCTGGATGTCACACTGCAGTCGGATGTTTTGCCCTTTCCAACCCCCAACGCTTGGGGCAGTGCCTACTCTCGGGCCTATAGAGTAAAGAAATAAGAGTACACGGAGTAGTAGCTTTGCTTAAAGCTAGTTCCTGTTATCATACACGCGCATATTACACATTCGTAAAGAAAGACATAGACATGATAGAGAAAGACTTTAGCAGTCTGTGTACAGTGTTGATTTTTTTTGACGATTTTACAATTGCAGACATCAAACCCAAGGATGAAATAATCAGCAACTATGACGAAGGAGTGCAAGTAAATAAAGCTATACTTTAGAAAAACCACTCCTTAAATTACTATGTATTGTATCGCATACACTTTTGTTATGCAGCAGTCATTGTAAATCCAGTAGATAGAAAAATAATTGGTGTTATACATATATAAATGTATATATATAATTGGGCCGTGACGCGAGAAAAGGGCCCTTAGCTCCGCTGCGCGCAAACGTCAGAAAACGGCGCGGAAGTTTGACAAAGCAATACGCGCAAAAAAGATAAACTAGCTAACTGCGCGCACATGCATAGACTCATCATAAAGTGACAGGATTTGGACAAAATATGCTTTTTTGAATGTCGTGATGGGGTCAGTTAGGATTGGAATTTCAGAAAAAGGTTTGAATATCTAAATACGTCAGAGTTCCTTCCACAATGTGGAGGTGAAAACTCATTTTCGGTATTTAATGCCCTAAGGGCCCTTTTCTCGCGTCACGGCCCAATATATACATTGTATATATATTTATATACAGAACACAAACAATGTGTATACAATGATAATGCCGTCTCAAAAAGTCAAATCATTTGACATGATCGAAGATGAACCATGTTCCTTTAAAGTATAGATTATGATATATCATAGAGGGCTCGTGTGTGTGTGTGTGTGTGTGTGTGTGTGTGTTAGTGTGTGTGTTATCGCGCTGACGGGGAGGGGCAATGTGGGGGTGGGGGGGGGGAGAGCACGTGGTGAGCTATGGAGCAAATTTCCTTCCCCTCCCCGTAAATGGCACACTTCCCCTCTCGTGGTTCTGCAGCCCATTACGTTGGTTCAACGGCGACAACATCTTCCTTTTCATCTACTGCGTAAGCGAGTATGTGAATTTTAGCTCGGTAAAGTAACACAAATTGGGTGTAGTTTGGTTAGACTTGAATAATCATTTTCACTTTTTCCACTTATGAATTTCTCAACATTCAATTATTTTCCTTTCCGACGGGGGCGAAGGTATAGAGCTAAAGATGAGTAATGTAGCTCGAAACATAATCAAGGCCTCTAACAGGTCAGAAACAATCAAACAAAGTTTTTACGTGCAGACAGGATGATGTTTACGACGTACCAACACAGTTAGGCTTATATCCTAATAAGAAAAAAAAATCCCAGCACACTTCAATACAGTCAAGATCTTGCTTGGAAAGGTTTGTATATAGGGTCTATATTATACAGGGATAGACATAATCCGTTTTTTCCCTGGTATCTTAAATTTTGGTGCCCCCTCCCCCCTCTAAATAGTGACCAGAAATAGAATGAATACTAGAAATGTCGCTATGGCGACTGATGCCTCCGCCATAATGCATGATTGTCCCAATAGGCGTATAGTACAATGTCTTCACAATGTGTGATCCATGACAGTTTCACATATCTGGCAAAATATTGAAATGACAGGTTTGTCAGAAATGTCTTGAACTGGGTTTGCTATAATTTTCTAAGAGTGCAGGTACACATATTTGGGGAATTTTGGGAAAGTTTATGCAATGAGTAATTTCCAAGGTACGAAGAAAGAGTGTGATGACGGTACAAAGTAGATTTTTTTTTTTTTTTTTTTTTTTGGGGGGGGGCATTGAAACCTGGCCTTTGACCCTTAACCTTTGACCTTCTGGCTGGAAATTTCCCGGAGAATCTCCATTAGGTAATGCATGTATTAAGTTTTAAAACTAATAATGCAAGCATTGCATATACTAGTATATGAGGGAAATAGTAAAATTTTGAGGAGTTGACCTTGACCTTTGACCCCTGATTATTGACCCATGACCCCTAAATTCCCTAGATAATCCCTGCCAGACAGTACATGCATATGTACCAAGTTCCACAAAGATACATTGAAGCATTTGAGAGAAAAGTAATATTGCAACATTTTCACACAACCTTTGACCTTTTGACCTTTGGCCTTATGACATGAAACTCTCTCTGGAGAATCTTTACGCAGTAGTACATGTCCACACAAAGTTTCAAGAAAATACCTTCGGGCATTGCATAGATATGGGGGAAATTGCAACATTTGTAGCATTTGACCTTGACCCTTTGACCTTTGACCTCTTGCCAATGTCACTAAAATCTACTCAACTAATTGTCCCATCACACATCATCCTTGGACCAAGTTTGGTGAAAGCTGCTTCATCCAGTTTTGAGTTATCACGTAAACAGATAAATTTTAGGATTTGACCTTGATCTTTGACCTTTGACCTCTGTCCGATTTCACTGAAAAACTAATCAAGTAATTGTCCCATCATACATCATCCTCCAACAAAGTTTGGTGAAATTTGCTCCATCCAGTCTTGAGTTATCGCGTAAACAGATACAATTTCATGATTTGACCTTGACCTTTGACCTTTGACCTTCAGCCGATTTCACCCAAAATCTAATCAAATAATTGCCCCATCATACCTCATACTTGGACCAAGTTTGGTAAAATTCCAGTAAATATTACTCAAGTTATCGCGTAAACGAAAGCGGACGGACGTACGTACGGACGTACGGACGGACGGACAACCCGAAAACATAATGCCTCCGGCACCACTTCGTGGCGGAGGCATAATAAAAAGATAAGCTTTTTTGGGAAATGTTTTAGTCGGTCATCAAGTTCTAGATGTTCCAGGACACCTCTATTGTTGAAACCTGATATACAGTATTGTATATCGATTCCTGTTGATAAATAGTTATTTTTATCAAAATATTTATCTCACGACCAATACTTTAAATAAACCAATACTTTTATTTGTCAACGAGGACAGATTTGAAAAAAAAAATATTCAACGCCTTGCTTGCAAAAAACAACAACCCTATATTTGTTGAATCAGCACAAAATGTTAACACATGCCCTTTTTTAAGTGTCTCACGGAACAGCACTCTCATTTGAGTAGTAGTTATATATTTTTTTAAATATCTATCTATAAAGCCTTCGACACAATTAATCATGGTATTTCATTCATCAGGCTGGGATTTCCACACTTTCCTCATACTGTACAAGGCATTTCAAGATTAGTGACGACATAAAACGGCGGCTTTGGGCCCATTTCATCAGTGTACTAAAGGTCTCAGGCCTTGATAGTATTAATTAACTGAGGACAGCCATGCTAGATAGACAGGTTTGGGGGTGCAAGTCCGTTTATGGAACCTGAGTTGGCAGATAGGCTGAAGCTAGTACATGTCCTCGAATTAGTAGTTATTGAAGTACAGTGTAGTAGTAATTCTACTCTAGTTACCGCATTGTGGAATAAGCGGAAAGGTCTTGGAGTGGCTGAAAGATTATTTAGGTAATAGATGTAACTTGATAATAACTTGTTTTAAAAGAAGTTATTTTCAGCCTTCCACGCATTTATAGTCATATCACCACACCCTTTGCCGACGATACAAATGTATTCATTGCCCATGATGATATTGATGCTCTTGTTTAAGAAATTGATATAAAAGAACTAAAAATAAACAATACTTATTTAGTCACACATAATTATTAATCAAAAAACCTCCAGAAATATGCTTTGTACAGTATTAGTGTTTACACTCCAGGTGCCAATACAAAGAGAGTTTCTCACTTTCAATAGAAAGCGTATCACAGTTCAAAGTCCTTAAACATTACAGTAGACGGTGAACTCTGAGATTCTTGAAAGTTACATATGAATGATATAAAAACCATTTCATGTTACAACCGTCAAGAATCGACTGAAATATTCCTCAAAATCCATTAATTATGTTATGCTTGGCCTCGATGTTGTTTTACCTTGATTATGAAACCTTAGATTTTGGCAATGCTCACCAAGCCCATGTTTTTTGTTAGGTCACTTTTGCAAAAGAAAGCTTTCCGCCTAATTTTTTATTTTCCTATACGCTCCTCCCCCCCCCCCAAAAAAAAAAATGAAAGATTTGTTTTGACTCTCGTCTACATTTTATTCTATAATCCCTAAAAAATGCTCAGTCAGTATCCGCGAACGATACTAGCTAAGAACACATTATCTACTGGCTGAAATTATTCTAATTCCGAAATTTCCCCTTTCGTATTAAATACGAAAAAATTTTAAAATGTTAAAAGAACATTATAAGATTTTTATAATGTTCTTTTAACATTTTAAGATTTTGTCTCTGTTGGCGTATGTTGTTACTCACTTGAAATTCTGCTTTGCCACATATAATTATCTTCCTTATAGACCAAAAAAATACACATATGGTTACGACAAGAGTATCATAATTCAAATTCTTTCTATTGTTGTTCCTCTATGCTCCTTCCCTTTTCAGCACATCATTTAAGTAGTTTTATTTCTTTTCTTTTCTTTTACAAACTTTCGAAGATCGTTGTCTTCGTGTTGCATGTTCTTGCCCGTTCTGCTTTGTTGTTATCAATAATTTCCATCCATGTGTGTGCGTGTGTGCGTGTGTATGTGTTACTCTACTCTGTCTCTTTAGTTGTCAACCAAACCTGTCCTCTTCTTCTTCTTTTCTTGTTTCAACCTATTTTTCCGTTCGTCTTCTTCCCCAGCTTGGCCCACATTTTCCAAGCATTGCTTTTTTTTCAGTGGTCTCCCTTTTTTTCTTTTTTTTTTGGCCTTTTTTTTTTTTTGCTTTTTGGGCTTGATGTTGCCATCATAATATGATAAGTAACCCTGCGCTGCCAAATTGTAGACCATAATCAAGATAACTTATAAAATGTATGCATATAAAAAACAGCAAAGCTAAAGGAAATAAATTATGTTTGTCGGTAATGAGTTCCACAGCCGAGTTGTCCGTGGTATGTAGGAAAACTGATGGGGATACTTGTTTGACTTTGGTACAGTGACTCTGTAGGGGTAAACAGTTGCAGAAGAGTATGTTAATCGAGACCGTCCAGTAGGGGAGAATTCCAAACACCTCAAGGGACGGTTTCAGGAACAAAGAGATGCAACATTTCTTCGATACTCCACTGAATAGATTTCAATTTTCTTGGAGTCATCAATTCTTAAGAGGCGGAGGGCTTTTCTCTGTAGCCTATATCAAGCAACCGAAATCTAGTGGTACCAGCTCCAGCCCATATCGTACATGCGGCCTTATAATTGTTTTCTTAACCTGATCACTGTGACATTTCTTTAAGGTTTCACTAATTTTGTTGTATACTATATCTTTACCAAAAGAAAGCAAAATGCATGTTTTGTTGAAAATTACAATGAATTTTTGGTTTGGTTTTTTGGTTTGGTTTGGTTTATTTCTACATTTTCTTTCTCCAAATACAATTGCAAATGAGAGCAGAGTGATACAGCGTATGCAAAAAGAAAAAGAAGAGAGAGAGAGAGAGAGGAAGAGAGTTTAACATACAAATCAATACAAGAAATGTGAGGTCATATCTATATATGTAATGTAATACGAATATAATACAACATCAATTATAAATGTATAAAACTCTTAATCTTGATACATAGGTATATACAGGTAATTACATTCGAAAAGGGAATATCAAAATCATAAAATCAGCATGGAATAGAACAACGCGGGAGTTACCTGAATTACATAAGATGCATTCTCATGGGAAATATTCCACCAATGTAATGATAATCATGAAATTAGATGGACAATATCATCAAGTGCTTAAAAACATCTACAATTTTACTTTTTTTAACTTAGTTTTGTAATTTTGAAAATACATTCATAGATAAAAATCGACGGTACCAGAACTGATATGAATTCAGGCTCCATAGAAATATCGTTGCACTTACCAGAGGGGCTACCTAACACAGATGAAGTCAGTGCTAGAAGAAGCACAAGGTCGTATCTTCGATCCATCACAAGTATTGAAAAAACTGAGACACTTTGTCCAAAAGGAAGCTAGCATTTGTTTTGATTGAATCTCTCCGGCAAACCTGTCAAACGATGGCAGTTCTCCAAAAGACTCGATATTCGAAAACACTTGATATTTTCATGCACTGAATCCTGAAGAGATAGGCCAATACATGGAAATATTCCGTCAAAAGAATTTGCTTACTTCTATGGTTGTGTATCTCTGGTTATGGGTCATAAAACCTTCTGTTGACAATGATATTTTGCTGCATGGAGACATACTTTAAGGAGGGATAAAGGTATCACATGTTTACTCATGCTAAGATAGTAAGGGGTAATGTTCTCGAACGATGCACAGCATCAAACACGTGATCTTGGTTGGGTTTTTTTTTTTGCGACCAAAGGACTTTAAAATGTTGATATCAGCTCTACAAAGCCAAATACTTGTAGAATATGCCCATTTCAAACAGTGCATGACGGGTGTCAATTAACTTTAATGTTTCATAAAGAGTTAAAACTCAACCATTCACGGCGTTGTCATAAACACACTATTCACCAGAAATGTGTGCATAACAACCTTCATACATGCACAAGTCATTTAGATGACAGTGATTATATTACCTGACACATAATCTTCTCCATGCTTTACGACCAGCGCATGCTGAAGTGATACTTTTCTGAGGATGATTTATATTACATCTGTTCTTCTTCTTCTGTTACGTGCAGCTCCACCAGTCAAATGCAATTAGTGTATTTGGGTGAAAACGTTGAACGATGTACAATTCGGCAAATAAGGAATCTAAATTAAAACTTGTGAGTCACTGATAAAAATATATCTCAGTGAAATTTCATTGATGTCAGCTTTCTTGCACACCCGACTATACTGGGATGCTGCTTTTATTCAAGGTTAAATGGAACTGTAACATATTGGCTAACGTCTCTGATTAAAATGAGCATTCTTTTAGACAAAATTCAGAATTAAGGGTAAAAAAAAATAATATCAAAATGAAGATATTTTCATCTCGTTCATCCTAGCGAAGGCTGTGTTAATTTGTTCCTAAAATATTGTTTACCTACTGTGAAGTATACAAAAGTTACACACGGAAGTTAAAGAAAAAGTGAAGTTTTTGTCATTTAAGCATATAATTTTCTTATTCTTATCTTCACTTTAATATCATTTTAGTGTGACCCTGCACCTCAAAGCAAACAAAAAGTCGACAAACACGAATTTTTAGTTAGGACCATATTCTGAAAGAGCAGACTTTAAGCTTTAAACTGGTGTATAACTCAAAGCAAATGGACTCTCCTAACCTATCTAAATATTGGAAAGAAAGCACAAACTCAGGAAAAGTGGGTACTGAGAACAGAGGCTCTGAAGTACAGTGTCTATTCAAGCGCTTAATCTTTACCAAACCGTGCTGGCTGTGCGATGAATGGGACAAAAACAGGAAGTAAACCACCAGAGTAACAACAATGAAGGGAGTATCTGATTAAACTGAAATTGAGCATGCCTCATTAACACATTCTGTCCATAAGTAATGCTAACTTCAAAGCAGTAGCACTATCCTTCCAAAAGTTATTAGAGTTGAAAGTGAAGAGTGTGGACAAGGTTTTTCAGAAATGAAAAAGGGATTCTAAAGAAACACCTAATCACACTATTCTACCACAAATGTTCGAGATAAACTGCTAAAAAACACACTTTCCTGCCCGTTTTATGATACAAAATTTTAGCATAATGTAAAAGAAAACCCGCTCTTTCAGAAATATGAAAAAGTCAAGTTCGGCTAGGTTGACCCATTTCACTTATTTTCAGTCCTCATGCAAAATCAGTGTGTGCGACTTTATGTTCGTTTTGAGATGCGCGGTCAAATTTAAACAAACCATACAGCAGGGGAGTTTTTTTTTATGTTAGTGTACAGTAGATACTAATAATGAGTTAAGTGCACTTTGTTTCATGAAATCACTTCAAAAGCCCTCTATACAGATGCTACAAGTAATAAGCCATGTTTGAAATCAGAGACGTTCAGCTTTCACTCATTGACATTCCTCAGACATAGGCAATAAAAACAAAGACGTCCTTTGATCGATAAATAAGAGTTTTGTGGGCAAACAACATTATTTTTTAGTTAGACATAATCATGTTAAATTTTGTCAACAATTCAGAATTGTAATTTCAACCTGAATTATTTTTCATACTAACCGATTGTAACTACAAACTTCCAAAATTAATTTGAGAGCAATTTCGACTACTTTACCTAATTACTCATTTATATCAGAGACATTCGCTTTTCCGTCAGGGACAATTCGGCTGTTAGTTATCACTAGAAGTAAACATCAAACTCTCTCTTTTTGAGATGCTCTAACTCAATATTCCACATGCATTGAGAAATCATTTACTTATGTCAAGAATTGTATTCTGTTTATATTTATACTTTGTGTTTCACCTTCCAGTGTATACTTAGGTGTGCCCACACACTATCAATATTGTATATTTTTGCTTTCAAATGTAGTCCAACTCTATAACAAAAGTAAACAGGAATTTACCAATGTTATATATTAGACTACAATGTAGTATGCTACAGCTAGTGCGGCCCAAGTGTTTCTACCTCTCTTCTCGAAGCGGAAACAAAAAAAAAGATAAAAACTATAATCATGAAAAAACCTGCGGGGGGGGGGGGAGGGAGGGCTCTGAAATAAAAAAGAAATGTAAGCTGTATGTATATGTATATGTATATGTATATGTAAAATATATACATATGCATAATGTACACTTTTCGAAGGCAAGTAGAAATTACGAGGAACACGTTACTCATCCCTAAAAATGTCCATACACTAACGAAAGTAATAGGAATACTCCTAACTTGTTAGAGCTAAATCAGTCATATCCTTCTTTTTTGCCAGTTTTTGGTTGGATTTCAGTTTGCGGTTAATAACCCGATCATCTCTAACTATCTATATCTGAAGTAAGACGTTGTTGATTGATCCGAAATAAAGCAGCTTATAAACGTTTATAGTGATCCTAGCCTTGCATGAGAAGATTGGGTTTCAGACTCAGATCCAAAAACTAATACTCTTATCTACTTCTTCTTCTTTTTTGGAAATAATAACATTTCATACATATAAAGTTAAGAAATAAATGCACTTACCACAAAAACAAACATCACGAGAAACCTGTTTACTTCAAGTGGACATGTCCGGGCACGTATAAAAAGCCTTGCCTTAAATATAAGCTGTTGCGACCGACGTAGCGGTTCGGGTTACAACATGTTTAGTGTAGCCTGTATAAAATCAGTATAAATAGAAGCTATGTCTTGGCTTTGGTTTTTTAATGTTTTGATAGCGATAACATGTACAGTATTGATATAGTATGACCAAACCGTTAATGTACTTTGTCCTCAACAAAGAGTTGGAGCAGACATTATCAGTCACGTCCCACCATTGCACACATCATAACCTTGTTCTCAACAAACTTTTGACAATCGTGTCAGAGGTCATTGTGAACATGAATCATGTAAAATCAAGTTGGCTTTGTCTTAGATAAAAGTCAAATGTTGATTATTTGTTTGTTTGTTCATTTCCATCGGAGAAGATGGCTGGATAGCCCATATTCAGCTACGTTTAGCTGGTCTTCCATGGGATCCAGTTGGATGTGAGTTGGGACCACTTCACTGGGTTATACACCCTGCTCTTTGCGATGAATGAATGAAGCGGGATCTTTTACGTGCATGAGTTGTTACTCTCTCACACACGGGACCTCCATTTTATGTCCTATCCGAGGGATAGAAGAAACACTTTTTAGTGTAAGCATCGCCTCAGCCACCACGTTTCCAAAGTGTACTACCGACTGGAAAGCACATATAATATGAGAAAGTGGTGCATTTTAGTTTATGGGTATTAAAATTAGAATTATGGGTAGGCGTACTCGATGATAAAACATATCTTTTTGAAGATCTTTGAAAGATACATGCATATACTTCTTTGGAATCATGTTTGTTATACATGTAATTACTGCAAGGACTGGCAAAGTAAAAAAAAAAACAAAAAAAAAACATCTGGCCATTAGAGTAAATGATAATTAGTCAAACTTGGAATAGGACCAAGTGAGGATTAGACTAAATGGGCATTACACGAAATTGATAGTAGACCAAAATGAGTTTAGCCGTAGTGGATGTTATGCAAACTGGGAAGTAGACCATTTGGCATAACATCCAAATTGTCCACCAAGACACTTGTATGGCTGACAAATTGTCGCCCCTGCACAAATTATTGCCCCCTGAAACGTCACAAGAACGACACCCACGAGTCACAGCTCACAAGTCATAAAGTCCGTGCGTTATTCAGCTCACGAGTCATAGGCCTACAGCCTACTTGTTTGACACTAAGCTAATAAGGCCCATAAGACCGACACATTAAGTCCCGTGTTTTATCTGTCGAACTCGTGGGCTGCTTTTACTTAGTGTCGAATTCATGGACTTTGATTGCCTAGTTTCGAACTCATGGGCTGTATGCGACTCTTGAGCTGTATGACCCACGGACCTTTTTTACAAGGTTGAACTCTTGGGCTGTATGACTCATGGACCATAAAATTGTCGGTTTAATGGGATGACCCCGTTTGTACAGTCCTTACGGCAATGTTCGGCACATCCAGGCACTGTTACACATACAAGCTGTAATGTGATATTTAAAAAAAAGAACGTGATGTAGCAAATGTGTTTAGTTATATTCATAGTCTAGGATAAAATTGATGACGGCTTATCTATTTTTACCCTTCGTTTACATTTACATTGCAAAAGTATACTAGAATTATGTTAATGGCAAAAAGAATATTCCAATTTCACATTCATTTGAACATACATGTGCAAAACACATACATGAATACTAGATATGTGTACTTGGGAGAACACTGCATGCACTATGCAAACAAATCAAACTATAACATACTTCAAAAACAGTATCAAAAAGGAAAAAAGAAATGCATGAAGAATTGTAGGCACATTCTCCATGTTGGATTCGTTAGAGTAAAGATTTATTGCACTTTCAACTCTTTAATCTCTTCCCATTCCACTCAACTCCATTAAAATCAATACATAATACAGCGTAGGTATTCTATACTATATGGGATGCCAGAAATATGGATGCAATTTCAACCTAAAGTAGACACAGAAGAAGAAATCTACAAGTAAAATTCAGGCGAATGGCAATGTCTCCCAGGCCTTATCTCCACCTTATAGCAGATCAGCAGGTAACACAGGACTGACTTTACAAGTCGCTTCAGAGCCAAAAGTGACGTAACTGTCAGAGCAGAGGTGTTGGGTATTCTGTCTACCTCAGAATTTCTCCGGCTTATAGGCCCAATGGAACCATCTCACGAGACGGACACTCACAAGTCATACGGTCCACGAGACCGACATAAAAAAATTAGGTCCATGAGTCATACAGCCTTCGAGTTTATATAATGCTCACGAGCATTACAGCCCATGAGTACGACACTACGCACAAAAGGTTCACGAGACCGACCCTAAGCAGAGAAAGCCCACGAGACCGACAGTATACAAAACAGGCTCACGAGACCGACACTCGGCAAAGAAAGCGAACAAGATCGACACTTTGCAAAGAAGGCTCACGAGATCGACACTAGGCAAAGAAAGCCCATGAGACCGTCAGGATAAACAGCGCCAATTACATGTCAATTACAAATGTATTATGTACCTGTACCGGGAGTTCCATGAAGGGAAATATTACATTGTACATACTGGCGGTGCAATTTCGTCACGCCATGGAGTGAGAGATTGTAACTTGTGTGGCTTTAAGAGGACAGCTCGGGAGGCGACATTGTTACCATTTCTTTTAAATAAAATAATCCTTTTCTAGCGACCCCCCCCCACCCCCCCCCCCAAAAAAAAAATAGTACAATAATAAACATGAACAAAAATAGAGGACAGGAACAATGAATGATTTAATCTTAGCTGCCGTCCTGCTATTTTTAATAGGCTTTTCCAATGTGTAACTAGACGGTGGACAGAATGTAAGGTGTTTTTTTTTTTCGCCCTTTTCTCTCTCCCTTCGCTAGTTGAGTAGGGCTTATTAGATATCATATCCGCCTGCTTATACCCGCGTGTTTAGTCTTCGATTTTTTATTTTCTTTAATGTATTTATAATGTACGGCTTTCAAGGAATGAAAACGTTTTTACAAGAGCCGCAGCGATTCACTTTGATTTGATTGATTCGTAAAATTATTTTCCTCAAAACAATACATTTCTCATGAAATAAAAAAGCTGTTATTATGGATGATTTTTATTTTTAATCCTTAACGCTACCTTTGAATTAGACAATTGCATTATTTTCTGTGAATTTATACTGAATCAACACTTTTGCAGATGACTACTCCACCGCCAAATCATGCAAAGATGGTGTGCACTGCAACAGTGAACATTTTGTGAATTATTTTCTGTTAAACTTAGCTTAAAATTAAGCTGGGTATTGTTCTAGTTTGTTGATCTTTATGACCACATCATTTTATTTCATTGTTTTTCTAAGTAGGTGTAAATGAAGAAATGAATAAAGGGAAACCAGTGCGTTTTGCATTTTCGAAATTAATGAGGAAAGATGTTATACACCTTTAACTGAATTTTGTTTATTTCTCACAACACTCACAAATGCAAACACAATTAATGAAAGATCTTGAGCATATCAGGTGGTCATGGAGGGCAATTGACGAGGTACGATCCTAGCAACTTTCCTTTTCCATGATCGATCATATCCTCCTCATGTCATTATCTGGACACCCTATACAATTAATTGGTCCTGAAGTGGCGCTGTTCATCCCGTCAGTCTCGTGGGCTTTCTTTTCCTAGTGTCGGTCTCTTGAGCTTTGTTGCGTGTTGTTGGTCTAGTGAACCTTTTAAGGAAAGTGTCGGTCTCTTGGGCTTTGTTTGCGTACTTTCGGTCTCGTGAGCCTTTTGTGCGTAGTGTCGAACTCATGGGCTCTATAACTCGCGGGCTTATTTTACTTAATGTCGAACTCGTGACCTTTATTTATGCAGTGTCAAACTCGTGGCCTTTATTTACTCAGTGTCGAACTCCGTGGGCTGTATAACTACTGGGTTGTATGATTTTTGGGCTGTATGACAGTTACATGAGCTGTATGACTTGTGAGATGTATAATACGTGGGCTGTATGACTCGTGCGTGTCGATCTCGCGACGTGCAGTGCACTCGTACAAACATGGCTGTTCATTTGAAACCATGGCCCTGTTCGTAGCATTTCAGTCGTATATCACACACAGTCAAAGACAGGATATGCATGCACATTTTTAGAATATAAAGACCTTTTTCCCAATTATGGTTTAACATACAGTCTAACACATGCAAACATTATAATTGTGTACGTTGGACATGCAAAACAAGACGGTCCCCTTATCTTTTTCCTGCCTCACCACACACATACCCTCAAACAAAGACAGACAGACAGCCAACATAGACACATACACATACGATGTACATACACGCAAGTGTCTTAGGGGGTGTTGCAAGAAAGTCAACTTGCAATTGATTGCAAATTTGCAATGGATTTCAGGATTTGCAATAGATTTTTGGGAGTTGCAATCAATTGCAACTTTCTTGCAACACCCCCTAAGTGCTATAGCCTGGTTATGAACCACCGATTGTCCTCCTCGGACTTACTATCTTCCTCATCATCTTTCTGTCCTCTCATCATTTCTCCTTACAAGAGAGCCGCATCGTGCTTATAATGTGTGCATGCAAATGATGTTTGTATTACTCTGTCTTTTTCCATCAGTCCATCTCTTAGGGAAATTGTCTTTTTTTGTTTGGCAATTATATATGTATATATATATATTGAGGGTATTGCATGCTACAAGCTCTACTTTTTAGCAGTCCTCTCCATTTCCTGCAACTTCGTTTCTTCCTTTACTATAATAACATAACATTTATTTGTATCTTTGTTGATAATTTACCTGTGTTATTACATGTTATTATATTCCTCGCATTGTTGTACTGATCTAACATCTGTATATACGAACATTTCATTGTACTCCTAATCATTTACTTGTTTGTTTTGGAAATTCAATAAATCGACTTAAACAACTTCATCTTGAAGTACAAACAGAAGTAAGCCTACACACAAACATACACAACACTTTTCACATTCAGGGGAACACAATGATGGCTTAACATAGTACAATCCAACACAAACATCATTTACATGTATTTTCATGACTGCTTACATTTCAGATACACGACAAACAACATAGCCCCATATCTTCTTCCTGCCCTACCACACATATTGTCCTACATACACTCCAACACAAACGGACAGACAGACAATAAACATACATGTGCATACACGCAAGTACTCACTCAGGTACACACACACATGAACACATCCACTTCTCTGTTGCCATATCCCACAACATGTTTATCTAATGCGTGTTTTATACTGAAAGCCCAAATTCGTTCAGACTTTGAATTACAACTCATATTCTATGGTTGTCATGACAACGATAAATTCATAGAATACTTAATTATTAAATTACATCATCAATTTTAAGACTTTGAATAGGGGAAAGACACCAACTTTGGCGATAAACGGACCAAAAATTGCACGACTATGAGCTGTTACAGGAGCACAGTGTTCCCCGTCTACGACTCATACGCACAAACGCGCCAAAATTTCTCAAGATTTTGGTAAAGCATTTGATTTATTCCATAATTGGGGCACGTAGGCGTCTAATTTCGGAAAATTGTTTACATATCTAAATACGTCAGAATTTATTCTTCCATGTGGCTGTGAAAACTTAATTTCGATACGATTTCGTAATATATACCATAATTATTTGTGACCGTGCATCACAAAACGAACAAAAAGTCGCACACACTGATTTTATGCGAGGACTGAAAATAGGTTAAATGGGTCAAGCGAGCAGATCTTGATTTTTTTTCATATTTTCTGGAAGAGCAAGTCTTTTTCTATATTATGCTAAAATTTGGGATCATAAAACGGGCAGGAAAGTGTGTTTTCTAGCACTTTATCTCGAACATTATTCGGCAGAATAGTGTGGTTAAGTGTGTCTCTAGAGTCCTCTTTTCATACAGTCGCCACTTTCAACTCCTCTTACTTTGGACAGGATAATGCTACTGCTTTAAAAAGTGGCATGTGTTTATAAGGCATGCTTAATTTCAGTTTGATTTAATAATCCCTACATTGTTGTTACTCCAGCGGCTTACATCCTTTTTTTGTCCCATTCATCGCAGAGCTAGCACAGCTTGGTAAAGATTAAGTGCTTGAATAGATACTGTGCTTCAGAGCCTCATCTCTCACTTCACACTTTTCCTAAGTGAGTGCTTTCTTTCCAATATTTAGATAGGTTAAGAAAGTCCATTTGCTTTGAATTATACATCATTTTAAAGCTTAAAGTCCACTCTCCCAGAATATGCTCTTAACTAGAATGTCATGTCTAGCGACACACACAAACACACACACACACACACATATATATATATATATATATATATATATATATATATATATATATATATATATATCAATTTATGTAGACAAAAATGATTTACCTCGGATATTATTTGGTATGTTACTGCAAAAAGGACCACAAGTACGATACATACAAACTGAAATACAATACAATATTTATACAAATGATGAAAGACAACAATTCGAGTCAGTAATGGCATCCCCACAGCACGCTTTCGTTGCATTCATTTTTTTTTTTTAGAGTACTGAGCACAATGTCTCCATACTTTAATTCTCTATGGGGGGGGGGGGGTGGGACAAACGTATCGTATGGTGAAAAGTAACCAATATAAGAAGTGTAAGAATATCTTTAACCTCGTATAGCACACCAGCAATTTTCGATTATTTGCAAATAGGATGGTTTATTATGATCTTTCCATGTAACTTACGGTCGATGATTACACCAAGGGATTTTGTGCTATACACTTTTTTTTTTCTTATATACTAATCATTTACATTCAAATTAATGATTTTCATCAATATTTCCATTCTTTGCCTGACAAATCATGTGACATTATTTTAACATTGATTTGTAATTGTCCAGTTTATACCCCTCTTGAAAATTTCTCAACTCGTTATTTTAAACATTGTTTATTCTACAGATAATTTATCGTACCCTGATCAAGGCTGATAGAAAAAAAAAAAAAAACATGTTTCATCTTCAAACTTAATTATTGACAACAGCAAATTGACATTTTGTTAAGCATTTACATGAAGTAAAGAAAAAATACCAAGCAAAACAACGGTCCCCGTATAGAGCCTTGACAAATCTAACAAAGTTAAACGTGTATTACAACCTTCACTGAAACCAAATTGGTCACGAGATTTAGTCATACTTCTCAAAACAAATTACATTATTTTTTTCATCGTCATTTTTTTCCCCCAAAAAAAATCACCAACCACGGTTAAAAGAGGTATTTTGTTCAGTTATATTCAGCACCATTTTGATATACTGGTATCACTTTGGCTTTCTTAAAGCTTTAAAGCTAAGGAAATCATCAAAGGAAGGATTTCATGTTATTTGTCTACGGATACTATGACAAGTGGAAATAGACTATGAATTCAGAGTCTACAAGAGTGGGGATATTATTTGAATATACATCACTACATTCAATATTTCTTAATTTTTAGATTTAGACATTTTCATCCAGAATTTCATTAATTTTGATAACCTTCCACTTTTTTAATGAGGTATTTTTTTTTTCAAATGTGTGACCCCCGCGCCATTAATAAAAAAAGTTTAGTTTGTCGAATTCGATAATTACACAAATTTCTATATATTTCATACTGGGTTTCATGATAAACGGTCGGGATCTTTACAAAATTTGTACTATACTTTGTACTACGTTTTGATTTTCGTTGATTGGAAATAAACTATTATTGCATTGAAGAAAATTTAATTGAAAAAAAATGTACAATTTATGCTTTCTATCCAACACGTTTTTTAAACATGAGAATAAAACCAAGCTTTGTTTCCTTCTTTAATTCAATTCAGACACAATTGGTTAAAGGAAAATATCTATCTGATTGACTAAAACAGTATCTTTTTTTTTATTTCCACCTTTCGACAATCAAGCCCGATGACGCTAAAGTCACAATTTTTCAGTGTATCATGTCACTGTCTCATAAGATTGAGACTCTAGCACTCACTCAACTTTTGGTAAAAATACTGTAAACACAGGTCATATTGCCATAGAATTCATATAATTTATTTTACACACTTATACTTGAAGTGTAATTGTACTGTGGTGTTTAGTACTTATGATTCGTCATTGGTGGTCAGTCCCGGTCTCCCTTCTTCTAAAGTCCCCCACCTCCATATTTTCTCGCTCGGCACAGTTGACTTAGTCAAGGTTGAATCTCCAGCTTTTCTCCTCTCTCTACCCCCCTCCCCCCCCCCCCCGCTCTCTCTCTCTCTCTCTCTCTCTCTCTCTCTCTCTCTCTTGGTAGCGGGATGACCATCCTCCCTTTTACGTTCTTGTACATTACGTGAATCTAACCTTTTTCTTTTCCCTTTCAGTACTGAGACTACGGACTTAAGTAAGTTTGATATACTACTCGGTTGCCATTTTGAAACACTTTATAGTTAGACTATTGAAGTGATTAAAAAGAAAAGGGAGAGCACTTTCTGACTTCGGCCAGTGAAGACATACACAAAGCTTTAAACAAATACAGTATCTGGATGCTCTGAATGCCAGGTGTATATTTCGTCCCATTCAGACGTCTTGACGTCCCTGTGGTACACAGGGTCCCTCCATATGCCCTTTGTGCCCCTTTCAACACAGGACTGCTCTGCGCCTGCCCAACTGATTGTCACACTTAACGCCCATTTGATATCTCTTTGAGATGCGTCTCAGATCGAGAGATAGACTCGGTGGTCCGAGTATCCTCTCGTATCACCTTCTGTATCTGTACGGATTTTTTCTTCTTTCTTTATTTATTTCTCCCGATTTGTGCAGAGGTTAACTCAAAAAGTTCTTCGACTATCAATTTCAAACTTATACCATCTATGTATCATGTCCCGAAGACGACAGATCTAATGTATCATTGTCATTGGTTGACCGTGACATCACTATGACGTCATTATGTGAAATCACATTTTTGCTCATATCTCAATAATGAATGGAATTTCTCAATGAAATTTATTTGTCATATTGCTCAAATCAAGCTCTTATCACTCATATTCTCAAAATTTGTCTCTACACCAAAAACGTACGCGTAGGCGCGTTGAAATGTTGGCATCAGCCAATCGAGCTCGTTTTTTTTTTTTTTTTTTTTTTTTGCACACGTTGCAGATCATTTGGCGCATTTTTGAAAAATAAAAACAAATGGACGGATGCTTACGAGCGAGCGCATATACGCACGCACTGCTCGTATGCAACAGTAATTCAGAAATTGATCGGATGTCTAAAATGAAAAGGAATAATTCTAAGTTTCAAGTCAATCAGACTCAATATGACGTCATACGGGTCCGTCAATGGCGATACAAAGTGCATAATGCAAAAAACAAAAACAAAACGCTAATTCTAAATCCCATTTCCTACTCGTCAGGATGAGTCAAATGGGATTTGAATTAGCGGGTTTTTGTATATATATGCACTGTGTATTGTCATTGACGCTATTGACGCGAGCGCGGAATTTAAACTTTGATGGGCCCGTGTGACGTCATATTGGATCAGATTGACTTGAAACGAGGTATAATTATTCCTTGACTTTTTATACATCTGATCCAGGTAAAAAAAGAACACGGGGAATTTCTATTGCATACGAGCTGCGCGTGCGTATATTCGCACGCGTACGCGTCCGTCCATCTTTTTTTTTTTCAATTTTTCAAAAAATGTTCCAAATGATCTGAAACGTGTGCAAAATAATTTTGAGCTCGATTGCAGCATGTCAACATTTCAACGCGCGCGTTCGTGTATGTTTTTGCTGTAGAGATGCATTTTGAGAATATGAGCTATAAGAGCTTGATTTGAGCTATATGAGACGAAAATTTCATCGAGAAATTCCATTCCATTAATGAGAGATGAACGAAAATGTGATTTTATATAATAACGTCATAGTGACATCACGGTAGACCAATCACAATGATACATTAGATCTGTTGTCTTTGCGACATGATACATACACAATATAAGTTTGAAATTGATAGTCGAAGAACTTTTCGAGTGAACCTCTGCACAACTTTTGGGGAGGACTAAAGAAATAGAAGAAGAAAGAATCTGTACAGATACAGAAGGTGATACGAGAGGATACTCGGATCATCTTAAAAAAATCATTTTACATCAATGGAAACTTATTTACATGCAAATCCGATTTTTCTATTTCAGCCAGGTTTCTTTCCAATGCATTCGTTTAACTGCAGATCAAGATAACACCTTAACAAGACATAACACCAGCTTTAGACGTATAATGTGTCATGATAATTGTCACTCGCATTTTTAACAGGGTGTAATAATGGGTATTGATGCTACTCCCATCCGATGAATCATCATAGCATGCGCTAGAGCATTGTGTTCCGTTGGCACGTGAGTGTAGATGTGAATGTCAATCAAATTCGTTGAGACGGTGTAAGACTCGATGCGGCGTGGTCCATTACACGCTTTCCCTCCTTGAATGCTGGATGTTCATTTTTCCCCGGCTCTGGCCCATGTTCCCCTTTTTCGTCAGTATTCATTATAACGCACTCTTTAGCCTTAGACAAAAGTCTCCTACCGACATTCGAGCGGCATTGTAGAACAATGTTCAGTTTTGTCTAAAAGCACGATATTTGGCACACATGTCGACTATATATCCCCAGTAGATTTGGATGTCGAGACCTTCAGAATACGGCGTCTGCTCCTGTTGCCATGGTAACAAATGATAAGAAAAGAGTAGTTTATAACAACAGAATATAATTCAAGTTGGAAAAAGAATGATTCATTAGATACCGTGTCACGGGAATGCTCAAAACTGGTCGTTGCCAGGGTAACACGAGAATTCTAGTTAAAGCTTTGTTTGCTATTAAGAATATTGCATATGCAAAGACATAACTCTACATATTGAAAACTTTCGGTCATCTGCGAAACCGCGCTTCCCCGCGAACGCTACAACACTTAAAACGGGTCAAAAATCGACTCATCTTTCCACAAAATCTGCCATAACTTTAAAATTATTAAAGTGGCAAACTTGGGGTGCCCGGATTCTGAAAGTATACACTTCAGGAATTATTCATGTGCATGTATGATTATTGTAACATTTGTAGCATTGACGTACTTTTGATCAGAATAGTACCTTAGTATAAGCAGATTTGTCTATGGCGAACAGTCTAATCAAATTTGGCGAATTTGAGCAAGTTTTGTCGTCTTGCAATTCTTCCACACGGGATATCTCGGGAACGGAAGGTTTCACGATCTTGGGGTGGACGGCTTCAGAAAGTAGAGATTCTACCCATTTTCGTGATATAAGAACCTTGTTCATTGGTTCAGCCACGTCAGCAGTCCTGACGCACTTTTGCAGTAAAGATAAACTGCCACAGGGAAGGCGCACAATCTATACAGACCTATCACGTGACGAGACAACCAACGAACATTTGAGTCGTTGACCTTCACTGTCTGCCATCGGCAACAGGGTGAATTCATGTAATTTCAAGCCTTTGTTTCTCGCCAAATATCGTTTTCAATCTATTTCCCAGATACTTTTGTATGTGAGATATTCATAGCAGCTTTATAAACAACATAACTGTTATGTTTGGGAGCAGAAACAACCAAATATATTCCACATTCCGTCTCATTTTTCGCTGATGGCTCTAGTCGGACTGGTGCATTTTCTTCACAGGTAGTAATAATGTAAATGATTGCAACGGTCGATTGCCACCTGCTGTCTGCTACCGGGCCCTTGAATACACGTATTGTACACAGGTAATCACCTGAAATAGTGTTGTCCAGAAAATTTAATGACAACTGTAGATTTAACCCAATTTCTGTCACCTGCACACACAACACACTACGCGGGAAATTATGTGAACATGATATCCCTCCACGCACGGCGCTGCCACTCCCATTGTAACGTGTCGACTAGCCAAGCGCCACACACTCAGTCACCTTCACGAGCGTCCACTCCGTCCGTAACTCGGATTTTCTGCGTGAATTAGTGCAAAAGTTTTCAAGATGTGACATGATGGTTGCTATAAAAAACGACTTTTTTAATAGAAATTATACCCTTTCAGTAAATAAAAACAGCATTTCGTATAAGCCACTTTATACTAGTAGTTACTTCAACGAAACATATGCAAGTGGTAAGATATTGATAACTTTTTTTATTTTCCTTCTCTGTCGGTTTGTCACTTCACTCGTTTTCAAATTGACAAAATGCGCATGTTTGTCCGATTTATTATAGCACTCTGAGAGCACAGACCTCCGTCAAACAGCTCATTGACGTGATGGCTATCTGGCTAGACATTTATTACATCATCTTGATGGCTATTTGGCTATACATTTATTACATCATCTTGGAGCATCCACCACTCGGCAAGTTCTGCTTCTACTACCTGTACACTTCACTTCATATCTCCTGTCAGCTCCCATCAATATGCCAAGGGATAGAAGGCCAAGACTTAGCCTCCTTTTCAATATGTTGACAACTTATTGCTAGACCTTTGACACCGCTTTCTTTATTTTGGTTCTAAATATCACTTAAATGCACATTTACCGAAGAGTTTTGCACAAAATCACTTTCATACATGCCCGATGTAACTTCACAAATTAAACCTTCTCTACTTTTTGTTCCTGGTTGATTTTTCTTTTTTCAGATGTTCTTTATAATGATTTACAGCCGGATGAACGTTGATTTTTCAAGTAAAGGCACATAATTATTCTTCATTGAATTAAAATGAAATCATTTTTGCTGGTAAACCCTACAACTAGCGTATTATAGGTGATAATAATTATGCATGTTTCAATAAATTTTGATCAGATCTCTCCAGTGGTCTTTCCGACCTTGAAACACATGATGCATTTTGCTTTCTTTTTGATGTGCCTCTCACCTTTCCACCTGAAACACATCATTTGCATGGTAAATTTGGGGAGACTTTGCAAAGTAGTTCGAATTTGTTTCGCCTTTGTGTCCATATGCCAATTGGTCATACAAACCAAATTGCCTGTGTCTCTCAGGACCAATTTGAAACTTCTTGAACCGCATCTGTCTTCTCTGTTGCTTGCTTTCCCTAATTCAGGCGGCAATATACTTTTGAAGGGCCATGTTGACATTCTGAAGCGACGGACTTTACAGGAGGCCTAGCGGATCGAAACGCGAGGGAAAGGACAAAGTACAGTACAGACACAGGAGAAAACGTGCAACTATAGGACAAGGGTCGGCTCGCTCTATCCGTCTTTGACGAGGCAACGGATGCCAAAAACCGACATTCGGTTCCCATGCGTTTGCCTTATCCGGCAAAGTGTGACAGGAGCATACAAACCTCGTTGAAAGTCACGGACTGACCAACTCGTTCACTGGTGTTCCATTGACGGTAATGCTCTCCAGCTGTGGCATGGCCAATGTGAGAATTCAAAGGAGAGGCATTATTGCTTAATGACATTATATATATATATATATATATATATATATATATATATATATATATATATATTTAAAAATTGTTGCATTTTACAGAGTGACAGTACGAAGCAGTGCTCGATATCAGAATTGCTTCGTGATTTCATAATTGTTTTATTAAAAATCATTACATTTCAAAGAGTGATGGTACAAAGCCTCGCAAAATTACAAAATTGCTTTGTGACATAATTTTGCAAATAGTATACTCTTTGCAAAAAAAAAAAAAAAATATGGCGTCATAGAAGTGACGTTATGTTGCACGTAGTACTCCATGGAGTGTCAAACATGCCAACATTCTCACATAGCTCAAAAAAAAAATATATATATATGTATATATCATATAATCACGTGAAGGTTTTTCAACCAATTACTAGAGGATAAATGTTTGATGCAAATGCAATACGAACTATTTGGCCTTTAAAAAAAATATATCAGTCTTTATGTCTTTTTTTTTTCCTGGACACCGATATGTAAAGAATCTTGCGTCTAGACTCTCTGTCTTGGGTAGGCATATACATGAAAACGTTTCCTTTCTGAAAACAGAATTTGAATAATACACGTTGATACTTCCTCAAGACTTTTTTTTTAACAATCAGTAAACAAAATTGCAATGTCTAATAATTACTTTACAACGTGTGGCCAGTGAAGGAATTGTTTCGAGGACTGTCTGAGGCACGTTCTCGCATTTGAGATCGGCACGTTCAAGATTGGGTAACAGACTCAGAAATTCGATCAGGTTTGCTCCGGCTTGCTCTGAAATCCAACCCAAGGAAATGTCCATGATAAACTCGCGAATCTGAAAAAAAAAATGTACATTGAACACATCGTAATCTGAATTCGTTAAATATGCTGTCGAATTTATGATTTAGAGATTGGAATTTCATGGAAAGCTGTAAACAAACTGCAGTTGAAAATCTTTATTATAATCAATAGATCACGACTTTTATTTAGCCAAAGCTTAAAAGTAAAGATTGGGGCTATAGAAAACCACGTATATATACTGTCATCTACTGTCACTACTGGCAACCAGGGTCAGCCTGGTGGTAGTCTGCCCGGAAAGCAGTAGATGACAGGTTCGAATCCCACTGGTTCCTTTTTTCCAACATGTTTGTTAATTTAGAGATCAGCAGTTGCAATCTTTAACAAATAAATTTGTACCTGAACATTCATCCCTCTGAAGAGTATCTTTCTCTCTTTCTTTTAATATGCCTTGTCCGCTTTGGACTACTTAACATAACAATTTCGGAATTTCGGAGCTTGGGTATTTCTTCCATGTTTATCGTGTAACTACTGGCAACCAGGGACAGCCTGGTGGTAGTGTCGCCGCCCGGAAAGCAGTAGATGACAGGTCCGAGTCCCACTGGTTCCTTTTTCAGACATGTTTGTTAATTTACAGATCAGCAGTTGCGATCTTAAAAAAATAATTATTTTTAGAGGGAGACAAAGTGAAGAAACTCGTAGCTGAACCTTCACCCCTCTGAATAATATCTCTTATTTCATTTATGTCTACGCTCTTTCAATCATGTGGCTACAATACCATACGTGGGTAAGAGGAGACAAAACTGTACAGGCAATGCTTTTTTAGCATTTGGACCCTCCCCTTTCTCAGGCCATGGTAAACCAACATTGGGACGTGGAAATGTGTGGAATTATGATAATATCATCACGTTCTGACATCGATGTATTTTTTGTCTCTGTTTTTTTTTTTTTTTTTTTCTACTTGGAGATTTGATGAAGGACAGTGATCTGCGTTTAAGCAAAGAGTATGCTGTGTACATGGTGTACGTACTATTAGTTGCCAATACAGGAAGGTGTTGTCTTAAAAATTCTCCTCCTCGTCTACACTTCAAACGTCAAAGCTATCCACAATTAAGCCCCTTCATTCGTTCAGAATCTAATCTCCCTCCTATCCTCATCAACTTCATCATTTTGCATCTTGATGTTGACGCTCCCATGCTACAGCCCACCTGCAACTGCTTCCAGACCCCGCACCATGATACAAGTTACGGAGAACGCTCATTCGCTGGACATTATTGCACCAAAGTTATGGAATGATCTACCCATTAATATTCATATAGGAAGCCCCTTCACTAGAAACATTTAAGTTACTTCTGAAAACTCATCAATTTCCATAATACCCCTCCAGTGCCAACGTTTATACAGAGCGCAGACGAATTATATCACCCTCGCGAGTGCTTATTATTGCACGCTGATGTATGTCATATTCTTCTTTACATATACATGCTATTTTTCTCTTTGCTTTGCTTTCGTCTCTTTCCCCTTGCGCTTGGAATCATTGTACTGAGCAAGTCACAAATACAATGTTTTATTATTCATGTAATTATCATTATCAATATCAGCATTAGTATTTCATACAAAGGAGTGTCTACACCCAATCACCTGGGTTATTCTTTATTGGCTCGAATAAGCTATTACAATTATTTTCCATGTCGTCTGAGACTTTTTTTTCCAAGATTTCTTAATTAATGATAGCAATAACGGCAGTCGATCACCAAAGCCATAATGATACAAGTTCATGGCATTTTAGGATACTGACTATAATATGCATAGTTAAGGGTGACATACCTGACAGGGTGACGGCAAGGTCGTTGGGGAGAACGTGACGGGCAAGTAAGTACATTCTACACTGCACTTAGAAAGATGTGGCAGAGAACACATCCATCGAACTAAGTCTCCTTCCATCAACGATTGATAAGGAGAACCGATATCCTTGTCTTGCAAAGAAAACATGAGATCTTCAATCTGTCAAAACAAATAAACAAGCAAACAATCAATAATTAATAATCAAATAAACCATTATATCACTGAAAAAAAACAAGCAACACACATTGTACAACATGAGGAAATAATATTAATGACATAACATACGTATATATATATATATAAATATATATATTATATATATATATATATATATATATATATGATTTCATTAAAAAAAAAAAAAATGGGAGCCGCACCTATAACACGTACCCAACATTTAAGATTAGATATTTCATGACTGACAGAAAGTCTCATTTGCCATGATTTATCATAACTTCATTTATGTAGGCCCCTTGTTGCGACACGGATTGTCGCCCCTACACGGATTGTCGCCTCCTGCTCGGGGCGACAATCCGTGACGGGCGTTGGCGGCACGGATTGTCGCCCGCCCTCGAAGCACATTTTGCTGGGTAATATCGTTCTGGACATAATCATTGAAACACTAACACATAACTTACATGGCTACATCCATGCAAACATGCCATGTAAAAAGTCATGGTGAGGTTTCAAGGAAGTGTGTATGTGCGCGTGCACATGATAATTATATTTTTTAGTGTCCGTTTGTGCGTGTGTGTGTGTGTGTGTGTGTGTGTGTGTGTGTGTGATGGAAGAATGTGTTTATTTTGTCAGTTTTTTGCGTATGTGTTTTTTAGCTGCGCGTGGGGAGGGATACCTAGTATAAGCTGTTGCTGGCATAAACGTTGATATTGATAGTTTATCAGCAGCTTTGAATTTGATGAATTTGTTTGGCAGATTTGTATATGAATTCGGAGTGGAGCTTGCGTGCGGGCGGATGCTGCTTTTCTGCATACGGTTCATTATGTCTTATTTATCAACATTGGGAAATCGTTTCATCAGGAAGGAATGTGGTATCGGTTCGGGTGTGCGTCGGTATGTTGGAAGGGGGTTACATTTCGTTATTGCAAAAGTTTGTTGTTCTGAAGGCTCATTCGTCCGAAGGCTCATTCGTCCGAAGGCTCATTATTCCGAAGGTTCGTTATTCCGAATTTCATTTTTGGATCAACGAACCTCTAGGTATAGGGAATTGTGTGTTTCGGATAAATGAAGCCTCGGAAAAAACAAAACTTCGGAATAACGAACCTTCGTGTGTGTGTGTGTGTGTGTGTGTGT
Source organism: Diadema setosum (assembly GCF_964275005.1). Classification (NCBI taxonomy): domain Eukaryota; kingdom Metazoa; phylum Echinodermata; class Echinoidea; order Diadematoida; family Diadematidae; genus Diadema; species Diadema setosum. The sequence goes on from NC_092701.1 coordinate 5,847,142, forward strand.
GTGCGTGTGTGTGTGTGTGTATGTATGTATTTGGGTTGGTGAATGTGGGTGTGGGATGATTTAGGTTTTGTTTAATCAGGGGTTGGTGGGTTGGGGATTGGATTTTGAAGAAGGATAGTTATAAATGGTATGACAGATGTTGGTAGGATTTAATATTTAGGATAGATGTAGGCCCTAGATTTGTTTTGGTTGGGGAGGGGAGGGGGTGGTCGGGTTTTTTATGACTGATTTCATTCTAGATTTGTGTAATGTATTTGTGTTTTCTTATGTAAATGCCCTTGTAAGTAAGAAGGTGTCACATGATCCAAACCAATATATTCAAGGAATATAGGTTTGGTATATAGGGCCCTACATGTCAAAACTTTCTCGTGAAGGCACACTAGGTTAGTCTATAATCGAGTTATCTATGTTGAAGTGAGATTATTTGTGGTATAAATTGACAAATGGATTTGTTTGTGTTTCGAATTGCCATTTGTAACTTTTCTTGTTCATGTTACACCCAGAATGGGTCGATTTATGAACTATTTGAATGAAATCAATAAATATCAAGGGAAAAGTGTTGAGTTGGTTTATTTGCATTATGAGGATTTGTTTGAGTGTTTGTTGGTGTTTGTTTGTATTACGTATGTATTAGCGGTGTGCAATGGCAGTTCGTTTGTGCTAAAATCAACTAACGATTGACAATTTTTTTACGGCGTGTGGAAATTATTCGCTCATGCTTAAAGCATGCCAAACCTATTCTGGAATAAAGAATAGTGGTATGGACGTTCTAGTTTATAAGACTGATGGAAGAAAATGACTGCAGTGAAAAATGAACAAAGACAAATAACATTTGGGGAGGGTACCTCCCTCGTATGTATTTTCTCTTGGTCTCTCTCTCGCCTAGCCCGCCTCACCGCTGATATTGGTTGACACACCCACACTATTTTTAGATCAACGCTGGTGTGAATTCTTTAAACACGTGCTCATACACTCTGAAGGCGTTTGTATTGCCACAGTAGCGCCACGATATTCCACATACACACGTAAGCATACAGGCACACGTATACACACAGACAAACAAACCACTACCACTATACAACCACCACACATGCACAGTTTCTACATATACTCCAAACACACACACATACACACACAAAAAAAAAAATCATACACATCACATATCATGCAGCTCACAATGCACACACACACGCACACACACACACACACGCTCACACACACACACACACACACACACACACACACACATACGCATAACTTACCAGTCATACCCATCCCACCAAAGCTTAACACCGGAGGAACCACCCCGAGCCCGGGGCGACAATCCGTGACGGTGCGACAATCCGTGTCGCAACAAATTTTTTGCCAACACGGGTTGTCGCCTCCGAGGTCAAAAACTGGGAACTGCACAAGCGTCACGGATTGTCGCCAGGCGACAATCCGTGACGGGGGCGACAATCCGTGCCGCCAGCGCCCGTCACGGATTGTCGCCCCGAGCAGGAGGCGACAATCCGTGTAGGGGCGACAATCCGTGTCGCAACACCCCTCCTTATATTTGACAGATTTTCTATTTATACGCCATGATCATCATTTTAGAGATCCAAAGGAAGGAAGTATGAAACAATCTACGTACAGTTGCCTGATTGTTTTGATGTGGATAGCTTAAATCTTAAATTTATCATGGTGGAGCAAATTATGCGAAATCTCTAACATCATCGATGTCATGTATTTCGAACGGCTACACCTGAATTTCGTTCAAAGTTCATTTTTTTCCTCTAATAGAACAGAGAAAGTCACTCACAATGTATATGCAGAACATATTTGTAATAATTGAATATGTAAATTAACAGTATACTTGTAAAAGTGAGTAACAAAATTATGAAAACATAATTGCGTTTTCCTTGATATTATACAAATGCATAGTGCAAATGGATAAGAATAGGAATGGAAATAGAGGGTCCCTCTACAAAGCAAAAAAAAAAAAAAATGCGATATGGGACCCTCTGAAAACACATAAGAGAACGATGATAATGAAACTACAAACAGATATGAAATAAAATCAAAGAAAGCAATGTTAACTGACATGAGATCAAATTCGGAAGTGAAAAAAAAAAGAAAAAAAAAAGAAATAAAGTTGACAGCAAAAAGAAGAAATAGAGGAAAAGAGCGAACTATAAAACCGTGTTTCTGTATCAAATCCCAGGGACGAATCACATATGTATAAGACGGCGAAAACGAGACCAAAACATTTATTTTTTCTTGCCTTTTTTCCTAATCATACGTCATATTCAACCTGATATGCCTGAGCGTATTATCCCTTGTATATCATTATGTGACCCTACACCAAATAGCCAATAAAAAGTCGCCAGAAATGGATTTTTGCTTTAAGAGCAGTTCCTGAAAGAGCATACTCTACGCTTTGAAATGATGAATAACTCAATTCAAATGGACTCTCCAAACCTCAGAAGACCCCGTATACAGTGCGGGGCCGAGCCTTGCAATTTTGTCCGTTTACACTGCTGGGCTCGGCCGCGCTTTTGATTCAAACCTTTCAATATTTTGTCGTAGTGGCGCTCTGCTTGTAAACAAACGCAGTTTGGTATTGTCTGGTTTTTCAGACCTTTTGCCAACTGAATTCCGTGGCGACGAAGTCGCCGTTCGGGCAAAGGCCTTTGCCGAAGGAAAAAATCTTTTGCAGGACAAAACAACCTTTAACTATACTAGTTTTCGACGTTGAGGGGGTTAATATCCTGAATAGCGAAATAGTACCGACAGAGGGTTTGGAAGCCAGACTAAAATTGGCCGCGCATTTGGCCCAGTTTGCGTTTACACTGAGAAAAGGCCGGGCTCGGCCGCGGTTCGGCCGCGGCCGAGACCACCTCCAGAGCGAGGCCAAATGCGAGGCCAATTTTGGCCCCGCATTTGGCCTTTTGCGCGTTTACACTGAAGCGGGGCTGGGCCGAGCCGCGGCCGAGCCGCGGCCGAGCCTCGCACTGTAAGCGGGGTCTAATGACCGCGTTTACAGTGCTGGGCTGGGCCGAGCCGAGCCGCGGCCGAGCCCAGCCTCAATTGCGAGGCCGGGCCCCACAATTATGTCCGTTTACACTGCCGGGCTCGGCCGCGCTTTTGATTTAAACCTTTCAATATGTTGTCGTAGTGGCGCTCTGGTTGTAAACAAATGCAATTTGGTATTGTCTGGTTTTCAGACCCTTTGCCAAATGAATTCCGTGGCGACGAAGTCGCCGTTCGGGCAAAGGATTTGCAGAAGGGAAAAAATCCTTTGCAGGACAAAACCACCTTAAACTATACTACTTTTCGACATTGAGGGGGTTAATATCCTGAACAGCGAAATGGTGCAGGCAGAAGGTTTGGAAGCCAGACTAAAATTGGCCGCGCATTTGGCCAAGTTTACGTTTACACTGAGAAAAGGCGGGCTCGGCCGGGCTCGGCCGGGCTCGGCCGCGGCCGAGACCACCTCCAGAGCGAGGCCAAATGCGAGGCCAATTTTGGCCTCGCATTTGGCCTTTTGCGCGTTTACACTGAAGCGGGGCTTGGCCGAGCCGCGGCCGAGCCTCGCGCTGTAAACGGGGTCCTAATCTTGAAAAGAAAGCACATACTCTAGAACTGAGAAAAGAGGTCCTGAAGCACAGGGTCTTATTCAAGCCCTGCATCTTGACCAAGCCTGGCAAGCTGTGTGATGAATGAGGCAGAAACATGATGTTAACCACCGTAGGAACAACAATAAAGGAATTATGAGACTATTGAGAAGCTGACATTTACCATGCTCTATTAAAACATTCTATCCTTGATTCATACAAATTTAACAGCAGTAGCATTATTCTTTCAAAAGTTATTAATGGAGTAGAAAATGAAGAGTGTACAAAGGATTTTCAAGAAAATAGGGGAGTCTAAGACTTACATAATCACACAACTCCCCCCCCCCCAAAAAAAAAGGGTGTGTAGAAAAAGCTGTTGAAAACCCACCTTAACATTCAATTTATGATCGCAAACTTAATATCAATGTAGAAGAAGAAAAGTACTTTTGGAAAATACGAAAAACTAAAATTTGACCTGGTTGACCTGTTTCACCTTTTTTTTTTAGTTCTCACATGAAATCAAGAGGTGCAACTCTTTGTTGGTTTTGTGATGCAGGGTGACGTAATCATATCCACGTGTCGGTGTAATAATAAGACAAAATACTAAAAGATAAAAAAAGTAATCAGATAAGAATAATCAAAAAATAGGAATCCCACAAACGCAAGGGTATAGTATCCACATATCATCCAACACAATAGCAACTCGGGAAAGAGGAAGCTAGTATCTCATCAACGGAGGCGTCTCCGCGACGTCTCCAACTTATCAGTCACAGCAGTCGCGGAGACGTCTCCAACATAAAATTGTCTGGCGGTCTCACCAAGGAGACGTCTCTGAGACGAGTTATTGAAGGTGCCAAAAAAAATAAACGTCAAATATGACGGAGCCGTTGCAGGATCACCTGACTTGATCTACCAGTCTGCACGCAGATAGGTCACGTGATTCTTAAGTAGGTCAAACAGCGTCAAATAGAGTCACGGAGACGTCGCGGAGACGTCTCCGCGACCTCTCACCAGTTTTTCTGGTCTCCAGCAGGTCTCCGCGACGTCTCTGAGACATCGCGGAGACGTCGCAGATATAAGTCTCCGCGACGTCTCCGCGACTGATGGAGACGTCTCGGAGACGTCGCGGAGACTTCGTGAAAAATCGAACATGCTCAAATTTCTTGCGACTAACTGGCGACTAATCGGAGACTGTAATTTTCAGGAGACGTCTCTGCGACTAGCAAAATCTAGAGTCGCGAACTAGTCGTGAACTAGTTTCAAGCCCGGTGAGATACCCCCTTTGGGAAGGAATGGCCAACGCTTTTAATAATCAAGTTCCATCACTAGCACTCCCCCCCCCCCCCCCCCCACCCTCGGTACGTAGCAGTACATTGCCTGCGTGTCCAAAGACAGCAACCTAATCTCAAAAGTTTGCCTATACGATCACAAGTCCACAAAACGATCAGACCTATTTGCAATCAAAACGTGGGAACAACAGATGTCAGATATGCGACTATGTAGTCACAGATACAGAAATCAAACTTGGATCCGGCCACATCCACCGTCCAATGTCAGGGGACTGCAACAGCAAGAACGTAGTGTACAGCCTAACATGCAAACAATGTCCCCTGGTTGTCTACGTAGGGAAAACGCAAAACTTCAGCCGACGATTCAATTTCACCCACAAAAACACTATTTTCAGAAATCAAACACAACATCCAACACAACATTTCAGCACGACGAACCACATGATAACAGACTTGCAATGTTGCATTATATACAAGGACATAAACCTTCGACGACAGCCACATGAAAGAACTAAAAACAATCATAAACACAAGGAGCTTCTAGGGACAGGGCATGAACATTATAAATGACATGGCTCACGAATTACACTTTTTTTATAGATGCGCCGCTTCTAAACTGTGTGCATGGTTCCCCGTATACCCCGCTGCAGAACGGTTCCTACTCCCTATGTAATAGAGTTCGAATGCTGAATATCAAAATGCGCTCTCTTTTCATTTGGTTGTAGTGTCTTTTTAGGCATAGTGACGTTTCACTTTAATAAAAAAACATAACCGAATGTTCATATTATTCAGAATCATGCTAATATCAAATAATGTAATGATTATCTAAACACCAGAATGGAAGTTATGTATATATCGAAGGTCCAAGGGAATAATATACTGCTTGTACTAATTTTACATCATCATCGCAGCGTCTTCCGAATAAATACTTCTACATCAATCATGCCAAGTTTTCGTGAATGCTTTTATACTCGTTGTCCTTGTATTATGACGTAATGCTGCTACCAAGATGCGCACTGGGTGCTAGGATGCCCCGCTATGTGTTTGAGAGTCTTGGGAATGCGGTTGCAATATAGTTATGACTGAAAGGCAAAATATAATTCTGGTACACCTGCAAAATAGTCAAATTTCTCTCCAAAATGTACAGGGATGCCTGAGAAATGTGTGGAACAATGTTAATTATTATTGTAATAACAAGATAATTTTTGATGGGAACGACGGAAATGCGAAATATTTATTACCTATACGAGGTAGTTTTGCAAGGCAATTGCAGTTGATATTTTGCAGGGTTAAAGGTCAGCAGTTGTTATTTTGCAGGGTTAAAGGTCAGCAGGCAATATTCGTTCGCCTCTGCCGGTTTTCGCCACGTCGCTGCGTGTCGGTTACACACACCGTACCGTACACAAAGCAATGTGTGCAAACAATGCAACCTTCCGGTTTTCGCCATTCACTTTACATAGGGAGGTGGGAAGAGAAAGAGTGGGATCTCTCTCCCCACCTCCCTGCTTTAAATGTAAACATTCCGATCGCGTCCACGAAAAGAAAACATTCCAGGACGTCGCTGGGTGTCGGTTACACGCACCGCAGAAGAACGCTGATAAATCAACTCATACAAGGTCGACCACTTACAGCAGCACTACGCGTCCATTTGTGCTCAATAATTGCAGAGTGACCATTAGTTTTACAACTCTCCAAATTTAAACAGAAGTAAAAATAAAGTGTAAAAGCGTTCAGATGTTTGAAGTTCGCCTGTTACAAATACATATGTAGTTGAATGATATACATTGATGAACAGTTTGTCAATTATTCGACATGTTGATGATCTACAAGTAGTCAAATGTGGCTTGATCTATAATATAGATAATTGATCTATGATATTATCATAGTGTATAGCCGTATTCACATATTTTCTTAATTTACCTAGGGGATAGGTAATAATTATGATACTGACTGGCCTTGAGGGAGATACCAGATAAATATTGCCCGCACTGAAAGAATATTGCCCTCGTCTTCGACTCGGGCAATATTCTTTCAGTTTGGGCAATATTTTCTGGTATCTCCCTCGAGGCCAGTCAATATTATATAAATGTTCCCATCCGAGAACTTATCCGATCGGGGTCAGGCTAAATTTGACTGGGGGACAACTCGGCCTCACTTTGATGACGGGGCCGAGCTGTTTCTCTGGATTGTAGCAAATATGCTAATATACACACTGCGTGTACCTCTGCGAGCGGAACCCCGCGACTCACTTGATACAAGTTTTAAGCATGCCCAAGGCCATGTCATACCGTATCTGAGAGAGTTTTTTCGGGTTGACTTGCGGGGAAACATATTTGCTACCCGGAGCTCTCCGCAGTTGGTTCTCACATGACAGTACCTATAGCGCATATCTCACCAGTAGTTACCCGCAGCCAAGTTTTGAGAATGACCAGTTTTTCCTTCTTTTTTTTTCGGGTAAGTCGGGGATTGCCCGCAGAGGTCCACGCAGAACGCCAGTAGGTGGTCCTAAGCGGCAGCACCTCGCAGGCAACCCCCACGCAGGTACTTCGCAGTCCCCGTATGAGGCCAAGATAATGACATTCTGCGGGACTTCTGCCATTTTCTTCAGAGGAATTCCTTCACTGAGTTGTCAGCCCCAATGCGCCTGGCACGCACGTCACACAGAATACCCGCAAGAAGAACCTAAGTAGAATGCGTCCAGCAAGTGAGACACATGTAAAACTGGCCCAATTTTTTTTCCGTCCTCAGAAATTGTCCGGCATGCTGGAATATCCCCACAAGCATACAACTTCGCGTAGCTTGCCCGGAAACGTATGACACGGCCTAAACATCGCTGCAGGTAAAAAGGATTTGCGTGCGCACCTCCGAGAGACTACGGTTCAGATACGTACTAGGTACTGTCATGTGCGGGTCATCTGCGGGGACCTCCGGGTTGTAAAAATTTTTCTTCGCAAGTCACATGCAAGACTTGCCCGTAAAGGTGTTACACGGCCTTAACGCTAGTTCGATCTATACCCGCTCAAGGCTAGCGGTCGGCAGGCACTTCCGTTTCACCAGCGGTCTTGGCAAATCGGGAGATTCTATCATCTTATGGAATGTGGACTTTTGATTGTACAGTGTTGTACTATTTATCTTTTTCTTCGTCAGCGCAGTTGTGTCTATGAAAAATATGGGAGTCATACCTGACAGACCTGCGCCAGGTCGATGGCTGTTGAGAAAAAGCCAGCGGGCAAGTAAGGGCATTCCACACAGAAGCTCGAAAGACTTGGCATAGTACAAATCCATTTTGCCAAGTCTTTCCCTAGCGATGACTGACGTTGAAAATCGTCTTCCGTGATGTCAAAAGTCAACTTCAGGTTTTTAATCTGCAAAACACAAACGAACAAAAGACCATATTGTCTAAAAACAACAAAAGTGTGTTATCTTCTATCAAAATGGAAAAAAAAAATGGTTGAACATTAATAGGTAAGTCTTTCGCTTCTACATAAAGATACATTTCCTATTGAAGGGCCTAATCAGTAAATGCTATACACGATTATAAACAACAATTTTCTCACAATTAAATGATTTAAAAGAGAGAAAAAAAAGAGAATGTCTCATTTCAAGTTACAGGCACGTAGGTATTCCCTTCTGCAGATGTTTATTTTGGCGCTTGTTTCTGGCGATTTTGGGCAAGCACAGGTATAAGAGAGACAAAAACAAAACAAACAAAAATCTGCCAAAACTTGGCAAATATGACGAGAACACCTCGTCTGAACCCAAATTCACCTTTTCGAATGTTTGCACAAGAAACAGGAACACGGTTGATATATAACATAAGCAAAATGATACGCTTCATCAAGTGCCATGAAGAATGAGTCTGAAGGCTTTAATACCCCGGGGTATTTGTCAAACAAGGGTTGCGCCATTGTGTGGCGCCATGTCGTGTTAGATTTAGAGTAACATAAGCAATTCATATTTTTTTTTCAAATTTTACCAGTCGGCGATAATGACTCCAATGCCAATTCAGCCATGCTTTGACCCTTTTTTTTTTAAAGTCCTTATGATAATGATAATAATAATAAAACTTTTGAATAATTATTTTCGAAACATGTCGAAAAATAGCTACGAGACTAACACTACGCAAAGACCACGAGACAGACACTAAATAACAAAGGCCCAAGGGATCGACAGGATGAACAGCGCTAGCGCCATAATGTCAACTACAAGTATGCATCTGTACAGGGTATTGTTATGACATAAAAGAGAAAAATAACGTACTGCCCGGAGCACTTTCGTCACATTATTCAGAGCGAGATTAAAAATGATTTGCATTTGTATAGGTAAGGTAAGGTACTTTGCGTAGGTCGCTCATTGTCATAAATGGCTGCGATATGCAAAGGGTTTAATACAATTCAAATTGTTTTCGAAATATTCTTCTAACATATGCAGCTATTCAGCTGTCCCTTGACACAGTTTTAAATCACAATTGATTAAGTTTAGACAAAATAACGCTTGCAAAACGGGCAAAATGATACATTGATTCAGTATGTACATGAGATAGTGCCATCGTTTCCTCTTTTTTTTTTGACTACCATTATATTTCGTGAGATTTTTCTTTTTTGCCATTCATAACCGGATTCGTGAGGCCAATGTAGATAGCAGATATCACAGTAGTATCTCATAAAATCTCGAAACCCGCGTAGTAGCTTAACCACTCATCTCTCATGCATTTAATCTACATCTGCATAGAGATTTGCATATTTTTTTTATTTTCTTCCAACTTGTCGACTTTGTATATGTGATCTTCACTAGTGTAACTATGACAACGCCATTATTATGGTTCGCTGTGACTCCCAAAATAAGTACAACATTGGAAATATGCTATTCTCTATGTAGGTGACGACTCATAATTTACATATGTTTCCAATAATTTGCATGCTTATGAATGTTGTGGGATGATTATGTATTAAATTCTTGTCTGCAGCCCTACCTTTTCATAATTACATTGAGGTAACCTTATTATTTTTTTTTTTTTTGGGGGGGGGGGTTCTGCAGAGAATGTCAGAGGAGTTAAAGCCTTATAGAATAATAATAATAATAAATAATAATTATCAGGCATTTTGTTTTAATGGAAAATGAATTGCCTTGTCTGGATTATGAACTTTACTTGCAAACTTTCTCTTTGTCAACTCGGCATACTGAAGTTATCTCCCCCCCCCCCAAAAAAAAAAAAGTGCTGTATACAACCTCGTACTCCAAAATTCCTGTAGCAGACACATTTTTCCCGAAGATCCATTCAGACTATGGGGGGGGGGGGGGGGGGGGGGGGGTAACAAGAACAACTAAAAACGTCGAGGAGTTACTACGCATGCGAGGGTGCTTTTGCATACTTTTTTTTTTTGGGGGGGGGGGGGGAGGTTGAATAATGGAAAGACCTAGGGCGCGCTTTCACTTTATATATATATATATATATATATATATATATATATATATATATATATATACATACTGCACAAACACTCACACAGCACACACGAATAAAGGTATTGTGGATTCGAGGGGGGGGGGGGGGGTGAGGGAGGGCAAATGACGCCTTATACACGCTAGCCACTCTCCTTTCCCATCACTCATATCTTCCTTACGCCGCTATACGCTATATATATGCATTCTTAATTGGCTTATAGATGGCGCTGTTCATCCTGTCGCAATCTCGTGAGCCTTCTTTGCCTAGTGTCGGTCTCGTGGATCTTCTTTGCCTAGTGTCGGTCTCAAAGCTTTATATATAGTGTCCGTCTCGTTAATGTATTTTCCGTAATAGTGACGGTCTCGTGGACTTTGTTGTGTAGTGTCAGTCTGAAGAGCCAGTTTTTTGTCTAGTGTCGGTCTTGTAAGCCTAATTTTTGCGTAGTGTCGAACTCATGGGCTGTATAAATCTTGGGCGTCATTTACTTCGTGGGCTTTGTTCACCCAATGTCGAACTCGTGCGATGTGTAACTGGCGGGCTATATGAAATGTGCACCGTGTGATTCATTGGCCCTATGACTTGTGGGTTGTAGGCATATTACTCGTGGGCTGTATGACACTTGAGTATTAACTCAGTCTCGTGACGTACATACTTTGTTACCCATACCACTAAATTCTTAGAAATAAACTGCTGGATCGGCAGAAATGCCTACCGGTTGGAATATTTGATTTTATTTTCAAGCGATCATATTTTTACCTTTTTAGTGCAACATAAATTTCCACATCATGAGTTGAACAAGGCCCTTGAGCTTGGCGTCAAGTATAAGATTGATGCTAGACTGTCCACAGCTCGACACTCATAGGCAAATAATGCCCATAAGCTCAACACTACGCAAAATAGGACCCACAAGACCAACATTACATTGTTGAATGCATGCAATATCCATCTCCTGGACCTTATTTGCCCGGTGTCGAACCCAAGGGCCTTATTTGTCTAGTGTCAAGTTGGTGTTTTTTTTTTTTTTTTACTGTTTTTCTTTTTCTGTTTTGCTTATTGTCGGGCTCTTTGGCTGTACGACTCATAGGCTGTAAGACTCATCAGCTGTTATGAACTTTTTTTCCGAGCTCGTGGGCTGTATCACTCGTGGGTGTCGAGCTTGTGGGGTAAAAAAAAAAACAAAACAAAACAGAGTGAGCAGTCAGGAGACTAACCATTCAACACTCACACACGCGCGCACACACACACACACACAAACACACACACATACACACACACACACACACACATACACAAGACATTATAGTCATCATATGATACTTAACACACCAGCAGATAAATTGCCAAATTTCAAGGACGAAAAGCAAAATATCTACATACAATACCTGACAGGATGATGCTAAGATGGCGGCTGTTGAGAAAAATTTATCGGACAAGTAGGGGCACAGCACACTGAAGCTTGAAAGACGTGGGAGGGTACACACCCATCTGGCCAAGTCTTCTCTCCAAAATTGTTGGGGAGAATCGTCATTCCAGTCTTCAAAATACAACTGCAGGTCTTGAATCTGTTGAATAAACACAAAAACATATGTGTTTAAATTTGCCATCGCATAAGCAAAACGAAAAAGAAAATTATCAACGGAAGTGTATTACCGTCTCGTTTTGAAGTGGTCAAGAGCATATACTATATTGTACACTCGCATATCAAAGGGGGGGGGGGGTGGGAAAAATTGTGGCTGACAACGTGTATACAAGTCAGCGATCTAAATATGACGTTTGAACCTATACGTAAAGGTTGGAAAAGTGAGATCAGCATCACCAAAAATACAGAAGAAACATTAAAGACGGGCAATAACGGAACACTGGTTCAGAGCAAAGAAATGTACTGACTTTAGGGCTCATCTTTTTTGAGAAACACCGAATCTTAAAATAAACAGGAAGCCTGAGAAACGAAGGTGGGTACAGTTGCAATGATGTTTGCCGGGATGTTTGTTATTCCGAAGATAGTTAAGTCTTAAAGTGAAATTCGTTCGTTATTCCGAAGGTTCGGTGATCCTAACAGGAAATAGCGTTCCTTAAAATCGCACTAATTGTTGCATTGTTCTGAATGTTCGCATTCCCCAGTCTCGTTCATCCGACAATAAAAAAAAAAGGTTTGTTAATCATAATCACTGTTTCTGTCGAGTAGTTTATATGTGGGTGGGAAGCGGCTATCTATCATGACGACGGGAAAGCGCGAGATCCTTTCAAAAATAACGATCAATACACACATGTGTATTATTATCATTATTTTTTTTTTGGGGGGGGGGGGGTTCTACCACACACACTCACACACACATGTGTGACTCACCCAGCTAACACAAGGACGTTTTCTGAACGTTCTTGAAACGTACCACGTTCGTTATTTGGACGTTTTGTCAGAACGTTTTCAGAACGTCTTTTTGTGGAAGGTTTTCGACGTATTTAAAACGTTTCAAATGGACGTTATAAAAACGTTTTTTAAACGTTTAGAAAAACCAATTAAAAAAATTCTCGGAATTTTTAAGGACCTGCAGAAAACCTTTTCAACGTTACAGACGTCGGTAAAACCTTTTCGGAATATTCAAAACGTTCTGTGGACGTTCTGCGGACGTCCAGAAAACCTTTGCAAACCGTCTAGAACGTTCAAAAAATGTTTTAAGAACGTCTAAAAAGTCTTATGACCCTTTCCGGAATGTTTAGAGAACCTTTCATATCCGTCTAGAACGTCAAGAAAACCCTTTAAGAATGCCTAATATCTATTTTTATAGGGTATTTAAAGAAAATTACAGTTATGAGATTATATAAACAAAATCTGAGATTAACGTATCCTAATCCTAATCCTATAAATCCTATCCTAATCTGTTCCTAATGTCCTACAAGCTATACTACACCCGATTAACAATTGATGAATCTCTATCACATTCTTTTATATACCACCAAGTTGTTGTAATGCATGAAGACAAGGTTACTAAAATTAGATCACACACACCTTAATTTGAATGTTCATAATAAGACGGATTATTTAACCTTCGTACAAACGAACCTTCCAAATAAGGAACATCATCTAAATTAATTTTCGGAATTAACAAACCCTATATCATTAGGATGAACAAATATTCGGAATATCTACAAAACTACGGTATGACAAAGTGTAATCCTATATTGTTAAGCCCAGGCTTGACTCAGCAATCTGGCTTTAGATTATACATCCTAACCATTCTTTTTTTTTCTCTTTTCTTTTAATGCAATGTGTTCGATAAATTCAACAAACAGCATTATCGTGTACATCGTATATCCCGAAATTTCAATCCTAGACCCACCAACTGTCTTCGTTCCCTTGTCTTTTGCCTTTGAAAAACTGGTCTTGGATTGCAGAGGTACTGTCAGAGGAGCGGGTTGCTGTATTATGACGACTGCTCTTGATCGCTTAATGGGAACCTGAAGCTAAAATTATATGCGGATTGAGTGGAAGCAGCAGGATTAGTTGATCTCACCAGTGAAAGCTTTAGGAATACAGTCAACTTTGGATACCTCGACGTCGGATAAGCCGAATATCACTTACCTCGGGGGCAAAATGAAAGTCCCGATTGTTCCTGTGGAGTTTCCGTGTATTAAAATTCGCGTAGCTTGAAGAAATAACTCGAAGTTCGGTTACCTCGAAGTGAAATCTACTGTCCCGATCTTAATTAACTTATTGTTTTTCCCAGCATGTAGCTCGAATCGAATTGCAACATCACTCAGCATCTCCGATTAAGCGCGCGTGGACAGCGAAGAAGACATGTCACAAATCTTTTCACACTCGACTGTAAATATTCCCGACCAGAACAATCGCGCGCCCAAAGAAATACCTGGTACACAGCTGGCAAGAAAAATCCCCAACACCTACCTACATACGTACACGGTAAGCACATAGCACCCTTGCCAATGGAGTGCTTACGATAGCACTACGCTCTGCCCATCATCTTCTTTTCTTTAACCACTGTGTTTTAATTCTTGATCATGATAGTCATACCGCGCGCGTAGATTTCTAAACCGTCGTGGCGCACCTGCGTAGGTGTTTGGTGTTGACAGTTACATCTTTGGCATTAATCACGGTCCACTGTCCAAACATCAATCTCCTGCGTAGTGCCTTTTTTTAACTTTTTTTTTGCCTTTCACGAAGTATGTTTCATTTATTCTTCCCCGAGAACGCAAGCACTGGTTCTTTTTTTTTTTCAGCAATGCGATTATGAAAATATTGTGGATTATGATGTGGAAGTATAGGCCGAGCATAATAAAGAATAGAATAGACAGGGCTCCATACTAACTTTTATCGGGCCACCAGTATCACTGGTTTTTATTTTTTGGTGGTCGAATTTACTCAAAATTAAAATTAGAAAATCCAATCATCTTATTTTGTGTTTTAAGATTTAGCAAATAGGCGTATAGACTATTATAAAAGTTGATGCCTAAAAATTTAGGTCAAAACTTACGTTTGAAAAGAAAAAGTGGAAGCATTTGCCGACATCTGTTAGCATCCGGCATTTGTTTTAGCATTGTAAAGAGCCGAAAGTTACCGTTATTCATTTCTTATTGTAAAAGCAATCATCCAACATTTAGTAGTCTGTTAGCACCTTACGGAGCCGAATATGACCGTTAATCATTTTTAAATGTAAAAGCAAACAACCGACATTCATTTTAGCATCTTACGGAGCTGAATGCTATCCTTATCCATTTCCAAACGTGAAAGCAAACATCCGCTATTTGTTTCAGCATCTAACTGAGCGGATTAATACCGTTAATCATTTCCAAATGTAAAAGCAACAATCTGTCATTTATTTTTGCATCGTACGAAGCAGAATATTACCGTTATTCATTTCAAACATACTACATTTATTTCATCATCGTACGGAGCCGAATTTTACTGCTGTCCACTTCCGAAAGTGAAATGAATCATCTGACAATATTATTTTATCATCGTACGGAGCCGAATGTTACTGTTTTTCATTTTTGAACGTCGAAGCTGACATCAGACGTTTATTTTACCATCAAACGTAGCTGAATATCACTGTTATTCATTTCGAAATGTAATAGCAAATATCCAATACTTTTGTTCTAGCATCATATGGGGCAGAATATTACTGCTATTCACTTTCAAACATGCCAAACGTAAAAGCAATCATTCGAGATGTATTTTAGCATCTTCCGGAGCTGAATGTTATTGCCATTTACTTTCCATCGTAAAAGCAAACATCCAGCATTTATTTTATCATCGTTAGGAGTTGAATGTTATTGTTACTCATTTCCGAACGTCAAAGCAAACATCAAACATTAATTTTACCATTGAACGCAGCTGAATGTTACTGTTATTCATTTAGAAATTTAAAAACAAACATCAGACAGTTACTTTAGCATCGTATGGAGCTGAATGTTACTGGAACTTCCGAACGTAAAAGCGATCATCTGACATTTATTTCAGCATCTTCCGGAGCCGAATGTTCTTGCTATTTCCTTTCGAAAGTATAATGAAACATCCGACACTTACCTAACCATCGTACGGAGTTGAATATTGTTTTTCATTTCCGAACGTCAAAGCAAATATTCGACATTTATTTCAGCGTCTTCCGGAGCCGAATGTTGTCCTTAATCATTTCCGAACGCAAAATCAAATATCTGACATTAGTTTTAGCACCATACGGAGCTGAGTCTTTCATTTCCAAAAGTATGAGCAAACATCCGACATTTATTTTAGTATCTTACGGAGCCGATTGTTACCGCTGTTCATTTTCAAAAGTAAAGGCAAACATCCGACTTTTTTGGTGGCGCGATAGGGTCGCCAAAATCTTCATTTCTGAAATTCTGATTTCAATTCCGATTTTCATTCAATTCATTCATATAAAATATCGATTCAATTCCAATTGACAAGCATGCAAAAATCGGTAGGCACTATAACAGATACCATGTTCAACATCGATAACCGTCGGATAAGTCGAAGAAAATTCGACGTACGTACGCGTACCTCGAATTACGCGTACCTCGAATTTCACGTACCTCGAACCATTTTCTTCAGTCCCGACGTATTCGAGGTATCCGAAGTTGACTGTATTAGGCATTCTATTCAACAGTTATGGATTTTTAAAGTTTTGACCCCGCAATCGCTAGACAAAGAGACCACAAAAGTTCATGACATCATTAAGGTCAAAAATATAATAGCAAACATAAAGAAAATTCAACATGTCACCTTTTTAGCATTATGAAAGAGCAGCTGGGTTACCTCTTTCAGAAAGAAGAGGAAATGATACCACCCTTACCCTATGTCAGTAGCTTGACGATGGGGAGTGTATCATTTTTTCATGAAAAAAAAAAAACTTTTTCATGAACGGTATAGTAGGCTTCTTATATCCAGCATTTACTGCATTGAAATAAACAAAGAGTGATATTTCTTTAATCGACAGCCCATTTTCCTCAAACCTCAGCTGATATGATCTGCTAATGCTGCTATTTTCACTCGATCCAAATTCATATTTGGGTTTTGGCTTCCTTTAACGGGCATATCATGCGTAGACTTTGCGATTCATGTGCGAAATCTATGCTGGAGTATGCACATTTTATGCGCAAAGAATACGCAAGTTAGTCGTGAACTAGTTGCGAATAAGTCGTGATTAAGTCGTGACTTGCGTGCCACTAGGTTGATGGACACGTAGTAGTAGGCCTACGTACTGATACGGCTAGTTTGGGCATTGGTTGTGCATAGTTCACGAAGGGCTCGCGAAACTTGCCCCCAAATTTCGTCTTGCCAAAAGTTTGAACAGTTCGAAAAATGTTCACACATTGACGGCATTGCCCAGCATCCACCCCATGTTGCCACGAATGTTTCTCGCATTGGAACGAAATGATGTTGAAACCATGCGCAAAACCCAAATTCGTGCAGGTGTCAGAGTAGCTATACATCACATTTACGCCAAGTTCACGAATCAGTTAAAGGGATCGTACAGTTTTGGTGGAGACCTAATTTCAGGTTTCTAACATTTTTTGGTGAGATAATGAGAAACCTCTTAAGAAATAGGAAAGAGCATGTAATTCTATGAGGAATTTAACGTTTATTTGATGATAATTGTTTTTGAAATGGCTGAGATATCCAAAAATGAGCGATTCTAATAAAGTGTGGGACCCACACTTTATTACGATCACTTTGATTTACTTTGTTTTTGGATGTTTCAGTCATTCCAAACCCGATTTTCATCAAATGAACTTTAAATTCCTCTTTAAATGATATGCTCTGTACTATATCATAAGTGTTTTCTTGGTATCTTGCAAAAAGTTAAAAGCCCAATTCTCATCTCCACCAATACTGTACCACCCCTTTACGTATTCGTGGTCATTGGGCCGAATGCATAAAACAAGCAATTGCTTGTAAGCAATTGCTTCAAGCAAAAGCACAAGCTCGTCTAGCAAAAGGTGTAGCTCAAGCAATTGCTTAAATTCATATGCATAACCTTTTGCTTGTGCCCATACCTTTTGCTTGTCCCGCACAAGCAATTGCTTGCGTTTTCAACAAAAGGAACGTCACGCCTGTGCGAACACAAGAACAAAGGCGAGTGTGACAGCACGTATTTGAAAGGGCGTGTGTGTGCGAAACTTTTCCTAACATAGCAATAGAGCTATGAAATGGCACTCATAAATGCGCACACAGACGCACACACACATCTTTACACACACACGTACTGGCTGATAGAGATAGCCCGGATCTGCCAGATCTCACGTGGAGAGAGGTCTCCTTGCTCTCCACCGAAGTCAGACTTCTACCTGTTTCTCATCACATTTTGCGTGCTGACCACTGGACTTTCCCGCTGTTGAAATGAAAAAGTTTCTAACGCTGCTAAAGAGTAATTTCTTGTAGATTTATACCACTCCTGTACAAGTGTGGTCTTTCTTGTATGAATGTGAAAATGATACTTAAAAGGGAACGTCCAAGTTAAGTAAAAGCTCAAGTTCATTTTGTAGAGCTTGGAAAATCCTATTTAAAGCAATTGCTAGCAAGAACAAGCAAAAGGTATGTTTTATGCATACGTTTTTAAGCAAACGCTTGGTCTCTAAGCAATTGCTTGCGGGCAGCAAGCAATTGCTTGTGCTTGCTAGCAAAAGCTTCTGCAAGCAATTGCTTGTTTTTATGCATTCGGATTAAGGCTAGCACTAGCAATTGCTAGCGTTTATGCATCCGGCCCAATGCCAGGACACTTCTTGCATTTTTTTTTTTTGTTTTCTTTATTCTAGATCATGAGACTTGCCTCCTCTTTTATATGCCTGATGGTATCACACAAGACTAAAGTAATGATAAGAAATTCCACACAATAAAGAAGTTCAATACTCAGAACGATGTATCAGAGCAAAGTGTTTGCATCGTGACTGTATAGAACCCACTGTCTTTTAGAAATACAAAAAAAAAAAAAATCCTTTTAAAAACAGGAGCAAGAATCCTGAGAAACGAAGGTGGTGCTAGGTGCGGTAATGTTCGATATTCCAAAAACATGCTAATCTAAAAATGGACTGGTTCGTTGTTCCGAAGGTTCGATAATCCTGACATGAAATATGGTTCGTTAAAAGTCAATTTATATCTGTGAATTGGAAAAGTCATCCACTAGAGTAATACACAATGAAATCTTACAGGGTTCAGTGTTAGCGCCATTACTTTCTTTTTGTATTTATTATTTTCCCATGATGACCCATAATGGAGAAATGTTTCTTTTCGCAGACGACGCGACTTTATCCCTGCGAGGTAGAAACATGGATGAAATTCAGTCAAAACTGAACCATGCTCTTGATGATGTTTACACATGAACCCCTAAAATCCGATCACAAAAAAAAAAAAAATATATATATATATATATATTATGAAGTCATCAACAAGTTACACAAACGAGCCGCTTACATTATAGCTGGCTGTTTGTGGGAAATCCCATCCGAGCAAGTCCTCAATTAACTTAATTGGCCAACGTTACGGAAATAGTATCTAAAATAAATGGCAAGTATGACATTCAAATGTGTGCACCACCTAGCATCCGCTTTACTAGCAAACAAGTTTGTTATGCATGATGCAGTGGCACAACGCATAGGACGCAATTACTCGCATCATTGTCAACTTGAGATCCCAAGATGTAATACGGAATTTTACAGCATTATCATTTGTATGCACAGCGGTATCTAACTGGAAAAAATTGTCATTAGAAACACGATGTTCCCCCACTTTCGGATTGGTTAAAAGTAGATAATGATATTTGTGACTTTTATATCAAGAAATATCTTTACTCAATGACTAATACCCATACAGTTTTATCAGTTGTTTAATTTGTGCAATAGATGTCTTGTTCATTGTTTTTCCCAATTTCATTTTTTTTTTGTGTGTGTGTTTATCTAGAAACTGTTGTAGTATTACATAACTTTAAAATTGTATCAGCGTTATATGTTTCATTTTTTGATTGTGTTTAAATGTTTCTTTATTTTCCTTTTCTTTGTTTGCTAGTAACTGTAATTCTGCAATGTTTTATGAGTTGTGTTTTAAAGGGCCCCGATAAAAACCAGTCAATGCTGACTTGGGCCGCCCATTTTTAAAGATGTGAAACAAATAAATAAAAAAAATGCGCGTTATTAACTAGCACGGGTCCAACATGCCAGGACGCACTTGAAACTCGCCCAGATCGTTGTCCGCCCGCAAAAATAATATTGTCCTGCGTGCTGGAAAATCCCCACACGCAACAAGCCCGCAAAGCTTTCCCGGAAAGGTGTGACAGGGCCTTTTTTGGCTGCGGGTAAATAGGACCTGCGTGCGCGACTCCGGGTAACTACGGGTAGTTATGGTACTGTCATGTGCGGCTCATCTGCGGGGACCTCCGGGTAGCAAAAATTGTTCTTAGCAAGTCGCAAGCAAGGCTTGCCCGGAAAGGTGTGACACAGCCTTAAAAGAAATTAAGCTCATGATTGGAATTATGAACTGTATGTAATTATTTGACTATCGAGCCTTCTTAATAAGGAACCTTATGTAATTTTTAGAAAATTGAACCCTATATCATTTCAGAATAAACAAACATTCGAAATATCTAAGGTATAACGAAGTGTAATTCTAGTGGCGCCTCAGCTCGAGTCCACAATCTGGCCTTGCCGATACAACCATTCGTCTCTCTCACTCCCTCCCCCCTCTCTCTCTCTCTCTCTCTTTCTCGCTCTCTCTCTCTCTCTCTCTCTCTCCCAATTTAATGTATATGATAAATTCGACAAACAACATTATTTGTACCCCGGATATGTCCTTTCTTGACCGAATGACTCTCTTCCTTCCCTTGTCTTTTGCCTTGGAAGGACGAGAACTATGCGGGGGTATTCGCATTTTATGCGCAAAGGTTATGCTGTAGTTAGTCGTAAACTAATCGTTTTCTACACTATGTGGAAAGACTCGCATTGGCACGTACCGTTACGAATAGTTTGCGAAAACGTTGTGCATATTTAACGAAAGATTCGCGAAACTTGCCCAAAAGTTTTATTGTGCCAAAATTTGAATGAAAGATACAGAAATAGTCATGATACTGCCCCACGTGCAGAAACACTGCTAAGTTTAGAATACGCTAAGTTAACAATGACATACCTGGCAAGATGATGCTAAGGAGGCAGTTGTTGAAAGAAAATTGTCAGGCAAGTAGTAACACGTCACACTAAAGCTCGAAAGATGTGGCAAAGAACACACCCATTCGGCCAAATCTCTTCCGATCGAGGATTGATTCTGAAGATCTTCATCCCAGCTGTTAAACGCCAATTTTAGATCTTGAATCTGAGAAAAAAAAAAACGCACACATACACTGTCAGAAATTAATAATGTAGAAACCCCACGCGCATTTATTTCATAATTTTCAAACGTAGACTCCACTGTTTGCACTGTGAAGAACTTGATTCCCATTTCATTAGTGCTTCTTTGAATTATTATTGTATTATATTCATCCTTAATATTGCCATATATTATGCTCATCCTTATATTGCCATATATCATATTCATCCTTAATATTGCCATATATTATATTCATCCTTATATTGCCATATATTATATTCATCGTTAATATTGCCATATTTAAATTACGGTATTCTCGCGTGGGGAAATACATACAAAACATTTTTAGATAAATTACTTTTATTGCAAAAGAAATCACTCCGTGTTATATGTCATACTGCATTTTTGTCCCATACTGACCCACTATTTTATGAGCATAAAATATTGAAAATTAATGATTTGTATTTGTTTAATCTAGGACAATTTATGTATAATTATAATAAAAATAATCTCCCAAATATATTTGAAACAATGTTTCAAAGAAATCAATCCGTTCATAATTATCCAACACGGCGATCAAATGATTTCCATTTGCCATTTCTGAGAACTTTGTTGGCTCAAAACACATTCATCTACGATGGGCCAAAGTATTGGAATTCACTTCCCAACAATATTACAACAGCTCAATCTCTGAATTCCTTCAAGAATAAATTAAAATAATTTTTATTGAAATTTTATAATATCCGACCGAGTTAGTTTCCCTTTATCATCCCAGTCAAGTCATCATTCTTTTTTACACAAGTCCTCCTTCTAATTAAGTCCCTGTCTGTGTACTAAATATAACGATGTGTTTATTCTCTCTTTCTCCTGCATTCTTACCAACATAATTACGTATAAAAAATGTTTTGCATTACATTCAATCCAGCTTGTATTTCATCACTTATTTTACATTATGGAATCTAGATTGCTTGCGTCCACGATGGCACGTGCTGTAGTTTTTTTTTCCCTTTTTCTCCCCTTTTTTTCTCTTTTTTCCCTCTTTTTTTCCTTTTCTTTCTTTTTCCCTTCCCAATCATCTTGTTGTCAGTTGACATCGGTTCGCTTATTTTGTTTTATATTGCTGTTTTGTGTATTTTCTGAGGGTCCCTTATCGTACAAGCTCTGCTTCTTAGTGGGACCCTCCACTTCCATCCTCATCCTTAGTTGACTTGTATTATACGCTTTATGTATATATTAACAAAGATGTAATCGCATCTATTTCTCATTTTCATATTTATGTACCTTGTCAAATTATGTTCTGCAAGTATTACAAATATCCTGTACATATGCAATGTGTATAATTTCTTTGTTTATTTGATGGAAGTGAAAATAAAGTTGAATGAAATTTGAATGAATGAATGAATGAATTATTTGTATTATCGTAATACACAAAATGCACTTAGTCACTTAGCCCGTTCCATACTGAATTCTGAAATCCCCATAGACTTAATGCACAGGCCACCAGGTTATATTGATATTGAATTGACCCGGTTCGAGCCGCATTGACTCGCATCGACCTGCTTTTTTTTCCCCTACAACATGTGGTCAGACTATGTATTATGTTAAGGTTCAGAAGCTATTTGAAAGACAGAAAACAATTTGTTTGTATAAACAATGAAAACTCTTCTTTGCGCTCAGTTGATTGTGGAGTTCCACAAGGAAGTATACTAGGGCCGTTACTTTTTATTATCTACATCAATGATTTTCCAAAATCTTCAAATGTTCTTTCTTTTATATTATTTGCAGATGATTCTAATCTTTTCTTTTCTCATTCAAATCCTCATACATTAGTTGATGTCATGAATATAGAATTGAACAAGATAATGCAATGGCTAAGAGCAAATAAATTATCGCTTAATTTGCAGAAAACAAATGTGATGTTGTTTAGTAATACCCTTGATAAATTGCCACATGATATAATTTTTGAAAATGAAGTGATAAAACAGGTTTATTCCGTTAGATTTCTTGGTGTAACTGTAGACAGTAAGCTTTCTTGGAAACAGCATATAGATTGTATATGCCGCACAATTTCCAGTAACATAGGTGTAATTAATAAAGTAAAGTTTTGTTTTCCTGTTAAAAAGTTGCTAATGTTATATTCAACGTTAATTTTACCTTATTTAATGTATGGAATTATAGTATGGGGAAATACACATTCAACTTATTTGGACAGATTATTTTTGTTACAAAAAAAAAGCACTTCGAGTAATATGTAATACCTCCAAATATTCCCATACTGACGGATTATTTGTGGAGAATAAGGTTTTGAAAGTAAGGGATTTGTATTATTATTACCTTGGTCAATTTATGTACAGTTTGTATAATAATTCACTTCCTTTAGTCTTTGAAAATATGTTTAATAAGAATAAAAATATTCATAAATACCCCACTCGTCAAACAGATGAGTATCATTTGCCCCTTACCCGAACTCTATTTACAAAATCCACGTTTATTTACAGTGGCCCCAAATTTTGGAATTCCCTTGGGAAAAACATAAAAGATTCCATTAGTTTGAAATCATTCTCTAGTAATTTAAAGAAATATTTGATTAGCTCATATGTACCCCATGATTAGTTTGACTGTTTGGAATTGTTGTTCTTTTTTTCTTCACCCTGCATCGAGAATGCTGACCTGCCCTTCGCTCTCTCTACTCCCCCCTCTCTCCCTCCCTCTCTCTCTTTCCCTACTCTCTTCTGTGTGTGCACAATGTATGTGGATGCAAACATGTGTGTGTACGTGCGTGTGTGTGCGTATGTGTATGTGTGTACGTGCGTGTGTATGCGTAAGTGTGTGTGTGTGTGTGTGTGTATGTGCTTGTGTGTGTGTGTATGTGTGTATGTGTATTTGTATATGTATGTGTACGTGTATATGTATGTGTATACATGTGAAAGCGTATACTTCATGTAACCATCCGATTCGATTGAATGAAAACTGTATACTTTCAATGACTAGCTTGTACGGTACATGTATCGTTGTATTGTGTTATAAAGTCATATATAATTGATGTATTGTAGTAATGTAACGTAAGTGAGGGGACTGCAATCTACAAGTTCGCTTTTTAGCAGCCCCTCAATTTTCATTTCCATGAAGTTCTTTTAAGAACCAATGTGTATTATTATGTTCCAATATATGTAATCATGTCAAAGTGTATTACCTGTGTTTGATTGGAAATGAAAATAAAAAAACATGCATGTGAACATGCATGTGTGAAATGAAATGAAATGAAAATTCAATTTCTGATATCATGTTTTTTGTCACTTGCTGACCAATGTTTTTCAGTTCAGCCACAGTACTGTTTTTTGTTGACACTACCTTTTACGTTCTACTCCGTAATATGGAGAGTACATTTGTGTTGAGATGTGTGGGTTTGTATAGCCTACGAAAGGGAAATTTGCTCAAATCATAAGGATATTGAAATAAGTAAGTAAAATTACTGGTGTGCAATATTTATGGGATGGTATCTGTAGACAGAAAATTATTAGGAAGGATGAGTATATAATATCATGCACAAATCATCCCCTGTTTGGGAAATAGTGCAAATGCAAATGCCATGCCATATGCTCGGGTGTGTGTACGTATGATGTACTTTACCACTCGCATTCTTGTTTGTACTGTAGCCGTAGCTGTAGCTGTTACATTCTTGTATGTCCTGCACCTGGCACATTCTTGCGTGTGCTGTTTCAGCCACATTCTCTGTGGGATGTTGTTCAATTTGTTGAGTCTCTTTAATAGGAGTTTTATTCATAGTAGTGTTTCAGATTTTTTAAGATGATATGCAGTATTTGTTTGTATGTGCTGCATCAGCCTTATTTTTTCCCCCTGTATTTCATTGTATTTTACAACTGCTGATATATATATATATATATATATATATATATATATATATATATATAATGCCTGGACAGATATAAAAAAAAAAACAGGTGCAATACTGGATGTCATGGATGTATATTTTGTTACTGAGTGTTAAGTTTTTCTGTGTTAATTTATATGAATTAAGGATGTGTGTTGTAATATTTTCTGTACTTTATTCTGAAATGTGTGTTTTATATATGTGTATCTATGTACATTGTATGCCACTTGAATCACAAAAATTTTCCATTTTATGGACAATAAATATATGAAATGAAATGAAATGAAATAAATTGCCCTCCATTTCAGGACTAATCCGGTTCATTTTCACTTGGATCAAATCCGTTTTGTGACCCGACCGTGTGTGACTGTAGCATTACAAAATACAGGAACAACTCCGTGCAGACACGCTACTCCTCAGTAAATGGTTGTCAGATAATGGTACGATTGTTAATTTAGAAAAAAAAAAGTCATGTTATTCGGCATGTTCGGACCTTGTCGAAAAAAAAAACATTCTTTTTAAATTTGTATGAATGGCAGGCCTTTGGAAACTGGCATGAGACTCAAACACCGTTGGGAAATTGTGTTAATCTTTGAACATACTCTTGACTGGTCTCCCCATGTCGATTAAGTAGTCATGAAAATTCTACTGTGTTTATACGAAGAATCAAAGCGTGTTTGACCTGTACATTCATAAATCACTTGTTTTTTTCTTTCATACCTACATATGTTTATTACTGTTGTGCTGCAGCGGGGTCATTAAACAGACAAATATGACCCTGCACCTCAAAACAAACAAAAAGTCGCCAGACATGAATTTTTAGTTAAGATCGTATTCTGAAAGAGCAGACTGTAAGCTTTAAAATGATGTATAACTCAAATCAAATGGACTCTGCTAACCTATCTAAATATTGGAAAGAAAGCACAAACTCAGGAAAAGTGTGAACTGAGAAAAGAGGCTCTGAAGTACAGTGTCTATTCAAGCGCTTTATCTTTACCAAACTGTGCTGGCTGTGCGATGAATGGGACAAAAAACAGGAAGTAAACCACCAGAGTAACAACAATGAAGGGATTATCAGATTAAACTGAAATTAAGCATGCCTCATTAACACATTCGGTCCATAATTAATGTTAACTTTCAAAGCAGCAGCACTATCCTTTCAAAAGTTATTAGAGTTGAAAGTGAAGAGGGTGGACAGGGTTTTTCAGAAATGAAAAGGGGATTCTAAAGACACACCAAATCACACTATTCTACCAAAAATGTTCGAGATAAACTGCTAAAAAACACACTTTCCTGCCCATTTTATGATATAAAATTTTAGCATAATGTATACGACGACCCGCTCTTTCAGAAAATATGAAAAAAGTCAAGTTCGGCTAGGTTGACCCATTTCACTTATTTTCAGTCCTCACGCAAAATCAGTGTGTGCGACTTTGTGTTCGTTTTGAGGTGCACGGTCACAAATATAAACAGATTGCAACGTTGTCAAAATATGTATGCTCGTTAAGTATTGAAGGGGGGGGTTACATGTTAGTGCAAGCTCTTACTCATGCTCTGAAAATAATGGCAGTCAACTGAACAAATAATTCAATACCATTAACGCCAGCCTGAATGTGTTCTAGTGCGTACGTAGTCAAACTGGTAGAGCTGAATATAGGAAATGCTCCTTCTAAAAATGTTACAAGCAAATCATTTATAGAGTTACCCATTTTGATTTAAACAGCCTCTTCAGTGCAAACATTTAAGAATCGTGTATGCCAACATCTGTCTCTCATTTGATATGAACCCTTTGCACTAGCTATGCATTATTCTATGTCTATTTTCTACACTCATTTTATGATTTTTTGTTATGTGTCTTATGCTCTTACGAACCAACTGTCTTTATCTGTACCATATGTATGTCTGTTTTGTTCTCGTTTTTTATTGTGTGCACATGTAATGTAATGTACAGGATCAACGCAGGGCTCCCTTTGAAAGCAGGCCTTTGTGGCACTAAATGAAACTACCCTGCTTTTAACAATGTTTCAGGAAGACTTAAAAACTGAAACAAATACACACTGTATATTTTAAATTGGGTTCAAGAATGTAGCCAATTGGAAGCGCTGAAATGAGTCACGTGTGCGTGCATGATTTCTTACTATTGCACGGCCGTGTAAAAAAGCGTAAAGTCACTGACGTCACAATGTTTACACTAGCAGTGCACACTCAATCAGTTGTTACAAGTGCGTCGCGCGCTACTATACGCGCTGTCAATCCTGTAAACAAGTTCTAGTTCGGGCTGCCAGCCGGTCTTTCTTGTGCATAATATGTGGCGGACGTATACGCTTATACGTACAGTACTTATATGTGCGGGATTTCCGAGTACGACGTGCGTAAATGTTTGGGACGAACATCTTCGGACATCTTGACTTTTGAGCGAGTGCTACATGTAGCTGACTGGTATTGACCCACAAAGGTACATGAAAAATGCTGTTAGTTTTCGACCCATTTTATAAATCAAATAATACACAGGTTCGAGTTCGTCACGTTAGTGGAGATGCAGCTCACTCTCGGGTATTTACAATGTAGTGCCATCTAACCATCTATTCTATGGGATGTAGACATGAGGACACCTGCGTTCTTGTCATCAAATCATCTACGCTACAGGATGTAGACATGGCCGAATCTAAAATCTCCTCATTTGATCATTCTTCTACAATCATGACAGTATGATAAATACTACACTGACAAGACAAGAGAGCTCGTCATCCGACCAGCTTTCCTACTGGATGTCGACACGACGAGTTGGGTGACACTTTAAAGCATCGAATGTGTATCCTGACTTACATTTTACTATCGCAACAAAAACTTACCTTACAGTTCCAAGCTTTTTTGCTGAGGATCTTGAAGAAGTCAGCGTGGAATTGTGAGTAACTTACTGATACTTCGCGCAGTACACTGCTGGAACACATACCCTCTGCCAAACCACGCGAAACAGTTCTTCCGCAATTCGCATTGTCGATAGATAAAGATTGCTAATGAGAAAGAAAAATAGATTAGAAGCAATGAACAATCATTCACAATAGAATGGTACGGGCCTACCAGAATGTGTCCATACACTAGTAGCTGTTTTGAATTAGAGTATGGAGTCCCGCTTTAAAGCTCTGCTAAAATATGTCTGATATTTTCCCCGTTTAAATCTGATCCTTGTGTTAATTCTTGATAAATATCCGTTCGTACTTTTGTATTGGTTTGTAGATTAGATGGAATCTCATTGCCATGATTTCAGAAACACATAGATGTACCTTTTGGAGCCGGGATTTGTACACAAGCCGGGAAACTCTACATACAAATCTAAAAATTTACATCAACTAGAAATGTACAGACGTCTCGCCGGGTAACGTGCATACGTTCAATAAATATGATGGGAAATGTACAAACACTGTCTGCAAATGTAGATATGATTTACTTCTTCGAGCTTGGAAAGCGATCAGTTTTCAGTTACGAGCGATATACGGGAGCTGCGAGATACCTACTTTACAATTTTTGCTTTAAATTTGTGCAACCCGGACCTCTCAGCAGTTGGCCCGCAACTGACAGTAGATAGCGCGTATCTCGCCCGTATCTGCCCGGAGGTGCGCCCGCAAGTCCGATTTAATGACTGTATTTAAAGGCCGTGTCTCACCTTTCCGCGGGTAAGCTATGCTTGCTTGTTGCGAGTGGTGATCTTCCAGCACGCAGGAGAATTTTTTCAAGAATTTATTTTAGAATGATATTTACAAGAATGTTGGCGAGTTCGGTACTTGCGTCTTATTTGCTAGACGCGTGCTATAAAATTACCTACTACTTGCGTGTATTCCGTGTGACCGAGTGAGAGCTTCGAAACCGATCCGATTTACGAGCAACATACGGGGACTGCAAAGGTGCTGCCGCTAATGGCCTCCTACTAGTGTTCTGCGTGTGCCTCTGCGGGCAAACCTAGCGACTCGCCGAGAACAAGTTCTGCGCATGTTCAAGGCCTTGTCAAACGGTGTCTCGGGAAGCCTTGTGGGTTGACTTGCGTAGAAAAATGTTTGCTACCCGGAGCTCCCCGCAGTTGGCAGACTGGTTGGCCCGCACTTGACAGCAGGCCTACTTAACACGTATCTCGCCCGCAGTTGCCCGAAGGTGCGCACGTCAATCCGATTTACCCTCAGCCAAGTTTTGAGCATGACCAAAACTTTTCCGGGTGAGTGGCGGGGACTGCCCGGAGAGGTCCTCGCAAAACACCAGTAGCAGGCCCGTAGCTGCTGCATGTCATATGCAGTTGACCCGGTTGAAGTAGGTAATTTGCCCGTGGATCCATGCCTATGCGCTGGAAGCGTGTGTCATCTGCGGGGCATTCTACGAGCCTAATATGGGTGCTTTACTAGCAAGAAACGGTATCGACACTAGCCAATATCCATGTAGCTGGTCAATTCTGCGGGTGTGGAGCGAGTTATACGAACAAATTGCGTGCATGCTGAGTGTCGGTTACTGCCATTTTGGGTGGTAAAAGGCTTCACGGTGCACCGCGTACGCTTTCTAGGGTAAGATAATGACATTCTGTTGGAGCTCTGCCTTATCAAACTCATTTAGAGGAATTCCTTCACTCGGAATGCACGGAATGCACGCAAGTAGAGCGAAAGTAGCAAAGTTCCTGCAGCTAGGACGTACGCGAAACTCGACCAAATCCTCATCCGCGCGCAAAAATTGTCCTGCGCGCTGTAAAATCCCCACACGCAACAAGCCCTCGTAGCTTGCCCGGAAAGATGTGCCGGGGCCTAAACATGGCTGCGGGTAAATAGGACATGCGTGCGCACCTCCGGGTAACTACGGGCGAGATACGTGCTAGGTACTTTCATGTTCGGGTCTTCTGCGGGGAACTCCGGGGAGCAAAAATTGTTCCTTTCAAGTCGCACGCAATGCTTGCCTGGAAAGGTGTGACAGGGTCTTAAGGGGTTGTTATGGCGGATCAAGGTGTACCCTGCACTGGGCCGAAAAAAAAAGGGGGGCGGACTTTTGCATTTACAGCACCTTCCTGAAGACCCCACAACGGATTTTTCCCTAACTTGGCAGGTTACATCTTAAGATTGTCTCCGGGATTCTCTCGAGGAGAAAAAGGGTTTGATAACCTAACACGCAGTGCGTACTCCCAGAACTTGTTCCAACTAGAGGTCTGTTTTCAAGGGACATTCAAGAAGGATTCGAAAAAAGTTCAATATTCGTTTTTTGAGGATAAATCAGGGCTGGGACTGTGTCTTTTTTTTTTTCAAGAAATAAATGAATAGATAAAAGAAGAAAAAATCTGTGATAATGTCAGTTGTGATTTCTTCGTGATTTGTGCTCGAAAATCAGAACTGATTTTACAGAGCTTTCGAACGATTTGGGACGGACGCGAAGTCCACCATTCATAAGAGTTTTTCTCCCAATGTGTTCCGGCATTGGAGCTTTAACCGTTTATGCTCAGTTTTTGTGCAGTTCTAACGACGTATGTGCGAACCTCGTGTGTACTGCTAAACTACAGGGAGTCACATATACACCAAGAAGATGCGACTTGATGCTTACTACACGAATTTTCCAATAATCACAGCAAAAACAAATGTTTTGAGTTGTGTTGAAGTCAAATTTGTTTTCTTTTGTATCTTCTTTCTATCCCTTTCATTTCTCTCTGGTGTTTGTTGGGTTTTGCACGCTCGCTAGTTGTGTGTGTATGTGTTTGTGTGCCGACATCTTTTTTGAGGGCCTACCCCCACAAGCGTATGATTTTCTGTACTAAAAGGATAAATGTTCCCCACACATTATTTTTATTCTCAAATATAATTTCGGTTTATTCTAAGGTTATTTCAAGTGCTATGTATATAAGCGATTAAGATATTCTCCTTTTCATGATGTTTGAAGCAACATAATAAATTGAGGTGAAGAAGTATGTTACAATCTTGGTTGTAGAAAAACTAGTAAAAATGAAACGAAATGAAATTATATGAAATTAAGTGAAGTGAAGTGAAGTGAAGTGAAGTGAAGTGAAGTGAAGTGAAGTGAAGTGAAGTGAAGTGAAGTGAAGTGAAGTAAAGTGAAGTGAAGTGAAGTGAAGTGAAATGAAATGAAATGAAATAAAATGAAGTGAAATGAAATATAGGGAAATGAAATGAAATGAAACGAAATGAAATGTGTCAACAAACTAAATGACAAAACTCGGCCATGCGCTTTTTATATAAGTCAGACGTCACTTGGTGCCGATAAAGCCCACCTCCCCCAACCCCCCAAACATGCATTCAGCGGTCGTGACAATGTCTTAATTAGTACCCAAATGGTTAACGGATATGAGGTAAAAATGATGAGAAAAACTTTGCAGATTTCGCGAAACATAAGCGAGACATTCTCCAAACTGACTGGCATTGTTTGGGGGTTTACGAAGGTTTGTGGACATCGCGTGGATCTTGCGTACGTAGGTCGTCGCAAATGACGAGGATTTAGGGTTAGACATTTTTAAGAACATAGCGGGCACTCTGGAAAAATATGAACCGAGAAAAGAGGCTCTGAAGTACAGGCTCTATCTGTCTATTCAAGCGCTTAATCTTTACTGAGCTGTGCTAGCTGTGCGATGAATGAGACCAAAAACAGTTGTAAGCCACTGGAGCAAAAACAATGAAAGGATTATCAGATTAAGCATGCTGTATTAATACATTCTGTCCATGATTAATATCAACTTTCAAAAGGCAGTAACTATATCCCTATAAAAGTTACCACACTTGAAAGTAAAGAGTGTTCCAAGGGTTATCAAGAAATGAAAAAGGGGCCTCTAAGACACACCTGATTTCACTACTCTACAAAAAAAAAAAACTGTTGTAAAAAATCTGCTAAAAATGCATTTTCCCATTCATTTTATCATCCCAAACTTAAGATTAATGTAAAAGGGTATCACTTACAGAAAATATGAAAAACTTAATATTGATTTGGTTGACCCATTTTACCTTCTTTGTTTTTCTTGGAGTCCGCACGTGATATTCAAGGGGTGCGCCTTTTTGTTCATTTTGTGATGCACAGTCACAAATGAGAATGACCCACGCATTGGCAATCAGGAAAAAAAAAATATAAAACACAACTACTCAGTGCTTTCCCGTTTTGCGTTATTCCTAAAATACCTTAAAGGGAGTGCATAGTTTTGGTTGAGACCTAACTGCAGGTTTCTAATATTTTTGGTGAGATAATGAGAAACCTCTCATGAAATATGAAAGAGCATGTAATTCCAACAGGGATTCAACATTTATTTGATGAAAATTGGTTTTAATATGGCTGAGATGTAAAAAGAGCATTCCAAATTAAAGTGGGACCCACATTTTACTAGGATCGCTTTGTTTTGGATGTCTCAGTGATTTCAAAACTGATTTTCATCTAATAAACTTTGAATTAATCTTAAATTGTATGCTCTAGCTGTGCCATTTCATAAGTGGTTTCTTGGTATCTCACAAAAAGTTAACAGCCCAATTCTCATCTCCACTAGTACTATACATTCACTTTAAACAATCTTTAGCTCCCTGATGAGTTGTTTCAGTGTGTAACCAACAAACAAGTTTGTGAATTGGATTCCTGGTTGGGTGACCATTGGGTTTCCTGCCTTTCATGCGTCCCTTGTCATGGGTCAGGCATCAAATGATTCCTATGATTGCTTCTAAGCGAGATACACTCCGAGAGATGCGAGATCGAGTCTCGTAGTTATACATACATCTACAAGTCATGCTGCAAAGCAGACCACTTTCAACGAAAGTGGTACACACATGGAGCAGCAGTAGAAGGCCCTTAAGGCCGTGTCACACCATTCCGGGCAAGCTACGCGGGCTTGTGGCGAGGATGTAGTTTCCAGCACGAAGAAGATTTTCAGCGGGCGAACAAGAATGTTTGCAATTTTCATTCATGCCTTGTCATACCGTACGGGGGAACTCCTACGGCTTGACTTGCGGGAAAACAAATTTACTCCCCGGAGTTCTCCGCAGTTGGTCCGCACCTGACAGTATCTAGCGCGTAGTTGCCCGGAGGTGCTCACGCAAGTCCAATTTAACCGCAGCCAAGTTTTGAGCATGACCAAAACTTTTTCAGGGTGAGTCGCGGGAATGCCCGTAGAGGTCCACGCAGAACGTCGGTAGGAGAACCTTAGCGGCAGTACTTCCCAGGCAATTCCCACGCAGGTACTTCGCAGTCCCGTATGCAGCCAAGATAATGAAATTCTGTGAGATTTCAGCCATTCCATTAAAGGAATTCCTTCACTGAGTTGTCAGCCCCCACGCGACTGGTACAAAGGTCACACAGTATGCTCGCAAGTATAACGCGTCCAGCAAGTAAGACACATGCGCTGACTCGCACAAATCCTTTTCCGCCCTCAGGAATGTCCGGTATGCTAGAAAATCCCTAAACGTAACAAGCCCGAGTAGCTTGCCCGGAAAGGTGTGACAGGGCCTAAACATGGTTGCGGGTAAAAAAAAATATGCGTGCGCACCTCCGGGCGACTACTTTTGAGATACTTGCTAGGTACTGTCATGTGCGGATCATCTACGGGGACCTCCGGTCGTCAAAATTGTTCTTTGCAAGTCGCATGCAAGGCTGGTGTGACACGGCCTTGAGCGGGAGCACCTTGCAGGCAACTCCCACGCAGGTACTTGGCAGCTATTTTTATTCCTGAAATTTTTCAGTTACCCTTTCGTAATTTCACTTTTTGATTTTAATACGAACCGTATTTTCATCTTCGGACTATTGCACTTTCGGTATAACTAACCTTAATTCATCTTCAGATTAACAAGCCCTTAAAATAACGAACCTTAATTCGATGTTGGATTGACGAATCTTCGGAATAAGGCCACATATCTATGTTCGAAATAACAAACTCTTTTTGATTTCCGGGTAAACTTATACGTCTATTATTCGTGTATTTAACTTATATAACTTTGTGTATTTCTTAACACCATACCATTGGAACGTTGACATTTTAACACAAGTTCTCCTCACAACGGTGTGTGGCACAGTGAGCGTTTATAGCGATTTCCTATACTCTAATAAACTAATATGAGAGATGCACTGTAAATATTTCTTCTGCTCTGTAATTTCACAGGGAATCCCCATGTCTTTATAAAAGAGCAAATTTAAGTTGTTTTTCTTTATCAATGGCCCTCAAATTTTTACAAAATCTACAAATAAAGCTTCCGCTGAAGAAGCCATAGTGAAAACGGAGAGTTTAAATTCAATCTCCATTTCATAGAAATAATAAATATCTAGTTAAACTAGAACACTCGCACGGGGGACCAGTTCAAGCACATCATAATTATGATATTATATTTATGTTTATAGTATCTACTTATCCCCTGAACCCGTCCCCTTACCCCATTCAGATCAATGAAATCCGATGAGGAATAAGGCTGTTATAGCTCATACGAGAAATATGACATGTCATGTTATAAAAGACGGAACAATAATAGGGCTGTCAATGAAACCTTTGTTACCTAGAAACAATCCCCCCCCCCCTCATATACGTCCATATATAGCAAGTTTGAATTAATCAGACAAGAAAATTATAAAGTGGCTGATACAGCACGTACAAGAAATGTGACATGGTATCCAAATCACAAAACTGAGGGCGCTGTATCACAAACTGTTGTGTTCAACATGTAGATTGACCATCCATACACCGTTTGCACATCCTCAAAGTGAAAACATAGTTTTGGTAATGGCATGAGAACCCGTCTTGCACTATTTCGTATTTGGTAACAATATATCGAAAGAGTCTACCAAGAAACTCACTGGCTGACGTGACTTGCCATTATGATGAGTAGTTGTTTCGGAGTATTTTCTATTTTGTTTATATTATATCATATATATATATATATATATATATATATATATATATATATATAGCGAAAACTTTGAGAAAAGAAAATGGGTTTTCATCGGGATTCGAACCCGAGACCTCCGGAATACTAGACCGGTGCTCTACCGACTGAGCTATTGAAAGCCCTAGATCGGTGTTCGTCCCAAACCCTTAACTCTCTTTGCTCGTGTGGTCAGAAGCTATAGTGTGTGTATGTGTGCCACACACACACACACATTAACCTGACATAAACCCAAATGAACCCATCATTTGGGTTTATGTCAGGTTAATGTGTGTGTGTGTGGCACACATACACACACTATAGCTTCTGACCACACGAGCAAAGAGAGTTAAGGGTTTGGGACGAACACCGATCTAGGGCTTTCAATAGCTCAGTCGGTAGAGTACCGGTCTAGTAATCCGGAGGTCTCGGGTTCGAATCCCGATGAAAACCCATTTTCTTTTCTCAAAGTTTTCGCTATTTATTATTACAATTTTTTCTGGTCAGTTTTTCCTTCCTTGTTTCAATATATATATATATATATATATATATATATATATATATATATATATATATATTATATATACATACACATATTGAGAAAAGTGAATTTTACATAATTGAATAGATAAGCATTTTTGCCAGTTTTGACCTGAAGATGATCTTTGACCGTGTAAAAGGTCTAAATGTGGGAGCAGCATTACCAATAGGTATAGATATCTAGATTTGACTATGATACATATACATACTAAAATGAAAGAACAAAAAAATTGATCAAGAAACATTACCAGTATCGCACACACAAATAAACCTTGAATATTTTGCATTTTTGTGTGTAAATACGGAACAAGTGGGGGCGTCATCATCAAAATCAAAATACTTTTTTGCCTTTACCGTAATACACTTTCATGCCACATTTGAAGATGATCCGAAAAGAACTCCAGCCGATAGAGCGCTCACAAGAAAATTTCTGCGGCGGACGCAACGTCCGGGTGACAATTCCAAATCCATACTGTCCTCCGAACTCTGTTCGGGGATCCAATAATATTTATATCGATTCATTATAATTAAAGAACTGTATCATGAGAGAAAAAATAGTTTCGAGCCAAGGCAGGATGAAAAGGCACCTTGTGTTCGACTTACACTAATCGTAAACGCAGACACACGCTCAGAATTGTATCACCATTTTACGTATTAACCCAATTCGGAGTTAGCTTATGGGCACGTTGGTCCGAATGACCTTTCTTTTTTCTCAGTCTGTTAGGCACCAGTCATAATAAATAAACACGGATCAAGGATCTACACGACGATCCGGGGAGTTCCTGGATAGTTTCGACCACGCTCTTCCGGCATTGAACGTGTAGTTGCCGGGTGGGTCCGGCATGGTCCTTTTAAATGCCGTGTGTTACCGTGCGCACAGTCATCAATGCTCGTCGACGCTCCATCCAAACTATCCCGGACTGGAGCTTTAGACTGTACACACGGTATCAACACGGCAGCTACACGGATAAGGTCGGAAGAGCGTGGCGTATACACGGACCAACACGGCATCTTACACAAACCAACACAGTAGCTACACGAATCAAACAACAGCTACACGGCAGCCACACGGACCATCCCAGATTGCTGTTTGACCTCCAAAAGTTGCCGTGTTGGCCTCCTGGATGTCCAGGAATGTCCAAGGCATGAACACGGATGTCTTCAGTCACATAGACATCCCGGATCACCCCGGATCTGATCCGAGGTGATCCGGGGAGAGATCCGTGTTGACGCCTTGGACATCCATGAATGTCCGTGTGGATTCGGGGACATCCGGGAGGCCAACACGGCAAATCTTGGAGGTCAAAATCATCCTGCGTCATCCGGAGATTGCGGTGTTGGCAAAGCAATCCGCATACATGCCAAGTTCAAACAGTTTTTATGAGTGAGATTTTCATGACGCGTGCATGACTGTGTATGAGCGAGGGAGCGAAGTGACCGAGCGAGAGGAGGGTGTGGGAGGCGGGTGTCTTCCCTCCCAGGTTAGGAACTTTTCCAATATTTAGCTCTTACTGGTGCAAGCTGGTGCATACTTAAGTGATTATTTTTCACTTATTTTGAAAGACAAAAGGGAAATATGCCTTCAGTTGCAGCTCTTCCTTTAATCCTTTAAGCTATGCTCCCAATGCGTGAGAAAAATGGGTGTCATGCGTGAGATCGTGAGACAGACCCTAAATGCTTGAGTCTCACTGACAATGCGTGAGACTTGGTAGCTCTGAATCCGTGATGGTCCGTGTGGCTGCCGTGTAGCTGCCGTGTTGATCCCTGTAGATGTCGTGTTTGTCCGTGTAGACGCCGCGCTCTTCCGTCCTTATCCGTGTAGCTGAGCTACCGTGTTGATACCGTTTGTACAGTCTAAAGCTCCAGTCCAGGATAGTTTCGCCCTGGATAGAGCGTCGACGAGCTTGATGACTGTGCACATACACGGTATCACAAGGCATCTATACGGCATTTTCACGGCGTTTACCTGGACCATGCGGTGTAGATCCCCTTGAGGATCCGTGTTTATATGTGACTTGGGCCTTAGGGGCACTTCACTCATTTGACAGCGACATAATGCGTAAGCTTCACGAAACAATTTATAAAATTCATGGATCCTGTTCAAACAAAGGATGAACTTGCTCAGACCAGATGACTAGAATGATCCGTCAATTAAAACTTAAAAAAGCATCAATTTCATTATTTCTCATTTAACGCATTAACAATCTCTTTCTGTTGATATTGCCAAATACCACTTTTGCTGTCAGATGGATGTGCTGGCAAGCAGCATCTATAAGGATTACATGAATTATCATTACATCACAGATGCTCATCACCGTGAATTCAAATCGAACATGCTTATTTGTACGAATGACCTTTCTTCTGCTCATGCGCAAAATGTAACTGCGAGCTAGCTTATATTTCTATGGTTGTAATATCCAAGCTATGTCACTCATTGTCTGATTTCCAGACCCTTTGCCAACCGGACTCCGCGGGGATGTAGTTGCCCAATATCCTGTATAGCAAAATAGTACGAGTACATTAGAGGGTCTGGAAGCCAGACTATGTTACTCACCACTTGGTCACGGTGCATCATCAATACCACTCCTGATTTGGTATGTTCCGATGTATCTGAAAATAGTCTGTATTCTTTCCATCGTTTTCCCACTGCTGTGGTGGCATCTTCAGTATAACATTCAAATGCCACGTCAACGCAAAAATCACGTCTGTCATCATCACCATTCTCATCCACATGAAAACCATGGCGAGGAGGGTCAATCAGGAACCCACGGTCAGCACACTCTATCATACCATTGATGATATCAAGACCAAGTTCATTCCGTAGAGCTGAGGTAAAGTAGAGTAGATAGCGGAACTCTTCACAGCGATTCAGGATTGTCCTCTTCAGTTTGTTGTACTCGGAAGGATCACTGGTGAATAAGCTATCAATATATAACCCTGCAACATATTCTTGGAACAATTTGTGGGGAAACGAAACAACTGACACAACGAAGGATGGAATAAGAACTTTACGCCGACGCTCCCTACTGATAACATCTCTATCTATTGTTAAGACCCCGACTCTGCAGCATGTTTCCATGGCATCACGACAAACTCGGAATTGTTCTTCGGGAAATGATAGCTTTTTGTCCAACAGACCTTTCAGCGCTATCGAACTTATGTCTTCAATAGCCTTACTAGCATTGTTGAAATGTTTAACAACGTTCCGATTCTGTAAATTTTCACATACTTTTGATGCATAATGTTCTTTCAGAAAGGATATCATTTCTCCAAAGACTTTGGAGAAAGTTTGCAGCTTTTGCATTTCTTTTCGTCTCATTTCACTTACATTGTTCCACATGAGACAAATCATTGTACAATAGATCGGAAATGGGGCCATATACGACCGGATAACGTTATTTTCTTCTATGAAACTGATTAAGTTTTCTGCCAGAACGTCCTTCTCTGTAGCCCGATAATACTTCCTGATATAAGTTGATAAATTCTCCTTGTTAAATCCCTCCACGCTAAGTAAAGTGTAAGCTTCCGCAAGATTCTTTT
Organism: Diadema setosum; assembly: GCF_964275005.1. NCBI lineage: Eukaryota > Metazoa > Echinodermata > Echinoidea > Diadematoida > Diadematidae > Diadema > Diadema setosum. The sequence continues at coordinate 5,886,106 of NC_092701.1, forward strand.
CCTCCATGAATTCATTTGTTCTCCATGGTCGTGTGGTCACAATTACCTTGCATGACTTATGTTGCGTTAATCCTAGAATGCGAATGATGGCACTGCTTTTCTTTTCACTTAGTTTCCATTTAAATTCGTCGAACCCATCAAGCACAAAAAGAACTTTACTTGGATTTGTTGAGATGTAGTATTCTATCTCCTTCGTTGTTACTGCGTTTAAGTCAGAGAGATATCTCTTTACAATACTGCCGATACTTTTTTCGTTTGTGACATGTCGAAGCGGAATAAGGAGTAACATATCCAGATCCTGGAGAATTCTTCCTTGGCTCCAGTCCCAGGCAATTTTAGCACAGAGAGTTGTCTTGCCGACACCTCCTTCACCCTGAACAAGTAGGTGCTTTGAAAGTTGACTATTTCTATCGCTGGTCAACAGATCACTGTATGTTATCGGCGTCTTATGCATGCTACTTCTGTCTATTAGACTCAAATTAGTATATATTTCATCCAATTCGACACGTTCCATAAAGTTCAGTGGATCCACTGAGACCTTGCGTTGTGACAACCGGTAATAACTCTTTAGTTCGTCTTTACATTGCTGCACCTGTCCCTTTGTAAGCGTCGGTGGTCCTAAGGAAGAATCAACACAGTTAGATAGAAAATATCATCATAAATTACACATGTGAAACAAAATATTCATTTTATTATGATGTATTATATCTACTGTATATGTAGTCTCTGAAAGTTTGCTCGAAACAGCTTTCACTTTACGGTAGTCCTGACCTGCAATGGATATAGGTTTTCAGGCGGCGCAAATTTTTTAAAAATTTAAATCTGCGACGCTAACGCTAATACCACGCAACCTCTGGGGTAGGGCAATGTCTTTCGCAGGTGCATCACACCATTTTTACCCTAATTAGCATCGTCTCAGCGTTCGCATCGCAGATCTAAAGCTCAGGGGTGACGACGCAAAATGATTTGCTGGGACAGTATGACATTAGTGAAGGAACAGAAGACAACTGCACTATCTTTCACATTATTGATTTTTCTCCAAACTCCCTGAAAACCCAAACGCTTTCCCAATTTTGGCCCCTTTCCCCCAAGTAATGCAAGTATTTTGACACTTTATCATCACTGCAATACTTTCTTTCCAACATTCCTAAACGGACATCAACGTGACCTCAAACACATCCATTACATTAATATTCTTGTAATTGTCTTTCTCTACTCAATTTCCCAACCCTGACCAACTCCTATCTTTTAGACCAAAAAGTAACAAAATAAGATATTTTTTAAACTGCCCGTGTTCTTGATACTTCTTTCTACAATGGATCTGATACTTAGAAAAAAACAAACAGCTCGTCTCTTCTTTCAAACAAAAACACTAGACAAAATGCTAGAGGATTGGGTCTCGCTGACAGTCTCTGCGCTACTCCTTCATTCCAGGTCGAATTCTAACTCACATAAGGCCATCATCTCTGCGTGTGTGTCACTGTATAGTAACCTGGTGTACTACCATTCGCTCTAAATCCGAAATCACAAAATAAGGCGAAATATTTCAACCACTATGATGAGTAATATAAATATTTGTCTATTAATGACGAAGTTAAATTATTGCCACCGTATTGCCACCGTATTTTCTCTATAATCATCTGACAACATTTTGTCTTTTACTAGTTCGTCTAATTTTCATTGTGTATAATAATATTTCTTATTTGGTTTATGTCACTAACTATTACTATTCATTATTAGTAATTAATATTTTGTCTACTTTGTATTTGGTCTATATATTGGTTCCGATAGGTCTTACAAGGACATCTCACTGAGCGGCGAATGTTTGTGAGTGTAGCGAATTCTGCGGAATTTTTAAGGTTTCGTCAAGGTTTGCTAACAGTGGAAATCAAATTCGTAAACAGTTTTCTTAATTTGGAACAACATTTCAAATTTCTACCATCTGTGCTACCATTACTTCTTCTCTTATGTCGTTTGAAAATGGATTAGACAGAAGATTAATTTTCCTCCATTATTGTCCCCGCCGAACGAGTTCGAGCAGGGGACTATGAAACGGGCTCCGTACGTGTGTGTGTCCGTGTGTCCGTGTGTCCGTCCGTCCGTCTGTGCGTCCGTGTGTGATCAAAATGTTCAATTTGCTGCTTCTCTGTCATTTATGAGCCGATTTTGATTCTGCTTGCTTTATATGATAGCACTACATGGGAGCTTTGAAACTTCTACACAGAATTTCAGTTGTGACCTTTGACCTTGACCTTTGACCTATATTGTACATTTTGCTTCAAAATGCTACTCCTTCGCCATTTCTAACCCGATTTCGATTCCGTTTGCTTTATGTGATGGCACTAGGTGAGGGCTTCAAAACTTCTACACAGAATTTTGACCTTTGACTTTTTTACCTTTGACCTTGATTTTTGACCTATATTGTATATTGGCTACAAAATGCTACTCCTTCGCCATTTCTAACCCGATTTCGATTCCGTTTGCTTTATGTGATGGCACTAGGTGAGGGCTTCAAAACTTCTACACAGAATTTTGACCTTTGACTTCTTTGACCTTTGACCATGATTTTTGACCTGTATTGCACATTTTGCTACAAAATGCTACTCCTTCGCCATTTCTAACCCGATTTCAATTCTGTTTGCTTTATGTGATGGCACTAGGTGAGGGCTTCAAAACTTCTTCACAGAATTTTGACCTTTGACCTTGATTTTCGACCTGTATTGTACATTTTGCTACAAAATGCTACTCCTTCGCCATTTCTAACCAGATTTCAATTCCGTTTGCTTTATGTGATGGCACTAGGTGAGGGCTTCAAAACTTCTTCACAGAATTTTGACCTTTGACTTCTTTGACCTATGACCTTGATTTTTGACCTATATTGTACATTTTGCTACAAAATGCTACTCCTTCGCCATTTCTAACCCGATTTCGATTCCGTTTGCTTTATGTGATGGCATTAGGTGAGGGCTTTAAAACTTCTACACAGAATTTTGACCTTTGAGTTCTTTGACCTTTGACCTTGATTTTTGATCTGTATTGTACATTTTGCTACAAAATGCTACTCCTTCGCCATTTCTAACCCGATTTCAATTCCGTTTGCTTTATGTGCTGGCACTAGGTGAGGGCTTCAGAACTTCTACACAGAATTTTGACCTTTGACTTCTTTGACCTTTGACCTTGATTTTTGACCTGTATTGTACATTTGCTACAAAATGCTACTTCCGGCGGGGACATATATTACGCACCGCGTAATTTCTACTTTTCCTTGTCTATTTTGTCTTTCTTTATCTATGGAGGGTTTCAAAGACATTTTGGAGATCATAAGGTGATTTTTGCAAATTGATTTGCATTTATTAATGTGTTGAATCTGTCTTTTGTTTCATTGTTAAATGAAAGAGTATACGCTTGAATAACAACTTGTCAACTAGGTCAATATTGAGTTTTTCATATTTTCTGAAAGAACTACCCTTCTTCTACGTTATTCTTAAATTTGGGATCATAAAATGAATGGGAAAGTGCCTTTTCAGCAGTTTTTCTACAACTCACTTTTGTAAAATAGTGAGATCAGGTATGTCTTTGAGGCCCCTTTTCATTTCTTGATAACCCTTTGCACACTCTTCACTTTCAAGTCTGATAACTTTGAAGGGATAAGGCTACTGCTTTGAAAGTTGGCAATAATCATGGTCAGGATGTGATAATAGATCATGATCAACTTCAACTTAATCAAATAATCTCTTCTTTGTTGTTGCCCCAGTGGTTAACGTCCTGTTTTGTTTTGTTTTTGGTCCCATTCATCGCACAGCTAGCACGGTTTGGTAAATATTAAGTGCTTGAATAGACAGACAGACCCTATACTTCAGAGCCTCTTTTCTTGGTTCACACTTTTCCAGAGTGCATGCTATCTTTCCAATATTTAGATTTTGATTTTAATTAAGTAATACATCATCTTAAAGCTTAGAGTCTGCTCTTTCAGAATCTGCCCTTAACTAAAAATCCATGTCTGGCGACTTTTTGTTTGTGGTGCAGGGTCACAGACACACACACACGCACGCACACACACACACACACACATATATGTATATATATATATATATATATATATATATATATGTATATATATATAAACATATGCATATGAAATGTTGAGAATGTCATACAGGGTTTCTGTGTTAATGAACAGCAAGAAATAAGCATTCACTGGGGATAAGATTATAATAAATAAAATGCTTCTCATACTCGTTATTAGTTCTTCCACTTCTTCACCAAGTCGCTCTTGTTGCTGGCGTGGTCTCCGCCAGCAGATGTTGAGGACACATCCTGGGAAACATAACATCAGCAACGTCAGCAGCATGAATACTATACAAATCATGTTAACCAATGCATTTGTATCACAATATACAGTATAATATAGAGAGTAAATATTCGCTTGTTAATATTAATGTTATCATATAACTATCTTTCCTATTCCCAAGCATTATAGAGCTTATGGGACTTAAATCACTAGAAGAAAGGCGTCAGTATATGTTGCTAGAGTTTGTTCGTAATGTTTTCAAATCAAATACGTCAAATCACTGGTTTTAGCCTTCGAATCCCACTAGGAGTTTAAGAAACAATCAATTGGGTCCTGAGCAAAAGTACAAAGCTAATTGCTATTAAATGAAGTTTACCAGCATATCATTGAATTAAACCATGTTGTCTATACTTAAAATGTCCTACTTCTTATAATCGTGAAATTATAATCTTTCTTCGTTTGATGTGTGACTTTAAGTTTTACAAGTGTTGAATTGAAACTTATGATCATTGTAGGGGTATATCTGAAGACATGTAGGCGTCATGTGTATGTGTGTTTCTTTCTTCTCCTTTTTTTCTGTGACTGTGTGTGTGTGCGCGCGCGAGCGATTGATTCTACATTGATGTCTATGATTGTTATCTTTTTAAGTGGGTAATTGTCCTTCAATTTGCGTTTTGATAACATCTTATCTGTTCGGTATGTCTTATTTGTCATAGTTAAAAAGTTGCATTTCCATATGTATCATCTTTGTTATATTGTTTTACAATGTAATGGATTGATGATTAGTCTTCAGCCTACATTCCTCGTTTGTTTGCTTGTTTTTTTTTTTTTAATAAACCATTAATAGTCAATTAATTCCAATCTTTAAAAATTAGAATTGGACCATTCTAACACACTGATTAAAATGAGAGATAGTAAGGAGATAGAATTTCGTAAATGAAGAGAGAGAAAAACAAAGTATGGATACGGAACTCTGCAAAAGCATTCAAGAAAACATGCATTTTTCGGTGAGAGAAGCGCATGTCAAATAATTTCAACAGTAAGTAGAGAAAAGATTACTCTCCAGGATAAGACAAACTTAACCACTAAAATTTGAGTCGTCATCAGAAAAAGACATTGGTCCATTGAGGGCCGGTACCAGTGCTACACTCCTAGGAAGGTCTGCAGTCAATCCGCAGATTTTCCTAGGAATGTCCCAGGTCAAGCTGATTCACACACTTTTTTTTTCAGAATTTGCTTCCGCAATCCTTTCTAGTCTTATCGGGGCTCTAGTGAATGTCTCGACAATGTCATCACAAGTTGCTCAATGTGTCAAGAAGATTTATAAAATTGTCTCGATTAAAATTTGGTGAGGAATAATATGTATAGACAGACGGTGAACAGACTCTTTCAAGAACATGCGGAGAGATTGCCGAATGAACCAGAAATTACTATATGCTTTCCGCGTCTTATCCGCATCCTAAGTAGACGCCAGGTTTTAAAGGTGCTCTATTTCTGCTTTGTTTCAAAAGTTGCTAAATCTGCCAACAACCGATCAGAACCTGAGTGCATACTTGACTGCACTTTGAATCTAGAGTAAGGTCATGCTGACTAGCTTTCCTCATTGATTGCGTCACTTTTCAGATTGCCAAAATATTCCTTATTGCTATGATATGCTTCGTGCAATGCATACACATTCTTTGGAGAGATGGAGATGGCAACAGGTGGATGTGTGAAGATAACGAATCATCCCCTCAAATTACAGAAAGTCACAAATACTAAAAAAAAAGTACTAAAAAGAAACGGTATTCTACAAGTCATTCCTCACCTTGATGATTTTTTTTAATCCAACAGGTACTAAATCTACAGCAGTGTAGATAACTAATTTGTAGCTATCTTATAAATCTTTACGTACATTTATTGAAAATCATAATCTTATTGTTCATTTTCTCCGGTAGGAAGTTTTCCGATAGATTATTTAAAACCTCATAATTGTGATTGTAATGTAATTTCTACATCATTACCATTTTGACTGATTTTATGGTGAGTTTGTAACAAAATTGTAACCAAAAAACAACATTTATAAGCATCATACTACATGATATAACTCTCTTCATTTGGGAGTTCATTGGTTATTAGAATCGTAGTCTTATACGCATTTTCGAGTTACACACTGTATGCTATAAGGCAGACCAACTGCCATTCACTCCAATGTAGTCAAGAAGAAATACCCCATGCAGCTGGAAATATATATATATATATATATATATATATATATATACATATACATATACATATATCAAAATTATCCACATCTTTTCGCAACAAGCAGTCCAGGTGGAATTTTTGAAGATACTCACCGACAAATAGAAATAAGATGGCCAAGACAACAGGTACACCAATACTTAATCCAACGATGAAATTTGAATTACGACGTTTTTCTGAAATTTTGTGAAAAGAAAAAAAGGAAGCTTAACCATGTTTGATATTCATTACAAGATTCAGAAGACGGTAAAAATGTAGACAATGTACCCTAAGTATTTATGACATTTATACTTTTAAGTTAGTGACAAGAAGTGGTTGATTACATGACTGGAACTGTTGCAAGATAATGTATGTATATGTATAATAAAACATGTCTGGCAAAATATATCACTCAGAGAAAATACTACAAAAAAAGACTGAAATAATTTCTCTTTAAGTCTTATGATGTAATAGAGAGGTAGTTTTTCTGAGGTATGTAGGTTTTATTTTGTAAGCACGACGTCGCGTCTTTCGCGGCGCATTCCATATCATATCCCATGTTTATATCATTGCGAACTGGTATACCTTTATACGTGCCTTCACAGAACAGATAAGTTCCGCTATCAGCATTTCCTTACGTCACTTTCTAGGTCGCTGTAAACGCCGTATCTATGGCTAATAGTCTCTGTGGGCTTGATCTTTAATGTATCGATTGCTCTAGGCTTTTTGATTTTAGTTGTCTCATCTCTTTCCTCCTATTTCTGTTTCCCCTTTCTTCTTTTTTCCTCCTTCTTTTCTCATTTCCCACACACTTGTAGTTTTAAGCTTTTCACCATTTGTTTCCCTTTCCCTGTGAGGTGCCCGCATAGCACAAGCACAGTTTTTTGAATGGGTACCTCCATTTTTTTTACAGAATATTTGAATATGTTTGTTTGAAAAATGCCTCACTTTGTAATGACTACTGACATGTACATGTTATTCCTTGCTACCTATTATGCATCACTCCTTAAAATGCATGTCGAATTTATACTTTTGTACATTCTGTTTAAAGAAGTGAAAATAAAACCTTTGAGTTCAATCGAATTGAATTGAAATGTTAATATTGTTTTGGGGACATTAATCGATGTTTCTTGTATTCGCACGCATCATTGGACACTAGCGTTTTGTGTGATATTATACCGAATCAACTTAACTTTCCCTGAGACAAATAAGGAACAAACACTTGTTAGAGTATCGTTACTCACTTATCCGTTATGATTAAGAAACACAAAACTGACAACGATTCACAAAACCTGGTAAAGGTTGGATGGTGATTCCTACGGTCGACGTTCCATTCAACGAGTCACCGGTAGCCGTGCATATGAAGGTTTGCTCAATCCCACGTTTGGCTGAAACTGTGATTGTCTCGAACCTCTCGTATGTGTCGTCAGATAGTGTTGTCTGATGTGAAACAACTAAATTCAGTCTCTCCCCCGACTCCTTGGTCCATAACATGGAAATGTTCGGCTTAAATCCACTAACGACACACGTAAGGTTAAAGGAAGGAGTGTTGGAGGGAGTTTGATATGTGCATCGGCTCTGATGGGACTGACTCGTATCGTCGCATTCTTCGATCGCATGCTTTGACGCCATCGCTGAGGATACATAAAAACATAAAAGGAGTCATATATTTGCATTTTCGATAATTTCTTTCCCTTGTAAATAAATCATTTAAATGGATTTTATTTCTTTGAATGAAAGTGAGTGGGAGTCAATTCAAGTCCATCCAACATCAATTTATGTCGTACTTCTCGCATATCAATATTGCATCAAAACATAACAGCACAAGTTCTTTTTCCTTGTCAACAATTACAAAATAGAATGCATACATGATAATAACACAGTAATTATGATAATAACAGGACAAGAACAAAATGGGGTTCTTTAGACAAAAAGAAATATTATGGGACCTATATACGTGAAAGCAAGTTTGTTTGGCTGTAAGCCCCGAATAATAAGTTTCTGTGAAAGAGAAACGGAGTATGAATACAGGTTCAGACCAGAGGGGAGGGGGGGGGGGGGAGGGGGGGGGGGAGAGAGAACTGGGCGATGTCCATTTGTAAATCCATTATTTTGAATACCTTTTATGTATTTTTGCCATGATCAAGCTTGAAGTACACTCTCAGGATACATTGTATTTACTCAGAGCATTAAAGCTTTTTGTATAGAAGATTTTCTCAAAATTGAAACATTCTTCAATTCTGGACTTCTGGTCACCAATGGGGGCCCTACGGTGGGCCATGGTGTTTGTTCAAAAATAATCATAGTAGCTATAATAATTGCCAGTTTAGTGACAATTTGACCATGCCTTTTCAAGAACATGAAAATGCGTAAAATGGGCACAAATCCTCCCTCCCTCATCTCCAAGTGGTGCACCGCAGATCCGCAATGAAAAGTAAACATACAAACAAACTTGAAACCACAGTCACTAATGAGGAAATTGCACTCGGTCCAATCCTACTTTACTTTACACCTTTTGGTTATATCTCAAATGCTCTAATCTGTTTCATCTATAACCAGTTCTCCGAACAACATTTCACTCTATCTACAACGTGACCTGATTCGTGTTATTACCAGTTAAGTTTTGCCCATTTTATTTAATCCAGTTGGTCTATTCATACCAATTAGTTTATTTAAAAGATTGTCTCATCATTTCCCAGTGTAATGTCCGATTCGTATATTCCCCATTAGTACTAATGTTCATTTTGTATAATCATTTTTACGTTCAATAAGCCCTTACACTACATCCACTTGACTAGCTATATATAGCCATCAACATATGCCATGTATCACCATTTCGGCACAGTTTCATTAGGTCTTATAACCAATTATCCTACTTGGGATATCAAACAGTATCCCACACGGCCAATTTGGTCTATGAAAAAAAAAAATAATGGATACCTATAGCCTATTGCAAAATGGTCAAATGACCACTGGTAGTCTAATGCACACTTTGCCTGAAATTATGATTTTTGTCTAGTTGAGTGTTAGCAGCAATCATCCGCGGCCGAGTGTGTACTGCAGGTTTCAGGTTTTCGACATTTTTTGAAGAGGTAATTTTTTTTTTTTGAGATAATGAGAAACCTCAGGTGTTAGTTTCTTGAAATTGTCTCCCTCTACAAATAAACAAATGAACTATCTTAACACGTTTCATTGATTTGTAGAGGGAGACAATTTGAAGGAACTCACACCTGAAACTTCACCCCTTTTAATAATATCTTTCTTTCATTCAATGAGAAACCTCTAAGTGAAATATGAAAGAGCGCGAAATTTTAAAGGGAATTCAAAGTTTATTTGATGACATTTGGTTTTTAAATGGCTGCGAAATATGACCCAAAAAAAATCGTTCCTAGTTAAAGGTCGGACCTTCATGGATTTGTAGCTAAGACCGCATGGGAACCATGCATCCTTTCAAGGTATTCATGATAGCGTATAATGTTGGCAACAGTTGCATGCAGATTAACTGCAATGCGAAATCCAGCTATAGGCTTAATCTAGGCTTTTCTTTTAAACTGTTACCTAAGCTCTTCCAGATTCTGGGTCTTCTATAGTAAACAGATGTATTTTGATGATCTACATCCCCCCTCCACACACACACACACATATATACACACACACACACTCACACACACACACACACACACACAGAAGCACATACTTTGCAGGGCCCCTTTGTAAATCAGTTTTGTTTTTAAACTGAAAGAGCTACCCTGTGAAAATAAGACGGAATGAATGAATAAAGTGAATAAATAAATAAATAAACTAGTGAAGCATTCCGAGAGCGCAGACCTCCGCCAACACTACTGGCCAAGCAGCTCATTCACACCACTGACTTTGTTCTTCCATAGAGATCAGTGATTTCCACCCATGGTCGTATGCATGCTGAAAACCGCCCGATTTCCCGATTATAGAAACCTTTTGTTACGTCATCAATACCAGCTGCACGGCGCGCCTCGTCCTGTTCTATAACGTCCAAAAGGTTTTCTGCAGGTTCTTAAAAATTCCGAAAGGTTTGTTGTTGTTGTTGTTGTTGTTGAACGTTAAAGATACGTTTTATATACCGTCCATTTGACACGTTTTAAATATGTCGAAAACCTTCCACAAAAAGACGTTCGGAAAACGTTTTGACAAAACGTCCAAATAACGAGCCTCGTTCAGAAAACGTCCAAATGTTAGTTGGGAATTGCCCTAGGGGGAATTGTCCAGGGGGGGGGGGTAACTATCCGGGTGCTAGTTATCCGGAAGGGTAGTTTTCCAGGGGGTAGTGCTCTTAGAACCCCACTGACACCACACACCACAAGTATACCCCAAACACCCTAAAAGCCCTTGAAAAAGACTGGTAACTCGGTCGAGAACTCGGGAGAATAAAGGCTAAGCGAACATTATACTGTAACGCAGTCATTCCACCGTCACACCTATTAAATATATATAATATATGGGTCTAGGGCAATTATCCCCTGGGCAAAATCCATGGACCCGTCCCCTGGCCCTTATCATAATCCTAACCCAAACTCCTATCCCGGAACCTAACCCTTACCCTATAATCTTTACTCTACTAAACCTTACCACTAACCAGTATTTAGTCGAGGGGTAATTGCCCTCTGTGGGTAATTGCCCGGATACGATTGCACGTATATAAATGAATGACAGCAATAGGTTTCTGCTCGGAGTCCAAGAAAGTATTGATTCACAACCGTAGTTCACATAATATGCGCGCATTTTGTTATGGCCGCGCTATACCACTGACGACGCATCTTTCATCTTGATTTATATCTGCTTTAAAATAAGATCTGCCATTGACTTGACAAATCGCTATGGGCGAAAATTTGTCAGAACTATGTCTCTCACGGAGTTTTCATATGAACTTCTGTTGTGAATCCATATATAATAACATTATATATATTTATAAACATTTGCCTATGCATGTATTTGCGTCTCTCCTATAGTATGTAAATTAGATTGTGTATCTTTTACGTAGTGGTTTCGGTTCGAATTTTGATAATTATATACCAATTGTTGTAATTGCCCTGACTGACTGGAAAAAGAAAGCTTTCTGGCTGACGATAACACCAAGAATTAATAAAAATGAATGGACACATGGACACACACACACACACACACACACACACACACACACACACACACACATACATAATTTAGCCTATATTATTATCATCTGAATGACGACCGCTGTTGGAGATCAACGAGAATGACAAGATAACTGCACAGTGGGTATAGTTTACGACTGCCTGGAGTGCTGCAGGTCACTGTTCCAACAAATGAAGGACTGGTTCCTTTATTTTTCACATTAGTTATTAACACATACATAAAAGCGTCATCAACTAGACTTTATTGCGAGGAAATTACAGCGAATTCTGTGTTTACCATAGGATAAGTGCATTGCTTTTGTCAATAAAAATACAAAATTACTGAATAAATGATATGAAAGAAGAAAAACAATGATATATATTGATGATGATGATGATGATGATTACAAAATGTAAAACACAAAATAGACATAATATTAGTTTCACGTGTTAAACAGCTCTGCATTCACGAAATTGACACCAGGAGTGATTATTCAAAATGTCGCCCTGTCCACGTGTCATGGTGACATTACTGGATAGAATACTTACAGCTAACCGTCGTTAGGACAGAATTCTCGAAACGCTCTAAATTATTCAGCACAACTTCACAATGGTAGAGACCCTCATCTGCCACCTTCAAGTCCGTGATGACGAGGCTGAAGTTCCTCTCGATGTAGAACCGTTCATCCCTGCTTTCAAAGTCCCCATTGTAGAAAGTAGCCTTGGTCGTCCTAGGCTGTTGATGTAAGGTGCTCTCCTTGTCCCAGTACACAGCGAGAGGCTCCTCCGGAATGATACATGGCAGTCGGATATCTTCCCCTTTCCATCCCTGAACGTTGGGGACAGTGCCTACCAATGGATATAGACAATTAAATGCGTATGAGTAGTATAAATCCATGTACTAAAAGCAAGCCCGTGTTATCGCAGGCATGCATGCAGGTACATGTACTAACTTGTTCACAGAGTAACCTCTTTGTTAGTAATATGTATGCTTAAGTAATGATGCCAAGCCACAAAGTCGCTGTTGTGAACAGCACAGAACACCAACATGTATCAAAAAGCGATTTATTCCAGGTGCTCTTTTTTGTCTTTCTTTTTGTATTACTTTTTATTTTCAGTCATTTACCCTTCTCAAACGTACACCAATGAATAGTGCATTTTACTTACTTCAGATGGCGATGCCATCGTAAATATTCAGGAATTTTGATAGTTTCAGTTTCAGTTTCAGTTTATTTCCACAAGTTCAGGTAAAAACATATAAATACACAATCAATCAGTTCTAACACATACATATACAAACCAAATATTGTTTTGGATAAGTACATAATCACAGCTAAAAGTTAAAAAGTGTGTGTTCAAAATTGACATAACAATTAAAATAAATGGTGGAGGAAATCAGCAGTAGGCCATTGGCCTGTCGAGGCTGATCCCATGAGCAAATATACAATATTAAAACTTTATGTCGTTATACTCTGTTAAATAAGTCATGAGTCGCATAAAAAAGAACTGGATTTGCAATAAATAGGGACAGAAAGAAAAAAAAAAACACATCCACAAGAGTGGCGATAATATGAATATAATTATACATAAATGTATATGTTGTTTTAATGGGCATCATGATTGAGTGTATAAGTCCAGTACACGCTAGACTAACGAACAAACAAGACACAAGACAAGCACTTGAGATAAGACACACCAAAGTGCAAGGAAGAACACTACAGATGCAACAATACAAAGAACATCGGGACGGGTGTTGAGGGATTAAGAGAAAAAAGAAGAAGACTGGGAGAGTGGAAGGATATAATTATGGTAGAGTCACAGGAAATGACTTTAATTTGTGAGCATACTGAATACATAAATCCATCTCTTGTGTAAGATTGTCACATAAATGGAAATTGATTGAGCACAGATCGCTTTTGCATTTATGAATCATTGCTTGTTTGTATTTATTGTTTTCACTGTTATCATGAACGAACACTGGCCTTGATCATTAAAGTCACAGAGGATGGTGTGGAAGTTCCTGTGACAACGAACCTACAATAAATGCACGAACCCAGCAGGTCAAATGTCGCAGGAGCATGCAATAATTCATTCTCCAGTGGTCATTTCTTTCATACACCACAGTATAACTTCTTTTTTTTTTGGGGGGGGGGGGGACGGGATCATGGATGAACAAGGGGATTGAACCTACCTTTACAATGTATTGCCCACACATCATGTGTCTTTTTCATTTCTTTTCGTTTATTCTATTACATTCCCCCCCCCAAAAAAAAAGAAGATATAATCATTACATAATTATGAATACACACAGTAACACAACAATGTGCTGAAACAAACAAACTGAACTGAGATACATTATTGTAAACTTCATGACAAATACCCAAAGTAAGTTGCTTGAAAAGAAGGGATTGTAACTTGTAGTCACCTCATAAAAGTTTCCAATTACAAAACTTACAACCAGGCAAATTGTTTAACAAAAAAAAAAAAGGAAAAGAAGAACACACATACAGACATATAAACAAACTGCTCTCATGTAACAGAAAAAAAAGACACCCTACTAGCTTGAAATGCATGACAGGAAGAGACTGTCCTCAGAATGGACAGAGAAACATTCCTTGGTAAAATTTCCATAGTATAGCTAAAAACCATGCACTTGCACCATGCACCATGTGTTTTTGAAATTTTATCGACAGTTGATTTGCTCTTATGCACTGAAGTAGTCCTATTGATCCAATATTTTGAATATTGAATAATACAACGGGATCAGAATTATATTTAAAAAACACACACACATTGGCCCGAATTCACAAAGGTGGTACAATTGGTTTCACGTACCACCTACGTGAATTCGGGCCATTAGTGTCATCCGCGAGTAATAAAAAAGAGAGAATACTCAATAAATTCCAGGTTAATACGATAACACACAAATGAAAGAGGTCCAATCCAGATCCTCGACGAAGGCCACAACTGCCGAATATTTCGCAAGCTATATATATTATATATATATATATATATACATATATATATATATATATATATATATATATATATGTAAACCCATTGATAAGTACAAATTACGATTACTATGGTCACTTCTGAACCACTCCAAGACCTTTCCTCGGATATTTATATAATATTGACTGGCCTCGAGGGAGATACTAGAAAATATTGCCCAGACTGAAAGAATATTGCCCGAGTCGAAGACGAGGGCAAAATTCTTTCAGTGCGGGCAATATCTATCTGGTATCTCCCTCAAGGCCAGTCAATATCATAATTATTACCTATTCCCTAGGTAAATTAAGAAAATATTTGAATACAGCTATACACTATGATATAGATCAAGCCACATTTGACTACCTGTTGATCATCACCAACATGTCGAATAATTGAAAAATTGTTCATCAATGTATATCATTCAACTCCAACTTCAAAGATACATATGTAGTTGTAACAGGCGAACTTCAAACATCTGAACGCTTTTACACTTTATTTTTGCTTCTGTTTCAATTTGGAGAGTTGTAATAACTGATGGTCACTGTGCAGTTAGTCATTGTTTGACGCGTCGTGCTGCTGGAACTAGTGGAAGTGGTCGACCTTGTATGAGTTGATTTATCGGCGTTCTTCTGCGGTGCGTGTAATCGACACGCAGCGACGTCCTTGAATGTTTTCTCTTCGTGGTCGATCGGAATGTTTATATGAGGTGGGAAGAGAAGGAGTGGAATCTCTCTTCCCACCTCCCTGTTTTACAGTGCACTCCCGTTATAACGAACACGCGGTTATAACAAAATTCTGGTTATAACGAAGTAAAAATTTGGGCTGCAATGTCATCCACTCTATGTATTTCTAGCGTTTATTTGTTCGGTTATAACAAAATTCCGATATGACGAAAGAATAACTGCCGGTCCCGAGGATTTCGTTATAACGAGAGCCCACTGTATATGTAAAACCCCGGATGCTCGTAATATGCTAGCTCTAATATCGCCCGCTGAACTCCCGACCCTGCAAAATAACAACTGTAATTGCCTCGAAAACTAAAAATATGAAAACTAATAATATGAAATAATTCATATACATGTAAAGGTATAACATGTCATGATAGATGATATCAAAGGCCTTGGCGAAGTCCAGTAAGACTCCAATGGTGTGATGGAGTTTATCAATGGCCTTTGAAACTTTGTCAAGAAAGGTAAGCAGTACATGAAAAGTATTATGTTTTTGCCGGAAGCCAAAACTGATACTCAGAAATGATTTCATGAATATCTTTTGAATGTTTTTTTTTTATAATTTTCAAATAAAGGAAAGTCGTGATATTCGCCCATGATTACAAATATTTTTTTCCGTATCCCATTTGTTTGTAGACTGCAATCACCTCCGAACTTTCATGGCTTCCGTTCATCATACGTACTTTATTGTTACATGGCACTGGCTATAATATCACTGATGTCTGCACAATGTCTAATACACTATAATAGAATGTGTATAGTCTATGAAAGTTAACATACCTGTCAGTTTCCTACTTTAACGGTACTATGTACCATTGGGGGTAGTGATTAAAAAAAAAAGAAGAAAAGGTTGGAGTTATCCCATTTGATGTATCACCACAAAACATCTAGCCATATCAAAATGTTGCAATAAAATCTAAAATATAAGGAGATAACACTATTTTTCTAAATAAACCATAACACTGTCATGACTGTAGACGGTTTATTTCAGAAAAAGAAATATTGTCACTACTGTTCTCTTTTCGTACATTTAACAATAATTAACAGTGATTATACTGATTAGCATTACCCTATTTTTTTCTGCAATCGTTGTTTGTATTCCTAACCCACATTTTAGAACTATTTCTAATCTCTAATGCTGGGTTTTCGTTTCAACTGCAAAATGTTTCCAGGTTAGCATGCCTGTACAGTGACCGGGCGATAGTTAACGGCCCCTTCAACGATCGCCCCGTTTAACATTAAACTGCACATTACTTGAATATGACACTATTCTCACGCAAATAATTTTCACACAATAATAGCTATATAATGTACTCTTAAATGAATCCCTAAAGAATTGGAACAATCATCCCCAGCATTCCCACTGATTCCCACTGATCAGTTACTAGCCATTCCCTTTAAGACAAAAGCTTATTTATCTGTAAAACATGTAATCTTAAATTACAAATTATTGGCAACCAATTTTTGTGCGTTATCATTCTTACAAATTTATTTTTCTGTAATCAATTTACTGTTCCCTCCTAATTGTTCGTGCATCTTTTGCACATGGCTCTTACTGCACATAATAATAATGATGATGATGATGATAATAATGATAATAATGCTAATAATGATAATAATGATAATAATAATGATAATAATGATAATGATAATTATGATATTAATAATAATAATTGTACTTTGAACCACATTGGCTCTCTGTAACATCCATCCCGATGTGGTTCAAAGTTCGATGAACTTTTCAATGGCAGTGACTACGATCTTTCCATGCAAACCAGGAAACTCATACAAACTAGAAGGCAATTGAGATAAGAAAAATGAAACATTTCATACAATTCCACCCTTTTTTATTTTCATCAAGCACAATCTCATGTGTCGTTACTAACCTTGGTGAAAAAGTGAGTGTGTGATGGGGATCTGATTGACCCTGCCTTCATACGCATTGAACAACTTCTGACGAGTTAGGACGTAATATTTTCATCCAATGACTTTTTTGTTTACATTTTATAACCAGTCAGAGAAGTTTAGATTCATAGTAACGCTGAAATTATTCATTTCGCGTTCCACACCAGACATGAATAAGCATACCCCCCCCAAAAAAAAACAACAACAACAACAACATTTGTGGATCGCTATTTTCCAAAATTGAAGTTATTTTCTGAAAGCTCGCGAAGTATACATGTATACGCATCGTTCCTTCTGATTATTGTACATATGTTGATGTATATAATTTATTTCGTATATTACATGAACCTTTTGTAAAAGTGTAGACAATATCATTTTATGATATGTATACTTTGCATTACGTTTTGATTTTCTTTGATTGGAAATAAACTATGATTGAACTTGAACTTGAACTTGAACAACAACAAATATCGTATACCCAAAATATATTAGCTTTTGTTATACTGGAAGCTGACGTCAGAATAGCTAGAAAACATTTTGGAGCAGTCTTCTATGATAAAGATACATATGCTTTCTAGACACAACACTAGATGATTGAATCGCTACTTTCACCTGTCTGCCCCTTCTCTCTCTTTTACCGTCGTATAGTGTTGTAATGTCATTGTTTGTTTGTATTTTCTCCCTTCTACAATGTTGCCCTTTTAGTCATCGTTGAATTATTCCATTCTTTCTGTTCCGTTTCTTTTTATCATGATGGGCTGTGTAGCCTGTGTGCATTTTTATGTTTTGTTCTTTTTGCCACCATATTTTCTTGGTACACACGGCTCTTTGAAGAGTGTATGTGAGGTAAGATTTATCTTATCTAAAGTTTGAATGTCCTCTACTCTTTAAAACAAGAAATGTTTCAATATCACCACCAACATTCATGATGCATTCCAGTAAGAAAATGCATTGTATATATTAATTATATTAATATATATATATATATATATATATATATATATATATATATATGTATATATATATATATATATACGAAGAACTTGCTTCCAAAAGGCGCTAAATCCATCATTTTCAATGGATTTAGCCCCTTTTGGAAGCAAGCTCTTCATATACATCTTAATGGGTATCTTAACCCTATAAAGCCCAAGCTATTTTGACCCTTCCCAGGCCCAAGGGGGGGCACATTGTGCCCCCCTATATAACTTTGTTATTGTTTGATGTTTCATCGTCATATTTGGCACATAGGTAGAGCAACTCATAGTCTACATGACTGCACACTTGAATTTTTTCAAGGTCACCCATAGAGGGCGCTATTTACCAAAATATAAAGAAATACATAGGAAATATGCTAAAAACATGATTTTTCTGTATAATTTCTTTATCCCCAGTATATTTGTCTTATCATACACAAATATTTTTCATATTTGCCACAAATGATCTGCAAGTCAAAGCTCATTATTTTTTATGGTTGAAATTTCTCAAGGTCACCACATGGGGGCGCTATTCATAACAAAATAAAGAAATACATTATGAGACCTGTGATGTATTGTTTGGGATAGGTACATGCATAGTTATCATATTTCATATTCCCATAATATCGGAATTTTAAGTTTGCAGATTGATAATGTGATAAACAAATGATATTAGAGGTATAACTTGGGTGAAGGAATCAAAATAACACAAAATAGAATTGCAATCTCTGGAAAATACTGTTATTTTTAAGTATCTCTATTATATCTATTGTTTTATGGCATTGTCACAAAAAACAAAGGAAATAATAGGAAAAACATTTCAGGGCCATAATAACTTCACATTTTGCTCCTTCAGCAAATTTCAGCCAAGAAACGCCCATTTCATACATTATAATATGGTTAATTGGCATTGGAACAGAAAAAATATGCAAAATCTGACTGACATGGTTGTCAGTTTATGGTTGCCATGGCAACCAGCAATATCAAATATAGCTAAATTATATATCAAAATGTTCGGAATAAGATTTTAGGAAAAGTCACCAAATTTGGTTAAAATTGGATTAAGGGCGAAGGAGTGGCGAATGAAAATCTGGTAGGGGGGGGGGCACAATGTGCCCCCCTTGGGCTTTATAGGGTTAATACATGATGTATAGTACTCGAATGTTGTTTGTGGGTGATTTACGTTTTACATGCTCTAATAGACCACTCTTTTCTGTCAATATACATTTACGTTTTTGTCACAAGCTATGCATTTTTTCCATCATTATCATAACTAACGTTCATTAATTTCTTTCATCATTTCAGTTATAATCATTGTAATTAGTGATATGTATTTCACACAATCTGATATTTCATCATGATTTATTAAACAAACACTTTGTATTGCTATTTGTATTATCTTCTGTTGGATGTAAATAAAGGACTATTGAATTAAAATATCAATGATACGAAATCTTGACGACATTCTGGTTTAACTCTTATATCCGCCTTACTTTGGGACATAACAATTCTCATATTGCATAAGCGCATATGTAGTAAAATGGTTGATGCGCGTTGTTATATGTGATGCCAGAATAATATTGTATGCACAAAATGTATCTTCCTTCACTGAGATACATGTATTTTGAAAAATTTACTGAGTCATATTTAATGGACTTAGTGTGCGTGTAATTCGTTGTGGTTTTCAGGATGTGTATCTGTTTTTTTTTTTTCCGGAACACCGAACACTGTTTAGTGTTTTGGAGAAATTAAGGTATCAAATCTTACGTCGTTTTTGGATGTATATTAGACCCGAACTTATTTCATTTTTTGGTAACACAACTCCTTATCTTATTTTTTTTGAAAATCTTTTTTTATTATCATTATTTTACTTAGACATACTAGCGTTTTCGGAACAATAACTCATAGGAATAACGAATCTTCGGAATAAGGAATCAGCGGAATGAAGAACTCTCAGAAACGTACCCAACTTAACAAGGAACCATGGACATAGTGATGTATTAACCTACCTGTTGCACTGGGTCCATAGAACAGAGACGCTGCCAATGTCAGAAGCAGAATGAGGTCGTATCCTCTATCCATCACAGCGATTCGAAAGCTGAGAATTTTATATCAAGAAAAGGGAATATACACGATCGCAATGTCCGGCAAGGCTGTCAAATGACCACATTTTACAGTTATTGATATCCGAACACACGTCAGCATGCAATGCGTCCTTTTGAGACGAAGTCTGTAGAAAGAGCGCGTAAATGTAATTACGTGACTCCACCCCGCAACGCTACCGTTTGCTTACTAGTTTTGCGATGTCCCCATATCTCACATAATACGTGGCATACTAGTAAACCATAGTCATACCGACTACATTGCTGTTCAAAGTTCAATTAGAAAAAAAAAAATGTTTTGTTTACTCGCTCAAAAACATGATACCATAAACTTTTTCTCTCCCGGTGGTCAAAGGCCGATCTACAGTGTAATTACAAAAGGTGTGATATAGTTACGGAAATTGGGGTGCACGCATGCATGAGACAACAGAAAAGCGCGTGATAAAGCATCAATAATTTGTAATGATGGATAAAGTTGTGTCTGTTCAACTGCCTACAATATGTAAATGCACTGTAGACTATGCATTGTCCCAGATCCGTACCTGCCAAGAGTTTAATGAAGGTAGGCGCTACTATGATTCGCCTAAAAGGTTATCAAAAATTAATCACTACGCTATATGCAGAAGCCAGGGAACCGTTTATTGAGTGAAAGTCTTACGAGAGACTTTTCTCTCATAAAGCCCCTGTCAAACTTTGCTGAATAGGTTTAGTTCATTGTGCAAGACACAGGCGATATCTTGCACATCCGTTGTTTAAATCGTCAATCCAGTGTACAAAGTGTTAGGTTTCCGTTTTAGAGGAACGTACATGCACGGTCCAGGTGCAGAACAAAACGCATGTGGGGCGATTGTCTACAGGACATTGGAACGTGCGCAAACGCATGAGAAACGAATATGAACCGCATGCCCTCAGGACAAAACGCATGAGGAACAAATTGTTGACGCATGAGACGTAAATCGAACATCAGAGAACAGTGCGTAGGTGTTTGATGTGCCATGAACAGCCGTTCCATCCGTTTCATCTCTTGCAGCAACGGACACTGCTATACGCCTAGCGGATGGAAACGCGTGGAAAACGACAATATACAATACAGATACAGGAGAAAACGCACAACTATCGGACAAGGGTTAGATCGCCCTATCCGATTTTATCGAGATAAAACTTTGTGCCGCCAGAAAGTTTTCTGGCCGCTCTGACGGAAATTACCGGAAAATAAACGTCCATCCAAAGAATGAAAAGGACATAAAACGCATTTTAACGGATATCAACGAAAGCCAAAAATCGACATTCCTTTCTCATGCGTTTGCCTTATCCGGCAATTGGAAAATTAGAAGTGAATAGGTTGATGTGTGCCTGCCCGACTGAAGATGACTTTTCAATAAAGAAGGAAAAAATGAATACAAACTTAAGGCATCCAGACTTTGAAATGAAAAGGCGTTATCATTGTGATCACAGTTGTAGGCTGTCGGTTAATTTAATGAAAAATCTAGAAGGGCTTGTAAGCCCTTTTGCCAGCATTCTATCTACGAAAGGCTTGAATAGATTTTATGTATATCTTATTTGCATGGCATGGCAAAAATCATTGTCTAAGTAGCCAATACAACTGATATGCGTGGTCACTTTCAAATATACCTGTTTTCATATATAATATTGACTGACCTGAAATTGTAACAAACACATCGTTTCACGAAAAATCATAGTGGATGAACATAGATGGAAAACTACATGCCCTGCCTCCATTTATAAGTGTCCATGCCTAAACAACTCTGCCTAAAAAGGGTAAATAAACAGAAAAATAAAAAATAAAAGAATGGTCCTGCAGAGACGGTGAGGAATAATTGTGACCGTGCATCACAAAACCAAAACAAACAAAAAGTCGCACTCCTTAATTCTACGCGAGGACTCAAAAGAGGTGAAATGGGTCAATTGAGTCAATCTTGAGTTTGGTCATGTTTTCTGAAAGAGCTTTCCTTCTTTTACAATAAACTTTAGTTTGGGATCACAACGTGAATGAGAAAGTGCGTTTTCACCAGTTTTTCTACAACCCTTCTTTTTTTTTGAGGAGAGTAGAATGATCATGTATGTCTTAGAGGCCCTCATTCATTTCTTGAAATCCTTTGTACACTCTTCACTTCCAAGTCTAATAGCTTTTGAAAAGATAACGGTGTTGATTTGAAAGTTAACAGTAATCACGGGCAAAATGTGTTGATAGAGCATGCTCAATTTCAGCTTAATCTGAAAATCCCTTCATTGTTGTTGCTCCAGTGGTTTACATCCTGTGTTATGTCCCTTTCATCGCACAGCTGGCACGGCTTGGTAAAGATTAAGCGCTTGAATAGACGCTGTACTTCAGAGCCTCTTTTCTCAGTTCACATGTTTCCAGAGTGTGTGCTTTCTTTACAGTATTTTGATAGGTTTAATAGGAGAGTCCAAATCAGTCGAGTAATACATCGTTTTAAAGCTTAGAGTCTGCTTTTTTAGAATTTGCCCTTAACTAAAAATTCATGTCTGGCGATTTTTTGTTGGTTTTTGTGGTGCAGGGCCACAATATATCTAAAGTAACTTTATGCATTTATGATACCACAAAGAGACGTGTTATACCAAAATAATTACTTTGTACCCAAAGCGAGGTTTAAAACGACTTGATCGGTGACACGTCTATATCGCGTGCACCTCACAGACTTTGTTCTCAACGGTGTTTCAACAGTCGGGTGTGATGTCGTCACGTAAACATTGAGCATGCACGGACTTGCGAAAAGTTCTTTACTCAATGTTCAAGTTGACTTGCGTGTATCAAAATAGAATCCAAAACTAATAATAGATATCATAACAGTAGTATATCACTTCAAAGAATAAATTATCTGAGAAGACGATGAAATTCTTAAAGCTGTTAAAGTTTTATAAGAAAAACTTATCCAAGATTTAATTGCTATGTCAATACATGTAAGGAACAGTCACAGGCAGAGGATTACGCAAAATATGTTCCGTTCCCGTGATATGGACAGCTTTTTTTTTTTCAGTGAGATTACACTCTTCCATTTGATTGCGAGCCACATGTCACAAGAGCTGCCCCATAGAATGTCACTGTGGAGTTTTAGTGTCGTAAATTGTAGGCACACGTCTACTTAAAAAGCTGATAGTGATGAAGTAGCCTACATAACAATATTCTGCATAACAAAGAAAACACAACATGTACTTTCCAGTATTTAATTTATGACAAATCTTTATCATGATTTCGTCATGAGCGTATTTAAGAGAGTATGGAACCATCGAAGCCAAATCTACATGACTTCTTAGATGAATCCAAGCTCTTTCAACGTGTTGCCATAAATCACTTGGCAATATTGAATAAATATAGAACACTACGTTGCTCTTGAATGATATAATTTACTTTTATATAATACTTTAATAAGTATTTACATTCACAATTCGGAGATCCTTGCTGTTAATTCCACGACGAATAGAGGTTCAGCCTTATCGGTTTTAGTAAGATAAATGAGTATTAAAACTGTCGAGAAAATAAAGTTACATATTTGTAAAAGTAATGGCTTCGTTTTGCGCTCTCTGTCAGTGCATATTTTGTTATATTGTAAGGTGCTAGTACATACACCCAATGTCATTTGCCCGTAAGAGTAAACTAATGTACAAGGGAACATATACGTGAAGTCACTATTAACAGTTTGTGTAAAGTTTTACTTGATGTGGTTGGACGTGGAGGGATAAACACAAATCTAGATTTAAGTGGCGGGGAGTGGTGGTTGGTTATCTTGACAGGTGAACAAAATATTTCCGATTTAAAAGCTGTTAACTGCACGGCCCATTTCCTATATCAGCGTCTATAATATTGCAGAAGATGAAAGTGCAGCAAAATGGGAAATGTTTTAATATAATTATTAAATCCTTCATGAGAATAACAGTGTAGATGAAGCTAAATCTTATACTGCTCATAAGTGTTTTTTTTTTCTCCACAGGCAGTAACCCTTGCTAATAGCATGGATAGATAATGATCCATCTGCCCCCTTGACTAAAAATGTGCAACTCAGTATATGATTTTTCAATTTTATCACGCCACCACA
The DNA here is from genome assembly GCF_964275005.1 of Diadema setosum. Lineage (NCBI taxonomy): Eukaryota > Metazoa > Echinodermata > Echinoidea > Diadematoida > Diadematidae > Diadema > Diadema setosum. The sequence goes on from NC_092701.1 coordinate 5,910,525, forward strand.
ATTTACATTTGTTTATCCAGAAAAAAAAAGGCACGTCAAATCGATAACAGTTAGAATGCAGGGGATTTAAGATCATACATCTACAAGTATGTGCGTTCAGGATAACAAATTATTAAAAAAAAAACAGAAAATACTGAAAGCGAAGGTGTGTTAAATGTCTCAACAAGTGATTAAATGCAAGTACTGCTACTTCCTTTAATAAACAAATTATCCGTTTTGAGGAGAATTATTACAAACACCAGCTACAAATCGACGATGCTTCGCTAAGATATAAAACGTTTTCATCAATTACAATTTCACACACATTGGTTCTGTTATACTTTTTTACAGTCGAGTAGAATATTGAATACTTAACAATAATAATTTTACTCGTGGAGCAAGAGGAAAAAAAGGGAAATGTGACGTCCTGCCATGCCTCTTCTAGCCAGAAATGGGGCAAGTCTCAAAAAATGCAAAGACCTAAACTTGAAGCAATACATCGTTCTTGTCCCCCCCCCCCTTTTTTTTAAATCAAATCAAATCAAATCATGAAGGGCAAAATATGAACTAAAAGTACGGACATGAGAAAAAAATCACGTCATGTTAACAGTATACTGATATTTTACCCGGTTTCATTTCTTCTTCCCTGCTGCAGCTCACTTTATGACAGTGCGTCTGTCAACCATAAGAGCCAAATTTGGAGACCCCCTAAAACATAAAACTATGGGGGGTCCAAATTGAAAAAGTGGATCTTTTTGAGGGAATGAAGTGACCGAGTTGAAAATTATGTGGGAATGGTATATCTTTAACGGGAAAAAAAATAATCAATTTTCACCTTTTTTAACACATGTATCACCCATTCGGAAGTTCATTTCCGTATCATACAAAATTGTTTTGTTGTGCAAATGGGATGGGCACAAGACTATGGACAAATCCTAACAAAATATTCACGTAAAAAACTGAAGAAGGAAGGCCCACGACTTCGACCTAAAGTGCCTTCATGGAATTCTAGTTCGACAAGATGAACAGCGTCATCTTATAAACCAATTAAGCGTGCGTAAGTGTAGAAGGGTGTTCCGATAGTGGTGTGAGGAAGAAATGAGTGATGGGAAAGAGGAGTTGCTAGAGTATTACCGTGTCGATTGCCCTCCGTCACCCCCTCCCCCCCCCCCCCCGAATTTTCAAGACCTTTATTTGTCTGCGTATGTTTTGTACCAAAATTAACAGCTACTTTTTCCTTTAAAAAAATTTAAAAAATTACAATTTCACACACATTGGTTCTGTTATACTTTTTTACAGTCGAGTAGAATATTGAATACTTAACAATAATAATTTTACTCGTGGAGCAAGAGGAAAAAAAGGGAAATGTGACGTCCTGCCATGCCTCTTCTAGCCAGAAATGGGGCAAGTCTCAAAAAATGCAAAGACCTAAACTTGAAGCAATACATCGTTCTTGTCCCCCCCCCCCCCCCTTTTTTCTTTTTTTTTGAGGGGGATGGAGGGGGTCCATGAAGAGTACGATGTTATTATGAAAAATAGCGTGACGAAAGTGCACTCTCCATTATGTTCTTTTCACTTTAAGCCCCAGTCACATAGACATGCCGGATCACCCCAAATCTGATCCGGGTGATCCGGGGAGAGATCCGTGGCATCCTTGGACATCCGGGAGGCCAACACGGCAACTTTTGGAGGTCAAAAACATCCGGCGTCATCCGGGGACTGTCATGTTGGCAGAACAATCCGGAATGGTCCGTGTGGCTGCCCTGTAGCTGAAATTGAAATTGAAACAGATTTTAAATTCTGATTTTCATACTTCAAAGTTTTTAAGAACAAAAATTACTTTAGAAAAAAATTTGATATTATAATATCCATTGTCGGGGAAAAATATTCCATAAAAAGCGTGACCCTTCTATTCTTCTCTCTGTCTCTGTCTCTCTCTCTCTCTCTCTCTCTCTCCCTCTCTAACCCTTATTCCACGAGCATCATGTTGGACCCTCTCGTTTTTCTTCATTGTAATGTCATTCGTTATCGGTTGCCAAACAGTCAAGCTTTGTGCTTATTCTTGGCAATCGTTCTGTATGCAAATTATTAAGATGTTACTCATGCAATTATATTACAGATGTATTGTATAATTGATGAAAATGATGATAATAAATTGTTGAAAGTATACTACTGTTATTTTGTACTTTGTTAATGAAATTGGAGAAAGTCGATGTATTTGGGAAAAAAATGGCATACAGAGAATAAATCAAAAATCAAAATCAATAAAGGAATGCCGGGGGGGGGGGGGGTCATTTTGGCGAGAGACCGTATTTTTTTGTTTGTTTGTTATTGTTGTTTTTTTGTCAGCCGTTACGAGCAGTCACTGAGATGGGGCAGATGTGCGTGCTGTGGATGATTTGCATCGGTGGGGGCGCCTTCTGGAACCAGTGACGGGTGTAATGGCAGGAGTATGTCACTACTGTATAGTATGCGAGCTGCTGCTGTTGGAAAGTGGCCGGGGGGGGGGGGGGGGAGGGGGAGGGGATATGGAAACAGAGTGCAGGGAGGAATGTTCTGTAGAGAGAATTCAATATCAAGCGAAAACCCATTTTATAGCTATCATTTATTTTCTAAAATAAGATATAAAACCATTATTTCATATCACATCAACTTGGTTCAAAGTCATGTCAATCCGCCTTTTAAATCCTATGAATTATCAATGCGAAATTTTATTATGATTCCTCTAACTGATCGTCTCACAAGAACGAATTTTAGCTGGCATTTATAAGATGCTATTACACACGACTCTCTGCATGCATGCGCTGTGTTTCATATGTCAAGATGCTCTTTACCAGGCTTATTTGTATAGATTCTTGCGAACGGATAGTATGCGAAATCCATTTCGTTTAATTTTCGTAATTCTGATGAACATACAAGATGAGAGATGGTAGGGATGGTACTCGTTCTTTCCCAGTCGAATTGCTTTTTTACGTGTTCACAATGCGCATGATTATGAGACAAATTTCCTTCCTGTTATTTTCTTAAGTAGGAGGTCCTAAGTAAAATATATATCTGAAATAATCTAAAGCTTTCCGTTTTTTCAATCTCTAAGATTCCAGACGAAGCAATGAAATGTGCCTTCTTTTTTGTTATAAAGAGAAACTAGCTATAATGCGTATCCTATTTGTATATACGTTTGATTTTGTTGATTTAAAAAAAATTGTAAATGATGCCATACGGAAAATAAATAAATCAAATCAAATCAAATCATGTAGGGCAAAATATGGACTAAAAGTACGGACATAAGAAAAAAATCACGTCATGTTAACAGTATACTGATATTTTACCCGTGTTTCATTTCTTCTTCCCTGCCATTTGCTTGCTGCAGCTCACTTTATGACAGTGCGTCTGTCAACCATAAGAGCCAAATTTGGAAACCCCCTAAAACATAAAACTATGAGGGGGGGGGGGTCCAAATTCGAAAAAAGTGGATCTTTTTGAGGGAATGAAGTGACCGAGTTGAAAAGGATGTGGGAAGGGTACATCTTTAACGGGAAAAAAAAATCAATTTTCACCTTTTTTAAGACATAACATATCACCCATTCGGAAGTTCATTTCCGTATCATACAAAATTGTTTTGTTGTGTAAATGGGATGGGCACAAGATTATGGACAAATCCTAACAAAATATTTACGTAAAAAACTGAAGAAGGAAGGCCCACGACTTCGACATAAAGTGCCTTCATGGAATTCTAGTTCGACAAGATGAACAGCGCCATCTTATAAACCAATTAAGCGTGCGTAAGTGTAGAAGGGTGTTCCGATAGTGGTATGAGGAAGAAATGAGTGATGGGGAAAGAGGAGTTGCTAGAGTATTACCGTGTCGATTGCCCTCCGTCACCCCCCTCCCCCCCCCCCTGAATTTTCAAGACCTTTATTTGTCTGCGTATTTGTGTACCAAAATTACCAGCTACTTTTTCCTTAAAAATAATAGAAAAATAAAGAAAGATCGAAAGAGTGCATGGATCTTTTTGAGGGATTGAAGTGACCGAGTTGAAAAGGATGTGGGAATGGTATATCTTTAGACGGAAAAAAAAAGTAATCGATTTTGACCTTTAATAATTTGTTTTAACACATGTATCACCCATTCAGAAGTTCATTTCCTTATATATATATATATATAATGTTCCGTTGTGCAAATGGGATGGGCACAAGACTATGCACGTTCAGTATTTTTTTTTTTTTTGGGGGGGGGGGAGAGGGGTGTGTGAAAATGAATGAACACACAGGGACTAAGGGTGGGGGAGGGAGGAAGGGAGGGAGAGAGGGGTATCCCCTCAGACATGAGGGAGGGTTTGCATTCTAGGAATGGAAAGTAAACGATGAATCATATGACAGGAGATGTGGTACATTTTAGATCGAAGAAGAAGAAAAAAATTGAATGTTCACAAATCAGTATGTCAGTGGCTATAACCAGTGGCAGCCCTATCTCTGTTATCTCTTCTTCTGCGCATGCATCTTTACTGATATGGAGTTGTTTATACGGCTGCCCATAGTAGCTGCATAGCAGCAGTGCATAGTAAACGGCAGTATCATGGAGTGGTGACAGATATTGCGACAAATTAATTTATTTATTTCCAATCCAGAATAACGAGAAATGTTAGAAGAAAAATACTTTTCAATAACATCAACGCTATACATTTGAGAAAATACTTTTCAATAACATCAACGCTATACATTTGAGTAACGCATTACTTTGAAAGTGTATTATCCTGGTATATGAAAAAAAAAAGGGGGGGCGCTGAATATCTGAACGGGGTTCGGATCGACCTGGGAACAAAGGTTGCATGGATTTTTATTTATTTTTTTTCTTTCAACACCAGAAGTAAAACCATTATTCGTTTGCCTTTGTAACTAGTTTTCTATCGTTTAGTTCAAACGGATTCTGCTCGAGAGCCGGGGTAGGGGGGAAAGTCCTAAACGGATAAGCCCCATCCCCCCCCCCCATACATAGTACCGTGCCTCATGGTCAATGCATGGTTAATCATGTTTCTACAATAACCATCTTAAGATGATTAAAAAGTGTTGCCAGCAGTGACCGAACCGCTAAAAGGAGCGACTCGTAGAAGCACAAATGTTTAGACTTTATTGCAAAGTACGTAAGAATATAAGACGCATGAGTCGTATAATACTTTACACAATTAAAATGTATGTTACTTTTCACGGGGGTATGTGCCTGCTCCAAATCTAAAACTTCGCAATTACTTCTAAAACTGAAATCTACAACTAAAATCTAGAACTTCGCAACATGAATATGAGATACCGTCCAATAAGCCAATTTACAGTTCCACTTTGCGCATGAGCAGAAATATGTCATTTTGTACAATCAGGCATGTTTGTATTTGAATTCACTGAGATAAGCATCCCCAATATATTCATGTAACCCTTGTAAATGGTGCTTACTAGCACATCCACCTGACATCAAGCCCGGTATTTAGCAATGTTGGTAGAAAGACTTTGTTTATGCATTCAATACACACACACATACGCGCGCGCGCGCACACACACACACACACACACACACACACACACATGAAATGAATGCCTGCCAAAGTGTCAATTGGCAGACCATTCTTGTCACCTGCTCTGCGCAAGGTCATTCTTTATTTGAACACGAATTCCATAAATTGTGGCATGCTGCTTTGAAATCAATTGAGAAATCAATTGAGAAAAAAGAAAGGTCATTTGTACCAATGTGCCCAAGAGCAAACTGTGAACTGGCTCATAGTCTCTAGAAAGCTGCAATACAAAAGAGTCACAGTGCACGGCATTTGTATATTTGCTTTTAATGTCTAGTGTGCACTTTATTTCACCTCCTTGATTGGATGCAGTCTTCCGTGAATCGACCACCGGTTTGTCATATGTACCTGGGAGATAAAATGAATAAATATCGACAATGAGCAAACAGATGCGTGGCGTGGTGTAGTAGCGCGTTTACTCTATGCCTCTACTCCTTACATGATAACCCCGTTTATTCCAACAGTGGCCTTGCATTAGATGTGTCCAGCCCTTTTTTCATATAATTAATTGTGATCACCTGACAGGATTGTGGGACATAACGACATATCATTTCGCCTACTTCATATTTCATAAAGTATCAGTCTTCGACTTCCTGCTGTGGTCGAACTATGATCTCGTTCTGACCCTGACTTTGACTTTACATTGTACTTCTGACTTCTGTAGCCCGCTAGTAAAGGTAAGTATAATTCTACTTTTAAGCGGTAATAATTGGGCCGGATGCATAAACGCTAGCAATTGCTTGTGCTAGCCTTTTACTCGAATCCGTATGCATAAAAACAAGTAATTGCTTGCGAGCAGAAGCAAGCAATTGCGTAGAGACCAAGCATTTGCTTAAAAACGTATGCAAACATACCTTTTGCTAGTTGTTGCTAGCAATTGCTTACGATTTTCCAAGCTCTGTAAAATGAGCTTGAGTTTTTGCTTATCTGGGACGTTCCCTTTTAGGTATCATTTTCATATTCATGGAAGAAAGACAACAATTGTGAAGGAGTGGTATAAATCTACAAGAAATTACTCTTAAGTAGAGTAAGAAATTTTTCATTTCAACAACGGGAATGTCCAGTGGTTAGCACGCAAAATTTGATGAAAAACAGGTAGGATGTCTCACTTCGGTCAATGTCGGTGGAGAGCAAGGAGACGTCTCTCCACGTGCGATCTGGCAGATGCGGGCTATTGGGCCGAATGCATAAACGCTAGCAATTGCTTGTGCTAGCCTTTTACTCGAATCCGTATGCATAAAAACAAGCAATTGCTTGCGAGCAGAAGCTTTTGCTAGCAAGCACAAGCAATTGCTTGCTGCCCGCAAGCAATTGTTTAGAGACCAAGCATTTGCTTAAAAACGTATGCATAAAACATACCTTTTGCTAGTTGTTGCTAGCAATTGCTTACGATTTTCCAAGCTCTGTAAAATGAGCTTGAGCTTTTGCTTAACCGGAACGTACCCTTGTTGTTGAGTGTTGTTGTTGATTTTATTTCACTTCCAACAAACAAATAAGAAATACAAAGAAACACTCATATACACAGACGTCATGAAATCAGTACCACAATGCGATGAACAGAATAACATTGTAAGAAAAATATAGGTAAATTATCAACAGAGATACAAATATCTGTTACGTCACTGTGGTAAATGCATAAACGATATTGCTGGAAATGGAGGGGACTGCTAAAAAGCAGAGCTTGTAGAATGCAGTCTCCTCATCAAGAAAAAAAAAATGCAAAAAAAAATGCAAAAAAAAAACAACAACAAATTTCCCTAAGCGGTAGCAAACGAAAAAAAAAAAAACAGACAAGAGTAATACACAGATACAAGCACACTTACGGACGCACATTAACAAACACATGGCGGTTCTCTTGTAAGGAAAAAATTGAGGAGGATATAGTAGTGAAGAAGGTAGTAAGTCCGAGGTGGACAAGGGGGGGGGGGGGGGAGGGGAGAGGAGAGGAAAATGGTGGGTCATATCCAGGGCACTGGAGGCACAGAAGCACGGGCTCGCTGGTGAAGAAAGAGTAGTGAGAATAACGAAGCAACAACAACTTTGAAAATCAAAAGTAAAAAAAGAAAAATGAATTATGCTGCGTACGAAATTTTTAGATAATTCTTTAACTTTAAAGAAAATTTATAAAAACTTAAAGCTTCTTTTATGTTATTATCCAGAGAATTCCAGAATTTTGGTCCAGAGAAGGAGAATAAAGATTTTGCAAAAACAGTTCTAGTCAAAGGCAAATGATATTCATGGGATTGACGGGTTGGATATGCATGAACAGTTTCATTCTTTAAAAACATGGAACCAAACACAAGGGGGAGAGAATGGTAGGTGAGTTTATACATGAATTGTCCTAATTGCAAACGATAAAGATCATGAACTTTCAAAATATTATTTTCGTGGAATAAATTATTAGTATGACTTCTCCACGATTCGTGACAAATGATACGAAGAACTTTTTTCTGTAATAATAATATTCTTTCTGTATAAGTAGGAAAAGTGTTTCCCCGTGCGAGTATCCCATAATTTAAGTAAGGTAGTATCAAAGTAGAATATAACATAAAAAGTACATTTTTAGGAAGATAAAATTTAACTTTGTTTATAACACCTATATTCCTTGAAATAACACGACATATAGTATCAATATGCGAACCCCAGGTAAGTTTATTGTCCAGGATCAAACCTAAGAATTTGATGGAGGAAACTTCTTCTATGACCGTGTCTTCCAGGAAAATATTTCTCGGTAAATTTTCCAGCGAGTTACTGAACAACATGCATTTAGTTTTTTGCAAATTTATTGATAATTTGTTCACTCTTATCCACTGAAGTAACTTCATTAATTCACTATTTAAATTATCAATTAATCGATCAGAATCAGAATCAGATAAAAACACATTGGTATCACCCGCAAATAATAAGAAAGAGAGGATGTTTGAAGAATTTGACATATTATCATTCACATAGAGAATAAATAAAAGGGGACCTACTAAGCTTCCTTGAGGAACACCACAGTTAACATTTTGTGTTGTCGATGCATGTCCGTTGATAAATACAAACTGTTTTCGATTAGTAAGGTAACTCCTGAACCACTCCAAGGCCTTTCCTCTGATACCATAATGTGATAATTTGTGAAGTAGTATGCTGTGGTCTATGGTGTCAAAGGCCTTGGAGAGGTCCAGGAAGACTCCAATAGTATGATGAAATGTGTCTATCGCTTTTGAAACCCAATCAAGGAAGGTAAGGATTGCATGAGATGTGCAATGCTTTTGCCGAAATCCGAATTGATAATCAGAAATAATTTCGTGGGTGTCTAAGAAATTCAAAAGCCTGGTGTACACAACCTTTTCTAATATTTTCGAAACAGAGGTTAGCAGGGATATTGGTCTATAATTGGAGACATCTTCCCTTTCCCCTTTTTTATGGACGGGAATTACTTTGGAGACTTTCATAGCCTCAGGGACAACGCCATTACTTATAGACAGATTAAATACATATACAAGTGGATCAACAATATAATTAATAATACTTTTCAAACGGACATTATCAATGCCGTCATATCCAGAGCTTTTTTATTTTTCAGATTCTGAACTATATCTAATAATTCATTTCTATGCAAAGGCACGAAAAACATTGAGCTTGGATTGGGGACTTCTAAATAATCTTGAAAATTCAGATGACTATGACTGTGGAATATTTTGGGCAAGATTACTTCCTATTTGTGAAAAATACTGGTTGAAAATATCAACTATTGAGGAAACATCATCAACAAATACATCACCATGTTTGGTTGATGTAATACGGGGTTTATCCTTATTTTTGTTGATAGCCATATTGATGACTTTCCAAGTATTTTGAACATCATGTTTAAACAAACTTATCTGAGTAGTGAAATATTTCCGTTTCTCATAACGTAATATTTGAGTGAGGACGTTTTTATATGAAGTGTATTTATCATGAGATTGCTGGGTACGTTTAATTTTGTCAGCATAATACAAATTATTCTTTCGATTGATTGATCGCAGTAAGGACTTGGATACCCATGGAAGTCTAGGGGATCTTTTATAATTTCTGGATTTCTTTTTAACAACAGGAACATGCTTATCCATAACCGAAATTAAAGTACTCATAAACAAGTCATAAGCTTCATTTGTATTTTCGGTATTCTATACAAAAGACCAATCCACATTACCGAGGTCATTTTGCAACCTCTCTATATTTCCAGGTGTCACCTTCCGGAAAGTTGACACCGGGTCGTTTATGGTGATTTTTTTTTTTTTTTGAAGGGGAATGTGAGTGAAAATAGGGCATGATCTTATAAATCTGAAAGGATGATACCGGAGACCAGTAAGGGGTTAATATAACAAAATATATTATCAATCAGAGTTGCCGAGTGATTGGTTACTCGAGTTGGTTTGGTTATAAGGGGTAAAAAAGATGTGGACATCATAATATCAAGAAAAGATTGAGCAGTATTCATTGTTTGAAACTTAGATAAATCTATATTGAAGTCTCCCATAATATAACAGTCTTTATCATGAAATATTGGATTATGGAATAGAAATTGCAAATAATCCAAAAAACCTTGGGTGTTAGAATTAGGAGGTCTATACATTATAAATACAAGTATATTTTTGGCATGGGCGACCTTGATTTCAACACATAATGATTCAACGATTCCGTTCATACAAATTAAATCTTTTTGTATAACGTAATCAAGGTTTTGTTTAACGTATAAACCAACACCTCCGCCCATTCTATCGCGTCTACTATTCTCTATAAAATCATAGCCTGGAAGAGAATATGCGGAAGCAGAATCCTGAGTAATCCATGTTTCAGTAAGACCTATTATAGAAAAAGATATGTCATGAGTATTATCAAAAAAAAACAACAGAATTTATCAAAATTCTTGTTCAAACTCCTTTAATATGTTCAAATGCAATAATGAAAAACAATCGGTGAGTCCGGTTAAAGATTTGAATTGATTCATAGTATAACACTTGGAGCTTAAATATCGTTCATTATTATCCTCATCAAATTCTACATCTGTTTCCCAGAAATCGAAATCATAAACAGCATATAAATCATAAAACCCTTTTAACTATCCTTTTTCATATTTATGAAAGAAAGGCCACACTTGTGAAGGAGTGGTAAATCTACAAGAAATTACTCTTAAGTAGTGTAAGAAACTTTTTCATTTCAACAACAGGAATTTCCAGTGGTTAGCAAGCAAAATGTGATGAAAAACAGGTAGGATGTCTGACTTCGGTGGAGAGCAAGGAGACTTCTCTCCGCGTGCGATCTGGCAGATCCGAGCTACTGTAAGCTGCAGTGATGAGAATCAGCCAGTACTATGTGTGTGTGTATAGATGTGTGTATATTTGTGTGTGTGTGTGCATTTCAAAGCTCTTCTACTATGTCAGGAAATGTTTCTGCACACACATGCCCTTTCAAATACTAGTACATGCTGCCACACTCGCCTTTGTTCTTGTGTTCGCACAGGCGTGACGTCCCTTTTGTTCAAAACGCAAGCAATATTGTGCGGGACAAGCAAAAGGTATTAGCATGAGCAGAAGGTTATGCATATGGAATAAAGCAATTGCTTGATCTAGACCTTTTGCTAGACGAGCTTGTGCTTTTGCTTTCGGCCCATTGTAAGCAGTGATGGGAATCAGCCAGTAATACGAGTGTGTGTATAGTTGTGTGTGTGTGCGTCTGTGTGTGCATTTATGAGTGTCATTTCATAGCTCTTCTGCTATGTCAGGAAATGTTTCTGCACACACATGCCCTTTCAAATGCATGCTGCCACACTCGCCTTTGTTCTTGTGTTCGCACAGGCGTGACGTCCCTTTTGTTGAAAACGCAAGCAATTGCTTGTGCGGGACAAGCAAAAGGTATAAGCACTAGCAAAAGGTTATGCATATGAATTTAAGCAATTGCTTGAGCTAGACCTTTTGCTAGACAAGCTTGTGCTTTTGCTTGAAGCAATTGCTTACAAGCAATTGCTCAGTGTTTTATGCATTCGGCCCACTGACCATGTCTATGATACAGGAGGTGTAAGCTTCTTCCACGACACTACAAAGATGTTGACCCGTCCTCTCAGCTCTTGGTAATAACATCCGCTTCAAGTCTATCATCAGTCGATTGCTTTTGGTTTTTTTTTTTTTTCAGTTTTCCTACCACAAAATTGCATCGCAAATCAAATACACCTATTATACTTTATAAAACGGCCGTTGCCATGCAGATGGCTGAATAGGTCACGGAGCAGATACCCAAACACTGACAAGCTGATATTTACATTTAGATACAGGCACACAATTTATCAATGGTCTCTTCCAGAGCAGGAAATTGCGGTGAAAAAGATTAGACGTGAGGGAATACGTCCCTATACACATTCTTCGGGTCATAATAGTATTCAGAACTAACTTGTGGATATATCATTAAACACGTTAAATCAAACATGTGTTACAAACAAAGTATTCGCACATGCCACTCATAACTATGTCGGGAAACAAGTCCTCTGTGATACGCATGGTCCACAACTTCTCTCGATTCCATTGTTTTCACGAGAATTTCGATCATCGGAGTATTCCGATTTATGAAAGTAAGCATTAATGAGAAGAAGAAGAAGAAGACCTTTTTTTTTTTTCCTATGGCAAATCGATGGAATGATTTACAGAGTTTTTACATAACTTGTCTTTCTTCGCTTTGGCGTGCAATTGAATAATGTGAAGACGGTCCAAACTAAACATGAGGTAGGTTTGCATTAATGTTCAGTTAGTTAATGCTTGATCATGTCATCTTCTTGCACAATTAAATGATGATTTCTATATTTCTGTAGCAGAATTAACCTTTTGTAAAATACAGGATATTCCCGTCGATTTACTATTTACTAGTAAAGAAAGGCCCGAACGCAAAAGCATATCAGAGATAACACCTATGGCTAGTAACAGTTGATTTAGATGTTTATGAGTTCGAAAATGTCAGAAATAAAAATACACCTAGTGTCAATGCTGAGATTACCTAGAATATTATCACTGTTCAGAATTAAGTTTCTTACAATGTATAAACATTGGTGTTCCTGGTTCAAAGCATGGTTTAAGTCATGGATTATGTGCTTAAAAAGGGCCAACAAGTCTGATAAAGTATTATTGAGCAGGCCTCATAATATTCCCCCCCCCCCCCGAGAAAAAAAAAAACAACAACAAATAAACTCAAATTCGTAATGATAGGAGCTGTACGCCAATTTCTAACAGAACAATCCTTTTATATAAAACACAATAAAAGCAAAACTCAAGATTGCCAAAATAGAATCTAGTAGAATAACAAGAAACAAAAGACGACTGGAAAATTAACTGGAACAATTCATCTATGTTAGTATTCCTGACTCTTTTATAAAGTCACGCATGTATACACGGCAAGGGCAAACGTATAATTGCAGTTGTCAACTTTTCCGTGTGCAAGCAGTGTTAACATGGCTAAAGTTATGGCAACCCAGCTTTTCCGCTTGTATTTATAATCATGAATATGCCTGTACATTCCCCTCCACCGTTCCTTTGCATGTACTTGTATAAGCTGTTATTATCGCGAGGGTTTAATTTTCGCGAATTTTCGCGAATCTCAGTTGGACCGCGAATTTAACAACACACGAAAATGTCACCATATGCTAAGGTAGTATGGTAGTGCGCTTACTAGGCGTGTGTGTCAATTCGCGAAAACAACATCTCGCGAAAATGTCCGTGACCTCATCCGCGACAATATCTGTACGCGAAAATAACAGCGTATACAGGGTAGGCCCAAGGGTGTAGGTACGTATGTATGACTGTAGTACGCCGTTACAGCGTCAAACCATCGATACAATGGGGGACGTGTTTCCTTGAGAACCTTCTTTCCTGTTCGCTTTTCAAAAGACTTGACCTTATAGCTTTCATTCTCTTCCACTGGTTTCTATCATGTAACCCTTATTTGTACGTACATAATGATCATGAACGCAATGTAGTAGAGCAGAATGAGCCGAAAAATTGTGCAAAATTTGACTAAAGCATGAAACTTTCACCAGTGTTAGTACATGTTATCAGATTCATTTTAAGATCGGGAGGTAAGTCTGAATTGACCTCTGATGACCTCCAAAGGTCAATGACCTCAAAATTTGATAGAAATTGATATTTTGCGTCATTGATTATTGTTAAGTATGGTAATGATGTACTAAAAACTCATTTTTGTTACAGTGGAATTGTCTTCATGTTCCATAGAACCCTGACAGGTTTCTACCTTTGACTTCTGATGACCTCCAGAGGTCAATGACCTCAAAATTTGATAAAAATTGATATTTTGCGTCATTGATTAATTTCAAATAATATGGTAATGATGTAGATAAAAACTCATTTTTGTTACAGCGGAATTGTCTTCATATTCCATAGATCCTTGACAGGTTTCTACCTTTGACCTCTAATGACCTCCAGAGGTCAATCATTGACCTCAAATTATCAGAATTTTGATATTTGGTGCAATTGGTTGATGATAAACACAACGATGTCCTAAAAATTCATTTACGTTACAACTGAATCGTTTTCCTATTCCTCAGATCAAGGGAAAATATTTACATGTCTCTGCCTTTGACCTCTGAGGACTGTAACAAGTCAATGACCTCAAAATATCAAAATATCGATATTTGATGTATATTCAATGGTTAACTGCATTATGCTATTAGCATTTATACTATATTGTACAAGAAGTGTCTTCTCATTCCACAGAACATTGGTCATTACCCTGTGTATATCCAACTTTGACCTCTAAGGACAATGTCAGGTCAGACTTTTAGAATATCACTAACAATTTGTGTAGGATTGCAAATACTGATGTTTGGCTTCATTGGTTTAATTCTAAATGTTTAATCATGTACAAATCATGCCTTGACGTTATAATCAAAGTATGTATGCACATTCCACAAAACATTGGTTTATAGTAACAGGTCTCAGGAATGTGAGCGGTAAATTACTTCAGAAATGAAGCTTACGTGTCTTCAGTGATGGCAGTGACCTCAAATATAATATTTATGTCTGGGTTAGTTATGCAGACCAGCTTGCATGAAATTATGTGCACAATTATCCAATTTGCACTGGACAAAATTTGTACGCTTTAAAAAACATGGAAGGTGGGGAGAGGAGTACCATATTTTGGGTTGATGCTTAATAGTTTGTGAACAGGCATATGGCAAAGTCCCTTGAACTGGATGAAAGGGTGACAGATGCTAACCAGAAAACAACAGGCCCACCTCATCAGATGTACGTCACGAGTCAAACAACCCGAGTCGTACAGCCCACGAGTCATACATCCTGTGACCTAAATACTATACTAGTAGATGAACAAGGTCAATGAGCTCGACATCAAATATAATAGGCCCACAAGCTGTGCGGTCCGCGAGCTCGACACTCGTAATCTATTCAGTGTACGTCTTGTGGACCTCCCCCTCCCCCCCCCCCCCCCCCATGTGTCGGACTCTTATGGGCCTGGTTTGCCTAAGTGTCAAGCTCATGGGCAATGCTACCTAGGTTCGAGCTGGCAGGCCTGTGTTGGTCAGTGTCAAGCTCGTGGGCTGTATGGTTTCGGTGAATGACTCATGGTCCTGGAGCATACAGTGACGTCATGGACCATCTGGAAAGCGACATACTGTGAGGCATAACATGCATTCCACATGAAGCAACCCTGTGTCTTGCAACTTGCTATTGTCATCCAATTAAGTTTGGGTCATTACGTCAGGAAATTTTGGGCATTTTTTCAATGACCTGTTTAGGAACCTCAATTCCAAATAGGAGTGGAACTACTATTTACTCTAATAGTCTTCTTTATGCCCGATACTCCTTAACACTTGGGCCTGGCCAAGAGTTGTGCCCCCATGCCCAAATATTGGTTGTTTCCAATATGCCGCCATCTGGTTTGCATCCAATGTGTGAATCAGGGTACGCTGGCAGCGGGTAATATCACCTGCATGATCCGGTTAAGACTCTCTGCCAGCAGGTGATGATTCAGTGTAACCTGCTGAAATTGGTCTAGATCTATACCCTCGATCTCTTTCAAGACAGGGCAGCATCTGCGTCTTCAGTGAAGCACGCGATCGGCACACAGATCTCCTCCACGACTAAACTGGATAGACATCCTGAGGTCAGACCAGCGTTCTTATAGGTGCACAGCCACTGTATGCGATCATCAGAGTCTTCCAATGGCAATATCTAAACAGTTTGGGTGAAGGCAAGCTTGTCTCTATGATTGAGTGCATTGCATATAGAGTACAGGATGCACGAGATGATAATCAGTCTGCACACAGTGAGCTGTTTGTTTGTTTGTTTGTTTGTTAATTTCCATCTGAGAAGATGGCTGGATAGCCCATATTTAGCTACGTTAAGCTGGTCTTCCATGGGGTCCAGTTGGATGTGAGGTAGGACCACTTCACCAGGTTAGACACCGCTCTTTGCGATGAATGAATGAAGCGGGATCTTTTACGTGCATGAGTTATTACTCTCTCATACACGGGACCTCCATTTTATGTTCTATCCAAGGGACAGAGTCTTTTGCCTCTTGCTAGAGGGGACGGTATGTTTACACACAACATTGCTCAGTCCAGACTCGGGTTCGAACCCGGGCCGCGTGATCGTGAGGCAGACGCGCTACCGACTGAGCCAACTCACCGCCCTGACAGCTGAATCTGTCAGCTGAATACCATATCAAGTATACGTGTGTAATGATTGTGTGTAATGATATGGGAAAAATGAATGGAAAAATCAAAGTACATGTTTATGTATTCTACGTGGAATCTGTTCCTGTCTGTTGTCTTGGAAGAAATGTATCAATCTTGCAATGCTGTTGTTTACTATTTTCCCTCTTCATCACGAGTATACAATTATGGAACGTGTTGATCAAAGTTTTTGTGATGTCGGAAAATGCCGGGCTGTATTGCAGGTAGCCTATTGAAGGTGGCCTTCAATTTGTTTTTCACAGTATTATTGGCATGTTTAACAGACTGTAACTCACCAAGATGCCTCTTGAAATGTTTTGAAAAACTTCTGCTTGATTTTTCATGAGCGGATGATTATCAGTTGTCTTTCTGCTTTTTCATCTTGTGTGAAAGAAAGTATTGTTTCTCTTCAAAAGATAGCGTGCCAATTAATCTGCACTTACTGTTGGTGCTCTATCGGCCCTATAAGACATTCAAACCCACCTTCTTCCTCCACATCCGTAGGCGTTGTGGTGTGGAGCGGGATCTGAACATCTCTCATGAAGCGAGACTTCTCTTTTCTTTGCTTTTCTCCACTAACAATATGAAACAAAGATATCCGTAGGCGTTGTGGTATGAAGACGTGGTAGAGCGAGACTTCTCTTCTCTTTTCTTTTCTTTTCCCCACTAACAAACAAGTTTAGCAGGAAACACAGAAGCATTCGCACGTACTGTTTACATTTCCCATCACATGCTTTTAACATCGGAATTTTCATGTACACATTTTGCCTGGAAAAAAATTACCAAGAACTTTTCAACATAATACATGTTCAAAAGAAGCCATTTATTTCATATATAATATACTCGACAGAGTGATTTATAGGGGCCTACTTATCACTGTCCACGTACTCGAACAGTTTTCGCTAAAATTTAAGTATGTTTACAAGACTGCAAACAGTAGAATGATTTGCCCCTTAACATATCAGACTACTACATCTCTTGAAATGTCTTCAAACGTAAATGAAAGTCATTCCATTTACTATCAAACCAAACCAAACCAAACCGAGCCAAACCGAACCAAACCAAACCAAACTAAACCAAACCAAACAAAACAAAACAAAATAAAACAAAACAAAAAACCAAACCAAACCAAACCATACAGCATGCAGAATAAAATAATATATTATCGTACAGACATTGCTTCCCTTTGCTAGAAACTATTAACAGAGATTCTTATGAATATTTGATCTAAGTCTAACACTTATTTATGTATCTCTTGCCACCCTTCGCTCTTGGTAGACTGACGCTCATTATAGAGGGAGTGTCCGAAATGTATCCTATAAGTTTTGTCCTCTGAGAATATAAATTCACAGCCAAAGCGTGTGGTGAACAATACGGCCCATGACACATACTAATACATCACACGTTGTTAATTATCATTGAAAAAGCTGCTATAATACCGCCATGTGAGCAATTCCAGCTGCTAAACGAATTCACTTTGTTAGATTCGTTTTGTGAACTTTTATCGCCTCTGATAATGATATGATGGAGAAGGTTACACAGTTTACTGTACGATGCACGCATATATCAATACTACATTATAGGTACACCTCTTCCAACAATATCGTCATGTACATCCCCATGAGTGTCTTCAGTGAATGTAGAATGTGAATGCAGATCAGTTTATGTTTGACAAAAAAAAAAAAACGACATTTCACAAATGTTGGTTATTATAATCAACTTAATGCTATACAAAATCCAATATGTATAAGTGGTGGAAAGGGGTCATGAATATACATAGAGACAGAGTAATATTCACAAAGCATGACTAATTTACTGTCATTTTTGGCATAACAAAACAAAAGAGTGGCACCGACTCGCCTCCTCCGGAGAGGGGATGTAATATGTAAAGATCGGTTACAAAGGAATGAGTGTGTAGGAATGATTTGAAAAAAAAAAAGTGGAATATTTTTCATACTTTTCGTGGTATAATTAGTGTAACATATTTGTTGTCCAACAATGGTGGAACCTGAACTTAGCCAAAAGTTTGAAATTTCATTACTGTTTGCTGTATTGGCAAATGGGTTCGTGATTTATTGATCTAGTAACATGCGTTATTCTGAATATTCAGATGGGGACATCTTAACCACTAGTTTTGGTTCAAGTATGTTTGGACATATTTTCATGCACATGCATTTTTAGAAAGAAATGTAAAAGAATGAAATTATATTTCCCCTCCACAGTCATTACTCAACCGTCTCTAGGTATTTTTAAAACAGAAACAATAATGTCAAAATGAGTACAGGGGGAGTGCACATCGTATTCACATCGTTCTTGATTCTTTTTTTTTTTTCATGAGTTCAACTGGTGAAAAAATTTTATTGCCCGTTAGTTTCCGTGATTTCTCGCGTTTGCTGAAGTTGTGTTGAACGACACCCACGCCATTGACGATTGATCCCAGAGAAACACACAAACTGCATAGGGATCTGTACTCCCTAGGATTACTCGTTGGTTTTATTGGCCTACCCTGCCTTCATTATCCACTACTGACTAAATCCATTGCGGTAACTTTGATACGTGTACTTGTGATCATCATACAAAACGTGGGCCACGGACATAGCGACATGGCGCCTTGCGGCCAGCCTGCTATACAGTATAATTACGTACCTTTTGTCTCTGTACGGAACAATACGCGACAGCCATATTGTCTGGATTCCAGACCCTCTGCTCGTACGCTTTCGCTCTAGAGTGACGCCTTCAACGTCGAAAACTGGACTAGCTTTAGGTTGATTTGCCTTCAGCAAAGGCTGCAAATTCGTCGCCGCGGAGTCCAGGTGGCAGAGGGTCTGGAAACCCGACTAGCAAATAGGTCTATCGTGCCTATCTGAAAGCGTCGAGACCACCTCGCCCGCTGGCTTTGGTATATAGAATATTAATAATTCTATAAGAAATTCGATGGCTTTTTGTTAAAACGGGATATACAACATCTTATCATTATATAACTCTGCAAACTTCTAGATAGTATAACATTCATTCTACTTTCCACTTCTATCCAATTTACAACCACATCATGTACGCTGCCATTGGATGATGGCGCAAACAAGTATAGGCCTAACAGCATTATGTCAATCCTCACGACTTCCTTACTATATTTTTCCCTTCATCATCATCATCACAAACATGACCTCCTGAGAAAAATAAGGACTATTGCAGCTTTAAACAGTGCGTAATATATACAACGCTGCGCAGCAATTCAAAAGGAACAGCAATAAGCTGAAAAAGTATAATGGTTAATGTAATAGAGATACTGCTTTAACCTATTACTGCAATGCTGCCACTTTTAAACAAACCACGCATTAACAACACTCTGGGATCCTAAATACCCATTCTCAAAGTAGATAATGACGGGGCTATGTATAGATATACATAGTAGATACCTTTTCTTCTCTCATCTTGTAGTGTTTGCATAATGAGGTTGCAATCTTTTACATAAGTAAACATGAATATGATCACAAATATATATAGAGTCTTTCTTTTTTTTTTCTTTCCGGGAAGGAGGAGGAGGAAAAGGGGGCGGGGTGTTTTTATTTCCGATAAATCTTCGAGTTATGTCTTGGTGGTAACCGCATGGCAGTGAGGTATTATCCTATTACAGGTCCTGAATCAGAAAGGAGACTATCGAATGAGGCTAATGATACCTGAACAGAAATTTTGATTTCAAAAACATATTGAACTTGGCAGTAACATTAAAGTGCAGTACAATTACTGAAAATATGTGCTGAAGGAACGCATTGCATAGAGTTACACTGCTTTGTGTGTGTAGAATCAACAAACCTTATACATGCAAAAAATCACGATAACAACTTAATTGACGTTATCAGTTTGACAATAATTCCACCTAAATGCATCTGCGAAATTAAGCAGAACTATTCTTGAGATACATCATCGAGATTAATATATATCTAAAAACAAAAATGATGAATTGAGGCTGATAAAGGGGGGGGGGATCCAGCAATTCCTTAAAGAGGGGGCGCCTTTAAGAGGGGGCGCCTTTAAAAAAATTAAAGGGGAGCGCATGCCCCTTCCATCTTTTTTTCTCAGTATTTCTTTTGTTTAAGCAAAAAAAAAAAAAAAAAAATGGGGCGCGCGCCCGATCCATCCCCCACCCGATTAGCCACTGTGATAGATGACTGATAAACAGATTGACAAAATGGATATTAAAGAATGTCAGATAACTGTCAGAAAGATAGAGATAGGTAGAAAGACCAGGAGCTACGTGATCACTCCAAGTGCAGAAAAACCTCATCTCCTGGGCGGATTAAGCAAATGAAATAATTCTAATGATGAAATCAAATATAAGAAATGATAAAAGCAGATAAACAATGAAAAAAAAAAACTGTACACGATTTCAGTTTGAGAAGGCATTTTGGGTGAAAAAGAATTTCATAATCTTTGACAATTGCATCATGTCTTCTTGCTCTTCTTAATTTGCATATGGAAAATGCGACAAATCACTGTCTACTCACGCAGTATGAGCATCCGTTGCGTGAGCTATCACAGCTATACGTGTTGGCCGGGAAAGACAATAGGTAATGATTGATTCACGGTACCCATCGCGAAAGAGTTAATCTTCTTGGGACAAAAAAAAAAAAAAATACTAGAAATGTCGCTATGGCGACTGATGCCTCCGCCATAATGCATGATTCTTCAAATAGGTGTATAGTACAATGTCTTCACAATGTGTGATGACAGTTTCACATAACTGGCAAAATATTGAAATGACAGGTGTGTCAGAAATATCTTGAATGTTCACTTTTCTTGAACTGGGTATGCTATAATTGTCTAAGAGTGCAGGTACACATATTTAGGGAATTGAGAATTTTTATTTGACTTCTGACGGACCCTTTTATAAGTTTATGCATTGAGTAATTTCCAAGGTACGAAGAAAGAGTGTAATTAAAGTACAAAATAGTTTTGGTTGTTTTTCTTTTTGAGGGGGGCATTGAAACCTATCCTTTGACCCTTAACCTTTGACCTTTGACCTTCTGGCTGGAAATTTCCCGGAGAATCTCCATTAGGTAATGCATGTATATATTAAGTTTTAAAACTAATAATGCAAGCATTGCATATACTAGTATATGAGGGAAATAGTAAAATTTTGAGGAGTTGACCTTGACCTTTGACCCCCTGACTATTGACCCACCACCCCTCAATTCCCTAGATAATCCCTGCCAGTCAGTAAATGCGTATGCACCAAGTTCCATGAAGATACATTGAACCATTTGCGAGGAAAGTGATATTGCAACATTTTCACCTAACCTTTGACCTTTTGACCTTTGACCTTATGACATGAAACTCTCTTTGGAGAATCTTTACGCAGTAGTACATGTCTACACTAAGTTTCAAGAAAATACCTTTGGGCATTGCATAGATATGAGGGAAATAGCAACATTTTTAGCATTTGACCTTGACCTTTTGACCTTTGCCCTCTTGCCGATGTCACTAAAATCTACTCAACTAATTGTCCCATCATACATCATCCTTGGACCAAGTTTGGTGAAAGCTGCTTCATCCAGTTTTGAGTTATCACGTAAACAGATAAATTTTAGGATTTGACCTTGATCTTTGACCTTTGACCTCTGTCCGATTTCAGTAAAAAACTTATGAAGTAATTGCCCCATCATACATCATCCTCCGACAAAGTTTGGTGAAATTTGCTCGATCCAGTCTTGAGTTATCGCGTAAACGGATACAATTTCATGATTTGACCTTGACCTTTGACCTTTGACCTTTGGCTGATTTCACCCAAAATCTTATCAATTAATTGCCCCATCATACATTATACTTGGACCAAGTTTAGTAAAATTCCAGTCAATATTACTCAAGTTATCGCGTAAACGAAAGCGGACGGACGTACGGATGGACGTACGGACGGACGTACGTACGGACGGACGGACAACCCGAAAACATAATGCCTCCGGCATCACTTCGTGGCGGAGGCATTAAAAAAAAAAAAAAAAAAAAAAAAAAAAAAAGGTTTAGGGCACTCTGGAGAGACTTCTATGTCCCAAATCTATTGTACGTGTAGCACCTTCGCTGTATGCTGATTTGTATACGCGCAGTCTATTGGCGATCTTTAGAAACAGGGTTTGTTTTGTATTCTTTCCCCCATTCACCCTTCCCGCGGCCCTTCGGTGGCTTTGGTTGTGGCCCCTTTCATTCACTAATTAATCGCAGCCCTTTTGATTATTTTACCGCGGCCCTTTGGACTCTTTGGTCGCAGGTTTTTTAATCGTTTCGCTGCAGCCTCCTCGATCACTATCTCTTGGCTGCAGTCCCTATATCATAGCCCTATACATGACGTGCATGACTTCAGCGATCCATAAACGTCGAACAATATACATCGGCTGGTGAGCTAAATAGAGACTCGATTCATTTCACAAGATACCATACATGCTACAGAATATTATGACCTCCTCGAGACATGCTGTTTTTATGAAAAGGTGTGTAATGTTTCACTACATGGTGAAATAAGTGTCTGTATCCATCACATCCACTGCATGTAGCAAATCATAGTGAGATATCAAAGGAAATAAGTGGTGAACAGATATTATAAAAACCTACTTCGTGTCCGTACATGCGTGGGTGATAGCGATGAGAGATTGTGAACTGCCGCGTCAGAAGAAATCGAATTTTAGTTGAATTGGTGTGGACATGAAATGATCTGCTAACATTGCCTGTTAGCATATTTATTTATGATCGAATTTGCTTTTGAAAAGAGAATAATAAAAATAATATTCTCGTTATGATATTTGGAGTTTGCAAGTTTGTAAAATACTGACAGACTTAAACAGTTAAACAGATAGAAAGATAGGATCTAGAGTTCAAATAAATTGTTATGAGAGACAGTAATGGTACTCGTCCATCGTCATGCAATCCACGACAGATGGATTTGTAGCGTTTTCAACATGCCATGATTTCACAACTGGTTACGGATGCTTTTGTATAGGCCTACATAATTCACTGATTAACCCCCCCCCCCCAAAAAAAAAAGAAAAACAAAACAAAACAAAACAAAGCGGGACAAAATAAAGGAAAACAAACACACATACACACAAACACAAGATGACAAAAGCGTCCCCTTCTATATCATTTAGAGCGTCGCTGGCAGTGTACACTGCGTGCGTTGATAGGAATAAAGATAAAAAGCATACCTAACAAAAATTGAATTATGGAACTCCAAAAACAGATAAACTCATAGCTTATTAAAACAAAGCAAGATGACGTAGAAACTATAATGACGTAATCCTGTTTTTTTCTCAACGTTTGGAGCTGTATTTATTTTGTGAACTTAGGGAGATAGAATCAACTCCACGAGTCATGTAACAACCTATTGATAGTACACGTATCTGCGTTGCGCTCCCTAGAAGGTTTGAAAACGTAACGCTATACTGTGCTAGTCACAAACGCCGCCACGAGAGGGCGTTGTGCTAAAAATGTGGTTTGTCACACTAGTCTTTTGACAACTTGGAGTTTGTTACTCATTGAAGGATTAGAAAGGACCCACGCGGCGTTTTGAAAGAAACGCCGTAGAGCGGGCCAAAGTGAAAACACGCTACCCCGGCGCATCGCCGGCTTTTCAAAAGAACGCTCAAAGCGCCGAAGAACGGCCGCGCCGCAGGTTTCCCGCACAATGTAATCTGCCAAGGCGCCTAAGTAGAGCAAAGATCCACCAGGAAAATGAAAATGTCAGTGCCTATGTTATAATCATTAATATCTCTGAATTTCCCAGTTGATCCACACTAAGGCAGTCAGGAAAAAGCGTAGGCCTTCTTGTTGCTGCTTATTCGTTCTGTGTTATTCAAGAAATACATCCAACAATTATGAACTCCCTGGTGAGTTGTTTCAGTTTGTGATCATCAAACAAGCTTTTTAATTGGGATGCCTGGTAGGGTAACCATGGCATTTTTTTTTTTCGGCTATTGTGAGACTTTTCACGTTTATTCTGTCGAGGCAGCATCAAATTTGTGATTACAACTTTAAATCGTATCAACGCTGGCTAATGTACAAATATTTAATGACTGGGGTTAGATATAATTATCACCGACAATGTTCCACAACGCCAGATAATGTGCTGCGTCAGGGGAAAAAACAAACAAACAGGTAAGTAGGCAAATTAAGCGCATAGCTTTAGCGTGTAGTTGGCGAACCACATATACCCGCCTGGCTATTTTGGGACGTAACGTTTTCACGCAAGTGGGGCAGTGGTATGGGAACCCTCTTTCCCAACCCTCCCCTTACCATACGCAGTTTTTGCCCCTCATCATGGCTCGATGACGTCATCGGAGCATCGTCCTTACATTTTGAATGTATGGTTTCCATTTTGAATTGAGTGATGGCTATCATTCTGCTTGACCTGGAAATGAATTCGCCCTCTAAGTGGGACAATTTTTACAAATTCATCTACGGTGCTTACCACAGTGTATTATATGTTTTTCTTTGGCTGCCATCTTGAATTTCAAGATGGTGGCCTATCTTATGACTCACAATTCGGAAACAGCTGTACTGGACCGTTGGACACCACAAACATGTGCATTTTTTAAAATTTGATGCTTCTACAATAATTGCAACTTGAGATATCGGTAAAACCCAAACAAAATAAACCTATGGCGGTCATCTGAATTTCAAGATGGCGTCCTACAAATCGTATCAAAACAATCCACAATATCAGAAAAAAAGTGTCTGACATCACAACTATGCATCTTGCACAAAATCTGAAGCTTTTACAATGTTCACTTTAAGATATATCGTTCAAAATACAGCTTGCTATGGCAGCCATTTTGATATTCAGAAATACAACTGAGGACGTGACTGGAAAATGGAACCAAAGTTTGTTTGTTTTTTGATTCAGCATCCCAAATTGACAAACTTAGCAACAACAACAACAAAAAATCTAGTTTTGGCACGAAAATCTCACGGGATTACATAGTAGCCTCTACTATATGCATTATCTCAGTTGTTACATAATTGCGAGCATTATCTCAGTGCCAGAGTCATTTATACACGAAGTAAATAACGTTAATTGTTTGGAGAGGCCCAGATACAATAAGGTAAGATGTTTCAGTAAAAGATTATGAGGAGGGAGGTTTGATAAGATGCTGTGTAAAGTCAATGATGCAAGCTCAAAAAAAAAAATGGATGCAGAGGTTATTTGGGTCATGCTCAAAAGGGTGGAAATCTATTTCTCTGAATTTGTTATCACCGATAGGAAGAGACTTTTTAATCTTCTGCAATTGTCATGTTCCAAGGTTGAAGTTTACTGTTTCACGCTGGTATTTAGAAGTATGAAAAACGTCCTTCTTCCTCCAGAACAGAGAATTGAGTGTAGATCCTACTGAATCAAATAATTTGGAATAATAAATACATTTTTTTTTTCATGGGAAGTCTATGTTTAATACAAATAAATTAGAATACGGTTGGGGGGGGGGGGTTAAGTGACGAACACGTTATATAGATGAATATGTCCGCCCTCTGCATTTGAAAGAATGCATACATATTTCACTGTTTTTTATTGGCTCAAGAAGATACCAAGTTAGTGACAGCTCTTTTTCATCAAGATTATCACCCCTTTATTAAACTCCTGAATATCTTTCCTTTTAATTGGGTAGCAGGATGAAATAATATAGCGTAACGACAGTTACACTATACTATATATATATATATATATATATATGTATATATATATATATATATATATATATATATATATATATATAATATTATATATATATATATAAATATATATATATATATATATATATATATATATATATATATATATATATATATATAATCATGGAAAATCTAGTGTTTTGATCATTTTGATGTTTAGTATTGGATTTGGAGAAGTACAAATTTTTTTCAAATTGCCCGCCAGTGTGACATGATACAAAATTTAGAATTACGCAGTACAAGATATTGAAACCTTTGATTCCTGGATCCCTGTCAAAGTATGTGCAACTTCGACAATCTAAGCATTCTCCAACGATTGGAATTACACCTCATTTTGTGGAACCCCATACCTATCAAAATCCCATGAAAATCTTCGATGTTATCTTTCTTTCACATGTTCTGTGAGCTTGATTTTTCGTCAAGCCCCAATCACGAACGAAAATAAGATTTTTTTTTTCTCCACGGGTCAGGTCTAGGAAAAAAAAAGAGAATCAGTCAGATGCAGGACAACAAAAAGACTGGAAATGGTATTACTCACAAACTTCATCACTTAGGACCTACTTTATAGGAGACCTAAAAAAAATGTTAAAAAGTTGAAAATTATACATATCAAACGAAAGAGTGTTTCTCAGAGACCAAAGTACTCCATCATCTTTCCATGTTCTGTATTCACGCTCTGTTTGACCTCAATATTTGTAGGGCCCTTCCTCTTTCCTCGCGAAATCTCGTTCTCGTTAAACCAAATAGCAAGATTTGTGAAACATGAAGCACGATAATTGGGAAGCAGACTGTTCATCACTGTGTTTTGCGGTCTGACTGAACACATGTGGCGAAATGTCTTGCGAAAAGAAACCCAGCCTGGCATGCTTTGCAGCAAAACAGGCATTCTTCATTAAATTCAGATTTCTTTCGGGGGTTTTGAAACTAAAGTTCGTTCGGGATCCATTTCTGAATTGTATTGGAAATATTTGAAAATTACTCCTAATTAGAAATATTTCGCTTTAAAAAAAAAATGATAAAAGGATTTTTGGGGGATTTTTTTCCCCGAACTGAGCCCCTAAAATATACCCCTTTCCCGAAAAATCGGGAAGGCGCATCCGGTACAGGTGACCGCCTGACTGGGGTAGTGGGCCATTGCCGGTCAAAAATTGGCCAAAAAAAAAAGTTAAATAAATACATAAAAATAAAGAAAGAAAGAAATAAGAATCGCCGCCCAGCCGCTGAGCAGACTGAATTTGCTGGTTTTGAAAAGTTAACTGACTAAATAATGCAAGTTTTATTGGACAAAGAACGTGACTTCCGATGTCGCGCTTTATTAAAGGGCTCGTATAGTTTTGGTTGAGACCTAACTTCAGGTTTTAAATTTGGTGAGATAATTAGAAGGCTCTTATGAAATATGAAAGAGCATATAATTCCAAGAGGAATTCAACGTTTATTTGATGAATATTGTTTATGAAATGACTGAGATACCCAAAACAGAGCAATAATAATAAAATGTGGGACCAACATTATAACGATTGTTTTTTATAACTTTGTTTTTGGATGTCTCAGCCATTCCAAAACCGATTTTCATCAAATAAACTTTGAATTCCTCTTAGAATGGCATGCTCTGTACCATTTCATAAGTGATTTCTTGGTATCTGGCAAAAAGTTAAAAGCCAAATCCTCAGCTCCACCAATATACTCTACCATCCCCTTAATGGGATGAATTTATGTTGCGTTATCCTTTGTTACTCTCAGTATCTACAGAATTATCTAATCATACTTTCTCTACCATCATCATCTCTGCTGGTTTCACTCAAGGGTAATGCGATAACCATGTTAACCAACAAGTCATCCCGATCAATCCGGACATTACTGTATTTGACAGTCTTGGCGTCTGCGATTATCATGTGCTGCTACCTGCTGGAGGCAAAGCTACATCCCGCATTCCTCTTCCAGTACCCCGAAGTTCGTCTCCCCTTGCTGAAAAGGTGGGCACAATGCACCATAGCTGTTTTACAACATACATGTTACATATTAAGAGACATGAACTCTGGAGTTGATGGAAAAATAAAGAAAGCTGACAAAATATCATTTCATTTAAAAAGTACACATGCTTTGGACTTGTTGCTGACACATTGTATCAAGGGTAATATTATTCCCCATATTTTCTGTAACAGAGGTTAGTTTAGTGCTCTTTGATTACGCTATAAAAGTGAAAATATGTTGAATTATCGCTCTCTTTTCTTTATATCGTACTTCAGTTGTGATGTCATGATCTGTAGTAGCCTTCCAATCCAGCGGTCTTATGGTCACCAAAGCTTTAAAAATTCATACCTTTTGAACGGATTGTCCGATTTTTTTTTTATACTCAAATTTGTACCGATGTGTTCTAGGCCCTACTAATACTGCTGCATTTCCTCAATCCACATGCATAATTATGTTTGAGACAAATTCCCCTGTAAATTTATTCTGTCGA
Organism: Diadema setosum; assembly: GCF_964275005.1. Classification (NCBI taxonomy): domain Eukaryota; kingdom Metazoa; phylum Echinodermata; class Echinoidea; order Diadematoida; family Diadematidae; genus Diadema; species Diadema setosum. The sequence continues at coordinate 5,938,953 of NC_092701.1, forward strand.
TAGGGGTCTTGGTTGTTATCAGCCTCAAAATCATAAAGCTGGGGTCCCTTTCATGAAATTCTGATGAGAGATTTTGTTTTCTTATAAGACACACTTATGAGAGACTTCATGCAATGATTTTTACTTTCTTTTACATAACTTGAAAGTTTCTCATACAGCTGTAGGTTCATCATGTGGGTGACTTGGGTCATTCAAAGACTTCAGTGTCTCCATAATATGAAAATATTGAATTCAGGTAGAAAAGTCTGATTGACTTACATGATTGTGCACTCATAGACTTCCCACCTCCCTGCTAGGACACATATAGCTGTGTGCAAGAAATACACACAACTGATCCATAGGAAACAAATTTTGATACAAAAAAAAAATGCCACCATTAATTTATAAAGTATGCTGTGTGAACATTGCACTCGTACAAGAGGATGTTAGAGATTATCAGTAATTAATTATGCTGATACAGTATGAATGAAATACTGATATTGCATCGTCTAGATACAGGAACCTTGTGAAGTTCATCAAGGTTTGAAATAAATATCAAATCAATTTGGTTTAAAGACAACGAGAAAAGGTTAGGTGGGCATGGACGGCAACCCATAGTACAACTGTACAATGGAGCCCCCGAGGTTAGGTGTGCATGTAGGAACCCAGTCAATGACCCCCATGGGACAAGATTTTTGCTTGGGAACAAAAAAAAAAAAAAATCATTTACTAGACGCCCTATGGGTTACAAAAAAAGTAAGTTTACAAAATGTGTTCGGATGATGCATGGGGACCACCCTTTCCTACCAGACTAATCGTATCCCTGTAGTATACGCTAATATTTTCTTGTGCAGATATTTTCAAGAATGAGGAGGTAACGGACATTTTCGCAAAATGATGCTTTCGCGATTTTGACGCCGACGCTATCATGAGTGCGCTGGATTCCTGTCAGTTCGAGATATTTTCGCTTCTTGCTATATTCGCGGTCCAACAGTGATTCGCAAAATTCGCGAAAATTAAACCCTCATGAAAATGTATGCGATCACACCGTGCGACTCGCAGCAGAAAGTTACAATGACAGTGTAATAACAAAGAATACTGTATCTTGGCATAATTATGTTCATTCAAACATGACCGTGTAACAGACAAGGTAGATAGAATACCATATCATGCGAGACATTCGCTATTTATGTGACCGATTTTGAATAGGTATACGTAAACAATAGGCCTGACATACCTGAGCTGATTTTTTTTTTTTCTTTATGCTTGGGTAAGAGTAAATCCCCTTTTTGTTGAATTCTCTATTTTCTTTCTTATTTTCTTTCTGGCACTTTAGACCCTGGCTTGCCAGAAACAGTTCAAAGTAAAATCTAGTGCTTTTTACCAGAAAGTTTTTGTTGCAACATTGAGATCAGGGTCCCATTTTTTCACAAAAGATTTTTTTTTTATTTCCTTAACACACAGGCTGCCATAGACTTACAGTTGAATTCAACTTTACACTTTAAAGGGGAATTCCATACGATTTTCATAATTTCACATCATGTAGTATATAAATCAACAGCTCCATGTATATATTTGTGGAATTTTTTTTTGCGATTCTTGAGCAGAAAAACAATACTTTGAAAAACCTTAAACAAATTACACTGAACAAGGATGATGACATAGGAGGCTCACATATTTCAGAAATGTAGCAGTGTGTTTCCATTAAAATACCGATTGCTTGCGAGTTCACCTGTGTATGGGGATATGCATGCCATCTTCTTTTGTTCTGTTCTCTTGAGCCCCAACTCATGCATTCTTATGTTGACTCTGCCATGTCATCATCCTTGTTCATTGCAATTTGTTATAAATTTCGAAAATATTCTTATTCTTCATCCCATTTATATTCTGAAACTCTGTCCTCAATACAACTAATTTATACATGTAGTTGTTCAAATGTAAAAATCTGAAAATCATCCGGAGGTCTGCTTTAACTCTTGATAAAACAGGGCCCAGAAGTGCAGCAGTATCATAACACCAGCCTGTTTAGACACCTGTTTTATGTGTGATTATGATGGTCACGATATATCATCAAATGTTATTTTCAAAGTGCTTGTGATGCATTGTGTTTTCAGATAAATAATGTCTGATGTAGAATATCAAATATTCCATGGGGGGGGGGGGGGGATAATGTCAGCGCTCATCACACACACTACACCGGTAGTCAACACTCAGACAGCTGCACCGAACAGTCTACGGAAGACGTACTCTCTCTCTCTCTCTCTCTCTCTAAAAAAAAAAAAAGGAAAAAAAGGAAAAAGGAACTCTTGAAGGAATGAATTGCAGAAGAGAGTGAGTTTAGAGTGAAATTGGAGTGAATTTTGAGTGAAAATGTTTATTTTTCACTCATTTTAGACTGACCTCAGGGATCACTCGAAGATCTTGGAGTTAAAATATAATATACATATATGATAAATTGTAGTCAGACACGAACAAAATAAAAATGGAAAATCATTGATTATTCAATCAAATTGTTAGGAACAATGATGGAGATCGCCATCTTAAGTAGAAACTTGATTTTGGCCCCGAAGAATACAAAATGGTTTAACGTATTGTTTCACACCATTTCATTGCGAGGTGGGAGAATAAAGAATGCACTTGTCATTTCAGTGCAAGGGTGAGTTAATAGGTTGCGTGTATTGGGTTGCAGCTTTATTATTTTGTTGTATTCTGATCGTTATTGTTTATCTGTTGCATTTATTTACTTATTAATCTTAATTTGTAAACATGTATGAGTGGATGTGGAAATAATGTGTACATTTCTGCCCTGTAGTAGATTTTTAAGAAAAATAATTATCATTAAAAAAAAGTCTTTTAGAACAACAAATGCCTCGAACACAATATCACATGAACAACAGGACCATGATGCATTCGCCAAACTATTTTATTGCCGCCCTGGATATTTTCGATTCTCTTTTTGCTCGTCAATATTCCAATACTATATACGCAATGCCGTTTTCACTGAACTATATTTTCTTCATTTGTTTGTTCCGTCATGATCTTTTATGAGTAACGTTGCGTCCTCTCTACTTTTCATTTGATAGCTGTCTTTCTGTAAAGCCTATTTTAATCATACACTGCAAAAAGTCCGGTGTTAAATATGAAACACCGAGCTGGTGTTAAATTTCCGGTGCTCATTTATGGTGTTAGATTAACACCTCCGGGTGTCATTTAAAAATATAAAATTGTTTTTTGAATAGTTTCTTAGTTACTGTTCTTCTTGTTAATTTTGAACTTCAACAAGACGATCAAGAATTTTTCCGATAAAATACTTGATTTTTGAAGAAAAAAAAAGTGTGAACACATTTACACCATAGTAACACCAGTTGGTGTGGTCTCATATTGAAGGTGGACGAGTGTTATACCATTGACATTAACACCAGCAATATCAAATCAACACCATGCGGTGTCATTGTTGAATTAACATCAGCGCAGTGTCAAAAGTATCACCAGCTACAGTGTCAAATTAACACCACGAAGTACCAGGGGAACACTTTTCAATACCATCACAACATACTTTCTACACCTGTGGATGTGGTCCTCTATTGACACTTGATCGGTGTTAGATTTAACACCCATGGTGTTAAATCTAACACCGTTGTTTTTTGCAATGCGAAAACATTATGATTTACGCTCTCAAGTATGTGCTGGATTGCAACGTCACATAATTACAATGCTTGAATAGATAAATCAACCAAACCAAGATAATAACGAATGTGACGCATAAGCCTGTAAGGGTGGAAACACATATGGGGCATACTAACTAAAAATACGGACATCTATAGGAACACGGTTTCATGATCCTCGAGACACCCCACATTCATTCTAATGGAAATCCATCAACTAATAATAACCATTTTCGTGAACACATCTAGCGAATATTCATTATAACAGCATCGCCGGCCACCCTGCATAGATGGACCAAAAAGAAAAAAGAAGAAGAAGATGAAGAAAAAGAAGAAGAAGAAGAAGAAGAAGAAAGGACAGCGCCAACGTAACTCATTGAAGTCACGATATCACCGTGCTCTTTAAATACATGTATTGGAATGACGCGACGGAATCTAGGACGCAAACATCTTTCAACCGTTTTCGCTTTCCCCAAACATAACAGAGCCTTGTTCAGTTTAAACCCAACTAAACGATACAGCTAGAAAATTTGTGGTAAAGTTCCCATCTGCTTCAATTCTGACCACATGCTCGAGTTCCATTTGGGTTTCATTTTTCAATAAGGCATGCCTTAGGTCTCATAAATGTCAAAGGAAATTAATGCTTTTGAAATATTCAGCATTTCTCTAAACAATCGGAATGGACGGACGGACAATGGAAATCATGCAAATTTTCATGACACCATTTTGAATAGATACCAAGAGAGCAAAATTCTGGTCTCTATTAAAAGCGCCTGATTTAGCAACGCAACGTATATGATGACGCAATGCATTATACGATTATCCAAACAATGCCCCCCCCCAAAAAAAAAAAAAAAAAAAAAATACTGTCCTACATCCTCAGCGAAGAACTGGCCTACTTATGACCCAAAAAAAAAAATCCTAATTAAATTGAGGTATCATATTTAAATTCACTGTCTTGTATTGTTCTCATTTTCAACTTTAATAAATCATGTCTATCTCTTTCATCTACAGAAAAACGAATGCAACAACGAGCAAAGAGAAACAGTCAGTGATGATTGCAGGGTCACTTCCAAAATCCTCCATCACACTTGTTGCTAATGACGTCCATAATGGATCCAATCAGCTACCTCGGACTGACTGTCAACCACTTCAAAGAGTTGTGTATACTAAAACATACAAGACGGGATCAACGACTTTAGCTACCATACTTGAACGGTACGCATATCTTCGCAATCTCGACGTTGCACTACCTCCACTGGAGGGCAACCACGTCCTAGCCGATTATTGCTTGTTTCAAACATCCATGACTATTAAAATCAAGAATCGAAGGAAAACAGGTTTTAACATACTAGCTCATCATGTTAGATATAACCGGGAACAAATGGATATCGCTGTGCCTCATGCAAAATATATTTCAATAATTCGACACCCAGTCGCGCAGCTTGAATCATTCTTTGGGTATTTTGAAGTAGCATGGCGTTTGCATATCAATACTTCTAATCCCTTTGAAACGTTCATGTCTAATGTAGAAGAATTCTATGCCAAAAGAAACTATCTGCAGTGGCAACGAACAAGAACGGACAGCTATATGATTTAGGGTTTGACCATAGATATGATGAAAATCTGCCCAAAATCAAGGAGAAAATCAAGGAATTGGCTGCGGAAATAGATCTGATGATGATTAATGAGTACTATGACGAGTCTTTGATTCTTCTGCGGAAACTGATGTGCTGGGAATATGAAGACATTCTATACATATCTAAAACTATTCGGAGCAAAAGCCACCGCTTTCCCATCACGGAGGAAATTGAACAAAGAATCCGCTCGTGGAATGCCGGAGACATAATGCTTTATGATCATTTCAACCAAACGTTTTGGAAGAAAGTCCAAGAGTATGGCAACAGTTTTAGCCAGGATCTTGCTCATTTTCGGGCCTTACAGCAAAATGTCAAGGACGAGTGTATCAAGAAAAATGCGACGAACAAAGAAGACCAACGGGAGGATAAATTCGTACTGAAGCCGAACGCTTCAACGTTCTGTGTCGATCTAATCCGTGGAGATATTCCTTACACGCGCCTTCTAAAAGAAACAATGATTAAACGATATCAGCGACGCTGATGAGGAATGGCATTTAACCGTCATGTCGTGCTTTTTGTAGAGCAATACCGATTATATTCAATAATAACACTGATAATAGCAACAACGGCAAAAAATAGTGATGTTGATGACAATGATAATGATGATGATGATAACAATAATGCAGGTTTTCATGGTCAATTTCATACTTTTGTCATTCAAATTCGTTAACGTGCGTTCAATTTCATACTTTTGTCATTCAAATTCGATAACGTGCATTCGAATTCAAACAGCGTACGCACGCGAAAATATTCGGGCATTCAAATTCAGGATCAAAACGATCAATTTCTTTTATGGGAGTTCTGTTTCATGCTTTGGCGTTCAATTTCCAAATTCGAGCATTGACTTTCCTACTCGTGCTTTCAAATTCACGCTATAGTCATGTGATAGTTCCAATGAGCTTGGTTAGAGTGTTAAATTTCATTTTCAGGAGATCAAGGTCCTACTTCGTGTATCGATCCTACAGGTGCATAAAATTCGTAACGATACCAAACAATCTTTCAATGTTTTCAATTATTTTACCCTTTACCATGATTTCAGATTAGCAGCGCCCAGGGCAATCCATCATGAATTATTAATAAAGCATTCATGTGCCTTGGAGCAAGAGTCCAGAAGCCTAGTCAGCAGAGCTCAGGTAGTCGTGGTATTCATGTTTATTGTTAGGGTCATTGTAAGCACACACTTACATGCACACCATTGGCTCTTGTGTAAAGTTCAATATTTTGTACAAAGGGTTCAAATTTGACCAAAATCTGGAACTTAACTTTAAAATCAATCATGGACTTTAATAGCGAAACTAATTCATGCTCTTATAATCAAATTACCTCCAACTAAATTGTACACTATTCAGCTATTACTGATATCAATGACAGTGTTATCTGATGCATAGTTTTTGAACTATTAAGGATCGAAGTTGGAAATGTTTTTTTTTGTAACATCTATTAGTACAACCAATAACCGATGCCTGCTAAAAGTCCAACATCGCGTCGAGGATTTAAGGAGAAGATATGTAAACCTATCATTGAAAATTTCTTTTCGCTGGCTTATAATAATAAGAGATACTCTCCCCGTGATGTCTTGATATTTCTAATTGTTTGTTCGATCCTGTGTTTTGTATTTCCTTTCGTTTGTTTAAGTCTCAAACAAGATACCTTGTTCACTTTCGGTGCTTACAATGCTTCACTAATACAGATAATGCTTCTCTAACACAGATTCCTAGGTGTCATGTGGATGTTACTACCAAAACATGTTACATTTCGAGATTTTACTGGAACCTTTTTTTTTCATCAAGATTGATGTAATTTCCGTTACGCAATGTTTGTTTGTTTATTTGTGTTTGTTTCTTTTTTTTCATATGTCTTCAATATATACGTACATGTTGAATTTATTCAGGTGTACAATCGCTCGGTCAGCTCGGGGACACCTCAGTATGATATGAAGAGTTTGGTTTCAAAACGTACTACATCCATTATTTCAAGTTCTGAGAAAACTTGATTTTTTTTTATTAGCATAATAATTAACAAGCTCAGATCGGAATGATATTTTCCCCTATCAGACTGCTGTATGATACAACACTAAAACGACTCTTAAAGAAATCCAGATTCAAAATGAATTAATAATTTTCATATTTTGTGGATGTAGTACCTTTTGAAACCAAACTGTTTGTTTTTTAAATGTGATTTTTTTAACACTTTCTGGTTGGAAATTCATCTTTTTATTAGGATAAGTGTATAGAGGTCCTAAACATGAGCACATTAAGACTGAAAAGTGAATTTTGATGAAAATGAAAATGGATGCAGTACCTTTTGCACCTGAGCTCTTCATACGGCCATGCCAGTATAGCTATATCAATATTATTATGTATATAATACGTTTGTTTTGTTTTTTTTCTCTGAAGATGTGAGAGTTTCTAGACAGAAATTGACGCTCCTGATTGGCTTGAAAAAAAAAGAAACTCTCGAGATAGATGTGATTCAGTCAAACCTCGTATCGGTCTATACCGCTCACCATTACAAAATATATGGCAGTAGAATGGAGCGGTGACAGGATCTATATCGCGATCGACAATATGCCACCTGTGTATTTCCACCCTAGAATAACAATACCAGATTGTCAAGGTACTACGTGATTTGAGTGATCTCATTTTCAACCTATTATATCCCGGTCTGATAAAAAAGGGGGGAATCGATTTGCCACGAACTGAGAGTTCTATTGATTTCTTCGTGAATCGCACCTGGTCGCACGATTTCATTGCGTACGCGATCTCTTCAGTCAGATCAGTTTCCACTGTGCGATCTTTTCGGGATCTCAAGGTGCCTTCCCTGGGAATTGCCTTTTGACGCTTGTCCGCGCTGCGTGCATAAGATGACTATGCAAATTGTGTGTTCTTTCGCATGCCGAACTTGGCGAGTTTCCATGGAGGGAGTGTGTTACTTTGTCCGTGTGTCTTTCATCAAAGAATTAGTTTTACTTAGGTTTAATTTTGTTGATTTAATAGTTTGTTTCTTTCTTTCTTTTCAAGATATTATTAGCTTTAGAAAAGTTTCTTCTTGTTCTTGTTCTTCTTGTTCTTCATCTTCTTTTTGAGGGTTTCTGTGCACTGCAGGTTAATCACAATAAATGCAGGTAGCAGCACAACCTACCAGATATGTCCAGCTTTGAGGTCCCTTAGGTCCATTGCTTCTCCTTCCAGGGCATGTTGTGGTACCCAACTGAATCCACATTATAGGGGAAGTCTGGGACCATGCATCATTGCACTGTTAGCTTTCCTTCTCAGGATCAAGTGGTAATGGGGCTCTTCGTGGAACATGCATTGTCTTCCTACACTGTTAAGACAACTTACCCACGAATTCGCAGTTGTATACTCGAAGTACCTTTTTTGGCCGGACGAGCAGTTCAGCCTGAACATGCGCGCTCTTTGCCCGGTGTGCGATCGAGGCAAATCTGGGGGTGATTATTATGCGACCTGCTTGCGATTTTACGCGACCGAGGTCGGAGGTCGCAACATTTCTTGAAGATGTCCAAAACCCCCGACTGCACCTTCGCGGACGTGATGAGTTAACACTAAATTACTGCCGCGATCAGGTACGATCAGGTACCTTATATGTAGAGCATAAAGCTTCTACACTCGTTAGTACTTACGGCTATCACTCGGAGTTTCGAATTTTCAACCATAAACGCAGGACAAGAAATACCAAGAGAGAACGGGAGACGGACCGATCTGTGGATTTGGAGAGTCAATTTATTATTTCGTAACACCTGGAATAAAACCATTCTTCGATTGCATTTAACTGTTGTCGTTGTTGTTGTTGTTGTTGTTATTGGTGTTGCTGTTGTTCAAACTGCATGGGTTCTGCTCAAGAGCTGGAGGGACTTTCAAAACCGAATTTTCATCAAATAAACTAGATCTCTCTTAGAATTGTGTGCTTTTAACCATTTTCATAAAGTTCTTTCTAAGTAGGTCTATCTTCGACAATAATTATTGTCGACCCTGAGGAAGACGAATGTATCGTCGAAAATTTGGTCTGAATAAATAGCACTGTTGGACTGTCAAAAGGCATTACTTCTTCATCTTCTATGCATATATATATATATATATATATATGATATATATATATATATATATATATATATATATATGATATATATATATATATATATATATATATATATATATATATATATATATATATATATATATATCATAATTAATATAAGCAAGAGCTACATTGTGACGTATTTTGACATAATTTTCTTACGTTTCCCTTTATTCCGTCAACACCGGAGGGGTTAAAAAAATCAACATTGTGGGAGTATCTGTCTGTGAGAGCAAACTACAGGATACTCCTACAATATTGCTTTTTGTGTTTTGTGTGTGTGTGTGCGTTTGTGTGTGTGTGTGTACGTGCGTCTGTGTGTCGGTTTGTGAGCAAACATTAGTTATATGACACAATATGAAACCCATATACTTGAATTCACTTGCTTTCCACCTTATTCCAGATTGAAACCCAGTAACTAAAACATTGAAATTTTGATACCAGTTGATACCATTTGGTTTCTATTGGTTTCTACCTTTTTTTTTTTACTCATGAATATTCATAAGCTATTCAAATTCTCTTCGTGAAAAAGATAAAATATGGCTAAATTTAATGTTTTTTATGATTTCATTAAAATCTGAAATGTATTAGAAATGAATTAAATATTATTGCCGTGACATTCACAATTTCAACTTGTATCTTTGATGAGGTATTTTCATATTTTTATCATAAACGGTGTAATATACATGGTAACCATGTCTTAAAGCATTACAACAAGATGGCCCTATATAATTTTGTGAATAAAATATCCCTAGTACTAACTAGGTGTAGGATGTAGGCTAAGCCTAGATGTACTTGTACGTGCAGGCTTAACGACTAGCTGTAGGGTTATGATAGGTTAGATAATAAGAACAACGTCTTGACACATACATGTTCGCGTAAACACCCATACATCAAATAATTCAACACTAAATTAGTTTTGTCAACAATATCTAATAGGGTAGAATTGGTTGGGCAAATGATTACCCAACTCAAAGTATGACCAACGGTTGGGAAATTGCGAAGTTGGGTAAAGTCTGATTGGTCAACAGCTGATGGGCAATTTAATTTGCCCAACCACATAGCAAATTCATTCCCTAACAATAACCAATAGTTGTGTGAACAGTATGTTGCCCAGTCTTGGTTAAAAGTTGGGGATTTTTTGTCCAACTGTTTTAAGAGTGTATAGCGTAGTGATTATACGGGACCATAAGCACGATAAAAGCTGAAACCAGAGATAAAGCAAACGTAAACATCTTGTGGGGTATGCATGATCCGCATAGTTTTTTTTTTTTTCTGAAACATATGCATATGAATATGTCGGGCAAGTCGTTGGCTGTTAACCGATACATAAATGTGCCTAAGTTGTATAGAAAATCAGGCTCCTCTCCTTACTGAGTCTATTATTTGAATACATTGTATATACTGAATAGAACAAAATGAGGACGGCAAGTTATTTATCCAAGTCTTTGAGATACCAATAACGGAACAATCAGATCTCATCTGATATCAAAATTTCAACTGATCAATTTTCTTACTAAGACTTCTTATGGTATAATGCCAAAAAAAAAAGAGGAAGTGGGCTAACAGAATCCTTTTTGCGTTATTTGAATCATTTCATTCAGGAAATGATGATTATTACTGATGTTATAAACTGACCGATCATTGAGATCAAAATCAAATTACAGCTCAGATGTGGCCGTGTAAAGTGACTGTAAAAACCCAGGGTTGTCAGCACATTCTGTAGTCTCAGTCACAAAACTGAATATAGAGTTTATATTAGCATCATTAGTCATTGTAAATTTGATTACAACTAGTGGGAGAGGAGGAGCTGCTAGCAAAAAGACTACCTCTTTCTGGCGGGACGGAGAGGCAAACGAGGCATGGTTTTCAGTCATGTAACATACGTTAGAAATACCTGTTGAAAGGATTCGATGTGTATCGAGTAGCATATTGACACTGAGAATACAAGAAGTGCATATCTTGTGAAGCTGATGCTCTTTTTCGAAGGAAAAGGACAAGGACTAGGAAATTTCTCCCGGATGATGTTTGTTTTGACATGTTTACTGTATGGAGGATTGGACCACATTATGTTTCGTTTTCTTTGGTGATTTTTATTCTTCTCTGCAGCTGGTGGTCTCTTTGGGTGTGTACGTCAAAGTTGTTTGGTGTCCAGCCTCGTGGAGCGCGTTCTCGTAGTCTGGTTTGGTGCTGTTGAAGATTTCCTCGTTGCTGGAGATGTTGGGTAGGCGGGACTGAATGGACTGTGGTATTCTCTTAGTGACGGTCTGAATTCCTTCTTGGTGAGGTCAAATGGAAGTCAACGATAATGTCATTTTGGCCTGTACATTTGTGCTGTGCTCTGTTTGGTAGTTTACCCTCCTGTATATGGCTGTGACATTATCTCTCATCAACTTGTTGTATTCTCGAGGAGTGACTGAGTAGTAATTGTTGGTTTTGTCGGCAGGCAATATAGGCACATATATATATATATATATATATATATATATATATATATATATAATATTCAAACTATCAAAAGCGCAAATCATAAGTATCCCGTAGTTAAGAAGACCACTGGGGCATTGTGGAGCCGGGAAATGTGCAAACGCCGGGAAATGTGCAAACGCCTGGAAATGTGCAAACGTCTCGCCGGGAAATGTGCAAACGCCGGGAAATGTGCAAACGTCTTGCCGGGAAATGTGCAAATCTCTAAATTTCATCAACGGGAAATGTGCAAACGTGACGCCGGGAAATGTGCAAATGTTCAATTTTGCCAGGAAATGTGCAAAACGTCGCCGGGAAATGTGCAAACCATTCATTTCACCTATATTATGTAGAGATGGAAGAGAAACTCTCAATCAAAGCTGCGCACGAACCATTACCATCTTTACCACCTGTCTTAGCGACCATCTGTCTTTTTATGCCTCCGCCACGAAGTGGTACCGGAGGCATTATGTTTTCGGGTTGTCCGTCCGTCCGTACGTACGTCCGTTCGCTTTCGTTTACGCGATGTATGATGGGGCAATTATATATTTGATAAGATTTTGGGTGAAATCGGCCTAAGGTCAGAGGTCAAAGGTCAAGGTCAAATCATGAAATTGTATCCGTTTACGCGATAACTCAAGACTGGATCGAGCAAATTTCACCAAACTTTGTCGGAGGATGATGTATGATGGGGCAATTACTTGATAAGTATTCTAGTGAAATCGGACAGAGGTCAAAGGTCAAAGATCAAGGTCAAATCCTAAAATTTATCTGTTTATGTGATAACTCAAAACTGGATGAAGCAGCTTTCACCAAACTTGGTCCAAGGATGATGTATAATGAGACAATTAGTTGAGTAGATCTTAGTGACATTGGCAAGAGGTCAAAGGTCAATAGGTCAAGGTCAAATGCTAAACAGGTTGCTATTTCCCCCATATCTATGCAATGCCCAAAGGTATTTTCTTGAAACTTAGTGTAGACATGTACTACTGCGTAAAGATTCTCCAAAGAGAGTTTCATGTCATAAGGTCAAAGGTCAAAGGTGAGGTGAAAATGTTGCAATATCACTTTTCTCGCAAATGGTTCAATGTATCTTCATGGAACTTGGTGCATACGCATGTACTGACTGGCAGGGATTATCTAGGGAATTTAGGGGTCGTGGGTCAATAGTCAGGGGTCAAAGGTCAAGGTCAACTCCTCAAAATTTTACTATTTCCCTCATATACTAGTATATGCAATGCTTGCATTATTAGTTTTAAAACTTAATATATACGTGCATTACCTAATGGAGATTTTCCGGGAAATTTCCAGCCAGAAGGTCAAAGGTCAAAGGTTAAGGGTCAAGGGCCAGGTTTCAATGCCCCCCCCCAAAAAAAAAAAACTATTTTGTACTGTAATTACATTCTTTTTTCATACCTTGGAAATTACTCAATGCATAAACTTATAAATGGGTCCGTCAGAAGTCAAGTAAAAATTCTCAATTCCCTAAATATGTGTACCTACACTCTTAGACAATTATAGCAAACCCAGTTCAAGGAAAGTGAACATTCAAGATATTTCTGACAAACCTGTCATTTCAATATTTTGCCAGTTATGTGAAACTATAATCACACTTTGTGAAGACATTGTACTATACACCTATTGGGAGAATCATGCATTATGGCGGAGGCATCAGTCGCCATAGCGACATTTCTATTTTTTTTATTACATTTTCAGCATTTTCTTGCAAACCCTACGATTTTTCACCAGATTTGGCAGATAACATCTTAATGGTGATATGATCGTAATTTGCCAAAATGAGCCCCCCCCCCCCCACACACACACACACACCAGTCCTAAGAAGGGGGGGGGGGAGGAGTTGAAGCCTCAGAGTCCCTATACGCTTGATTTTTTTCTTCATCTGTCGAACCGAAAAAGAAAGAGCTAAGTTAGTGCTATGAAGACATTAATGACTAAAATTTCATGTTTGATTATGGCGGACCCAGGGGTGTCCTGATCGGGGGTGAGGGGGAGGAGGAGGATTTTCCACACTTTCAGCACATTCTCGAAAAATCTAGGACGGATTTTCACCCAACTTGTGAAATACAGTCATATTTATGGTAATATAATCTTGATTTGTTAAAATGCGCCTCCCCCCCCCCCCCATCGCCGAAGGGGGGAGGGGGAATTAAAGCTTCACTTTTAACATCCCAAAAATCTGGATTTTTATTTTTTTTTAATCTTCTTCTGTCAAACCGAAAAAGATAGAGCTAAGTTAGTGCTAAGAAGACATTAACGTGATTAATGAATGAAATTTCATGTTTGATTATGGCGGATCAAGGGGTGCCCAGATCGGGGGGGGGGTGGGGGGAGGGTGATGGGTGGCGGGGGATATTCCACATTTTTAGCATCTTCTCGAAATATCTATGAGGGATTTTCCCCCAACTTGACAGATATCAAGATTATGGTAATAATTATGATCTTAATTTGTTCAAATGAGCCCCAACCCCCCCTTCCCCCACCGCCGAAGGGGGGGGGGGGGTTGAAGCTTCAACGTCCCTAAACTCTGGAATTTAATCTTCTTCTGTCAAACCGATAAAGATTGAGCTAAGTTAGTGTTATGAAGACACAACGTTAATGAATGAAATTTTGTGTTTGGTTATGGCGCGGATCAAGGGGTCTCCAGATCAAGGGGGTGAGGGCAAAGAGAGGAATTTTCCACATTTTCAGCATCTTCTTGAAAAATCTACAGATTTTCACCAAAATTGGCAGATTGCCTCTTTACGGTGATATGCACTTAATTTGTTAAAATGAGCCCCCTCCCATACACACACACACACACACACACACACACTGCTTAAGGGGGGGGGGGTAAAGCCTCGGCGTCCCTAAACTCAATTTTTATCTTCTTCTGTCAAACCGGAAAAGAGAGCTTAGTTAGTGCTATGAAGACATTGAAATTTTATTTCACGTTTGATTGTGGCGGATCGAGGGGTGTCTTTATCGGGGGGGGGGGGGGGTGAGGGGGAGGAGGGGGATTTTCGCATATTTTGCATCCTCTTGAGAAATCTTTGACGGATTTCCACGGAACGTGAGAGGTAGCATCTCTAGGGTAATAGAATCCCACTTTGTTCGAAGGGGCAACAAGTCCAAGTTGTTCCCCTTCCCCAAAGCTAGGGATAAGACCAGGGTAGCCCCCACGTCATTTAGTAAGCAGAAGTGAAATTTCATCAAAGTATAGATCTACCTTCTAAAAATATGATAAGATTGTGTTCTATTACTCTTGGTTGTATAGAAAATTTCTTTAAAAAGTATGTATTCCGTTTTTTTTTTCATATGTATAGGGTTTTCAATAAAATTCTGAATTCCACCCGAACGACCCCACCCCCCTTGTGTTGGTCCCTTTCAAGTTCAAGGGGCGGAGATGAGGGGGGGGGTGCTCCATCTCCTCCCACTTTAGAGTTGGGGCAGTGCTCATTTAGACAAATTGAGGTCATATCAACAGATAAATACGCTACGCTACGTTTCAAGCTTGGCAAATATCTAGTATATAAGGGTTTCAAGAAGAAGCTGAATATGTGACAAATCCGCCTCCGCCGCACTTAACATTAATATTCATGAATTAACTTACCATAACAGGCACCAGCACTCTATTAGCTCCATTATTTTTGTACAGAATTTTTTTTTTTTTAAGCTGATATATAATTTCATTATCCGAGGGATGCGTCTTGAGTTTTCAGGAAAAAGACAAAAAATGTGAAAATTAAGCCTCCTTCCTACCCACTCACCTTTTTGGGCATTCCTTCATCTGTCATTGTAAACTTGAGCCTACATCATGCATTAACTGTATTTACAGTACTATCACCATAAAGATGCTATGGCCAAGTTTGGTGAAAATTCGTCATAGATTTTTCAAGAAGATGGAGAAAATTGTGAAAATCCCCCTCCTCCCCCTGGTTACAGTTCGTTATTCCGAAGGTTCGTTATTCCGAAGGCTCTTTATTCCTAAGATTCGTTATTCCGAAGGTTCATTGTTCCGAATTTCATTTACGGATTAACCAGTCTTCGAAATAACGAACCTTCGGAATAACGCCACAAATTTTCGGATTAACGAACCCTTTTTTATTTTCGGATTAACGAACCTCTGGGTATAGGGACTTTGCGTATTTCGGATTAACGACCCTTTGGAATAACGTACCTTCGGAACAGTGAACCTTCGGAATAACGAACAGCACCCCCTCCCCCTCACCCTCACCTACCCCCGATCAGAGCACACCTAGACCCGCCATAATCAAACACGAGATTTCGGTCATTAATGTCTTTACAGCACAAACTTTTTCGGTTCGACAGAAGTAAAAAAAAAAAAATCAAGAGAATAGGGACTCTGAGGGTTCAACCTCCCCCCCCCCCTACTCGTCGGGTGGGGGGGGGGGGGGAGGGATTCAATTAAAAAAAAAAATAAGACCGAATCACCATGAAAATACTATCTGCCAAGTTTGGCAAATATCCGTCATATATTTTACAAGACTATGCAGAAAATGTGGAAAATCTCCCTCACACCCCTTATCAGCGCACTCCTGGACCCGTCATAATCAAACCTGAAATTTTAGTAACTTTAGTGTCTTCATATAACGTAGTTCCATATTCTTCGGTTTAACAGAAGAAGATTACGGATTCCAGAGTTTAGGGGCCTAAAACTTCAACTCCTCCCCCCCCCCCCCCCCCCCCCCTGGCGGTGGGAGGGGGTGGAGCTCAGTTTACCATATAAGGCCATATCACCGTAAAGATGGTATCTGCCAAGTTTGGTGAAAATCCTTCTTGGGATTTATCAAGAAGATGCAGTAAATGTGTACAATCCCCCTCCTCTCCATCACTTCCCCTCCCCCCACCCCCAATCAGGGCACCCCTGGATCTGCCATAATCAAACATGAAATTTCAGTCATACAAGGCACTAACTTAGCTCTATCTTCTTCTTTTTTTGTACGACAGAAAAAGATTATTAAAAATCCAGAGTTTAGAGACTCTGAGGCTTCAACTCCCCCCCCCCCTTTTCGGCCGGGGGTGGAGGGGGGGGGGGGGAGGATTGGGGGCCAATTTCAATTCATAAAATCATATCACCGTAATGAGGCTATCTGACAAGTTTCGTGAAAATCTGTCCTAGACTTTTCAAGAAGATACTGACAATGTAGAAAATCCTTCTCCTCCCCTCACCCCTTCCCCCGCGATCCGGACATCCCTGAATCCGTCATAATCAAACATGCAATTTCAGTCATTAATGTCTTCATAGCACTAGTTTAGGGACTCTGAGGCTTCAATTTGAAGACTCCTCCCCACTTATGGCCCCGTGCCCTGCATCCCTGGATCTGCCATTAAACGTGAACTCCTGTCATCAATATCTTTAACCCTAAAAGGGTTATAAATCTGTAACGCGAGAAGGCCTCGTCGCGAGGCTTCTTCATTTTCTTTGTTCAAGTCTCGCGCAACTTTTGAGACCAAATTTGCAACGTCCGCGCATACTTTTGCGAAGCCATGCCCATTTTTGTAACGGAATGTCGCCCCAAAACGGGCACAATTTTGTGATTTTGTGTACGTTTCCTATGGAAAACAATGTTCTGTCATGAAAGTCATAAAAACCTGATTATTTTTACAATTAATCACTTTCATTTATTAATTTTGTGCTAATTATGGTAGAAGAGTGGTCAGTGACAATTTCCAATGAAAAAACAAAGAAAAAACAAAAGTTTAAAAACAAAGAAATACATAAGAAATTCTGAAAACAATGAAATAAATAAGAATTGAAATGAGTTTTGGAAGTTTTTGTGAGGTGCAATTGTTGAATATGCAAAA
The DNA here is from genome assembly GCF_964275005.1 of Diadema setosum. Taxonomy (NCBI): domain Eukaryota; kingdom Metazoa; phylum Echinodermata; class Echinoidea; order Diadematoida; family Diadematidae; genus Diadema; species Diadema setosum. Next base: position 5,956,624 of record NC_092701.1, read on the forward strand.
ACAGATTTACAGATCAAAAATTAGACTCTCAATGCTTTTAATTAGGCTAAAATATCATCTTGAGCTTAATTTGCATAATTAATTCACTAAAATTAGAAATTGATTGTTTCACAAAATCTTATGACACAATCTTGTAGATTATGACGTGGGTCTCACGCATGCGAAATTTCATCGCTATCGCACCACCAATGGCCGAGATCTCATGGGGGGGGGGGGCGGAATCCATCCCCCCCCCCCCCCCCGGTCTGAGCATAGCCAAAAAAGCCCGGCCCCTTTAGGGTTAAAGAACCATCCTAGCTCATTCTTATTTGGTTATATAATACAAGAAGAATTTCGATAATACCGTAGTTCTGGGACTTAATTGAGCCCCCCTCCCCTTTTTCGGGGGGGGGGGGGGTGGCTGCTATATAAACAAATTGAGATCCCATTGCCATAATCGTGCTACCTGCCAACTTTGTTGAAAATCTGTCAAGGATTTCATTAAGAAAATCTAAATGGTGGAAGTTCATGGGCAGTTTTGATATGGAGTTTATCTACTATCTTTATACACAATATCGCTAAAGTAAATGATTTGCACATTTCCCGGCGACATTTTGCACATTTCCCGGCAAAATTGAACTTTTGCACATTTCCCGGCGTCATGTTTGCACATTTCCCGTTGATGAAATTTGCACATTTCCCGGCGAGACGTTTGCACATTTCCCGGCGTTTGCACATTTCCTGGCAAGACGTTTGCACATTTCCCGGCGTTTGCACATTTCCCGGCGAGACGTTTGCACAATTCCCGGCGTTTGCACATTTCCCGGCGTTTGCACATTTCCCGGCTCCACAGGCATCCTAGAAAACTTCACAGCCATGCAGTTTCCTCCATTCCTCCCTCTCCTATGCAACCTTAGGCCTGACCATCAGTTTCGTATGCTGTCTTCCCATATCTAGTATTTGGTCTTCCCTTTGCTCTGTTTCCTCCTGCGGTGCCTTGTAAATATTGTTTTCAAGTCCTATTTGATCTCACTGTGTACTCATGCCTTTTGAGTTTTGTTTGTTTGAGAGTGAAGTCTGATTTTATTTTCTTTATTGTGAAGTTTCTATCACTCCAGATAACCCTAAGTTTTGTCAGGGTCTGTAATCTTGGCGATCACCTCTAGCTTCTGAACTGTGATCAATTTCCCCTTTGTATATATTGGAAGGATTGCACTTTTTCCAGCTGTTTGGCTTTGACGTTGATGTCAAGACTTGTGCCTTGGTGTTTGTCCTTATTTTATTTTCGGATACTCTAACTGCCATGACATACCATGCCCTTTTGAAACCAAGTAAAAACAATACAAAAACAAGAGAAGCTGAACAGAATAAAATTTATTGCATACATACTACAAGCAGCGATTATACAGGGTCTATTACCGGAAGGCACCTTTGCAAAATACATGATTTTACTTTGCTATTCTTTATGTTTTCTCTTGAATGAAGACGTGGAAGCGTCGTTGCTTGATAATATGTGGGAAGCTATTTCACGCTTTAGGGCCCAAATACCTTGTGCATGGCGAAAATTGTACAGTATGTATTTACCTCATCGTTGTTGTTGTTGTTTTTATATGGCACTCTATACAAATTTTACACCTGTCTTGTTGAGTATGCATTTACCTCATTATTGTTGTGGTTTTTTTTTTATAGAATCCAAATGGCATGGCATTATATTAGTTCTTATAATCAAAGACATCAAGCAAACAATTTGAGTTTCGTTGATCTCACATATCTTCAAGAATTTTCACCCCAGGTAACTTTCCGAACAGATGGGTAGAATGCGTATGTCGTTGTAAGTTTCCAATAATTCTTGTTTGAGGCTTCTGAAGATTTAAAAATCAGATGACATGATGCACTGTTCCCCAGAACAATACTACAGTAGGTTCGTCGTAGCAAAACCAGGTTTGATTGATCCGAAGCGAATATTAAAAGCCATTTATGCTTCAGCTTATTCATAACACCGATTGTATTCTTTATTTTCACAAATATGGTATCAATATGTTTCGTCCACGTAACTTTTCATCAGTCACAACACCTAAAAGATTTACTTATGTAATAAGAAAAGGATATTTGCAATTGTCATAACTGTTTCATCAACAATACAAAGTTAATCATGAATAACTGAACAAAGATGTTAACGTTTGGATCATTATAAGACAAAAATAAACGATTGCTGTCTGCACAAGTGTGAATTAACATACTTGAGAAATGCTAGTTTTTCACGTATGTAAAAAAAAAAAAAAAAATGCCAAAGCAAACTATAAAAGAAACCAGGGTACTATACTTGAAAAATTTCCTCGGAAATCCCACTGTTTCCTCTTGTGGAGCGCCTAAAAACACACACACACACACATATTATAGGCCTATATATCCTGGCAAAGGCTGCTGAAAATCTAGCAGGCACCATCCGGATGCCAGTCTGTCTCAATTCGCCAACCGGTGACCTACTAGCACTGACCAGGAGGTAACTAAGCAGGTGACCAGGAGGTAATTAATACTTGGCAGCAATTTATCGTAGATCTAGTCGCATATATCACGTATACAGCTTGTCCCAGAAAAAAACGAAGGTGAGTTTCATTGCAATTTTTGGGGATCATAAACATAATATGCATGAATGGACAGATTTATTTCTCTTCTTTCATTTGATGCACAACTCATTGTTCATAATTCATGCATGGCCGAGTTAGAGCAATAGAAAGTAATACTACTAAATTTTCATTTGCACGAGCAAATGGCGACTTTGGATGAGTTTCTTTAGGCTTTTTCGGCGATCCTTTGTAAAAAAAAAAAAAAAAAAATGAAATCATGGCCTTAATATCCATTCTTTTACCTTTCAAATGACATCTCATGTGTAAAAAATTATCTACGCCTGCTCGAGGAAACCTAATTTGAAAATATGCTTCCATTTTACTCAGAAAGATGGATAGTAATTAGGACTTAAGGAGTCAGTTAGCTTTCCCGACGCCTGCCCGACTTGGCAGATAGCAATGGCCTTCATGCTTCAATGAATTTACACAAACATGAAGAGAGGGGTTAAAAGGGAATGTTACAGACGGTTCGGAATAGGGTCGTAAATTAGCACATGATCCAACCGCAGAGGAAGGGTGTTCATCAGCGGAGTGTGAAGGGGGAGGAAAGTATCAACTGAAAAAGCCTTCCGAGCCCTCCTTCCTCCCCCCCCCCCCCACACACACACACAAAACAGAAGACGACTTTCTGCCCTGCACTTGTACCTTTGAAATGTACAAAGCAAGTTCAGTGATAAATAAAGTGAAGAATCCTCTCTTTCTGCTTCCCCTCCTCCTTCAAAAACTTCAAAACTCTGTCACTGATGAAGGACTAACCACGCGTGAAATGTGAATGAAAACAGTGAAATAAGTTTCAGGTATCAAATCATCAAAATGTGTATCATTGTTTTACGATTTCACGTAGCCATTGGACTGCGTGCAGTTTGAGAATACTCACTATATTAGTCTTTACTTATTGGTTATGTCTCATAGCTTATTCTTAATGAATGACAACAAAGGGCTGTCCGTCTCATACAGCATCCTCTGTAAATACCCCCCCCCACCCCACCCCCACAACATTCATTGTAGCACAGCGGTTATTTTGTGTGAATTCAATGGTGCAGATGAGCTCATTGTCTAATGCTATGTCGGGAGAGCTGAATGATTGTTTTGTTTGACTATTCGTAGAATTGGCAGAAATGAAGCATGCTTTCATACAGATTTTTCTCAAGCATGCGTTATTCATATTTGACGCGTAAGATCTCATATGAAAGAAGAAAATATGAGTATTTGGGTTAAGAACCTTGTTTTTCGAAACCGTAACGTTAAAAGTCTAAAAAATTCACTGAAAGTCACCATTTGCGCGTGCAAATAAAAATTTGGTAGCACCACTTTTCATTGTTCTAACTCAGTCATGCATGAACAATGAACATTAAGTTGCACATCAAAATGGACGAAGAAAAGTTTATCTTTTCATTGATATATAGCTCGTAAAGAAAATGTATGATTTCGATAGTAAAAAGTTGCATGGAAACCCGGTTTCGTTTTTTCTGGGACATGCTGTACATTGTATTTCATACATCGCTCAACGGAGTTCTTGATTAGATTGAGCGTATTTTGGGTAACGTGGGAAGGTGCAGTCGAAATTTAACCCCGCGGTTTAACTTCGACGGCGACCTAGCGATGCCCTAAAAAGAGCGGTGCAAGGGACAAAATTGTCAAAATATTGCCACTTCTGGCGGCTAATCAGGCTGATTGTGAAAGTTGTGCCCATAGCCTAAACCAACTGCAGATATTCGCTTTGCTCAAATTATAAAAAAAGCAACAACAAAATATACATCAAATTCAACCTGCCTCTGAACGAAAGTTGTGTACGGAAAATTTAGATCATGCAGGGGCGGATCCAGGAATTGCGTAAAGTGGTGGGAGGGGCGCAAAATATTTTCTGGTGCTACTTTAATCAGCTGACAACGTAGCTACAATTACATCGGTGACTGGAAGAAAAAAAAAAGAGAGTCCTCCATGCATTTATTTTTTTGTTTCATTTCTCGCGCCACTTTCGGGTTTCAAATTCGGTCCATTCGAGAAAGATGCTAAACTGAAAAATCAGTTTCCTTTACTGTGTGTTAAGAAACATGAGGGAAGATCAGGAAATTCAGTGACTGTCAACGTGTTTGCTTCTCTAACAGTGTCCAATGTTGTCCGTCCAGCATTTTTGCCTGCCTGTCTCTCAGTTATGCCACATATGTTTGTTGGTGTTTTCTTTTTGTCTTTTATTTTAAAGAAAGTCAAAGGAAAGTGAGATAAACAATCGTGACAGAAACGAATTGCCTGAAGTCATGTGTACACACCTTCATGTAAAAGTCGACTCTACTACGTGATGAACATTAATGACACACTATAGATGATGCAAAGAGGGCCATAGAAAGCTGGCCACTGATTATACGCGGCTGCTACTTACAACACACCGTTTTAAATAAACACACTGTCAAATTTCCCTAGTAAAGAAGGGGTTTATTTTGAGAGTAAATGAAGATGAAGATGTATCTTTAAAAAACGAATTATCATATCATATTCAACTCTACCATCATGATAACTTTCTACCATTCACAGGAAACTAAATTCAACGAGCAAAGCAAAACAGTCACTCACGCTTACAGGGCCACTTCCTAAATCCTCGATCAAAGTTGTTGGCGATGGCGTCCACAATGAATCAAATATCCGAGAACGGACGGATCGTGCTGATTGCCAACCGCTTCAAAGAGTCGTGTATATAAAAACGCATAAAACCGGATCAACAACTTTGGCCACCATACTTGAACGGTACGCATATCTGCGTAATGCCCCAGTCACACAGTGCTTTACGATGGATTACGTCCGCCGCGGATAGATACGAATGAGTGGACGCAGGGGGACGCAGCGTGGACGCAGGCATCCGCAGGGACGTATGTAGACGTAACTGCCCGTAACTCATCCGTAAAGAAACGCAAAATGACGTCGCCGAACCTGCGAAATTTTGAAATGTTCAAAATTTCGCAGAGGGACGCCACGGACGCAAACTTACGTAAGTAACCGTAACCAAACGTAACTATCCGTAACTGAACGTAACTACCCGTGGCTTGGACGCATACCATCCGCAAAAGAATTTACCTTCCGTCCGTTTGCGTTCGCTTACGTCCACCGTAAGTATCCGAAATTCACCACAAGTTAACGTATCACAACAGTTTCGTCCGCTTACGGATATTTACGGACAACAACGGATGTTGCGGACAATTACGTCCTTCGACGTGGCCGTTTTCCACTCGCATGGGAACACAGAGAATCGTGGAAAGGCACACTACTCCTGCTGCCAAGCTGCAACGCCTTTACCTGAAGGAATGCTACAACACAGTGGGAGCGGTGGAGAGGCAGAACTGCATGGTCAAATTATATGAAATTTCTCCCACAATCAATGGTCATTTTAAGTGGCACCCATATACCATGTATACTCATGACATCGGTCGATTCTTGGTGCTGAACTTTTTTCTTGTACTCTTCGAATGTATATTTTTCGAAAAAAGCAATATTTTGGGTAGGGGATGGGGTGACAGCATTTTATTAACTTTTCTGGCCGGGGGAAGGTGTGGGACAGGGGCAACTATATAAAATGAGAACGAATTTAGTACATGTATTTCTCTATAGTCTTACCCATGCACTTTACGCTCCATCGAAGGGGTATTACATTTTTTTTATACTACTACTACTTCTACTGCTACTACTACTACTACTACTACTACTAATAATAATAATAATAAGGACATTTATGATATTATATTGCGCAGCTACTATAATAATATACTCTACTGCGTATTACAAAATGACACGCATACAAGAAATTCAAACAGAAAAAAAACATTACTTCAAGAGATGACTTGATATTGTACTTGGGTGTGGGAGGGGTGTTTGAAGGTTAATTTGATGTCTTTTCTTCTGTAAATCTTATAAGCATTGCTTTATCATAAATATCTCCTTAACATAACCCAGTAAGTCATGAATATCGCTGAACAGCGACAGCGTAACCACAGTTTGTCTATTCCATGACTGCAAGTAATATTTTCTTACTCTAAAGTTTAACTTTTCGATCTATATTGTATTTTATTTGTGGTATAGTGATTATGTGACCCTGCACCACAAAACACACAAAAAGTCGCCACACATGAAATTTTAGTTGGGAGCATGTTCTGAAAGAGCAGACTTTAAGCTTTAAAATGATGTATTACTCAAATCAAATGGACTCTCCTAACCTATCTAAATATTGGAAAGAATGCACACACTCAGAAAAAGAGTAAACTGAGAAAAGAGGCTCTGAAGTAAAGTGTCTATTCAAGCGCTAATCTTTATCAAGCCGTGCTGGTTATGCGATGAATGGGACAAAAAAACAGGATGGAAACCACCGGAGTAACAACAACGAGGGGATTATCAGACTAAGCTGAAATGAATAATAATAATAATAATAATAATAATAATATTACTAATAATGACAATAATGATAATATTATTAACAATAATAATAATAATAATAATAATAATACTAATAATGACAATAATGATAATATTATTAACAATAATAATAATAATGATAGTAATAATAATAATAATAATAATTATAATAATAATGATAAGGCCTTATTTACCCAGGGTAGCCAAGTCAAGATCGGCACGGTTGACCCATTTCACCTATTTTCAGTCCTCCCACAAAATCAGTGTTTGCTAATTTTTGTTCGTTTTGTGATGCACGGTCACATACATTCTTTACATTTATGACGTTTATTCATATCTGAGTTGCACAAACAAAAAATTCAGACTTCAAGTTCAAAATTGGATATATCTTTTATTATTGTAAAGTAAATTAAAGGATTACGATTTTTTTCACAACTTGTACGTAATTCAATTTCAGTTTTCCCCAGTGTACAATGTAAGACAGTCCAAAATGTGATAACCTTGCTGTCATAATACACTGACTTAGCAGGGATCGTAAGAGAAAACCAAATTGTCCATAATTATTCATAGCAATCTGTAACTATCCGTAACTATCCGAAAAATGCACAACTCTCCGCAAGTGTCCAGAACTATTATGTGCCAATTCGTAAGAATATCCGCAAGTGGACAAAAGTATTCGCATCTGGTCGTATCTGTCCGTATCGCCCGCATTTTTTGCCCGCATGTTTTGTACAAATTTCTGGTGACGGCAAAGGATCCGCGGTGGTCCGCGGAAAAAATGAATTTTTTGGACGTAACGCCAGACGCAGAGCATTATGTGACTGGGGCTTAATCTCGACGTTACAGTGCCTCCGGTGAATCACTTCCTTACCAAATATGGCTTGTTTAAAACATCGCAGATTATTGAAATCAAGAATAGAAAGAAAAAAGAATTTGACATGCTGGTTCATCATGTTAGATATAATCGGAGGGAAATGGACATTGCTGTTCCTCATGCAAAATACATCTCAATTATTCGACACCCAGTAACTCAGTATGAATCTTTCTTTGGATATTTTGAATTGGCATGGTACTTGCACATCAATACCACCAATCCATTTGAGACATTCATGTCTGATGTCGAAGGATTCTATGCCAAAAGGAACTATCTGCATTGGCAACGAACAAGAAATGGACAGCTTTATGATTTTGGGTTTGATCAAAGATGTGATGAAAATCTGACCAAAATTAAGGAGAAAATCAAGGAATTGGCGATGGAAATAGATTTAATGATGATTAATGAGTACTATGACGAATCCTTGATTCTTCTGCGGAAATTGATGTGCTGGGAATATAAAGAAATTCTTTACATATCCCAAGCTGTTCGGAGCAAAAGCCACCGGTATCCCATCACGGAGGAAACTAAACAAAGAATCATTTCTTGGAATGCTGGAGAAATAATGCTGTACGACCATTTCATCAAAACGTTTTGGGAGAAAGTCCAAGAATATGGCAACAGTTTTGGCCAGGATCTTGCTCATTTTCGAGCCTTACGCCGAAATGTCAAGAACGAGTGCATCAAGAAAAACGCGACGAACAAGGAATACAGACGGATGGATAAATTCGTTTTGAAACCGAACGCTTCAACACTCTGTACCGATGTAATCCGTGGAGATATTCCGTACACGCGCCTTCTAAAAGAAACAATGATTAATCGATATCAGCGACGCTGATGGGGAATGGCATTTTACCGTCATGTCATGTTTTGACAATACCGACTGCATGATAATAACAAAGATAACAGCAACAACAATGATGATGTTGATGATGATGACAACTACAATGATGATAATTGAAATAATAGTGATAATAAAAGTAATAATAGGAAGAAGAAGAAGAGGACCAGGAGGAGGAAGAAGAAGAAAATGGCAATGCCACCAAGAATTTTAAAATTAACAATATGGCGATATGTACTCAGTGTAACTTCTTATGTGGTATCACGATTCTCCGAGACCATTCGGTCACTATCATGCATGATCGTAGAATAGCATTAGGACGAACATCACTATTCAAAGTATTACCCTTAAGTCGATGACGGCTTCTGAGGCGAAATCATTGCGTCCAAAGACTTGACTTCGGGGTCTCAGTTTCAAGGTTCATACTTATTTACTCTACACGATAATGCCTGTCCTTATCTTTCACTGACCTATATCTTTTTTAAGGCGTGAGTGGCCAGATATGGTGTTTGACCATGCCACATCTCTTTCTCGACAGGGTAAACAGCGGCTGTTGCAAGTAGTTATAACGTGGATATCAATCTAAACCTTGAAATAGAGAATCCGATGTCAAGTCTTTGGACGCGATGTTTTCACCTCCTATACCGTTGTCGACCTAAGGGTATGTGGTATGTTCCTAGTAGTGCTAAAGAATTATGATAGTGACCGAACCCTCTCGAAGAATCGTGATATACCACTGAAGCTACCCTGGATAAACACGATCATATCATTGATTTTATTCATCGTTTTATCGTATTGTCACTTTCTGTTCTTCTTCTTCTTCTTCTTCTTCTTCTTCTTCTTCTTCTTCTTTCTCGACAACGAGCTACATCATGCAGATGAAGTGTTATTACTCGTATTCAAAAAAAAAAAAGGAATTAAACATTCAGTTCTTGATACAATATACCATTAACTGCAGCTTCTAATATTTTTGTTTAATTCCTGGTAGGGAAATTTGTAATGTTCAAGGACAATGCGTGCCGATCAATCAAGTTTTATTAATGTCCAATGTTAAGTTGTGATCTTGGGTACATGCATGGCAATAAAATAAATGAATTTATGCACCTAATTGAATCAAATTCATTATCCAGGTAGACACTAAGTAACCAGTAACTGGAAAAATAAAACGGTTTGTAATAACAGTATATGTTATTAATCCACAGTCGATGACATTAATGGTTGTAATAACAATGACAATTACTATCATGATGATAAATGGCTATTTGAAAATGGTAATTTCATGAGCTTTATTAAAGCAGAAATTTATAGAGAATCTAGAAATGTGACAAGTTTGATATCTACGGAAAGCTACGAAGCTAGTTAACAAAACTGGATATCTTTTAGACGATGTAACTTTACCCCCAAACTGTTTTTGAGATTGAAAAAAAAAAACCCACCCAATTTCCATGACCACGTAGCTCCGTTCGCTACAAGAAACATCAGATTTGAGCGACGTCACCAAATGTGTATGAGCTGATTTGCCGTACGGCTATATGAGACCCGCTCTGGAAAAACCCGAAACTTCTCGGCAAATGTGATTTCGCGCTACAGCCCGAAAAAGGTCAAAAAATGACCTACCTCAGGGACCAAATCGACATTTTGGTATCACGTTGTGGGGGAAATTTTCTTGTTTCTGACTGATATCAACATTTCGAAATACAACCTACAATATGTGGAATTTTGAAGTGAAAAGTGGGATGTCAATCTCAAAAGTTGGCCAAAATCTTACGTCTAAAGACCAAATCGCCTTCGCTTACGGCGAAAATGACTGTTCTTTTGGCGGTCGTGTCTTAGATATTCTGCGTTGAACCCTGACACCTTTGGTACCTACAGAAAGCTCTACCTTTGCTTATTCCAAAATATAGACATGGCTTGATGTCATGCTACTAACTTTCATTCATAAATTCGTCTGAAATATGCGTAAGTTTATGCAAATCGTCTCCCAGACGCGTAAACAGCCTTGTTGCTTACCAAGAAACGTGATCGAAATACGCGTTCACGATTGGTCAACTGCGCCGAGGACCCCCTTGTTTACAAGCAACCTATACTATTATACTATGGGGGGATCGCTGCAGCAGCGGTGCATGCTTGCATGCAACACGTGTATCGGGACTGCTGCTCAGCATGGAAATGTCGCAGTTTCCCGCTTTGTTAGACTGGGGTTTTTTTTAAGCAAGTTGAGGTAGAAATTAGAATTTAAACCAACACACAAGAGAAAAAGAAGGTCACATTTATCTAACAAACCTTCATCATGCCATTTCGAAGAAGAATCAAGCTGAAATCACGGCAACAAGAAATACCTCTTCACTGCCGATTCTGCTGGTATACTGTTGTGCCTACACCCGATCACGGCAATCGCGAATCTTGAGCTGATTACGGTAGGTTTTGTGCTTTTCAAACGTCGTATTTCCGTGAATTTATGGGTGTAAAAATGATTTCCAATCAATTACAGCTCTTTGACTTTCATAGTTATCATCCTTCATGAGTATGTAAGATTACCTCAACTTACGCAATTCCCCCACAATGATCGATTTGTTGTGTCGATAATAACAGCAAATTGTGGCTGTACGAAGGAACAGCTGATCACGGCAACCGTGAATCTTGAGCTGACGATAGGTTTAAGCAAAAAAAAATCTTGAAATTATGGCCTAGATTTTGAAGTATTACAAATGAGCAAGACTATTAGCTTAACATGATTCTGTTCATGGAACATCATTTCTGTTCCTATTCCTTAAACATAAGGAACTTTGTTTTTTAACCATAGAAATACCTAGGGAATATAAAATACAAATAACAAACAGTACAAATGTGTAAAAACCTCCTCAAAAGTTCAAATTTTCTCGTCAAAATGATGTGACATGAACATAATGGAAAAATAAGTTGATAATCAAGATAGTAATTTAAAATAAATATTCCACTCAATCTTGTTATGTTTTCTTGCTTTTTCATGAAAATATCAATTCTTTTTACTATATAAATAGCGGTTGCCATGGTAACCGTCACTGCTATGAGGTAAACATGACGTAAAAATTTTATTTTTTTCATTTGAGTAAAGAAGATTTTTAATGACATATTTTGGTGTTTACAACATGTTTTCATGATGTTTAATGAAGAATATATGTTCTTTTAAGGAAAATAATGCGTTGCCATGGCAATGGCAACAAGTGGATTCGTGTTCAGCACCTTCAAAATAGGGGAAATAGCACAAAAAATCAAAATCTACAGAAAATTTTAAGAACATTACAACTCGCCGTCTACTATACAGTGCATATACGCGTTGTTTACGACGTTGTGTAGCAAAAATGTCTGATACGAGGTATAACTGCAGGGTCGCAGCTAAATAAAGCGAAGCTTGACTGGCTTAAAGCCCTTATGCACAATGCATTTATTAACAAAGCAGTTCACTACAAAGCAATGTTTAGCACATTGAAAACAACAATTAAAACCAACAAAAAAGACAAAAGAACCGTATTAAATATCAATTGTACAAAAGTATAAATGCAACCTAGTACCAGCACATTCTTATCAGTATACGTGCATATCATTATACAGTTTCAAACATATTTTTCAACTAGCTAACTTTAGAAAAGAGGGAGCGGCTTGCAAGGCACATAATGCGCAAGTTCACTTTCCTATTTTTTTTTTTGCCTTCCAAATCTGTTTTTTTTTTCTTCCAGTTCCCTCCCCACCTTTGACCTGACCTTTGACCCTTGACCCTGTGACCCTAAAATTCTCAAGAGAATCACTGTCAGGTAGAACATACTTAGATAATGTCGGCCCTGCTAGGTTTCACGATACACAGAGTCACTTTCAAGATATGGAGAAAAAAATGAAATAGAGCACTTTCACTTGCGCCTTGACTTATTGACCTTTGACCTTTTGGCAGGAAATGTCGCAGAGAATCCCCATAAGGTACGTTTTACATATAAATTAAGTTTCCATTAAAATCTAATCAAGTGATGTAATTACCTTATCATACTTCATATTTTGGACCAACTTTGGCGAAAGTCCACTCAATGTTACTGAAGTTATCGCGTATAAAAAAAAAAAATGGGGCCGGACGTACGGACGAAAGACGGACAACCCGAAAACATAATGCCTCGGGCACCCTTCGGGTGGGGCATAAAAAAAGTACTTACAATAAAGGTATACAAGATCATAAATTGACAATGTTCTCAATCATTTTTGCACGTTACTAATAATTCATTGTTGCCGTTTGATTATAGCCATCATCTTAATCAACACAGGCTGCTACGTTTCAGGTAGCTATCGAGTGTCGAGTCTGTCATGAGAGTAAAATGTAACGTGCTTAACTATTGTATACGCGGCCAAAAAGAAAAATGCTAACGAATGAACAAGATAAAAAAAAACGATTATGCATTGAATAATTTGAAGGAAAGGGATTCACGTTTTGCTATCAATATCGAAATGACATATATTTACACTCTACTAATATGCAACATCAATTACATTGAGTAAAATCATTAAAGGCGGTGCAAATTCAAATACACAGTTTTGCGATGATTATGTCATGCTTATGCAAGTGTACATACCAAAGTGTTCTTTCATAGTCATAGTCCAAAGATACGAAAAAGGTACGGCTCTTTTTTTCATGAAATTGTGATGAAAGGTAACTGTTGTTTTGACCTGTCATTTACTCTATTAATCTTATGCTATCTTGCTACATTGCTATAGAAGGTTCATTGGACAGTTCTACCGACAATAGAAATAGACAAAAAGAACTGACTAGTTATACGAATGGTACAACAGTCAAAGCAACATTTCCTTATCACTACACAATTGCCTGTATCTCGCTATCTACAATATTAATCACATTCTTCAATCATTTGGCTTTTGTGGGAACAGGAGTTACAGTCGGACACTGATATTATTATGGCGAATTATATCTCTCAACATACTTCTGCGTAGGAATTGCGAGGTCTACCTATATCATGGTAGCTAACCTACAATGATAACAGTCACCTTTTCAAAGAAAACCAACAAAAAAAATCTTACTTTGATGATTAGAATCATCGTCATTGAATTTGCTTTGCTCGATATTTGCTAAATACAACATTCTACACTTCTACCTTGTACGCAACGCTAAATGTGATGTTGTAGGAAGACATTGTCATCTTTAACAGTGTCTAAGGCTGCGTTCACATAGAAGTATACTTTTCGGGTATTCGGGCTCGTTTTTCGAGGGCACGCGAATAGCTTGAATCGAACGATAGGATTTCCTCACACCGGTTCACATCAGAGGGCACTATTCGAAAGTACGAATAGCTGCGAAAAGTATAGCAAAGTGGGAATCGAGCTTGTTCGATTTTCTTGCAGCGTATACCGTCTCTCATTTATGAAATAATGACACTTTTGGTCTGGATTTGCCCTTTAGCAAAAATAAGCATGTAGACTGACATTTTGATGCAGTTTAGAAATTGTTAATAAGATTTGCTGGGATGTAGGAGGAAGAAATCCTCACTGCATGGGATGGTGAGTTGACGGTGCGGGTGGCGGTGTATTCGGTGCCCGAATACCGAATACTTCTATGTGAACGCAGCCTTATGTAACTATGCTAAACAACGACAGACCAGCGCAAACAATTTGACATTTTTTTTTACAATTTTCATTATCACAATTTTCATTATCACACAGCACATCGTAGAAACAACGAAGTGTTACCGTAGTAAGAAAGATACATTCAATATTTTGGAAAAAAAAAATATAGAAAGACTGAAAATGCTACATTACAATTGTTACCTTGCATCACAAAACCAACAGAAAGTCGCCAGAAATGGATTTTTAGTTTAAGCAGATTCTGAAAGAGCAGACTCTAAGGTTTAAAATAATGTACTACTGTAAATGTACTGTAAATGGACTACCCTAACCTACCTAAACACTGGAAAGAATGCACAAACTCGGAAAGTGTGAACTGAATGGAAAAAGAAGCTCGACGTACACGGTCTATTCAAGCGCTTAATATTCTTTCCCATAGCAGTGCTGGCTGGGCGATGACAGGGGCAAAACACAGGATGTAAACTGCTGAACACCAACAATGATGGGATTATCAGATTACGCTGTAATTGAGCATGTTCTATCAACTCATTCTGTCCATGATTAATGCCAACTTTTATAGCAGTAGCGTCATCTTTTCAAAGGTTACTAGACTTTGAATTGCAGAGTGTGCAAAGGAATTAAGAAATGAAAAGGGGCCTCTCTAAAGACACAACTGATCATTCTATACTCCGCCCAAAAAGGGTTGTAGAAAAAACTGCTGAAGACACACTTTCCCATTCATGTTTTATGATCCCAAACTATAGAATAATGTAGAAAAAGAGTAGCTCTTTCAGAAACTATGAAAGACTCAAGATTGACTCGGTTGACCCATTTCATCTTTTTTGAGCCCTCGCGGAAAATCAAGGGGTGTGACTTTTTGTTGGTTTTGTGATTCACAGACACAATAGGCGTTTTCACATCAGCCCGATAAAAATCCAAGCTCGAGATATTTTCCTATTTCCCAAGTCAGAAAATAGCGCGCTATTTCAAAACATCGGGCTGATGTGAAAACGCCTAATTAGTCTACTCCATGAGTATGACGTAGAGCCATCAGTCTTCCTTGTCATTCTTTGATGATTATGTCAACGATTATGTTCATTTCACAATGTAAACTTCTACGATTATAGCTTTACAAAGCACATGCACTGTTAAAACTGTTAACTAGAACTATCACTGAAGTCATCTTCAGAATTATTATCTCAACCTGTTAATGTACTGTCCTCTGGTATGTAGGCCTATGCCCTTAACATACTGTTGCATAAATTTTGAAGAAGGAGATGTTTTTACAATCTCATCTTAATTCTTGTAATATATAATGCTTTCGCCGTGGTGTTGAAAATGTTAGAAGGTGTATCACATGAACAATTAAACAAAAAAGGTATTTTCTTCTTTTTACTTCTCCAGCAACAAGCCTGTGTTAGTAACCATCGTGTTAGCCTTAATTATCAATGTATATAGACTATGTATCAAGAGGGAGGACAGGGCCTTGTCAGTTCATACTCACATTGCATTATTCAAGTAGGCCTATATCAAACACACTGAACCATTAAGGAGTTTCAGTGTTTGAATCGGTGAAATTGGCAGGCTAACCATGCATATATTAAATAGTAATAAACGCCATAGTCACCAAGTCACACTGCATTAAATAAAAAAAAGAACTTAAGTGATAGAGGAAATAAAAAATGCAAGTATTGTGTAAGTGAAGTTTCACAGTTTCAATTCATGAGGTATTTTCTGACGACATTGCAGATATGCAAGCACACTTCAAGCTCATCGTAACTGCATGAGACATCATGATTGAGCAACTAAAACCGTTCATTCATATAAAGACATCTAAAAACACAATATTTGAAATACATACATCTATTCGCGATATATTTTGTGGCGAAGTTAACAAAATTCCAACTTAGTCAGTTTATATGGAACGAATGCAGCGTTAAACGATTTTTAATTTGGCAGGGTGTTAGGAAATACGAGCACCAACAGTCATAAAAATGATAAGATGAAGGAATTCATACAATTCAGAATCACTTTCAGTACCAAAGGCGCCACATTCTGCTATCAGTATAATATCAGCATTTCACTTTTATTAACACTTCGTATGAATAGCGAAGACAGTAATGACACGATGAAGACTCGTCCACAAATATTTCTCAGGTATATAAAAGATGTATCAAAATATGGTCATAACTTTGGAGCGTAGCGTTAATCACCATTGTACTTGTACAGTATATAATTATGTCTTAGACCTTTCTGCTTGTATTGGCAAATCTCATCCGTACCCAAGCCTATAACTCCCTTATGAGGTCTCAGAATAATAGTCCATGCTGATGAGATTTTCTGAGATCCTCTGTGGCATCGTCCATCAAGAGCTTTTCCTCTTTGAGCGTGTTGTTGTTGTTGTTTTTTCACACTGTTTCAGGTTCTCCTCATTTGTCCCCCTTCCTTTGTCTTCCTGCTCCTTGGTCTATTTAATCAATGTCTCATGCACTTTCAGCGCCTTTTTTTGCCCTCGCCCATGTTCTCTTTCCCCCTCCCCTTTATCTCTTTCCTTTACCTCTTTTGCTTCCCATCTTCATCGGTCGGCCTTGTGATTCCTCTTCATGACTTTCACCCTGGGAAAAATCCATTGGTCTGTTTGATCACAACCCTAAATTTACTTGTCTTTCTCTTTTTTCTTGAGCATGTCATCTTGCCCTTCCTGGTCTTTCAGGGGAACTATCTTCCCGAAAGTAGTCCGTCACAGGTTCATACCGGGAGGTGATATCTTCTTGTCCAGATCCGGGGCCTGTTCCCTGTCTTCTCTCATATCCTGCATGACACGTGCTTAACGCACTGTGTGCGTGTGTGTGAAGGAAAAATTTGAAAGTATCAACTACCAAATGAAAAAAAAAAACCATAGAACACATGCGAACAGGTCTTTGAAGAGTATACGGCTCGTGTGAAAAGGTATGTTTGAAACTTGCCTTTCCTGATTTACCAACCTATGACACGTTCCTTAATACGATAAGACATTCAATTTTGAACATAAATTTCTGACATGTTAGATACTTTTACTACGGATCTATATGATACATACACATGTACCCACATGAACACACGCACACACACACACACTCGAACATGATAATGTATACAGTGCAGTGTGTGTGCGTGTGTATACATTTGCGTGTTCGTGAACATTAATATCAAGAGTCGAGAGAGAGAGAGAGAAAGAACGAGAGGGAGAAAAGAAGGAGAGAACCCAAATAAAATATTACAAATAACTAGGTTGAAATAGACATAGAATGTATACCAACAAACACACACAAAAATAGAACAGAAACAAAAATCAACACCAACAAGGGCGAGTTATTTGGTTTAAAGGGATGGTAGGTATATTTTGTTGGGGTAAAGGTTCAGCTTGAAACTTTTTTTTTGCCAGATATTGAAATGTTAAAGAACATTCAATTCTAATAAGAATTCAAGGTTTATTTGATGAAAATCAGTTCTGAAATGGCTGGAGACATTCTAAAACAAAGCAATGCTAGTAAAAAGAATGTCATATCTTTTACTTTCTATTAGTTTTGAAAAAAAAAAAGAAAGACAGGCAAATCAAACTGACGATGTACAATAAAGAGTGATTATAGTTAATAAGATTAGCATATCTTTGTACATGAGAGTTGCCCGAGTATACCTGAGAATAGTACTTCATTAGTTGTCACTGAGCTGCTCGTTTAAGGACCTTCCATTGACGATTATGTCCTCCAGCTGTAGCAAGTACACAAGATTTTTTTAAAAATGAAACATAACAAGTGAAATAGTTTTAATTATACAATAAAGTTTAAAGCCTTTGTACCATACACACATCGCGATAAACATATTCTTCTGTTCATGAAAATTAATTGCTTTAATGCGACAGTGAACACAAAAATTACCCTTTGATCTATTCTCTCCCAGTAGGCTGGAATCAATTACAGAAATGTGTGACAAAGAGGAAGCGATTACTTTAAATGGTCGTATTGTCAGTGCTTGTGATATGAATACTGTTAAGGCCTTTATATAGATTAAACTTAAGCAATCAATTGTGCCTGGTCAATAAAATACCATTTCCCATTTCACTCATGCATTTGTAAACACATTGGAGTTTTATTTACTTTTTGTATACAGTGTGTGCTCTGTGCATCAATTGACGTAAAGAATATCCTGGGCAGACGTCTGCACTCGATATCGGCTCCATCGAGATGGGGCATACCACACAGAAACTTGGCCAGGTCTTCTGCGTCTTCGTTTGAAATCCCATCTCCAGAAATATGCAGGTCGAACTTACGAATCTGAAGAAAAGGAAAAGGAAACCAAAAGCACGCGTCTCCGTTTGGGTGTTAAAATCCATCGACACAACAGGAAAGTTTTGTCAGATATATAGGACACACAGCACACACGTGCACAGCATTGTGCAATCGAATGAAGCAAGACTAGCAGTATCTTTTATCATTAATTACAGAGGAAAAGGTTTCTTCCATTTTATGTCTTGTTAATGCCTACTGTCAATGTTTAGCCTCAAGAGAATTAACAGTTAGAATATGAAATGGTCATTCTGCATTGGTTGTGTCATTTCCCCTGCATTATTCAATAAAGCATAATGTGACTTAGTGCTGAAAAAGAAAATCAAAACTCCTAGTTAAAAAAAAAGGCAATCAACCAATCAAATTCAGACTGATAAGCAAGTAAATATAATATTGCATTTCCTTAAACCATCTTCGCGAATACACAGTGCTTCCGTCTCAGTATCATTTCAAATTTGATTGGTCATCTGCTGGCATGAAGGGCAGCTGTGACTAGAAACATTTGACTAGAATATCGAGGGTCAGCCATTATTTTCCTCTTTTCCTTTGTCATCAAGTGATCATATTTTTCATTTTATTTCATTTAATCACTTGCTTATTCATACATTTTTACGTGAGTGCGTCACAAAACATCGAAATACAATGGGGAAAAATTCAATTACAAATCTCCAAAATATTCAACACAGGAAGGAAGCCTTAGTTGTCCTACTTTGCAGCTTGTTCTTACTTTTACAGAGGGCCGCCTCCCGATAGACCGCACACGGAGCGCAAGAGTGGCATAAGTGTCATACTGAAAGTGACCATCGCCAGGACTGAAGATTAGAACATACTAAGTATAAACCACTTCTCCAGCAATCCAAAGGTTCGTGACCATTATACAAAACTAAGAGCATTTCAGGAGGACCCCCGAAAGTAGCCTCGCGAAGGGGAATAATTTTTTAGCGCTTCTCGATAGCCATTTGAAAGATAATCCGTACAGAGTTTAAAGCACTTTGAGAGCGCTAAATGGCCTGTTTGATTGGAGTGTTATGTACATACTATGGAGCTCGATGACATTTACCTCATAATCACCTGATAATATTGCATTCAAGAAAAAAAAATAACTGCAGAGAAATGAGTTTGCTAGAACTGCAAATAAGCAGCTCAAGGAAGGTGGCGCGTGTTATTTCAGAGTGGACTGATTACCATTTGATTTTCTGCGAAACGGTCGATTACTTTTATTTCTTTAAATCCCCCACCCCGCCCCATTTCCGGCAACATACGGTGTAAGTTTATGACAATGAATTAAATATATGCATGAAATTAATTTAAGTATTCCCGCCAGATTTCATCAGATTTGCATTCGAATTAATAAAATTAATTATTCAGTTGAATTCAATCGATTTTGATCTCTCCTCTGCTGTCACGGTTCATTTTAACGCGTAATTAAAGTATTCCCGCCAGATTTCATCAGATTTGCATTCGAATTAATAAAATTAATTATTCAGTTGAATTCAATCGATTTTGATCTCTCCTCTACTGTCACGGTTCATTTTAACGCGTTGAATATTTAATTTCATTTGATGTGATTCATTTAAGATTTTATTTCATTCAATTTCGGGAGAAATTCATTCAATTTAACGACTCGAGGTTGGCATTCAATTTCACGCCAGCTGGATAGACGTTAGACGTTCGACTTCGTGTCAAATACCAGTTTCAATATCATTTGTAAGAAAACAAATTCGCACTTTGAACGTTCAAATTCGATCAATATACATAACTTCTATACGGGCCTTTTTTCACTGTCATACGATTGGATGACAATTTCATTTTCATTTCAAAGTCTCATTTAAAGGACAAGTTCACCTTCATAGGCATGTGGGTTGAACGAGTGCAGCAATATTAGTAGAACACATCAGTGAGAGTTTGAGCAAAATCGGACAATCTGTTAAAAAGTTATGAATTTTTGAAGTTTCTGCCCAGTCACGGCTGGATGAAAAGACTACTATAGCTTGTGATGTCACATGAGTACAACGATATAAAGAAAGAATAAAGAAAATTCAACATATTTCCATTTTTCTTGCATAACAAAAGAACATTCGACTTCTCTCTTTCAGAAGGTGAGGGGGGAATAATATTACCCTTAACATACATCAGTAGCAAGTCGAAGAAATGTGCACTTTATTCAAAAAGTAAAGTTTTGATTGCAATGGATGTATTTCTTTTCTGTCGACCTTTCTGTCACTTTCAATATTAATCACCAACAGCATGAACAGCATGGAAACTAATGAAAT
Source organism: Diadema setosum (assembly GCF_964275005.1). NCBI lineage: Eukaryota > Metazoa > Echinodermata > Echinoidea > Diadematoida > Diadematidae > Diadema > Diadema setosum. Next base: position 5,977,536 of record NC_092701.1, read on the forward strand.
CGCTTGAGGATGAAATTAAACTGAATGAAAAAGTTACCTTTGTGGATGCCGATCTCGGTGATCATTACATTTCACTCGATATTGAATGACCGCATTGTTAAATCGAATGCAAATCTGAAGAATTTAGGCAGGAAAACCTATACCGATGTTCTCCTTACGAGGTAAGATTCACTGCACTGAATTTGAATGAATAAAACAGGAGTTAATGACAAGTTGTTCATTCCAACAGGTCAATGTAGTATAGCTACAGATATTTGCAGCATCTTTGCTTCTATACACACCTGTTGAATCTTAGCAGGTATTATAGGATCCCATTTTCGGTGAGTTTTTTTTTTTTTTTCATCATTACTATTTTTTTAGGTGTGACTCATTATCCCTTTGATGACGTTTTCATCGTTGTTGTTCTTTTTTGTCAAAGTGTGATTATATCGCCATGGTCATACGTGTTGCTAAAAGATGATATCAATAGCCCTCAACAAATTATGATTTTTTTATTACAAGACTGATGTTGATGTCAGCGTTGTTTACCCTCTAAGACCCAGAGAAATATGGCGTAAGCAAATAATAACCCTTGACCATCACATAGACTGTAGCCCCTAATTCCCTACATGCCAGGTCCCCTCCCCCTCCCCAACAGTCATCATATCAATGATGGCACGCATTGCTTTGCCCTACCAGACGATCCGGAAATTTTCATTTACCTTTGCTGACGTAACTGTTTCTGAAATAGCACAAAATACGGCAATATAAGGCGGTCAAGAATTTGTGAAGCATTAAGCGATGATATTCAAGGGATGGCATAGTTTTGGTTGAGATGGGGCTTCAGGTTTTTCTACTTTTTTTCAGATATTGAGAAATCTCTTATGAATTATGAAAGAATACAATTCTATGAGGAACTCAAAGTTTATTTCGATGAAAATTTGCTTAGAAATGGATGAGATATCTAGAAACCAACAGGTCCTAATAAAAGGAGGGACCCACCTTTTTTATTAGGACCACTTTGTTTTACTTTGTTTCCGGATATCTCAGCCATATCAATACTGATTTCTCTCAAGTAACTCTTGAAGATTTCTTTGAATTGTATGATTTTTGATATTTGATGAATGGTTTGTAACTATCTTGCGAACAGTTAAAATCTAAATCCCTCATCTTAGCCAAAACTATACCATCGCATCAAGAATGCTCCGTCATTAGCTGTGTTCATAAGAAAACTAAAGTGGATATTGCTGCAATCGTATCGTGAGTAATACCTTTATGGATAAGTATAATCAGTAACTGTCAATGTTCCTACTATGAAGCTCTTGGCTATTCCGTACATGTGAGTGACCATCCCCTCTGTCCTTCCGCTCTCCCATTCTTTTTTCATTTTCTTTCTTTGTTTTTTCAACAATGGTCCCGATTTTCTTTGTTTTGTTGCGTTGATAGTATTCTTGTTCTTACTTCACTAGAGAGTGAAAGCCTGATTTCATGTAGTTTAATTTCGTACTTTAGCACATTCTTTTTTATATTGTCTCAACGATTCTACTGAGTATTGATCTGTTGCCCAGCAGAAGCATCTGCGAGAGTGCTCCATCACTAGTTTACCAGCAATAGACAGATTTGTGTTTATTTGTTTGTTTTTATTTCTGCATTCAATCAGATACAATTTGAATACAAACTTCAAAAAGTACAAAGACAAAGAATAACAAATGCAGTGAAATAAATCGATAACAGTACATAAATAGATACACATAGGTGATTGCATTGAGCAATGTAGATACACAGAAACATAAAATAAAATATACAGTATTTTTCAGTAAACAACAAGATCATTGAATGCAGGAGACCACCATCGTAAGCGATTAAGCTTGAAATGGATGGAGGCCTCATAAAATGACTATCCAACGACACAACTCTCTTGGAGGAAGGTGATCAGGTGAGTGCAGTGCAGTTGCAGGTGAGAGTGCAAGATGCAGTTGAAGGAAGAAAATAGAGATTGACAATAAGATGACAATCATTTACTATGAATATTTGTTAGCTTAATTGGTTTGGAGAATATGATTGTATCAGATATCGTCTTAGTGAAGCTTTCAAAGAATAAATACTTGAACAGGACTTTATATTATCCGGGAGATTATTCCAAATGTCCGGACCCCAATGTCTTATAGATTTATGTGTCACTAATAATTTGGGATTCAAAAGGTGGAAATTTCTACATAAATACGAGTAGGGTAGGAATGGACAGAAGTATTAAAACTAAACATATTATTAAACGATGATGGAAGTTGATCATGTATATATCTAAACATAATTACTGCTACTTGAATAATATTCAAGTTAAAAACGTTCAGTGTTTTAAGCTCATGAAATAAAGAATCAGTATGAGCCAGAAAATGCGATCCCGTACAAATACGTACAACTTTCTTTTGTAATTTGAATATAAAATTTATTTTGGTAGAGCCGCAAGTACCCCATAAAACATTGCACTAACTTATATATGGAAGAATTAAGGAATTATGTAATAGAAATAAAGTTGAAACGAGGAAGAAAAAACTTCAGCTTGGAAATAATCCCTATATTTCTAGAAATACACGTTGTAACATGATGCAAATGCTCATTCCAAGTCAAACTTTCATCTATATATACTCCCAGAAATTTTGAATTCGTTTTCTTTTCTAATGGGATATCATCAATGTTAATATGTATCATTGTATCTTCATTATGAGAATGAAGTTTGAAATAAATGAAATGAGTCTTTTTACAGTCAAAGAAAGTTTATTAGACTTAAACCAATTTGATACTTTACTAATTTCAATATTTAAAGTATTTAAAATCTTAAGATCTTTATGAGAATAAGATATGTTGGTAGCATCAGCAAATAAAAATAAAAGAGAGAAGAGAGGATGTCTTAATTGTATCATTGACATTAAGAAGAAATAATAGTGGGCCCAGAATTGACCCTTGAGGAACACCACATTTGATTAAAAGGGGATCCGATTCACAACCATCAAAAGTAATATATTGTCTTCTATTAATGGTTAGATAATCTTTAAACCATAAAAGTGTTTGTCTCCGAATACCATAATGACTAAGTTTGGAGAGTAAAATAGAATGGTCAAGAGTATCGAATGCCTTACTCAAATCACAAAATATACCTGCAACATGTTCTTTATTTGCAAAAGCACTCGTAATTCTATCGTGAATTTGCATTTATGCTAAATCAGTTGAATAATTCTTTCTGAAACCATATTGATTGGGAATAAGTTAATCATACATAATTAATAAATTTAAGAAGACTATTATAAACGGATTTGTCTGAAATTTTGGGTATACTAGGCAACAAAGAAATGGAACATCACTGTGTGTTCGCTCCGTGTGTCACGCACAGTTTCCGAGGGGGACCTGTGTTATTGTAATACAATAATCTGAAATTAAATAAGGTTCGTTTTAGTGTTCCGAAGGTTCTTTATTACAAAAACACACAGATTCTGATACACCTAAATGTCCGTTTAGTTCGGAACAGTTTGGCGTTATTCCAAACGTTCGTTATTAATGAGGTTCGTTAATCCGACAAAGAAATATGGTTCTTATTATGATTGTTCGTTAGTCCAAAAATGACAGGAATTCGACACATTCATTAATCGGAACATCAAAAAAAGTTTCTTTAATCCAAAAGTGAAAAAGGTGAGTCCACTAACAAAACTTAGGAACTGCAAACCTTATAATCGTCTTAAGAGGGGGCACTGTAGCATAGTGGATAAGACCCCCTACTCCCAATCGGAGGACCCGAGTTCGAATCCCACCCAGTGCTTACGTCCTTGGACAAGATGTTTTTACCCACTGTGTCCCACTCGACCCAGGTGTATAAATGGGTACCTGGCAACGCTAGGGTAATAATGATAGCAGGGCCCTCTGGTAGAGCAATGACAACACTGAAGAGGCTACCCTGGGAAAAAGACATCATTATCATTACTATATAAGATAAGTGTCCCTTTATAGGAATAAATAACCTTTCCTCTTTTTTTCTTTGGAATTACAAACCCTTTTCAGAATAACGAACCTTTTTCATTTTCGGATTAAAAAAAAAAACCTTAGGAACAACAAACCTTCGGAATAGTGATCATTTCCCATTTCTTGATTTACATACCTTCGGAATGACGAACTTCATTTCATTTTCCGATCAATGGACTTTCGAAAAACGAATAATATATATTTTACATCTAAATCATGAACTTTCGGAATTCATAACGAATCTTCGGAAGAGTGAAGCTTCAAATGAACAAACATTCGGAATGACGGGAATGGCGAAATTTCGGAATAAGGAGCCTTCAGAGTAACGAACTTTAGTAAGAAACAAACTTTTGAAATAGTGAACTGTAGCAGAATCCTAAACCATCATCTTCTCTACATGCGTGGCAATACAAATAACTTACGGACCTCTGTTAAATTCAATATTCAAACTAAATAACAAAGGTACATCCCATTTCACATAGCTTTCCGGCGTATGATGAGTATTCAACAAACAGAATGTGATATATGCGTGGTTTCCTTGTTTTCGTTATAAATCATATTAATTTTTTTTTTTCGGTTACAACGAAAATTTCTTTATAACGAAAGAAAACTGTCAGTCCCGAGCATTTCGTTGTAACGGGAATGCACTCTACTTTTTTTTTCTGATTTTTTAAAACATAAACTATAACACAAAAATGTTTCTTCGCGTCAATAAGCGTTTGTAAGATAGAACCTAGAATCATATAAACATTTTTTTTTTTGCGTTTTTAATCATGAATAGTAAAGAAATGCAGAGTCATATAGTGGAAGCTGACATACCTTACAAGATTTCCCCTCGCCGGCTGCTAATGAACAGAAATTAGCGGGCAAGTAATCCCAATCCGCATAGAAGGTCCAAAGATTTGGCATGTTACACATCCACCGGGCAAAGTCTTTTCCCTCCGGGAGTTCGTACATGAGAACTAAGAGAGAGCTGCTAACAGCTGACTCGAGACTTTCGATCTGTAGCCAACCAAAATACCAAAATATTGAACAATGAATTCAGCCGTGTGAATGTGGAAAGAAACCTTGTTTACTATAGTACAGGGGCGGATTCGGAACTTCCGTAAAGTTGAGACGCCTTCACAACCTTAAGGGGCGCATGCGCCCCCCCCCCCCCCCACTGCAGTTCGTAATATTAATGCAAATGTAACAGCTTTGAATATGCCTTGAAACAGTGATACACAGTTACACACAAATAGGGCCATACAATTTCTTAGATAAACGTGTCGTTAAACCGAAGTTTACTTTCTCTCGCTTCCGGATCATTCTAGTACACGAGAAGTAACGGTTATGTGCAATGTTTCAGACAAAGGGTCGATAAATTCATAGTTCAATTCAAACCAAAAGACAAGCTAGTAGATCTGAAACAAACAACAGCACTAATTTTAAAGGCAGGCAAATTCATACCAAACCAAACCAAAACCTCTAATACGTCATTATGAATATGTTTCATTTGCCGTATGTCAATTCTTCTGTTGTCTATTTACCCACATATAGATGATGTTCGCCTCCTTTTCATATTACCATCACACGTTTTGTTACTATAAAATAGTTGTCCTTGCCAGTTTCTACCAAAGTTGTTACATTGTACTTGCATACCCCATGAGGGTGAATGAGGTTTGATAAATTGAACTAAAAGTAGTGGTCCGTAAATTGTTGTAATACATCACCATGCTTTCTGAAGTTTGTTGTCGGAACTTTCTATTCAAAAACCGCTTGGAAGTCAACTGCTAGCGGAATATGAGGTAGATTTATATTTATCTTGGAAACCATAGAACATAGTCAACAAAGGTCAAACCGTGTGAATTCCGGACATCTTCGTCCCAGGATCCAGCATCAGAAGTGAAGGAAGTTCAATGCATTTATACATTCAGAAGGTAAGAAAAGTAATATAGTAAAGGCAGTGGTAAATATGTTAGCCTGATTCATAGGTGGGCAGGATTCTGAGGAGTGCAGAATTATCTATCGACATTATGATAATCTATCGACATTATGATATTAACAGTGTTGATACAAAGACAATTTTCTCCTCATAGTTAAAAAAAAAAAGCTTGATGGGAGCAAATCATGCCCAATGATCCATAGAACCCGATGAAGACATGCTTACATGTTGTGACTATTGCAGAAGTGGCCTTTCAAATAATTATTGCGCCAACTTGATATTCTATTCCGCGCAGATTGCAATAAACTTCTTCATAATTAGCTTATGCCGCAAGCCTTTTTCTAACGAAAAGATGAGCGATACACAAAATGCATCATTGACTATGTGCTGACCGACCATAACACTAACAATTTTGAGGTGCCTCAGGTTATTTCATTACGGCATAGTAAAGCTCCATCTTTAACCTGTACGTTATCATAACGTCTTGTAAATCTACTGTCACGAAGGCCTACCTTACAGCTGGAAGCCTTTTCCCCGAGAATCTTCCAGAAGATTCTGTGAAATATCGATTTACGTATCATAACTTCTCGCAGTGCAGGACTGGAACAAATAGCTTCCGCTAGGTCACGTAACATAGATTCTCTGCAGCTCCTTTCGTACATAGATAATGCTTGCTATGTCATGGGAACAAAATATCGATCGAAAAAAAAAAATGTCAAATTGCATAAATCATGACATGCCTGTGTTGAAGGAGGCAAAATTTGAACAAATTACATAGATAACGTACGTTCAATTCACATGGCGATTAATAGATGAATGTTTTATAGATAGAAGATGGAGGATTGCATTCAAACGAGCAGAAAGACACACATTTAAGAAATTGAGTATATGAATATAAGAACGACCCAAGTCCATAGAAGACCATTTCGAGTAAACTAAAAAAAAAAAAACTTCATATGTTTTTTATTTGTCCAATAATATTCTATTAACTGTGATGGGAAGGCAACATAGTATATACAAATTAGAACATATATTATCATGACAATTAACATTTACATTAATTGTGGAGAGGCCATTTTGTGTGGTGGACTTGGGTCGTTCTTTGATTCATATGGACTTGGGCCGTTCTTTGATTCATATACATGATATTCTGCCATAGAGATGAGAGAAGGATGGGAGAGGGCGCTATTATATGAATGTAAGAATGACCTAAGTCCTGCATTCTTACATTAATATAAGATTTAATTCATTCATTTCAGGCACTTCCGGGGCTAATTAGGATTTATCATTTATACACAAGATGAGTTTATGCATGAGCTACAATTTCCCATGTCAAACTGAATTTGGCCAAAAATTGGACTTGGGTCGTTCTTATATTCATATACTCAATTGCATCGCTTGTTTCTCATAGTATTTTCTGCGACTTATTTATAAATCGATGTCCAAACTTTGATTACTCACCACTTGATTACAATGCAGCATGAAGACAACTCCTGCATTTGTATGTTCTGATTTACCATACGAGAGCATGTATTCATTCCATTGTTTTCCCACTGCTTTGGTGGCCTCCTCCGTGTGACATTCAAACGCAACGTCAACACAGATATCGCTGTCATCATATTCTGTCAGGCCGTCGATAATGTCAAATCCAATCTCTTCCTGTAAAGCTGAGGCGAAGTAGAGTAGATAGCGGAATTCTTCATATCGTCTCAGAAGTTCTAATTTCACTTCGCAGTACTTTTCGCGATTATTGGCAAATAAATCCGTAATATATACCCCTGCAATGTATTCCTGGAACAATTTGTGGGGAAATGAAACAATTGACTTAATAATGAATGAACTTTTGTCAATATCGCGCCGATGCTCCCTGCTAGTGATTCTTGTCTCTTTTGTCAAAAGTCCAACTCTGCAGCATGTTTCCATGGCATCCCGACACTCGGTGAAATGTTTTTCTGGAAATGAAAGCTTCTGGTGAAGTAGACCGTTCAGCGCTATCTCACTTATGTCTTGAATTGCAATTCGGGCTTCTCCCCTATGCTTAGGAAAATCCCGTACATTTTCACATTGTTTTGATGCGTAGTGTTCTATCACAAATGAAATTATTTCATCGAAAATTTTGGGAGAAAGTTTGGAATTTTTGCAATTTTTTTCGTCTGTCTTCATTGAAGTCTTTCCACATGAGGCAAAGCATTGCACAGTAGTTGGGAAAGGGGGCCATGTTCAACCGGATGATATCACCTTCCTCCATGAATCTGATTAAGCTTTCTGCAAGAGCGTCATTCCCTATAATCCTAAAGTAGCTCCTGATATAAGTTGATACATTTTCCGTGGTAAATCCTTCAATTTTAATGAAGGTGTAGGATGCGACAAGACTCGTGTCCCTACGGAATCTATCTGCTTTCCATGGTCGTGTGGTCACAATTACCTTGCATGATCTATATTTCTCCAATGTCAGTGTGCGAAGGATTACGCTGTTGTCAGTCTCACTCAATTTTCCTGCAAACTCGTCAAACCCATCAAACACAATGAGAACTTTACTATGGTTACTTAAAATGTACTGGTCTATCTGGTTTATTGTTGCTGCATTTGAATTAGAGAGATATCCCCTTACAATACCGCCAATACTTTTCTCGTTGGTGACATCTCGGAGAGGAATTACAAGCACCATGTCCAGCTCCTGTAGGATCCTTCCCTGGCACCAGTCCCAGGCGATCTTAGAACAAAGAGTCGTTTTGCCGACACCTCCCTCACCTTGTATCACAAGGCGTTTTGAAAGACTCCCATTTCCAACTTTATTTAGAAGATCATTATATGTTATTGTTGTCTTGTGCATGCAGGTTTGGTCTATTATACTTAAATTGGTATAAATGTCATCCAATTCTCCAAGTTCCATAATGTTGAGTGGATCCACTCTGACTGTGCGTCGTAGACTGTGGTAATACACCTTCAGGTCTTCTTTGCATTGCTGTACCTGGTCATTTGTAAGCGGCGATGGGCTAGGTTCTTGAACTGTCAAGAGAAACAAAAAAAAAAAAGTTAAAAAAAATATGACGCACTTGAAAAACAAATAATCTATTATATTCTAAATATTCGTATTTATGTATACATCTACTGTATATTAATGTATGTATGTTGTCATGAATGTACATACAGTATAATGGTGGTAATAGTGTATGGTTGCTTCAATGTGTGTATGTAGGTACCCGATAAAGGTTTACTAGATTAGTGGAGAATTTTCTTTTTGGTATAGCTACGGTATATGCATGATAAAAGAAAGAGCTCACGCGATCTAATGTTCTAGAAAGTGCTTACATATTTTTCTAAGTGATGTCATACATACATTGTCCTTGTAGCCCAATGTGATTTGTAGTTATTTTAGTTATGATCGTATGCACATGACAGGAAGTCAGGATATCTTTAAGGCTCTTGAAGTCACAGGTATGTAGCCCCAGGTTGGAGAAAATTACCGAAACTTCCAGAAAGGGTGAAGGTAACTATATAAGCCAAAGAAATTCTGAAGTATCCAATGCCTTTGCCCTGAGAGTAACGTCACTTCTGGCTCTGATGTGACTTGTTATATTCAGTCCTGTGTTACCTGCTGACCTGCTATATTTGTGGACATAAGCCTGGGAGACACATTGCATGCAGAGAATTGATTTGCTTACATTTGTGACCAACTTCATTCTCATGCGGGCTGGATTCCTAACTGGATATTATTTGATGGATTATCATTCACGCATCGACTAGACGCGGTCGTCATAACGTCTAGATTCTTCACGTGTCGCTTGGATTAATACTTGGATTACAGTAACTTGTGCTCATTGATTCACGTCAGAGGAATCATTCTTCGATGTATCGAGGGGCGTTCATTTGTGCATCGAATATTATCTTTGGATTATTTCGGAGGATTGCATGGACCTTGTGATTTTTCATTTTTTTGTATCAAAACACACGAACGTTAGTAATTACATTATCATTGTACTGAGATATATAATTGCTTCTATTCATCATTGTCTGTATCCAAAATATATATCAACTGCCTGAACATTAGTTTACTGGTTCTTTTGTGAGTTCACTCTCAGTGTGATTTTGGTCGATCAATAGATTGATGTGAACAAGGTAAAAAATCTACAGATTATAGATTAAGGGGTTACACAACTCCGGATATGTACGTGGGCATAAAGATATCAATGACATCTTTAAATCCAATTGGATTGGCCGCAATGTTTGCATTAATGATGAAAGCAAACAAAACAAAGAGCAAATCCCTATAAGTCTGATTTGTTGTTTTTTTTTCGACCAAGCATTTCGCTCTTGCTTTCAAATAGAATTACTGACTGATATTGGTTTGTAACACACGCATAGTTTGATTGCTCGCATATACACAACAACACTACTATAGGTTTTCCCGGTCAATTTCATACTTTTGTCATTCAAGTTCCTATATTCCGAGCATTCGATTTCACGCATGCTACGCTCGCAGCACTGAATCAGCAATCAAATTCAAAATCCGGTCATTCGAATTTCAGTATCCGATCATTCAAATTCACTGTCGGAGCATTCAAATTCACTATCGGAACATTCAAATTCACTATCGGAGCATTCAAATTTAAGAGAGCAGCACGCATTTCATCAATAAGCATTCAAATTCATGTCAAGCTGGCAACGGAATCTCGTCGGTCATTCAAATTCGTGTATAGGCAACCATGTTCCAAATAACTACATTCAGTTTAAAAGAAGTCCTGAATTTAGTTAGTTTAGGGCCGTGTATGCATGTGTTTCTCACTCTGGCTGTGAATATATTTGGATTTATGATGATTATTTATTTTGCAGTAGAGGTCCACCTGTTAATTGACAATTCTGAACTCGCGCTTAGCAAATTGGAATATACAGGCGCATGTCCCTGGGATTGGACATAAAATGGAGGTCCCACGTGTAAAAGAGTCACAACTCATCCACGTAAAAGATCCTACTTCATTTATTCATCGCAAAGAGCAAAACATCTAACTGGACCCCATATGGAAGACCAGCTTTTGCAGCTGAATATGGGTTATCCAGTCATCTTCTTTGATAGAAAATGAAACAAACAAACAAAAATTAGGCACTGTATAGGCCTACAGACGAGCATAATACGGAGGGTTGGTTGACACTTTCGAGGAAAAAAAAACACGATTTCGACTATTTTGAAACTGATACATGAGCATTTTATACGTGTTGTTTGTTGTGTATTGCTGTCTTATTGATTTGATTTTGCGGGACTATGTGAGATCATTGTGTGTCAGTTTGTCTTACATTGATGAATTGTCATCATGTGGTTGGTGTTAGGGCGTTGCAGTATCATCAAGAAATATGATTACTAGTCGTTGTGTTGTTTGGATGCACTGCTGATTGGACATTGCAATTTGAAATTTATTGAGATGAATAACAACGAATACATGAACAGAGAAAAATGTAGAACATGTAAACAATCCTAATTACACTATATGCAAGCATTCATTGGTTGTGTTGGCCCTTTTTCCTTTCTTTAAAAGTCTCCTCCATTTTCCTCGTTAAATTGATTGCACGAAGTAGGAACTTGATCGCCTAAAAATGAATTTGAACGCTCCAAACAAGCTCATTGGGACTATCACGTGACTATCGCATGAATTTGAATGCACGAGTAGGAAAGTCGGTGCTCGCATTTTGAAATTGAATGCCCGATCGTGAATTTGATTTCACGAAAACGAAATAGAACGCTCATAAATGAAACTGATCGCTCGGATTCTGAATTTGAATGCCCCAATATTTTCGCGTTCGTGCGCTGCGTGAATTTGAATGCACATTAATGAACTTGAGTGACAAATGTATGAAATTGACCGGGAAACCTTTATTAAACTGATTTTCGTCGAAAATGACAGCAATGCATTATCATAATTTTGCCCCAATTGCTATTATCATATCTATTCAACAACACTACAGATGTAGAACTTCTTTAAATGATCCTTTAAAGGGCTTTTTACACTTGTGTTTCTTAACCCCGGACTTTCTCTGACCCAGGACTATCGTTAGTCCCGTACCAATTTTTTCAGCTTTTTACACTCGCCAATTAGTCCCGTACTATCTCTGGTCCGGGGCCAAGGAGAAAACTGACCTTTTTACACTCGTATTTCTTAGCCCCGGACTTTCCAAACCACATGAATATTCATGATTACGCTGTGTACTGTACACGTACACGCACGCACCGGCAGCACTTGATTACCTCGTTTCTGATTGGTCAGTGAGGGTCGGACTTCGTCTCCGTCGCTTAGCCCAGGATTATTTTTTCGTTCTGTTTACACTCACTTTCTTGGCACCGCAATTGCGGTGCTAACCCCTGCTATTTTGCAGGGCCAGATAGTACCGTACTATCGGTGGGGCTAGCCCACTTTGGCAAAAACGAGTGTAAACAGAAAGTGGGCTAAGGATAGTCCCGTACCAACGGTGGGGCTAAGGCCCCCCCTTAGCCCCACCGTTGGTCCGGGGCTAAGCAAAAATTTACAAGTGTAAAAAGCCCTTATGTCCACTCTATGACCTTATACGCAATCTCTATTATGCTTCCTAACTTTCAGTTATTAATTGTTTCCTCGGAAAAGCTTTCATGTGAAATACGAATGTATTGGTGTGACATGTTTCTTGATAGTATGGAAGCCGCACTCTCGTCAGTTCACTGTGCCCCTCATCCCAAAGCCCGATTCTGACTATTGTGTAAGTCTTATCGGCGCCTCTGACTCAGAAGTCATATATTGCAAGCCCACTTGTTTCTGAGGCCATATACCGTGTGTTGGTTTGATCACGCGTAATACTTTGGAGATAACTATAGCTACTATAAACAGTGTGTTCGTACCCTTACTGACAATGATCCAAACATTGATCACGCCACAAACAATAATAGGCCTCTAGGTTTTCCCGGTCAATTTCATACTTTTGTCACTCAAATTCATTAATGTGCATTCAAATTCACGCAGCGCACGCACGCGAAAATATTGGGGCATTCAAATTCAGAACCCGAGCGATCAATTTCATTTATGAGCGTTCTATTTCGTTTTCGTGAAATCAAATTCACGATTGGGCATTCAATTTCAAAATGCGAGCACCGACTTTCCTACTCGTGCATTCAAATTCATACGATAGTCACGTGATAGTCCCAATGAGCTTGTTTGGAGCGTTCAAATTCATTTTTAGGCGATCAAGTTCCTACTTCGTGCAATCAATTTAACGAGGAAAATGGAGGAGACTTTTAAAAAAAAGGAAAAAGGGCCAACACAACCAATGAATGCTTGCATATAGGGCCTAGTGTAATTAGGATTGTTTACATGTTCTACATTGTTCTCTGTTTATGTATTCTTTGTTTTTCATCTCAATAGATTTCAAATTGCAATGTCCAATCAGCAGTGCATCCAAACAACACAACGACTAGTATCATTTCTTGATGATACTGCATGCTGACAACGCCCCAACACCAAAAATATAATGACAATTCCTCAATTCAAGACAAGCTGACACACAATGATCTCACATAGTTCCGCAAAATTGAATCAATAAGACAGCAATACACAACAGACAACACGTATAAAATGCTCATGCATCAGTTTCAATATAGTCGCAATTGCGTATCCGGGCACTTACCCCCTGGGCAACTACCCTCCTGATAACTACCACCCGGATAATTACCCCCCAGGTCTATTCCCCCTTAGGGCAACTACCCCCCGGACAATTACCCTCCTAGGGTAATCACCCTCCAGGGCCATTACCCCCTAGGACAACTACCACCCGGTCATCTACCCTCCTAGGGCAACTACCCCCAAGGGCAATTACCCCTAGGACATCTACCCCCTGGATAACTACCCCCTGGGTAACTACCCCCTGGATGACTACCCCCCGGATAACTACCCCCCAGATAACTACCACCCGGATAACTACCCCTGGATAACTACCCCCCGGATTACTACCCCCTGGATAACTACCCCCCGGAGAATTACCCCCTGGGTAACTACCCCCCGGATAACTACCCCCAGGATAACTACCACCCGGATAACTACCCCCCGGATAATTGCCCCCCGGATAACTACCCCCAGGATAACTACCACCCGGATAATTACTCCCCGGATAACTACTCCCAGGATAACTACCACCCGGATTACTACCCCCCCCCCCCCATAACCATACCCCGAACCGCCCCCTCCACCCGTTGTAATTTTTCCATAAGTTCATAACACCATATCAGAAGATGCACCTTTCTCTTACACTGTCATCATTTGTGACCCTGCACCTCAAAACAAATAAAAAGTCGCCAGATATGAATTTTTATAGTTAAGACAATATTCTGAAAGAGCAGACTTTAAGCTTTAAAATGATGTATAACTCAAATCAAATGGACTCTCCTAACCTATCTAAATATTGAAAAGAAAGCACAAACTCAGGAAAAGTGGGAACTGAGAAAAGAGGCTCTGAAGTACAGTGTCTATTCAAGCGCTTAATCTTTACCAAACCGTGCTGGCTGTGCGATGAATGGGACAAAAAACAGGAAGTAAACCACCAGATTTACAACAATGAAGGAATTATCAGATTAAATTGAAATTAAGCATGCCTCATTAACACATTCTGTCCATAATTAATGCCAATTTTCAAAGCAGTAGCACTATCCTTTCAAAAGTTATTAGAGTTGAAAGTGAAGAGTGTGGACAAGGTTTTTCAGAAATGAAAAAGGGATTCTAAAGACACGCCTAATCACATTATTCTACCAAAAATGTTCGAGATAAACTGCTAATAAAACACACTTTCCTGCCCGTTTTATAACATCAAATTTTAGCATAATGTAAAAGAAGACCCGCTCTTTCAGAAAATATGAAAAAGTCAAGTTCGGCTTGGTTGACCCATTTCACTTATTTTTCAGTCCTCACGCAAAATCAGTGTGTGCGACTTTATGTTCGTTTTGAGGTGCACGGTCACATTAACTCTTTTGGCTTGTCATTTTCTACCGTTATAACACATTAGACGATAAACATAAGAAAAGGAGAGTTGATTTCACTGCAATTCATATTCCCTTATTATTAGAGAAGGACCCTTCGATATAAAGCCATAATTTCTGATAGGATCCGGGCACGGTTTTATGAAGTCAGTCCTGACAAGCTGTCAGTTCCACACAATTACCAATCGTTGTAGGTCGATCAAAGCAGGTCCATGGTAACAAGTCGGTGACTCGAACTTATCAATCAAGCAGAACCCATGGTTTTATTGAAATTATTAGAGACTAACAAGATGTCATAACTGGCAACTTTTATCAAACGGTGCCCTAATCTGTCATAAGAGTAAGATTACAGCTTGTTTTACATTCAAGTAGAATTGTGCTAGTTTTCAAATTAAATGTTCTCGACACTTTAAGGGGAAATCCAGTTCAAATATAAGTTAGACTGATTAGAAAGAGTAAAATATTACTAGTTTAACGGTATTTCTTTTTTTTTTTACAAAACATCCCTAGTTGTTAACGAAGTCTTTTGTCCTGCACCCTCTTTTTGAATAGATCTATAGAGAGTTGTAGTTGACAGAATCCTTTTTACATAATAGGGCTGCTCTGTTTTATCCCGGCCATTTCAAGAGTATTTTTTTTTTCACAAAAACTTGAATCCTTCTTGGAATAACATGCTCTTTAATATTTCGTAAGGGGTTTCTAATTTTCTCACCCAAAAGATGTTTAAAACCTGAAGTTAGGTCTCGACCAAAACCAGACGATATGTAGTGAAAAATATGTTGTTGTTTTTTTCAATTCAAATAGCAAACGTTGTTTAACAATATAATACATATAACAATGAGAAACGTAATTTTCTGGGGGGAGTTATTGTAAGAGGGGTGACTGTTTGGAGCCTAATTTTAATAAGGAGTAATTGTCAAGGAAGGTAATGCTCTGCGGTGATCATACCAAGGAGGTGACAATCTCTTCCCACATTCTTGATATACTATAGTTGTTAATGCCCAATGATGCAGTAGGGCAATTCTGAAATGAGCGTTAACGGTATAACAGTAAAATAGTTACAAAATTGATGAAACAATGCAAAGAGAGGAAATTAAGACAGAGACGAAGAACACAAATAAAGGTACAGTGAACTCCCGTTACAACGAACACGGTTATAACGAAATTTCGTTATGACGAAGCAAAACTTCTGTACCAAAATTATCGCCATTAAAGTATGGTACAAAATTCGCTTATAACGAAGACGGTTATAACAAAATTTTCGTTATCACGAAGTATTTTCTGAGCACCACTGACAAAGAAAAATAAAGGAAATGTGCTCCGTTTTAACGAAATGCGGATCGCATTCGAAAATGCGTAGCGGAACAAGCATTTTTAAAGCGTCTCTGCATGAGCGAATGCATCATTGAATGTTCACTCCGTGTATCACGCACAATTTCCGAGGTGAACTTGCATTATTGTAATACAATAATCTGAATTCAGATAGGCCTAAGGTTTGTTTCATTGTTCCGAAGTCCTTTAATACAAAAACACAGATTCTGATACAACTAAATGTCCGTAATAGTTCGGAAATTAAATATTAAGCACATTTTGGCGTTATTCCATAACAAAGGTTCGTTAATCCGATAATAAAATATGGTCCTTATTCTCATTCTTATACGGTTCGTTAGTCCGAACATGGTAGCAATTCACAACGTTCGTTAATCGTAACATTACAAAGATATCGTTAATCCATGGTGAAAAAAGGAGAGTACACGAACAAAACTTAAGAACTGCAATCCTTATAATCGTCTTAAGATAAATAAATCTTCGAAATAACTAACCTTTCTCATTTTTTTTTTTCATTAACAAAATTTCTTCGGAATAACGAACCTTATTTCATTTTCGGATGAAAAAGCCTTCGGAACAACGGACTTTCTGAATAGTGAACCTTTCTCACTTTTTGATTTATAAACCTTCAAAATGACGAACCTCATTTCATTTTCAGATCAACGAACCTTCGGAAAATGAACAATATATTATTTTGATCTAAATTATGAACTTTCGGAATAATGATTCTTCAGAAATGCGAACCTTCAGATAAACAAACAATCGGAATACCGGGAATGGCGAAACTTCGGAATAAGGAGCCTTCGGAGTAACGTACTTTAGTAAGAAAAGAACCTTTGGAATAGCGAACTGTAACCAAATCCTACACCGTCATTTTCTACACATGTGTGACAACACAAACAACTTTATGCTCTTTTTAAAATGTAATATCTAAACGAAATTAAAAAGGTATTCTCCCATCTCACATAGCTTTCCAGCGTATGATGAGGATTCAACAAATAGAATTTTTTACGCGTGGTTTCCTTCTTTTCCTTTATACATTGCATATTATATTTGTTCGGTTATAATGAAATTTCGTTAAAACGAAAAAAACAAAAAACAAAAAACTGCAGGTCCTGAGCATTTCGTTTTAACGGGAGTGCATTGCACATGAACACACACGAGATAAATCCCTTGTTATGAGAGAAAGAGGAAAGGTGAGTAATGATTGATAGGGATAGACTACCTTCACGGTGGACAGAGAAAAGCGAGAGGGAAGAGGAAGATGATGGGTCAAAACCAGGGCACGTGAGGCATGAGATATAAGCTCCTCAAAATAAAGAAGTGCTACATGGAGTTGTGGTAAACGATAGACGATTGTGGTTAAAAAAATATTGCAAAAAGTATAACTCATTCTGAAGTGTAACATTTCTTCAAAATGTCTTTAATTCAATGGTAAAGGCATTCAAACTTAAAACTTCTTTTATACTATACTATCAAGAGAAATCCGAAATTTCGGAACAGTAAAAGAAAATACAGATTTAGCGAAAATAGTTTTGGTTAAAGGCATTGACATTTACTGGATTACCGGGTAGGATATGAAGGGACGGCTTCGTGTTTTATGAACATAGAGTCAGAATACAGAGGGAGAAATTAAGCTTGTACATAAATCGTCCTAAATGCAAACGATACAAATCGTAAATCCTTAAGATGTTGTTTTCATAAGATGATGTCTCAGTATGGCATCTCCGTGATTCCTGGCAAATAATACAAAGAACTTTGTTTTCTGTCGTAATGATATCCTTTTTATTAAAAGTAAGAGTTGGAGGGGGGTGGGGGGCAGTGACCCGGGAGGTAGTTACCCAGGGAGTAATTGACGTGGTGCACTGTCCTGGGGGTAATTTTCCTCTTGATAGTTGTCGGGGAGGGGAAGTTGTAGGCCTACTTATCCGGGGTAATCATCCATGGGGAGTTATCGGAGGGGGTAGTTATCGGGTGGAAGTTATCTGGGGTCTAGTTATCGGAGGAGGGGGTAATTAACCTGGGGATAATTATCCTGGTGGTAATTATCGGGGGGGGGGGGTAGTTATCCGGAGGGTAATTATCCGGGGGGTAATTATCCGGGGGGTAATTATCCGGGGGTAGTTATCCGAGGGGTAGTTATCCGGGGGGTAGTTATCCTGGGGGTAGTTACCCAGGGGGTAGAAGTTCTCCTGGGGGTAGTTACCCAGGGGGTAGTTTTCCGGGGGGTAGTTATCCAGGAGGTAGTTGTCCGGCGGGTAGTTGTCCTAGGGGGTAATTACCCTGGAGGGTAATTGCCCTTGGAGGGTAGTTGTCCGGGGGGTAGTTGCCCTAGGGGGGAATTGTCCTGGGGGGTAATTATCCGGGTGGTAGTTATCCGGAGGGTGGTTTTCCAGGGGGTACTGTTCCTAGACCCTCGAAATTGTTGTTTTTTTTCCTCGAAAGTGTCACTCAACCCTCCGTATTATGCTCGTCTGTAGGCCTATACGGTGCCTAATTTTTGTTTGTTTTTTTTAATTTTCTATCAAAGAAGATGGCTGGATAACCCATATTCAGCTGCAAAAGCTGGTCTTCCATATGGGGTCCAGTTAGATGTTTTGCTCTTTGCGATGAATAAATGAAGTGGGATCTTTTACGTGCATGAGTTGTGACTCTTTAACACGTGGGACCTCCATTTTATGTCCAATCCCAGGGAAATGTGCCTGTATATTCTTATTTGCTAAGCGCGAGTTCAAAATTGTCAATTAACAGGTGGACCTCTACTGCAAAATAAATAATCATCATAAATCCAAATATATTCACAGCCAGAATGAGAAACACATGCATACACGGCCCCATAGTAACTATATTCAGGACTTCTTTTAAATTGAATGCAGTTATTTGGAACATGGTTGCCTATTCACGAATTTGAATGACCGACGAGATTCCGTCGCCAGCTTGACATGAATTTGAATGCTCTTTGATGAAATGCGTGCTCCTCTCTTAAATTTGAATGCTCCGATAGTAAATTTGAATGTTCCGATAGTGTATTTGAATGCTCCGTTAGTGAATTTGAATGCTTCGAGAGTGAGTTTGAATGTTCGGAGAGTGAATTCGAATGACCGGATTTTGAATTTGATTGCTGATTCAGTGCTGCGAGCGTGGAATGCGTGAAATCGAATGCTCGGAATACAAACTTGAATGACAAAAGTATGAAATTGACCGGGAAAACCTATAGTAGTATTTTTTTTTTTTTTTTTTGCTTCTTATTTGAGAAATGTTTGTCCAGACTTTGTTGAGTCTTGTTCGCAGATGACAGACTCACAAAGACGTAGTTAAAGAAAGTAAATGGCAGTGGATGGATCGATGCACACAATTTGGCTTCAAAAACACTCTGATGGAAAAAAACCATAACTCCCTAATAGACCATACATAGAGGCAGATTTTTTTTTTTTCGTAGGAAAGAGTGGCATGAGCTAGAAATTTAACCAAGAAGATATGTTTCATTTCAAAAATACTCGAGTAAATGTCAATATACTATTTTGTAGGAAAAATACCTCATGATATTCTATGTTAGCAGCCACTCGACTCGCACTGCCCAAAAATACTATTTAGGGAAAGGGAAAGCAATTATCAATGTAGATATTAAAATATCATGATTTGTTCCTAAACAAAGAATTGAAGGAGTTGGAAGCAGGCACCACCTAGTTTTGTGAGAAATTTCCTATACACACTTCAATATCACTTAGAGACCGCTTGAACAGCACTCGGACCCCCCCCCCCCATACCCTTTAGATATATTATTGAGGAACATTAAGTCTGCACGGCCCGTCCAGAGCGGTGCGAAATTCACCCGGACAGTCAGTCGTCACGGCGTGCGAATCTCGCACAGAGCGTTGAGGACGTATGCACGCTCGGAGCGGTCCTGAATACATAATTAGCTAAGTAGGTCTTTTTAAACTATCGTTGTGCAGCCCCGGCATAACATTTACAGCTCATTTTTACATCAAATGAAAGAAGAAAGCTCAAGGTCTAATTTAATGAAAATGATTTGATAATACTGGAAAGGGAATTAGGGTAAAAATACGAGTAATTTCACGCGTTGAAAATACAAAATTTAAACCCGAAAGAAGTGGGTCAAATACGTTCTTAACCAGACCTTGCATCTCTTTCAAACTAAATAAGTAGGATATTTGATTATCTTATTTTCAAAATATGGAAAAATCAAGTCACTCTATCTTTTATACCACATGGGATCCAGCAAATTACAACAGTATGTCACATCGCTCTTTGTTCGAAATCGTCCCTTAGCGCCTTCGTACAATGCTGGATCGTGATTGGTCAGAAACGACGGTCGCATGACGTCATCACATTGTCTGCTACTGTGTTTTTTTTACTTCCTGTGTCGGGTCTCAAAGACGGGAACTCGGCTAAAACGTGTTTATAATAGGTTTATTCTGTCATATTCTGTCAAAATTTAGTAGATAATTATTTAAGGATTCGTTATCGCCACTTTGTGTTCGTATGGATCTGTCATTTGTTTGACTACTTGCAGATACGAGCACGTCAGCAATTTCACACGTAAAAAAAAAAAACACAACACTTGGGTTTAGTCGCGTATAGTATTATTTTTGTTACGATGTTTCTCATGCCTTTCTTTTCTGAAATGTTCCATTATGATTTTCTTTTCATGTTTAGTTTTACATCAAGTTGTCTTGCAAGTTACGGTTTAATAAATGAAATAGCCTTGTGTCTGTTTTTTTTCCTTGGACATTCTCACTCCTTCAAATTATATTTCTGGTTTTGATGATATGTCCGCTAGATTATGATTTATCCATTTTTTTTTTTTATATTTTTTTTTAACTGGAACTTGGAAGCTGCAGCTGGGGACTACTGGTGATTTGCATGAATGTTAATCTTAGATAATCTGATGAACTATTAATCATGCCACATTTATTATTATTATTATTATTATTATTATTATTATTAACATTATTATTATTATAATTATTGTTATTATAATTATTATTATTATATTATTATTATCATTATTATTAATATTATTAGTATAGGTTTTCCCGGTCAATTTCATACTTTTGTCACTCAAATTCATTAATGTGCATTCAAATTCACGCAGCGCACGCACGCGAAAATATTCGGGCATTCAAATTCAGAATCCGAGCGATCAATTTCATTTATGGGGGTTCTATTTCGTTTTCGTGAAATCAAATTCACGATTGGGCATTCAATTTCAAAATGCGAGCACCGACTTTCCTACTCGTGCATTCAAATTCATGCGATAGTCACGTGATAGTCCCAATGAGCTTGTTTGGAGCGTTCAAATTCATTTTTAGGCGATCAAGTTCCTACTTCGTGCAATCAATTTAACGAGGAAAATGAAGTAGACTTTTAAGAAAGGGAAAAGGGCCAACACATTCAATAAAGGCTTGCATATAGTGTTATTATGGTTGTTTACAGGTTCTACGTTGTTCTCTGTTCACGTATTCTTTGTTTTTCATCTCAATAAATTTCAAATTGCAATGTCCATTCAGCCATCATCAGTGCATCCAAACACCACAACGACTAGTAATCATATCTCTTGGTGATACTGCATGCTGACAACGCCCCAACACCAACCACATAATCGTGATAATGACAATTCATCAATTTAAAGACAAACTGACACACAGTGATCTCACATAGTCCCGCAAAAGTAAACCAATAAGACAGCAATACACAACAAACAGCACGTATAAAATGTTAAAGTATCAGTTTCAATATAGCCGAAATTTTTTTTTCCTCGAAAGTGTCAACTAACCACCCGCATTATGCTCGTCTGTAGGCCTATATACAGTGCCTAATTTTTGTTTGTTTGTTTCGTTTTCTATCAAACAAGATGGCTGGATAACCCATATTCAGCTGCAAGAGGTGGTCTTTCATAATATGGGGTCCAGTTTGATGTTCTGCTCTTTGCGATGAATCAATGAAGTGGGATCTTTTACGTGCATGAGTTGTGACTCTCTTGCACGTGGGACCTCCATTTTATGTCCAATCCGAGGGACATGTGCCTGTATATTCCTATTTGCTAAGTGCGAGTTCAAAATTGTCAATGAACAGGTGGACCTCTACTGCAAAATAGGTAATCATCATAAATCCCAATATATTCAAAGCCAAATGAGAAGCACATGCATACACGACCCCAAACTAACTAAATTCAGGACTTCTTTTAAATTGAATGCAGTTATTTGGAACATGGTTGCCTATTCACGAATTTGAATGACCGACGAGATTCCGTCGCCAGCTTGACATGAATTTGACTGTTCATTGATGAAATGCGTGCTCCTCTCTTAAATTTGAATGCTCCGATAGTGAATTTGAATGTTCCGATAGTGAATTTGAATGCTCCGATAGTGAATTTGAATGCTCCGACAGTGAATTTGAATGCTCGGATAGTGAATTCGAATGACCGGATTTTGAATTTGATTGCTGATTCAGTGCTGCGAGCGTGGAAAGCGTGAAATCGAATGCTCGGAATAGGAACTTGAATGACAAAAGTATGAAATTGCCCGGGAAAACCTATATTAGCATTATCATTATCATTATTATCATTATTATTATTATCCTTATCATTATTATTATTATTCTACAGCCCGAAACCCGGGATTTATGAAGCATGCAGTTTCGTTTTCTTTTCAGGGTGATTATTCAAAATGTTATTTCCCCCTTTTTTTTTTTTTGGGGGGGGGGGACTCCCGATTCCACAGAAGACTCTCTGGAAATGAACAATTATGAACCAGCATGGAATCAGAAGCATGTCATTGAACAATCTCACTGATAATTGCATTTCAATGTTGGTAGCTCTATATTATGAATGCAAACAACCCCCAAAACACACACACACACACACACACTCCGGCGATCGCAACTTCCGGTGCAAGTCTCTTTTTATTCAGTTTTTGAACGAATTTTCAAGTAACTTATTGATATTGCATCTTTTCAATTTTAAAAACAAGTATCGGTACATGCTTCCTCTGTCGAATGAAAAAAAATAATAATAATAATTAGAGTATGAAAAGTTTTATACCAGCCAGGATCCAGCAAAATAGAGGTTTATGTCTCAAATACATCAAAACTACGCGCAAAATATAAGGTAAATTTAACTAGAGATTAAACATTGAAAATATTTTTAAGTATGGACAAATTTTATATCAAAAGGAATGAAGAGTACGAAACGGTTGATTGGACTCACTCCACCATGTCGAAATCGTATACACTGGCGCTAACTGCATGGCAACTGTATTGGAGCTTGTACAGAGTCTCGCAAAATCCCGTGAAACCTCAAATTCGCGAGACGGTCATGCGCATCGAGTAAACACTGGCACACGGAACCTCATTATGCCTAATTTGCACACGGCGTGACGACTGACTGGTTATGCCGAAATGGTGCTATTACTTTTTTTAAAGGATGCTTCATCATAATTTCGTGACTAGTATGTTCTATATTCCACGTGGACACACATTGTTATCTCCAGCTTGTTCATGCCAAACCCCCGACCCCTGCTGATAGGGATATGACTCCACATTTTGAAGTGAGGACGGGCCAAGAAATACACGCCAGCCCATCGCCCATGGACGAGTCAATGGGCAGAAGGAGGAATTCACATGTTCCACAAACTGGCAACGACCTGAGTGGCCACCCCAACTAACTTCAGTACATTTACATGACTCCTTCCCATCCGGTAGAATGAGATGGCCTCCTGCTGTAGTGCTAAGGAAATGGTACTCAAGTCAATTTCATTTCTGTTACGGAAATACATTGGTTTATTGGAATGACATAACGTTAAACCATAGCTTAAGTAGTCATTATCATCAAAGTTGAAAGCTGATTGTATGCGCTTGAGCCAAATGTATTATTTACCGGTGTTAAATATGCATTTTTTTTTTTTTTTTTTTGGGGGGGGGTAAGTGCCTTCACAGAGCCATCGTAAGTTACTTTCTAAAAATTGTTGATTGTTGTTGTTGTCTGTGTGATTAACTAGCCCCCCCACCAGGGGAGGGAGTAGCTGTCAGATATTTTAACATCAATAATTGTCAATCGACCCTTGTACCTGGTCATCCTTCCAGGCACTTAGGGGTATTAGATTGATAATTATAGAAGAAACGCTTAAAGAGCATGATTGATAGCATTCAAACTTGATACAGTGTTTTGCGAAAGTAGGCCCATTTACAAAATGTTGACTTTTTTGTGGGGGGGGGGGGGCTCAAGGATGTAGGGAAGGGGTCATTTTTTATCATGAAACCGAGTTCTTCTCATTTTGTCATACTTTAAAGGGGATGGCTAGTAACTGATCAGTGGGAATCAGTGGGAATGCTGAGGGATGATCGTTCCAATCCTTGTGAGATTCATCTAAAGAGAACATTATATCTATTGTTGTGTGAAAATCATTTGGTTCAGAATGGTCTCCTATTCAAGTTATGTGCAATTTAATGTTTCCAGGTAGCATGCTTGTACAGTGACGGGACATTAAACTGCACATTACTTGAATATGAGACCGTTCTCAAGCAAATAATTGTCACACAACAATAGATATATAATGTGCTATTAAATGAATCCCACAAGAATTGGAACAATCATCCCTCAGCATTCCAACTGATTCCCACTGATCAGTTACTAGCCATCCCCTTTAATGACATAAAATGAACAGCTCCAAAATGAGTCAACACTGAGTGATTTCTCATTTGGTCTAGAATAGCGTATCCGGGCAATTACCCCCAGAGGGCAATTACCCACGGCTAAATACTGGTTAGTGGCACGGTAAGAGTTAAGATTAGGGTTAGGGTTAGGTTTAGGGTTAGGTTTAGGGTTAGGGTTAGGTTTAGGGTTAGGATTTTGGGTTAGGAATAGGATTAGGTTCAGGATTAGGGCCAGGGGAACAGTCCGGGGTAATTGCCTAGGGGGTAATTGCCTTAGACCCTAGAATAGATGAAACTAGACATGTAATTCCTCTCCTTGCCATACGATGTCACAAGAAGTCAATGATTGTAAAAATACTGTCATTTTCAACCCGTTCCCTACGAGATCCCAAAATCTACGTGAACCCAAACAAGTAGATTTCTGTAAGCAATGGGATACGTTCGGTATCCTCAAGGAATGAAGAATTTTAGGCATTCAGGTGCGGACCTGCAATGTACCTATACCTTTGATGCACAGTGAAGCTTTGCAGAATGCTTTGGACCGTGCACATTGCTTGTATCTTAAAAAACAAAATGTCACATTTTCAGCATCTTTACTAGTAATTATTGGACATGATATTGTCTTGAAACCAGCGAATCCTTGTCAAGAAGCTCTGTTTAGTTTTCATTTATCGGTCAATGGGGAATTGTGCATTCGTACATTTGATTTCCTTTGTTCCTGGACGCTGAAGTCACTAAACCGTATATAGTGTCATTATTATTGTATTATGACGTACACTGCATATGATAAAACAGATAAAATGTTGAGAATTGAAAATCACTGCATGTGCATAATATGGAACAAAGAACTAAGAAACTAATGACTCTTCCATTTTTACGAAAGAGAAGATTCGATATTGTTTAAATGTTTCTCATACCAAACATTACTCCTTCTCCCGCACTAATTTCTGGGTTTTGTGGTCTCTTCCAAAAGGGAATCCAGCCACATCCTGTGAAACATATCAACGAAGGAAACAGGAGCATTGTTGTGTGTATGTATGTATGTATATATATATATATATATATATATATATATATATATATATATCATATATAATGAAATACCTGCATTTATTATGAAACGTACTTTTATCGTTCATCGTCTTGTCTTTTATATATTTATCTGTAAATATTGTATATAACTTGAAATATGCTAGGATTTACTTATTCTATTCTGTACTCAGTATGTCACTAACCTTTCGTATAACTGTGTATTATGTGCATGAATAATGGCATTGTATTTTGTTGGAAGGGAAGTGAATGAATTGAAATGAACCGAAATGATAAGAAATGAAACGAAATGAAATGAAATAAAATTGAATTAAATTAAATTAAATCAAATTATATCAAATTAAATGAAATAAAGCTATCATGAAAAATTCGTTTATAAATACAATTATCCTAAGGGTAAGTTACTGACATCCTACCTCACTCCTTTTCATGGGTTTGTATATTGCCGCATTTTGCAGATTGATTGTTATTCACTTTACTGGGATCAATGGCTACTCCTTGACTATAGAGAAAGAAAAAAAAATGTTATCTTAAATATGAACAATGAAAGATACACCTTTTTCAGGTAGGCAGTTCGGATTGTATTTTTGAAGACATTTTCCCGGAAGGATAAATAGCATCGCTAAGAGAGCAGGTACCCCAATGACTAGTATAATGATGAGACCCAGATCCCATCGTTTTCCTGAAATTCGATATACACACAGTTGCAATTCGTTATTTATTAATCACTCAACTATTAAAGGGGATGGCTAGTAACTGATCAGTGGGAATCAGTGCGAATGCTAGAGGGTGATTCTTCCGATCCTTGTGGGATTCATTTCAGAGCACATTATAAATATATATATATATATATATATATATATATATATATATATATATATATATATATATATATATATAGACATATATAAATATAATATTGTAGTGAAAATTGTTTGCTTCAGAATGGTCTCATATTCAAGTAATGTGCAATTTAATGTTTCCAGGTTAGCATGCTTGTAGAGTGACGGGGCATTAAACTGCACATTACTTTAATATGAGACCGTTCAGAAGCAAATAATTGTCACACAACAATAGATATATAATGTACTTTTAAATGAATCCCAAAAGAATTGGAACAATCATCCCCCAGCATGTCCACTGATTCCCACTTATCAGCTACTAGCCATCCCCTTTAAAGACACTAGAGACATAAATCAAAGGTCGAGTTTACCTTTGGGAGAAGTGATTTTAAAAAATGTTCAAGATATCATATTTGATGCATATGTGTTGGTCTGTTGTATCACAAAACATCCTACCATATACAATTTTCGCAATAAGGCCGAAATTATGAGGAGATATCAGTATATTTCTCAATAAACCATAACTGTAGACGGTTAAATCTGGAGGAATTCTTACATAACTATAGTTCACATTTTGTGTATCTAACAATACTCAACATCTATTATACGGATTCAAATTTTTACAGTGGTTGTTTCTATCCCTAACTCACATTTTAAAATAATTTTAGAGCACTCATTCTGGGTTTCTGTTTCATCTGCAAATGGTAAATTATGCCTTTAAGGTATCAATAATTTGACAGGAAAAAAATCATGTTTTTGGTCAATGCCAAAGCTGTGGCTGGTGACTGTTGCACTCATGATCATACTGACATGATGACATACTTATGTCTGAAAGCCTTAAAAATCAACTTGCTTAGTCTTTTAATCCTAACGAAATTAACATCAATCGTATCAGGACAACTTCCCCGGAGGACTAGTCCCCCGGGGACTACTCCCACCTGACAGCTCCCCCGGAGGACTACTCCCCCGGAGGACGTCTCCCCCGGGGGACAACTCCCCCGGGGGACAACTCCCCCGGGGGACAACTCCCCCGGGGGACAACTCCCCCGAGGGACCACTCCCCCGGAGGACCACTCCCCCGGAGGACCACTCCCCCGGGGGGCCACTCCCCCGGGGGACCACTCCCCCGGGGGACCACTCCCCCGGGGGACAACTCCCCCGTGGGACAACTCCCCCGGGGGACAACTCCCCGGGGGACAACTCCCCCGGAGGACAACTCCCACCTGACAACTGCCCCGGGGACGTCTCCTGGGGGACAATCCCATAACTGAACAGAGATGTTTCTTATCCGTGTCCTAGAAATTAAAATTGAATTCATCTGTGTAAAAACAGTATTCTTTTTATACAGAATTTAAATTAAAGTTAACGTTACCTAAGACACGTCCATCTTTATAACAAAGTTTTTGAAATCTCAGCACAAAGTTTTTACTTTTGTACACGCTACATGTAATGTTGAGAAAAGTAGAAACGCAGGTCCATTTTATCACTGAAAGTTGGTCAAGAGATAAACACATTGACGGAAACACGCTTTTGAGGGGAGAGTTCATTCCTTAGCATGTACCTGCTATTCTTCATTATTTTATAATATTTTAAGAAGTCCATTTTCCTTTTCTTTTTGCAATTCATGATTATGATAAGGAATATATTAAATGAAAGAAAGATATTATTCAGAGGGGTGAAGGCTCAAATTTTTGAGTTTCTTCAGTTTGTCTCCCTCTACAAAGGAATATGTTGTTAGAAATACCCTTCTAATGGGGTTATGATTTTCATCTTAGATTCTTATGATAGTTACTATCCTATATGTCACTGTCAGTAATACTTTATTGTGCAATTTTCGTTTGTTATGTTGACTGTGAATTTATCTGAACATCATTACAATTCTTAATGTCGGAGAAATAATTGACAGAAAAAAATATGAATATTCTGTGCCTGAAAAGACTTGAACGTGTAAAAAGGTAATATCTTCCAACAGCCCTGGGAAAGCACACCCGCACGACCAACACAAATCTCTCAACCACAAAGATGGGATGATTCGAGTTTCAATTAATTGAAAATTGAGTTTTGTTTCACACAGTTTTATTTGATAACGTTTGAACATGGAAAAAAAAATGTCTAGCGTAAGAGTAATTGAAGTTAGTATGCAAACAACACTTTTGCACGTATATTATACCGGAGATTGGGGTATCAGATAATGGTACACAGTTTACAAGTGACCAGTTCAAAGAGTTTGCTTGTCAGTACCAATTCAAGCATGTCACGTCTTCATCACTTTCTACCTAGCAATGGGAAAGTTGAAAAGACAGTACAAATCGCAATGTCTAATGAAAAAGGCAATGAGAGATGGAACAGATCCAAGTTTGGCATTTCTTGACTATCGGAACACACCGATCGATGGGCTAGATGCTAGTCCTGCACAATTGTTGATGCAGAGGAGGACAAGGACCACCCTGCCAACAGCTAGTCAGCTGCTGAAACCAAAAGTAATAAAGAATGTGCAAACAAAGCTGACCAAGAAACAAAAGTGCAGTAAAATTACTTTGATCGAAGCGAAAAGCGTTGTTGTTTCAAAGACAAAGTTTCCAAGAAGTTGCATAGTGGAATGTGAAGGAAAAATGCTCCTGTCAAAACAGAATTGACATCAGAAGAGGTACAGCGGAAAACAATCCTTAATGCAACAAAGCTAGATGACTCAACATAATATCGTATCACAAGATCAGGTCAAAAATATGGACCAGTGTAAAGACTTATCTATTTTATAGGATAGATACCGGAATTTGACGGGAAATGAAATGACAATGATCACGGGATTGTGATAATGGTTAGATGTTGAACTATTCATCTGGAGAGTAGAGTTGGTTACATTTTGAGTGCAATAAAAGTGTTTCATCTAACTTATCAAAAGTAACAGCTTTGTTGATTATTATAAGAGAAACAATGATTAACGTTTCTTCAAAGACAAAAATAACACATTTCTAAAAGTGAACAAAAGTACAGTTTACAAAACAATCACAAGTATTCCTCCAAGTGTGAAGAGCGAGATTGAACTTACGTCGTTATAAGAGTGCGTTGTAATGTGTCATACAAAGCCGTGATATCTCAATATTGAAGTGAAGTGTTACTCACCTTAGATCAGTAATGTTTGTGTTTATAAGATGTGTTGCTATGATTACACATGTAGTAAAGTTGAATGTAAGATATAAGATATGGCAAGTCAAACACGCCCATACAAGACGTATTTCCATTATTACTCAAATAGGACAAGTATATTGTGTGAACAACGTATCAAATAATTGTCATGATAATCCTAAAAAGACAATGGCTTATTAATTAAGTTTCAGTGGTAGTTGATAAATGAAAAAATCTGTGTGAAAAAGAGAAACTTTACTTTTCTAAAAAAAAAAAAAAAAAAAAAAAAGGGAGATGCCAAATGTTTGAAATTAGTACAGTTTGAACGCAGAGACTAGTGCCTAGCTATGCAGCACCAACCAATCCCCACAGAGATGATGCTGTTGCTATGCTCTATAGTTACCCCTCTCGAGAAACCCCGGAGGTAGATGTACTACCTCAGCAAACTTGCAATACTTGCACCCAAGACCTAGAAGAATAAAAACATATCAACCTATCACCTGCGTGTTAACAAAATGTGCACATAATTATACTTTTTGACCAGTGTCCGTTTCTTCCCTTGGGCATCCGATGCAATCGATATCGCTGAAGCATTTGCATTGTTCAAACTCGTCATGATTGTAATACAACAAATTACTGCCAAGATCGTGTGCTTATTCTGACTGATTAAAGAAACAACTAAGGAACTCTCTAAATAACAGGCTAAATATTACAGTCGTCATCCCTTGATATCTCTTAGAGATGGGCTAAAGAGGATGATATTTTCAGAACATGCTCATCACACCTTAGTTTGATGATTTTGTGCCTACTGACACCATTTTTGAAAAAAAAAAAAGAACGAAAAATGCGAAATCCAGGGTGCCCCGGCCGAAAAGCTGGTCGCCGTTTCGGCTTTAAAAAGACATTTCTGGTTATAACTCGGCTATTTTTTGGTCAATTGTGATGGTTTTGGTGTCTAACCCCATGTTTTGGGGGTCAAGGAAATGGATTATAATGATAATTTTAGTGTAAAACCTAATCTTCCACATGATACTAATCTTTTGCCCATATTTAGGCATAAAATTTCCTTGCCTTTTACCCCTACCCCAACTGCCATTTTTTGCATTTTTTTCTGTATTTTTTCAAGAAGTATTGACTACCATACTCTTAATAACAAGTTCTAGCTATCAATCTGGTGTTTTCTACCAACAATAGTACAGCAAGGGTTATGTTATACGTGTGTCATGCAGATACCGGTATGTGGCTGGTGCATTCAGGATGCATGGTAACTGTGCAACCAGTGCTAATACTGTTTCTGCATTATAGTGCCATGAATGCCGGTTGGAAGATATTACCTTTTTACACGTTCAAGTCTTTTCAGGAACAGAATATTCATATTTTTTTCTGTCAATTATTTCTCCTACATTAAGAATTGTAATGATGTTCAGATAAATTCACAATCAACATAACAAACGAAAATTGCACAATGAAATTACTGACAGTGACATACAGGATAGTAACTATCATAAGAATCTAAGATAAAAATCATAACCCCATTAAAAGGGTATTTCTAACAACATATTCCTTTGTAGAGGGAGACAAACTGAAGAAACTCAAAAACTTGAGCCCAACACTCTGAATGATATCTTTCTTTCATTTAACATATTCCTTTTCATAATCATTATTTCAAAAAGAAAAAGAAAATCATCAAAGAATGGACTTCTTAAAATATTATAAAATAATGAAGAATAACAGGTACATGCTAAGGAATGAACTCTCCCCTCAAAAGCGTGTATCCGTCAATGTGTTTATCTCTTGACCAATTTTCAGTGATAAAATGGACCTGCGTTTCTACTTTTTTCGACATTACATGTAACGTGTACAATGGTAAAAACTTTGTGCTGAGATTTCAAAAACTTTGTTATAAAGATGGACGTGTCTTAGGTAACGCCAACTTTAATTTAAATTTTATTTAAAAAGAATACTGTTTTTACACAGATGAATTTAATTCTAATTTCTAGGACACACACACACACAAAAAAAAAATCTCTGTTCAGTATGGGATTGTCCCCCAGGAGACGTCCCCGGGGCAGTTGTCCTCCGGGGGAGTTGTCCTCCGGGGGAGTTGTCCTCCGGGGGAGTTGTCCCCCGGGGGAGTGATCCTCCGGGGGAGTGGTCCCCCGGGGGAGTGGTCCCCCGGGGGAGTTGTCCCCCGGGAGAGTTGTCCCCCGGGGGAGTTGTCCCCCGGGGGAGTTGTCCCCCGGGGGAGTGATCCTCCGGGGGAGTGGTCCCCCGGGGGAGTTGTCCCCCTGGGGAGTTGTCCCCCGGGGGAGTCGTCCTCCGGGGGAGACATCCTCCGGGGGAGTAGTCCTCCGGGGGAGACGTCCTCCGGGGGAGTTGTCAGGTGGGAGTAGTCCCCGGGGGAGTTGTCCTCCGGGGGACAAGTCCTAGACCCAACATCAATATATAACTAACAAATTAGAATGTCCGGTCAAGAAATGATTGATTA
The DNA here is from genome assembly GCF_964275005.1 of Diadema setosum. Classification (NCBI taxonomy): domain Eukaryota; kingdom Metazoa; phylum Echinodermata; class Echinoidea; order Diadematoida; family Diadematidae; genus Diadema; species Diadema setosum. The sequence continues at coordinate 6,009,944 of NC_092701.1, forward strand.
AGGGGAAAAATACCCATCTAAATGTTAACGTCTTACTGACGGATCAGAATCAAAATTTGTCATATATTTAATAACTTTCGACAGTGACAGAAAAAAAAAAAACTAATTCATATCTTGTTATCGTAAATGACGTCAAACTTTGCAATGTCTCAATAACTAAAAAGAAGAAGAAACAACCTGGTAAAGGCAGAACAATGAATTCATACATCCAAATATTGTAAACAATTTGCAGACAGATGAAGGCATCACAATAGCCTGCGTGTCGTTCGTACACATTAATGTATAACATTTCGGAATTGGTTGATTTAGGATTGGCATGATTACGTGATCATTGTAATGCTCTTATTCTTCATGAAAAGGTATTTTGATGACATAAAAACTGCTACAAAATCAAGAACGCAGATTCGTTAACTTTGAACGTACGCGTTCATAAAGCAACTACGTAATCCATCCCTTGTATAAGAAATCCACTTGAAGATGTTATCAATGTCATAAAAGACAGGAGAAAAATCCCTACAGAACAATTCATAAATGGTCAAAATCGGATAAAAACAAGAAATTTTTGCCATTCTGCAATTCATTTATTTTTTTCGGAAAGCATTTTTGAACAGCCGTAGTAAATATTCATATGAGCAAATTGATGATTTTAGGCTTTCACAATTTCTTATTCATTTACATAATTATACAGTATTGGCATAGATCTCATATTTCAGGTGTAAATCTATGAAACTTGTCTTAAAACCACACGAAATGGAAAAGAATTTAAAAAATGCCAACTAATATGTTCTAAAATTGGAATATGCTTTTACATAAGCTAAAAGTACTTTTTTCCCGAACTTCATATTAAGATCTATATAACATACGTGGAAAATTAAGAAGGCCTAACACCATCAGCTCCTTCAATTGAATATTCATGAAGACTGGTTAAGAGATGTTTTCCAAAAGAAAATGTCAAAATGTCATAATTTTCCTTATTTCTTTTGAACGTTCTTCAGGGGATGTTTTCTGTTCCTTTCAGAGTGTATTTATTTTTTGGAGTAGATTTCCTATTTAATCTTAAATTACACGATACAAGCTGTCACTTTCAATCCATTAACAACGAGATTCTGTAACCCCATTAATTAATTAATAACGCCCACTTTAAATATCCAGATAAACGTAGGTTTCACAGAAAGCGTCCGACCGTGCACTTTTGTGCCTGTCTTCTCAAATACGGAGTACAATTTGATACTATCTTTATCACTGAATACAAGGCATATGTACTTTGGGACATAGGATGACATTGCCCCCCCCCCCTCCCCTTGCAATTTTAAGATATCATTTTTGCTCTGGAATCGGATGACATTTAAGATAAAACTGATCGAAAATTGATTTCCATTTTGTATAATATTTCGTGTTTATTATTAGTTTACATTCCTCGCATCTCGTTATCCTAGAGGGACACATGGCATCATCGTGATAACTGTCATCATTCTTATTTTCAACCAGACTCAGATTTGATTTTTCTTCATATTTTGTTGATTGCAATTTCCTAATATTCTAACAAATTTGCATACCAGATCGTTCAATTTCAATTCTGAAAATACAAAAGCTCTCTCATTTCGAAGGGGGACCAGTCCTATACCCTCCCTGGCTCTGTATACTTAACACACAGTGAATGATGCTCACGCAGATTATTGTAGTGAAAATTTACATCATCAATTTCTATAATCTAATGTCCCGTCAAAGTTTACACAAGATTGCTGAATTTTCAATTCAAAAATGCAAAAGCTCCCTAGGTAGGAGCGGGGACACCCGTCCCCTCCCCCTCCCCCCCCCCCACCCCTCCTCCCGCATGCTACATCTCCAGACTTATTGCCCAGTAGAGAAGCACACGCTAAAAAGAAAATAATAATTATTACTTTTCTCGCTTTTCTATTAATAATTTTTAGTCAATACTATACAATGACTAAGTCGTTCTACAAAAAAATATGCAGCATTTCCCTCGTGTTGGAAGTGGGATACCTCCCTCCCATCTCTACACGTTGAAGACGCACACGCGGAGAAAGAGGCGACAGGTGCCACAATTTTTGCCATTTACATCAACACCTTGAATATTCACTAACGACGTTTTCGATTGACATTAACAAAAAAACAAAAACAAAACAAAAAATCCCGCAAAGCTGAGCGCGTTGATTACTAACGTTAGTTCTAAATATTTGAATATGGGAGGATAAATGTCCTTTCTTTTTTTGTGTGTCCATCTCCATAAAATTTGTAGACTTAGCGGACGTGGAATAAGAGGTGACAGGTACTGCGATTTAGCTATTCACATTGTCCTAGAACAGTAATTTTTCCTACTTATTGTCTCCTAGACCATACATTTTTTCTGACACATCAAAAATCAGAGACCCATGGACCTACAACGAATGATCTTGAAACTGAGGCACCATTCTACATACGTACAACAATGACTTAGTTCTTTCACCTGTGGTTCTCGCATTGCCTCCAGAAGATTTGTTAAGATTTTTTCTTTGGCGGCTTTGCACCTCCTCCAAGTAATAATATATCCTTGGGGTTCCAAGGAGGCATATCGTATAGAAAATATGTATCCTTTGGGTCTCGAAAGAAGCATAACGTATAGAAAATATGTATCCTTGGGGGTTCCGAGGAGGCATATCGTATAGAAAATATGTATTTTACAACCGCAGTATAGCCACAATACCTGTCAAGTTTGGTGAAATGTAATCATTATTTTCAACGTGCGTTTTGAAGAAAATGAAAATGTTAAAATTTGGCCCAACTTCTGCTCTCCAATCAAACGGTCTGTCTGCAGATGGTATCAAATTTGAACAAATTTGAAACTACATACAGCCGTCTATCTTAATACCGCCATCCCTTCTGGTTCTAGAGACAAAAATTGGTAAAGATTCCTTACTTTATGAACTTGGCCGGTGTGGGCATTACTATGCATGGGTCCCTCGTGTGGAACAGGTGCCCATTTGTACAATATATTACTGTGTATGTAAACATATACATGATATATATGTGTATTTTTTTCTTGTTCCATATTCCACATTCCATACGAGTTTTATGTACCATTTTATTTCAGAAAAAAAAGTCAGAGAATATGTTTAACACGACAGTAAGTGATGTGTAATATGAGGAATCTGCTAAAAAGCAAAGCTTGTAAATGTAGGATGTAGGTTCCATAGATATGAGCGTTTAGTACAATATGTCAACGATGAAAAATGGCGAAACATGCAAGAATACACTATTAGCTTCATGTCGAGAATATAATAAATTCTAGGGAATGCAAAGTTTATTATGATGTTCAAGGTTAAACCTAACGTATCAATGCTAAGTAAAGTAACGAACTGATCAAACAAATGAAGTCACCTGAGCGAGGTATCAAAACTGTGAGAACGCAGAGATACTTCAAATTATCACGGTAAAATAATTAAACGTTGCGGGAAAATGGCTTTAAGATTTTGCTTTAAGGAACTTACACAGTTGCAACCGAACAGAATACGGTATAACTCATTTCAGAAAGAAGGGCAGGTAGAAGTAATTATCTTAAGGACTAAAACTGTACGAACGGAGGAAAGGGATAGCCCTGTCTTGAAGGGTAAATATGGATATCGCTGTTTTTAGCAAACACTGAGGAAAATACCGTATACTATTACAAAGGAAGATCGCCAAAAATCAACTTTTACATAACAATGCCAACATGATACAAATACGAATCTGAAATTTTTAGCAAATTTCCTTGAAACAAACAATCATCAATAATGTATGTTCCCAATATAAAATGCGCACGATTTACATATCCGCAAGGCTTTTTCCTGACTCAAAAATATGGAATCAATTTTAGTCTTTGAGCAATTCTACCAGACCAATATTCCGTAATTCAAGTAAGGTAAGAGTTGAATAGAGAGTATACAATATTGGCTTTGGGGAGAGATACAAATGTATTTCAGTTTGTGAATAACTCCAACATTTGTACACAATTTACATGAATAATCAATATGTATGTATCTTCCATGAAAGACTGCTGTCGATATGAATACCTATTTCATTTAACTGCAATCCATTTACCAGGGGCCCGTTGCATAAAAGTTACAATTATGGTAACTTTGCCATCCAATTTTAACTGCCATGGTAACGATACTCAACAGTCAATCAAAATAAAGAATTTCATGGAAGTTACCATTGGATGGCAAAGTTACCATAATTGTAACTTTTATGCAACGGGCCCCAGTACTAAAGGAAGAAACTTAATTGTATTACTGTAAACCATAATGATTAGTCTTGTATTGAGCAATAATTTGTTCAGCTGAATTTACTCGAATACCGATTGAAGTTCATTATTAAAAGGAATCGCGTAATACATAAGGATTTGTGTGAGAATAAAAAAGACTTGTGTCATCTGCGAACGATGAATTCCGGAAGTCATTGATATATAAATTAAATAAAAGAGGACCTAAGAGGGAGCCCTGTGGAACATTTGTCCTTCCGTCCGTACGTAAGTCCGTCCCTATTTGGTTAGGCGATAACTTGAGTCTCGACGGGAAGAACGCGCACAGACACACTGCGCGGTTACCATGCACTGTGGCAGTAACTACCAGTCTAGACGCATTCCATCATAGTCTAGTGGGATTTCTGAAAAAGGGCTCTCTAAAATGGTGTTAGAGGCATTTTTGAGTAAAAGTTGGGAACCGGTCTCTTTTACCTAATTTGAGTATACTGAATCCGAAAAATCCGGTTCCCAAGCGAAATTCGCCGATCTTGACCATCTAATTTGCATAAACAAAATGGCTGCCAAGCCACAGAAATTATCAGTTTCAGATACGCATTTTCTAGAAATTCTTTGCAAACGAGTTGGAAAAAAGTGATTTGAAATGTTTGTACAGAGAATAGAATTACAAATTTAAGGGATAAACGTTTCTCAGGTGGGTAAATAGTATATTTTATTCATAATTATGCAAATTAGGACTGAAATATGCAGATGAATATATTTATATATACATTAACACTGGTAGAGTAATTTTGACATTTTTTTTTTCTTGAGAGGCAAATTAAATACTAAATATGAAGACTTTAAGGTTTTCAGGGTTAGGAAAACTTCGGTTCCCAAGCGAAATTCACTGATCTTGACGATCTAATTTGCATAAACAAAATGGCTGCCCAGCCACAGAAATTGTGAGTTACAGACACGCATTTTCTAGATTTTTTTTTTTTTTTTGTGAACGACCTGGAAAAAAGTGATTTGAAATCTATGCACATTGAATGGACTTAGCAACTTGAGGGATAAACGTTTCTTAGGTGGTAAATAGTATATTTCTTTCATAATTATGCAAATTAGTACTGAAATATGCAGATAAATACATATTAACCCTGGGAGGTTTTTTATGGTTTTTTTTTTTCTTGAGAGGGAAGTTAAAAACACTAGACATATAGACTTTAAGGTTTTGAGGGTTAGATAAAAACCAGAATCCCTTCTCAGTGGTATCAAAATAAATGCAAATATTGTAATTGGTATGCAAATTATATGTAGGCTTCATGAGTTTTATGTGCATGCAGTTCATTCAATAGCCTATATACCCTGGTAAATTTTTATTTGTTCAAATCCTCTTAAGAGGTCCTTTGGGATTTTTTTTTAAAGAATTCAAGTTAGGATCTCCAAGATCTCAAAAGGCGCAGCCAATTGGCAAATTATCGAAAAGTTTGAGTATTTCAAGTGCGTTTGACTGCAAACTTTCTGCGAAAGTTCCCACAACAGCTAGGGATATTTCATTTTATAATGCTGTCCTCGCCAAACTTCTCGATCTCTTGCCAGTGTGACCGGACAACAAAAGATCATGAAGACTTCGCGATCTTAAACTTTGCGATCTTTTGCCACTTTTGCCTTATCATGATAAACTTATATAACAATGTTAGAATGGCAGTGAGGGAGAATAAATGGGAAAAAGAAAAGACGTGTGACACACATCTACCAATATTTGATCCTTGTACATCTGTTATAAGAATGTAACTTACTCAACTTCCAAGACAGTTCGAACTCTGAAATTGCCTCGGCCAGTGCAATCTGCGAAATAAGGGGTTTACACCTTCCTGTTCCTTTTTGTTTTTGTTTTCAATATACGTGGATAACATGCCGCCAGTGATAACCACCAAGTATGATACATTTCAACTTATTCTTAACTGGACGACGCCACGCTCCTTGTCTGTCTGACTTATGATATATCTCACCAGGTGTGGTTCAGATCATAGAAATGACATTCTTAGCAAACAGGCCTCTAGCTTTAAGGGCCAGTGGATTTTAAGAACTAAGGAATAATGAATACTCATTAGAAACCATGTTACATGCAGAAGATTCCACTTCGTATCAAACGTAAAGAGTTGCCATTTTGCTTCTCTTAATATGCTTTATCAAGTATAGTTTTTGAATATCCACGTTGTCACTTGAATTTCTGCCCAAGAATTAGGATATGGATCTTTTCATGGAGGACCTGGGTTTTCCACCACCTTGCTAACATGAATTTACTTTTGTTCCCTTGAGACTAACATCGATCCGATAGCTACCTTAAAGAAGCCTTCTTCCGTAGATACTGGAGTTGTGCTTTTTTTCTGCCAGACTGATATTGACAGTACCACTCTTATTAAAGCAAGTGATCAATGGCTCACAATCATCAAGGATGCTGCTTGTACGAGAAGAAAACTAAAGCGTTCCAAGAACATGGTTGTTATCAGTCGTCTTTATAAGAATAAACTTATATTCGATTCAAAGATGTATCACACAAGCTCGTTTGGCACAAAATATGTTCCGCCATTTTACCGACAAAAGTATCCTGAACGCTCGCGGAAGCAGTTCAACGACTATACTCCTGTATTTAAAAAAAAAAAAACGATAAAAAAGAAGAAAATCCTGCTCACTGTGCCAGACCTGATCTTTCTTCACCAGTAGACAATGGATGGGAACGTTTTGATGTGGTCTACAGCCTGTACAACTGATATATCTAGCTCCAATCCTGCAAAGTTGCCTTGAGATGATTTCATCTGCATGCGAAATCAATGCAGAACATTTCGATGCAAATATCACAAATCAGGCCTACGATGTACAGCAGTGTGTGCATGTTAAGCTAGTATCTCACCAACAGAGACATCTCCGCGACGTCACCAACCTATTGTCGCAGCAGTCGCGGAGACGTCTCCAACACAAAATGTCTTGCGGTCTCACCAAGGAGACGTCTCTGAGACGAGTTATGGCAGGTGTCAAAAATTTTCAAATATGAGGGAGCCGTTGCAGGATCACCTGACTTGATCTAGGCAGGATGTCAGTACGCAGATGGGTCACGTGGTTTCTAAAGTAGGTCAAACAGCGTCAAAAAGAGTCGCGGAGACATCTCCGCGACCTCTCACCAGTTTTTCTGGTCTCCAGCAGGTCCCGGCGACGTCTCTGAGACGTCTCGGAGACATCGCGGAGACGTCTCAGCAGTCGCGGATATGATTAGTCTCCGCGACGTCTCCGCAACTGATGGAGACGTCTCGGAGACGTCGCGAAGACTTCACGAAAAATCGAACATGTTTAAATTTCTTGCGACTAATCGCTGACTCTGTAATTTTCAGGAGAGGTCTCGGAGACGTCGCGGAGACGTCTCTGCAACTAGCATAATCTGGAGTCGCGAACGAGTCGCGAACTAGTTTCAAGCCCGGTGAGATACCCCTTTAGCAACAATGTGATGCAAACCTTGCATGAATGTAGATCAATTTAGCTCGATTGAAAAATAGACTTTTCGACTCAGATTATGTTTCTTTTCAGCCAAAATAAGAAGGTGTCGATGACTAGAATTACAAAGTTCATCCTTCGTTTCTGTTTCCGACACTGTCCGAGATACCAGGATTTTTCTTACAATTTTTTTTTTTTTTTGCTTGAGCCTGGAGAGTGGGTGAAGAGATAGATTAAAAAAATAATAAATTATGACGAAATTTATGAAAGTTGCCACTTGATTTTAAATCAAACAGATTGAAAATAACTATAAACCAATTTATCCATTAATGAAAACGACATAGTTCAGGGAAGGATTAAGTGACCTTGCACTAATCCGAAGAGTAATGTATAGTGTTGTGATTGCCCGGCTGGCGATAACTTTGATGGCAAGACCTTGTTTTTGGTGGTAAATATGCATAGAAAATGGGTGAATATTTGCATATACTATTATGCAAATGAGATAATAGATGTGTGTTGTTTAGTAGTTGCAGTCAATTTTTGCATCTCTTATTCACACCAGGAATCATTAACAGGTCTTGATGTTATAACTGTTATGAAACATATTCATATATTGCGGTAGTGCGTTGTAGAATCTCGAAACTTGCCTCGTCTACGGCCTCTTGAATATCAATTAAAAAAACATATTTTCTTTTAGTGTCATTCAGTTCTCCTTTATTGATTCCAGTACCTGGTTCACTTTGGACTCTGACGACATCATAATATGCAACTTGTTTGCTTGATAACTTAGCTGTATTTTAGTACGCCAAGGTACATTTTGATAGCAAGACTTTGTTTTAGGGAATATATCCATACAAATGGCCAACTATTTGTATAATTCATTATGCAAATTAGATTATTAGGGTATTTCTAATAGCGGGGTTTTTTTTTTGCATCTCTTTATCACAAGAGAATCATCAACTTATGTCTTGATATTATAACTATAATGATTCAGATTCATATATCGCGGCAATGTGTTGTAGAATCTCGAAGCCTGTTGTAGTATAGCCTCTTGCATACCAATTTCATGCGTCATTGCAAATATTGTTATTCTTTTTTTTTATTCTGAATTGGTTGATTCCAGTACTTGATTTTCCTCGGACTCAGATGACACCATGTACAGTTTGCTTGACCGATTGCATATCTATTTTTTTCACTACGCCAACGTACATTTTATTAGCAAAACTTTGTTTTAGGGGAAAATATGTTAAAAAAGGAAACATTTTGCTTAATTTATTATGCAAATGAGATGCATGTTTTATTTTAATACTTAAAGTTGGTTCTTGTATCTCTTTATCACACTAGGAATCGTGAACCGGTATTGATACAATGAACTATCATCAGGATTATGATTCAGATCCATATATTGCGGCAATGCGTTGTAGAATCTAGAATCCTGCCAGTTATGTATCCTCTTGTATACCAATTTGCATAGATAATTGCATATGTGTAATTCAATTCTTTTGAATTGATTAATTTTGATTCGACTCTGGCGACACCAAGTACTTTTTGTTTGCCCGATAACTTGTTAAAAATGATTAAAAACAGAAGTGAACACGTAGGTACTTGTGCATATGCGGTAATGCATTGCAGTGTCAGCGGCAACTCCTAATTTGCATATTTCACTTCTTAATTTGCATATATAAGTGAAAGTTATGAACAATTGATGACCTAGCTATTGTCTTTGCACCTTAATTTCTGAAATCATTACTATTTCCGCATGTCTAGGACCATTTTAGGAAAATTAGATCATCGAAATACCTTAGAAAGCAATGAATTGGCGGCCATTTTGTTTATGCAAATTAGATGCTGTTTGACTCGAAATTCCTCTTGGGAACAGGAATTTTTGAATTCAGTGTACTTGATTTATACAAAATAGCCCGGTTCCCAACATGTATAGGTACAAACACATAGATACAGATACACGGATAGATGAACACGTAGGTACTATACATGTGCATATATATATATGCGGTAATGCATTGCTGTATCAGCGGCAACTCCTAATTTGCATATTTCACTTCTTAATTTGCATATATAAGTGAAAGTTATGAACAATTGAGGACCTAGCTATTGTCTTTGCACTTTAATTTCTGAAATTATTCATATTTCTGCATGTCTAGGAACATTTTATGAAAATTAGATCATCGAAACACCTTAAAGAGCAATGAATTGGCGGCCATTTTGTTTATGCAAATTAGATGCTCTTAGACTCAAGATTCTGCTTGGGAACCGGAATTTTCGGATTCAGCGTACTTGAATTATACAAAATAGACCGGTTCCCAACTTTTACTAAAAAAATGCCTCTAACAGTCATATTTTCCCCAAATCCCACTAGACTATCATGATTACTTCGAGTTCAGCATTATTTTACGAGGAGCATAAACGCAATAGTTCACTTGATGCTATTGCTCGGGTCCTATGATATATCTCTAGTTTGCCTTTTTTAGAATAAATTGAATATGCAGGAGTACACCACCTTATTTGGACCCAAACAAAAACAAACAAACAAAGAAGTGACTGTATGTGGGACTGTCCCTGACATGAATGAACTGCTGGCGCGATATTTGCTCCTGCGACAGTGCTCCTGTCTTATTTTCTCCAAAGACTTATGATTAAGGTTAGGGTTACGATAAGTTTTACGGTTTAGTTTGGTTAGAATTACGTTTGTTGGTAGAATTTATGTTTAGTTCAGCGTGCAGATATTTCATGTGAGCAATTGTCACAGGTGCCAGGAACCCAAACATGCCAAATGTTATGGAACCCGCTGTGGTAGTATATAAAGTGATAATCAATGGAAGGTTCTTTACTGTGTAAAATCATTTATCGATTATCATGTAATGTAAAAAAAAAATGATAATGCTGAGAATATTAACAAGAAATGTGGAAAATAAGTTGATAGAAAATGATGACGGTTCCAACTCGGTAAAAAAAAAAAATCTAGATCACCAAGGCTTAAAAAGTTTCCATTACTCTGATTTGATTCTTCTTCCTCTTCAAGCGTGTGTGGTCCTCGCTTGCGGAGACTCCAGCCATATCCTGAAAAAGGAAAATCAAAACGGCATTTTCTGTATTACCAATGACGACTGTATTTGCCAAAACATGCAAATATACAAAAATAGAAACCTGTGATATTATGTTTAATTGGAGGTTAGTTTTTCCTTAACTTTGAACTCCGTAACAGGACTTTTTATTTGAAACAAGAGAGAGCATACCTTCGCCAAGCAGATATGATGAAAATATTGTCATTTCGTGGCCAGTACTTTCAACACAAACATAAAGGCGTAGGGATATCTGTACAGAACATTTGTTGATAATTTGATTACCTATTGAGTTACTGGTTGATTAAGCTTACTCTCTGTCTTTTATGACCCTTATATGACCTTTAACGTTCGACCTCATAACCCCAAATGTATTTTGTTCCTACTTACTACTTATACTGACCTCATAGCCCTAAATTTCAATTGTCTGTAAAAATTCGCTCACCCGTTCTCGACTTATCCTGTACACAAACAGGCACAGACAGACAGACCAGGGGAGGATCCAGGAATTCCGTAGAGATAGCGCAACCAATATTTCTGGTGATACTTCCATGTTTCATCTCATTTGAATCCTTTTCATCTTTTTTTTCCTGTTTTTCAATAACAAATAAAGAGAGGGCGCGCGCCCGGTGCGCCCCCTTTGGATCCACCACTGCAGACGAACAATCCTACAGAACCAATAACATAACCTTCTCCGGCAGTATAGACTCCATCTATGATATATATATATATATATATATATATATATATATATATATATACATATATATATATTATATATATATGTATATGTATATATATATATATATACATACACATATATATATTATACATATATATATATGTATATTTTAGATGGCCAATACAGTTACAAGGATGTGATTGGTCGACAGCTCATCACATGATACTGTTTGCGATGATCGGAAATGTTATATTTTTCCAGCTCTGGACACAGATCTACTGTCAACACAGCCAAGCTCGACACTCCAGTGGGCCACCATTTCAATCTACCCGATCATTCCATCACTGATATGACTCTACAGGGCATTGAATCTTTAGGCACTCGTCCAGACACAGTCAGAACCAGCAGAGAGAAGCTCTGGATGAGACGTCTTCACACTATCCAACCCCATGGCCTCAACATCCAGCAGGGAAATGACTAACCACCTTTTATTTCTTTTCATTATTATTACCATTGTTATTCTCTATTTCATTTTTGAATTTCATTTTGTTCTTTCTTTGCGCTTTTTCCATTTGCAGACCTGTTTATTCCAAAATTAATCCCTTCCTCCAGTCCGAGTCTCTTTTATACAGCCCTTTTCTACCTAAACATACACACACTTGGTTTTGTTGGTTTATACATACATTGTACTTGTGCTTACTATGCCTTGCCTGCTTATCTACATACATTGTATACAATTTTCTTTCCCCCAGTTTTTTCATATGTGTTTTATTTCATTTCTTTTATCAATATCATTTTCATTATTGTTACTTCAATTGTCATTATCATTACTGTGTGTATATATACTTTGATTTATTTGATTACTTCCTTTTGCTGCCTCCTCCTGGTACTCCTTCCAGGGTTCACTGGTTGCTCAGCCCCCCCCCCCCCTCCCCCTGCTGTTGTCCTTTTCACTCTTTCCCTTTCTTTATCCCTCTGGTGTTCCTTATCCTCTTTGATGTTGCCTCCCTATTCATCCCTTTCCTACATTGGTTGCCCCCTTGATCCTCTTGATGAGCACTGACCCTCCTCTGCCTTTTGTCTGTCCACTCTCCTCTGCCCTTTGTCTGTCCACCCTCCTGCTCTAATCCCCCCTCTCTTTACCTGTTGGGCTCCTTGCCCATGACTACCACCCTCTCCTTTTTCTTTGTTCTGTGTACCCAGCCTGTACCTGTCTGTTCTTGTGTGAAGTCCTTATATGTGAGTGCTTTCCCTGCTTGTTTGTCATTTTGCCTCTGACGAAGATTCTGCTAGGATCGAAAGCTCAGGCCCCTTTTGACTCCATTTTACTCCATTGGCTCGCCTTATTGGATAAGCAGTTTTCAGCAGTTTTTTTTTTTTGCCACATTTAGTTCATTCTCTGCTGTTGCATCACGCCCACGTGATCCTCCTTATCCTCTTTGTCTTCTCTGTTCTGTTTTAATTGTTTTAATTGTTTTATTGCTTTGTTCCAGTTCAGTCTCCTTCCTAGCCCTGCTTTTATGTTTCCCTCCCACCTCTCAACTTGCAGTATCTTTGTTTCCACAGTATTGTATTTGTTTGTTTTTACTGTATTTCTTTCTTTCTTCTCAGGTGTTTGTCTCCGTCCCTGTTACTTTTCTCTTCAGTTCCGTGCCTTTATCTCTGAGCTTGTATCATTTCCCTTTATCATTTCTCTTCACTCACTTTTCTGCTTAGCACAGGTTGGCCTAGCTGTACATAGACTGACTGTACTTACCCTTTTCCCTTTGATTTATTCGCCTTACAGGTCAATCTTGCTCCTTTTTTTGAATTTCCCTCAATTCTGACAGGTTATGTATTTCTCCTTCCCTTGTTTGGCTATCATTGTTCTTCTCTGTCCCCTGCCTACCATGGCTAACCATCTACCTCTTTTCCATCAACTGAGGAAAACCAAGCTCAAGGCCCTCAGATTCTCATTTCACCAGGATAATTACAGATTCTACTCCCTTAACCGCATGATACCCACAGGTCTCCAACTCCACTGCACTCCAGCTCTTGGAACACTCTCACCTGAACTACGGAAACGCTGGAACCAGACTCTACGTGGAGCTTCCATCCGTTTGATTAACATTCTCTCTGAACAGTGTGCCGCCTCTCTCACTTCCTTTTCAGCTGACATCGACAGACTGGAGAGTGAACTTCGCTCTTGCTGCACCGACACCCAATGGCTCAAATACAATGATGAAATTGAATCTTGTCTCTCAAAACATGTGTCTGACCTCACTGCTCGCAGGAACAAGAAAATAGGCAACATCACGAAGAAACGTCAAGGGTCTAACAGATTCAGGCGACACACCACACCCACTGATGTATCCTCCACTTCTGTCGTCAACCTTTCTTCTTCTCCCCTTTCTCAAGCAGAAACGTCTCTTCTCTCAAAAGGTCTCAAGTTTTGCCCCACTCCACCCAAGGTTGATCAGATAGCACTCAGCCAAGACCTCTCTACTTTCTACCGCAGGTTACGCCTCAAAGAATTTTTTCTTGATGAACCCCCTTCTGCTCCTGAGCCCTTTCATCAAAAAAGCTCATGGATTCCCCCCAAGAATAGAGTTCCCTCCCTGGAAACGTACATCGAAGCTGTCTCATCTCAAGTCCACTCCGCAGATACCCTCGACATTGCATCACATGACAATCTCCCAAAGGAAGAACGCCAGGCTCTCTCATCTCTCAAAAACAGGTCTGACATCATCATCAAGCCCGCAGACAAAGGATCAGCTGTTGTAGTAATGGACCGCCAGCAGTACATCGATGAAGCCATGAAACATCTCCGCAATCCTTCCCACTACACACTTCTTGACTTTGATCCCACCAATAATTTCTCCCATTAGATCCAGTCGACACTCGGTGACATGAAGGAACATGAACACCTCACCAAGAAGGCTCACAAATTTCTTTCCCCCGTTAATGCCAAACCTGCCCGATTCTATCTCCTCCCCAAGATCCACAAACCTGGCAATCCCGGTCGTCCCATCCTCTCTGGAAATGGTTCCCCAACAGAGAACATCTCCCTCTTTGTTGATCACCACATTAAACCCCTTGTCTCACTCGCCCCCTCCTACATTCATGACACACCAGACTTTCTCAGGAAACTCGATGACATCAAGGACCAGATACCCGAGACAGCAATCATCGGTACTTTCGACGTCTCCTCTCTCTACACCAACATTCCCCACGATGAAGGTATTCTAGCCTCCTGTGAGGCTTTGACTTACAGCGGCCATTCCAACCCCCCCCCCCCCCCCCGTATCTCACATTAAATCCCTCATGTCACATGTACTGACGAAAAACAACTTCACATTCATGGACAAGCACTACCTACAGGTATCTGGCACAGCTATGGGTACCAGGATGGCTCCCTCCTTCGCCTGTCTCTTCATGACCAAGCTAGAGCAGCAGATGTTAGACTCAGCCCCCTGTCGTCCATGGATTTGGTGGCGCTACATCGATGACATCTTCTTCATCTGGACCAGGGAGGAAGAAAGCCTCCATACTTTCATTGACCACATCAATTCTTTCCACAGAACCATCAAATTCACTTCTGATTTCTCCCAAGAAGAGACCAACTTCCTTGATGTCACCGTTAGGAAGGAGTCTAACCATGTCACCACCACTCTCTACACTAAACCCACAGATACCCATCAGTACCTTCACTCAGCCAGCTGCCATCCCCGCCACTGCAAAACCAGTATCCCCTACAGCCAAGCCCTCAGACTTCGCCGTATCTGCTCTGAGGATTCTGAGTTTTCTTTCCATGCCAGGAACCTGAAGAGACATCTCGCAGCCAGGGGCTACGGTACCAGGAGACTTCAACAAGCCATCAACAAAGTTCGTTCTCTCCCCAGATCTGAAGTTCTCAAGCCGAAAACCAACAAGCAGGACATCACTGACAGAATACCCCTTGTGACCACTTTCCATCCCAATCTACCCTCTCTCCACAATATCCTTCGTGATAACCCCCACATCCTTCATACCTCTGATCGTCTCTTACAGGCCATCCCAGATACTCCCATCCTGGCATACCGACGCCCCCACTACCTCAAGGATCTCATCGTCCGTGCTGAAGTACCCTCCCTCACTGACAATTCTTCTCCTTTACAGCATGGCACATTCAAATGTTCAGCCAGTAGGTGCATCATTTGTAGCATACACATCCACGAGAGTGACTCTTTCACCAGCAACTCTACCGGCCTCTCTCACCACACGAAGGGAAACATCACTTGTACTACCACTAATGTTGTGTATCTCATCACTTGCAGAGTTTGCAGAATCCAGTATGTTGGGGAAACCAAGACAACACTCAAAAGACGCTTCTATGGACACAGATCTACTGTCAACACAGCCAAGCTCGACACTCCAGTGGGCCACCATTTCAATCTACCCGATCATTCCATCACTGACATGACTCTACAGGGCATTGAATCTTTAGGCACTCGTCCAGACACAGTCAGAACCAGCAGAGAGAAGCTCTGGATGAGACGTCTTCACACTATCCAACCCCATGGCCTCAACATCCAGCAGGGAAATGACTAACCACCTTTTATTTCTTTTCATTATTATTACCATTGTTATTCTCTTTTTCATTTTTGAATTTCATTTTGTTCTTTCTCTGCGCTTTTTCCATTTGCAGACCTGTTTATTCCAAATTAATCCCTTCCTCCAGTCCGAGTCTCTTTTATACAGCCCTTTTCTACCTAAACATACACACACTTGGTTTTGTTGGTTTATACATACATTGTACTTGTGCTTACTATGCCTTGCCTGCTTATCTACATACATTGTATACAATTTTCTTTCCCCCAGTTTTTTCATATGTGTTTTATTTCATTTCTTTTATCAATATCATTTTCATTATTGTTACTTCAATTGTCATTATCATTACTGTGTGTATATATACTTTGATTTATTTGATTACTTCCTTTTGCTGCCTCCTCCTGGTACTCCTTCCAGGGTTCACTGGTTGCTCAGCCCCCCCCCCCCCCTCCCCCTGCTGTTGTCCTTTTCACTCTTTCCCTTTCTTTATCCCTCTGGTGTTCCTTATCCTCTTTGATGTTGCCTCCCTATTCATCCCTTTCCTACATTGGTTGCCCCCTTGATCCTCTTGATGAGCACTGACCCTCCTCTGCCTTTTGTCTGTCCACTCTCCTCTGCCCTTTGTCTGTCCACCCTCCTGCTCTAATCCCCCCTCTCTTTACCTGTTGGGCTCCTTGCCCATGACTCCCACCCTCTCCTTTGTTTTCTTTGTTCTGTGTACCCAGCCTGTACCTGTCTGTTCTTGTGTGAAGTCCTTATATGTGAGTGCTTTCCATGCTTGTTTGTCATTTTGCCTCTGACGAAGATTCTGCTAGGATCGAAAGCTCAGGCCCCTTTTGACTCCATTTTTCCAGCTCGTTATATTTCAACGTTAGACCGTCTAAAATTTCTAATTGTTAGATCTAACTTAGCTCTACGAAACAAATGATGAAAGTTGCCCAGTATAACGTTCGGCCTAAAAATAGATCTATAGGGCCTATGTCCCACTTATTGAGGCTTACTGATTTCATGCTTCCCGAGAATTATATTCTCCCTGAGGAATTATGTTTTCCCTTAGCGCTGCGCGTTCGTTGAAAATATAATCCCTCGGGAAAATATAACTCCCTTGCGGTCGGAAGAATGTTATGTTCCACCCCGTACCAGTTAATGTCGGATCTGTATAATACCTGCAGAGGTGATAACCTAATACTTATTGCAACGTTGCGTCGTCCATTTTCGCGTTTTGCTTGATTTTGTGCTGAGTGATGTAATTGATGGAACACTGGGGGTAGCATCACCCAAAGTTATTGGTTTGGAGATATTACCAATTATAAACCTTCATACAAAAATTCAAAGAAATCCATCAAGGTTTGTGGCTGCTATAAATAGAGCGCACACAAGATTGTGACGCGGCGGCGGCGTAACGCTGCTATATCCAAAGTATCCTCCGGCATACATACCTGAGGATACAATAATAAACATAATGAATATTCTTTTATTCGTGCACGAACAGAATATTTCATTTGGTGGAAGATGAAATGTTTGATCCATTCAACTTGGCTGCGCCTTGCTGAATAGATCATTTCTATCTTTCACCTCACGAAATATTCTGTCCATTGCACTCATAAACATTTATTATTTGTATAACATATTATGCGACCGTGCATCACAAAACAAACAAAAAGTTGCACCCCTTGATATTACGTAAGGACTCAAGAAAGGTGAAATGGGTGAACGGAATCGATTTTGAGTTTTCATCATTTCTGAAAGACCTATTCTTCTTCTACATTATTCTTGAGTTTGAGATCATATTTTGAATGGGAAAGTGGTTTTTCAGCAGTTTTTCTACAACCCCTTTTTTGTACAGTAGTGTAATCAGGTTTTTCGTAGAGGCTCTTTTCATTTCTTGAAAATCCTTTGCACCCTCTTCACTTTCAACTCTAATAACTTTTGAAAAGATGATGCTATGAGAACTGCTCTGAAAGTTGAAATTTATCTTGGTCAGAATGTTGTAATAGACCATGCCCAATTTCAGCTCAATCTGATAATCCCTAATTCTTAGTGCCACAGCGGTTAACATCGTGTTTTTCTCCCATTCATGGCACAGGTAGCACGGCTTGATAAAGATTAAGCACTTGAATAGACCCTGTACTTCAGAGCCTCTTCTGTCAGTTCACACTTTCCAGAGTGTGTGCTTTTTCCCCAACATTTATATAGGTTAGGAAAAACCATTTGAATTTGAGTAATACATTATTTTAAAGCTTGTAGTCTGCTCTTTCAGAATCTTCACTTAACTAAAAATCCATGTCTGGCGACGTTTTATTTGTTTTGTGGTGCAGGGTCACATATATACAAATGCAGATGAAAATCAAACCAAAGATATAAATACCTTTTCGCTGTTGGTAGTCCGGACGTTTTTTACGTTTTAGCATATACCTCAGACGGACAAGGAGGATTGCTACGGCAGCAGATAATAGGCCTTGTCCAAAGATTAGTCCGAGGATGAGATCGACGTTAGATTTTCCTGAAATTCGATGAGCATATAGCAAACTTGGAACAGGTTATTTATACATTGATAAGTGTGGAAGATAATCAAAATGTATGATAAGCAAATACATTGATATTAAAAAACAAAATGATCTGTATTGTGTCAGTGCCATTGAAAAGGCTGGTTACCGTTCTGTGCACATGCTGACACAATATTATATTTTTCAGAGAAGACACTCAGAAAAGTCGAAACTATTGAGTTTCTTTGTTTTCATCTAATGGCAAAATCAAATTATAGTAACATGCATACCAAATGTATGATCAAGTTATCAGTTTGCAAAAGGAAAAAAGAAAGAATGATAGGGTAAAATTTAAAATTGTCTATAATTTGTATCCAAACACTATTAAAGTAGTAACATCTTTTTATAGATATTCAACAGTGACTGCAGGATCTAAGTCATTAGCTGTCATCATTCATAACAACAAATTTAGAAATATCTCACTGAAACTTGGTACAGGCAGAACAACGATTTCAACGGTTGACGTTCCGTTCAGCGAGTCACCGGTAGCACTGCAGATGAAGATTTGCTGTGACCCTTGGTTGGCTGAAACAGTGATTGTCTCGAACCTCTCATATGTGTCATCAGGGAGTATTGTCTGCTCTGAAGCCACGGAATTTAATATTTCTCCCGACGTCTCGGTCCATAGCATGGAAATGTTTGGCTTGAATCCACTGACAACACACGTAAGGTTAAAGGAAGGGGTGTTGAATGGAGTTTGGTATGTGCATCGTTTTTGATGGTACTGACTCTTACCGATGCATTCCTCAATTGTAGGTTCTGATGCCATCGCTGGTGAAACAGAGAAATAAATCAAAAATTATGAACATGATTTGTAAGTGAATTCATGTCTTTCCTCGGCAATAACCAGTATAGGCACACACAGTTTTATAACATTTTTCTGTACAGTTAGCAAACCAACGTTAAAACTACTGACAAATGATGGAAAATTTCACCAACAGTTCCCATATCAACGTATGGCCGAAATCATAACTTTCTTTCAAATCGACGACTCTATGGAGCCTCTTGCCTTCTGTGTTTCCAACAAAAATATATATGTATTAACAAAAGTTGATAGATAGCTACAGCCAGGTGTATATCATTTTACTGCTATTTCCGAACACAGTAGATAAGCAACTTAAATCAGAAATCTTTATCATGAAAATTTTTATCACAAGAAAATGACAAAAAAAGAAATGATTTGGGAAAATATAAGAGAAACTGATACACTATTCTTTCTCATTTATAACTCCCACGCCAAGTGAAATGATAATCTGACAAAATCATAATTACCTTTTTTTTTTGGGGGGGGGGGGGGCTAATTCTTTATGTAGCTTGCATATCCACTGGAATGATATCTAATCTATACACAAGTTACCCCAGTGATCACAGCCCCGTCGAATGTACGGTGACTGAACATTACTTACAATTAACCGTCACTACGGTTGAATTCTTCGAACTCAGACTCTCCAGAGATACTTCACACATGTAGAGTCCCTCATCTGCTACCTTCAGGTCGGTGATGACGAGGCTGAAGTTCCTGTCCATGTGGAACCGTTCCTCCCTAATCTCAAATGTTCCTTTATTGAAAGTAGCCTTGACCTCAGGCAGTCCTGAACTGACATTTCTGGACCAGTACACAACGCGAGGCTGTTCCTGGATGACACATGGCAGTAGGATATCTTCCCCTTTCCATCCTCGAACGTTGGCGGCAGTACCTGTCATTAAGGCTAGTCGACGAAAATGTGAATGAAAGAAAGTTCATGGGATTGTATTATACAAATGATGCACAGGATAGAGTGTGTTAGCGTAGGCGTGGTGCACTCGAGGGTATTTACAATTGTGAAACATGCACGAGGCGAAGCCGAGTGCATGTTGCACTACATTGTAAATACCCGAGAGTGAGCTACGCCTCCACTAACGCCACGAAATAATCCTGTGCATCATTTGTTTTATAAAATGGGTCGAAAATTCGAAAACTAACATCATTTTTCAGCGTTTTTCACGTACCTTTGTGGGTCAAGACGTCCGAAGATGTTCGTCCCAAACATTTACGCACGTCGCACTCTACAGTTATTCCCAGTAAAATTGGTAGAGATGCTGAGAATGATTAGTTCGATTTTTAAAAGTGTTACATAGTTTTTTTTTTTAAATTCGTGAAATTCTTCCGTCGAGATGTTTTCACTGCAATTGACTGAAAAAATAATTGCCCCTACATAGACGTAAATAAGCACTGAATTGATCAGTGTTTTGGTAGTAGCCATGATAAGAAAGCATGGGCGTACAATAATACTCGAGCAGGATTCGAACCTACGACCTCCTGGTCCCGACAGGCGTCATCTCCACGAGACCACCGAGCGTGCAGCTTTCGCCCCACAGAAAGTGTAGGCTCTAATCCTTTAGACCATGCAGCGGGTACTGGGTAATTATTCAAATTCGTGAAATTCATGATTTTGTGAAACATGTGAAATGGTATTTCATGTACTACTACTTTCATTTCCAAATTGCGCACAGAAGCAACGAGAATATGTTAGTTAACAGTAACATTCCAAACTGAGCATTTGCAGATAAAGGTAATTGCAGACCTTCTCTTGGAGGTGGATTTGCAACAAATGTATTCAAAACCTAGATAGGGCTTCATGATACCTGTACGTGTTCATGAACCAGCAGATTGGTGTTTACAGATGAATGTGCATTCTTTTCAGCAACATTAACAAAAGCCATTCATGCAGCACTGACATGTAAATTACCAGTTCCTGCATAGCTGTTTTCAACTGCTCTTTTTGAAGACTATACCATGTTTTGCGAAGTCTGTGACTAGAGAGATCATTGCAGACTATTGTCAACTGTGAACTTGCTTATAACACCGCCTGTAAGGGACTGTTTCCCCGGGGGATTGACAAAGTTCAAAAATGAGTATATGTCTGCAAAAGATCTTAATTCCGACGAAGGGGCTGTGACATCGTCACATATTCGCCGCGGGCTTAGTTTTTATTTTGGCGGAAATTGAAAAAAAAAAAAAGAAGTTCTGCCAAACGTGTCTGTCATCCTGTTGTTATTTTTTGCGTTGCTCTAGAAAATGTATGCTCCTTGTTCCAAAGGTCAGAGGTGCTGCAGCGCCCCCACCATCACCGGCTAGCTCCAAGGAGCCTGCGTTCGCTTCAACTAGAACGAGATTTGGATGGGAAGAGGACGGGGCCTACAAATTGCGAGGTCAAACATAGCGTGCATACTGGATATTGAAGGATGGTTGTACAATTTGTTATTATAACATGCCCAGCTTTAAAGCATTACTTTAAAGCCTAGTATTCTGCCAAAGATTTGACAACGATGAATTCATACATGCAGGCCTTATGAAAACGGTTGTACTCTGCATTACATTTTCAACAAAATTTGTATTGTACTTCATGATGTGAGTATAGCTCCTTGCAAAATATCACGACAATAATTTGACCGTGTTCTGACCGATGCAAGACATCATGTTTATATATCACAGCAGAATATTTTCTGTCGAATATTCATTAAAGCACAAAATATTGGAAATATATACACAAATCGTAGTATTGTGCGGCCTTGAACATGTGACTCTACTTTGTTTTGTCATGTCATGTGTCATGTTTACGTAGATTTTCATCCCTAAATCACAGCTTATTTTCTTTTCATGAAAAGGAACAATATTTCCACTTTCAGATGAGTCATGCATTTTACTTAGTTTTCACCGTCGCATTGTGATAATAAGCTGTGAAATGGGAAGGTGCTGTAGATCATTCCGTATTCCTGCCACCGTTCGGCGTGCATACAAGCACGAATGAGAGCGCTTTTCGCCGTGCTGTGGTTTGACTGTTTTTCCGCATTTTGAGTCTTGATTTGCTCATGATTTGTCCTTCCGTCCGTCCGTAATCAATTTTGTTGACAGCGAAACTTCAAAAATCATTTGAGGTGTCCTTACCAAACTTGACATGTGTGTGCAAGAGTGGACGAAGTTGTGCCCATGAAGTTTTGGTGGCACATGATTAAGGTCAAAGGACAAGGTCATATTCTCAAATTTTCACTATTCCCCCATTTTCATGCAATGCCTGTAGGTATTTTCTTCAAACTAGGTACATACATGTATTAACAAATAAATATATCAGGCTAATAATATAACAGTTGAGAACAACTTTTATTTTGTATCTATGCCTACCATCATACAAAAACTTTGAAAAGAAGGAAAAGAATACGGTAGATGATTTATGCATAAATTATACTACTGTAACACCGTCACCGTAACGCAAAATGGGCATGTGCTTTTGTGCACTTTATTAACTGACCAAACTCTGTGAAGTCAATGGACGTTCTGAAAATTGGAAGAGTCCATTTGATGTACTAGAGGCTCAATGACATTGTTTAGCAAAGCAAAATTATATTTTAGCAGTCAATTAAAAGAGAAAAATGGCATAGATTATAAATAAGTGCACTGTTTGTTTGTATTTATTTCCGCTTCATGAATAAAAAAACACATACATTTTTATCAAAATATCAAAATCATGCACATCAAAGTAATACGAAGGAGAGCCCAAATTCAGTGATACACGTGTATCTCAAGAATAACACTGTTCCTCCTTGGAGTCCTTACCGTACAGTTTACAAAAAAAAAAAACATGATAATTTTATTTTCGTTCATGTTTGTGTCTACACGAAAAGCCAAGGTGATAAAAAATATCAAAAAAGTAAAGTGGTAAGAATTTAAAGGGATTTCGATAAGTTCAAAGTGCGACAGAAATCACAGTTTACCACTTACCGGCAGTCGCTAGCACCTTTTGTACATGTGGCGGGATATCGTATTGTTTGTCTGTTTGTTTGTATTTATTTCCGCATCATGTATACAAAAACACATACATTTTTAAATAAAAATATCAAAATCATGCACATCAAAGTAATACGGAGGAGAGCCCAAATTCAGTGATACACGTGTATCTCCAGAATAACACTGTTCCTCCTTACCGTACAGTTTACAAAAAAAAAGATACTTTAATCTACACAGAAAACAGAAACAGAAACAAAAGCTAAAACAACAATTAAGTCTAAAAAACAACCAAACACTGTAAGTACAATGTACTGTGACTTCTTAAATGTGTGTAGAAATCTTATGTACAATAATTGTGCTATCATACTCACAACTCATAATAATCATTTTAAATAATTGGTATGGACCATTTACAATGACTGTTTGACATCGCAGTGAAACACTAGTCTTGTAGACAAAATATATAAATACCATATGAAAATCATAAGTGATTAATAAAAACAACAAAAATAGAGAGAAACTATACAACTAACACGTACAATGCCATAATAACAGTAAATGTAGTCATATTTTTGAATATTTTAGCTATTTCTAGCGAACAAGAAAGACTAAAAAAACGACAACAAAGAATAGAAGTTGTTATGGAGACTTGGAAACATTGAAACTGAAATCCTATAATGACAATAAATCTCTGAATTACTTAAAATGAGGAGTTTAAAAGTAAAAGGACGATCCAGAAGGTGCTAATCACAGACATTCACTTGATTTGTTTACACTTTATACAGAAACATGGATTGCTGAATCCATAAACCCCAGATTACACAATACATGTATTTACATTACATTGGATGACAATAAAAGGGATACCAGGGTGGACATTGGCCCTAGCGAGTGCAATATTCCCTGGTATTCCATGAATATTATGCATAATGGAAAATATATTCCATAATGCATTATATTTATTTCAATGTATTTATTCCATTATGCATAATTTGGTTCCTATTTGAACCTCTCACACATAAAACGTATTTCTCAACCACAGTCAAATCGCTCTGTGTTGACCTCTACAGGCGCCTTCGTTGACTCAAGCAATGGACATCACGTTCACCCTTTAATACAAAATTCAATGGACACAGTATTCAGTTCCATTAGTGATGATGACTTTTTGATTTGGTAGGACTTCTTTCGTAGAAAGGGAATCAAATACCAATCAAAACGATATTTTCTTTTATGATTACGTTTCAGACAGTTTTAGTGATCGTCGCAAGAATGAGATTAGGACTTTTACGTAGAATGCCAATTGCAAGGTCCATCTTCCGAATATGTTATTCACAATCAGTTTAATAATAATATTAAGGAGTATTATGATACCATTTTTGCACTTATACATTTTAATATCAGGAGCATCAATAAATACTTTGAAGAACTGCGATTATCTTTAAATAATTCCGTCATGCAAAAATTATCGGCAGTAGGTCTAACCGAAACCTGACTTTACCTTTTTATTAATAAAAATTGTTTTATAATGGGTGATTTTTATTATAGACTCATTAAAGCAAAATAATATGTCACAAGATGATTTGAAAATATTGCTATCTGCTTCTTTTTTCCCTTGATATCTAAATCCATATAATGGTTTATAATTGGTTTATTATTTTTAATATTTTTGTATAGTATTCTACCTCCTCCCGATTCTTTTGTAGTACTCTCAGATATTGCGGATCATTTCCGCATCTCTACTGTTTTTTTTTTCTTTAATTGATACAGTTAATGATACATGCAGAAGTTTCTTAAAACTTGAGAACTTTGCTGGCTCAGAAGACATTAATTTCTGATGGGTTAAAGTATTGGCACTCCATAACAATATAGCAACAGTTAAATTAAAATTCTTTGAATTCTTCTAAGAACAAATTAGAATTATTGTTGTTAAAATCTTATAACATACAACCGAATTAGGTTCGTTTCTTTTCTTTTCTTTTCTTTTTTGAGAACAATAACTTGTTTTGGTATAAGACTCCTAATATTATCTAAGGTTCGTCAATCAGAAAATGAAAACGTTTACCAGAAAATTAAACGAATAGCCGTTATTTGAAGGTTCGTTTACAGTATGGAAATGTAGTTAAAGTTGAGTTTTCTTTTAATCTATATTCACATGTTCACATGACACAATACATAACAGAAGACATGCATGAATACAGGATAAAAGGCACCAGAAAAAAAGCAAGAAAACAAATAAAGTTTGATCCTTATCTGATAGAAAGGTTCTAAAAAGGTAATAAGTACAGTAGTGTACAATGAATGGCTCTAGTTTGGAAATACATGAAACGTGACAATATATTCCTCATATATTCATGTATCTACTCTCGTCTCATCTCTACCGAATTTCCCTCTCATATATCAATGTGCTATCAATGGTGTGATCCAAACAATCCCACTTTTGATCTTTGATAGTTCAAAAACAATGTATCAGATAAGTAACACTGATATGGCGAATACCTGAATAGTGCACAATATAGTTGGAAGTGATTTGAATACGTACAGCATATCAGTTTCATAAAGTCCACGATTGATTCCAAAGTTAGGTTGCAGATTTTGGTCATATTATAACCCTCTTTACAAAACTTGAACTTCACACAGGAACTAATGATGTGCGTTTGAGTATGTGCTTACAATCACCCTGAACAATAGACATAGATACCAGCTGCTCAGCGCTCTGCTGATCAGGCTTTTGGTCTCTTGCTCCAAGGCACATGATTACTTTAATTGACGATGGATTGCCCTGGGCACTGCTAATCTGAACTCATGGTAAAGTATGAAATGAATCAGTGTATTCTGCAAAAACTTTGGATTAAAGAAATTAGTTGAATTAGGCAAATCATTAATATATCAAAATGAGAAATGCTGTTGGGCTTCAAGCAGACATTTTTCACATTAGTAAACTAGAAACACACTGATATGTGTATATTCCAATAGTCTCGGAGCCACAGCACACGTATGCCTCTGATTCCATAATGTTCTTTTTTTTTTGGCACAATATATCATGATTAATTAAAAATAAGTCTTCTTAAAAAAAAAAGAATACGAAGATGAAAAGTATACACGAAATTTGAATGTAACTTACATGTACTTTTTCATACATAAGACTTGTGCACGTTACATGATGAAAATATCTGTGTGTCCACGCGGATACAATGTACATGATTCTAAGCTGAATAAATGAAGTAGAAAATCGACTTCCTAAAACAAAATATGAATGTTCGCAGCAAGCTCACCAGCCACGATTTCTTATTTCAATTGCAAAATTTTCTCGTAAACGACATTAGTTGCTCTTTGTGTTAAATTGAGTGACCGTTAGACGAGAAGCGTACATTTACCGTATTGTTGAATATGAAAAACGATTTTACGAATTTTATTGGCAAGAGTTTGAAATTGACCGTAAAATCCTACATTTTTTGACCTACAGCGTTCAATACAATTTGTCATTGGTCTTTACAAAACCACATTTTGCATGATCATTGTCGACACTTTCTATGAGTTTATTTTTCCGAGCTTTAACTTCCCCGCCTATTTTGAAAGTCATTTTTTTATTCTCTCACTTGACTTGACTTGAGTTCGAAGTTCACGTGGAATTTTCCAATGCCTGCTCAAGCACTGCCTTTAAATAAGGCTCTGTTGATCAGAAAACATTCGGTCAGTCTCAGCCGCCCATATTGTTCGGACTTGAAAACGTTGAAATTTAATTGAGTGCAGGCTAATGATAGACAGAGCAAATACGAAAACCTACCTTTTGTGGTGGGACTGCAGACCAAAGGAATGATCAGGGCTAGTAGCACAATGAAGTGGTACCAGTATGTTTCATCCTTCACACTTGCCATGGTACAGTATACAGTCAATCGACACCAATGCCTAGAGGAAGTCGATGCACAGTTGTTGTTTCGGTGTATGGCTCAGTGGTTTTTCGGTTTACCGAACGGCATTGTAATATTCTTCTTCGTCACCATGTAAATACGATTAAACTTTGGCCAAAAATGATGAAATTATTGCAAAACGAGCTATCTTGACAAACTGTACTTTCAGTTGAAGCTCGCCACTCCTTTATCTGTCCGCCTGATACAATAATAACGTGTGTGCGAGCGTGCGTGCGTGAGGATTCTACAGCATGACGGCAAATGCATAGATACTAGTAAGCGAATATCTTCAGGATACATACACTGAACTGTACCGTTAACCACCGGTAGTCGGGGGAAGTAAGCACTGAGCAGACTTCAGTGGATACATACAGAACTCATTACATGAGGACCTATTTATTCATCATCATCATCATCATCATCACGGATACACAGCAATCAGCGTTAACAGAACGAATACTTCATGACACTGTGGTCGGTTGCTGATGCGACTTATCATTATTTAATGCGGCCTTGAATTTATCTAAGGATGATATTGATGTAATGGCAAAGGGAAGATCATTCCAGTCCCGTTTGATTCTGGGCAGAAAAGAGTACATATGTCTGTCGATTTTGGACTCAATGATATTGTAGACATCCGGTGTAAAACGCCGACTTGAGCGGTTAGAATTTCTGAGTTAGAGCTTGGTTAATGTAACTGGGCATTCTCCAGGTAGAACTGGCTCAGTCTGGCATAGAGTTGTCTGTTAGCAAGACTTCCCACTCCACCATCACTTCACATTATTTCACTCTGTTTAGGAGGTACCTCTACACTTCTAAACTGTGCCTAGAACGAATACTACAATTTCACATTAGAGAGTTGTCATATCGGTTTTCGTTTATTTTTGCTTATCATAAT
The DNA here is from genome assembly GCF_964275005.1 of Diadema setosum. NCBI lineage: Eukaryota > Metazoa > Echinodermata > Echinoidea > Diadematoida > Diadematidae > Diadema > Diadema setosum. Next base: position 6,038,100 of record NC_092701.1, read on the forward strand.
TCATCTCGCCCTCTCCCCCTTTTTTGCACAACGGACTTTATTTCATTTCATTTCAATTTCATTTCAATTTATTTTCATATTTCTCACATATATCACAATAAAGTATATAAATACGAAAATTATACAAAACATAATTCAGATGAGACTTCATCAGAATGTACAGAAGTTTGATTTGGTATAAACACGAGGTCTGTATGCATGCGAATTACACTGTGGTCATAATGCGAAAAAATATGATGGGGCCTGCGTAAAAGCATTAGCTTGTACAGCCGCAGGTCCCGTGAGTAATCAGATTAGGGGAAGTTTAAAGTACGGATGTTTTTTTAAGACCAACTATATCTGGGGAAACCGATTTAAACAAACAAAACAAAAAATCCAATTAAATATATGTCACTAAATGAAAATACAGAAAAACAGGAAGCAGAAAGGTCACATGTTGCAGCAGTGAACAACAACTGCAGAGATTCAAGGGGTGTGTTGCAGAGTATAGAAAATGGCGTAACTGTATGTCATAAATACATAAGTAGAAGGTGGGATAATGAGATTTGTCGTGAATGTAAACAATACCGAAAGCTCAGGAGTAACATTCCAGCATGGGTCCTAAAACAAAGCATTCCGTGTGACCATAGTAACCGACAGCTGTCACGCGCGAGAGTTTCGATAACCGAGTGGAACAATAGGTGCATGAACAGCGCAACAGGCAGACTGTTCAAAAATAGTGTTCATGGTTAGGATCCCGCCGGACTAAGGTGGGATTGACAGGAAGCAGAAAGGTCACATGTTGCAGCAGTGAACAACAACTGCAGAGATTCAAGGGGTGTGTTGCAGAGTATAGAAAACATTCCGTGTGACCATAGTAACCGACAGCTGTCACGCGCGAGAGTTTCGATAACCGAGTGGAACAATAGGTGCATGAACAGCGCAACAGGCAGACTGTTCAAAAATAGTGTTCATGGTTAGGATCCCGCCGGACTAAGGTAGGATAGACAAGGGGTAACATGTAAAAGAGCAACAAGAACTATACACTATGCATGCCGTACAATGTAGCTGCTAAGAAGATATTGCTTCAGTTTTCGTTTGAATGAGGTTACAGTGGTACAACTTACAAGTTCCATAGGGAGTTCGTTCCAATATTTGGGCCCAGCGAACAGAATGGTTTTTTTCGCGAAAATTGTTCGGGTACGTGGAAGGTGATATGCGTAACGTTGACGAGTTGGATAATCATGAACTGTATAATTTCTTGTAAACATTTGGGAAAATACGTCTGGTAATTGGCCAGTTGAAAATTGAAACATAAACAGGCCGACGTTGTAATAAAATAACTCGGGAATTTTCAAAATTTTATTACTTACAAAAAGTTCGTTCGTGTGGGGTAAATATCCAGTGTGGTTAACAATTCTAACAGCTCGTTTTTGTACAAGAAATAACGAATCGATAAGGTTTTTAGAAGCATTTCCCCACGCCAGAATCCCATAGTTGAGATAGGGAGATATCAAAGTTGAATATATGCTCTGTAGAATATTACTTGGAAAATAATAGCTAAGTTTGTTAAGAACCCCGGTATTTCTAGCAATAATTCTGCTTACATAATTAACATGGGTTCTCCAAGATAAATCACTATCGATATGAAGACCCAAAAATTTTGTATTGTTGACCTGTGACAGATCAATGTTGTTTATCTTGACAGAGAGAGGTAACACAGGTAGCGAATTACTGAATAACATATACTGAGTTTTATCAATGTTTAAGGATAATTTGTTCGCAAAAATCCAAGATTGGACAGAAACAAGTTCTTTATTTATTATGTTTATAAGCGCATCAGGATTTTGATGAGAGAAGAACAAATTTGTATAATCTGCAAAGCAAACGAAGGAGAGAATCTTAGAGGAGTTCTGGATATCATTAATTTATAAAATAAAGAGAAGTGGGCCTAACAAGAAACCCTGTGGAACACCACAAGACATCAGTTTTGGTTGGGAATCGTGATCGTGAATACTTACAAATTGTTTTCTATTCGTTAAATAATCAGTGAACCATTCTAGCGCCCTTCCCCGAATTCCGTAATGTTTTAACTTGTAAAGTAAAATGTCATGGTCTATTGTATCAAACGCCTTGGAGAAGTCAAGGAAAACACCGACAGTGTGAGAAACATCATCTATAGCATGAGCTATCTTATCAATAAACTTGAGTAATGCGTGAGTTGTACTATGTTTTTTTCCGAAAATTCCAAATTGAGATTCAGTAAATATTTTTGCCTGAAGAAAAAAATTAAGGGTGCGTTTATACACAAGTCTTTCGAGTATCTTTGAAAAAGAAGTTAAAAGAGAAATGGGGCGATAATTATTGACAAGGTCTTTTCGCCCTTTTTTAAAAACGGGAACAACTCTGGCTACTTTCATTTTTTGAGGAACTTTACCAGTAGACAAAGATTGATTGAAAATATAAGTAAGAGGCGAGATTATTTCATGAATGACATTTTTTACCAAGAAGTTTGTGATTCCATCATATCCCGAACTTTTTTTATTATTTAACTTATCAACAATCTTTATTATTTCATCTTCGACAATTGGGACAAAAAATAAAGATTCCATATTCCTACTACCCAGGAAGGAGTGAAATTCTCGCTGTGCTTCAGGAATTCTATCAGCCAGATTTGGCCCAATGTTTACAAAAAAATCGTTAAAAACTTCAGCTATATCTATGGGGTCATCAATACGAACATCATCCTCTTGAATATAACTAGGCACGTTATTATCAGTATTACGTTTCAACGCTCGGTTTATCACCCTCCACGTACCCTTCACATCAAATTTACATTTGTCGAATTGATTCATAAAATACATCCGTTTGGCTGACCGTAATGCAGAAGTGAGGATATTACGATACTGAGTATATCTGGACTTATTTGTAACTGTGGGTACTTTGCGATATTTATGATAAAGTTTATTTTTCTTATTGATTGATTTTAAAAGTGATTTTGTAACCCATGGCTGCCGGGGTACTTTTTTATGATTTGAGTTAGAGAATTTACGACAAGGGATAGCAATATTAAGCTGAGTTATGAAAATATCTATAAAAATATCAAAAGATAGATTTACGTCATTTTGATTATATACAATCGACCAATCAACGAGTTTCAACCTTTCTCTAAAACTATTCAATTCAATTCAATTCAATTCAATCATAGTTTATTTCCAATCAACGAAAATCCAAAAAAGAAAAAAACATAGTACAAAGTATACATGTGATGAAATATTGTTCAAACGTTTGCAAAAGATTCATGTAATATATAATTATACGAGACAAGTTATAGAACAACATATAACATGTACAATATTTAGGAAAACACTGTATAAATACTTCGTGGGAGAGCGGAAAATGAATTCGATTATGGAAAATAGTGATCCACTAAAAAGCATAGCTTGTCGGACGTGGATCGCTAGACAAATAATGAGTAAATTATATACTATTCTATAACAATATACATGTAATTATTTTGAGATACACCGGTTGGGAAAAAAATATAGAATACCAATGCTAGTGCCCGGACACTGCTCACTGAACCACGTGTACCGGGAAAATATGACAAGGACAACACGTTCGTACACACATTCGATTACCCACACGTATACACTGTAAGACGCGAGACAGTACCGAGAGGAGAGAAGACGGTAACAATACAAGTCTACGAGGAACAAAAGACAGGAAAGGAAGAGGAGAGAAGAAAGAAGAGAAGTCTGCACACAGAACACGCCAAGTGCTGCGACATCAGGACAGGTGAAGGCTCAAGCATGAATCAAAACAATTTAAATTATCTAAGATTATAGGTAGAAAGTAAATATTTTCTGAGTTTGTATTTAAATGTAACAAATTTGGGGGAATCTTTTAAACTATTATCTAAGTTATTCCAAAGTCTGGGTCCGGTATAAAGAAATGTATTTTGGGCATGTGCGGTTCTCATTAGTGGAAGATGAAATTCGTCGGATCGTCGCGTGGGATAGTTATGAACATGACTATTTCGATGAAATGAATCATGGAATATTTTAGGTAAAAAGTTACTGTTGTAATTAAACATAAACTGGCCAAGTTGAAACACATACAAATCATTTACTTTTAATATTTTATGGTCAGAAAACAAAGCATCTGTATGTTCTCGGGTATGTAAATTAAAAACAATTCTAAGCGCTTTCTTTTGCAGTAAAAGAAGTTTATCAAGTAACATCTGATATGTATTACCCCAAGCAAGAATCCCGTAGTTTAAATAAGGTAGTATCAAACTAGAATAAAGAGTTAATAATGCAGATGAAGGAAGATAATATTTTAATCTATTCATTACGCCAATGTTACGTGATATAATTGTACATATGTTATCAACATGATTCCTCCATGAAAGCTTGTTATCGACGCAAACACCAAGAAATTTAAAGGAAGAAACTTCTTCTAAGGGAGTAGTATCAAATGTTATTTTGCCTGGGAGGCTATCTAAAGAATTACTAAAAAGCATAACTTTTGTTTTTTGAATATTTAATGACAATTTATTTGCGTATATCCATTGTATAACCTTTTTCAGTTCTTCATTGACTGTTCTTATTAAAATGTTTGGGTCAGGGTGAGAAAAAAAAAGGTTAGAGTCATCCGCGAATAATATGAATGATAGTTTCTCCGAGGATCTATGAAAATCATTAATATAAATAATGAATAACAATGGGCCTAATAAACTCCCTTGTGGAACACCAGATGCAATTGTTTTACTTTGAGAGTCAAAGCCGTTAACAAATACAAATTGGGATCTTTCTGATAGGTAACTCGTGAACCACTCCAAGGCCTTTCCACGTATTCCATAATGAGACAGTTTGGCGAGAAGTATTCCGTGGTTAATCGTGTCAAAGGCCTTGGAGAAGTCCAAGAAGATACCTATTGTGTGTGAATGTGTGTCGAGTGCTTGTGTGACTTTGTCGATGAGGGCAAGTAGTGCGTGTGTTGTGCTGTGATTTTCCCTGAATCCAAATTGAAAGTTTGAGAATATGTCGCAGGTTTTAAGAAAACGTACTGTCCTGATATAAACTATTCTTTCAAGAATCTTAGAAATAGAAGATAATAGAGATATGGGTCTATAGTTATTGACATCATCCTTCTCCCCTTTCTTGTAAATAGGAATTACTTTCGCAATTTTCATGCTATTTGGCACATGGCCAGTTGTAAGTGATGAGTTGATAATGTGTACTAAGGGATCCACTATTTGAGGAATTATGTTTTTTATCAAATAGTTGTCAATTCCGTCATGGCCAGGACTTTTTCCTTCTTTCAAATTAGCAACAATCTTTATTATTTCTTCTTTATATGTTGGGTCAAAAAATATAGTTTTGGAGTTAGGTGTATCTAAGAAATCATTAAAAGATTTACTAGAAAGAGGAATATTTTGAGAAAGATTTTTTCCAATTGAAGAGAAAAAGTCATTGAAAATTTCCGCCATGCCAGCGGGAGTGTTGCTGGAGGCATTGCCCCACCGAATTTCAGAAATATTAGATGAATTGTTAGATATATTCATAGCATTCTTTAATGTTTTCCATGTGTTTTTAATATCATTTTTGTATTTGCTTATCTGATTCACATAGAACATTTTCTTCTGCGTACGTAATAATTTGGTGAGTGTGTTTTTGTATGAAACATATTTTTTCTTATTTTTTTCAGTGGGATTAAATCTATATTTATAAAACAAATTATTTTTCCTGTTTATAGATCGTAATATAGACTGGGTTATCCACGGGAGTCTTGGAATTTGCTTATATCTATTTTTTATATTACGCAGGGGAATATGGTTATCGATTTCGGAGGTAAGAGTAGATATGAAATAGTCATAAGACAAGTTGACATCTGTAGTGTTGTATACAGAAGACCAGTCGATTTCTTTTAAACTGTTTTGAAGACTTATAAGATTATCTGCAGTAATCTTACGACGCTTATAATAATTATTTTGTTTATTCAGTTTAATTGGTACCTGAGCAAATATAGGAAAATGGTCAGTGATGTCTGAGAGGTTCGAGTCTGACATAACACGAAAACCGGATTTTTTTTGCACACTGTCAGCAAGAGGGTGGATACTACCAATAAGTGCATACACAGGAAAATGATCAGAGATATCCGTAACAACAATACCAGATGAAATATCAGAAAATGACTTGTTAACAAATATATTATCTATTAAAGTAGAAGAGAGGTCGGTGATTCTTGTAGGTCTTCTTATGAGAGGAATAAAAGACTTAGACAACAGTTGATTAAGAAACTCTTGGCAATTATGATTATCATAATGTAAAAGATTTAAATTAAAATCACCCATAAGAAAACATAATTATTCTTGAAATAGTTATTCGACAAAATACCGTGGATTAATTCACCGAATTCAGTAAAATTAGAGTTTGGTGGCCTATGAATTTCTCCAACAATTACATTTCCTTTATTTGGTACTTTTATCTCAATGAAAATACTTTCAAAAAATTCTGTCATAAAACTGAACTCTTCTAATAACCGATGGTTTAAATTTTCTGTTACATAAAAACCAACTCCACCTCCTTTCTTGCACGGTCTATTATTTGTAATCAGTTTGAATCTATCAATATGAAACAATGAAGAAGGAGACACCTCCTGTAACCATGTTTCACCGAGGCCGATGACACCAAATGTGAATCGTAATTCATCAATGAATAAGCGAAGTTGATCAAAATGTTGGTTTAAACTCCTAATATTGAAATGAGAAAAAACGATTTGATTTGGGTCCGAATTGGATAATGTAATGACATCTTTTTCTAAGCAGTAACTTGTAGAAAACATGTGAGGTGGAATATCATTAGGATCAAAATCAAGTTTTAATTCATCGGTTTCTGTGGTTGAAAAAAATTTTAAGTCAGAATTATCACCGTTCTCATTATTTGTAATGGTTACAGAACTTTCACCTTCCAATGACCGAACATCTACAAAAGCATTACTCATATTCATTGTGATAAAACTCAAAGCAATTCATCCTATTTTCGTTGGGAAATGTAACAGAATGCACAGCAATGTTGGACAAGCCATATTTCCGTTGACCTGGACACAAAATGGTAGAAGACACGTAAACATGTTTGTCTTTGAGACATACATGCACCTGGACAGTTGATGCCGACATTGGAAAAACATGTTTATGCAAGAAGGAGGAAAAATACACCAGCGTGAATGCATGGAATTCGGAAATGCGAATAACAAGTGAACAATTAAGAAGTACTGGGGCACTGCAAATGCGAATGGAATGTGACACTAGGTGGGATAATGTATGAAACAATTTTCCATAGGTAAATATGAGAACATAGGGATGCATAGGTTCAACCTGTGCGGGTGACACTTCGGTACGTTCAATTAAAAATTGTAAACATGTGACCTTCCTTAAGAGCAAATGTGCACATTTGGCGTTGCCAATGAATACAAGGATGAAACATTTAAACATCAATGCAGAGACAAACGAAAAAAAAAAGCATGTACATCACTAGCTCTACCTTAGAGCACATCACTAATGATAGTAGAGTGACAAAAAATATCAAACTACACATTTCTTTCGAAGATATCGACAGCCAACCCACCCTCCTCTCTTAATCCATTATATGAAATTAAATTATTAAAATCTAATTATCACAGTTTATGGTAAGATTCATTATGTAGTACATAGCGGTATCAAAAGAAATATCACAACCCCCTCCAAAAGAGGGACTCATGTGAATACATTATACCTTGTGCATGTCACATGAGTTTAAAACATGGAGGGAATATACTCCGGATTACTATGGATTCATAAACATAAATATACAAATCTACGAACATAACTGCTATTCAGTCTGTGTGAACTAATCTCTCTCGATCTGTTTCCGTACATGAGCAAGGGAATCTGTTATCTCGATTCTCTTCTCATAGAACCATTCCAACGAGCTCGCCACAATCCTTCCGCAGGTCACATGGGGTCATAGCGTGCGCATTGTGTGGTGTACAGACACTGTATTACAACTATGGACATTGGCAGACTTTGCAGAATTTGAGAGCCAATTCTATGGCATAATCAAAATCAACCCATGAAAGGGTAAAGGTCAGAGATCGTATCAGGCCACACGAGAGCTAGGACAGTTCAACAGCCGTTAACAATGTAAATTTTGTGTATTAAAGGCCCCATACATACTACACTCACTGCAATGAGCAAATGGATATTGATATGGGCTGAACAACTGAGCTCCAGGACATTATTGAATTTAAATGTACTGTGTGCAACCTTTTTTTTTTCTCGATGACATGTCCGATCAGCTGTGCCTCGTAATTCTTTGTTTGAGTTACTATTGGTAATTGCGCCAGTAATAACAACGATAGATGCGGTCTCTTGACAGCAAGAAAAAAGAAATATATATATATATGTAACAAAAACAAAGGGCAAAAAACACCACAAAACAAAAAGAAAACAAACACAAATGAGATTGCTCGTATGAATTCTTATAGTATTTGAAGTATGAAAATGATTTGGGTTTTCTTCAAAATAAAATGTGAGAATAATTAAATCCATTAAATAACACTCAACCTCTCCCCCCCCCCCATAAATAATTTAGAAGCCCACACATATCTCAGATTAAAGGTATCCAATATATCTAAGCGTTCAAATATCTTCTACATTATTTTCATGCATATACTTAAATACAAATTAGGAAATTAGACTTATGCTTCATTAAAAGTTGAGTCAATAGAATTATGAATAAAGTTGAAAATTATGTGTGACAACATACGATAGCATTGCGTATGTTAGCGCTCCATATTTTGGATACATATTGAACAAAGAAAAACTGGCGAACTTTTTGAGACCCAGGGGAATTGTCATCCATTAACAGCAATGATGCCTGTCAAGTCTGATGAATATTTGGACATGTGTTGTAATATAATTTATATAATTTTTTTTTTTTTTAAATCAGAATGTGAAAACCTGCTCCAAATTTAGTCCAAGCCTGAGACAGCCATCCTTAATCCTCAATAGCAAACAAACAAACTTGAGCTCAATAGGTGTGGGGCCAATTGCGGCATGATGTCTGTTTTGGATTTTATGCAAATATGGTTTTATCATGATTAGAAGCCTTAATGACGTCTGTCAAGTTTGGTGCCACACATTACATTATGCTTTTGGAATCTACACCCTACAAGCAATGCTTTTATATAGATTCCTCATATTTCACATGTTTAATTGTCTTAAATGCTGTATTTGACAATTCATCCATGCATCCGTTCAGTTTATGGTTTATTTGTTGAAATGTGGAATATGGAACAATAAAAACAAACAAACAATGATAGGTTTTCAAGAAGATGATTGAAAATATGAAAATAAGTTCCCAAATTGGTACCTTCCCTCCCCCGGGGGCCGAGAGCCACCCCGTATCTACTGTGACTACACTTGAAACTGCAGTCACCAACATATTATAGTATATTCTTTTTATTTTTGTTTGATTTATAAAAAGGGAGTGATATCCAAATATGAGGATTCTCTGCTGGAAAGAACATAAAATCTCATAATGTGAAAACAATGTGAAACACAGTGTGAACGGATTGTTAAAACAGGGTGAAATCTCTTGAAACTGTTAATGTTTTAACATTGTGAACCCATCGTGAAACATCAATTTACCGTGTGAAACAGAGCATTACTATGTAAACACTCTGTTGAATCACACCACAGTGTGAAATCATCTTCACACGGATAACTTCTATGTATGATCGTTTTTACATAATAGTCTTCTATTTGAACACATTGTGAAGACACTGTGGGGCAGCAGGGCCGGTGGAGCGTTTTCAAAAGCGGGGGCCCACTTCCTGGTTTCATGAGCTAACAAGCAAAAAAAAAAAAAAAAAAAAAAAAAAAAAACCCTTCAGTTGACAAGTAGAAAAAAAAAAAAATGGCCTTACCACGCTCACACTTCAAGGTCTCTATCTACATGTATTTCATTCTAGTGCCACTTATGATACGCACTTCCGGGGTCAGAAAAAAAAGTGGGGGATCAAAGTGGTGACACATTATGTATTCTTTTGTATGGTGCAAAAAAAAAATGGGAGCCCGACCCCCCCCCCCCCATCCTAGAGATATAACCTGCAAATTTTGGTAACATACAGTTTCAGGAGGGTTATTATGTGACAATTAGCCACTCAAAAGGGGAGAATATTACGCAATGAAGATTAAATGGAAAGACGCACGCACACATGAGATATACACACACATTTATATGAACACGCGCTATAACCTCACACTTGTTAGGGAACTGTTTTACAGTCGTAATGTCAAGTATTAAAATAGTCTCTCCTGTCACTCTGTGTGCCCCCTTCTACATCAGCATCATCATAATAATGATAGATCAGCACCTTCTCATTTTTATAACCTTTAGACAGAGAAGACGTGACCACATCCGACCCCAACCCCTTGATTCGCCACAGATTCATTTTAGGGAAGTTATTATTTTCATGTATATTTCATATTAATCTCACCATTTTCGTAGTGCACATGGTCAAATGAATAGTGTCCAATACTGTAACGTCGTTTGTCATTTTATCTTGAGTTTGTATTGTAGTATTGTAATGTATGTTCATAATTAAATAACATCCAAATATATCGGTAGTATCTAAAGGCATTTCAACTTCAAACTTCGTATGCACAGCATGGTATTCAACAAATTTATCGTAGCAGGCTATCCATTCTGACACTCATAGAATAAATTCAGGTTTCGTGCTGGTACTGGTGTTATGAATAGTTACTAGAAGTTTAAATTACAAACGCACGAGAAATGCGGACTAATGTATGCAAGAAATGTTTATATAATATCATATTTGGACGCCTTTGTAATGTGTTGCATCCAGTCAGCATCGAACACTATTCTACACGGTGTGATATGTGAGCGTGATTGCTGTTGCGGGGTACGGAGCAAGTTTATTTCCCATGCTAACAACAATGCAATATGTATTTGGAATTTACAGAATGCTTAAAAGCATACCTCCTCAAAGAATATTATATCATGCGATGCAAATGTCATTTGACTTATATCGCTACACAGTATAATTATGAGCATTATTCACGTGGCCAAATGAATATCTATATACATAACGTGCAGTAATTTTGTTATTTTTGGTTTTGCTAATCTTCTTCATATTACTTGGATTTGCATGCAAAAACAAAAAAAAAAATAGAGAGAAGTTTCGGAGCCAAAATTGTGTGTGGATGACATCAGTTAATGATGATAATAGCGATAATAATAATAATGATAATAATAACAATAATAACATATGCACGAACCACATAAAGTTTCTGAAAATGACCATGTTAAAATCCTGCGGGATTTCGATGTTGAAACTGACAATGCCATCCAGCATAGGCGTCCGGATATCATCGTCGTAGAAAGGGCTCAACAGAATGTGCACGATCGTCGATGTCGCCGTACCAGGAGACAGCAGACTCTATTAGCCGAGAAGGAGAAGGAAAAAATAGAAAGGTACCAGGACCTTGCTAGAGAACTTCGCCGCCTGTGGAATATGAAAACGAAGGTTATCCCTATTGTCGTTGGAGCACTCGGAACAACGCCAAAGGAGCTGCGACGCCACTTGGACGATGTGGATATACCCGATCGAGTGCAAACGCTCCAAAAAGTAGCACTGCTGGGGACGGCGCGAATCCTCAGAAAGTTACTAAAGGTCGAAGGTTCCAGGATGGAACTTGACGTGATATTATTCCAAAAGATATCCAGTGAAGATATGGAATAACAATAACAATAATGTACAAATAAGGTATTTTATCCAGGGTAGCCTCTCCAGTGTTGCCATTGCGCTACAAAAGGACCCTGCTATATATCATTATTACCCTACAGCGTTGTCAGGCACCCATTTATACACCTGGGTCGAGAGAGATATGGTTGGGTAAAAACATCTTATCCAAGGACGTAAGCACTGGCAGATTGGCGGGAATTGAACTCGGGACCTCCGATTGAGAGTCGGGAGTCTCATTCACTATGCCGACCGCCCCCACTAATATTTTTGATATTTATATACGACTGTTTTCACAAGACCTTGGAATGCACCTTACTATGAAAAGAACATGACTTGCATGCTTCAGTACTACGGTAGAAACTCAGTACACGTATGACGAGATCCTTGTTACCAAGACATTTTGTTCTTTATATCAGATATTTTGTTATATCAGTATCCAATAAACAATACAATACAAAGGAAATAAATTCATTGGGACGGGAGGAATTTGTTTGTTCTATCATGTATTTTGTTCTAAAGTTTCCATAGTGATGAGCTATGTTTAATTGCATGCTAACACAGTCTGTATGTGGGTGTGTGAGATGATAGGTCACACCGTCCTGAAAATTATTGGGTGCCATCCCCATCCTCCCCCACCGCCCCCTCCCCCTTTATCTGCATTCCTATAACGAAAAGGCAAAATTTACCGTTGACAGTGGGATACCGTCCTGCAGGCTTTCTACTCCTCTATGCTCCCTTAAAAAACAAACACATACATTGATACACACATTCACGTTGACGTTCATAAACACCCAGATGTATTAATCAACTGGAAATCGATATTTACAATTGTCATTCTGATAATTTTGATATGTGTTTTCCTCCTCTTCCACCTCCTCCTCTTCATCCACTTTACCATCACCACGATGGATCATGTATGATGAATAATTATAGTTTTTAAAAAGCTCCTCGAGACTAGTTTCTCATTAACGAACACTATTTCATTTCGGGAGAAGCGAATCTCCGGAATATCAAGCAACACCCACACTTAATATCTCTCTCCTCTCTGTCTTTCTCTTTACATATTTCAGCGAGGAGTCATACAACTGGTACAAAGACATTTAGGTTGAGTAGTTGTCAATTCCGTCAGGGTGGCTGTTTTCGTATTGATCCTGGTGACAGAAAGTCGTAACCACTTTGCTTTGAATGCTATAGACCCTACAGTTTAATTTCGATCACGGACAAGAAACCTTATTTTTCTCATTTCAGAGGCTTACTGCCGGAAGTATGATAGTACTTTCCGTGCACCAGATGCATTCAACGAAGAGTAAATCTAAAAGTCATCAATGCCAAACCACCATCAAGTGCATCTTTAACGGAAAGATATAACTACACTTTGAAGTGCTTGTAAGCTCATGATGTTGCCATATTGTCAAATGGCAGAATATACATTTATAGTCGGCGGTATGTGTTTTGTTTACTAGTGCATTTATAAAGGGAAATAGTATAACACTGACTAACCACAGTTTATTGAATTGTCTTTGAAAGGGCCTTGACAATATCAATTTACAAGCTCTGACACACCAATCATTTGAAACAGTCACTTCCTGTTTGTGATATATTTCTGTAACCAACCCAAGTCTTTTGGAAAAGAATATATCAAAGCGGCAATTTAATGCGTTCTGTGTTGCACTGAAGTAAGAGTAGGCCTATAATATATATATATATATATATATATATACATATATATATATATATATATATATATATATATATATATATACGTTCCAATTATAGAGATGAGTAACAGTTTAACCTAGTGCTCTCTAAGGCCCACTCTCGCCTGTCCTTCTGACGACCACAAAGTTTATTCGAGATTTCCACATTTCGAGATTACCATTCTGCCGATACAGTATAATGTTTTCCATGACACGCCTGCAAGAAACGCATTTACTAGCTCTTAACTGGACAGGGAGAATTGCGTTAAAACGTTCAACTTGCTTCATGTGTGGACCTTGTTTCGTCAAGTCGTGTGATGGCTTGATTTCGCCTGCAGGTCATTTGTTCTCTCTCTCTCTCTCTTTTAGCGGTTGGGACAGATGCTTTCACGACAAAACTTGCACAGTTTTGATAGCTTTCGTCTATGGTTTAGTGTGAAAGGAGGATACATGAAGAGGAATGCATGTATATCTATTTGTTTGCGATTTTCTTCTTCGAAGAAAATAAAAAGCGATTAAAAGCGATTTTGATGGAGAACAAATGAAATGTTGACCTTCCTATTCAATTTAGTTCATAAAAATTCTGTAATTTTAGTTCATTCTTCTGATTTCTACGTGCCAGTGGTTTAAGTATAAAATCACGATGATTTGGCTGCATCTGTTCACCATTAGCCCATGATTGGCCCTGGAAATCCAAATACAGGCTTATGAAGCAATACAAGACAATTTAAGAATTCGTGGCTAGTGCAACACAAGTCCATCACACTCCATAGTGCCATTTTGCTCGTTTTACCAGACCATGAATTGTGATAGTGTTGAACGTATATTTCAATAGAATTGCAAAAGTAATACGAAAATTAAGCACGCAATCACCAACGACTCCGCGTGGTTCCGTGTATATCCTCTATACAGCGTGTCCCAGAAAAAACGAAACCGGATTTCAATGCACTTTTTTACTATCGACATCATACATTTTCTTTATGAGATATACATCAATGGAAAGATAAACATTTCTTTTTACATTTCATGCACAACTCATTGTTCAAAATTCGTGCATGACTGAGTTAGAACAATAGACAGTAATGCTACTAAATTTTCATTTGCAAATAGCGACTTTGCATGAAGTTTTCAGACTTTTTCAGCAATCTTTTGCAAAAAATAAAATCATAGCCTTAATATCCATTCTTTTTCCTTTCATATGATATCCCAGGCATAAAAAATGATCAACGCTGCTCGAGAAAACTTAATTTGAAAATATGCTTCCATTTTTCCTATATAGATAGGTAGTAAATAAGGAGCCAGTTAGCTTTCCCGACACCTGCCCAACTTGGCAGATAACAATGGCCTTCGTGCTTCAATGAATGTACACAAACATAAAGGGAGGGGTAAAAAGGATTGTTACAGACGGTTCGGTTGTGAATAGGGTTGTTACGATCATGAGCTTGCCTGACCATGCAGCTAACTACAGAGCAAAGGATGTTCATCAGCGGAATGTTTGGGAAGGTGGGGTGGGAGTAACGGACCGAAAAAAACCTTCCAAGCCTCCCCCCCCCCCAAAAAAAAGACTACTTTCTGCCCAGCACTATTACCTTTGAAATGTTAGAAGCGCAAGTTCAGTGATAAATAAAGTGATGTGCTCTCTCTTTCTGCTTCACCTCCCCCTTCAAAAACTTCAAACCCCTGTCAGTGATGAAGGACTAACCACGCGTGAGGGAAATGTAGAGAGGAATGAAAACAGTGAAATAAGTTTGAGGTACAAAATCATCAAAAAGTGCATCATTGTTGTAATGTTGATTTCCCATAGCCATTGGACTGCGTGCAGCCTGAAAATACTCACGACATTAGTCTTCAATTATTGGTTATATCTCATAGCTTATTCTAAATAAATGACAACAAAGGGCTTTCCGTCTCATACAGCATTCTCTGTAAATCTCCCCCCTCCCCCACAACAACAACATTCACTGTAGCACTGCGGTTGTTTTGTGTGAATTCAATGATGCACATGAGCCTATTGTCTAATATGATAAGTCGGGAGAGCTGAGTGCTCGTTTTTCGACTATCCGTAGAATCGGTAGAAATGAAGCATGTTTTCATGCAAATTTTTCTCGAGCATGCGTTAGGGCCTATTCATATTTGACGCGTAGGGTCTCATATGAAAGAAGAAATATGAATATTTGGGTTATGAACTTTGTTTTTCAAAAACGTAACGTTAAAAGTCAGAGAATTTCACTTCAAGTCATCATTTGCGCGTGCAAATTAAAATTTGGTAGCACCACTGTTCATTGTTCTAACTCAGTCATGCATGAACGATGAACGTTAAGTTGTATATCAAATGAAAGAAGAAAAGTTTATATTTCCATTGATGTATATCTCATAAAGAACATGTATGATTTGGATACTAAAAAAGTGCATGGAAACCCGGTTTCGTTTTTTCTAGGACACGCTGTACAGCGAATCACAATGATTCTCTTCTTCTTTTAAGACCAGGCGTCCACTAGGGCGCGGACAAGACGCGGACAAGACCCGGAATGCAAATTTGGTATTCCGCACTCCTTCGGCAACCTGTCCGCACGTTCCTGAACGTGTCCGCTCACTGTCCTAAACATGTCCGGGCGTTTCCGCACCTTCGGGAGAGAGAAAAATTTCCGCGTCCAAATTTTGATCGAGACCAAAATTTGGACGCGGAAATGAACTTCCTGACACCTTCGGCGACTTGTCCTGACGATGTCCTGAGGATGTCCCGCTTGTCCGGACAGCCCAGCTGAACCCGCCCCCCCCCCCCCCCAAAAAAAAGTAAATTAAAGTAGGTTACAAATATTTCCCCATTTTTACACTTCATTGACAATAGGCTTGTAAGCTCTAAGCATGAAAAAAAAATCGGACTTGAATCATTGCAAAATGTTCAAAAGTGATCAAAATAAGAGAGAGTTAGAGATGCACAAGGATAAAAATGAGAGAAAGAAAAACAAATTTAATGATTAGGATCATTTTGGCATGCTCTGCAGAAGTATTAGACAAAACATGTTTATACTTCACGATGGATAAAGCACAGGTGTAGAAAAAGGAAATAATATATATATATATATATATATATATATATATATATATATATATATATATATTTAAGTAGCAGAACTGCAACCAAGTTCATGCTGTATTCACAAACGGTTTATTTCTTGTGAAGAAATCTTTTTATCTTGCCAACACGTGGACTACCTTATCAACATTTATATATATATATATATATATATATATATATATATATTCATATATTATATGTATATACATTTACATTTTTGTGTATTTTATATATATATATATATATATATATATATATATATATATATATGGTTCAAAATATATGCGAATATCATCCATGTGACTGTAGGCAGAGAAAAGATTGTCCTCCCAGATGAGAAAAAAAAATTGAGTCGTCAGCCGACATGCAGACAATCCTATTCCTCGACTTTTGGTGGTCACATTTATAAAATAATATTGACCAATCATATCAATATAATATCAGCAGCTACTGCGGAATCACAACAAGGAGCATCAATGACGGCTAGCAGTCAAATGAGGAAAAGTCAAAGTCAGCTCAAAATTTATACCTTTCCATTTTCCTGGTATTGTCCGCAGTTTGTCCGCATGCCTAACTTGTGTTGTCCGGAAGGCATCCTGATTGTCCGCGTTCATTCCTGGTGTAATCCTAGATGTTTCCGCGCTGCCCGGCTACGATTAGCATATTCGGAGGTATTTCGCACTCTTCCGGAGTGATTCCTAGGAATGTCCGCAGTCAGTCCGCGGACAGTCCGCGGACAGTCCGCGGACAGTCCTAGGAATGTCCCAGGACAAGCCGATTCACAAAGTTATTCCGCGTCTGTCGCGAACAGGATGCCGAAATGACAAAATTTGCTTCCGCAACCCTTCCGGGGCTTGTCCGCGCCCAAGTGGACGTCCGCCCTTATCCAAAGCAAAAGCAGAGCCGGAGCATCTCGGAAATATCAAACACGTTAAACGTGATCATTGTAGTGGCACTCAGAAGGACCTTGGTTGGCGTACGTAAGATTCCTAGGTATCGCAATACCTGATGACATATGAATCAATGTTATATAAAAGCATAGCTTTGGAGAATGCTTCAAGCAATTCTTTGTTAATTCTTGAGCCAAGCTTTGAAGAACACATAATGAAACACGTATGTTTCACATTGACACAAAGACTGAGACACTATGACACGATAAACACATGATTCACATAGAGTGAACTCACTTGAACTACAGCCTATAAAAGGGGATGAGGCTGTTTTAAGCAACAACGGGGACGATGATTGAAAAAAAGGTCTATGAAGAATTTAAGTACATAATAATGTAGCCCGATTAAAATGTCCTTTTTCACGTGTATGGGAGTATAAGAACCATTATTATATTGAAATGTTTGGTCATGGCCGACACGGCGATCGTTATACATGGTAGCCGAATTTCTATTAGACTGACCCGCCTTATTATAATCGTGGATATATTACTCTTCTGACATAATAATCTTTGGGCTACATCGGTTTACACTAATAGGATAGTTATTTTCAATTTCAATCCCATTTGAGCAGGGGACAGTCAAGAACTTTGACAAAGGAAATATTTCTTCTTCTTCTGTTATCTGTTTTTTTTTTAAAGAGTTACGTCCAAGGTAAATTGGTTATAAGAAATGGGGGGGGGGGGTAGATCAAGGCATTTCCGAAGCCATGTGTCAAATAATATTGTCTTACCATACACGAGCTGTATGCCATTGATGTCGTCATCAGCCAGTCTTACAACAGGACGATGTGTGTAGAAAGGAAACAGTATAGCGTCCTCTTCCGACATCACACCAACTTTGATCAACACATTCAATATCTACTCGTAATGGAGAGGGAAAATAGTAAATAACATCATTGCAAGATTGATGCATTTCTGCCAAGACAACAGACAAGGAACTGATTCCATGTAAAATACGTAAATATGTATGTTGATTTTCCATTGAATTGTTCCCATGTCATAACGCATAAAGCAGTGTCAGGCAGTGCAAAATGTGGGAAATGCTACATATTACCGCGATATAAACTGTCAATCTCTTCCAGTATACTGGGATTGAAGAACGTTTGGAAATTCATTGGATGTCGAAGTTGTGTTTTGTTGAATTTATGTGTTTTCAATTTATCTACCTGTATTTTGTTATAGATTATCAATATTGAAGGAGGTAAATTCGGTAGTACAATAATACAGACATCGCTACTAAATACACTTATAGATGACTTTAATTATTTAAGTGAATTTCTAAATCAAAAATCAGGACAGTATTATTTTGCTGATATTGTGTGTATTTCAAATACCATTAAGGGCATACTATTGTTCTTACTACCATATCCCCTTGTGACGCCATAAGGGTATGTTTTACAGGTAACGTCATTTAAGGCGGTACATACTGGACATTCCGTAGTAAGTCATTCCTGACGACATTAACATTCTGAGGTGTTTGGACGGGTGCACGTCACAAGACCGACACCCAAGAGTCATACAGCCCACAAGTTATACAGCTCACAAGTCATACAGCCCTCGAGTCATACAGCTCACAAATCATACAGCCCATCAGTTATACAGCCCACGAGTTCGACATTTGGACCCCGTCTACAGTGCGAGGCTCGGGCGCGGCTCGGCCGCGGCCGAGCCCGCCTTCATTTCAGTGTAAACGCACAAAAGGCCAAATGCGGGGCCAAAATTGGCCGCGCATTTGGCCACGCTCTGGAGGTGGTCCGGCCTTTTCTCAGTCAGTGTAAACGCAAACTGGGCCAAATGCGCGGCCAATTTTAGTCTGGCTTCCAAACCCTCTGCCGGTACTATTTCGTTATTCAGGACTTTAACCCCCTCAACGTTGAAAACTAGTATACTTTAAGGTGGTTTTGTCCTGCAAAGGATTTACTTCGGCAAAGGCCTTTGCCTGAACGGCGACTTCGTCACCACGGAATCCAGTTGGCAAAGGGTCTGAAAACCAGACTATACCAAATTGCGTTTGTTTACAAGCAGAGCGCCACTACGACAAAATATTGAAAGGTTTGAAGTAAAAGCGCGGCCGAGCCTGGCAGTGTAAACGGATTAGAATTGTTTTTAATTTACATACCCGAGAACATACAGATGCTTTGTTTTCTGACCATGAAATACTAAAAGTAAATGATTTGTATATGTTTCAACTTGGCCAGTTCATGTTAAATTTTAACAGTAACGTTTTACCTAAAATATTCCACGATTCATTTCATCGAAACAGTCATGTTCATAACTATCCCACGCGGCGATCCGACGAATTCCATCTTCCATTAATGAGAACCGCACATGCCCAAAATACATTTCTTTATACCGGACCCAGTCTTTGGAATAATTTAGATAATAGTTTAAAAGATTCCCCCAAATTTGTCACATTTAAATACAAACTCAGAAAACATTTACTTTCTACTTATAATCTTAGATAATCTAAATTGCTTTAATTCATGATTGAGCTTTCACCTGTCCTGATGTCGCAGCACTTGGCGTGTTCTGTGTTCAGACCTCTCTTTTTTTCTTCTCTCCTCTTCCTTTCCTGTCTTTTGTTCTTCGTAGACTTGTAGGCCCGAATTCACGAAGGTGGTACAAACAAAACCATGGTCTAAACCATGGACAAAAACCATGGAGCGCCAAGTGTCAAACAGAATATTTCATTACGAAATTGGTCATTTCGTCGACAAAATGACTGTTTCGTTAACGGAATTATCATTTCGTGGACGAAATGTTCATTTAGTTACAAAATGTTGTCATTTCTTTACAAAATAATCATTTCATCGACGAAATGACTGATTTCGTAGCGAAATATCGCATGCGACACTTGGCATTCCATGGTTTTTGTCCATGGTTTAAACCATGGTTTCATTTGTACCACCTTCGTGAATTCGGGCCGTATTGTTACCGTCTTCTCTCCTCTCGGTACTGTCTCGCGTCTTACAGTGTATATGCGTGTGGGTAATTGAATGCGTGTACGAATGTGTTGTCCCTGTCATATTTTTTTTTTTAACACGTGGTTCAGTGAACAGTGTCTGGGCACTAGCATTGGTATTCTATATTTTTTCCCGACCTGTGTATCTCAAAATAACTACATGTATATTGTTATAGAATAGTATATCATTTACTCATTATTTATCTAGCGATCCACGTCCGACAAGCTTTGCTTTTTAGTGGATCACTATTTTCCATAATCGAATTTATTTTCCGCTCGCCCACGAAGTATTTATACAGTGTTCCTCACAATTATTGTACATAATTTTATATGTTGTTCTATAATTTGTCTCGTATATCACATGAATCTTTTGCAAACGTTTGAACAATATTATGTCATGACATGTATACTTTGTTCTATGTTTTTGATTTTCGTTGATTGGAAATAAACTATGATTGAATTGAATTGAACGGACAAAATTGCGGGGCTCGTCCCCGCAACTGAGGCTGGGCTCGGCCGCGGCTCGGCCCAGCCCCGCACTGTAAACGGGGTCTGAGCAAATAAAGCCCACGAGTTCGACACCAAGTAAAATAAGCCCAGGAGTTATACGGCTCATGGGACCGACACTACGCACAAAACTCGGGGCTCATGAGACCGACACTAAGACCCCGTTTACAGTGCGAGGCTCGGCCGCGGCTCGGCCGCGGCCGAGCCCATTCCCACTTCAGTGTAAACGCGCAAAAGGCCAAATGCGGGGCCAAAATTGGCCTCGCATTTGGCCTCGCTCTGGAGGTGGTCTCGGCATTTTCTCAGTGTAAACGCAAACTGGGCCAAATGCGCGGCCAATTTTAGTCTGGCTTCCAAACCCTCTGCCCGTACTATTTCGCTATTTAGGATATTAACCCCCTCAACGTCCAAAGCTAGTATAGTTTAAGGTAGTTTTGTCCTGCAAAGGAACGGCGACTTCGTCACCACGGAATCCAGTAGGCAAAGGGTCTGAAAACCGGACTATACCAAATTGCGTTTGTTTACAAGCAGAGCGCCACTATGATTACGACAAAATATTGAAAGGTTTGAATTAAAAGCGCGGCCGAGCCTGGCAGTGTAAACGGACAAAATTGCGGCGCTCGGCCCCGCAATTGAGGCTGGGGTCGGCCGCGGCTCGGCCCAGCCCCGCACTGTAAACGGGGTCTAAGCAAACAAAGCCTACGAGACCGACACTACACTTAAAAGGCCCACGAGACCGACATTACGCAAAAGAGGTTCACGAGACCGACACTAAGCAAAGAAGGCCCACGAGACCGACAGGATGAACCGCGCCACCTATAGACCAATAACTTGTATAGGCTGTCCTGATAATGGCGTAAGAAGATATAAGAGATGGAAAAGAAGAGTTGCCAGGGTGTAACCCCATCAGTTGTTTCCCACCCCCTGAAATGATCAGGATCTTTAATTGTGTTTGCCTGGGTGTGTGTTTGTGAAAAAATGAACAAAATTCAGTAAAAGTGTGCAACAGATCTTTCCAAAATAAACCTGCGAGGGTGTTGATTTAGTATTAATAAGAAAATAAATAACGTAGTCGTCTATTAAGGTAGCGTTAGGGATTCGGAAAAAACAAGATGCATCCAAAAAACAGCTATTGTATTTCACGAAAAAAAATGTATTGTTTGGAGGAGAATAACACAAACCACAAATCGAGGTGAATCCCTGCGATATAAAACGTTCTAATCAGTTGAATTACATCATAGTTACAGAGAAAATTAATATAGATCTTACTCCAAAACGGCTAAGCAGAAGGGTAGGATGTCTAATACAGCCTACGTAACTAGCGAATCGAGAGAGAAAGAGGTAAAAAGTACATCCTGTCCATCTTCTAGCTAAAAACTGGGAAAGCATATTAAAAAATAGCATGGTGGCATTATCAAAGCTCTATAATTAATCCATACATCGTTCTTGTCCTCTTTTATTGATTCATTTGTGGGGGGTTGTCTTTTTTTGGGGGGGGGGGCATGAGGAATACAATTCTATTCTTCTAATTGATAACAATGTTAGAAGTGTGTGATGTCGTTCATATGCAGATGGTTACCATCTTTCACTTGATAGCGTGACGAAGTTGCACCCGCCAGTATGTTATTTTTCCGTGTGGTGGAACACCCTGTACAGGTAATTGACATGTAGATGGCGCTGTTTATACTGTCGGTCTTGTGGGCCTTCTTTGCCTACTGTCGTTCTCGTGGGCTTTTTTTGCTTAATGTCGGTCTCGTAAGCCTTTTTTGTAGTACCGGTCTCGCGGACCTTCTCTGCCTACTGTCGGTCACGGGGGCTTTCTTTGCTTAGTGTCGGTCTCGTGAGCCTTTATTGCTTAGTGTCGGTCTCGTGGGCTGTGTTTGCTTAGTGTCGGTCTCATGAGCATTTTGTGCGTAGTGTCGAACTCATGGGCTGTGTGATTCCTGAGCCGTATGACTCGTGGGCTGTATGACTCATGAACCTATTATTGATGTCGGTCTCGTGGACCGTATGACTCGTGGGTGTCGGTCTCGTGGGATGACCCCCTATAATTTATTTGATTGCACGAAACGAGACCGACATCCACGAATCATACAACCCATGAGTCATACAACCCATGAATTCAACACTATTACATGGCTAACAAGACCGACACATTAAGCCCCGTGTTGTAATGTCGAACTCGTGGGTTTTTTTTTTACCTAGTACCGAACTCATGGGCTTTTTTTGCCTAGTGTCGATCTCATGGGCTGTATTACTCGTGAGCTGTATGACTCATGGACCTGCTCTCAGAGTCGAACTCTTGGGCTGTATGACTCGTTGGTGTCTGTCTAGTGGGATGAACCCATTGGATCTACCATTATATCTTAATGTGTAACTGTAATGTTGCACCCATCCACGTCAGTCAATGAAAGTTGAGTGTGCTAAGGAGGACTATTACATTAGTATCATTATAATAAAAATCGTTCAGTGAAGGAGGAAGAAGATGCCACTTGTGTGGTGCATGTACGAACGGGGACAAAGGAGCACAATTTGTTATCAGCACAGTGAACATAATCAAGACATTCTATATTATGCCTGTGATATTTCTAAAGCTGTATTATCAATCTGAAGACCGATTGGCAATGATATTTCCATTTCGGTGATGTCAACTCACCTACGCGCGCGCACACATACACACACACTCACGCACAAACAAAAACTTTGTTATTTTTTTCTTTCATATTTCGGTTCTTACAAGCCCGTAGCCAGGATTTTTCAAGGGGGGTGCGGTCACTAAAAAAATGGACCTTCGGTACCAATACCAATGATGACACACACACACACACACACACACAATATATATATATATATATATATATATATATATATATATATATATATATATTCTTTGGACGACCGAACTACAAAAGTTGTATAAGAATTTGCGCGCGAAGCGCGCCGCAAATTGTGAATTTTGACTGTTTTAATGACGTTTTAAAGTCTCGAGGAAATTTGTATTTTTGTCTGTTGCATGCAATCGCGTTTCGGTATTTCATCTAGGAAATAGTAAAAACTCATTTTGCCAGGAAGTTGCAAAGTTTAATTGTGTTCGAGACTCTGCGCGCGTAGCGCGCCGCAAAATTGAGAATAGTGATTTTCCTGGTGTTGTTTTAACTTTTATTTTTTCTATTGTATACCCGCGTTAGCAGGCCTGAAGCCAGGATTTTTAAAGGAAGGGGGGATTGCGTTAATTAACAAAACGGTCCTTTGATACTGTCCCGGGAGGGGTAGCGACAATTAAAAGGTGGACACCATGCTCATACATGGACTTTCAAAATGGCCCCTAAACGAGTAATGATCATATGATTTTTTTTGGGCCTTAAAAACAAGTATTCCTTAAATGTTTCCTGCACCCTAAAGAAGTACTTCATCATGATTGAACAATATACCATTTTCCCAAATTTCGGCCTTTTTGATACCCTTTGATTATATACGCTCGTACATCACACTTTCCATCTAATCCGTGAGAAAAAACGACCCCTATTACGCGTTTTCTTTAGCGAGTATGGTCACGGTGTCCACCTTTCAGTTGGAGTTTTCCATCCCATTGGATGCTGTTTGGAAGATGAAACATTCACTTTACTATACAGTATATCAGCCGTTGGTATGCGAGTTTGTCAAAAACGAAAATAAATAAGAACATTTTTAAAACAAAATGAATTGTAAATGTGAACCATTTATATTTTGCCTCCTTGTGGTAGGATATTTCCAGCATTTCCGAACTTTCAAATAATCATTTTAGATTTAATAATATTAAAGGTAGTAGATCCGATTCGCAAACATCTCCAATATCAGTCAAATGTCATATTAACCATCATGCTAAGAAGGTTTTCTTTGTGAAATTTGGAGGTCAGTGAAATTCAAAAATTAAACATCCGTTAGCCATTGGAAGAAGTTGAGTGCAAATTCAGACCTCAGGCTTAGTGCTCAGATGTTATCCTATTTGATTTGATCTGTCTTACTGTGCACACTAAGATACATACTGGAATGGTTATTTCTTATTTATTAAAATAATTATAGTAGCATATTTGGTTACTAGCTGTCTCTAAGCATTTTCGAATTTGGGCTGCAAAGAGATCCACTACCTTTAAGTTAGAAGAGAGATAAGTAAATAATAATAAAATAAACAAACAAAAAAGAATGAGTTTCTTTTGTAATACTATCTGACAAACTTTTTACTTTACCATTTTACTTCATAGCTCAGCACTTTCCATTCTCTCTCATACCCTCTTACCCATTACATTTAAATGAAATACAACTACAATGAGTTTGCGTGCCTGCATAATACTCTTTGGAAATTATAAGTGAGAATGTTCTTAGGTTTTGGCTCACTTTAAAATGAGAACCAATAGAACTGTCACAACATGAGAAAATGTATAAGTAATAATCAACAGTACATTTCCGAATTTGGCCTGCAAAGAAATCCGCTACCTGTAAGTTAGAAAAGAGATTAGTAAATAATGATAAAATAAACAACAAAAATGAACGAGTTTCTACCGCCGTATCCAGAACAGAGCCTGAAACGGTGCAGACTCAAGAAATCGTTTGTACTAATACGTCTTGAAGTACTGTGTGATACTGTTAACTCAGACTTCTACAAAGCTGTAAGTAAGAATTTTAACCCAATCCGGCTCATTACCTGTGTTTTTTATGAAAAAGATGAATAAAGAATGTAAATTAAATAACGACGCGTCACAATGCAGTCTAACGCTCTCACAATGTTATCATACATAGGGTTTTTCCCTGACTGTTTTTACTCCGGAGCTCTTGCAATATTCAGGCTTTTGTAATACTATCTGACAAACTTTTTACTTTACCATTTTACTTCATAGCTCATCATTCTCTCTCATACCCTCTTACCCATTACATTTAAATGAAATACAACTAAATTGAGTTTGCGTGTCTGCATAATACTCTTTGGAAATTATAAGTGAGAATGTTCTTAGGTTTTGGCTCACTTCAAAATAGTAGACTTGCTAAGGGGGTAAACGCTGCATTTTTTAGTACAAATGTCCTATTTGCCACAGATGTTCCCTAGGGCAAATGAAAAATTTTCATCTAAAGAGACAATCTGTATCTATGCAAATAAGCCTTAATTTGCATAATTTATGCAGAAATACATATAAAAATTATTTTAAAATATATGTGCATCCAGCAGAAGTACCTAATTTGGTAGAAGTATTCTGTAGAGTATTCAAAAGTGGAAACATTCCTGCAAAAATTGATTTCATACCTATTTAAATAAACATAAAATCTGCATAATTATGCAAGTTATTGTGCAAAAATCTGCATTTTTGAAAGAATTTCTAATCTATTAAGCACTGGATCTTGAAGAACAAAGTTTGAACCTGGGATGGATGTTCCTTGGGTCAAAACCAAGTGATTCATCTAAAGAGACAAACTGTCTCTATGCAAACAACCTGTTATTTGCATGATATGCATATCAAAATCTACACATAGATAATCAGAACAAACAAAAAGCAATTATGTGACAATGTCTTAAATCGCTTTGAACTTAACATCTAAAAAGCTAATAGAATAAGACAATATTCTTACAACAACACTTTTCAGTTGCTTAAAGTTATTTCCATATTATTTAATCAACTTAGGTATTTTATGCATGAATTATGTTAATAAGTATACAAGACGTGAAATTTCCAAACATATTGATCTTTGAAATGATTTTTACTATCAATTTTCCCTTATTGCATAAATGCTTTGCAGGGTGGAAAAATAACAATCGATAGTGACACTCTTTAAATATGATTATGCAAATATAAAAGTTGGGCCTACATAGGAACAGATGCAATTCGGAACAATATTGCTTACAAAAGGATTGTTTTCCCTTGCAAACAGTACACAACTGAGGTCATGGTTAGAAATCATTACAAAAATCACTACAATAGCGAAAATTCTGATTTTCATTGTGTTTTGTAGGCACCCAAGCGAATGAGGGGCTTTTTATATCAAACTGATTATAAACTTTTGTAAATTATGTGGATTATGTTGATTAAGGGTATCTGCACACATTAAGAACTTAGAAGCTTGAGTTTAGAAACAAAGTCTGTTTCTGAAAAAAAAACCACAAACCTTTCCCACAGTATACTATGAGCTGCTATGGCATGGAAACTATGCTAGGAAATTTATACACAATAACATTTTGATAAGGCAATAATTTATGCAAAAATTGTCATGTGAACAATAATCTTAGTCTCTGACTGAAAATCAGTCAATTTCAACAATAAATCAAAGCAGAAATAATATGTTCATAGCCATAAAAGAGTATATTAGATGGCGTTCACAATTAGGATGTGATTTGTCAACAGATCGTCACATGCTATTGTTTACGAGGATCGTAAATATCATATTCTCCCTGGTTGTGATCGTTTTCCCTTGGGTAATGTAACTCCCTGGCGGTCCAAAGAATGTTATATTCCACCACATACCAGCTAATACCTGTATATATGATTATGACCTACATGATCTTGAAGCTTTTTCCAAAAAAAACAAAAACAAAAACAAAAAAAACATAATTATGTTAACTGGTTTCGTGTATAGATGTCAAAGGTTAAATAAAAAAATACACAGGTAAAAGTGTAAAAGGTAAGAATGTCAGAGGTTATACATGTGTATACATCAAAATTAACTTTCATACATTAAATGCAATGACGGTGATGACTATACCATGTCACTGAATTCCATGTCCTTTCCTGCTTATCAAGAGGAAACAAAAACACTTGAGAGGGGAGGGCTTAAACATTTTTTCGATAATCAACAAGGGTATCACTGTCAGGAAAGAACACGCACTAATATGTACTAAGTTTTATGATACCTTGATTCACATTCAAGATATGGAAGAAAAAGTGAAATATAGCACTTTCATCAGAGTTTTGACCTTTTGGCAGGAAATTTCCCAGAGAAAATCCATTAGGTAATACATGTATATATTAAGTTTCAAGAAAAATCCTACAAGCATTGCAAAAATATCAGGGAAATAGTGAAATTTTGAGGGCTCAATTGACCTTGATCTTTGACCCTTGACCTTTGACGAATGACCTCTAAATTCCCTAGAAAATACCTGCCATCAATACCAAGTTTCATGAAGACACCTTGAACCATTTGCGAGATACAGAGACAAAAGTGAAATTTTAACATTTTCACCTGACCTTTGATCTTTGACCTCTTGACCTGAAACTCTCTGAAGAATCTTATTTTGGTATGTATAGTACATGTATGCAGTCACTAAGTTTCAAGAAAATACCTTCAGGCATTGCATAGATATGGGGGAAATAATGAAATTTTAGCATTGAACTTGAACTTTTTGACCTTTGACCTCTTGCCGATTTTACTTAAAAACTGCTTAATTAATTGCCCCATCATACGTCATCTTTGGACCAAGTTTGGTGAAATTTGCTTAATCCCGTCTTGAGTTATCGCGTAAACTGAAACAAGTCGACCTTGACCATTGACTTCAGGTACATTCGGGTATTAATATGCACAATATGCTAATTAGGTGGTATTTGCATAGAGAAATAGTGTTTTGATACTACAAACGAGAAATAATGTTTTGACATTACAAACCATTTCCTTTTGACTAAAGGATATTCATAATACTTTGGTAGTTTTTATCATAAAATGCAGTTCTTATACTGTAAGAAAAACTTTAAAAATAATGTTTTTACTTTACTTTCTTTAGTAATTATGTAAATTAGCTGGTAATGATAATTCAATTTTTCAAATTCTTTTTTCATTTTGTTTCATAGAGTGTTTCTAAAGGGTTATATCTATCTAGGAAGAGATTTAAGGGGGTTTCATTGTTTACGAATCAATTTGAATAACTCACATAATTATGCAAATTTTATGTTTATTTACATAGGTATGAAATCAATTTTTGCAGGAATTGTTTCCACCTACTCTATAGAATACTTCCCTAAATTGAGTATTTCTGCTGGATGCACATATATTTTTTAACAATTTTTATATGTATTTTTGCATAAATTATGCAAATTAAGGCTTATTTGCATAGATACAGATTGTCTCTTTAGATGGAAAAATTCCATTTGTACCGAGGAACATGTGTGCCAAATAGGACATTTGTACTACAAAATGCAGCAATCACCCCTTTTTTCGCCCTTAGCAAGCCTACTAAAATGAGAACCAATCGAACTGTCACAACATGAGAAAATGTATAACTAATAGAGAACTGGAGTAAGACAGGCCTTTCATTTTGTTTTGTCTCTCCTGATCGTTCGTAAGAAATGCTAATTCATGACCACCTTTTCACAATTTGATTGGAGCATGCATTCATAATGGAAAATAGTTGACATAATAATCTATCCCCAGGCATTATCATGCCAACATGTACCTAAATGTACATGTACTATATCTTTGTGAGACGTAGATATAAAGTAATGTCTCAGGTTTTCGATTATAGTAGTTTCGAGGAAATTTCTTTAATTTTTATCATATGTGACCGTGCACCTCAAAACGAACATAAAGTCGCACACACTGATTTTGCGTGAGGACTGAAAATAAGTGAAGTGGGTCTGTTGCGACACGGATTGTCGCCCCTACACGGATTGTCGCCTCCTGCTCGGGGCGACAATCCGTGACGGGCGCTGGCGGCACGGATTGTCGCCCCCTACACGGATTGTCGCCTGGCGACAATCCGTGACGCTTGTGCAGTTCCCAGTTTTTGACCTCGAAGGCGACAATCCGTGTTGGCAAAAAAAATTGTTGCGACACGGATCGTCGCCCCGTCACGGATTGTCGCCCCGGGCTCGGGGTGGTTCCTCCGGTGTTAA
Organism: Diadema setosum; assembly: GCF_964275005.1. Taxonomy (NCBI): domain Eukaryota; kingdom Metazoa; phylum Echinodermata; class Echinoidea; order Diadematoida; family Diadematidae; genus Diadema; species Diadema setosum. The sequence goes on from NC_092701.1 coordinate 6,067,933, forward strand.
GCTTTGGTGGGATGGGTATGACTGGTAAGTTATGCGTATGTGTGTGTGTGTGTGTGTGTGTGTATTGTGAGCTGCGTGATATATGATGTGTATGATTTGTTGTGTGTGTGTGTGTGTGTGTTTGTGTGTGTGTTTGGAGTATAATAATACAATATTATATGTAGAAACTGTGCATGTGTGGTGGTTACATAGTGGTAGTGGTTTGTTTGTCTGTGTGTATACGTGTGCCTGTATGTTTACGTGTGTATGTGGAATATAGTGGCGCTACTGTGGCAATACAAACGCCTTCAGAGTGTATGAGCACGTGTTTAAAGAATTCACACCAGCGTTGATCTAAAAATAGTATGGGTGTGTCAACCAAATATCAGCGGTGAGGCGGGCTAGGCGAGAGAGAGACCGAGAGAAAATACATACGAGGGAGGTACCCTCCCCAAATGTTATTTGTCTTTGTTCATTTTTCCCTGCAGTCATTTTCTTCCATCAGCCTTATAAACTAGAACGTCCATACCACTATTCTTTGTCCCAGAATAGGTTTGGCATGCTTTATGCATGAGCGAATAATTTCCACACGCCGTAAAAAATTTGTCAATCGTTACTTGATTAATTAGCACAAACGAACTGCCATTGCACACCGCCAATACATACGTAATACAAACAAACACCAACAAACACTCAAACAAACCTCATAATGCAAACAAACCAACTCAACACTTTTTTCCTTGATATTTATTGATTTCATTCAAATCATTCATAAATCGACCCATTCTGGGTGCAACAAGAACAAAAAAAGTTACAAATGGCAATTCGAAACAAAAGCAAATCCATGTGTCAATTTATACCACAAATAATCTCACTTCAACATAGATAACTCGATTAAAGACCAACCCTACTAACAATTTCTTCACGAGAAAGTTTTGACATGTATAGGGCCCTACCAAACCTATATTCCTTGAATATATTGGTTTGGATCATGTAACACCTTCTTACTTAAAAGGGCATATACATAAAAAAACCCACACAAATATATTACACAAATCTAGAATGAAATCAGTCATAAAACACCCTACCACCCCCTCCCTTCCCAAACCGAAACAAATCTAGGGCCTACATCTATCCTAAATATTAAATCCTACCAACATCCGTCATACCATTTATAACTATCCTTCTTCAAATCCAATCCCCAACCCACCAACCCCTGATTAAACAAAACCTAAATCATCCCACACCCACATTCACCGACCCAAATACATACATACATACACACACACACACACCCACACACACACACACACACACACGCACACACACACACACACACGAAGGTTCGTTATTCCGAAGTTTCGTTTTTTCCGAGGCTTCATTTATCCGAAACACACAATTCCCTATACCTAGTGGTTGGTTGATCCAAAAATGAAATTCGGAATAACGAACCTTCGGAATAATGACCCTTCGGACGAATGAGCCTTCGGACGAATGAGCCTTCAGAATAACAAACTTTTGCAATAACGAAATGTAACCCCCTTCCCACATACCGACGCACACCCGAACCGATACCACATCCTTCCTGATGGAACGATTTCCCAGTGTTGATAAATAAGACATAATGGACCGTACGCAGAAAAGCAGCATCCGCCCGCATGCAAGCTCCACTCCGAATTCATATACAAATCTGCCAAACAAACTCATCAAATTCAAAGCTGCTGATAAAATCAATATCAATGTTTATGCCAGCAACAGCTTACTAGGTATCCCTCCCCACGCGCAGCTAAAAAACACTTACGCAAAAAACTGACATAATAAACACATTCTTCCATCACACACACACACGCACACACACACACACACGCACACGCACAAACGGACACTAAATTATCATGTGCACGCGCACATACACACTTCCTTGAAACCTCACCATGAGTTTTTACATGGCATGTTTGCATGGATGTAGCCATGTAAGTTATGTGTTAGTATTTCAATGATTATGTCCAGAACGATATTACCCAGCAAAATGCGCTTCGAGGGCGGGCGACAATCCGTGTAGGGGGCGACAATCCGTGCCGCCAACGCCCGTCACGGATTGTCGCCCCGGGCAGGAGGCGACAATCCGTGTAGGGGCGACAATCCGTGTCGCAACAGGGTCAGCCTAACCGAACTTGACTTTTTCGTATTTTCTGAAAGAGAGGGTCTTCCTTTACATTATGCTAAAATTTGGTATCATAAAATGGGCAGGAATTACTGTGTTTTTTAACAGTTTATCTCGAACATTTTTTGGTAGAATAGTGTGGTTAGGTGTGTCTTTAGAATCCCTTTTTCATTTCTGAAAAACCTTGTCCACACTCTTCACTTTCAACTGATAACTTTTAAAAAGATAGTGTTACCGCTTTGAAAGTTGGCATTGATTATGGACAGAATATGTTAATGAGGCATGCTTAATTTCAGTTTAATCTGATAATCCCTTCATTGTTGTTACTCTGGTGGTTTACTTCCTGTTTTTTTGTCTCATTCATCGCACAGCCAGCGCGGTTTGGTAAAGATTAAGCGCTTGAATAGACACTGTACTTTAATAAGAGCCTCTTTTCTCAGTTCACACTTTTCCTGAGTTTGTGCTTTCTTTCCAATATTTACATATGTTAGGAGAGTCCATTTGATTTGAGTTATACATCATTTTAAAGCTTAAAGTGTGCTCTTTCAGAATATGGTCTTAACTAAAAATTCATGTCTGGCGACTTTTTGTTTGTTTTGAGGTGCAGGGTCACATTATATGTAAACTTGAGGCTATTAGATTTTCATCCACTTACCTCTGTTCCTGTGAAAAAATGCAAGTGTCAACCTCAATGTCATCCACGAATCGCACGTACTCGGGCGGCCAGTGGAAAAAAAAAAAAAAACACCGGTCACACGCGCCAAGGGCCATGGCATGCAGTGCCAATATAATAATAGCTCGCACAAATTGATACATGACATTTGTGTTTGTGTGCATGGGGACGATCCGATGGTTCATACAACAAAAGGGTTTCGTACAATTATTTTTATCATTGTTAAACGTACTCTTCCACATTTACGTAGCATATAATGTGTCTTTATATTTATTTGGATTGTTATCTTGAGAATTGCTAAAAACCGTTGTTATGAAAAAGTGGACCTTTCAGAATTTTGGGGGGGGGGGGGGGGTGCGTACGCACCCGACGCACCCCCCCCCCCCCCCCCCCTCCCTGGCTACGGGCCTGCCGGGTTACAAGGTCCTGATATGAAAATATTTTAGAGATTATTTTCCACGTTAATCATTGATGCCGTTTGTTTATAACAAGCGAGACTGTTTTCTTACATGTAGGGCGTCACTGCTGTCATGCCTATGAAGACAGACATATCAAGGCATGATTGACTGGGTGAACGATGAGAGTAGCTCAGGAAAAGGAAAGAAACAAGATGACAACAAGACCAGCCTTGACTAGACGTTATACATAACCTCGAGGGGAAAGAAGAGACCTGTTGCGTTATCAAACATGTTTCAATCGATTTATTTGTCCTTGCGTTATCATTGTACATGCACACTTTGTTGATATAACATAGTATACATTATTATACGTGGTTTACAATGTCGTGTAGCAAGAGTGTACCCGTGTAATACGAGGTATACAATACACTGAAGAGTTACGGCTTAATTAAACATAGTTTGATTTGCAAAGCCCTTACTATGCAAATGCATTGATTTACAACGCCTCTCAACAGCACAGCAAAGTTTTACACATTAAACATAACAATTAAAACAATTGTCAATTGACAAAGACAAAAAGAACAATTGAATGCCTGTTGTGCAAAAAGGCACCTATATAAAGGCACATTCTTGTCAGTAACAATAAGTGTTTATCACTACACAATTTGAAATATGCAGTATTTTTGAGCTAGCTTACTTTGAAAGGTTGAAACGGAGCAGCTTCATAGGCATATACACGCGACTTTAATTCTCCCCATTTGTTTTGCCTTCCAAAACTTTTTATTTTTTTTTTTTGGGGGGGGGGGCAGCAGGGGGGGGGGGGAGGGAGGAAGGAGCATCGCCCCCTCGCCTCCGAACCCTCCCCCCCCCCACCCTTTAGCTTTGCCCAAGCCTATAGGTGTACCTGTAATGATACCCAACCAGTGTTGTACCACTATCATGGTTCAGTTATGATAACATATATCATGCAAACGAAAAGTTCTTTTCAAAGATCATAAAGCGGTTTACAAGCTCATAAATTAGCAACGTTCTAAATTTCTTTTGACCGTACATATCCATTGTTGCCGCTTGTATAGCAAGCACCATAATCAACAGAAACGTTTACATTTATGTAGCTGTCGAGTTTGTCATAAAAGTAAAATCCATCGTGCTTAACTATACGTGGCCAAAATGAAAAAGGCAGACGAATGAACAAGACTACGCGCTGAATAAATTCAACGATGGGAGTAACCTTTCACTATCAATATCGAAATTACACATACATTGTATTTACACTCCACTGATATGCAACATCAATACATTGAACTAACCATTAACAGTGGTGCAAATTCAAATACACCGTTTCACGATGATTATGCAACCTATTCAAGTGCACATACGAAAGTGCTCTTTCGTACAGTCATTCACTTCGAAAGGTACAAAAAAGGTACGACACTTTTTGTATGAAATTGCGATGAATGGTAACTGTTGTTTTGACCAGTCATTTACTCTATAAATCTAATGCTATCTTGCCACATTGCTAGAAGGTTCATTGCCCAGCTGAGAGAATGTCTGCCAGCAGTGGCTACCTATGTTGCACTATAGACACAGCACATGTATGCACACACACACACACACACACACACACACACGTGCATGCATGCAAATGTACTGTACATGTACATAACTGTGAGTCCCAAAAAAAATTAATAAATAAATAAAATCGACTCTCGCAAAAGTCGCATTTTCTTTTTCCTTTTTCAGTCCCGAGAGCTTCGGCTCGTGCGAGGTTTGCTGTACCCAGGTATATGCAACATTTACCATAGCCTGTAGCTTGTCACATACAATGTATTTTCATACTCATTGTTGCCTCTCTGTACTACTCCCTTTGAGGAATATTTCATTTCAATGTTGTCATGGGAATTATTATCATGTTTTTGTTGTTGTTTTTTGTGTGTGTTTGTGTTTGTGATGTAATGTATTTTGTAAGGCAGCTCACCACAAGCTTTGCTTTTTTGAGGTTCTGCCTTCCTGTACAATAATTTCATGCATGTGATTTCCTACATGAAAAAAGATGGAAAATAAATGTTATACAAACTTGAACTTGAACTTGAATGATAGCAGTTACCTTCTCAAAGAAAACAAACAAAAACCATTTCCTAACTTTGATGAGTAGAATCATCGTTGGTTAAAATTACTTGGTTCAATATTTACTAAATGCAACATTCTACACTTCTATCTTGTATGCAACGCCAAAAGTAATGTTGTAGGGAGGCACCTTTTTTTAACAGTGTCTTATGTAGCTATGGTTGGCGTGCTAAACAACGACAGACCAGCGCAAACATTTTTATTTTTTTTTTAAATTTTCATTATCACACAACACATGGTAGAAACAACGACGTTTTATTGTGGTCAGAAATATGCATTTGATATTTTGGAAAAAAAAATATAGAAAAATTGGAAATGCCACATTAAAATTATGGCCCTGCATCACAAAACCAATTAAAAGTCGCCAGAAATTAATTTTTAATTAAGGGCAGATTCTGAAAGAGCAGAGACTCTAAGCTTTAAGATGATGTACTCCCCTAACCTATCTAAATACTGGAAAGAACACACACACACTCGGAAAATGTGAACTGAAAGAAAGAGGCTCTGAAGTACAGAGTCTATTCAAGCGCTTTAATCTTTACCAATCCGTGCTAGCTGGGCGATGACAAGGGCAAAACACAGGATGTAAACTGCTGCAGCAACAGTAATGAAGGGATTATCAGATTGAGCTGTAATTGAGCATGTTCTATTTACTCATTCTGTCCATGATTTATGCCAACTTTTAAAGCAGTAGCGTTATTCTTTCAAAAGTTATTAGACTTCAAATTGAAGAGTGTGCACAGGATTTCAAGAAATGAAAAGGAGCCTCTGTAAAGACAAAAATGATCATTCTATGCTCCGCCGAAAATGGGTTGTAGAAAAACTGCTTAAAACACACTTTCCCATTCATGTTTTACTATCCCAAACTAAATAATAATTTAGAAGAAGGGTGGCTCTTTCAGAAAATATGAAAAACTCAAGATTGACTCGGTTGACTCATTTCATCTTTTTTGAGCCCTCACGTAAAAAAGAATATCAAAGGGTACGACTTTTTGTGGTTTTATGATGCACAGTCACAATAGTCTACTCCATGAATATGATGTAGAGCCATCAATCTTCCTTGTCATTCTTTGATGATTATGCCAACAATTGTTCATTGCAAAATATAACTTCTACAGTTATAGCTTTACAAAGCGCATGCACTGTTAAAACTCAGCTAGAACTATCACTGAAGTCTTCTTCATAATCATTATCTCAACCTGTTAATGTTCTGTCCTCTGGTATGTAGGGCTATGCCCTTAACATAATGTTGCATACATATTGAAGAGGGAGATGTTTTAACAATCCCATCTTTACTCTTGTAATATAATGTTTTCGCTGTGGTGTTGAGAATGGTAGAAGGTATATCACAAGAACAATTAAACAAAAGAGTGCTTTCTTCTTTTTGCTTATCCAGCAACAAGCCTGTCTGCGTAACCATCATGTTAAACTTTATTACCAATACATAGACCATGTAATCAGGTCCGCACAAACAGTTAAAAGAAAATAAAAAATGATTCACCGAAACAAATACGTCTTAAGTCTTTATAACATTTTGTACACATCAAGAGGGAGAACAGGGCTGTTAAACCTTGTCAATTCATACTTACATTGCACTATTCAAGTATAATTATAAAACACACTGAACCATAAAGAAAGTCAGTGTTTGCTATGATGATATTGGCAAGCTACCCATGCATGTATTAAATGGTATTCAAGAAAACAACATCATGGTTACCAAGTCACACAGCATTAACTTTAAAAAAAAGTGATAAGGGAAATAAAAAAATGCAAGTATTGTGTAAGTGAAGCTTTACAGTTTGAATTCATGACTACTTCCTGACTACATGGCAGATATCCAAGCACACTTCAAGCTCATCGTAACTGAATGAGATATCATGATTGAGCAACTAAAATTGTTTACAATCATTCATATAGAGACATCGAAAAATATTTGAAATATTTATATCTGTACGAGATATATTTTGTGATGGAGCTAACAAAATCCGAACCTAGTCAGTTTATATGGAATAAATGTAGCATTAAATGTTTTTTAATTGGCAGGCTGTTAGGAAATACGAGCACCAACGGTAAAAAAAAAAAAAATAGGATGAAGGAATTTATACAATTCAGAATCAGGTACAGTACCAAAGGCGGCACAATCTGTTATCAGTAAATATCAGCATTTCACTTTTATTAACACATCGTATAAATAGCGAAGTTAGTAATGACACGATGAAGACTCGTCCACAAGTATCTCTCAGGCATATGAAAGATGTCTCAAATAGACATGGTCGTAACTTTAGAGCATAGCGTTTATCCCCTGTATTTGGAACTCTCATCCCTAACCATGCCCATAACTTCCTTAAGAGATTTCATGCAGAATAACAGTTTAGGTTGATGAGACATTTTAAGGTTTGCTGTGGCGTCGTCCATCAAGTGCTATTCCTCTTTCAGTGTGTGCGTTGTTGTTGTTGTTTTTTTTTCACTCTGTTTCAGGTTCTCCTCTTTTTTCCCCTTCCTTGTCTTCCTGCTCCCTGGTCTATTTAATAAATATCCCTCTTTCGGTGCCTTTTCGTCCTCACTCATGTTCTCCCCACCCTTTCCTTTACCTCTTTTGTTTCTCACCCTCATCGGTGTTGATTCAGTAATTTCTCCATAGAACGTTGTGATTCTTCTTCATGACGCTCACCCTGGGAAAATCCATTGGTGTGTTTGATCACAAACACCCCTGCTTGTCTTTCTCCTTTTTCTTGCGCATGTCATCTTGCCCTTCCTGGTTTTCCAGGAAAGCCATCTGTTCGAAAGTATTCCGTCTCCGCTAGTTTCAGGTTCGTTCCGGCAGGTGGTAAACTTTCTTAACCCAGATCCGAGGCCTCCTCCGTGTCTTCTCTCAAATCCTGCAGCTTGACATGTGTTTGTATGTGCTTGTATGTATGTGTGTGTGTGTGTGTGTGTGTGTGTGGAAAGGAAAAAATTGAAAGTTATGACTATCAAATGAAAAAAAAAAAAATCCAAACCTGCAATCATGTCTTTGTAGAATATACGACTTGCGTGTCAAGGGGTGCTTATAAATTGTCTTTCCTGATTCACCAACGTTAGAAACTTTCTTCAATTTACGGCATTCTATGAACATAAATTTCTGACATGTTAGGCAATTTTATTACGGATGAAAATGTAACACAATGTCATATACACACGCAAACACGCACATCACACACTGAAACATGATTATGTATACAGTGTGGTATGTGTGCGAGTGTATGTATGGATGAGAATTTTGAACGATGTACAATTGCCAATTTTCGCACCTTATGACATTCTTTCCCTTAGAACACGCCAGGATGATCTAAGAAACCAGATTTTTTCAAGTCATCTCAAAGCCTGGTAGATTTCCTTTCAGGAAATGTATGGTTTGGTTGACTTTTGACTGATATTTTTCATTTGACAAGGACTTAAAGCGTAAAAATACGGTAAAAACGCCATTTTTACAACATTTTTTTTTTTTTTCAAACTAATGATGTGCCTTTTTTATGGTACGTGGCATCTAATATCTGACCATGTTCTGGATCTGACATATCATGGGTATGTACCACAAAATTATAAGAACTTTATGAACACGTATAAAATTACAGAGAACAATTGAAATATCATAGCCCTAGACAGACGAACGTCCGTGATGCTTTTATTTTTATCGCTGCTGCAAATTCTGCTTTGTTGTCCCAGCTGTAATGTATACGAAAAGTTGGTGTTTCATCTAATGAACATATCCTTCAAAAATTGTGCTTCTGCTGGCTGTAACACATGGGACGTAACATTCTTTTATGCAAAATTATACTCAGTTTTCGTCACGGACGTGCTTCCGCTATTTACTAATAATGATCGTAGCACATTAAAGTTATTGGCGATATTGTCCAAATCAACTATCTAGCCACACGATAATATGTTTGTTTTGAGTTGCTGTCCATCCCTTGTCAAATGGGAACCGAAATTACATTTTTAGACGGATCTCCGAGAAAAAAAAGAACGTTCGTGATGATTAAAACCGTATCGAGTGGGACACCATCTTGCTTTGATGGTGAAGGTACATTTTACCTTTGGCTCTTTAGCCGAGGAGCTGCATGTCATGTTTGGAGCGGACTGAGGCTCGTCCGCAGTTTTTGGACCATACGATTCACCGAAAACCAAGCAAACAATTAATATTTTCTCTGAAAATTCACCTCCTAATCCCCCCCCCCCTTGAACAATATATATATGTGTAGTAAGGATGTCAAATTTCTTATAACTCGCATTGACAATATATTTTCACATTTTTGAAAGAGTTAGGAAGGGTGCACGTCACGAGACCGACACCCACGAGTCACACAGCCCACAAGGTATACAGCTCACAAGTCATACAGCCCAAGAGTCATACAGCTCACAAGTCATACAGCCCACCAGTTATACAGCCCACGAGTTCGACACTGAGTAAATAAAGCCCACGAGTTCGACATCAAGTAAAATAAGCCCAGGAGTTATACGGCTCACGAGACCGACACTGCGCACAAAAGGCGCATGAGACTGACACTAAGCAAACAAAGCCCACGACACCGACACTACACTTAAAAGGTCCACGAGACCGACGCTACGCATAAAATTAAGCTCACGAGACCGACATTACGCAAAAGAGGCTCACAAGACAGACACAAAGCAAAGAAGGCCCATGAGACCGACAGGATGAACAGCGCCACCTATAGACCAATAAATTGTATAGGGTGTCCTGATAATGGCATAAGGAAGAGTTACCAGGGGGTTACACCTTCACTTGCCCCCCCCCCCCACCCCCCAAAATGATCAGGATCTTTAATTGTGTTTGCGTGGGTGTGTGTTTGTGGAAAAAAAAAACATAAACAAAATTCAGTAAACGAGTGCAACAGATCTTTCCACGTTAACTTAAAGATTCCAAGACACCCTCGTTTGCATGTTAATCGTTTGACCTCTTTTACATATTCCTACTCCCCCCCCCCCCCCGAGATAGAGAGAGAGAGAGAGAGATCTGCCTTCGGTGATTGTTGTTATATTCTAGTGGGATCATCTGGAGACATTTTATAGAGTGAAAATCGGCATGATACGAATATGCTTAATAGGGGTTGAATAGACAAAAAAAAAACGGATTGTAAGAAATATTCTTAGTGCAATTCCATCTAATCTCCAAAAACAAAGTGTCTACCAAAATCATTACGTTTTTTTTTTTTTTCTTGTAGGCGGTTGCTTGTGGAAAACTCGTCACAGAACTGGCAATCTATCATCACTTAAATTACATGATGAGAATGTGGGGTACAGACAAGAATTTAATACAAGTCAACGAATCAAGAAGAAAATAAAGCATATACAATGATTTTAAATGCAAATATAATACATTGAATGGATGAGAGATAAGTGGTTTTAGCTACTTCACTGATTTTTGGATCTTATAAGATACTTTTGTACTATGATGTCAATCTCCATTGGCTTGACGAATCAGATTATCAAGGTAAAAAATGTCACGAAATGTAATGGCAGTAAATGATTAAAAAATGACAATTCCTCATATAGGTTCTATATAATATATACAAAATCAATGAATCATTTTGCATGTTTTGCATGTATTCTTTTATTTAAGACTTAACTCTCTTATAGAACTAACGAATGAACAAGTGGAAAAGTTTAGAAGGCAATTTCTTATGCAATTTGCATTATTTTCACTCGTATTAAACATGTATTTTATTGATTCATTTGTGTTTTTTTCCTCCTTTTTTTGGAGGGGGGGGGGAGAAGGGAGGGGGGCATGAAGCCATTCTTTTTTTCTGATTGATAACAATGTCGCTCCCTGACAGACCTGCCCCCTAGAAATATGTAGAAATACATGTTTGATGTCGTTCATATGTAGATGGTAACCATCTTTCACTTGATAGCGTGAAGAAATTGCACCCGCCAGTATGTCATTTTTCCGTCCATGGAGCACCCTGTACAGGTAATTGACATGTAGATGGCGCTGTTTATCCTTTCGGTCTCGTGTGCCTTCTTTGCCTACTGTCGGTCTCGCGGGCTTTCTTTGCCTTTTGTCGGTCTCGTGAGCCTTTTTTGCTTATTGTCGGTCTCGTGGGCCTTCTTTGCCTATTGTCGGTCTCGTGGGCTTTCTTTGCTTAGTGTCGGTCTCGTGAGCCTTTATTGCTTAGTGTCGGTCTATTGGGATGTGTTTCCTTAGTGTCGGTCTCATGAGCCTTTTGTGCGTAGTGTTGAACTCATGGGCTGTATGACTCCTGAACTGTTTAACTAGTGGGCTGTATGACTCATGAACCTATTATTGATGTCGGTCTCGTGGACCGTATGACCTGTGGGTGTCGGTCTCGTGGGATGACCCTGTTAGGAAGGCTAGGAACTCTCTGCCGATTAGTTATCCGTCCTGGAACATGACCCTATCATAGCAGTAGAACGAACGTCCGTGACGTATGCAATCCGACCGATAGGGATTACCTGTCCCGAAAGTGTCCTGTATTCTTTATAACTTTTGGCTCCAATAGCGACAAATAAAGTTTTACAAAGTACACAATGAGTTTAGAGCAGTAGTTTCAGAATTTTCAAGGCGGTATGTGATCATGATGAACAAACAATTGAAAATTTACTCACAATTTTACGCTTGATTCCCTTCTGATTATACAAAAACAGCTTAACACTGAAAACCAAGTTATAGGAAAATGGAATTTTGCGTAATCTGTAATTTCTGTGCGTTTAAATTTCTTTCTAATGAGGTTTTGAAGACAATTGGCACTGTTACAGGTTCTGAAAGTTTCGCTCACGTACGTTCCGTCCGAGAAAGGAAATTTCTGATAACTACAAATGTCTCACTGTACATTAAGTTAATGTTACTTGAAAATATGACCAAATCACCGGGTCACTCATACCCAAAAGTGAATAACGTTCAGCACTCAATTTACCTGTAATAACAAAAGGAAAACGTTTTGGTCACGGATGTTCGATGGTAGAATAAGTCCATGGATTACATAGTAGGAGAAAGAGGAACAGTGCCACTTTTTGGTGTCAGATGCTCCAAGTGTTCATCTTTTGAGTATGGTAGCTGCAATCTCAAACAGAACACATCCAGATTTGGTCTCCATCACGGACGTTCGCTGTAATTGTCATGATATTTAATGCCTTAATACGTTTTTATTTTATTTTTATCTTCACGACGATTTTCTCCCATTCCCTACGTAGCCTGAACATACTGCGACCAAACAAAAAAAACAAAACAAAACAAAACAAAACAAATCTGAAAAGTGCTATACGCAGTCACATTCAGGATATATTGAAACAAAAGGGATAAAATAACGGAAGAAGTCTGTAATGGGCATGTATTGAAGAAGGAAAAGTTTCCAGAGAAGCAGTTGAATTAAAATGAGAAGAAACAGAGAAGGGATCGAGCTCCAACACACAGAGAAAAGAATTCCCAGTGCACTCCCGTTATACCGAATTCCACTGGAGAATTTAAGATCAACTTAACTTCGTGCATGAGAGCTGGCCGAAAATGAGTATAGTGCTTCATTAGTAGTCACTGACCTGCTCGTTTAAGGGCCTTCCATTGACGGTTATGTTCTCCAGCTGTAGCACGTACACAATATGAAAATGAAACTTAGCAAATGAAATATAATTATATAATAGTATACAGTTATGTACCGTTTACACATCACGATAAATGTATTCTTCTGTTGGTGAAGATTAATTGCTTCAATGCAACATTGAACATATAATTGTTCTTTGATCAGTTCTCTTCCAATCAAGAGGCTGGGATCGATTACAGGATTATGTGCAAAGACGAAGTGACTATTTTGAGCAGTTGTTTTGTTAGTGTTTGTCACTTCATATCAATACTGTTATGGTCTTTTTAAAGATTACACTTATGCAATTAGTTGTGCTTAGACAATGTAATACTATTTTCCATTCACTCATGCATTAGCAAACACATCGGAGTTGATTATACTATTTACGTCACAGTGTTTGTCCTGTTCAGCAATTGACGTAAAGAATCTCCCGGGCAGTTGATATTTGGAATTGATATATGCCCGCTCGAGACTGGGCATACGACACAGAAACTTGGCCAGGTCTTCTGCGTCTTGGTTTGAGACCCGATATCCATCAAATACCAAAGCAAACGTATGGATCTAAAGCAGAGGAAAGAAGAAAAAAAAAAAAAGAACGATTCAATTCATAATATACTTACTTTTCTTCCCGCTATATTAGAAAGCATTTTCTATAGGGCCCTTCTCCGTTTAGATGGTAAAATCGATGCAGCAGGACAGTCTTGTCAGAAATTTAGGGCACACAACACACATGAGTACAACATTGGAAAATCAAATGACGCAAGACTAGCAGTATCTTAATCCCTTTACATTTATACTACGTGTTTCAAAAAACATTTCCCAGTTTGATAATTAATAGTTCAAAAACCATTCATCCGATAAAACTGTCATTGATATGATTAATAGATGAATAGTGTACAATTTTGTTGAACGTGATTTGAATGTGAAAGCATTAATCAGCTTCATTAAATCTAACATTGATTTTGAAGTACCGTAAGGTTTCAGATTTTGGTCAAATTTTAACCCTCTGTACAAAAATTGAACTTTGCACAGGAACCAATGATGTGTATGTGAGTGTGTGCTGACAATGGCCCTGAACAATGGATATGCCTGAACCACCTGTTGACTAGGCGTCAGTCTCCTGCTCCCAGGCACATGAACGCTTAATCAATAATTCATGTGGATTGCCCTGGGCACTGCTAGTCTGAATTCATGTACGATAAGGGTAAAATACATGCACACGGAAAAAGTAAGCACATGTTTCCATGTGCTTGCAAACACCACATTTCATTCCAGCTGGCAATCGTTTTCAAATTTTACTTCACATAAATTTGGGATATAAATAAGCATAAACTAATGATCTAAAGTTCTTAACTTTAATACAACTGTCTACTAACAGTCTGACAAATTTGCCGCTTTTTCAATAAAAAGAGATCATTTTTGGTAAAGAGTTCAGCAGCATTTTTTATTGGGGCGATTTGTTTCACAGTAGATTTATTTAAGCCTCCATATACACAAGTGTATACTCTAATTGATTTCCTCTGCTTCCTGTCACCATGTTCACGGCAGAACAGAAGGCATTCATTGCAATTTCGTGTTTTAGAAGTAGGGAGAGCACTGTCGCGACTCAACGACATTATCGGCAGGCGTTTGACTTTACATAGATACTGCCAGAGGCTGAATAAAGACTAGTTGTGATAGTGAAATGTCTCATGAATAAATAATGAAGCATTTAATCCCTGGCCATTGTTCAGAACCATTCTCAGGGTGTTAACCACACACCCTATACACACCCATTGACCCCTGTGCAAAGTGAAAGTTTTGTACAGAGGGTTGAAAATAGATGAAAATCTGGAACCTAACTGTGAAATTAAAGGTGACATCATGGATTTCACGAAACGATTTTATTTCACCACATTATGCAATGGAGCTTAGTGGGAACAAGTAATGAAAATAATGAAAAAGAAAATCAAAAATTGTAGTTTGGAAAAAGGAAATCAACCAATAAACTCAGACAGACAAGCAAGTAAACATACTTGAGTTAGTCCCAGTCCCATAGTCGTGATCGTGACGAAATTGAGAATTATAGGTCCATATCTATTTGGCCTCTAATGTCAATGTGTAGAGGGGGATATCCCTAACACATGGGGATATTTTTGCGTTTTTAGACTTGAAATTCAGAGATCTGGCAGGTTCACACCTTGGGCTAAACGTTCGATTTTTTTTTAAAGCAAGACTCATCTTGGTGATACCTCCCACACGAGGGGCATATTGCATTTTCAGACCTGAAATGTAGAATCATGGTGGAAAAAAAATATCTATAAACTAATTGTCGGAAAAAAAAAGTGCGGGGAGAGGGTGTTAGTATACAAAAATTGACTGCTCATGAGGATGATGGTGGAAATTATCATTCCCGAGGTGTTTTTCAGACCGACCCTTCTATCACCCCGAGGCGTTAGCCGAGGGGTGATGGAAGGGTCGGTATGAAAAGCACCGAGGGAGTGATAATTTCCACCACCATCCGAATACAGAGCAGTTAATATTTGTTTTATATACCTCATCGTTTAAGACTTAACCAAGATCTAGGGCTAGGCAAATACGAAGTAAATTCTAACTGTTATGCCTAAACGTTAGCCCTATCAAATTTTCAGGCCACAGCCTGCGCTTGCTTGCATGGTTTTCGTACATTTCGTAGACTACCCAGTACGCACGGTACTCACTCACAGTTAAAGTCACACGGCCTTCGGCGAGCTCCTGCATAAAATCTTGGCAGAAGATTACAGTATACATCCAGTTTCCCGTCGCTCGTGTTTTAATTCGATATTTCCAACATGCTGAGATTTGTCTCTGCTTCGGGATCCTAAGAAATCCTAAGACAAAGTGTACGATCTTTGATCCAGCTCACTTCAAATCACGGGGGAGCGCTCGATCACCCTGCCACGTTGAAACATGCCTGCTGTGCGCTAGTGCGATGATTTTGCCTGTGTTTATACGATGCGCGCAGTGAACGTCCTTGGAGGGGTTGCGGACACCGCGCGCGAAGTCTAGTGTACTTGTTATGTGTACAAAAGTCGCGGAGGGTTTACGAATTCTATCACGAGGGTTTTGCCTTTCTATCACGAGGGTTTTGCCTTTCTATTACTTACATGAAAACCCTAAGGCGAGATAGACGGGACTACACCTTGTCACGTGATATACTTTTGACCAATCAGTGATACGAATCTCACTTATGAGGTATATAAAGGGAAATACGCCACCCCTACCCCCATAGAACGAGGAAGATTTTGCTTTTTTTTTCTCCATTTTTTAAACCTGTAATGATAAGACTTTTACAAACAGTAAATAATTATATATATATATATATATATATATATAGCAATGATAAAGTCACAACAGAAGAATGCAGGGAATGCATTAATAGCCAATCTTGATTTAATGAATAATCCGAATTTTCGAGGATCCTTCCTCTTCTTCAGGGATGACAATGCGAATTTTCACAATAATTATTAAGAGTGAGGTGCTACTACCCAGCTAGCGCGCGCAATATGTGTAACCAAAACAAAAAAAAATAATAGATGACAACTCTTGTTACAACAAACGCATGTTGTGCGCTTATGAGTGTTAAACTCTACGTCATAATAGATAAGACGCCACACTAGGATTGCGCGCTCTGCACAAAAAGATCATGAGACAATAATAGCAATAATAGAAACGTCATAAAGGCAACGAAGTTAACATGATACACTGAAAGTGCCAATGGAGTTTCACAGTGATATGTCAATATCCCACTATATAGCGCGCGTATATAGCAGCAGGTGCGGATACACTGGGAGCTGTAGTCGTAAACCTACACACAGGCGGCTCAGGACATGTGGTCGCTCTTCACTGGACCGAGGCAGCAGTGGAGTTCGGCAGCCTTCTGAGCGACCGAGCAGCCCTCTTGAGGATCGCTCTGCTTGCCTCCTCAGCAAGAGGACGGGGCTAGAAAAGGTGCCCTAAACATAGCCTGCCTCATCTTACCCTGGCCAGCATACCGCGGCTGGCGGGGATCCCCCTCTAGCGGTCGAAACACAAGGAAAATGAAAACAAAAGCGCTCACCCTAGCATCATGGAATGTGAGAACTCTACTTGATGACACGAAAGCAAACAGGCCAGAGAGACGCACTGCGCTGGTCGCCAGAGAACTGGCTCGCTACAATGTTGACATAGCTGCTCTTAGCGAAACACGGTTAGCAGAGAGAGGTTAGCTCACTGAAATTGATGGTGGCTGCACATTCTACTGGAGCGGACGTAGCAGTAAAGAGAGAAGAGAGGCTGGTGTTGGATTTGCTGTCAAATCCATCCACGTGCAGAAACTGGCAAGCATCCCTGTGGGACTCAATGACCGTCTGATGTCAATGCATCTCCCACTTGGAAAGAAGACAAGTGCAACCATCATTAGTGCCTACGCTCCGATCATGACAAACCCTGATGAGGTCAAGGACAAATTTTATGAGGAACTTGATTCTCTCATTGCTTCTTCAAAGTCTGAGAAGCTCATCATCCTTGGTGATTTCAATGCTCGAGTAGGGGCCGACTATCATGCCTGGCACAATGTAGTAGGAAAACATGGCATTGGAAACTGTAACAGTAACGGGCACCTCCTCCTCAGATTTTCCTCCTCTCATAACCTAGTAATCACCAACACCATGTTTCGACTACCGACTTGGAACAAGACTTCATGGATGCACCCTCGTTCGAAGCACTGGCATCTTATTGACTATGTGATCGTCAGGGCGAGGGACAGGCAGGACGTGAGAGTGACTAAGGCCATGTGTGGTGCTGACTGCTGGACGGATCATCGCCTTATCATCTCAAAGATGAACCTCCTAATTCAGCCCAAGAGAAGGCCACAGGGCCAGAAAGTAAAAAAGAGACTGAATGTCACAATCTCAAAGACCCCAAGAAGCTCCAAGACTTCCAAGAACACATGCATAACCACCTAGCAGATCTTCAGCTAAACCAGTCTAGCATTGAGGATCAGTGGGCAACCTTTAGGGATGCTGCTCACTCTGTCGCCCTTGAATGCCTTGGTCCAGCCACTAGGTACCATCAAGACTGGTTTGATGAAAACGACACAGAAATTCAGGAACTCTTAGATACAAAACACAACCTTCTACGTCTACATCAGAATGATCCCTCCAACATGGCTAAGAAGGCTGCATTCACCAAGGCCCGCAGCAAGGTCCAAGCAAAACTACGCCACATGAAATACTCCTGGCTTAGTGCCAAGGCCGATGAGATCCAAAGCTTTGCCGACAGAAACGACATGAAGATCTTCTATGACGCCCTGAAAGCAGTCTATGGGCCAAAACCGTCCGGATCATCCCCAATTCTCAGTGCTGATGGTTCTACGCTGCTCACAGAGAAGAAGCTGATTCTAGAAACCAGCCCAGATCAACAATGAAGCCATCAATCGCCTCCCCCAGGTGCCCATAAATCACAAGCTTGATGTGCCCCTTCAAAGAAGGAAATCGACACAGCCATCACACAGCTGTCTAGTGGGAAAGCCCCAGGCTCTGATTCCATCCCTGCTGAAGTGTACAAAAAGGGTGGCCCAATCACCCTCATTAGCTCACCAAGCTGTACCAGTCCATGTGGAGCAAAGAACAGTTACCACAAGAATTCAGAGATGCTACAGTTGTTCACATCTACATATTGAAAGGAAATCGCCAGGCTTGTGGCAACCATCGAGGCATCTCCCTCCTGTCTATAGCAGGCAAGATCCTGGCCCGAGTCCTCCTCAATCGCTAACTGGAAGATCTGGAGCAGGGTCATCTCCCTAAAAGTCAATGCGGCTTCCGTGCAGGTCGAGGGACCACTGACATGATATTTGCTGCCCGCCAGCTTCAGGAGAAGTGCATTGAGCAGCATCGTGACCTATGCACAACCTTTGTCGATCTGACCAAGGCCTTCGACACGGTTAGTCGTGAGGGACTCTGGAAAATTATGGGAAAGTTTGGCTGCCCACGGAAGTTCATCACAATTGTCCGCCAGTTTCACGATGGGATGACTGCCAAAGTTCTTGATAATGGTGAACCCTCCAATGCCTTTCCAGTGGCAAATGGAGTCAAGCAGGGTTGTGTCCTGGCCCCGACACTATTCAGCATGACGTTCTCGGCAATGCTCTCAGACGCCTTCAAAGACTGCGAACCTGGCATCAACATTAGGTACAGGTCGGATGGAAAGCTCTTTAATCTTAGGCGCTTGAAGGCCATCACGAAGGTGAAGGAGACCGTCATCAGAGACTTCTTGTTTGCCGACGACTGTGCAATCAATGCCAATGGTGAGAACGAGATGCAGATGCAGATGGGCCTGTGGCAAGTCTGGCAGCTGCATTCTGAACCCGCTGTAATTTCTCAATTTGGGTAGCAGTGGCACCGTAGAGCAGGCCATTACAGTAGTCGAGGCGGATGGTGATGAAGGCATGAATGATGATGAGTAATGATCTCTGGTCCAGATATTTGTGAATTCGACGGATGTTGTGCAGATGGTAAAAGGCTGCCTTACATGTCATTAGGACATGCTGATCCACGTCCAAGGCTGAATCGAAGATACAACCCAAATTCTTGACATGAGATGCAGGAACAATATTAGCGTTGCCAATCGTGATGTTAGGAATGTTGATCTTTTGGAGTTGTCACCGTGTGCCAATGATGAGGAACTCGGTCTTATCATCGTTGATTAGCAATCTGTTTGTTGCCATCCAAGTACGAATATCCCTGAGACAGCACTCCATCACTTCTACAGCTTCTCTTTCACTAACATTGCCATCAGGCCTGAATGAAAAGTAAACTTGAGTATCATTAGCATAGCAGTGGGCGCGCGGGAGATGTTTTTTTCTAGGACATCAAACAGGTCAGATGTATAGATGGAGAACAAGAGGGGACCCAAACAGGATCCTTGTGGGACACCACAGTGCAGATCAAACCTCTCAGACTGAGAGCCACAGATGGTTACTCGTTGACTCCTACCAAGCAGGTATGACTGAAACCATTCCAGTGTATGTCCGGAAAGCCCTATCTTGGTGTGCAAACGTCTGAGAAGAGTTTTGTGGTCGACGGTGTCAAAAGCGGAGCTCAGGTCCAACAACACAAGTAGAGTGACCTGTTGCGAGTTCATGTTGAGGAGAATGTCATTCTTGATTTTCAACAAAGCAGTTTCAGTGCTACGATTTTTTCTGTACACAGACTGGAAGAGAGGAAACAGAGAATGCTTGCCCATGTGATGCTGAAGCTGGTCACAAACAGCACTCTCGACCAGTTTGGACAGGAAGTTCAGATTGCTAATCGGACGGTAGTTCTTGAAGTCACACTCCAATCCATGTCTCTTTAACAGGGGTGTAATGAAGGCCTCTTTCCAGTCTTCAGTGAATGTTCCAGACTGTAGGGATAAGTTAATGACATCTCTCAAGACTGGAAGAAGTGGGTCCAGACAACTCATAAGTTGAGAAGGCATTGGATCACACTGGCAAGACTTTTTTCCACACCTCAAAACAAGGGCCTTGACATATGTGACCGATAAGGTGGAGAAGTGGTCAAGCACAATGTCATCAGGAGGACATGAAGACACAGAGCTTGACATGGATGGAGGTGTAGTGGGACATCCATCTGGAGTGAGTTCATCAATTTTCAGACGAATTGATTCAATTTTCTGCATGAAGAAACTCCCAAAGTCGTTTGCTAGAGCTACAGTGTCAGGATTGGAAGGAAGCGGAACATCTTGTTTACGTCCGAGTAGCTTATTTGTGCACAGGAACAGTTCACGTGGGTTGGACTTGTGCTTGTCAATGACTGATGTGTAGAAGTCGTGCCGTGCAGCGCTCATCACATTATTCGCGCATGTTCTCTTCTCCTTATATTCAGCAAGATCAGTGTCAGAACGTGTGCGCCTCCATTTACGCTCAGCTCGTCTCTTGAGCCTTTTAGCTGTCTTCACATCATTGTTGTACCAAGGAACAAGACTGTGTGATGAGATTTTCTTTGTCAAGAGAGGAGCGTGATCATCCAAGGCTTGTGACAAGGTTGCGTTATAGCAGTCAACAAGTTCATGTAGATGCTTCGGAGTGTCAGTGCAAAGTCTGGATGAACTTAGGTCATCTTTCAATGAATCCAGGTCTATAGACGTTAATTTCCGATATTTTCATTTCAATTTCAATTTATTTTCATATTTCTCACATATATCACAATAAAAGTATATAAATACAAAAATTATACAAAACATAATTTAGATGAGACTTCATCAGAATGTACAGAAGTTTGATTTGGTATAAACACGACGTCTGTATGCATGCGAATCAAACTGTGGTCACAATGCGAAAAAAATATGATCTGGCCTGCGTAAAAGCATTAGCTTGTACAGCCGCAGGTCCCGTGAGTAATCAGATTAGGGGAAGTTTAAAGTACGGATGTTTTTTAAGACCAACTATATCTGGGGAAACCGATTAAAACAATCAAAACAAAAATCCAATAAAAAATAATTATTATAATTAAATAAAAATACAGAAAACAGAAAGGTCACATGTTGCAGCAGTGAACAACAACTGCAGAGATTCAAGGGGTGTGTTGCAGGGTATAGAAAATGGCGTAACTGTATGTCATAAATACATAAGTAGAAGGTGGAATAATGAGATTTGTCGTGAATGTAAACAATACCGAAAGCTCAGGAGTAACATTCCAGCATGGGTCCTAAAACCAAGCATTCCGTGTGACCATAGTAACCGACAGCTGTCACGCGCGAGAATTTCGATAACCGAGTGGAACAATAGGTGCATGAACAGCGCAAGAGGGCAGACTGTTCAAAAATAGTGTTCATGGTTAGCAGGGGCGGATCTAGCTTTTTTCCAAGGAGGGGGTTTAAGGGTTGAGCTGGGTATTGCAAAGTGAGTGAGAGCAAAGCGAGTGGGGGGGGGAGGGTGTGGGAGGGGGGTATCCCCCCTCCCACAGTAGGGAGATTTTCAATTTTTAGGATTGCCAGCTTGCAATTTTAAGCATATTAATTACTTTGCATGCTCTATTTTCCCTCTCTCTCTCTCTTTTTTTGCCAAACATATATACAATGTATATATATATATATATATATATATATTTTTTTTGGGGGGGGGGGGGCAGGGGGGGGGGTTGGTGCAGCCCCACCCGCGCCCCAAGCGCGGTGGAACATGTCTGGTTTGGGGGGGGGGGGCAAAATTTCGACGGGGATGGGCACATTGACGTGATGGTTTGAGATCCTCGGCGAGGGAGCGAAGCGACCAAGCGGGGGGAGGGGGAGTACAAAAGTCGCGTTTATAGAGCATTTAAAAGCAAATTTCCAGGAAATTAAAAAGAGGATAGAATCATTTGCAAATGACTATGATTATACGGGGGTATAACATTATTTCATGAGACGGTGTGAGATCCGCGGCGAGAGCGAAGCGACAGAGCGGGGGAGGGTGTGGGAGGGGGATATACCTCTTCCCATGTCCCACGCATAGGGACTTTTTGTAAAAACAGAGTATAAAAGTCGCGTTTCTAGAGCATTTAAATCAAATTCCTAGGGAACTAAACACAGTAAAAAAAATCCCCGCGAAGGACTATGATCATAAATTATGCAAACTATTCATTCTATTATAAGTATGGACAGAGCGAGCGAGCCACTCTCACTTTGCCATTCGTCTGAAATGTATTCATTAAAAGCTAAAACGTAATCGCATTGTTTGAGCAATAAAAATTATTCTTGTATTACAAGAAAGCATCGAAGAAAAGAAAAAAAGTAGGCTTTACTAAAGGTATGTTCCACGGGGCACACTCGAGGACGCGAGGCTACCATCTATACACTAAATTTACTCATAAAGTAAATATTAGTATATAAAGATATGATAATGTATATTGATAGTGTATTATAATTTTCGCCCCGTTAGGGGCGACAATTTTGCATATTCAGTTTTAAAATAGACAGCGTTTTACGCAAGAAAAGTGCCTTTATTGTTGATTTTGGTCTTCAAATAATTGACTACTTAGTTGTTGTTTGTTTGTATGTTCTTATTTTTTTTTTTTACTTGGCAGCCCAAGAGGGGGGTTTAAACCCCCTAAACCCCCCCTGTAGATCCGCCACTGGTTAGGATCCCGCAGGACTAAGGTGGGATAGAAAGGGGTAACATGTAAAGAACAACAAGAACTATACACTATGCATGCCGTACAATGTAGCTGCTAAGAAGATATTGCTTCAGTTTTCGTTTGAATGAGGTTACAGTGGTACAACGTACAAGTTCCATCATGTCCATAGGGAGTTCGTTCCAATATTTGGGCCCAGCGAACATAATGTTTTTTGTTTTTTTTTTTTCGCGAAACATGTTCGGGTACGTGGAAGGTGATATGCGTAACGTTGACGAGTTGGATAATCACGAACTGTATAATTTCTTGTAAACATTTGGGAAAATTGAAACATAAACAGGCCGACGTTGTAATAAAATAACTCGGGAATTTTCAAAATGTTATTACTAACAAAAAGTTCGTTCGTGTGGGATAAATATCCAGTGTGGTTAACAATTCTAACAGCTCGTTTTTGTACAAGAAATAACGAATCGATAAGGTTTTTAGAAGCATTTCCCCACGCCAGAATCCCATAGTTGAGATAGGGAGATATCAAAGTTGAATATATGCTCTGTAGAATATTACTTGGAAAACAATAGCTATTAAAGTTTGTTAAGAACCCGGTATTTCTAGCAATAATTCTGCTTACATAATTAACATGGGTTCTCCAAGATAAATCACTATCGATATGAAGACCCAAAAATTTTGTATTGTTGACCTGTGACAGATCAATGTTGTTTATCTTGACAGAGAGAGGTAACACAGGTAGCGAATTACTGAATAACATATACTGAGTTTTATCAATGTTTAAGGATAGTTTGTTCGCAAAAATCCAAGATTGGACAGAAACAAGTTCTTTATTTATTATGTTTATAAGCGCATCAGGATTTTGATGAGAGAAGAACAAGTTTGTATCATCTGCAAAGCAAACGAAGGAGAGAATCTTAGAGGAGTTCTGGATATCATTAATATATAAAATAAAGAGAAGTGGGCCTAACAAGGAACCCTGTGGAACACCACAAGAAATCAGTTTTGGTTGGGAATCGTGACCGTGAATACTTACAAATTTGTTTTCTATTCGTTAAATAATCAGTGAACCATTCTAGCGCCCTTCCCCGAATTCCGTAATGATTTAACTTATAAAGTAAATGTCATGGTCTATTGTATCAAACGCCTTGGAGAAGTCAAGGAAAACACCGACAGTGTGAGAAACATCATCTATAGCATGAGATATCTTATCAATAAACTTGAGTAATGCGTGAGTTGTACTATGTTTTTTCCGAAATCCAAATTGAGATTCAGTAAATATTTTTGCCTGAAGAAAAAAATTAAGGGTGCGTTTATACACAAGTCTTTCAAGTATCTTTGAAAAAGAAGTTAAAAGAGAAATGGGGCGATAATTATTGACAAGGTCTTTTCGCCCTTTTTTAAAAATGGGAACAACTCTGGCTACTTTCATTTTTTGAGGAACTTTGCCAGTAGATAAAGATTGATTGAAAATATAAGTAAGAGGCGAAATTATTTCATGAATTACATTTTTTACCAAGAAGTTTGTGATTCCGTCATATCCCGAACTTTTTTTATTATTTAACTTATCAACAATCTTTATCATTTCATCTTCGACAATCGGGACAAAAAATGAAGATTCCATATTCCTACTACCCAGAAAAGAGTGAAATTCTCGCTGCGCTTCAGGAATTTTATCAGCCAGATTTGGCCCAATGTTTACAAAAAAAAAAATCATTAAAAACTTCAGCTATATCTATGGGGTCATCAATAGGAACATCATCCTCTTGAATATAACTATGCACGTTATTATGAGTATTACGTTTCAACGCTCGGTTTATCACCCTCCACGTACCCTTCACATCAAATTTACATTTGTCGAATTGATTCATAAAATACATCCGTTTGGCTGACTGTGATGCGGAAGTGAGGATATTACGATACTGAGTATATCTGGACTTATTTGTAACTATGGGCACTTTGCGATATTTATGATAAAGTTTATTTTTTTTATTGATTGATTTTAAAAGTGATTTTGTAACCCATGGCTGCCGGGGTACTTTTTTATGATTTGAGTTAGAGAATTTACAACAAGGGATAGCAATATTAAGCTGAGTTATCCAAATATCTATAAAAATATCAAAAGATAAATTTACGTCATTTTGATTATATACAATCGACCAATCAACGTGTTTCAACCTTTCTCTAAAACTATTCATGTTCGAGTCTGACATAACACGAAAACCGGAATGTTTTTGCACACTGTCAGCAAGAGGGTGGATACTACCAATAAGTGCATACACAGGAAAATGATCAGAGATACCCGTAACAACAATACCAGATGAAATATCAGAAAATGACTTGTTAACAAATATATTATCTATTAAAGTAGAAGAGAGGTCGGTGATTCTTGTAGGTCTTCTTATGAGAGGAATAAAAGACTTAGACAACAGTTGATTAAGAAACTCTTGACAATTATGATTATCATAATTCAAAAGATTTAAATTAAAATCACCCATAAGAAAACATGATTTATTCTTGAAATAGTTATTCGACAAAATACCGTGGATTAATTCACCGAATTCAGAAAGATTAGAGTTTGGTGGCCTATAAATTTCTCCAACAATTACATTTCCTTTATTTGGTACTTTTATCTCAATGAAAATACTTTCAAAAAATTCTGTCATAAAACTAAACTCTTCCAATAACCGATGGTTTAAATTTTCTGTTACATACATGTAAAAACCAACTCCACCTCCTTTCTTGCACGATCTATTGTTTGTAATCAGTTTGAATCTATCAATATGAAACAATGAAGAAGGCGACACCTCCTGTAACCGTGTTTCACTGAGGCCGATGACACCAAATGTGAATCGTAATTCATCAATGAATAAGCGAAATTGATCAAAATGTTGGTTTAAACTCCTAATATTAACATGAGAAACAAAGATTTGATTTGGGTCCGAATTGGATAATGTAATAACATCTTTTTCTAAGCAGTAACTTGTAGAAAACATGTGAGGTGGAATATCATTAGGATCAAAATCAAGTTTTAATTCATCGGTTTCTGTGGTTGAAAAAAATTTTGAGTCAGAATTATCACCGTTCTCATTATTTGTAATGGTTACAGAACTTTCACCTTCCAATGACTGAACATCTACAAAAGCATTACTCATATTCATTGTGATAAAACTCAAAGCAATTCATCCTATTTTCGTTGGGAAATGTAACAGAATGTACAGCAATGTTGGACACGCCATATTGCCGTTGACCTGGACACAAAATGGTAGAAGACACGTAAACATGTTTGTCTTTGAGACATATATGTACCTGGACAGTTGATGCCGACATTGGAAAAACATGTTTATGCAAGAAGGAGGAAAAATACACCAGCGTGAATGCATGGAATTCGGAAATGCGAATAACAAGTGAACAAATAAGAAGTACTGGGGCACTGCAAATGCGAATGGAATGTGACACTAGGTGGGATAATGTATGAGACAATTTTCCATAGGTAAATATGAGAACATAGGGATGCATAGGTTCAACCTGTGCGGGGGACACTTCGGTACGTTCAATTAAAAATTGTAAACATGTGACCTTCCTTAAGAGCAAATGTGCACATTTGGCGTTGCCAATGAATACAAGGATGAAACATTTAAACATCAATGCAGAGACAAACGGAAAAATAAGCATGTACATCACTAGCTCTACCTTAGAGCACATCACTAATGATAGTAGAGTGACAAAAATATCAAACTACACAATTCTTTCGGATCATAACATATCAACAGCCAACCCACCCTCCTCTCCCTCGTGCGATTTACAATCGCAGAATTAAGTTTTAATCCATTATATAAAATAAATTATTAAAATCTAATTATCACAGTTTATGGTAACATTCTTTATGTAGTACATAGCGGTATCAAAAAGAAATATCACAACCCCCTCCAAAAGAGGGACTCATTACATTATACCTTGTGCATATCACATGAGTTTAAAACATGGAGGGAATATACTCCGGTAGCCGTGGAAGAAAAATGTACTATACAAATGCATGCCTTGAACATGCAGTTATGAGAGTCTTTCCTTTCTAAGAGGAGCAAAAACAGACAACGAATACATAATGCTAATAACACGCAGTTATTAAACCTTCAGTTAGACGTTGCTTAAATCACCCGAAAGCCTCCTGACCTACACACACAATACATGGAGTCGGAGCTAGGCCGCCAAACTCGCAACCCCCGCAAGCAAAGCCTGGTTCTAAAACAACATGGCGGTCGGTCTACTTCTCCGACCCGTAACTGATGCACATATCGGTAAAATATCAAAATACAATTTATCAATACAAAGTTGTGAGTTATTTCTATTCACTATTGTAACAGTAATAATGTGGGTATCATCATCACCTTTGTATACAATTATAGCCAAAGAGTAAAAAACACTAAGACGGTGTATTGTTATAAGAACTCTGAAATGGCAGAATTTAAGTGCAAAATGGGTGAATGAAAAAGACGAAGTAAATGAAAGGATATTACTCATGATATAGATTCCAGTCCGACGCAACGTTTTCTTTCTATTTTAGCACAACCTTGATTCATTATGTAATACATAGCGGTATCACAAAGAAATATCACAACCCCCTCCAAAAAAGGGACTCATTACATTATACCTTGTGCATGTCACATGAGTTTAAAACATGGAGGGAATATACTCCGGTAGCCGTGGAAGAAAAATGTACTATACAAATGCATGCCTTGAACATGCACTTATGGGAGTCTTTCCTTTCTAAGAGGAGCAAAAACAGACAACGAATACATAATGCTAATAACACGCAGTTATTAAACCTTCAGTTAGACGTTGCTTAAATCACCCGAAAGGCTCCTGACCTACACACACAATACATGGAGTCGCAGCTATAGGCCGCCAAACTCGCAACCCCCGCAAGCAAAGCCTGGTTCTAAAACAACATGGCGGTCGGTCTACTTCTCCGACCCGTAACTGATGCACATATCGGTAAAATATCAAAATACAATTTATCAATACAAAGTTGTGAGTCATTTCTTTTCACTATTGTAACAGTAATAATGTGGGTATCATCATCACCTTTGTATACAATTATAGCCAGAGAGTATAAAACACTAACACGGTGTATTGTTATAAGAACTTAAAAATGGCAGAGTTTAGGTGCAAAATGCGTGAATGAAAAAGACGAAATAAATGAAAGGATATTACTCATGATATAGATTCCAGTCCGACGCAGCTTTTTCTTTTCATTTTAGCACAACATTGGTTCCAGCGAGAAGTATTTTTGCAGAGACACCTTTCTGCTTTCTGCTTTCGCGAGCTCACCTCTCCGAGCTTCTAGACTGGGAGGCAGGTCGGTACGCACGGTTATTCTGCGGTTGGAGAGTCCTGGGTCATCGCCAGCCCGCGGTTGACGCTGCCGTGTCTCGAACGCGTTGAGAACGAGGTTCCTGTCACGCATGAACACAAATCTGGCGATGATAGCTCTCGGGGGAGGGTCGCGGGATGGGCCTCCAGAGGCCTGGTTGGAACCAAAGTCGCGGCGAGGAAGCCGGTGGGCATTGGCTAGCTGGATGCCATCAGCATCGGTCGCGCTGAACCCAAGATGAATGAAGGCGTCACGAAGAACCCGGTCAATTTGTTCGTTCGGTGTTTCCGTTACTCGGTAGAATAGGAGGTTACTCCGTCGGCCATGAATTTCCATGGCGGTCAGCTTATCGTTGAGTTTGGAGATCTCATCCGCCATCTTGTTCACGATGTCTGGAAGCTTCCTCTGTTCAATTTCGATTATTTTATCGGAGTTCATTGAAACCGAGGCTTCCAGTTCCATGAGCTTGCCATTAATTGCAGTAACTTCTAGCTTTAAGGCGTCCAGTTTCTCGCAGACTGAAGCGGATGAGCGGGAAATGGACCGTTGAATGTCAGCTAGAGTTAGGTTAGAAGCGTCACATGGCGTTTCAGTGGTATCAGCGTAAGAGCTGCTATCACTTGCGGGCGGGGCGGGTTGGTTGGCATGTGGTGCCCTAGGCTTCTCCTTCGGGAGTGTAGAACGGGTAGGCATGCGGTCTGGGCGGTCAGCCATGTTGGGTGTAAACGTAACAAAATGTTCAAATAAATGAACGAAAATTTGCAGAAGTGATGAGTTTTTCGTTATATGGACCATCAAAATCAGCAGATAACAGAAATGCAGTTCTGTTAATCCATGTTACGTTGCCAGTAGAGTAGTGCCTGCATTCCAAGCGTAAAAGGAAGGGCGGTGGCCGTCGGTCGGAGAGCGCTACGAATAAACGTCCTCCCCCATTGGAGTCGAAAGGAATGAAATCTCCTTCACAGGCACAGCAGGCTTCTCAGCATTCAGATGACAAATCACAGAAGAATGATCTGAGAGAAAGTGATGTGGCATTGGCTGGCAAGAAACAACGTTTTCTGCTTGACGAGAAATAACAAGATCCAAGATATGGCCTGATTCATGTGTGGACTCGACGACATGCTGCTGTAAGCCTAAAGACTCTAAAAGATCAACAAACTGGGAAGATGATGGATCACTTGGTAAGTCAACATGAATGTTAAAGTCACCAGTAAGCAGCTGCGGATCTGTAGACAGGACAAGAGACTCGAGGTATTCACCAAATTCTCTGACGAAAGTGTTTATTGAGACTGGATGTTTAGCTGAATATGGTGGCCTATAAATGACTGCCAAACACAAGCGGAAAGATTCATACTTGATGTTCGATTCTGAATATTCAAAGGATTGGTAAGGTTTCAGTTCACGCTTCATCACTTGTATTCCATCTCTAGCCAAGAGAGCTATGCCACCACCAGGTCGGGATGGCCGAGGATGATCGAGAAGCTTATAGCCTGGTGGGGTCACTTCAGCCCTGTGGGCATCATCAATATCTTTCAACCATGTCTCGGTTATAACAAAAAGATCGAATTTCTCGTTCGTGACATAGTCAACGAGGGAGCAGGTTTTGTTCCGAATTGACCTTGCATTGACCATGCCAAATTTCACATTTGACTTCTCTCCATCTTGGCATTGACATATAAAATGTCTCCTTTGAGCACTGGGATTTGAAACAGGATTCCTAATGAAGCGCTTATTCTGGCCACTGCGACAACCTCTCCGAGTACTGGGAATAACATTCACTCCACAGCTGCGGATTCTACACATAACACTTGGGTCAATGATTTGAAAGACAGGGCAACCACTCCCAATTGTCAGTAGTTCTTCTCTGCTGTAGGTAATCATAGTCCTGCGGTAATCAGGCCTATTGTTGCATGAGATAGCGAACAAAGGACTGTCTGACAGAGGTGTGCAAGCCACCAGGCATACCATCCAAGCTTGAATGAGGATTAGTCCAGAGAACAAAGAGGCAACACTTCCTTTCAGGCGAGGTCTTCTTGCTCCAAAGAACATTGTGAGAGGTTCATGTGTTGCCAGCAGCAAGTCCCAAAGCTAAATTCACCTCAGCAAACGTTGTGTATGGGACTGATGACTTCAGTCAGTACATATCAGGTAACTGGAAGCTGATTTCCCAAGTACAAGAAACAAGAAAATGACATCACATCGAAGATCCTTTCGGTGTTTGAGTGGTTCTGTACTCCTCAGGGTACCACACAGGATCAAAAGTATCTGTTAATCAGTTTTTGTGAACCGTATCACAGGGTTTCTACCCAAACTTTGTCACGTTGGATAAAACAGTTATGATAGAGGCTGGGATTGACACCAGCTTGTTCTCGGTACACTCCACAAGAGCAGCCTTTGTGTATGCTGCCCAGAGGAAAGATCTGCCCGTAAATGAGATTTTGGCACAGGCTGGAGTAACGAGAAGACATTTCAAACATATTACGCGAAACCCCTTCAGGGAGGAAAAAGGGGGTTTCAGCCAAGCAGTGTTATCCTAAAATGTAAAGTCATACCCCTCAGGGGTAAATATGGTCATGGGTACAGTACTGTATGGCCAAAAAAATGTGACTACCGGACTCGAAGTCTCCTATCATTACTCATTTAATGCATCGTAGTCTCTCTCGAGACTTCCGAAAATAGAAAATTTAAATGAGAACTTACTTGTTTGAAATTTAAATTGTATTTTATGAGGAAGGCGAAGGAAGAGACTACAGTCCCTCCTCTCCCACCCTTCTTCATGCGGCCCACGTTCGAACCCGAGTCTGGACTGAGCAATGTTGTGTGTAAGCATACGGTCCACTCTAGCAAGAGGCAAAACACTCTGTCCCTTGGATAGGACATATTAATGGAGGTCCCGTGTATGAGAGAGTAACAACTCATGCACGTAAAAGATCCCGCTTCATTCATTCATCGCAAAGAGCAGGGTGTTTAACCCGGTGAAGTGTGGTCCCACCTCACATCCAACTGGACCCCATGGAAGACCAGCTTAACGTAGCTGAATATGGGCTATCCAGCCATCTTTTCAGATGGAAATGAACAAACAAACAAACAAACACACAAACTCATTTAATGCATCGTAGTCTCTTCCTTCGCCTCCCTCATAGAATACAATTTAAATTTCAAACCGGTAAGTTCTCATTTAAATTTTCTATCTGAGACCATGTGGTTTTAAATGTTTGGTTAAAGTTTTATCAAAACCCCTGCTCTCTCTCTTTCTCTCTCTCTCTCTTTCCTATGTTATCTAAAGTAACGTTCGTTCAGTTCTGATCAATCTTTTTTGGGGGAAAACAGTCAGGTAGGAGCATCATGTGCATGCGATTAGACTTAATATGGGTCATAAATGGTCACCCATATAATTATGTTATAAGCCCAAGATGTTTTGAAACCTGTGCAGAAATATCGTTTTTTGTCCATTGTATAATAAAATTCCTTCGACCACTGTACACCAAATTATCTCTAATGATATACATTATAAATTTTCAATGTATATCATATTTAATGGAAGTTTATAAATTATTGTTTTCTGTTTGCCGTAAGTTTAGACGTTTAATCACGCAGAAAACCGTCATTTTGAGGGTGGCTTACTTTTAAAACGGAATTATTTTTATACAGAGATTTTTTGAATAAATCACTGGTGTGGGAGGGCGATACCACAACTTTTAATCACACACACACACACACACACACACAAACAATTAGGGGATGCTCTAAAGTGCAGATTTTGGACATTCTCCCCCCCCCCCCCTTGGCCACTTCGACGCCCCCTCGCTGGTCATACCTCCCCAAATCATGAACATGAACTTACACCCTTGACTACCAGTGGCGGATCCAAGGGGGTGGGGGAGCGCATCGGGCGCGCCCCCTTTGAATTTCCAAAGCGAAAAATATAGCTACAATCTGCAGTTTTTGGACTGTAAAATGTCAAAATTTCCAAGCTCGCTCGCTCGCATGTTATTGTTATAGAATTCTCTTGATGCATGCTGTCAGTAATTTTCTCGTTTGACACCGTCGTTCCATAATCGGTGTAAGGAAAACTGTTAACATGTAACAAACATTGCGCCGACAAGAAAGATAGGAGTTCTGCACCTGAAACTTTTTTTTTTTTTCTTTTCGGGAAGATATTAAATTTTATTGGGTAAAAGTGATAACATATGTATTCAAGACACATGAAAAGAGCATGTTTCTTCAGGCGCTGGCTCGCTTTCGCTCTCTTGCATACACAAATAAGTGAAGTAAATGATGATTCTTGATAAATGGAATGACTTTATAGAGGGTATTGTTGTAAGGTTAGAAATGCCAGCAGTTATAGCCTGCAAAAAGGGATTGGAGCTACACGTCCTGGGTTATCAAAAAGATAACTTTCTCTTACATTATAAATATGTGTATTCTAGAGCGTTCGGTACGCTCGCTCGCGCATACAATCTAATTTTGTAGTGAAGAACATGATCATAATTGATAATTTGTAATTGATGAAATATCGGAATTATGTAGGTACATTTTAATAATAATAGTAATCATCATCATTAACAATCAATCAATGAGCGCAGAAACTATGTTTATAGTTATAATTCTACTGCATTCATATTTCACATTCCACGAGTAAAACAACATTTCCATTCTAATTTTAAGAATTGTTCAGAGTTACAAAATCATCAAAAATCTACCAAAAGTATGCATAAAATCGCACGATGACCAACATAAAAGTAAAAATTCTCCCTACCATGCGAGGGGGTACACCCCCTCCCTCACCCTCCCCCCCCCCCCCCCGCACGGCTCGCTCCGCTCGCTTTGCGTCTTGGCTATACGCACAGTAAAAGGAAGTCCTATTCGTGTCAATGTTCTTCGTTGACTGCGCTGTGGAATGTATCACATTCCGTTATGTACTGTTATGTATTGTAGTCCCCACTACAGTTTGCAGACTGACAGCGAACGCACACACGCGCACACACACATACACACGCACGCAAAAGCATACACACCCTCAAAATTACTTTTTCCACGAGGTGCCCCCCCCCCCAATGTCTTGACCCACGGTACACCACAGTATGATTTCACTAGAATTTTCATAGTCAACTGAAAATTATGCATAGCTTATACAGGTATGACTTACTTTGCAGGACTTCGCCAAGTTAGCGGCTGTTGAGAAGAAATCACCATCCAAGTCGCATACCGCCTTGAATGTCGCAAGATGCGGCAAAGTACACACAAATTTGGCCAAGTCTTGTCCCGGCGGCACATGACAGCCACAATAGTCTTCGGTCTGGTAAATCCACACCTCGAAGTATTGGATCTGAAGCAAACAAAACCAACTAATATAATGAACAAAAAACTAATTAAAACATATGAATGTGAACGAATTCATGTTTGCTACTATTCCGTAATACGTATGTAGATGTAAAGGCCGCTAACATGCCTAACAACGCTAACATTACTTCAGGAACAGCATCAAATAATTTTACAGAATGACGTGACTGATACAACGTTTTTCAGTTGGGGGGGTGGTATCAAGGTCAAAGTGTCCCCCCTCCCACGGTGAGAACTTTTTGCATTTTTATGTTGTAAATGGTGCAATTTGATGCATGTTTTCCGCCTTTTATCGACTTGAAACGGCCCTACTTGTTAAAGGTAGCAGGATATTTTGATGTGGATTATTATTAAACAATTTGCCTATAAAGACTTGAAACCCCCGCTTACACGTACCGGCGTAGCCTGGATAATGATCGTGTGATATTGGGAGGGCGGTGGTTACTATGCCAGGGAGCGAAGCGACCGAGCCCGAGCGAGCTTAGGGAATGGGGGGGGGTAGGGTAGGGGAGGGGGGTGTTCCCCCTCCCACGGTGAGAACTTTTTGCATTTTTATGTTGTAAATTGTGCAATTTGATGTATGTTTTCCGTCTTTTATCGACTTGAAACGGCCCCACTAGCTTAAGGTAGCAGGATATTTTGGTGTGGATTATTATTGAACAATTTGCCTATAAAGTGGTGGCATATAAATAAACTTCTTGTATTAATTCATTGTTACAATTAATTTCATGAACGTTGTCTGTTAAGCAATCACACAGAAAAGGCATGCTCACGAGAGTGTATACAAACGGGATATTTCTCCTCCTACACGAAGGTGATTTTACATTGTCAGGCCTGAAATTCAGCGATCTGGTGCAAACTTTTGGTGCAATACTTGGATTTTTTCTAGCTCACCCAGCCCCCCCCCCCCCCCAAAAAAAAAAATATATATATGTATATATTTATGGAAATAAATTAGACTTTTTTCAGGAAAGTGTTAATACTAAATAGCAAAATCACGGCATAGAATAGCTCTTATTCCGCGTGTGTGTCATCTGTGTGTATGTACAAAGTCTAATGAGGTAGAGGGGGATGCCCCCTCCCAATCGACGGAGCTTTTGCGTCTTTAAAATCAAGATAAAGCGATCTGAAGCACCCCTTTTGTCTGAAATTCGGGTAATGTGATTTTCCCCCGATTTTTTCACCTTTCTTTTTTTTCACGATCCAAAAGTGTGTGGGGGGAGATGGGCTGCAGCCCCCTCCCCCCCCCCCCCTCCGGTTCCACGGCCCCTGCTCAATACACCGAAGTTGACTTGGACGGTACATTTGGGGGTTACAAGGCTGCGTTCACATAGAAGTATACTATTCGGGTATTTGGGATTCGTTTTCGGGGGCACGCAAAAACCGCAAAAGTGTCGCGTCCCGCTGTAACAGGCATTGCTCGAAAACCTCCGAGGAGAATACGCTCTCCTCGTTGCATCGAACGGGTCGGCAGGTTCGTACAGTGATCGAGTGAAAGAAGAATTGGTTACAGTTATTCGTTTGGTTATGAGACAACTCAGTATTTAAACTTGAATACGGCGTGGCCCAAAAGAGTGCTATAAAACTGACTATTAATTGCAAAAGCATGAATGAACGACAGAAATGCTTATCTTTAGTATAGGTTTTCCCGGCCAATTTCGCATTTGATAAAAGGTTCATACAGTTTAGCGAAAATCCTCGTCACTGCACATTCTGTCATTAAAAATTGCAAGTTGTTCGTTCAATTTAACATTCCGATCAATAAGATTTGCACATGTGCCTTTCGAATTCGTAAAACGGGCATTCAAATTGGCACGTGCTTTTCAGTCATTCAAATTCGACAGCACTGGCGAAAGGGGTATTTCAGTCATTTGATTTCGCGTATGGGCAGTCAAATTCCTAACATGTACATTCAAATTAACGTCATGTTATTTCTACTTTGAAGAGGTGATAACATCTAAACGCGTGTTTCTGTGTTTCATCCACGCACTGTTTAGCAGTGGAAGTTATCGTATTTTTGACCATATATAACTCGAGTTTCTTCTTCTCTACTCTAAGTCCCTAATCCTACCTCTATAATCCTTTCATATTTCTAGAAAAAAAAAGTAAATAATGATCCAATGGCGGATCCAGGGGGAAATGACACCGGGCGCGCCCCTTTTATTTTTTGTTAAAAAGGAAGAAAGTCGCCCCTCTTTAAGGAATTCCTGGATACGCCCCTGTATGATAGCATTCGATACCTAATATTCATTTATCGATTGGTGAATTTCGTTGGTAACGTGTGTACCTTTCCAGGTACTACTGTACTGTTAATTTCATACCCCAGGCCAACGGCAATGCTAGCAATGCAGGCGTCCAGGCCGAGCTCCTAAGCTTAGCTATAATAGGCACGCTTGCTTGCGTGCTATGCTCTAGAGAAACATGGTTGGTGCGTACGTCGTCACGTGTCTACCTATTTTCGATTTTTTTTTTTTTAATGGATATGCATGGATATCATGGGCCTGTGATCGACGTCGACGAGAAACACATGATCAACGATACTCGCTTCGGGAGTTGAGCTGTGAGCGAATTTCTTTCATAGACATTTTGTAGTTTTAGCCTCTCACTTCAACCAGTCCAAACGGTAAGGTTAGACCTGTTAAGTAACAGTGAAGTTTAACTCGACTAATGCGATCCTTCTGTGTCTGGCCATTCTGTAGCCTACCCATTTGTGTCATTTGTTTGGTCATATGGACACGTTGAAATTACAAAAGTCCAGACATTTTCACAGTAGACCTAGAAACAGTTCTAGCCGACTCTGAAAATGTTTTCATGTTTACAATGTTAAAGAGGGGCCAGACACATCACAAAGCCAGAATTGGTCTAGCTCTAAATCAATAAGACCCAAGACTACTCAAGAGTAAAACTACGTTAACTTCTAGATCTACACGTAAGTTTCCTCAGTACTAACATGTAGGGCTAGTAACAGAGTGGTCTTTACTCTACAGAACGTAGGCCTATCAAAAAAGAAAGAAAGAAAGAAAAAAGGTAGTCCAAATTTGGAGCCCTATACCACCATGACCATTTCTTATTAATTGTCAGCTATGGAGAGAAGATTCTACACTAAGTTTGAGGAAAGAAGAACTCTTCGTCTTTCTAGTGTCAGTATTGATACAATTGAATTATGTTGAGAAATATAATGTCATGCATGACTGAGCACATGAACTCAGAAGAGAACAATGACAAATTGCACCTTTTCCAAGGGTTGAGTGTCACATGAGGGAACAATGAATTCAATGTCTCACTGAATGGATGGGATCTGTCAATGAAAGTGGTCAGATTAACAGCCCAACCTGGATGACTGCAGGTTTGTGTTTAGGGTTTCTTCCATTAATGGCATTATTGACATTAACCTTTTTTGGTCCAATACCTTGAACATGGCACAGTTGTTGATAACTTCGTCACTCCCACAAAGACTAACCCATTATTAATTTTCTCTTTTTAGAAGTTTATATTCAAGCTATATAGTTTCTAGAATGTGTTAAATATGAATAGAGATGAATGGATCATATGTGTTGGCTTTATAGTGGGAGTGACCAGTTATCTGACAGGTGGAAATGTTTAAAGGACAAGTCCACCTTCACATACATAAGGATTGAGAGAATGCAGCAATATTAGTAGAACACATCAGTGAAAGTTTGAAGAAAATTGGACAATCCGTTTAAAAGTTACGAATATTTTAAGTATCTGCGCAGTCACTGCTGGAAGAGAAGACTACTACAGTGTATGATGTCACATGCGTACAACTACATAAGGAAAATAAAAAGAGAATTTCACAAAACTTTACTTTTTGAATAAAGTGCACATTTCTTCGACCTGCCACTGACGTATGTTAAGGGTAATATTATTCCCCCTGCCTTCTGAAAGAGAGAAGTCGAGTGTTCTTTTGTTATGCGAGAAAAATGGATATATGTTGAATTTTCTTTATTCTTTCTTTATATCGTTGTACTCATGTGACATCACAAGCTATAGTAGTCTTTTCATCCAGCCGTGACTGAGCAGAAAGTTCAAAAATTCAAAACTTTTTAACGGATTGTCCGATTTTGCTCAAACTCTCACTGATGTGATCTACTAATATTGCTGCATTCACTCAACCCACATGTTTATGAAGGTGAACTTGTCCTTTAAGGTTATGAACCATAAAATGTTAGAAGAACCCCTAAAAACAAATCTTAAACACAGCCCTGCATTCATACAGGCTGGCCTGTTTTTGATCACTTTCGTCGACACGACAGTACTCATCCATTCAGTGAGACATTGTTCCTTCACGTGACATCCAAACTTGCAAAAAGTGCAATTTGGCATTGTTGTTTTTACTGTTCATGTGCTCAGTCATGCATGGCGTTTGCCTACATAATTAGGTATCACTCTTCTTCTTTCCATACAACCAGCATTTTCCTCTTCATGGCTGACATGTATGAATAGATAGTCCTCCAAAGTTGGATATATATATATATATATTGTATATGCACTGTAATACTATAGGGCATGTACAGACTGTATATTCTTCAATGTTGTAGCATAATGTATGTGTTGTAAAAAATGGCCTATTGATTTATATCGAGGGGGGGGGGGCTGATCATGTCATAAGTAACCAATGTTGGATAAGAAGCCCATGGAGAAGGGATTCAGGGGGAGGGGACCACACTTACAAAAAAAAAAACACACAAAAAGGGTACATTTTCAAATAATAATGCTTCAAAAGGAGGGGCAAGACCATTATGTGCCCCCTCTAAATCCAGCACTGATCGAAAGAAGACTTTCAAATCAATGAATAGATCTAGTTGTGTTAAAGTTTGTTTGTGTTCATTTATTGTTTATATAGTATTATATATATATATATATAGCTCAATTGGAAGGTTTTTGGTTCTACCTCTAGTCTGCCTCATTGAGCTTAGTGCTGCCTTCAGAATGCTGTTCAGGAACTCAGTTTATCTATTCAACAGCTGGACGGTATGCATTTTTTCTTGGTCTTAAGATTTTGTAATAAGACTGATCTAGAATATTCAGCACTTTCAAAGTCAACATCTTTGTCATGCTCACAGTTTCTCTTTAGCAGCAGTAAAAAATAACATCCAGCTACTTACTACATGATTGGTACACAATGGAGAAAGGACGCACTTTAGTATGTCTACATACCAAAATAAGGGGGCAATTTCTTTATAGCATGTTTAAAACAGAAAGGAAGGAGGTATGTATTTTTTTTCATGGGTGGGCACAGAAATTCTGTAGCAAGAAAAATACTGTTAAAAAAAAGAAACAGAGAATGGGTGTGAGGTACAAAGTAGCCATTACAGGTGGAAAGAGTACTCTATATTGTTATTGGCTTTTAAATGCATTGGAATAGTCATGAGATAAGTCAGAAAATGACAAATTTAGAACCTTTAGTGTGTTCTGTAAGCTCAGTAGTGCTTAACATTGTAATTATATACAGCTCATTTATCCAAATTGGCAAAAAAAAAACCCAACCCCCCCCCCCAAAAAAAAACAACAACAACAACCCAAAGATCCTAATCCACAATGTACAATTGCTCACAGTCACTGATTTATTTATTTATTTTTAATTTTTATTTTTTATTTTTTTTTTTTTTTTTGGGGGGGGGGGGGGGTATCTTGCTGAACCAAAGGCTCAAGTGAGCTATTGCTGTCTGTTTTCGTCAATTATCAGTCATGCATTAACTTTATACATTTCATTTTCTTTCTGGAACCTGTTGGCAGATTTTAATCAAACTTGGTGAGGATCATCTTTAGGTGTATATAGGTACCAAAAATTGTTGATATGGGGCAATTCGTCCCCAGAGGTTCTGGAAAGGGGAAGGGGGCAAGGGAAATAAAGGGGCAGACTGTAACAATCTTCTCCAGACCAAGAAGCTGTAGAGTCAAAATAATATGTTGTACATGTCTGTAGATACCCTTATGAAATATATAAAGAATATGTTTTAGTCATGAAAGGAAA
Organism: Diadema setosum; assembly: GCF_964275005.1. NCBI lineage: Eukaryota > Metazoa > Echinodermata > Echinoidea > Diadematoida > Diadematidae > Diadema > Diadema setosum. Next base: position 6,107,693 of record NC_092701.1, read on the forward strand.
ATTAGATGGACACATGGGCTCCTACAGGGGGTGAAAGTTTTGAGGAGGGGGCCCAAGGGGAAAACATATTTCCATCATCTTCAGAACCATGCAGTGGATGGATTGAAACCAACTTGGTAGGGATCATTCTCCGGGTGTAGGGAGTTCTTTAACCCTAAAAGGGCCGGGGGCGGAATCCGTTTCGCGCTATAATTCTGTAACGCGAGAAGGCCCCGTCGCGAGGCTTCTTGACTTTCTTTGTTCAAGTCTCGCGCAACTTTTGAGAACAAATTTGCAACGTCCGCGCATACTTATGCGAAGCCACGCCCATTTTTGTAACGGAATGTCGCCCCAAAACGGGCACAATTTTGTGATTTTGTGTACATTTCCTGTGGAAAACGGTGCTCTGTCATAAAAGTCATAAAAACCTAATTATTTTCACAATTAATCACTTTCATTGATTAATTTTGTGCTAATTATGGTAGAAATGTGGTCAGTGACAATTTCAAATGAAAAAACAAAGAAAAAACAAAAGTTGAAAAACAGAAATACATAAGAAATTCTGAAAACAATAAAATGCATAAGAATTGGAATGAGTTTTGGAAGTTTTTGTGATGTACAATTGTTGAATATGCTAAAACAGATTTACAGATCAAAAATTAGACTCTCAATGCTTTTAATTAGGCTAAAATATGATCTTGAGCTTAATTTGCATAATTAATTAATTAAAATTAGAAATTGATTGTTTCAAAAAGTCTTATTACACAATCTTGTAGATTTTGACGTGGGTCTCACGAATGCACAATTTCATCGCGATCGCACCACCGATGGCCGAGATCTCGGGGGGGGGGGGGGGGGCGGAATCCATCCCCCCGGTCTGAGCATAGCCAAAAAAAGCCCGGCCCCTTTAGGGTTAAGTTGTTTTTATGGGGTGGGATGGGGGCAGGGGGTTCTGTGTCAGACCCTCAGGGCCTCTTGTTTTTTCATAGTTTCACTGTAATGTCTTATTTGCATTATCCTTTTGCATTTCTCCTTGATTTTTATACTTTTAAGGAAACATCAGCTGTTGATTCAAGGTAGCTGAGAGCAGTCCTGCAACCAAACTAGTAGCAAGCCTAAAAGGGGTGGTTTGAGATTTGATGAGGACAGAGAGTTTGTCTTCAGGAAGTGGCCCAATTGAATCCACAAGTTTCCACAGAGCTCTGAGGGGTTACTAGTCTGTACACCATGAAAAGGTTTGTATTATTTATTGTTATTTCCATTATTATGTTCAGGCATAATGTTTACAGTGGATAAAAAAAAATCTTGCAACAAGGCCATTTTCTACTGCAACTCATTTCATTTGTTTGTTAACCATAACACATACAGACTGATCACCTGATGTAACAAAGGTTCATTCTAAGTACATTGTTTTACCTCTGAGTTCAGTGTGTGCAAGATGTACAGATTCCTAATTTACCTGTATACAGGACCAGCTACTCTTAATTCTTACTCTTAAGTCCAGGCTAGGCTCCATAGAAAGTGCACCCATCCTTGTTTTTTATATGTACAATGTTTTCTGATGGCTTCATGTCAATTCGAGGGTGCTGATTCCAAATCCGATTGATGCCACTCGCGTAACCTTGAGCATTTTCGGCAAAATGCAAAAATCCGAAATGGCCGCCAGATATGCAAATTTGGCCATGATAATCCCAGTTATGTCAATTTTATGACCACTTATTCCATCAAAGTTTTTTTTTTTTGTTTTGTTCCTTGAGTAATTCTACTTGCACATGCTAGAATTTTTTTCATTTGAAGAGGTACGTTAAGTATTTTACGCTTATTTTCAATAATATTCAAAATGGCGGCCACGTCTATACTCATGTACTATATGAATGGCAAAAAAAAATATGCATAGAAATGGAAGACGAATTTCCAGTCACATACCTACGCTTTAATCAAGTTTTGCATGTGCAATGCAAATCTGATGAGTGCCACTAGCAAAATAAGCAAACAAACACGCAAACAAACAGAAAATATATTGGGTGATTGTCGGTGCTAGTGCTTAGTGCTATCTCAGCACTAGCACTAGTCCAGATACTGGACGATTTTAATCGTCCGCATTCCCCACTAACACACGCATACACATGCATGCACCCACACAGATGCGCCCAACCGCTGATTGCGACACTCCACCAATTGGTACTCCCGAAAATTCAGGATTGGTGAATTGTGTAATACAGTGTACATACAGACACCATCAACGTACGTCCGTACGTACGTAGTCTGGCTTCCAGACCCTCTGCCCATACTATTTCGCTATTCATGATATTGACGCCCTCAACGTCGAAAACTAGTATAGTTTAAGTTGATTTTGTCGCGCAGAGGGTCTGGAAGCATTTGTCTTCGAGTTAATGGATTCCGCCCAATTTTGGGCGGAACCCATAAATCTGTCAGAGCTCCCGTCCTCTGAAGCGCGAAATTCGAATTATCCTGCTCAGCGTGTTATCAGAGCCGGGTGGTGGGAGGACTCTCCTTACTCCCTGTGTGTTGGCATTGCGGCGTGTGTGTACCAATGGTGTGGATGCTGTACTAGTATTCTATAGTATGCAGGATGAGGGCAGGGAGGTGGAAAGTTTCCACCTCCCTGATGAGGGTGATGGTATACATTCAGGGAGGCGTATATTCTACCTCTCTGATGACACGAACATTCCGACTTTTCTATGATCTAAAGTAAGGTCGGATGGAAGAATCGGCAATCGTAGACAGTGTAGTCCATGATGTGTATATTCCTAAAAGTTTTCGATGTTTTTGATTGTTACGTTTTTTTCCTGTTTATACAAGATACGCACAATGGTCAAGTGAACTATGTTTCCAATAAAATTAAAGCAGACCATTTTGTGTAATTGTGTCTATCGACGAAATCAAAATCATATATCCTTGTAAATGTTACTTACGTTATAAGCTCAATGAGGGCTAGGTGTCCAAGGGAGATTTTTTTTTTGTTTCTTTATTTTTGCTGGGTTTTTTTTTTCAACTAATGTATAATGCAATACAATCAGTAAAGTTCACAATTGCGAACCACATTTCCCTTCCTCCCTTCACAAAGTATCTCAATCAATGCATAACCATCTGGGTCGTTTTCTCGTTTCCACTATGTTGTCTAATGGATTTCTATTGTAGGCTCGACTTGGGGAAAACCAGCAATATCTCTTTTTCTTTCTTTTTTTTTTTACTTTTTTTTTTTAGTAGGCCTTATGAGTATGAATGTAAGAACCCGGTCTAATTTGACTATGCTGAATCCTACAAATAAAACAAAATTCACGGATCTTTGACCAATGAAAAAATACAAAATGGATGCATATTTTGATAAAAACGGGCAATTTCAGATACACATTTTTTTACTCTAATATGTGATATTGAGTTCACTTCAATGATTTAATCTCAAAGGTGCTAGAGACGTGAAATGCAATCGTCAGCTCAATGTAAATGAACATTATCTGAGGTCTTAAATCTTTCCCACATTCATCAATGTGCGAATTGGTGCTCAAATATGCAAATAAACAGCACCAACAGTGAAGTATTTTAATTTGTTGCTTTTTTTTGGGGGGGGGGGGAGGGGGATGCTTTGGGTTTTTTTCAGAGAGAAACACGTTAACAATTCATGTAGACATTATTGTTCTCATGGCTTAAATAATATCAGTGATCATTTTCGACGAATAATGAAAACTCTAAAGAGGTTTCCCAAATCAGGTATCCGGAATTGTGAGTTTCAAAATCAGGCATCTTTGGTGATGAAAAGATCGAGGCCCTCTAAAAAAAGCAACCAAACAACCCCCCCCCCCAAAAAAAAAAAACCCAACAACAACAACAACAACAACAACAACTGCAAGTATGATAGACTTGATTGTGGCGACATTGATTGATGCACAACGCCTTCCGCTGTATTTGTTCGTATATAAAACTCATAGTAAGAGTCAGAATGATGAGATACATTACAAAAACACACACAATTTCTCCATCTGAAAAGCATATATGCTTACATATTTTACAGAGCATGTGGAAGCATTATAATCAGTGGCGTATCTAGGGAAAACGGCGCCCGGGGCAAGCGAGAAAATTGCGCCTCTAATTTCTGAAAAAGTGTTCAACCCCAACCCCATCCCGGTATAGGGACTTTAAACAAAGTCCACATGATATGCTTTTTCAAGTACTTAAAAGGGGTCTTTTTTGAGGGTGATTTAAATGTAATGAATTTTGATAAATTTCGGCGAGCGAGCGCAGCGAGCGAGCCGAAAATTTTTGTATTTCAGCTTGCAAAACATGGAATTCTTGTCATTTTTTGCTTATTAAATCTTACAATTCTAATCAAGATATAGTGACGGCCTTATAGATAACGATTTATACCAATTAGCTGAGGATTTTAAAAAAATACTCTAATTTAGTACGCGCGAGTGAGCCGAAATTTGTATATTTCCGCGTTATCATCACGTTTTGCTCTTATCTCTTCTTCTTCTTTTTTTTTTTTTTTGATAAATTTTGGCGAGCGAGCGCAGCGAGCGAGCCGAAAATTTTCGTATTTCAGCTTAAAAAACATGGAACTCTTGTCATTTTTTGCTTAATGAATCATACAATTCTATATCAAGATATAATGACGGCCTTATAGATAACGATTTACACCAACAAGCTGAGGATTTTAAAAAATACTCTAAATTAGTACGCGCGAATGAGCCGAAATTTGTATATTTCCGCGTTATCATCACGTTTTGCTCTTATCTCTTCTTCTTTTTTTTTTTGATAAATTTTGGCGAGCGAGCGCAGCGAGCGAGCCGAAAATTTTCGTATTTCAGCTTAAAAAACATGGAACTCTTGTCATTTTTTGCTTAATGAATCATACAATTCTATATCAAGATATAATGACGGCCTTATAGATAACGATTTACACCAACAAGCTGAGGATTTTAAAAAATACTCTAAATTAGTACGCGCGAATGAGCCGAAATTTGTATATTTCCGCGTTATCATCACGTTTTGCTCTTATCTCTTCTTCTTTTTTTTTTTTTTTTTGATAAATTTTGGCGAGCGAGCGCAGCGAGCGAGCCGAAAATTTTCGTATTTCAGCTTAAAAAACATGGAACTCTTGTCATATTTTGCTTATTACATCTTACAATTCTATATAATCAAGATATGTAGTGACGGCCTTATAGATAACGATTTATACCAACAAACTGAGGACTTGGAAAAAATACTCTAAATTATAGTACGAGCGAGTGAGCCAAAATTTGTATATTTCCGCGTCATCATCACGTTTTGTTCTTATCTCTTCCTCTCTTTTTATGGATAAATTTTGGCGAGCGAGCGCAGCGAGCGAGCCGATAATTTTCGTATTTCAGCTTACAAAACATGGAACTCTTGTCATTTTTTGCTTATTAAATCTTACAATTCTAATCAAGATATAGTGACTGCCTTATAGAGAACGATATACCAACAAATTGAGGACTTGAAAAAAAATACTCTAAATTAGTACGAGCAAGTGAGCCGAAATTTGCGCGTCATCATTACGTTTTGTTCTTATCTTGTTTGATTTGGGGTATTTTTGCGCCCCCCCCCCCCCTGTATATTCGAAACCGTTGGCGCCTTCTTTTAAACCAATTGGCGATCGCTTCAGAACGAAAGAAATTGCAGCCGCTGCTCCGTGAAACATTTTGCCTGCTAAATATAAAATGACATGTGTGAACACAATAGACATTGTCATTTTGTCCGCGTCATCATCACGTTTTGTTCTTACCTTCTTTTTTTAATATACATTTTGGCGAGCGAGCGTAGCGAGCGAGACGAAAATTTTTGTATTTCAGTTTACAGAACATGGAATTCTTGTGTGAACACAATGAAAATTGTCATTTTGTTCGCGTCATCATCATGTTTTGTTTTTATCTTCTTTGATTTGGTTTTCTGCCCCCCCCCCCCCCCCTCCGGGCGAGTTTCCCTTCTTCTTCTTCTTCTTTTCTTTTTTTTTTTCTTTTTTTCTTCTTCTTCGTTTTTTTTTTTTCTTTTTTTTTTCTTCTTCTTCGTTTTTTTTTTTTAGTCTTTGCGCCCCCAAGGAGTGGCGCCCGGGGCACGTGCCCCCCTTGCCCCCCCCCCCCTAGATACGCCACTGATTATAATGCTTCCACATGCTCTGTAAAATATGTTGATGACAAGCAAATCATTATATTAATGCATAAGGCAGGCTAATATTCGGAGAAGAGCTATGATTCAATATGACCTGCACGGGAAAAATATTACATTTTTTTTTTAATTCAAGCTAAAAGTATCTGAATCGGACATATTATATTCTTTAAATTTAAAGGACAAGTTCACCTTTATAGACATGTGGGTTGAGAGAATGCAGCAATATTAGTAGAACACATAAGTGAGAGTTTGAGGAAAATTGGACAATCCGTTCAAAAGTTATGAATTTTTGAAATTTCTGCTCAGTCACGACTGGATGAAAAGACAACTATAGCTTGTGATGTCACATGTGTACAACTCTATAAAGAAAGAATAAGGAAAATTCAACATATTTCCATTTTTCTCGCATAGCAAAAGAACACTCAACTTCTCTCTTTCGGGAGGCAGAGGGAATAATATTACCCCTAACATACGTCAGTAACAAGTCGAAGAAATGTGCACTTTATTCAAAAAATAAAGTTTTGTGAAATTCTCTTTTATTTTCCTTATATCGTTGTACGCATGTGACATCATGCACCGTAGTAGTCTTCTCATCCAGCAGTGATTGCGCAGACACTTTAAAAATTCATAACTTTTGAACGGATTGTCCGATTTTCCTCAAACTTCCACCAATGTGTTCTGCTAATATTGCTGCATTCTCTCAATCCTTATGTATATGAAGGTGGACTTGTCCTTTAAGTAATTCTCATTGTTATAATTCGTTACCTTCCGAACAAAGTTCACTAATGCGAATGATTAAGTTCATTATTCAGAAAGTTTGTCAGTGCTAAAATGTAATAAGTTTCTTGAATCAAAAATGTATGATTAATCCCAAAATGAATGCAGAGTCGTAATTCTTCAGAAGGTTTGTTGATCAGATCATGTTTTTTGGAATAACGAACATTATTCAATATCTGTGATATTGAATAATGTTCGTACAGATATTGAATAATGTTCGTTATTCCGAAAAACTTAATTGGGTTCTTTAATCCAAAGTTTCGTTTATTCCAAAATGAATGAAGGGTCGTTATTCCGAAGGTGCGTCAATCTGGTGATGAAATAGGGTTTGTAATTCCGAAAATAAGACATGTTTTATTTTTCAGCGAAATGCGGTGTTGTTGTTGTTAAGATAGAACATTACGCAATGAAATTTAAGGGAAGAGCGGTGGAATACAATTGGAATTTTGCAATTGTGTTATTGATAGAAAACGAATATTTCCTCCTCTTCCTCCGTATCCCACCTTTCCCATGAACTCTAGCCAAGATCGTCATCGGGATGAACCATTCTTTGCCACATTCTCCATTCAATTATCGGAATCAGGAATGCAACAACATCAATATTTACAAAAGGTCACACAAATGCTCGGTTTTCCCACCTCCCTATGGCATGGCTCGACACTAACTTTTTTGTTTGGTGGCCCGATGGGGCCACCAAAATCCTAAATTTCAAGTTTTTGGTGGCCCGAGAGAAAAATGTGGTGTCCCAAAAAAAACCAATAAAATTAAAAGTCCTTTTCTTTTAATGAGTCAAATATTTAAGATTTATGATAGTAAGAATTCGAAGTTGGACATATCTACTCATAAATAAACTTCAACAAACTTGCAACACTCACTCTCAGGCATTCATTCAGTCCTTTTCATCCATCCTTTGAACAAATTTAACTGCTAATTTCCGGCGCAAAAAGTTACGAATTTATTGACATACTTTTCAAAAAAATTTAGTGGCCCGAGGCGGGCCACCAAATTTGCCCTTTTTTGAAATTTGGTGGCCCGACTTTCATTTTTGGTGGCCCCGGGCCACCGGGCCACCGTTAGTGTCGAGCCCTGCCTATGGTTATACCACCTACTAGTATATGGCCTACATGCTTTAACTAAAGACATGCATGTGAAATCGAGAAGTTTGTCGTCAAGGGATTAAAAAGCAAAAATTACAGGATGGAGACCATCATTAATAATTGGTTGTGGTGTGCCATATAGTACCGAACTTATTTCTGTTCTCTGCTTATCTAAAGTCAATTTTTATTTTGCATTGAATGAGGTAATAAAAGCAGCCAAATTGTGTTGCTTCTTATATATAGAAATAAAAAAAACAATTGATAGTCTTACGATGGGGTGATAATTGTCTCTAAACATATTTTGTCATAAACTTGGCACCTGTTTCTTTGTATAGAAAGATTATTATAATTATATAGCTAATATGGACGGATCTCTGCGCATATGAAAAACAATGAAAAAAAAAGTGGATGAGCATCTTTTGAGAACTTTAAATATAATTTGAATTGAGGCAAAATATTCCACAAAACTGATACTTTCCTGTATACAAGTGATTGATAAATCTGCAATAAGCTGAAAAAATGTATGAGTTACATGGACAAATCTATATCAAATGCTAGAGCTTGTCATATCTTAATTATGTGAATACAAAAACTGTAAGTCAGAGTCTATTATTGTTTGTAAGTTTGGCCGTTAATTTTGTTGCATGATGACCTTGGGAAATGAAGTCTTTCAGCTGAAAATATCCAAAACCAAGCTGCAATGATAATTCATTATGATTACACTATATGTCCACTTGATATATCTCAGTAATGAACCATGTTGATTGCGACTTAAACTAAATCATTCTTTCTTGCATATACCCATGGATGTTCATAGAAAAACAAGGCTTTTTAGGGGGCATAATTGCCCCGAAGCGCATCATGCTTCAAACAATGGCCTTCTGTTAAAGAAATGATTTTTTTTATTATTATTATTTGTTTTATAACCACTTCAGACAAGGTTTTTATTATCAAGTGACTTTATGAAAAATAAATTGGAAATGAGTAGATGTGGCTCTTATTTTTAAAGTGAAGAGCGCATTCTTGAATTTGACATGCGCTGGTCACAAAACTGGTCCCTCTATAGATGCTTATTGCTAAATGAATGGATGTTGGAGCATAGTAGTGGTAAGAAGTGACCTTCCAAATACTACGGCTATCAAGCGAGCTATTTCAAGGGATAGAAGATGGTGTATGAAGACATCTTATGTTGAGGGGCCACAATACCCCACTTCACTTATTTACATGCAAGTGTGCTGCATTAAAAACTTCATTTTTCTTGTGTGGGTTCATACATATCCCGATGTTATTATCTTGGTGGGTATCATGTGTGAGATGAAGAAATAAACAATATCATACAATATTTTTAAGTTAAGTCAGTTGCCGCAATGTTTCCACGAGAGGGACACGATTAAGACAAGAACTGATCGGAAGAGCACGTTGCTAATCATCTGTTTCTTTTTTTATTCACTGCTATTAAGTTATAGAAAGAAGGGCCTCAACTGAACGTATTCATCAGCAAACACGAACATAAAAAATACATGTACATATACATTATCACGTGGGCCGCCCACCCACAACTCATCTCCACATACTGAGTTTTTACAAAAATTTTGCACAATACTCCACTGCACTTTCTTTTTTCGGACTTCATTTTTCGCTCTTTGGATGCCATGTGTTTTGGGCATGGTGTAGCTCCGTGCCGCATAGCGTGGATAGTGAGTAAATAGGCCCCATCGGAAACAGGATTATCGTACCAGAAAACCTTTCCATGCAGTAATAGACCAGGAGCTGGCTGCTGGTCAATTTACCCCACTAAGCCCAAAAGGTTTGACCCCTCAGAGTTACTGGGACCACCCCCCTCATTGAAAAAATGGGCGTCAGCCTGGTCCCTGAGGGTGGGTTCGGCCCCCAGGGACCCCCCGAAAAGGCCCTCCGGGGGTGTAATTTACCCCATGGAGCCCATGGACCAAACTTGGCCTAAATGAATGTCCTATGGGTGTACATAATCAAAATATAAAAACTGACAAAATATCTGGTTGGGAAAGGGGTTGCCAGACCGCTTGTTTGCAGGTACAAAACCTTGTTTTTGGTCACAGAGTCTGCGCCAAGACTACACTGTCCCATAGGCCCTGTACTGTAGCGTCTCCCAACAGTCTGAGGGACAGTGCCAGTTAGTGCATGTAGTAGTCTTTGCACAGACTCCTTAACGCTCAACAAGGGTTTATGCCTGCAAACTACCCGTAAAACCCTGGGACCCAGGGTAGTTTGCATCCAGAAATTCACCACACACACACACACACACACACACACACACACACACACGCACACACACACACATGCACACATACACACACACACACACTTGACTCTATTATACCATAATATAGGTTTTCCCGGTCAATTTCATACTTTTGTCATTCAAGTTCCTATTCCGAGCATTCGATTTCACGCATTCCACGCTCGCAGCACTGAATCAGCAATCAAATTCAAAATCCGGTCATTCGAATTCACTATCCGAGCATTCAAATTCACTCTCGGAGCATTCAAATTCACTATCGGAACATTCAAATTCACTATCGGAGCATTCAAATTTAAGAGAGGAGCACGCATTTCATCAAAGAGCATTCAAATTCATGTCAAGCTGGCGACGAAATCTCGTCGGTCATTCAAATTCGTGAATAGGCAACCATGTTCCAAATAACTGCATTCAATTTAAAAGAATTCCTGAATTTAGTTAGTTTGGGGCCGTGTATGCATGTTTTTCTCACTTGGCTTTGAATATATTGGGATTTATGATGATTATTTATTTTGCAGTAGAGGTCCACCTGTTAATTGACAATTTTGAACTCGCGCTTAGCAAATAGGAATATACAGGCACATTTCCCTGGGATTGGACATAAAATGGAGGTAACACGCGGCGTGTAAAAGAGTCACAACTCATGCACGTATTCACCCCACTTCATTTATTCATCGCAAAGAGCAAAACATCTAACTGGACCCCATATGGAAGACTATGACTGAATATGGGTTATCCAGCCATCTTCTTTGATAGAAAATTAAACAAACAAACAGAAATTAGGCACTGTATAGGCCTACAGACGAGCATAATACGGAGGGTTGGTTGACACTTTCGAGGGAAAAAAAAAAACAATTTCGACTATATTGAAACTGATACATGAGCATTTTATACGTGTTGTCTGTTGTGTATTGCTGTCTTATTGATTTAATTTTGCGGGACTATGTGAGATCATTGTGTGTCAGTTTGTTTTAAATTGATGAATTGTCATTATAATATGGTTGGTGTTGGGGCGTTGTCAGCATGCAGTATCATCAAGAAATATCATTACTAGTCGTTGTGTTTTTCATCTATTCTGGCAAGTTGTGTCACGTTGTTGTGTTTCTTCTGTTTTGTCCCGTCCTGTCGTATATTATATTCGTCACAAGTGTTTGTAAATAAGTAATTAATAGGTTTTATGAGCGGTTCACAATCTACACGCTTTGCTTTTTAGTGGACCTCTCTATTCTTTCTTCCTTTTTTTTTCTTCCTTTTTTTTTCTTTCTTTTTTTTTCTTCCTTTTTTTTTCGACTGAAGCATGACTTTGTATTATTTTTTTTTTGCCAGTATGCGCCCCAGTGTTTATTGATACCATTTATTAATTAAGACAAATGTTCTTTGTTTATGATGTAAAACTTGATCTATCTTGTGTTATGTTTTTGTTGAAAAAGAAGAAAGAAGAAGAATGAAATAAATTAATTGAATTGAATTGAATTGTTGTTTGGATGCACTGCTGATTGGACATTGCAACTTGAAATTTATTGAGATGAAAAACAAAGAATACATGAACAGAGAACAATGTAGAACATGTAAACAATCCTAATTACACTATATGCAAGCATTCATTGGTTGTGTTGGCCCTTTTTCCTTTCTTAAAAGTCTCCTCCATTTTCCTCGTTAAATTGATTGCACGAAGTAGGAACTTGATCGCCTAAAAATGAATTTGAACGCTCCAAACAAGCTCATTGGGACTATCACGTGACTATCGTATGAATTTGAATGCACGAGTAGGAAAGTCGGTGCTCGCATTTTGAAATTGAATGCCCAATCGTGAATTTGATTTCACGAAAACGAAATAGAACGCTCATAAATGAAATTGATCGCTCGGATTCTGAATTTGAATGCCCCAATATTTTCGCGTGCGTGCGCTGCGTGAATTTGAATGCACATTAATGAATTTGAGTGACAAAAGTATGAAATTGACCGGGAAAACCTATACCAATACAGGTTAGCTTTCTCAATACTATTAACACAGACATTATATCTTGCACATAATAAATGTCAGGCCTATAAGATGAATACCTTTTGAATGTTTTACATGGATACCATCAATACACTTATAAGGAACGCTGCTGAATTTTGAAATTTGTGTGAAGTTGTAGTATGTTTACTGGCCACCCAGCCTACTTATTCTGTATGATGTATTCACCTTATTATGAGACACAAATACAGCTTTTCAAAAAATGCTGAAATAAAACCTTTGTTGCGAGTAGACTTCAGTTTCAGACCAACAACAACAGCACTAAAGGCCATTTGTATATTAAACAGATTTAGGTAAACATTAATTTTTCATCAACAGTGCATTAAACATACCTTTAATAAAATTTATGTCAACAAGAGGAAGTCGTACCTAGCTTGGATTACTTTCTTTTCTCCTGTTCGATATCCTCTTTTGAATACAAATAACAAGTCTCAATCTTCATATAATCTAAGATTCTTTTGAAAACCTCAAATGAAAAACTTGTTGTGTATATTTGTGAGTATTTGGCTGATATAAACCACCCTACGATGCATGAAATAGGGAAGGATTACAGCATCCATGGCAACATTTCCTTTATTTGACTCTAATAAATTCCAAATCAGAGTAACTGCAAGAAATGCAATAACATTAAGAAATGGAGCTTAATGGTTTTGGAAATGATATCTATCGAATTTCATACTCAGTAGTGCATGTGACCTCATAGTTTTGGACAAATATCTGCATATCAATAAGAGTAATGAACATGATTATGGTGTTCTATATAGATACATGTATATTGCTGAACTTCCTTGAAACATCAAATAACAAGCTTCACTATAGAATGCTAACTTTCTGTAATGAAAATAGCCAGGCTAGGAGCATTTACTTTGATCTTGTGTTCTCCCTATTTCTTCAGCACTTCTTTTTTTGTGGTCAACTTCTTATTTCTGGAGATATATTGTATACTTTTTTATTTGTGATAGTTCCCATACCCACACAAATGGTGCACATACTGCAAACACTGCCATTGACAGTGGCCAGTAGGCCTACAAACCAAGTTAAAACATGAAATCATCAGCTTACTGAAATAGCTCTCTTTTTATATACAATTGTAGCATATAGGCTGAGAGCATTAATTTGGTCTTGTGGTCCCTTTATTCCTTCACCATTTTTATCAACTCCTTATTTCTGGAGATACTTCATCTTCAGTTCCCCAGCCCAACACAAACAAAATTCAACCTATGGTGTCACATATACTGCAAACAGCACATCATAGTATGATTGTCATTAACCCTGCACATATACACACAACATTGAAACATGAAATTACCAGCTGAAAGTTATGCTAGCTAAATTTCTTTCTTTAACAATAGCATGCACATTGAGAGCTTTTACATGTTGTGTTCTTGTGTTCTCTTTTATAATTATATCAGAATTTTTGTCAACTCCTCAGTAAAGATGTTACACTTTCAGGGTGTCACATACCATATACAGAACAATGTAGTTAATGTTTATGATTTAGTTGTCTTTCAAAACCGTGGCAATTACACATGAAGTCATGCATCACACTCTATGGTAGACTAAAGCCTACATTATTGATAAGTATAATGTACAATTGTAGGTCTAATAAGCATTGCACATGTTTCAATCACAATCTATGATTCTTGAACTGACCAGTATTTGTAATGTTTTGTGTCACACAAATACCAAACAAATTGGTCTATCAGCCAGTATGATGCATGATTTGAGCTATTATATAACTGATGTCTACTCACAACAAAGGGCCTAATTTAGCATATTCAAAAAAATTGTCACATAAGGTGGATACATTATAAAGGGTAAGCAGGTGTAGCCAGTGAAACACCATACAATTGCACTCAAATTTCAAAATCTCTTCACTGCTCCTGTTTAATGGTGTATTGAGAGTATCCATACTAAAATTCAAGAGGTATGAACATCTTTATAGGTCAGACATAAAGGTATTATGGCTGTACTGTATGGAGAAACCAGTGAACATGTTTTGTGTTACGGTATAGTATACCATGGAGTCATGTGTGAAGTTATGTGTGTGTGTGCGTATGAGTGCGCGTGTATGTGTGGGAGTGTGTGTGTGTGCGTGTGTGTGTGTGTGTGTGTGTGTGTGTGTGTGTGTGTGTGTGGTGAATTTCTGGATGCAAACTACCCTGGGTCCAAGGATTTAACGGGTAGTTTGCAGGCACAAACCCTTGTTGAGCGTTAAGGAGTCTGCGCCAAGACTACTACATGCACTAACTGGCACTGTCCCTCAGACTGTTGGGAGACGCTACAGTACAGGGCCTATGGGACAGTGTAGTCTTGGCGCAGACTCTGTGACCAAAAACAAGGTTTTGTGCCTGCAAACAAGCGGTCTGGCAACCCCTTTCCCAACCAGATGTTTTGTCAGTTTTTATATTTTGATTATGTACATCCATAGGACATTCATTTAGGCCAAGTTTGGTCCATGGGCTCCATGGGGTAAATTACACCCGCCGGAGGGCCTTTTCGGGGGGGGGGGGGGGTCCCTGTGGGCCGAATCCGTCCTCAGGGACCAGGCTGACGCCCATTTTTTCAATGAGGGGGTGGTCCCAGCAACTCTGAGGGGTCAAACCTTTTGGGCTTGGTGGGATAAATTGACCAGCAGCCAGCTCCTGGTCTATAAACAGTGCATGGAAATACTCCACGGACAGTGGATGCATGTAACGTATATGGAGAGTGTCCTTGGGACCTCTGGGTGAGGATGCAGGGGTCACTAACGTGACCTCTTCCTTATTACGTAATGACAGAATGACTGCCCTCGCTCACTGGGGGTAAATTTAGGCTCCTCCCACTTGAAGCGAATGTGCCCAGACCCTTTGCCTTCGGCAAAGGCGGCGACTTCGTCGCCGCGGAGTCCAGTTGGCAAAGGGTCTGGAAACCAGACTAGCCTGGCAGCCGCTTAGGAATTCTGTTATCATACGGCGCCGCATGAGGGCGGCATTATATTTTAAGTCATTTCTTTTTTTCTTGCACGTTAAAGGCCCAGAAACATGATTAACACTGAATAAGAGGTGAACAGAGGTATAGAATACATGAATATGACTAGTTCCGGCACCTAAAAGACCCCTCTTCCAAAGATAAAAGAGTACATGATTGCACATAGCCATTTTAGGTCATAGCCATTAATGTCCATATTGTCATAGCCACTACTAAGCTACCCGGTATTCCCTCTGCGATATTATACACACTGTATGGACACCTAAATACTTCGATCCTACTCTTAACTATGCAGATAGAACGTCATACACCTAAACACAGGTATTCTGTTCTCATCGGTTAGTCTTTGGAAGCAAAGTCTGTTGCTATCCGGCTGCTCACCAAAGTGTATCGGATCGCAGTCTGATGAATCTGACTGTGTCGGTCGACTATCAGATCAGTGTCAGACATTGCTCGCGTGATCCTCATCGGACAATCTTGCCTCATCGGATCCTGCCCGACCTGTCTGACATTGATCTGATAGGCGACTAATACAAGTCAGATTCATCAGACTGTGATCCCATTATTATACTTAAGTGGGTAAATTCTGCCGGAGGCGCCCCCCCCCCCAAAAAAAAAAAAAAAAAATGCTTCCGACGACTGACTGATGAGAAAAAAAATCCTTGTGGAACGGGGATGAATTTATAATTTCACATGATATTGATTTCGATAGATTTTTCATTAAAAAAATCTTATTATACCTTTTTCAAGTAAACTTTCATACACTGCAGACTCATTTTTAGTTGCTAAGTCATAACCTTTCATTTTCCTGATTACTGACTTCACAATTTGTTATCTTTCCAGTAAAATTAGACAAAATGTTTTTTTCGAGAGTTGCGTTTGTATAAATTTATATGTCATAGGCCTAAGGTTGTAAAGTAGAGAGATTGATTTTATATAACACATTTATGTCCTGCTAAAATAGAGTGAAGAAATTCACCCAAAAATACAGCGTACGTCATAAACTTATATTCAAATTTACACGGACAACAGTATTATTTTGCAGTATACGTGTGTATAATATGGAACTTCCAGCGCAGCATGAATTCGATTGCCGAATGTTTGTACACTTTCTGTGACATATTATGTAAGCATCTTCTATTCAGTGGTAGTAGATAACCAGTGTCAGTGAATGTGAAAAGATAAATCAACCCCTTTTCAAATTCATCTTTAAAGAAAATAAAACAGCCTAAGATTTTCATTGCTTTATTCGTCATTTACAGACAGATTTTTGGTAGCCAATGAAAAATCAGCATCACAGTGACGTCATAAATAAGACTGAAATTATGTTCAATCAATTCTACGCCCCAAATTACCCCTAGACACCAAATTTGGGTAAAAAGAAACCATGGGATATAATTTTGGCGCACTTTGTGCTCATTCTGGCCCACTGTGCACCGGTCCCTGAAATCCAAAATACATTTTGATCTAGTAAATAAGAGACAAGGTGTTAACTGGGTTCACGATCTACCAAAATACGAGAAGATATTGAATGACGAACCCAAAGAAGTTCTCGGGTGGTTGTCTCCATGGTTGTCTCCATTTACAGTTTGTTTGGGGTTTTTTTTTACAGATATCGCAATGATCCAAATGATGTAAAAAGTAAAAGTTGCAACAAATTGCCAAATTCCAAAATTAGGGAAAAAGCATATCTTGCCTACAAATGCCTTAATAGGAGAACATTGTCCTATCAACAAAGGCATCTAAAGTTACCCATATATGAACTTGGAGACAAAGTGTTGATCCGTATCCCAACAAAATTATCTAGGGTGTGCAACAAAATTTCAGTATTAGAAGGAACCATCATTGGGAGAAATGTGAACAGGTTTAAGTACAAAGTAAAGTTCTTCCATCCCGCTCTGAAGAAAGACCTAGACATTACTGGTATCACTTTAGCACAACAGAAACAAAGGGAAAAGGTTTGTTTTCGGAAAAAGAAACTGAAATCAAATTTCTTCTTTACTCTTGACCAACAGTCCCGACTAGAACAATTGGAACATTATTTCAGTCTTTCTGTACAATATAATCCCCCAGGCGATGGGAATTGCCAGTTTTCTGTTGTTGCTGACCAATTAGAAACGATAGGCATATACAGATCTTATGAGACTCTCCGAGCTGAAGTTGTTCAATTCTTAAAGAAGCAGGCACCTACCTGGTCTTCTGTTGTTGCAGAATCATCAGAAAGTTATCTTACCCGTATGACGCAAGATGGAACGTATGGTGATCACATAACTCTTCAGGCGATTTCAGATATTTATAACATCCAAATTCTTATAGTATCAACATCAAATCAAGGAACGATGTTGATTACTCCTCGGGGTAGGACGGAAAACTTGTATTCTTTCGAAATCCCCGTTATAACTGTTGGGCATTTGCCTGAAGGAGATACAGAACGCTATATTTCTCTTGAGAGTAGTAGAAGCCAAATTATCTCTGTCATCCAAAACAGTGTTCAGATCTCCTTTAATGATGACATTCAACAAGATGAGGACAAAAGGGATGAAGAAAACAGAACCTCGTGTGATGATGTAAATTCACTAACGGATGATGATAGTGATGATGTAAAGTCACATTCGGAAGATAATATGAACTGTAATAGCGATGAAGTCACTTAGTGATAATGTGTGAAGTCACATTCAGAGGATGATAGGAACTGTAATAGTGAATATAGGAAGTCATTTAGTGATAATGTAAAGTCATCTAGGGATGATGCAAGCTCACTTAAAGATGATAATGCCAGCTGCCATAAAGATGACGATGATGTAATTCCTTTGAATGATGAGGGAGTAAACAGTGGAGGGATACCAACAGAAAGTAACGTGTTTACACTTGACTTGTTGCCATTTGAACTTCTGGTTAGAATTATGCAATATGCCATCAGCCGTGACATTGTATCTAGGCAATATCTATCCTGTGTTCGTACAAGATTTAAAGCTGCTGTAGATCATGCTAGGCGTTCTGAAAGCGATTTCCGTGTCTACATAAATCCAATGATACAGAGAACATTGGGTTTAAGCTCATTCAGTTCATGTTGCCTAAGTATAAACTTGCTCATAAAGACTGCTGGCAAATTCAGTGGACTTGCCATTGAAATTCGGGATATAAAAAGAGCTCCAGGGTGGTATTTTGCATGGTTGGTTTTATTAAGGAATATAAGTGATAATTCAGGATGGTTTACTATCAGGAGAGTGTACTGGAGAAAGAAGAAGTAAAAACAGTGATATTAAAGTTCAAGTCTACCGTTGCCAAAAAGAAAAGGCTGACCTTTGAGCAGTGAAGGAAGCAAGATGGTAGAATTACAAAAAAAAAAGAAAGTCCTGTGTGAATCTCAAACTGGCAATGATTTCGAAGTGTCCACATTCACCTCCTATTCTGTTGTACAAAAGTAAAACAAAACAAAAAACAAAAAAAAAATTGAATTAATTTTTTTCTTCCAAACCTCTACACGGAATTTTGAAGTGCATTGGTTATGCACAGTTATAAACATTTATTTTAAATCAACGTGAAATGCTTCTTGCAATTTGCAGCAGATTTTGATTACTTTTGTTTATGTGAAGGGTTTGGTGAAAAGAAAATTTCACAAA
The DNA here is from genome assembly GCF_964275005.1 of Diadema setosum. Classification (NCBI taxonomy): domain Eukaryota; kingdom Metazoa; phylum Echinodermata; class Echinoidea; order Diadematoida; family Diadematidae; genus Diadema; species Diadema setosum. The sequence goes on from NC_092701.1 coordinate 6,126,587, forward strand.
AAAAAAAGAATATCAAGCCATTTCACAGATCTATTTTTTCACAATAACATATATCCTGCATCACAATTATTTACTATTACATTTTCTCCGCTGTTCCTTATTTCTATGCATGAAAGACAGCACATGTTTTATGTTGCAGCTAGATACTATCTATTATGTTTTGTGTACTTGTACTTCAAGAATCCCAGTAGTCTGCAGAAGTGTGTATTTATCTGCTGTTGAGGGCGACTTTGTTTATTTTGATAAGACTTTCTTAGAAAGAGCTTTGATCAATGTTTTGTTGTGTGTGTGTGTCGTGTTTTTTTTTTTTGGGGGGGGGGAGGGGTAAGGTTGTATAAGTATCTTAGTATGTACACTGTATGTATGTACCTATATATGTACATGTACATGTATGTAGGTACATAGAATTTATTTATGTTTGTATATCTGTTTGTAGGTAAATATATAGATATGTATGTAAGCATTTCATTGGCCCAACTTGACTACAAGTGACTGGTCTAGCATTACTGGATTTATTCAGGAGAGGTTAACAACAATGTTTATTTTGAAATGTCTTCTTACAATACAAATCAGTGAACGATAACTGGAGGGAGCTCTGGGTAATACTTATGGTAAAAATCTCAGGGTTCCTTCGAGCTATTTCATTTTTGTGAATGCTCTCCCAAATTGATCTTTTTAAGTAATTCACAGTGCTCTAGAACTCATTAAGCTCTATAAGATAAAACCAATTAGATATTTACTATTTTTAATGGTTTCCACAACTATACAATGGCTTAAGAAAATTCTTGTCATCCCTCTAAAGTACAATAGCTTTAAGTCGCGGAGGGCATGTTAATTCCATATTTACAAATTGTAAGTCGAAGGATGTGATTTTTTTTTTAGGTGTTTGTTTAAGTAAAGACCATAAAGTACTAGGTGTTCCAAAAATATTTTACACTTCCGATCGTTAATAATTAAGTCAAGGAGTCTGGCACATCATAAAGCTGAATAGAGTACAATTTTGTCTGATATCGTTGGATTCCAGAACTATTTTTCATTTATTCATCATTTATCTTTGACTTAAAACTTAGGTGTCAAATTCTGGTGCTTCTTTTTTTGCCCTCCGTGCAAAGACTTAATTCTACAGCCGGTCAATGAAGTGCGCATAACCAAAAGAGTTATTTGCTCTTTTGAAAGTAATCCTTTTAGTGTAGAGTGCCTAAAAAAAAATAGTTCATTGAAATAACATGAATCTGATAAACTCTTGCCACCAAGGGAATGAGGTGAATTACAGAAAACAAGTCCTTTTGTTATGCACACTAAATTGACCTGTTATAGAATTAACTCTTTATATAAAGGGTAAAAGAGTCATCAGAATTTGCCACCTCCTTTCAAATTCAATGATGAATTATGAATGGACGTTGCGCTACTTTTGCGACCAAACAGTATCCAACAAAATTGCACACCATTCAGCTTTATGAAGCGCCAGTTTGAGCTATCAACAAGCAATATAAGCTATCAACAAGCAATATAAGTGGATGATATTTTTAACACCTAACTACGTTTGCATCAGAAGTTAATTCGGAGCACAACGGTGCTGCTTGTTCGAGTTCCAACGTTTGAGTTATTTCATAAGTAAATATGTTAAGATTCATGACATAATTGTGTTGACATTATAAACTGTTTTTAAAGCTGTCGCTTTTCTTTGTTTAAAAAAAATAACATGAACATGATATGATGTGCAGTCGATCATAGCTCCTGTGTGCCCCAATCAGACTAATAATTTTGAAAGACCATAATCATGATTAAATATTTTTTCTTCTTGCTTTTATCGGTAACATGCCATGATTGCATTTATGCTAGCCTTTAATTTTGTAAAGGCGCCGCCCCTTTACGGAATCCCTGGATCCGCCCCTGTCATGCAAGCAATGAGTTTTGGATAATCACATTTTGACATTTGTGGTTGACGCAATCATGGATGGAGAGGGGACGCATCCCTCTCTGTTGTCCCCTCTCTATATTTTGTTAAAACAAGAGAAATAAAAAGAAGAAAATGGGGAGGGGGTCGCGCGAGCCTTTGATTTTGTAAAGGCGCCTCCCCTTCACGGAATTATTGGATCCGCCCCTGTAATGCAAGCAATGAATTTTGACATTTGTGGTTGACGCAATGAACGTGAGGGGGCGCATCCCTCTCTGGTGCCCCCCTTTATTTCTTTTTTTTGTTGTTAAAAGAACGTAGATAAAAAGAAAAAAGGGGGGATGTGGTAGCCTTTAATTTTGTAAAGGCGCCTCCCCTTTACGGAATCCCTGGATCCGCCCCTGTAATGCAAGCAATGAGTTTTGGTTAATCACATTTTGACATTTGTGGTTGACGCATGCCCTTATGGAAAGAACACAGTTGTACCACACTATGTAACACAGTGTGCAACACAGTGTGTAACAAGTGTCGAACACATGTGTTTAATGTGTGTTTAATATGTGATTTTGGGACGTGTGGTAACACTGTGTATTTACCACAGTGTGAAACACAGCGTCACCACACTGTGCAACATAGCATTACCACATGAAGAGTTTGTTTGCAAAAACCGATAAGTCCATATTTGCCAAATGGAGATATTTGCGATTAAAGGTCAAGAAAAATAAAGAGAATAATAAGAAACTTTTTGTTTCTTTCGACCATAACTTCAAAAATGTACCTTTATATGTAGTGACCAGTATATCATTTAAAAGGGATTATTTTGTACTTTATGACAAAGACTGTACTTCAAAATCTTCAAAAATGGACTTATCGGTTTTTGCAAACAAGCTGTTCACATGGTCCAAAACATATATCAAAAACACTGTGAATTAAACCACAGTGTCACACAATATGACCACAGGGTTATAACCACATAGTCCTTTACACTGTGGTAGTCACCACATAATCCACCACACTATGGTATTCACCACATAGTCTACCACACTGTGGTAGTAACCACATAGTCCTCCACACTATGGTATTCACCACATAATCTACCACACTGTGGCAGTCACCACATAGTCCACCACAGTACAATGTGGTAGTCACCACATAGTCATCAAATATATCAAATACCACATAGTCATCAGGTGTATCAATATTTGTAATGCATGAAGGCACGGTTACTGAGTAGATAACACTGTTATTGAAAAATTTATGATATTGGTATAACATAACATTATTAGACAATAGTTCAAAGGAAATCCCATCAGAAATACTTCGAATTTAGAAGTATTTTATGAATTTTCTCAAATTTAGGTTGCTTTTTATAAATATTCATGAGCTATGCAAAATCTGTACCACAGGAATACCACAGGAATACCACAGTGTTACCACAGGAATACCACAGTGTCACCACAGGAATACCACAGAAATACCGCATGAAGTATCACATTCTGTACCTCAGCACTCCCACTTGATAGGTAATACTGTAGGAGTATAGGACAGGTTAAGTACTGCTTAAATCAATTGTCATGATTCGCAGCATAACTCACCTATTAATGAGATTCTGGAATATGCATTTTGTTTTGTTTTTTGCTTTTTTATATTCCAGTTGGTACTACTGTATGGTACTGCTGTGTGGTATAGACCTGTAATAGTCATGTGGTATAACATGTCACGAAAAAAAAAAAAACCACAAGAATATCCTGTGACATTTTTCTGTAATTAAAGTGTACAAGAAAGCAGTTGTAAACACAGTTTGTATCCATACTACTGAATATTCTCGGCACACTACCAGAATAAATTATTATGTACAAGTAACAGGCAATGAAGTGACATTTGTACATGATTTTGTGGTTTCGGAAGATGATAGGGATGCCTTTGCTCTCATTAAGTATGTAGAGCATGATGGCCCATTTGTAAAGAATAGAGACAGGGAGAGCCATGCTGATGCTGTACACATCAGAGTAGTGAAACGTGTGACCAATAGATTGTATGCAATACCTCCTGGTGAAATCTTAGGAAAGCATGTGATTTATGAGAGAAACAGGGAAGTTATAACATGTCACTTTTTGTTCTCTTTCCACAACTACAGATACTCCTAGTGTTATATCATTTTTAGTGTTTGATGTTATACATCCGTAAACAGTATTTACACAACACTAAGTGCATGATTTATTCATCTGAAGGTTGGATAAATGATATGTATAGGTCATATTCTCACATTAAATGAATCTGTTGTTCCATGTCAGTATTTGAAATTTGAAAGGTTTCAACTGAAATTAGGAAAATGAATAAGTATATAACATTTGCAACTACCGTGTACTTAAAGGGTGTTTTATATTGTCCAGCTTTAAGTTATTGGTTTATTACTTTATTGGATAATCAGACCAGTTAAAAGTGGCGTTACAAACTTGATAAAAATCTCTGGGGAGTACATGTAGTGATGAGGCATATTCTTTTAATTTGATACATACATGTACATCTATTGATAAACTACAATATTTGAATCCTTTCACCAAACTGGTAAAATGTTTCCTCCCCCCCCCCCCCAACTAAACCAGAAATAGCCTGGTTTTACAAGGATTAACATGCCATGTGGTAGTACAAGATCTGAAATCCCCTACTGACAATACTAAAGCAAAGTTCAATATACACCACAATGCGGTAAACATGAGTCATTGTGTGTCAAAGTACTAGATGTTTAAAAAAATAGTTTGAGCTTTTGATTGTGAATAACTGAAAACCCATGAAAATATAACTTTCCACAAATGTACACATTAGGTAGCTAATACAGGCATACAATTTTGTTGTATGCTGTTCCCTGCAATATTTTGAAACAGTACACAACAAAATTGTGCGTTATTCAGCGGCTACCTTCTGTGTAAATTTGAGGAAAGTTAATTTTCATTATTTTTTAGTTATTCAAAATAAAAAATGTAGTGTTTCTTCCTTAACATCTAGTATGTGGATACTATAGTGTTAAATCAATGATATGAAATCCCACTGTGTAACAACATTATGGACACAGGAGTACACATAAATAAACCACACTGTGTGTTCAGTATGCCAAGTATGTGGAGATGATGCAGGTGAATAATCTGAAACCCACAAAGTGACAACACCGAGCACAGGGTTTACACATAGTTCAATATATACCACACAGTGGTAAGCACAAGTCACAGTGTCCGGTATGCCAAGTCTGTATGGATTATGTGGTAAATGAATGATCTGAAATCCCACAGTGTGACAACACTATCAACGTAGGGTTTACACATAGTTCAAAATATACCACACTGTGTCAAGCATGATTCACAGTGTGTTCAGTATGTGATCTATGTGGGGATTATGTGGTAAAACACTTAAACTGAAATACCAGACTGTGGTAGCATTTTGAACACAGGGTTTACACATAGTTGGATATATACCACACTGTGGTATATGTGTGTCACTCTGTGTTCAGTATGCCAATAATGTGGTACACTATGTGGTCTCAAATCTCACACCGTGACAACGCTGTGACCACATGGTTACTAGTAGCACATTGTTTACACATAGTCAACTATGTGAACACACTGTCGTAACACTATACCACACTGTGGTATATGTGTGCCACTCTGTGTTCGGAATGCCAATTATGTGGTACACTATGTGATCTCAAATACCACACTGTGACAACACTGTGACCACATGGTTAACACATTGTTTACACATAGTCAACTATATGAACACACTGTGGTAACACTGTGTTTGTTCCATAAGGGCAATCATGGATGGAGAGGGGACGCATCCCTCTCTGTTGCCCCCTCTATATATTTTGTTAAAACAAGAGAAATAAAAAGAAGAAAATGGGGAAGGGGTTGTGCGAGCCTTTGAATTTGTAAAGGCGCCTCCCCTTCACGGAATTCCTGGATCCGCCCCTGTAATACAAACAATGGGCTTTGACATTAACTTGTGGTTGACACAGTCGCGGATCTAGAGGGGGGTGTGGCACCCCCTTGCCGTCTCTATTTTTGTTAAAACAAAAGGAAGGAAAAGAAAGGGGAAGGGTCTCGCCGGCATTTGATTTTGTAAGGCGCCTCCCTTTTACGGAATTCCTGGATCCGCCCCTGTGACGCGTTATGACCTTTGTGGTCGACGTGTTATGACATTTATGATTAATCCAATTTTGACATTTGAGGTTGACGCAATTGCGGATTAAGAGGGGGCGCATCCCCCTTTAGTGCCCCTCTCTTTATTTTGTCAACACAACGGAATTCCTGGATCCGCCCTCGTGACGCGTCATGACATTTGCAGTAAATTTGGAAATTTTGACATTTGTCGTCGACGTGTTATGACATTTGTGGTTAATCTGATTTTGGCATTTGTCGTCGACGTGTTATGACATCTGCAGTAAAAATGGAAATTTTGACATTTGTCGTCGACGTGTTATGACATTAGTGGTTAATCCGATTTTGACATTTGTCGTCGACGTGTTATGACACTAGTGGTCATTATGACATTTTGTCGTCGACGTGTTATGACATTAGTGGTCGTTATGACATTTGTCGTCGACGTGTTATGACATTAATGGTCGATTTTGACATTAGTGGGCTCTAAACGGGTGCACGTCACAAGACCGACAACCTCGAGTCATACAGCCTAGAAGTCATACAGCTCACAAGTCATACAGCCCATGAGTTAAACAGCTCACGAGTCATACAGCCCATTGGTTCGGCACTAAGCTAACAGGCCCACGTCGAGACCGACACATTAAGCCCCGTGTTGTATCTGTCAAACTCGTGGGCTGTTTGGTTTATAGTGACCTCGTCTACAGCCACTATGTCTATTTTCCCGTTGGTCTACTGGCAAATCGTCTCTTACCGATTCGTCTAATACCCATTTGGTCTACAACTTGTTTTGTCCAGTACCCATATTGTCTAATAGTCACTTTGCCCACTACCCGTACTGTCTAATACCCAACTCGTCTAAGGAGCATGTCGTCTACTAAACAATTGATCTAATAGCCAAATCGTCTACACTCACAATGTCTATTTGCCATGTCGTCAAATACCTATTTTGTCTACTACTAGTTAGTCTACTCCCACCTCGTCTACAAGTCATTTCGTCTACATTCACTTTGTCTAGTTATCATATCGTCCAACCCTTAGTTAGTCTATACCCAATATGGTCTATACCCATCTGGTCTACTCCCAACTCGTCTACTCCCAATTGGTCTACTCCCAACTGGTCTACTCCCGATTGGTCTACTCTCTACTCGTCTACTCCCAGCTGGTCTACTCCCGGAAATTGGTCTACTCTCTACTCGTCTACTCCCAATTGGTCTACTCCCAACTGGTCTACTCCCATCAATTGGTCTACTCTCTACTCGTCTACTCCCAATTTGTCTACTCCCAACTGGTCTACTCCCGGAAATTGGTCTACTCCCAACTCGTCTACTCCCAATTGGTGTACTCCCAACTGATATAGTTTTACTCTCAACAATTTACCCAAACTGATCATTTCCATCTGGTCATGCTGATAATGAATATACCACTTTGTCTAGTGTCGGTTTATAGTGACCTCGTCTACAGCCACTATGTCTATTTTCCAGTTGGTCTACTGGCAAATCGTCTATTACCGATTCGTCTAATACCCATGTTGGTCTACAACTTGTTTTGTCCAGTACCCATATTGTCTAATAGTCACTTTGCCCACTACCCGTACTGTCTAATACCCAACTCGTCTAAGGAGCATGTCGTCTACTAAACAATTGATCTAATAGCCAAATCGTCTACACTCACAATGTCTATTTGCCATGTCGTCTAGTATCTATTTTGTCTACTACTAGTTAGTCTACTCCCACCTCGTCTACAAGTCATTTCGTCTACATTCACTTTGTCTAGTTATCATATCGTCCAACCCTTAGTTAGTCTATACCCAATATGGTCTATACCCATCTGGTCTACTCCCAACTCGTCTAGTCCCAATTGGTCTACTCCCAACTGGTCTACTCCCAATGCTTCTACTCTCTACTCTTCTACTCCCAATTTGCCTACTCCAAACTGGTCTACTCCAAATTGGTCTACTCTCTTCTCGTCTACTCCCAATTTGTCTACTCCCAGCTGGTCTACTCCCGGAAATTGGTCTACTCTCTACTCGTCTACTCCCAATTTGTCTACTCCCAACTGGTCTACTCCCGGAAATTGGTCTACTCCCAACTCGTCTACTCCCAATTGGTGTACTCCCAACTGATATAGTTTTACTCTCAACAATTTACCCAAACTGATCATTTCCATCTGGTCATGCTGATAATGAATATACCACTTTGTCTAGTGTCGGTTTATAGTGACCTCGTCTACAGCCACTATGTCTATTTTCCAGTTGGTCTACTGGCAAATCGTCTATTACCGATTCGTCTAATACCCATGTTGGTCTACAACTTGTTTTGTCCAGTACCCATATTGTCTAATAGTCACTTTGCCCACTACCCGTACTGTCTAATACCCAACTCGTCTAAGGAGCATGTCGTCTACTAAACAATTGATCTAATAGCCAAATCGTCTACACTCACAATGTCTATTTGCCATGTCGTCTAGTATCTATTTTGTCTACTACTAGTTAGTCTACTCCCACCTCGTCTACAAGTCATTTCGTCTACATTCACTTTGTCTAGTTATCATATCGTCCAACCCTTAGTTAGTCTATACCCAATATGGTCTATACCCATCTGGTCTACTCCCAACTCGTCTAGTCCCAATTGGTCTACTCCCAACTGGTCTACTCCCAATGCTTCTACTCTCTACTCTTCTACTCCCAATTTGCCTACTCCAAACTGGTCTACTCCAAATTGGTCTACTCTCTTCTCGTCTACTCCCAATTTGTCTACTCCCAGCTGGTCTACTCCCGGAAATTGGTCTACTCTCTACTCGTCTACTCCCAATTTGTCTACTCCCAACTGGTCTACTCCCGGAAATTGGTCTACTCCCAACTCGTCTACTCCCAATTGGTGTACTCCCAACTGATATAGTTTTACTCTCAACAATTTACCCAAACTGATCATTTCCATCTGGTCATGCTGATAATGAATACACCACTTTGTCTAGTGTCGGTTTATAGTGACCTCGTCTACAGCCACTATATCTATTTTCCAGTTGGTCTACTGGCAAATCGTCTATTACCGATCCATCTAATACCCATTTGGTCTACAACTTGTTTTGTCCAGTACCCATATTGTCTAATAGTCACTTTGCCCACTACCCGTACTGTCTAATACCCAACTCGTCTAAGGAGCATGTCGTCTACTAAACAATTGATCTAATAGCCAAATCGTCTACACTCACAATGTCTATTTGCCATGTCGTCTAATATCTATTTTGTCTACTACTAGTTAGTCTACTCCCACCTCGTCTACAAGTCATTTCGTCTACATTCACTTTGTCTAGTTATCATATCGTCCAACCCTTAGTTAGTCTATACCCAATATGGTCTATACCCATCTGGTCTACTCCCAACTCGTCTACTCCCAATTGGTCTACTCCCAACTGGTCTACTCCCAATTGGTCTACTCTCTACTCGTCTACTCCCAACTGGTCTACTCCCAATTGGTCTACTCTCTACTCCCAATTTGTCTACTCCCAACTGGTCTACTCCCAATTGGTCTACTCTCTACTCGTCTACTCCCAATTGGTCTACTCCCAGCTGGTCTACTCCCGGAAATTGGTCTACTCCCAACTCGTCTACTCCCAATTGGTGTACTCCCAACTGATATAGTTTTACTCTCAACAATTTACCCAAACTGATCATTTCCATCTGGTCATGCTAATAATGAATATACCACTTTGTCTAGTGTCCAGTCCGTCTCACTGTCATGAACTATTTATATTAAACCCTGCCCTTGATTAGCACAAAAATCAATATTACTATTAGACTATTCTAGTTGTTAATTATTCCGCACATGCTGAATATAAAGACATACTAATCAATGGTGAGACATGACTATCTAGTCTACATTTTGGCCGTAAAATAACTAAATAATGATAAACTAGCTCAGTTACAATCCTCTATCACAAACGAATTGTCAGTCATACGTAACAGAATTACATTTCGACCGACCACCCAAGTCCACCCGTACCTCCATGTAGTTTGCAGGCACAAACCCTTGTTGGTCGTAGAGGAGCCTGCGCCAAGACTACTATATGCACCACTTCGGCACTGTCCCATAGGCCCTGTGTTGTAGCTTCTCCCAACAACCTTTGAGTCCATAAACACCCTTTCATGTTTATTAGGCGGAGCTTCATTCTAAGAGGATTGTCATGGTAACCGTGATTGACATGTCCTATGGGGGCCTGTCTGGCTGACCCCCACTGAGATAAAAGTCAACCTGAGTAGAAAGCCAGATGGTGGTTTGAACTGTTATGTAACACCTCGGAATGTACTTTCTAGAGGAAGATATGCTCCTTTCTGTCTGCAATGAGAGACCATGGAGAGACCACCTCCTTGCATGAGGAACCAAGGAACATGTCCCAGCCATTCCCTTTCTGTTTATTCGTTTTCTTCTTTTCTCTCTTTTCAAGCTCTCACTAGATCGTTTTTCTTTCTGTCCGTCTGTCTACTCTTCATAAGCATAATACAAGAAGCATAATACAACTCATGCTCTTTTATACTTTGTTGATCAAGTGGCTCATGCAATTGATAATCACTCTCATTTAATTACTATTTTCTTGGACTTCTCCAAGGCCTTCGACACAGTTGATCATGATATTCTACTCCACAAGTTATCACATTACGGAATACGTGGGAAGGCCTTGGAGTGGTTCAGGAGTTATTTAGGAAATAAAAGACAATTTGTTACAATTAAAGACAATCTTTCAGTAATAAGAGAAGTGAATTTTGGCGTTCCACAAGAAAGTTTATTAGGGCCACTATTATCTATTGTTTATATCAATGATTTTTGCCAGGCATCCGATGTACTATCCTTTATCCATTTTGCTGACGATACCAGTGTATTTTTTGCCCACAATGATGTTAATTTTCTTGTTCATAAAGTCAATACTGAATTACAAAAAGTGAATAATTGGATAAGAGCCAATAAATTATCATTGAATACCCAAAAAACGAAATATATGATTTTTAGTAATACTGTTGACATTTTGAGTACAGCTATAGTTTTGAATGATTTTCATTTAGAACAAGTTTCACATTTTAAATTCCTTGGAATTATTGTTGACGACAAACTTTCCTGGAAGTTACATATTGATTATATGTCCAACATAATCTCACGTAATATAGGCGTTATAAATGGAATGAAATTGTATATCCCACAAAAATCATTACTTATGTTATATTCGTCACTGATATTGCCATATCTTAATTATGGTGTTTTAGTTTGGGGCAACACTCACCAGAACCTACTGGATAGAGTGTTCCTTCTACAAAAGAAAGCTCTCCGTGTCATCAGTTATCCTTTCATACCCTCCCACTCAAATATGTTATTTGCCGCAAATAAGCTGCTAAAAATGAAAGATTTGTATTTATTTAATTTGGGGCAATTTATGTATACGTACAGCAACAACTCACTCCCCTCCATTTTCGATTCTATGTTTCAAAGAAATCAATCATTCCATGACTATCCCACTCGATGTTCCAATGAATTTCACTTACCTCTCTTACGAACGATTCTTGCTAAGAACACACTTATTTATATTGGCCCAACATATTGGAATTTTCTGAATAATGACATTAGAAATTCACCTTCTATATTTTCATTTAAAAGGAGATTAAAGTTGTTTCTATTGCCATGTTATGTTCCTACAGAAGTGAATCAGCCTGTTGGCTCATTGTAATTTTTTTCCGAAGAATTTTGATTACCAATAATAATACTCTCACATATTTTCTCGTCCCTGTTGTCCTGAGACTCTTTCTGAGTAGATTAAATTCTACTTGTAGTACCTCCGCATTTATTTCTCTCTATTTTTCCATATTTATGTATCCCTTCCTCGCATCCCAATATTTTTTCGACATAGTTCTGTCGAGGATCGCTGGATCTGTTTTTCCTTTCTGTCCGCTGTATTGTCTTCCTATTATGTCAACCTTGTCTCGTTCTGTCTTGTATTGAAGTCCCCTTTCATAAGTTTTGTCGTCTCAGTCTCGTTTAATGTTCATTCGCCTGTGTATGTGTGTCTGTCCGTTACTCTGTCTTCCTATTGGGCTTCCAGACCTTTTTTTTTTATCTGACTTTATTCCCGATCTTTTTTCCCCTTTTCGCATCAGTTCATTTTCTATTGACATTCTGTGCCTGAGGGGCCCACATTCTACAAGCATTGCCTTTTTAGTGGGTCCCTCCATTTTTCGATATTTTGTGTAATGTTATATCGTCTATATCACTTCAGTCAATTTTCATTACAACATTATTTGTTACCCCAAGGTTCCACAATTATGTTCTCTTTTCAATTTTACTTTGTTTTGATTATGTAACCTTATTTTCTGTTACCAATGAAAGTGAAATGTTTATGTTCTTTTCGAAAAATGAAATAAAGTTTGAATTGAATTGAATTGAAAAAATAATTACTGCATCATGTCAAGACCAACATGATTTTTCCCTCTATTTTCACCTTTCTCTCAATGAATCTCTTTATGAAAGAAATACTACAACAGGCCTAAATCATCCTCTGTTTTTGTACATTGAAAATTCACTCCCCATTTGCATTAATAGCTGAACAAGTTTGTGACCTTACATGTATAGTTTTCTTGGCCTCTGGCCGACATACTTATCCAATGTGTCATATAACTCCTTCTTTCATATTTCTATAATATTTCATGAAGGGCTATACAAGATTGTACAAAACTATGTCTATACGAGCCTAACCTTTATTTGTTTAAGAAAAAAAAGATGATAGCTATAATAATAAAGGTGAGAGAAAGGACCGATGTGTTGGCTCAGTGAGTAGAGCGGCTGCCCTCACAATCGGGAGGTCGTGGGTTCAAACCCCGGCCGCGTCATACCAAAAGACGTTAAAAGATGGGAGTTGCTGCTACCTTGTTTGCCGTTCAACAGTTGAAAAGGTTATATAGAGCAACGTCGATCTGGCGCTGCTCAGTGGCTGCCGGGCCCACGATCAATTGGGCAAAAAGAATTTCCTTTCTTGGACAATAAAATTTGGAGTTTATATCCAAAACAATTATTATTATTATTATTATTAAGCTTTTACATTGTATGTGACATTCTGATTTAAAGGGAAGATAAACCCCAAGAGCAATGTGGATTGAGTGAAAGCAGCAACATTAGTAGAACACATCAGTGAAAGTTTGAAGAAAATCGGGCAATCGATGCAAAAGTTATGAATTTTTAAAGTTTTGATGTTGGAACCGCTGGATGAGGAGACTACTAGAGGTTATGACGTATGAGTGGACAACAATACCAAGAAAATATAAAGAAAATACTACAAAAATCCATTTTTCATGAAAATTACAAATTCCATCAACTTCATATTGACATATGTTTAGGGTAGCAATTATTCCCCCTGCTTTCTGAAAGTGGTTGGTCCATTGCTCTTTCATAATTCTAGAAAAGTGAATTTTTGTTGAATTTCCTTTATATTTTCTTTGTATTGTTGTCCACTCATACGTCATATCCTCTAGTAGTCTCCTCGTCCAGCGGTTCCAACACCAAAACTTTAAAAATTCATAACTTTTGCATCGATTGTCCGATTTTCCTCAAACTTTCACTGATGTGTTCTGCTAATGTTGCTGCTTTCACTCAATCCACATTGCTCTTTGGGTTTACCTTCCCTTTAATTGTGAATGCGAGTTTACATATAAAAACCCAAGTTAATTCACCTATTTATGCATGGTGCCTGCTTATCATGCATTTCATCAAATTTGCCTTCTTGGAAGTTTGATGATAAATCTACTAAGGCTTATTAATCTACAGTAATAGATTACTAAGAAATGATTTGGTGACTTTTCCCTTCAGGCCTACGTAATGTCTTGTCGTGCTATTGCTAATGCGTTGTACATGTACCAAAGCAAAATCTCAACGAAATAGTTTGCCAATAGGCCCATAGGAGCTGAGATATAAGATTAGCTAACCTGGATCAATCCATTCAAGTAAAAATCTGACACCAATGTCAAATTTATAATTGTCACGCATTCAAACTGTTTTAGCTGAATTAGTCAATAAATATAGGCGTTCATGTATCTTACGAATAATGTGGATAATATTATAGAGCCTAATAACAAAGTTATGAATTTTTGAAGTTATAACTTGCTCTTTATCTAACTTTCCTCAAACGGTCACTGGTATGTTTATTGTTCTAATAATGTTGCTGAATTCTCTCAATCCACATGTATTTCAATGTGAACTTGACTTTTACGAGGGCCATCAAAATATTTCTTGCGACTGTTTGATATTTCAATTAAACAGTTTTATATTGTCATAAAGCCATGACCCTGATAACTGTAGTATTATGTTGTAATGCTTTTGGCTAATTTGGGGAGTAACAGAAAAGAGATTAGATATGTTTTGATGATATCGTAAAAGTAAGTACTGCGCAAGTTCACGTTAAAATCATGTGGATTGAGAGAATTCAGCAACATTGTTAGAACATATCAGTGACAGTTTGAGCAAAATTAGAAAAAGAAAAAGTTATGAATTTTTGAAGTTTCTATAGCCAGGTCAAAATATCAAGGTCCCATACATAATGTGGGCTACATTGCCAAGGAATATACGCCCATTTTTTTTTAACAGAGAATATTACAGTTTAAAGAACAATAGCCTACCTACATTTCTTTCAAAAATAACAACAGAAGTTCATTGAAATGTAAACAAACAAGCAAAAATGTGTTGCTCAGAAAATAATGAGAATGTACGACAGAGGACTGGCAGCAACAATACATGCAATACAGACTAGAACTATCACTAAATGTGATTAATACCCCATGGACCTCAAACTGAGGGAGTTAGCTCAATACACAATGTTTTTGTATGCTTTTTATCAGAAATAAAAAGTTGCTACCATGGCAATGCGTTATTTAACATTGACAAAGATGTGTTTTTCAACATGCATATCTAAAATCTATAATGGTTTACCAAAATGTGCTAAATCTAAAGCTATAACAACATTCTCAAAACTGAGGAAAATAGCGTAAGCAATAATGTATTTGTTTGATTGATTTTTATTCAAAAAGTTGATTATTTCTGTGGCAAATACTGTCTGTCCCCGAGGAAAGAAGTGAATATTTTTTTATGAAAAATGCCGTTACAATGGCAACACGGATTTTCCATACTCCAAAGATTGAATTTAAGTATCAACATGCTATATAGTGGTCACATGTACCGAATATCAAGTCAAATGTTCAAAGACTGAGGGAGTAAGCTCTATTATATATATTATATATATATATATATATATATATATATATATATATATATATATATATATATAATATAGAAAAAGGATGTTGCCATGGGAACGCATTGTTTAATATTGACGAAAGAAATACTTTGAGCAATTGAATTTGTATTGGTATTATGTGTCAAATCTCAAGTCAAATCCTACAAACTGCTGGGTTTAGCTATTAAAATTCAACTAACAATTTGTATGATGTTTAATTTAAAAAAAAATGCTGTTATCACGTCAATACATTGACCAGCAAAGACAAGAGATGAAGTTTGCATGTCTTCACTTTACAATAGCGGCCACATATGCGACATTTCAATTCTAATGCTCAATAACTGAGGGAGTTAGATCAATCCACATAATTCTGTAATTGTAAGATAATACTCATGTCATGGCAACAGAGACTGAAAACCACACACACACACACACACACACACACAACTGCCTTGCTAAAATGAAATAGTAGGCCCTATTAACATGCAAGAGTGATCATTATAGTCTCTCAACTTGCAAATCAATTGTTCAAAAAGTGAGCAGTTTGTTCAACAAAATTGTGTAATTTTTTTTTGTGACAATGCTGCTACCATGGCAAACACTGTTGACAATGACAAAAGCTAAAATTCTACAATGGCGGCCACAATGCCATGTACCAAATTTGAAGTCTAATGCTCAAAAATCGAGGGAGATACAAAGTGTAGGTCAGTTCATGTGATTTTGTATTTATCCATAAAAATATTGTTTAATGGAAAGAGGCATATTGAAAATTCTTTGTGTATCATATCTAAGTGTTTTGAAAAATAACATTAGGCCTACTATAGAGTGGTCATAATTCCCAAATTGCAACTCAAATCCAAAAATACAACAGAGCAAAAAGTTTGATCCACAAAATTGTAAATGATTCAAAAAAAAATATGAATGATGTTGTAAATCATGGCAAAATATTGGACGACAGTGACAAATATAACGTTGTTGCCAACATACTGCAGGTTCATTTCCAAAAAGCACTTAATTAGATTATTACAGCTATGACACAGTAGATTCAACTCATTTTGAGTGAACACATAACAACTAAGTATTAGCTCTTTCAGTGTTTTGCAATTAATAAAGAGGGAAAACAATTGATGGCAACCAGCAAATGATTTTAACTTATAGTATAGAATAGAGAATTGCAATCAATTGCAAGTTATGATCAACTGCAGCATCCAGGAGATTTTACATTGATATCTATCAGTATCACAAGTTTTAAAAGACGTATGGATACATTTACTCTGGAAATGTATTGTTTTATCAGACCAATGAATAGGGAGGAATTTACAGTGAATTTGAAACACTGTCAGAACTTACTAGGAGAGAGATCAAACTAGGGAGAGAAGTTATACAGAAGACCATCTCTGACTCCACTTATTAAAAATTCCTCCTGGAAGTAGAAAACCTCTTAGAAGCAAAATGTTTTTCTGGGTCTGGTTCCTGCATAGGCACAAGAACCGTTCTTTGCTTTTCAGCATTGATTTTCTCAAAATTAAGGTTTCATTCAGAACCTACACATAATGAAATTCAAGGGTATCAATTTTAGATTGTCATATACACTAGGTTGGTATACACTTACAATGAACCTAGGTTTGTGTTTATTTAAGGGCCCATGAGTACACAGTATACCAGCGAGAAAAAGAAAACAAGTAGGTGTTAAAGGATGGTAATTTTGGTTGAGATGGTGATTCAGCTTTTGACATTTTGCAAGATAGAAACTACTCGACATATTATTACCAAACAGAAGTTAAAATTCTATTTGATGAAAGTCGGATTTGGAAATATCCAAAAACAAAGTAAAGCAAGGTGGTCCATATAAAAGAAATTTCCCACATTTCATTAGGACCACTTTGTTTTGGGATATCTCGACCATCTCAAATTTGATTTTCGTCTCTTAGAGTAAATATGTATGCTCTTTTGGTAGTCATATAAGGGGAATCTCATGAATTGTTGCAAAAAGTTATAACATGCCTTGCAATCTTGTTAAGAATAGTAAATAATGCCCCCAAATGTCTCATTACATTTTAGTCATCTCATGGTTTACACGTGAATGAACCCACATATGTCTGCATAATATGTTACTCCATGGAATACAGAAGAGCCAGATTAAAGGGAAGGTAAACCCAAAGAGCAATGTGGATTGAGTGAAAGCAGCAACATTAGCAGAACACATCAGTGAAAGTTTGAGGAAAATCGGACAATCGACGCAAAAGTTATGAATTTTTAAAGTTTTGGTGTTGGAACCGCTGGACGAGGAGACTACTAGAGGATATGACGTATGAGTGGACAACAATACAAAGAAAATATAAAGGAAATTCAACAAAAATTCACTTTTCTAGAATTATGAAAGAGCAATGGACCAACCACTTTCAGAAAGCAGGGGGAATAATTGCTACCCTAAACATATGTCAATATGAAGTTGATGGAATTTGTAATTTTCATGAAAAATGGATTTTTGTAGTATTTTCTTTATATTTTCTTGGTATTGTTGTCCACTCATACGTCATAACCTCTAGTAGTCTCCTCATCCAGCGGTTCCAACATCAAAACTTTAAAAATTCATAACTTTTGCATCGATTGCCCGATTTTCTTCAAACTTTCACTGATGTGTTCTACTAATGTTGCTGCTTTCACTCAATCCACATTGCTCTTGGGGTTTATCTTCCCTTTAAGGGGGAAAGATGACAATACGGACTACTGTGTAGAGTAGGAAGAAAAGGTCACCTGATACACCCCTTGGAATTTGGTGCACTGGTATAAGGGTTGTCTGACCAGTGTTGTTTTTATTTCACCCATGGACTGGTGATATCTGCCTAATCTGTCTTCCTAATTATCCAGTTACTGGGTGCTGCCAGACAAGTCCCAAGAGATGGTGATGGACATTGGAAAGCAACCAATCACATGGGTAGAGGGTGGAGTTTGATTTTCACCGTGAGAAACTGTTTTTAGAAGTCTGTACAAACCCTTGTTGGGAGAGGCTGCAGTGCAGTGGTACGTGTATTAGTCTTGGCACATGCAGACTCCTATTACGACCAACAAGGGTTTGTGCCTGCAAACTAACCTCCATGCGCGTGCATGCATGCAGCGATCTTGGCGGGATGCGATTTTTTTTTCCGTAACCCTAACGCGTCGAAATTGCCAATTGTGTCACTTGAGCAAAGACTATCAGTGTGCTGGCTGGTTTTTGTACGCATGAGCGTGGACTTCGTTAGGTTCCTCGCGAAACGTGTATTGAGTACATTGCAGGCTAGTAAATTATTCCTCTTAGTAGTAGCTATATATTGTACATGAATCATATTTTTGTGTATATGTTTCAACCTTTTTTTGTGCATTTAACCGTTTACATACATCAACACGTGGCAGACAGAATAAAGAATACTGATAATGTACTTCTAATGTGTTCCTTTTCATTTTTACCATACTTATGATTGTGTATCAAAGTTGAATGGATGGAGTGTTGAAGTTTGGACATATAAATGCTGCATGATTGCTTCTAATATAAATTACACATCCACCACAAAAATAACACAGCAAGTTTTTCACACTGTGACATTATCTTTTTTTCCTAAAAAAGTGTCATAATTAGAACGTAAAAATTCAAAATTCAAATGGGGCACCAAGAGTGTTCAACCTATTTCACTGGGAAAAAAGAAACTGGATGAAGTAGACTTAAATAACAAAAAGAAAACCTATAACTAGTAGTAGACCAGTTGGGAGTAGACTAGTTGGGAGTAGACTAGTTGGTAGTAGACGAGTTGGCAGTAGACGAGTTGGCAGTAGACGAGTTGGGTGTAGACCAGTTGGGTGTAGACTAGTTGGGAGTAGACGAGTTGGGAGCAGACCACTTGGGTGTAGACCAGTTGGGAGTAGACCAATTGGGAGTAGACGAGCTGGGAGTAGACCAGTTAATTTTGGGTGTAGACGAGTTGGGAGTAGACGAAGTGAGTTTAGACGAAATGGCATTAGACTAGGTGGACAGTGGACAGGGTGGTTGTAGACGAGGTGCCAATTTACCGATTTAACATGCCTTCGAAAGATGCCTGAACATAGAAAAGCCAGGTCGTATTGTATCTAACTGCTCCAAAAATGTATAATAGATATTCATGACAGTGGTGTCTTGTTTGCCTCCCAAGGGGAGGAAAGAAGTCTCACATGTGCTTCGGGTGCCATGAAAGGTTCCCAGAAATACAAATGCATGTTGATTTGTGTTGTTTTATGATACGCTCAACATCACTTTTTACTGGTTGACCCTGGCCAATTTAGCTCTGGCCAGGAGACGGACATAAATTAAACGCATAAGTTACTTAATTAAAGGGATATTAGTTTGGTAGGCTGTATAGGTTATAATCGCAAACGCTAAGTTTGACACATGTATTAGAATTCTGATTAGCAAAGTGCTATCATCTGGAAAGGGTCTATGATTTGTTACGCAAAAAAAAAAATTTTGCATTCATTATAAGTGTTGTTCAGGGTGTACATAGTGTACGTTCGAAACGGCAATCGTGTAGGTCTGAAATTGTACGGCCCGAAACAAAAAGAAAAAAATATAGTACTTTCCAAGTTAATAGTTTAAATTGTTAATTCTTTTGACATGTCAACAGCATTTTACATCTACTTTAACTGATGTGATATGAATTTTTAAAAAGGCAAAACTCACAGAACTTTGTGACTGAACTTTTGAAGTAAGAAAATTCACTTTTTCTGTGAACGTCTGAATACATGTTTTGTTTTTTTTTATCATTCCAAAGTCATGAATTTGTTGATATAATTTCTTCATAGTTGCTTTCTACGAAGCATTTGTCATATCATTGCCGGAAAAAAGTTTTACATCCTCAATCTTTGTGCTTATTGCAGCTTAATAATGTGTCCAAAATGTACGTCCGAATCTATTGAATTGCCCAGGTGAGTCAGATTTTTTTAAATAGTTCATAAAAATGAATAGTTAATGGACATTTATGTAAGAATGAGATGTACGCGCACTGTAGGGCCTACATCTCTGACATTGTCTGAGTGAGCTGGATATACAGTTCTGTCCCAACACATGCAGTAAAAATCATCGTATCTAGTAGACAAACAAGGTATTGAAATCTGAACAAGCAGTGCACAAGTAGATAAATAAGTTAGTAAAAGTGTACGTAAACCAAAACTTGAATAAATAAATGAATAGATAGACACAAAATGAAAATATTAGTGATGAAAAGTGATGTAAGGGGAGATATGTAAATAAGATCTTGCCTGCTAAAGTATCCTACGAAGAGAAATTTGATGGCACATACATGTGTAGGTACATGTATATGTGTGTACATAATAGTATCTAGCTTGGGTTCCCATAGTCATGAACACCATTGTGGCATATTGACATCATCATGAATAACAGGGTATGTTATACTTGTTACTGATGGTAGGGTACAGTATCAATTGATTTCGGTACAGTTTTAAACAGTTTAAAGGTCATGATTTAATCTTTGGCACAGGTATCCAAAATATAATCATCAACATTCCTGACAGGCAGTGATTAGGCCTTTTCACATCAGCCCGATAAAAATCCAAGCTCGAGATATTTTTCGCAGAAAATAGTCAGCAAAATAGCGCGCTATTTCGAAACATCGGGCTGATGCGAAAACGCCTTATGAGTTAAACATTCATTAGCTTGCTAGTGATTTAGTCACATTTTTGTATACGAATGGCTGTGTATTTGATTTATAAGGAGAATGTTTTAGCAATTTTTAAATATTTGTGTGAGAAATCATAAATGGGGGAGTATCAAGTAACACGTGTTCGTTATGTATACAGCACAGTCACTCACTAAGGCATAAAACTGAATGTATGACTTGAAAGCTTGTATATAACGGCCTGGTTTGATTGAGATTTTAACAACATAAAATTGTAATATCTTATTTAATTCAGGCTATTGTAATAGGTTATGTAGTTCAGGCTCTTTAATTCACTCTATGTCATGTTAACTGAAAAATGTCACATGCGAAACAACATTATAGAGTATAAACTGATACATAAAGCTTGTTGGTCTATAGGCTTAATATATCATTATTCATAATCCTGCCAAACTAACTTTTATGTCTGGATGACAAAGAACAAAATCCTTCTGTATTATCATTACCTCCATCCCACTCATGTAATTCCTGGCTTTTTGATAAGGGAATACTTGGCATGAATTGGCTGTTAGAGGTTTTCCCTATGACAAGTGGATTAGGACATTGGATAAAAATTTATTGTCTCACCATTTTAATGTGGAAGCAAGCATGAGTAATACAACGTGTGTTGCTTTCCCACTACAATAATTCAGGCTTCATAAAAGACTTTGTATTGAACATCAGAGACACAAATTTGCATATGATGTGTAAACTTTGTGTGTCACATTCGAAACGAATGTCCTACATGTATATTATTAATATTTTGAACACGTTCTAGAATGGCAATTATGCGTAAATACGCCTGGGATATCATAAAATTTGAATCGGAATGAAATTAATATTGTTATTCCACCTTTGATAATTGTATATTAACTAGTGTGTCACATCCGAAACACAGAGACAGAATGATATCACAAGTTCCTAATGACTGAAATCTTGTGATACCTATATCATTATGTTACTTCCTAAGCAGGTTTTGGATACACAGACATATTCTCCAATTTTTAGTGAAGAAATTTAAAGAAGAAACAGTTGTTGCGACACAAACTGTCACCCCGTCACAAATTGTCGCCACGGCTCGGGGCGACAATTTGTGTACTGCTTGTGTACTGTCTTATCCATGTAGATATCTCAAATTTCACTGAACCAAATTGCACCAAAATTACAGGATATACTTCTAAGCATATTTCAAAGTACTCTCTTATATTTGAACGAAATCAGTCATCTGGGAGTATCAATATCAACGTCAACTTTCAAGTCGTCACCCAAAACAAACTCACTCTTCGCGAGAGATCTTGGCGAACACGACCTACACAATCTAGAACTGAAGTTAGCCGACTAGTACTGTGCGAACGGGGAATTTACGCGGGAACTAAACTCAAAAGTGTAATGATTGTGGCGATTTGTGTGATTAAGGAGCTATATTTTTCATTCAACTTGCCACAAATGATTTCTAAATTGATTTTTTTGCTCCCGATTACTTGAAAGATTTGTCTCATGATATTAGATGGCTAACTTCAGTCTGTGCGTGCGCTTCTGTGCCGTTTTCTTCTAACTATAGGCGTAAATCCTGCGTGCCGTTGAAGAGAGTCTATTTGGATTTAGACATTTAAGAATCACTCAGCCCTCATCTATATACGTTAAAGCCCGGCGCTTTACTGCTTAATCACGGCCAAAACACGTCAAAAAGTGGTCTCCCGTGAAGCAGACGATGTTGTTCGCGTTGATGTCGAGTTTAAGACGAGCTACGGTCGATTTATAGACGTGCAGGACGCGGGGAAAAATCAGAACGGCGTCGGACGTGGTAAAAAGTTTTGAACTGCTCAAAATTTTATTCCGCGGACAACCACGGGCGGCACACGTGGTAAAGACGTGCAACACACTATCTTGAAACACACGTGATACTCCGTGTTCCGGCAGTAATTAAAACTTGGGGAGACGCGGTAAGACGCGAAAGTTTAGCGGTCTGTCACTGGCAGAGCACGGTCATCTGACGCGTGTTACGCGTTGGTATCACGGGAAATAGCGTGTGTTTAGCGGTTATCACTGACAAATGGATTTTTCCGCGTACATACACGTGGATGGACGTGGTTAGCCGTGCTTAGGCAGTGCTTCAGCAGTGGAACAGCCGCCAACGGCCATACCGAATACAAAGCACGGCCAAACCAAAATTTACCAAAAAATTACCACTTACGACCACGTCCGCCAGATTTCATAACTTTTTGTACGTGATTTAGACGTAGAGTGCTGTGTGACCGGGGCTTTAGATAGTTTGAACTGCCGAACCATGTATCGTTCAATACATAGGTACAGTTAGTGTAACGTTACTTACACACAGTTTTCTATGGGCAGCACGTTCGGATAACGATGCCAATTTCATTTTGCATATGTGGCATTTTCCCAACAAATTTTATCTAAATAAAAGGCTTTTGAAGAGATTCCTTTTACAAATTAATAGATATTGTTTAACATGTTTATTTCAGCTCCATATTGCAAGTTAACTAAATAAGAGCTTTTGCAGTATTTCGTGTGAGATTTCATCAGTAAATTGACATGTGTAGTTTTTCTTGCTAAAGTCGGAGTTGTGCACCTGTGACGTACGCCAAATTGTGTGGATCGTTCCATGGCTTGCTCGTTTAATATTCTTTTTACAAAAAAATCATTACAGGCTTATCCTAGGTTTTACAATCCTCTCTTTCCAGTAGTAGGCATAAAAAAATGTAAATAAGAATTATAAGACAATTAGAAAATGCCAGTACAGTCTTCTTTTAAGTGTAGTTCTTTATCAATTTATGTGTTAGATTAGTGTAAAAACATGTAAAGTCGAGTCATTTTAATTCTTATTTCATCAATTCAATCAATTCAATCAATACTCGCAAATCCCTGTGTCTGTACCTTAACCCTATAAAGCCCAAGGGGGGGGGGGGCACCCAGATTTTCGTTTGCCACTCCTTCGCCCTTAATCCGATTTCAACCAAATTTGGTGACTTTTCCTAAAATCTTATTGCAAACATTTTGATATATAATTTAGCTATATTTGATGTTGCTGGTTGCCATGGCAACCATAAACTGACAACCATGTCAGTCAGATTTTGCATCTTTTTTTTTTCTGTTTTCATTTCATTTAACAGCATTACAGTGTATGAAATGGGTGTTTCTTGGCTGAAATTTGTTAAAGGAGCAAAATTTGAAGTAATTATGGTCCTGGAAAGTTTTTCTTATTATTTCCTTTGTTTTTATGTGACAAAGGCATAAAACAATAGATATAATAGAGATAATGGAAAACAATAATATTTGGTAAAGATTGCCCTTATATTTTGAGTTATTTTGATTCCTTCACCAAAGTTATGCCTCTAGTATCATTAGTTTATCATATTATCAATTTGCAATCTCAAGATTCCAGTGTTATGCAAATATGAAATGTCATAACTATACATGTACCCATCCCAAACATTTCATCTCAGGTCTCATAATGTATCACTATGTTGATATGAATAGCGCCCCCACGTGGTGACCATGAGAAATTTCAAACATAACAAATAATAAAATTCTACTTGGTTATCATTTGTGGCAAATATAAAAATGATTGGTCTATAACAAGACATATATAATGGGGATAAAGAAATTACATAGAAAAATCATGTTTTTAGCATATTTCCTAGATGTATTTCTTTATATTTTGGTAAATAGCGCCCTCCATGGGTGACCTTGTGAAAATTTAAATGCACGGTCATGTAGAGTATGAGTTACTCTACCCACCTGCCAAATATGACGATGATACATCAAATGGGCAGGCTGCGAGGGGTCAAAATAGCTTGGGCTTAATATAGGGTTAAGTCACACCTTCCCGGGCAAGCTACGCGGGTTTGTTAAGAGTAGGGATTTTCCAGCACGCAGAATTTTTCGCGGGCGGACAAGAATGTTTGCGAGTTTCGCACTTTTGTCTTACCTGCTAAACGTGTGTTACTGACCTTCTACTTGCGTGTGTCCCGTGTGACCTGCGTGAGAGCTTTGAAACCGATCCGTTTTCTGTTACCAGCGACTTACGGGTACTGCGAAGCACCTGCGTTGGAGTTGTCTGCGAGGTGCTGCCGGTAATGGCCTCCTACTTCTGTTCTGCGTGTACCTCAGCAGGCAAACCACCGAGAGTCACTCGGAACAAGTTTTGAGCATGCCCAAGGCCTTGTCATAACGTAGGCCTATCTGGGGAAGTTTTGCGGGTTGACTTGAGGGGAAACAAATTTGCTACCCGGAGCTCTCCGCAGTTGGTCCGCACCTGACAGTAACTAGCGCCTATCTCGCCCATAGTTGCCCAGAGGTGCGCACGCATGTCCGATTTGAGATTGACCAAAACTTTTTTTTTCCGGCTAAGTCGCGGGGATTGTGGAAGAGGTCCACGCAGAACGCAAGTAGGAGGCCCTTAGCAGCAGCACCTCGCAGGCAGTTCCCACGCAGGTACTTCGCTGTCCAAGTATGCGGCCAAGATAAAGACATTTGGTGGGATTTCTGCCATTCCATCACAGGAATTCCTTCACTGAGTCGAAAGCCCCCACGCGCCTGGCATGCAGGTCACACAGAATTAGCTCAAGTAGAACTTAAGTAGAACGCGTCCAGCAAATTAGACACATGCACAACTCGCCCAAATCCTTGTCCGCCCTCAGAATGCCGGAAAATCCCCACATGCAACAAGCCCGCGTAGCTTGCCCGGAAAGGTGTGACAGGGCCTAACATGGTTGCGTGTAAAAAGGATTTGCGTGCGCATGCACCTCCGGGCGACTGCGGGTGAGATACGTGCCAGGTACTGTCATGTGCGGGTCATCTGCGGGGACCTCCGGGTAGTAAGAATTGTTCTTCGCAAGTCAAGGCTTGCCCAGAAAGGTGTGACACGGCCTCTATGTACCACTCATGTTTCATAAGACCAGGCGTCCACTAGGGCGCAACTTGTCCTGACGAAGTCCTCAGGACATCCCGCCTGTACGGAACCCTTTCGCACCTTCCGCAAACGCTCCTGAAAGAATCCCGCAGTGTGGGGAAGCTTCGCAAATGAAAGCGGACGACATCAGGAATATTTTAGACCAGCGCGGAGCCGATGCGGATCTATATGCAAGTGTCCAGAACCGATGCGGAAATTTTGTGTTCAAGACATGAAAGAGTCAATACTTTCTATGAGCGAAAGGATTTTGGAAGTAAAAAACAAACAAACAAAACAATACATCAGTGCAGCATCATGCCAATGAAACACAAAAAAGACCAGTAAGGGAGGCAAGGTCCCCATTCAAGCCCAACAGCCAAACCTCTCTTCCACTGATTAGGAAAAGGTAAATGTCAGCATTTTCCAGTCCCAAATGAAGGAAGCAAAGCAGAACGCAGTGGATATTCTGCCAACAGTATAACGAAGAGGAAGCAGCACTCTCCGCTCCGAGTAAACTTTTTTTCTTACGTTCTTTTCAGTAGTCATATTGATTTGGGAATCTTTAATAATTGCCATTACATTGTATACAAAGTGCATCGTTTAGTTCGCTTTAAATGTGACCGCCCAATTCAAACCCAACAAAAGTGGAATGAGGATATTATATATATATATATATATATATATATATATATATATGTGTGTGTGTGTGTGTGTGTGTGTGTGTGTGTGTGTATGTGTGTGTATGTGTGTGACCGTGCATCATAAAACGAACAAAAAGTCGCACGCAGTGATTTTGTGCGAGGACTGAAAATGGGTGAAATGGGTAAACCTAACCAATATTGAGTTTTTAATATTTTCTGAAAGAGAAAGTCTTCTTCTACATTATCGTAAAGTTTGGGATCATAAAACGAACAGGAGTTTGTGTTTTCAGTAGTTTTTCTAGAACACTTTTTGGTGGAATAGTGTAATCTGGTGTTTCTCATAAAGCTCTCTTTTCAGTTCTTAAAAACTTTTTCCATATTCTTCACTGTCAACTCCAATACCTTAGAAAAGAATAATGCTACTTCATTGGAAGTTGGCATTAATCATCTACCGAATGGATTGATAAAGCATTCTTAATTGCAGCTTTATCTGATAATCCCTTCGTTGTTGTTGCTCTGGTGGTCAACATCCTGTTTTTTGTTCAATTCATTCCACAGCTAGGATGGCTTGGTAAAGATTAGCCGCTTTAATAGACCCTGTACTTCACAGCCTCTTTTTTCAGTTCACACTTTACAGAGTGTGTCCTTTCTTTGCAATATCTAGATAGGTTAGGAGAATCCAGTTGAATTGAGTTATACACCATTTTAAAGCTTAGAGTCTGCTCTTTCAGAATCTGCTCTTAACTAAGAATCCATGTCTGGCGACTTTTTGTGATGCAGGGTCACATATAGCTATACGTATGTCAAAGCATTATGTTATAAGCTTGAAAATTATTTAACTTGTTTCATAATGACCATCCTAACACTTTTAAAGGGTACCAGGGCCAGTGCTCGTTCGTTCGTATTTATTTTGCTTATAAAATCAAATCAAATCAAATATAAATTACATCAATATGACAAATTTCGACAAAACATAACCAAATGACAAAGAAGCAACACAAAAATACAGTTTATACATTCATGCATAACATTTATAGTCAAATATGTAATACAAATAAGGCAGTACATTTGATTCAATAAGCAGGAGACCGTCAGCATAAGTATAGCTTGACTGGGCTGATGGCCTCATTGGGAAATATTACTCAGGTTTGCCTCTCACAAAAGTATTTTTTTTTTGTTCCACATTACAATAGTAAGCTTTAGAGGGAAAAGAAGATGTGAGTGAGTGTTGTGCGAGTGCAATAGGTGAGTTAAATGCTTGTATTGGGGCCATTTTATAATATACCTATTCTTCAGTATATCAGTACAATAATACTAATAGATGCAGACCAAAACATAAACAAAATCATATTATTATACTTAATTTCACTAAATATATTGAATTAAACTATATTTCTTTAAACTAGCTTTGAAAGAAAACAGAGATGTTCGTGTTTTTCGGGAGTTGGGAAAAGGCATTTCTGCTGGTGTTGCCGCCATGACGGCGAGCAGACAAATGAGAAAAAGCGAAAGTCTGCTCCAAATTTACAACCTTGCCCTATTTTCTAATACTGTCCGCATATCTAACTCTTGCTGTCCGCAAGTCATCCTGATTGTCCTCGCTCATGACTTAATCATTACTTGTGTAATCCTAGATGTTTCCGCGCTGCCCGGCTACGATTAGCATATTCCGGGGTATTTCACGCCCTTCCGGAGTGATTCCTAGGAAACTCCTAGGAATGTCCGCAGTCAGTCCGCGGACATTCCGCGGACATTCCTAGGAATGTTCCAGGACAAGCCGATTCGCACACTTATTCCGCGTCTGACGCGGACAGGATGCCGAAATGACAGAATTTGCTTCCGCAACCCTTCCTAGGCTTGTCCGCGCCCAAGTGGATGTCCGCCCTAAGAAGGGACGGCGAAAAGTAATTAACATCATAAAGACGTATCTTCCTTTGAGAGAGACACGTCATTGCCACATGAATCAATTGTCTTCCTATCAGTGGGTAGCTCCAGTTTAGCACATACTTCAAATATTTCTTAGTGGCGGCATCAAACATGGAATCAACGGGAATAACATTATTATTACTCCATCTCTTGAACCTCCTTGGTAAAACGTCGAAAGCAGCTGGTTGAAAAGAAAAAAAAAAGAATCACTTTGGATCAGAAGAATTAATCCAGCTCTCAATAGAGACTCTGGCTATACTCTCTCACCCATCTATGGTCCAGTGATCAACAAAGACAGGCAACGGCAGCAAGACAACACCTCGCTGCATAAGGCATGAGAAAGTCCTCAGGAGTAGGACGATTATAAGCTAGCCCACTACAATCAAAGGTTGGTAAAAGCTTAAACATCTAAATCCATTGTCATCCCCAACCAATGAAAGTTTTTAGTATTATACTATATCACGTTTGTTCTGTGTTGTGATTACGCAGTTTATGACAATTAAGTGATGATTGACACACAAGGGTTATTGATTAATAATTGTTATAGGATAAAACCTATCATTGTCCACGTTATCGAATGAATCAAAATTCACATTTAAGTGGAAATTAGATTCCCTTCTAAAGCTTTATTAACAACATTACTCCCACTGAGTGTTTTATTTTTCATTATTTTTTCAGCATTACCTATTTTCATTACTATTAACACTGTGAGGATTTGGGCATGCTTCCTTGTGATACGGTGGTTAAAGACATAATTCAAAATTTGCAGACGAAACAAAACCCCAGCTTTATTGCTTCAAAATACAGTGTAGTTCTAAATTGTGAGTTGTTATTAGAAACGGGGTCATCCCACGAGACCGACACCCACGAGTCATACGGTCCACGAGACCGACATAAAAAATAGGTCCATGAGTCATACAGCCCATGAGTTATACGGCTCACGAGTCATACAGCCCATGAGTTCGACACTACGCACAAAAGGCTCACGAGAGCGACACTGCACAATAAAGGCTGACGAGACCGACAGTACGCAAAAGAGGCTGACGAGACCGATACAAGGCAAGAAGGCTCACGAGACCGACACTAGGCAAAGAAGGCTCACGAGACCAACACGAGGCAAAGAAAGCCCACGAGACCGACACTAGGCAAAGAAGGCTCACGAGACCGACAGGATGAACAGCGCCATCTACATGTCAGTTACCTGTACAGGGTATTCCATGAAGGGGAAAATTACATACTGGCGAGTGTAATTTCGTCACGCTGTCGAGAGAGAGATTGCAACTTAGTGAACAGCACCATGAACACATCAAAGACATCAAGTATCTATGTATTTCTACACTTGTTGTTTGTAGAGGGAAGTTCTGCCACGCTACGGGGAGCGACATTGTTACGAATTTATCTCTTTTTTTTTAAACAAGATTGTCCTCTTCATGGGGATCTACCCCCCCCCCCCAAAAAAAAAGTATGAAAATAGTACAGGACAAGAACAATGTATGGTTTGATTTTAGATGCCATCGTACTATTTTAATAGGCTTTCCCAATTTCTAGATAGACGGTCGACAGGATGTATTTTTTTTTTCGCCCTTTATTTCTCGCTTCACTAGTTAAGTATTCCTTATTAGGTATCCCATCCTCCTGCTTATACCCGCCTGCTTAGTGTTCAATTTGTATTTTTTCTGTAACTATAATGTCTGACATTTTAAAGGATGAAAACGTTTTATATCGCAGCGAGTCACCTCGGTTTGTGGCTTGTATTGGTAAAAGTATTCTCCTAAAAACGGTACATTTTTCATCCTTTATAATCCTTTATAATTGTTTTGGATATAAACTCCAAATTTTATTGTCCAAGAATGGAAATTCATTTTGCCCAATTGATCGTGGGCCCGGCAGCCACTGAGCAGCGCCAGATCGACGTTGCTCTAACCTTTTCAACTGTTGAACGGCAAACAAGGTAGCAGCAACTCCCATCTTTTAACGTCTTTTGGTATGACGCGGCCGGGGTTTGAACCCACGACCTCCCGATTGTGAGGGCAGCCGCTCTACTCACTGAGCCAACACATCGGTACTGAAATTCATGAAATAGAATAGCTGCTTTTATGGATGCATCAACTTCTTTTTCCGAATCCTTAAAGTTACATTAGGAGACGATTACTAGTATATCATTTTCTGTGAATTTGTATTAAATCAGCACCTTTGCAGATGACTGCTCCCCTTCCATATCATGTAAATCAATTGTGCACTGCAACATTGACCATTTTGTGAAATGTTTTCTTGTAAACTTCATTTCACAACTGGGTATTATTCTAGTTGGTTGACCTGAATGTCCACATAAATTTATTCATTTATTTTTTCTAAGCAGGTGTATAACGGTATATGCTTTGCGGTAAGGGAAACGAGGGTGTTTTGACATTTCGAAATTAACCTTGAAACATCTCATGCACTTTTACTAAATTTTCTTTATTTCTTTTTTTACAAACACTCGAACACAAAAACACAATTAAAAATTTTGAACAGTTCAGGGGATGAGGGTGGGTAATTGACGGGGTAATCCCCTATCAACTCTCCTTTTCCATCTCTCATATCTTATGCTATTATCTAAACACCCTATACAATAAATTGGTCTATAGGTGGCGCTGTTTGTCCTGTCGGTCTCGTGAGCTTTGTTTGCCTAGTGTCGGCCTGTTGAGCCTTTTAAGCGTAGTGTCAGTCTCGTGGGCTTTGTTTGCCTAGTATCGGTGTCGTGAGCCTTTTGTGTGTAGTGTCGAACTCATGGGCTGTATAACTCGTGGGCTTATTTTACTTGATGTCGAACTCGTGGGTTATATTTACTCGGTGTCGAACACGTGGGCTGTATAACTAGTGGGCTGTACGACTTGTGAGCTGTATGACTCATGGGCTGTATGACTTGTGAGCTGTATGACTTGTGGGCTGTATGACTCGTGGGTGTCGGTCTCGTGATGTGCACCCTTAGAAACAACCAATGTAAAAATTCGAATTAGTATAAATAATGTTTAGTATTGTTAAACATACAAAATGTGAACAATAGTTTGATAAAAATGTTTTCGCAGACTTAACCGTTTACAGTTATGATTTATTGAGAAAAATAGTGATATTTCCTTATATTTTAGGCTTTATTGAAAAATTCTTACATTGTAAGATATTTGATACAACTGGCCTTCATTTATGCATCAAATGTGATATTTCGGACATTTTTTGAATCACCGCACCCATGTGTAAACTGTACCTTTAACGCTCCTGCGTCAGTCTGTACATTACAATGCTCGTGTTATCAAGAGAAGAGGACTTACCTGACAGCCTGAAGCTTTTTCGCGGAGGATCTTCCAGAAGTCTTCGTGTAATTGTGAGTCATTTACTGTTACTTCGCACAGTGCGCTGCTGGTACAAATAGCATCCGCAAGGTCATGAAGGTCACGTGAAATAGTTTCTCCACGAGTTACCACATCCCGAATATCTAAAGATTGCTATAGAATCGGAACGAACAACGATTGACAACAGTGTGATGTTAACAGATAGCATAAAGTTATTTTGCTCTAATGATATACAGATGGAAAGAGAACTCACAGTAGCCTATGACATCTCAATTAGATATACACAGCTTCTTCAACACACTCGTGATCAATTAATTTTAATGTGTATGACTGGCAGCAGTCTGGGCAACTTCAACAGTTGGCCAATGGCTTTTATTTCAGGACCTGGGTGTAAAACACGATTACATATTTACACTTCCCTCCCCATGAAATCAAATAATTTTGTCATGACAAAATCTTGCTGGAATTTACGAAAACTTTTCAAAATGGCTAGTGGAAAGATTGTTCTGACCGGAAGAGTTTCTGCATCACAATATTATGACCTAGCACGTGGCAAGACAGATAATAAACTTACACCTCAATTCAACTCATTGCTGCATTATATATAGAAGAAAAAATCGATTTGTAAATACTTACAATATAAAATGTTATTCTTCATTACACCTTTAGCGTAATTGGATTGCATCCTCTGACGTTTATTGAATCAATTTCTTGCTGATCATTCTAGGTGTTTATCTTACTTTCTACATTAAGAATGTTTGTATATGTGAATGTGTAGACTCGAGTTATGGGGTGTAGACTAGGCCTGATAAAAGGATTATTTTGAATGGATTATCTTATGAGCTCCACTGGAAAATTCATTGCATTGCTTTGCAACACAGATGCGAAGACATATTTATGAGTGATGCCTTAGTTTATAAGTCTTCCCCCACCCCAATCACAGACAGGAAAAGACGCACAAACATTCTCAGAATTGTATCGCAGTTTTACATATTCAGTTCAAATCGATATATGACTGTATGAGATATGAACACTCACCACTTGGTTGCACAGCATCATAAACAAAATTCCTGAATATAGATGACCTCTCTCTTCACTCCAAATTGAATATGCATTCCATATTTTCCCCACTGCTTTGGCGGCCTCCTCAGTATGACATTCAAACGCAAGGTCAACACAAAACTCTTGAAAAGCACCCAAATATTGATCATCGTTTGTCAGGCGGTTGATAATATCAAGGCCAGTTTTCTCTCGTAAGGCCGAGGTGAAGTAGAGTAGGTGGCGAAATTCTTCAAATCGACTAAGAAGTGTATTTGTTACCTTGTAGTACTTCTTGCGATTACACGCATTGCCACTGGCAGATAAATTCGCAATATATATCCCTGCAACGTATTCCTGGAACAATTTGTGGGCAAAAGAAACCGTTGACTCAACGACTGATGGCGTGTGTAAATCACGCCGACGCTCCATGCTAATTACATTTCGGTCTCTTGTCAAAAGCCCGACTCTGCCGCAGGTTTCCATGGCTTTATGACACCTTTTGAATCGTTCTTCAGGAAATGAAAGAGTCCTGTCCAATAAGCCTTTCAGCGCGATTTCACCTACGTCTTGAATTGCCTTATCGGCTGCTTTCAAGTTGTTCACAACTTTCTCATTCTGCATATTTTTACATTGTTTTGATGCGTAGTGTTGTTTCAGAAAAGAAATCATTTCTCTAAAAAGTTGGGAGAAGGTGTGCAGTTTTCGCATATTTGTTCGTCTGTCTTCACTGATGTCGTTCCACATGAGACAAAGCATTGCACAGTAAATAGGAAAGGGGGCTATGTTACGCTGGATGACATCATTTCCCTGCATGAAACTGATTAAGTTTTCTGCAAGAGCGTCATTTTCTCTAGTCCGAAAGTACTTCCTAATGTAAGTTGATACATTTTCCATGGTAAATCCTTCAATGTTAATGAAAGTGTAAGCTTCGGCAAGACTCGTGTTCATACGGAATCCATCTGCTTTCCATGGCCGTGTGGTC
This sequence comes from Diadema setosum, assembly GCF_964275005.1. Classification (NCBI taxonomy): domain Eukaryota; kingdom Metazoa; phylum Echinodermata; class Echinoidea; order Diadematoida; family Diadematidae; genus Diadema; species Diadema setosum. Next base: position 6,160,414 of record NC_092701.1, read on the forward strand.
ACGATTACATTGCATGATTGATATTGCTGTAAGTTCAGTATGCGAATGACTACACTGCTGTCATTTTCACTCAATTTTCCTGTAAACTCGTCGAACCCATCGAACACAATGAGAACTTTACTTTGGTGGTTTAAAATATAGTTGTCTATCTGGTTTGCTTTTGCTGCATTTGAATCAGGGAGATATCCACTAACAATACCGCCAATACTTTTCTCGTTGGTGACATCTCGGAGAGGAATTACGAGCACCATGTCCAGATCCTGAAGAATTTGATCCTGACACCAGTCCCAGGCGATCTTAGAACAAAGAGTTGTTTTGCCGACACCTCCCTCACCTTTTACCAGAAGGCGCTGTGAACGATTTCCACTTCCAACTTTATTAAGAAGATCCTCGTATGTTATTGGTGTCTTTTTACGCATGTTGCTTTGGTCTATTATACTTAAATTGGTATAAATTTCATCCAAATCAGCAAGTTCCATAATGTTGAGTGGATCCACTCTGACTCTGCGTTGTTTCACATGGTAATACGCTTTCAGGTCTACTTTGCATTGCTGTACATGGTCATCTGTAAGCGAGCTAGGTTCTAAAACTGTCAAGAGAAACAAAAAAAAGTAAAAAAAACAAACAAACGATCATGATCAACTTGAAAAACAAATAATCTATATATTCTGAATACGCGTATGTGTATACATCTATATTAATGTACACTCTATGTGTGTTGTCATGAATGTACATACAGTGTACTGGTAGTAACAGTGTATGGTTGCTTCAATGTGTGTATATATGTATATATAGGCCTAACCGATAAAGGTTTACTAGATAAGTGGAGAATTTTCTTTTTGGTATAGCTACGGAACATGCATGATAAAGGGAAGAGCTCACCCGATCTAATGTTCTAGAAAGTACTTACATATTTTTTTTCTAAATGATTAGACTGGTAATGTCATACTCACATTGTCCTTGTAGCCCAATGTGATTTGTAATTACAATGTATTTTAGTTATGATCGTATGCACATAACAGGAAGTCAGGATATTTATAAGGCTCTTGAAGTCACAAGTATGTAGCCCCAGGTTGGAGAGAATTACCGAACCTTCCAGAAAGGGTGAAGGTATCTACATAAACCAAAGAAATTCTGAAGTATCCAACGCCTTTGCTTTGAGAGTAACGTCACTTCTGGTTCTGAGGCGACTTGTTATAGTCAGTCTTGTGTTACATGCTGACCTGCTATATTTGTGGAGATACTGCCTCGGAGACATATTGCATGCAGAGAATTGATTTGCTTACATTTGTGACCAACTTCATTCTCATGCGTGCTGGAATCCTAACTGGATATTATTTGATGGATTATCATTCACGCATCGACTGGAAGCGGTCGTCATAACGTCTAGATTCTTCACGAGTCGCTTGGATTAATACTTGGATTACAGTAACTTGTGCTCATTGATTCACGTCAGAGGAATCGTTCTTCGATGTATCGAGGAGCATTCATTTGTGCATCGAAAATCATCATTGGATTATTTCGGAGGATTGCATGGACCTTGTGATTTTACATTTTATTGTATCAAAACACACGAACGTTAGTAATTACATTATCATTGTACTGAGATATATAATTGCTTCTATTGATCATTGTCTGTATCCAAAATATATATCAACTGCCTGAACATTAGTTTACTGGTTCTTTTGTGAGTTTATTGTCAGTGTAATTCTGGTCGATCAATAGATAGATCTGAACAAGGTCAAAAATGTACAGATTATAGATTAAGGCATTACACAACTCTGGATATGTACGTGGGTTTAAATATAGATATCAATGACATCTTTAAATTGAATTGGATTGGCTGCAACGTTTGCATTAATGATGAAAGCAAACAAAACGAAGAGCAAATCCCTATAAATCTGAAGCATTTTTCTTTCGACCAAGCATTTCGCTCTTGCTTTCATATAAAATTACTGACTGATTTTGGTTTTTAACACACGCTTATTTTGATTGCTCGGATATACACAACAATACTACTATTAAACTGATTTTCGTCGAAAATAATAGCAATGCATTATCATAATTTTGCCCCAATGGCTATTATCATATCTATTCAACAACACTACAGTAGTAGTACCTCTTCAAATGATCCTTTATGTTCACTCTGTGACCTTATACGCAATCTCTATTTTGCTTCCTGACTTTCAGTTATTGTTTCGTCGGAAAAGCTTTCATGTCAAATACGAATGTATTGGTGTGACATGTTTCTTGATAGTATGGAAGCCGCACTCTCGTCAGTTCACTGTGCCCCTCATCTCAAAGCCCGACTCTGACTATATTGTGTAAGTCTTATCGTCGCCTCTGACTCAGAAGTCACATATTGCAAACCCACTTGTTTCTAAGGCCATATACCGTGTGTTGGTTTGATCACGCGTAATACTTAGGAGATAAATACAGTTACTATAAACAGCGTGTTCGTACCCTTACTGACAATGATCCAAACATTGATTACGCCACAAACAATAATAGTAGTATCTTTTTTATTTTTTTGGATTTTTTTTGTTTCTTATCTGAGAAATGTTTGTCCAGACTTTGTTGAGTCTTGTTCGCAGATGACAGACTCACAAAGAAGTAGTTGAAGAAAGTAAATGGCAGTGGGTGGATCGATGCACACAATTTGGCTTCAAAAACACTCTGATGGAAAAAAAAAACGCCCTAATAGACCATAAATAAAGGCAGATTTTTTTTTTTTCGTAGGAAAGAGTAGCAGGAGCTAGAAATTTAACCAAGAAGATATGTTTCATTTCAAACATACCCGAGGTAAATGTCAATATACTATTTTGTAGGAAAAAGACCCCATGATATTTTATGTTAGCAGCCACTCGACTCGCACTGCCCAAAAATAATATTTAGGGAAAGGGAAACCAATTATCAATGTGAATATTAAAATATCATGATTTGTTCCTAAACAAGGAATTGAAGGAGTTGGAAGCAGGCACCACCTAGTTTTGTGAGAAGTTCCCTATTCACACTTATCACTTAGAGACCGCTTGAACAGCGACCCGAGTGGCCACCCCAACTAACTTCAGTACATGACCCCTTCCCCTCCGGTAGAATAAGATGGCCTCCTGCTGTAGTGCTAAGGATTTGGTACTCAAGTCAAGTTCATTTCCGTTACGGAAATACATTGGTTACTGGAATGACATTACATTAAAGATAATAACAAGTTTTGGTACCTCAAAAGTTTCCTTGTCTTAGTTTGTGTTTCAGGTTAAAGTACCTTTCATATAACTAACACTGTGAGACTTACTCGCCCCAAAGTGCTCTCATGTCTTAGTAATCATGCAATTAACTGCGACCAGCAGCCCCATACGCATAGCGACCAGCAGTCCCATACGCATAGCGTCATCGGGCTTCGCATTGTAGCATTCAGGATCATGACAGATTTAGTATCGCAGGATAAATGTCAACTTAAAATCCCAAAAATTCTTCAATTTGAAGACTTACCAATTAAGGTTAAGTATTGAAAACAGGCTTCGAGCAACGTTTGGTTCTGCCTTTAGTCCCTTTCTGTTCGAATTGATGACTGAATGTGACTCGGTCGAGAGGACCTTGGGAGAGCTACCATACACTGAATACTACAGCCAGTGCATGCGAACACATCACATGCGCACAAATTTCAAATCCATCAACGGATAAGATGTTTGTGTGCGCATGCGCTGGCCGTGGTAGTCAGTGTAGTAGCTCTCCCAAAGTCCTCTCGACCGAGTCACATTCAGTCATCAATTCGAAAAGAAAGGGACTATTGGCAGAACCAAACGTTGTCCGAAGCCGGTTTTCCATACTTCAACTTAATTGGTAAGTCTTCAAATCGAAGAAATTTTTGGATTTTAAGTTGTCATTTACCCGCGATACTAATTCTGTCATGATCCTGAATGCTACAATGCGAAGCCCCGTTACGCTATGCGTATGGGGCTGCTGGTCGCAGTTAGCTATGCGTACAATGGGCTGTACGCTGCTAGTCGCAGGCAGTGGTTTCGTACAGTATTTATCGACGCGGAACAGCGACGGCTCTGGTACAAAACCATTATTGCATGATTACTAAGACATGAGAGCACTTTGGGGCGTGTAATTCTCACAGACAACGTACTTTAACGTGAAACACAAACCAAGACAAGGAAATTCAGGGAAACTTTTGAGGTACCAAAACTTTTTATTATCTTTAACCCATAGCTTTAGTAGTCATTATCATCAAAGTTGAAAGCTAATTGTATATGCGCTTGAGTCAAATGTATTAATTACCGGTGTTAAATATGCATTTTTGTAAGTGCCTTCACAGAGCCATCGTAAGTTCCTTTCTAAAAATTGTTGATTGCTGTTGTTGTCTGTGTGATTAACTAGCCCCCCCATCAGGGGAGGGAGTAGCTGTCAGACTATTTTTAACGTCAATAATTGTCAATCGACCCTTGTACCTGCTCGTCCTTCCAGGCACTTAGGGGTATTAGGTTGATAATTATAGAAGAAACGCTTGAAGAGCATGATTGATAGCATTCAAACCTGATACAGTGTTTTGCGAAAGTAGGCCCATTTATAAAATGTTGACTTTTTTTGGGGGGGGGGGGGGTTCAAGGATGTAGGGAGAGGGTCATTTTTTATCATGAAAACGAGTTCTTCTCATATTTTTGTCATACTTTAATGACATAAAATGAACAGCTCCAAATTGAGTCAATACTGGGTGATTTATCATTCGGTCTACGAATGGATGAAACTAGACATGTAATTCCTCTCATTGCCATTATATGTCACAAGAAGTCAATGATTGCAAACACACTGTCACTTTCAACCCGTTCCCTACGAGATCCCCAAATCTACGTGAACCCAAATAAGTATATTTCTGCAGGGAGCAAGCAATGGGACACGTTCGGTATAATTCCTGAAGGAATGAAGAATTTTAGGCATGCCTCGGATGTACAATGTGCCCATACCTTTGATGCACAGTGAAGCTTGCAGAATGCTTTGGACCGTGCACATTGCTTGTATCTTAAAGAACAAAATGTCACATTTTCAGCATCTTGACTAGTAATTATTGGACATGATAATTGAAACCAGCGAACCCTTGTCAAGAAGATCTGCTTAGTTTCCATTTATCGGTCAAGATAATTGGAATGTGGGGGAATTTTGCATTCGTACATTTGATTTCCTTTGTTCCTGGACGCTGAAGTCACTAAACCGTACATAGTGTCATTGTTATTGTATTATGACGTACATTGTATATGGTAAAACAGATACAATGTTGACAATTAAAAATCATTACAGTGCATACAGAACAAAGAAGTAAGAAACAAATGACTCTTCCATTTTTACGAAAGAGAAGATTCGATATCATTCAAATGTTTCTCATACCCATCATCAATCCTTCTTCGGCACTTATTACTGAGTTGTGTGGTCTCTTCCAAAAGGGATTCCAGCCACATCCTGTGAAACATAACAACGAAGAAAACAGGAGCATTGTTATATGTATATACTAGCAGCACCCGTGGAAATCCACGGATTTGAGGGGTTTTATTTTTTTTTTGCTGATAAAATATACGATTTTGCACATTTTTATTGATGAAATAAAAAGAAACGTTTTCTCATACTTTCGTTACTTGTGCTCTCTTCTACCCATGACCACCACCCCCTCACACACACACATACTCACCCTCGCAGAACAAACAAACAAACAAACAAACAAACATTCAGGGAAAAATCACACACACAAAAAAAAACGCTTATGATCTAGATTCTCCGAAAGTTCTGCCCACAGATTCTTCCCGTCTGAACGGGGAGATACTATTGACACTATGACTTTGATATCAATTATACCCCCTGCTCTTTCATCCATGCAGGCACCCGAGGTAATCCACGGCTGGTCTCAAGACCTCGCATTTTTTTTTCCATTCCTATTTCTTTTCCCACGTTATGAGAGAAAAATATAATATTTTCGTCAATTGCTCCCTGCTTTTTGTTTTTAATCACCAAAACTTAGTTTGATAGATCATAGGACCATCCGTTTATCTGCTTCAGACTAAACATCATCATTATTATTATCAAATTATTATTCTTATTATGCCCCTAATGTTATATTATCATTGTGGTCATAGTCATTAGGTTTTATAAGTATTAGAAACCCGTGGAAATCCACGGGTCTCAGGGCTTCGTATTCTTTCTTTAATATTTCTTCAACTACGTTATGAGAGAAGAAATACACAAAGAATATTTTCGTCTTTATTTGCTCCCTCATTTCTGTTTTCCTAATCAAAACTTGGGTTGATGGATCTAGAACCGCCTGTTTATCTCATTGATACTGTTCATTGTTTTTATTATCATTATAATCATGATTATGATTGTGATTATGATTATGATTTTGAGGGAGGGGAGATCATTGTCATTCGGTTTTATTATTACCTTAAATAATTCATTGACATGGGGATGACTCGAGGGAATCAAGAAAAAAAAAGTTTATCGGTCAAGGATAGTGAATCTTTTTTCCGTCATGTCAAGGTTACTCTCAAGGTTACTTATTTCAAATAGCTTCATTATCATTGATATTTCATTTTAAACATTAAAACAATCCAGTACCTGTCTGCGCCTCTTCCGCCCACTCTCAGTTATGGATCATAGCACCCCTCCCCATTCATTTGCATTTTCCTATTCTCTTATCATTATTTCAGTGTATTATTGTTATTGTTATTATCATTTTCATTATTAATTATTACTAACATTATTATTATTATCATTATTATTATTATTTAGGAGAGAGGAGAGAGTAGAGTCATAATATAGGGATGATCAACATAGGGAGGCGGAAATGTTAATTTGTTAAGAATTGTAAAAATCTGTTTCCCCCATTTTTTCTGCTCTTGATAAAAAGCTTTTCTGAAGACAGTCCTGCGCAAACTGTCCAAAACGGCTTCACTGCGCTAACATACGTAATCTTGTGCTGAGCAGGACTACCCCAGTTGTGTTTTTGTTGCTATTGTGCTGACAGAAATAGAATATTTTCGTCTTCATTTGCTCTCTTCTCTTTGTTTTTATCACCAACCCTTGTATTGATAGGTCATATAGAACCACCCGTTTATCTGCTTCAGACACAGGTACACTAATTATTGTTATTATCATTATAAATATCACAATTATCATTGTGATTATTTATTATTACAATGTATTATCAATATCATTATTGAAATTATTATTACTCATACTATTATTAGTATTATTATTGTATTACCACTATAATCTCCATTATCATTTGGGGAGGGGGAGATCATATAGTCATTAGGTTTAATAAGTAGGCACCCGTTGAAATCTATGGATCTCAGGGCCTCGTATTTTTTCTTTAACTCTTTTCCCACGTTATGGGAGAAAGAAGAATATTTCTGTCTTCATTTGCTCCCTCTTTTTTTTTTTATCACAAAAACTTGGCGTGATGGACCATAGAACCACCCATTTTATTTCCACCTGGAAATAAAAAAAAAAAAAGCGGTCGGCAAAGCGAGGGTTTCCCCTACGTCCGCTCATCTTATGAATATTCATGTTTACAGCAGCCAAGCAGTAAACGAATGGACAGCGGCGCGTGTACTCTGATATGGAAGGATACGATCGGGAAGGACAAAATTTAAGTGGATATTTAGCAACGGCGTAAATCCATACTGAGGAGTGGGGGGGGATGGTCACCATCACCACGATTACAAGCCCATAACCGGACCGGCGCAGCCTTTTTTTTTTTTTTTTGGGGGGGGGGGGGGTGGGGGGGGGGGAAGAAGCTTTGTGCCCCCCTCCCCCCCACACACACACTTTACAGGGATCGGATGCCCCACTCTTTTGCATGAAATATAAAGTGGGAGAAAAGTGGCAGCAACAACATAAAGACTTTTTGTTCTTGTTGCTTTTTTTTGCTTGTCAGACGACTTTCGGCGGAAAATCAGACCTTAAAAGTATGAAAACATTTTTTTTTTTCTTGAAATATCTGTGAGAGGGAGCGGAACGACCGAACGGGGGAAGGGTGTGTAGGGGGGGGGGGGGGTATCCCTCTCCCACACGAGGAAGATTTTGCATTTTCAGACCTGAAATTCAGCGATCTGGTGCTCACTTGTGGTGAAAATTTTTTTTTCTTTAAAAAAACAACAAAAAGAAAATGAAATATTCACAATATATTATTGAATGACAAAATCGTGGCATTTCAGCTCTTGCTGTGCGACATCACTGTGAAGGCCTACTAAATAATGGGGCCTATCATCGGCGTAGACAGGATTTGATTTTAGGAGGAGCGGTTATGTGAGGGAACGAATCAAGCAAGGGGGGAGGGTATGGTAGGGGGGTTTCCCCCTCCTACGGTGAAATCTCTTTGCGTTGAAAATTTTGAAATTTTTCAGTCCAAAAACTGCCGTTTGTAGCTATATTCTTCGCTTTGGAAATTAAGGGGGGCACACCAGGCGCAACTGCTCTCAATCACTGGCAGCAACATCAGGAGAATGGCATAGCAGTTAAATGCGAGCGAGCGGGGCGTGCGAGCTTGAAAATTTTGACATTTTACAGTCCAAAGACTGCCGTTTGTGGCTGTATTTTTTCGCTTTGGAAATTAAGGGGGGGGGGGCCGCATCAGACGCAACTGCTGGCAATTACTGAAAATTTTGATATTTTACAGGCTAAAAACTGCCGTTTGTAGCTATACTTTTTCGCTTTGGAAATTATGGGGGCACACCGGGCGCAACTGCCGGCAATCGGGCAGCAACATTAGAATGGCATAACGATTAAATGCGAGCGAGCGAAGCGAGCGAGCATGAAAATTTTAACATTTTACAGGCTAAAAACTGCCGTTTGTAGCTATACTTTTTCGCTTTGGAAATTATGGGGGCACACCGGGTGCAACTGCCGGCAATCGGGCAGCAACATTAGAATGGCTTTTTTTTTACTTTTTCGCTTTGGAAATTAAGGGGGGCCGCATCAGACGCAACTGCTGGCAATTACTGGCAGCAACATCAGGAGAATGGCATAGCAGTTAAATGCGAGCGAGCGGGGCGTGCGAGCTTGAAAATTTTGACGTTTTGCAGTCCAAAGACTGCCGTTTGTGGCTGTATTTTTTCGCTTTGGAAATTATGGGGGCACACCGGGCGCAACTGCCGGCAATCGGGCAGCAACATTAGAATGGCATAACGATTAAATGCGAGCGAGCGAAGCGAGTGAGCTTGAAAATTTTGATATTTTACAGTCCCACATGTCCTTTGTGGCTGTACTAGTATTTTTTCGCTTTGGAAATTAAGGGGGGGGGGCGCACCGGGCGAAAACTGCTGGCAATTACTGGCAGCAACATCAGGAGAATGGCATAATGATTAAATGCGAGCGAGCGAAGCGAATGAGCTTGAAAATTTTGACATTTTCCAGTCCCCAAAACTGTCGTTTGTGGCTGTATTTTTTCGCTTTGGAAATTAAGGGTGCGCACCGGGCAAAAACTGTTGGCAATTACTGGCAGCAACATCAGGAGAATGGCATAATGATTAAATGCGAGCGAGCGAAGCGAGCGAGCTTCAAAATTTTGACATTTGACAGTCCAAAAACTGCCGTTTGTAGCTATATTTTTCGCTTTGGAAATTAAGGGGGCGCACCGGGCGAAAACTGCTGACAATTACTGGCAGCAACATCAGGAGAATGGAATAATAATTAAATGCGATCGAGCGAAGCGAGCGGGCTTCAAAAATTTGACATTTTACAGTCCCCAAACTGCCGTTTGTAGCTATATTTTTCGCTTTGGAAATTAAGGGGGCGCACCTGCTCACAATCACTGGCAGCAACATCAGGAGAATGGCATAGCAATTAAATGCGAGCGAGCGGAGCGAGCGAGCTTGAAAATTTTGACATTTTACAGTCTAAAAACTGCCGTTTGTAGCTATACTTTTTCGCTTTGGAAATTTAGGGGGCACACCGAGTGCAACTGCCGGCAATTACTGGCAGCAACATCAGGAGAATGGCATAGCGGTTAAATGCGAGCGAGCGGAGCGAGCGAGCTTGACAATTTTGACATTTTACAGTCCAAAGACTGCCGTTTGTGGCTGTATTTTTTCGCTTTGGAAATTAAGGGGGCACACCGGGCGCAACTGCCGGCAATTACTGGCAGCAACATCAGGAGAATGGCATACTAATTAAAATCTAGCGAGCGAAGCGAGTGAGCTTGAAAATTTTGACATTTTCCAGTCCTAAAAACTGTCGTTTGTAGCTATATTTGTGACCCGCTACAACAAAAAGGTCCTAAAGTCGCGCACGGCCGAAGCCGTGAAAATCGAGTTTGAAGTCAGAGCATTAAAATTGGTCAAAACTTACGATTTTCTGATTTTGATATATTATTGGAATCTAACATGTCTTCTATCATCTGTCGAAATTTTGAAGCAAAATGATCAAAGGAAAGACCAAAAAATAGCGTTTTTCTGAGCCATGTTTTTTGGCGTTTCAACGAAGCAGAAACTAGTTCGAAAATTTGGATTGAGCGCCACAGATAGGTTCCGCCCCTAACAACGACCAGAGTGATCTCATTGGTCAGTTTGCTGCTTGCTGCTAACCGAAGCGTGAAGCTCGCACACTGCCCAGTCGACTGGTGCGTGCGGGCGGGGTGCGCTATGCTCAGCCGCTTCTCACATCCTGGTCACTGATTGGTTGGTGAGGAGATCGCCGACGCTGATGTGCTTGAATGAACTCTTCGGGGGTTGCTAGGGCTTACCTTCTATTGTCCAGAGGTGAAACTGACTTGCGTGTCCCTTGATCGCGATTGCGTCGAAAAGAAGACTTTTAGGGCGCTTTTCTCGAAACAGTGATTTTCCAGACGTCTCGATATGCTCTCTTTTAAACATCGATATCTCCGCAGCCGATTATTTTTAGAAAATGTGTTATATATCAATTTAAAGCAGAAAGATTAGGGGATTATATCATGCAATTTTCAAATAATCGACCTCGCCCGACTTTAGGATCATTTCGTTGTAGCGGGTCACATTTTTGCTTTGGAAATTAAGGGGGGCGCACCGGGTGCACCTGCTGTCAATCACTGGCAGCAACATCAGGAGAATGGCATAGCGGTTAAATGCGAGCGAGCGGAGCGAGCGAGCTTTAAAATTTTAAAATTTTACACTCCAAAAACTGCCGTTTGTAGCTATATTTTTCGCTTTTGTTTGTCCCACTTTTATTTGAGAACCATCCCCCCCCCCCATCGACGCCTCTATACATATTAGGTTGCTTTTGTAAAGTGAAAGATCTGCTGCACACTCTTTGATAAATTAGGGAATATACGTCTATGTCAAAAGTGTACAAAGTTTATCCCTTATCCTGTATAGCGGACCTTTTGCATGTTCATGATTGCAATACAACGATCTGGTGCATAGTTCTGGCGATATTTGGACAATTTTCCATTAAGAAAGTTCGAGATTTGTCCTCATCTCGGGAATAGCTTGGGGGATAAATGATTTGTCTCTCTAAACACTTCCTTTGGGGCGGGGCAAATGCCCCTTTGCCCCCATAGATTCGACGTTCCTGATCTTCCCTTGGTATGCCCATAGATGTATCCTGACTGAGTCATCAGTCACTGTCGTTTCTCAGGAATGATTCAGGAAATGGAGGGGATTCAATTATGGCGATAAAGTTGTTGTTATTGTTTGTTTGTATGTTTTCGTACATATTTTGCAGATGGTCCCCAGTTACTCGCGTCATAGCATGTTTATATGTAGACCTATACTATTTGACGTTGTCAACGCCTGAGCCATACCTTACAGTGTATGTCGATGTTACTTTCTTCGCGAGCGAGCGAAGCGAGCGAGCGCTTGAGAAAATTATACATTTTCCTACAAGATAGAATACTGTTCAGCTCTGTTACCTGTCTGAAGACCGGCGTACAAACGTCATGCAATATGCCAAAATTGATACAATCACATTTCTGCTTCCTCCATTTTTTCCCCTCAAAATTCAGGGGGGGATGATTGTACAGGCCATCCCCCCCTCCTCCATTTCAGGGGGGGATATATCCCCCCCATCCCCCCCGGGATTTACGCCCATGATATTTAGCCGTCCTAAACAGTCCGAGTACAATGATACCCGACTTGAGAGTAAACTAAGTGGCGTACCTGAGCTGCATAGTATCCTGCAGTTGTGCAAAATACAATAAAATAACAGCATTCGTTGTTATCATTTGGCCACGCCAATGGCGAACGTCACTGTACGCAAATGCCCTTGTATGACCGTGAGAGTCCATATCAGGCGCGCGCACGCAGATAGTGTAACCATCGTCAATACATACACACGCGCAGGCCCAGGGGCCACCCACTGGCATAGGTACCGGCCACAGAACTATTTATATATGTGGTACCGGCGAGTACATTGCGTGTGTGCGTGCGTGTCCGCCGGAAGATGACAGAGATTTCGCTGCTGCACCCATCATCTTTGTTATCCCCATTGTCTCTGCGCAAGCTAAAAGATGGACGATCGAGAAAGCAGGAGGCCAGCGCAGGATCGGTGTATATTAAAACGCTCGGCTCTTACGTCACGCACAAAAATGCATTGTGCATCTATCTAATTATTTTTTCTTTTTCGTCCTCGACGTCGACACAGAGGTGGAGCGGGGACAAAACCCGCGCCATTCGATGCAGGATACTCTCCTGCGGCCGACGGCACCGGTCGCAGCTGCCCGGAGCCGACGGCTCAGGAGGAGATAGACAAACCAGCAACGCCGGAATAAAACAGGAAATACATAAGGCCGCGACAACAACAACAACTTCGCGTATTATAATTATAGAATACATAGAGAGAGAGAGAGAGAGAGAGAGAGTAAAGAAGAGGCGGTAGACGTAGCTTTTGAATCCTCACAATTTGATTTTGCTTCTCGAGCTTTCGGGCCCTGCCCTTTATCAAGACTGAGGACAAATCGGACAAAATACAGAACATGGATATCATAATACAAAAAATAATGATGATCAATACAATAGTGAAAATAATAACGACAATGATAGAGGCAGAGACGGCAGAAAATAAATACACTAATAGAAGTGTATATATGCGTCAATCTTATATAATAAACATACATACATACAATCACAAACAAGCATACGTATTTAAAGCACTTACAAACGCGATGACTAAACATCTGCGCACACACATGCACATATAGATACGAATATGTACGCACATACACACTTGTAAAATCTCCTCACACATGTGAAGACAGGCAACCATATAAACAATAACGGCAATCAATAAAAATCATAATAGTAATTAACTTGAGCAGTGTATGCATAACTAAACCGAACATAGGCCCCAAAAAAGACAGAGCAACAAAAGTAGCATTATTAACCAGAAACATGTGTATGATGTGTTTGACAGCATTCACAGATACAGGAAGGGAAAAACAAAATCTATAAATACGTACGATGTGAGATGTGAGATGCACAGTTTGGTGGTCTCTGCACATTGCGCTAATTGCTAAAAAAAATGGATGCAGGCAGGCGAACACACAGACATACACAGACATGCACACACATACACACATACAAACTAACAGGCACATACACACACACATGCACATGGAGACACTCTCGATAGCCCTATAACTAAACTCCGCCTCATGCTCTAATAACCCCACCACCAGCCTAACAACCTTACTGAGCTGCGATCCTGGCACACACACCTCACCTCAGCACGCTTACCTCCGCCTATCATCGCAGCAACAATCAGCACCCCTCTTTTTATATTTTACCGATTATTTTCGTACAACCCTTAATGTTCCGATTCTATCATTCAACCCCCCCCCCCCCATTTTATTTTCTCATATACCACCAGAATGTTTCGGTTTCCCACAACCGGTTGCCAATTGATTGCCGGCTTGCAACCAGGCCAAACGTGAACTGTGCATCTCACATCGTACGTATCTATAGATCTTGTTTTTCCCTTCCTGTATCTGTGAATGCTGTCAAACACACTACATGTATTATACACATGTTTCTGGTTAAGAATGCTACTTATGTGCCCTGTTCTTTTGTGCCTATGTTCCGTTTATTTATACATACACTCCTCAATTTAATTACTATTATGATTTTTATTAATTGCCGTTATTATGGTTGCCTGTCTTCACATGTGGGGAGATTTACGAGTGTGTATGTGCGTACATATTCGTATCTATATATAGGCCTACATGTGTGTGCGCAGATGCTTAGTCATACGACTTTGTAAAGTGCTTATATGTATGCTTGTTTATGATTGTATGTATGTTACGTAAGATTGACGCATATATACACTCCTATTAGTGCATTATTTTCTGCCGTCTCTGCCTCTATCATTGTCGTTATTATTTTCACTCTTGTACTGATCATCATTATCTTTTGTATATGACATCCATGTTCTGTATTTTGTCCGATTTGTCCTCAGTCTTGATAAAGGGCAGGGCCAGAAAGTTCGAGAAGTAAAATCAAATTGTGAGGATTCAAGAGCTTCGTCTACCACCTCTTCTTTACTCTCGTTATACACACTACTAAGATGCGACGGCCCAGGGGTTTAGCAGCGGAAGACACACATTTCATACTATATATATATATATATATATATATATATATATATATATTTATTTATTTATTTATTTATATATGAAATACCTGGATTCATTATGAAACTTGGTTTTATCGTTCATCGTCTTGTCTTTTATATATTCATCTGTAAACATTGTATATAACTTGAAATATGCTAGCATTTACTTATTCTATCCTATACTCAGTATGTCACTAACCTTTCTTATAACTATGTATTATGTGCATGAATAATGTCATTGCATTTTGTTGGAAGGGAAGTGAATGAAATGAAATGAAATTAAATTAAATTAAATTAAATTAAATTAAATTGAATTGAATTGAATTGAATTGAATTAAATTAAATTAAATGAAATGAAATAAAGCTATCATGAACAAAATCGTTTATGAATACAATTATCCTAAGGGTAAGTTACTGACATCCTACCCCACTCCTTTTCATGGGTTTGTATATTGCCGCATTTTGCAGATTGATTGTTATTCACTTTACTGGGATCAATGGCTACTCAGTGACTATAGAGAAAGAAAAAAAAATATGATCTTAAATATGAACAATGAAAGATACACCTTTTTCAGGTAGGCAGTTCGGATTGTATTTTTGAAGGCATTTTCCCAGAAGGATGAATAGCATCGCTAAGAGAGCAAGTACTCCAATGACTAGTCCAATGACTAGTCCAATGAGACCCAGATTCCACTGTTTTCCTGAAATTCGATATACACACAGTTGCAAGTCGTTATTTATTAATCACTCAACTATTAAAGTGGATGGCTAGTAACTGATCAGTGGGAATCAGTGCGAATGCTAGGAGGTGATTGTTCCAATCCTTGTGGGATTCATTTGAGAGTATATATATATATATATATATATATATATATATATATATATTATATATACATATATTGTAGTTGCTCCGCGTATTGGCAGTACTAGAAATAGCAATAATAATGTCACAACAGAGGAATGCATTAAATGCCAATCTTGATTTTAATGAATAATCCGAATTTTCGAGGATCCTTCCTCTTTATCAGGGATGACAGTGCGAAATTAAAATCATTGAAATCAAGATTGGCATTTAATGCATTCCTCTGTTGTGACATTATTATTGTTATATACATATATATATATATATATATATATATATATATATATGTATTTTATATATGTATGTATGTATATATTATATATATATATATATACATATATATATATATATATATATATATATATATATATATATATATATATATATATATATATATATAATATTGTATTGGAAATTGTTTGCTTCAGAATGGTATCATATTCAAGTAATGTGCACTTTAATGTTTCCAGGTTTGCATGTTTGTGCAGTGACGGGGTATTACTTGAATATGAGACCGTTCTGAAGCAAATAATTGTCACACAACAATAGATATTTACTGTACTCTTAAATGAATCCCGAAAGAATTGCAACAATCATCCCCCAGCATGTCCACTGATTCCCACTGATCAGGTACTAGCCATCCCCTTTAAAGACAATAGAGACATAGATTAAAGGTCGAGTTTACCTTTGGGAAAAGTGATTTTAACAATTGTTCAAGATATCATATTTGATTCATATGTGTTGGTATGTTGTATCACAAAACATCCTACCATATAAAATTTTTTTTAAATTATAAGGAGATATCAGTATTTTTCTCAATAAACCATGACTGCAGACGGTTAAATATGGAGGAATTCTTATATAACTATTGTTCACAATTTGTGTATTTAACAATACTCAACATCTATTATACGGATTCAAATTTTTACAGTGGTTGTTTCTATCCCTAACTCATAGTTTAGAACTATTTTAGAGCACTAATGCTGGGTTTCTGTTTCATCTGCAAATGGTAAATTATGCCTTTAAGGTGTCAATAATTTGAAAGGAAAAAATCATGTTTTTGGTCAATGCCAAAGCTGTGGCTGGTGACCGTTGCACTCATGCTCATACTGACATGATGACATACTTATGTCTGAAAAGCCTTAAAAATTAACTTGCTTAGTCTTTTAATCCTAACGAAATTAACATCAATACATAAACTAACAAATTAGAATGTCCGGTCAAGAAATGATTGATTAAGGGGAAAAAATACCCAGCTAAATGTTAATGTCTTACTGACGGATCTCAATCAAAATATGTATCAAAATTTGAAAGCACTGTCATATATTTGATAACTTTCAACAGTGACAGAAAAAACTAATTCATGTCTTGTTATCGTAAATGACGTCAAACTTTGCAATGTCTCAATAACTAAAAAGAAGAAGAAGAAACAACCTGGTAAAGGCAGAACAATGATTTCTGCGGTAGACGTTCCATTCAGAGAGTCACCAATAGCATTGCACGTGAAGATTCGCTGTGACCCTTGCTTTGCTGAAACAGTGATTGTCTCGAGCCTCTCGTATGTGTCATCAGTGAGTATTGTCTGCTCTGAAGCCACGGAATTTAGTATTTCCCCCGACGTCTCGGTCCATAGCATGGAAATATTTGGCTTGAATCCACTGACAACACACGTAAGGTTAAAGGAAGGGGTGTTGAATGGAGTTTGATATGTGCATCGTTTTTGATGGTACTGACTCTTACCGACGCATTCCTCAATTGTAGGTTTTGATGCCATCGCTGGTGAAACAAAGAAATAAATCGACAATTATGAACATGATTTGTAAGTGAATTCATGTCTTTCCTCGGCAATAAATAGTATAGGCACACACAGTTTTATAACATTTTTCTGTACAGTTAGCAAACCAACGTTAAAACTACTGACAAATGATGGAAAATGTCACCAACAGTTCCCATATCAACGTATGGCCGAAATCATAACTTTCTTTCAAATCGACGACTCTATGGAGCCTTTCGCCTTCTGTGTTTCCAACAAATATATGGGTCAGAATTTTGAACGATGTACAATTGAACCAAAACAAGGCAAAATTTAAAAAGTAGGAAATTCTCCAAATCATTCATCTTACCTGAAAGAGTATAACTCAAGCTTTAATATGAACCCAATTATACTAGGATTTTCCCAGAGGAACAAGTTTTTATTCACCGCTGAAGTTTACCATGTCCAGAGCAGCGAACGTCCGTGAGGAATAGTACTGCACATACATTTGAATACCATTTAACATAGTTTCCAAAGATCTGATTCAGCTCAAAATCCTAACGAAATATCTTAAGGGACATGTGAACGTGATTGCAGAATATTAAGCTTGTACTCTTAACCTGTACGTAATGGTAGACAACTGATGATTTAACTAAATTTGTCATTTCTGTGGAAATATTGCTCTTCCGCTAAACACTTTCTCCACTTTACGCGCATTTTACAGAAACTCAATATTTTCACCTCTTATTTCACTATCCCATACTTTAATCCCAACTCCCAAATAATAATTATACCTTTTTAAGATGTATCTCATCTGGGCAGTCTCTATAACCCAACAAACATAGCATAGTTTTCATCACGGAGGTTCGCATATAGCTCACGGACGTTCGGAACAAACAAGATATTGAACAATGCAGCTCTCTTGAGTTGGAAACGCATTCTACTCACAACAAACAGCAATTTCATGACGAGAACAAACTCCTCTGCAAAATCCTGAATAGATATTACCAATTCTCAATTATATAAGCTTGTTTATCTTCTCATACTGAGGAATCAAAGAAAACAATTTTTCCATCTCTCGTAAATGAACGTACAAACGTACGTGTAATCTCAGTGACGTAGTCCATCCTTGAGAACGAATATATTTATCAAAATTTCGTTATCATGAAGTAAATATTCAGGTCCTAAACTTGTTATAATCAGTCTACAATGCGAAATTTGCGTTTTATATAACAAACATGGTCACAGCTAAAATTATGACAAAGAATTAATATAGAAAAACAACAGAAATGTGCTCCGATATAGAAATACGAAGTTTAGATGGGGAGGGCAAACGAATACGTTAGGAAGAAATCCCTCTGTGTTTGCTCCTTGTGTTACACACTGTTACCGAGGAGAATTTGTGTTATTATATTAGTCAGAAATGATAATAGGTTCGATACTGCGAAGTTTCGTCATAACAAGACACAATATTCCATAAAACTTGGATGGATGTTTGTGACTTCGATGTTATACAATATCATGGTTTGTTATAACAAACCTTTTGTAGCGCGTCATTTCGGAGGCTCGTTATTCATACAGTTTATCAATACGAAAATTGATAGAGTTCGTATAATTATGAAGCTTTTTTTATTCGGTAAATGATAGGTTAATCGAAAGGCTTATTAATTGGAACATGAAAAATTATGTTCTCTTATCCAAATGTGGAGAAACAAGTTAACAACTAAAATCCTCCAATTTCAAAACCTCATAATAATCGTTTTCACCTTTAAACGAATATCAGGCCCATTCCACTTTTAGAAGAACGGACCTAAAAATAATGATCCTTAATATCTATTTTTCGAAGAACATTTCTAATAACAAACCTCCTAAATTAACTACAATTTTTTTTTCATTTTGGAATAACAAACCTTTGGACATCGGAGTAACGAATCTTTGGAAGAGCGAACGTATCAAAGTGCAACCTTAAACCTATTCTTAATCATTACTTTTTTTAACATGTGTTTTCAAAGTAAGCACAAAAGCACAAACAAATTGACTATCTCTCTGTCTCTTAAATGTAAAATGAAAAAAAAAAAATCTTGGAAAAAATTACAAATGAATATTGCTTTTCCTTGATGAGTATAAAACAACACCATGTGATGATAAGTGGAGGATTTGTGTGTTTTCATCAGACAATAATTGTATACTGCAATTTCTTTGTTCGCTTGTGACGGCATTTCGATGAATAAAAAACATAAACAAACAAACAAAAACTTCTCCAGAGGAATTTGGTATAACGGGAGTGCACTGGCAATTCTTTTCTCTGTGTGTTGGAGCTCGATCCCTTCTCTGTCTCTCAGTCATTTTCATTCAACTGCTTCCACGTCCTTTTGAAACTTTTCCGTTTCTTATTCAACACATGCTCATTACAGACTTCTTCCGTCATTATCCTGAATGTGATTGCGTAGCACTTTTCGGATTTGTTTTGTTTTGTTTTGTTTTGTTTTTGTTTTCTGTTTGGTCGCAGCATGTTCAGGCTATTGAGGGAATGAGAGAAAAAATCGTCATGAAGAGAAAAATAAGAATGAATTAAGGCATTTAATATCATGACAATTACAGCGAACGTCCGTTATGGAGACCAAAACCGGAGGTGTTCTGTTTGAGACGGCAGCTACCATACTCAAAAGATAAACACTTAGAGCACCTGTCACTAAAAAGTGGCACTGATCCTCTTTCTCCTACTATGTAATCCATTGACTTATTCAACCAACGAACATCCGTGAAAAAAAAAAAAAAAAAAAAAAACGTTTTCCGTTTGTTATTACAGGTAAATTGAGTGCTGAACGCTATTCACTTTCGGGTATGAGCGGCTCGGTGACTTGGTAATATTTTCAACTAACATTAATCTTATGTGCAGTGATATATTTCTAATTGTCAGAAATTTCCTTTCTCGGACAGAACGTCCGTGAGCGAAACTTTCAGCACCTGTAACAGTACAAATTGTCTCCAGAACCTCATTAGAAAGAAATTTAAACGCACAGAAATTACAGATTACGCAAAATTCCATTTTCCTATAACTTTGTTTTAAGTGTTTAGCTGTTTTTGTATAATTAGAGGGAAAACAAGCGTAAAATTGTGAGTAAATTTTCAATTGTTTGTTCATCATGATCACATAACGCCTTAAAAATTCTGAAACTACTGCTCTAAACTCATTGTTTACTTTGTAAAACTTTATTTGTCGCTATTCGAGCCAAACGTTTTAAAGAATACAGGACACTTTCGGGACAAGTTATCCCTATCGGAGGGATTGCATACGTCACGGACGTTCTCTGGAATTATCACGGACGTTCGTTCTACTACTAGGGTCATGTTCCAGGACGTATATCTAATCGGCAGAAAGTACCTAGCCTTCCTAACTCTTTCAAAAATTTGAAAAGGTATTGTCAATGCAAATTATAAGAAATTTGACATCCTTACAACATATGTATTGCTCAGAGGGGGATCAGGAGGTGAATTTTCAGAGAAAATATTAATTATTTGCTTGGTTTTTGGTGAACTGCATGGTCCAAAAACTGCGGACGAACCTTAGTCCGCTCCCAAAATGGCATGCAGCTCCTCGGCTAGAGAGCCAAAGGTAAAATGCACCTTCGCCATCAAAGCAAGATGGTGTCCCACTCGAAAACGTTTTAATCATCACGGACGTTCTTTTTTTCTTGGAGGTTCGTCTAAAAATATAACTTCGGTTCCTATTTGACAAAGGATGGACAGAAACTCAAAACAAACATATTATCGTGTTGCTAGATCTTAGTTGATTACGACTCAGAACAATATCGCAAATAACGTTTCATGGGCTACGATCTTTATTAGAAAACAGCGGAAGCACGTCCGTGACGAAAACTGAGTATAATTTTGCATAAAAGAATATTACGTCCCATGTACAACCAGCAGACGTACAATTTTTGCAGGATATGTTCATTAGGTGGAACACCAAATTTTCGTATACGTTGCAGTTGGGACAACAAAGTAGAATTTGCAGCAGCGATAGAAATAAAAGCATCACGGACGTTCGTCTGTTTAGGACTTTGATATTTTAATTGTTCTCTGTAATTTCATACGTGCTCATAAAGTTCTTATAATTTTGTGGTACATACCCATGATATGTCAGATCCAGAACATGGTCAGATATTAGATGCCACGTACCATCAAAAATGCACATCATTAGTTTGAAAAACAAAAATTATTGTGAAAATAGCGTTTTTACCGTATTTTTACGCTTTAAGTACTTGTGAAATGAAAAATATCAGGCAAAAGTCAACCAAACCATATATTTCCTGAAAGGAAATGTACCAATCTTTGAGATGACATGAAAAAAAATCTGGTTTCTTAGATCATCCTGGCGTGTTCTAAGGGAAAGAATGTCATAGGGTACGAAAATTGGCAATTGTACATCGTTCAAAATTCTCACCCATATATATATATATATATTAACAAAAGTTGATAGATAGCTACAGCCAGGTGTATATCATTTTACTGCTATTTCCGAACACAGCAGAATAGGCAACTTAAATCAGAAATCTTTATCATGAAAATTTTTATCACAAGAAAATGACAAAAAAAGAAATGATTTGGGAAAATATAACAGAAACGGATACACTATTCTTTCTCATTTATAACTCCCACGCCAAGTGAAATGATAACCTGACATAATCATAATTACCTTTTTTTCGGGGGAGGGGGGCTAATTCTTTATGTAGCTTGCATATCCACTGGAATGATATCTAATTTATACACAAGTTACCCCAGTAATCACAGCCCCGTCGAATGTACGGTGACTGAACATTACTTACAATTAACCGTCACTACGGTTGAATTCTCCGAAGTCAGACTCTCCAGAGCTACTTGACACATGTAGAGTCCCTCATCTGCTACCTCCAGGTCGGTGATGACGAGGCTGAAGTTCTCGTCCATGTGGAACCGTTCCTCCCTAATCTCAAATGTTCCTTCAATGAAAGTAGCCTTGATCTCAGGCTGTCTTGAACTGACATTTTTGGACCAGTACACAACGCGAGGCTGTTCCTGGATGACACATGGCAGTAGGATATCTTCCCCTTTCCATCCTCGAACGTTGGCGGCAGTACCTATCATTAAGGCTAGTCGACGAAAATGTGAATGAAAGAAAGTTCATGGGATTGTATTAATGCATAAAGCTACTTGAATCTTGTTACATGTGTGAACGCTACTGCACTCCGCATGAACAGAGAGTTGTTATTATGCAGGAGAGGAAACAATAGCCCTTTTTAAGTGTACCCATCTTGGTGCCGCGGAGATTTTGGGTCATTAATTGCGTCTCATATATTTCATTCAACCTCTCTCATCAATCTTTATGTGGGTTTCTCGTTAAATTTGTTGCTGATTAAAATCGTGAATTACTTGGTCGGCATAATTGAAGTCAAGGACAGAATTATGTTCAAGAAAATAAGGCATTGAGAGCGAGAGAAGATAAAGATTTGAAATACAGTTTGTAATACAAAATGTAATGAACATTACCGCGTGGATGAGTTGCAAGTGCAATCTTTTTACCAAAAAAAAAAAAATAATAATGTAATAAACTACAGTTATTCCCAGTAAAATTGGTAGAGATGCTGAGAATGATTAGTTCGATTTTTAAAAGTGTTACATAGTTTTTTAGATTCGTGAAATTCTTCCGTCGAGATGTTTTCACTGCAATTGATTGACAAATTGCCCCTACATAGACGTAAATAAACACTGAATTGATCAGTGTTTTAGTAGTAGCCATGATAAGAAAGCATGGGCGTACATACTCGAGCAGGATTCGAACCTACGACATCCTGATCACCCGACAGGCGTCATCCCCACGAGACCACCGAGCTTTCGCCCCACAGAAAGTGTAGGTTCTAATCCTTTAGAGCATGCAGCGGGTACTGGGTAATTATTCAAATTCGTGAAATTCATGATTTTGTGAAACATGTGAAATGGTATTTCATGTGCTACTACTTTCATTTCCAAATTGCGCACAGAAGCAACGAGAATATGTTAGTTAACAGTAACATTCCAAACTGAGCATTTGCAGATTTTGAAGACTATACCATGTTTTGCGAAGTCTGTGACTGGAGAGATCATTGCAGACTATTGTCAACTGTGAACTTGCTTATAACCCGGCCTGTAAGGGACTGTTTCCCCGGGGGATTGACAAAGTTCAAAAATGAGTATATGTCTGCAAAAGATCTTAATTCCGGCGAAGGGGCTGTGACGTCGTCAGATATTCGCCGCGGGTATAGTTTTTTTATTTTGGCGGAAATTGAAAAAAAAATAAGAAGTTCTGCCAAACGTATCTGCCATCCTGTTGTTATTTTTTGCGTTGCTCTAGAAAATGTATGCCCCTTGTTCCAAAGGTCAGAGGTGCTGCAGCGCCCCCACCATCCCCGGCTAGCTCCAAGGAGCCTGCGTTCGCTTCAACTAGAACGAGATTTGGATGGGAGGAGGACGGGGCCTACAAATTGCGAGGTCAAACATAGCGTGCATACTGGATATTGAAGGATGGTTGTACAATTTGTTATTATAACATGCCCAGTTTTAAAGCATTACTTTAAAGCCTAGTATTCTGCCAAAGATTTGACAACGATCAATTCATACATGCAGGCCTTATGAAAACGGGTGTACTCTGCATTACATTTTCAACAAAATTTGTATTGTACTTCATGATGTGAGTATAGCTCCTTGCAAAATATCACGACAATAATTTGACCGTGTTCTGACCGATGCAAGACATCATGTTTATATATCACAGCAGAATATTTTCTGTCGAATATTCATTAAAGCACAAAATATTGGAAATATATACGCAAATCGTAGTATTTTGCGGCCTTGAACATGTGACTCTACTTTATTTTGTCATGTCATGTGTCATGTTTGCGTAGATTTTCATCCCTAAATCACAGCTTATTTTCTTTTCATGAAAAGAAACAATATTTCCACTTTCAGATGAGTCATGCATTTTCCTTAGTTTTCACCGTCGCATTGTGATAATAAGCTGTGAAATGGGAAGGTGCTGTAGATCATTCCGTATTCATGCTACCGTTCGGCGTGCATACAAGCACGAATGAGAGCGCTTTTCGCCGTGCTGTGGTTTGACTGTTTTTCCGTATTTTGAGTCTTGATTTGCTCATGATTTGTCCTTCCGTCCGTCCGTAATCAATTTTGTTGACAGCAAAACTTCAAAAATCATTTGAGTTGTCCTAACCAAACTTGGCATGTATATGCAAGAGTGGACGAAGTTGTGCCCATGAAGTTTTGGTGGCACATGATTAAGGTCAAAGGACAAGGTCATATTCTCAAATTTTCACTATTCCCCCATTTTCATGCAATGCCTGGAGGTATTTTCTTCAAGCTAGGTACACACATGTATTAACAAATAAATATATTAGGCTAATAATATAAGAGTTGAGAACAACTTTTATTTTGTATCTATGCCTACCATCAAACAAAAACTTTGAAAAGAAGGAAAAGAATGCGGTAGATGATTTATGCATAAATTGTACTACTGTAACACCGTGACGCAAAAAAAAAATGAGCATGTGCTTTTGTGCACTTTATTAACTGACCAAACTGTGTGAAGTCAATGGACGTTCTGAAAATTGGAAGAGTCCATTTGATGTACTAGAGGCTCAATGACATTGTTTAGCAAAGCAAAATTATATTTTAGCAGTCAATTAAAAGAGAAAAATGGCATAGATTATAAATAAGTGCACTGTTTGTTTGTATTTATTCATGAATAAAAAACACATACATTTTCATTAAAATATCAAAATCATGCACATCAAAGTAATAAGAAGGAGAGCCCAAATTCAGTGATACACGTGTATCTCCAGAATAACACTGTTCCTCCTTGGAGTCCTTACCGTACAGTTTACAAAAAAAAAAAAACATGATAATTTTATTTTCGTTCATGTTTGTGTCTACACGAAAAGCCAAGGTGATAGAAACCATCAAAAAAGTAAAGTGGTAAGAATTTAAAGGGATTTCGATAAGTTCAAAGTGCGACAGAAATCACAGTTTACCATTTACCGGCAGTCGCTAGCACCTTTTGTACATGTGGCGTTATATCGTAATATTGTTTGTCTGTTTGTATTTATTTCCGCATCATGTATACAAAAACACATACATTTTTAAATAAAGATATCAAAATCATGCACATGAAAGTAATACGGAGGAGAGCCCAAACTTAGTGATACACGTGTATCTCCAGAATAACACTGTTCCTCCTTAGAGTCCTTACCGTACAGTTTAAAAAAAAAAAAAAAAAATATATATATATATATATATATACTTCAATCTACACAGAAAACAGAAACAGAAACAAACGCTAAAACAACACTTAAGTCTAAAAATCCAAACAAGCAAACACCGTAACTACAATGTACCGTGACTTCTTAAATGTGTGTAGAAATATTATGTACAATAATTCTGCTATCATACTCACAACTCATAATAATCATTTTAAATAGTTCGTATGTATAGTGACCATTTACAATGAATGTTTGACATCGCAGTGAAACACTAGTCTTGTAGACAATATCATATGAAAATCATAAGTGATTGATAAAAACAACAAAACAGAGAGAAACTATACAACTTACACGTACAATGCCATAATAACAGTAAATGCAGTCATATTTTTGAATATTTTAGCTATTTTTAGCTAACAAGAAAGACT
Source organism: Diadema setosum (assembly GCF_964275005.1). NCBI lineage: Eukaryota > Metazoa > Echinodermata > Echinoidea > Diadematoida > Diadematidae > Diadema > Diadema setosum. The sequence goes on from NC_092701.1 coordinate 6,186,316, forward strand.
AAAAAAATGACAACAAAGAATAGAAGTTGTTAGGGAGACTTAGAAACATTGAAACTAAAATCCTACGCAATGACAATAATCTCTGAATTACTTAAAATAAGGAGTTTAAAAGTGAAAGGACGATCCAGAAGGTGCTAATCACAGACATTCACTTGATTTGTTTACACTTTATATAGAAACATGGATCGCTGATATCCATAAACCCCAGGTTACACAATACATGTATTTACATTACATTGGATGACAATAAAAGGGATACAAGGGTGGACATTGGCCCTAGCGAGTGCAATATTCTCTGGTATTCCATGAATATTATGCATAATGGAAAATATATTCCATCATGCATTATATTTATTTCAATGTGTTTATTCCATTATGCATAATTTGGTTCTCATTTGAACCTCTCACACATAAAACATTTTTCTCAACCACAGTCAAATCGCTCTGTGTTGCCCTCTACAGGTGCCTTCGTTGACTCAAGCAATGGACATCACGTTCACCCTTTAATACAAAATTCAATAAACACAGCATTCAGTTCCATTAGTGATGATGACTTTTTGATTTGGTAGGACTTCTTTCGTAGAAAGGAAATCAAATACCAATCAAAACGATATTTTCTTTTATGATTATGTTTCAGACAGTTTTAGTGATTGGCGCAAGAATAAGATTATGACTTTTCGTAGAATGCCAATTGCAAGGTCCATCTTCCGAATATGTTATTCACAATCAGTTTAATAATAATATTAAGTAGTGTTATGATACCATTTTTGCGCTTATACATTTTAATATCAGGAGCATCAATAAAACAATTTGAAGAACTGCGATTATCTTTAAATAATTCCGTCATGCAAAAATTATCGGCAGTAGGTCTAACCGAAACCTGGCTTTACCTTTTTATTAATAAAAATTGTTTTATAATGGTTGATTTTTATTAAAGACTCATTAAAGCAAAATAATATGTCACAAGATGCTTTGAAAATATTGCTATCTGCTTCTTTTTCCCTTGATATCTAAATCCACATAATTGTAAGTCAACGAATCCGCTTCCTTTATTGATAATATTTTTGTATAGTATTCTTCCTCCTCCCGATTCTTTTGTAGTACTCTCAGATATTGCGGATCATTTCCGCATCTCTACTGTTTTTTTTTTTTTCTTTAATTGATACAGTTAATAATACATGCAGAAGTTTCTTAAAACCAGAAAATCACGCATGAATGTACATTGTATAGACAGGCTAGGTGCTGGTTTAGACAGTGCAGACTGGTCCTGCATTTTTGACAAAAAGGATGTTAATTTGTCATTTGACTAAAATAAGCTAAATATGAAAAAAAAAAAATACGTATAGGCTTCCAGGAATCTCTTATTCGCTTTTGCGTTCACTAAACAGAAAGAACAATTTGTATTATAAATTCAAAATGAATTGTACTTAGCAATCAAAATTTCTATACATACAGTAGTTATAAATATACCCTGACAAAATTTATACGTTTAGAAGAGGAAAAATATCATATCAATCAGTTTAAAACTTAAAAGATATGATACGCAAAAGACATGGATAATTGTAAAGCAAGCAAATAATATATCAACAAATAAATCATTATCACTAATATCAGATTTGATACTGAACTTTTTGAAGATCCTTGTCAAATTTGTAATATTTTGAATAATAATTTTTCTTCAATAATTTTTCTTCAATTGGAGAAAATCTGGCAATAATAATATTCCTCCGTCAACGAAACACTTTTCCGAACTTTCACATAGACAGTATATGTAAAACTATTCCCCGAAGCATCAAATAATGGTATAATTCATAATCTTAAATTTTGTCTTGCTTAATCGTCTTTGCTTACATTATATTCATCCTTAATATTGCCATATTTAAATCATGGTATTCTCGCGTGGGGGAAAACATATCAAACAGTCTTAGATTAAATATTTCTATTACGAAAGAAATCACTCCATATTATATTGCTTACTGCACTCTCGTCTCACGCCATTCCGTTATTATTCGAACACAAAATATTGAAAATCAAATATTTATATATGTTGAATCTAGGACAATTTATTATTATTGTAATAAAAATAATCTTCCGAATAAATTAGAAACAATGTTAAAAAAAAAAATCATTTCACAATTGCAGATTTTGGTCATAATATAACCCTCTACACAAAACTTCGACTTTACACAGGAACTAATGATGTGCGTGTGAGTGTGTGCTTACAATCACCCTGAACAATGGACATTGATACCAGCTGCTCAGCGCTCTGCTGATCAGGCTTTTGGTCTCTTGCTCCAAGGCACATGAATACTTTAATTGACGATGGATTGCCCTGGGCACTGCTAATCTGAACTCATGGTAAAGGGTAAAATACATGCACATGAAAAAAAAAATGTGGGGGGGGGGGTAAAGATGACTTGAGACACTTGAGACATTATTTTCTACTCTACCATCTCTGACTGGGAAAGTATGAAATGAATTAGTGTCATCTGCAAAAAACCTTGAATTAAAGAAATTAGTTGAATTTAAAAAGCAAATCATTAACATATCAAAATAAGAAATGCTGTTGGGCTTCAAGCAGACATTTTTCACATTAGTAAACTAGAAACACACCGATATGTGTATATTCCAGTAGTCTCGGAGCCAGAGCACACGTATGCCTCTGATTCCATAATGTTCTTTTTTTGCACAATATATCATGATTAATTAAAAATAAGTCTTCTTAAAAAAAAAAAGAATACGAAGATGAAAAGTACACACGAAATTTGAATGTAAATTACATGTACTTTTTCATACTGTAGGCTTGTGCATGTTACATGATGACAATATTTGTGTGTCCACGCGGATACAATGTACATGGTTCTAAGTTGAATGAATGAAGTAGAAAATAGACTTCCTAAAACAAAATATGAATGCTCGTAGCAAGCTCACCAGCCACGATTTCTTATTTTGATTGCAAAAATTTCTCTTAAACGACATTGGTTGCTCTTTGTGTTAAATTGAGTGACCGATAGACGAGAAGAGTACATGTGCCGTATTGTTGAATATGAAAAACGATTTTAAGAATTTTATGGGCAAGAGTTTGAAATTGACCGTAAAATCCTACATTTTTTGACCTACAGCGTTCAATACAATTTGTCATTGGTCTTTACAACCACATTTGTGCATGATCATTGTCAACACTTTCTGTGTGTTTATTTTTCTTAGCTTTAACTTTCCCGCCTATTTTGAAAGTCATTTTTTTTATCACATGACTTGACTGGAGTTCGAAGTTCACGTGGAATTTTCCAATTCCTGTTCAAGCGCTGCCTTTAAATATGGCTTTGTTGATCAGAAAACATTCGGTCAGTCTCAGCAGCCCACTGTTCGGACTTGAAAACGTTGAAATTCAATTGAGTGCAGGCTAATGAAAGACAGAGAAAATATGAAAACCTACCTTTTGTGGTGGGACTGCAGACCAAAGAAATGATCAGGGCTAGTAGCATAATGAAGTGGTACCAGTATGTTTCATCCTTCACACCAGCCATGGTACAGTTTATACAGTCAATCCACACTGAGGCTTAGAGTCGATTCACAGTTGCTGTTTGTGTATGGCTCAATGATTTCGGTTTACAGAACGGCATTGTATAATATTCTTCTTCGGCACGATGTAATTACGATTCAACTTTGGCCACAAGTGATGAAATTATGTGGAAAATGCAAAAATAACGAGATATCTTGACAAACTGTACTTGCAGTTGAAGCTTCAGATCGCCACTCCTTGTTACTGTCCGCTTGATTAATATAGCGTGTGTGCCTGCGTGGCGTCAGTATCTTTAGGATACAAACACAGAATTGTATACCGTTAAAGGTATTGTACAGTTTCGGTTGAGACCTAACTTCAGATTTCGAACATTTTTTTTTTTTTTGTGTGTGTGTGAGATAATGAGAAACTTTTTTTATGATATATGAAAGAGAAACATGTAATTTCAAGAGGATTTCAGCGTTTCTTTGATGAAAATTGGTTTTGAAATGGCTGAGATATCCAAAAAAGAGTGATCGTAGGTGGGACCCAGCTTTTATTACAATCGTTTTATTTTGCTTTGTTATTGGGTGCCTCAGCCATACCAAAACCGATTTTCGTCAAATAAACTTTGAATTCCTCCTATACAATGGTATCCTCTGTACAATGTCATAAGTGGTTTCCTAGTCAAAAGCCAAACATTCTCATCTCCGCCAATACTAAACTGTCCCTTTAATTGCACAAATGCCTGTCAGTTCTGGACTCATTTTATTGTAGGCATCTGGTGTAAAGAGCGGATAGAATTTCTGAGTTGGAGCTTGGTTAATATAACTGCAATTCTCCATTGTGAATTAGGTAGAACTGGCTCAATCTGGCATAGAGTTGTCTGTCAGCTAGACTTCCCACTCCTCCATCATTTCACTCTGTTCTTCTTCTTCTTCTTCTTCTTCTTCTTCTTCTTCTTCTTCTTGCCTGTAGTCTGTTTCTTTCAACCTTTAAAATTCTTGCAGAACTTGGTGATAGTGTGTGTCATAGGGTTAAGATGCATGTGCCAATAATTTACAGGGCGCAAGTGAAAACTGCCTCGAAATTAGCTGTTTTTTAGGAGGTACCTCTACATTTCTGATCTAGAGAGTTAGAGAGTTGTTATATCAGTTTTCGTTTATTTTTTGCCTATCATACTTTAACTCGCACGACCGGCTTTATGGATTCAAAAGCGTATATACAAACCTAGCGTGCGCATTGTGTGGTGTACAGACACGTATACTGTATTGCAACTATGGACATGACTTTGCAGAATTTGAGAGCCATTTCTATGGCATAATCAAAATCAACCCATGGAGGGGTGAAAGGTCAGAGATCATATCAGGCCATACGAGAGCTAGGGCAGTTCAACAGCCGTAAACAATTATGTTAATTCTGTGTTTTCCCATACATACTACACCTCACTGCAATGAGCAAAATGGGCTGAACAAGTTAGTGAGCTTAAAGGGAAGGCAAACCCAAAGAGCAATGTGGATTTAGTGAAAGCAGCAACATTAGTACAACACAGTGAAAATTTGAAGAAAATCGGACAATCGATGCAAAACTTATGAATATTTAAAGTTTTGGTATTGGAACCGCTGGATGAAGAGACTACTAGAGGTTATGACGTATGAGTAGGATGCGTGGATGCTTACATTTATTGTGTGGGCCTATGTGTATACATGTATTCGTATAGGCCCAAGTACAAAATGAACACACAAACAAACACACACGAGCACACACATATATATGATGAAAGGAAACCAAATTAGGGACTGATAACAACGATATATTTTCATTTTGCACTGTGTCAGAAAAAAAAAGTTGGATATTTGAAGCAACCATTTTGTTTTAACTGTCAGATTCAAATCATACTGTGCCCAATTAGTTCATTCAATTGACTTTGTATTTCAGCTATGTATATGAAAAAGACATTCAGAAATAAAATCAAAATCATATCATGCTCTTTCTGCCTTTTAAATATGGGGCCTCTTGTCAGCAAAAAAAAAAAAAGAATAAAAATAACAGAAACAGAACAAGTAATAGAGATTGCTAGTAGCATAAATTCTGATAAGATTTGATGTATAAAAATGTTAAAGTGAATTTTTCGGATATGAGAAACTTCAAGTCCATTAAAATAACATCCTCCGCCGGAATGATTAATCAGAAACTAACATGTGCCTCAGAGTAAAAGCATTGTAATTCAAGCATTCAAATGCCATCATACATTTCATACATGATTATATCATATTACAAAATTAGAGAACGCTTTGATAAAGGAAAGTCAATAAAATTATGAAATACAATGGAAAATGTATGTGTGACATCAGAAATACTATAGAATTGCGTTTGTTTAGTGCTACACTATTTTGGATGCACATCAAACAAAGCAAACTTGGCGAACTTTTTTGAGACCACCATTAATTGCATGTTTTTGCAATAATATCTCCAAAGTTTGTAATGTAGGCCTACTTGACCATGTGTAGAACTGTGTTGTTGTTTTTTTAAATCATATCTTAAGAACTGGTCCCCAATTTAGTCCCAACCAATGCAAGGGAGCCAACTTACACCTGCATGGCAAACGAACAAACAAACAAACTTCAACATAGATACACTGACTGGTGTAGGCCCATTTGTACTTACTCATAGCCTTTCTGGTTTTCAAAGAATTGTAATTCTGTACATTCTCTCTTTGGAGGTTTGAGGCCAGTAGGTGTGGTTTCAATTGTGGCACGATAATGTTTATCTTGGAGTTTGTGCGGATAATGGTTCTATCATCTGTCATGTTTGGTGCCACATTTCACTGTGTGTTTTCAAGACGATGATTGAAAATGTGACTTTGAAATAAGTCCTCAATTTGGTACCTTCCCTCGAGGGGCAGTCCGTTTCCGCTGCGACTAACTTGAATCTGCACTTACCAACAAATCATAGTACGCTTCCCTTCATTGAAGGGGAGTGATATCCACATAATACAGGATTCCCTGCTGGACAGAACGCAAGGTCCAACAATGTGAAAACAACGTGAAACACAGTGTCAACACATTGTGAAAACAAGGTGAATTTTCCTAAAAATGTTTAAAAAATTAACATTTTGAATACGTTGTGAAGTATCAATTTACAGTGTGAAACAGAACATTACCATGTAAACACTCTGTGGAAGCTGCACACTACAGTGTGAAACAGTCTTCACACTGTTGAATTTTTTAACATAATAAAATTATTATTGTGAAGACACTGCGGGACAGTGACGTCAGGATTTTAATCTGGATTAATGGATCTGATTTAGTGAGGTTTGAGGAGAATCGGTCAACCTGTTCGAAAGTTATTGGGTTCTTTGTTTTGTTTGGGTGTTTTTTTTTTTTTGTTTTTTTTTTTGGGGGGGGGGAGAGTTTCAGTGGTGTCATCACTGGATGAGAAGACCACAACAGTTCTAGAGGTTGCTGCAGGACAACGAAATCGAGGAAATGCAATTCATCGCCTCTTTATTGTCCTATCAAAACGAACGAGCGATGACTCACCTCCTTCAAAAAGCATTAAGGATTTTATTACCCTTAACTCGTTAGTATAGAACAACTCGCAGGAATGTGTACTCTTCTTTATGAACATGAAATTTTGCAGAATTCTCTTTACATCTACTTTTTATTGTTATGTTACCATCATGCAGTGACATCTTGAACTGCTGAATTCTTTTCATCCAAAGGTGGCAGAAGTTTAAAAAGGATTAGATTTGGTAGATTTTCTCAAAATTTCACTGATGCTTTCTACTAATATTCTGCTTTCACGTAATCCGCCTATAATATAGGCAGCATAGTACCCTTGAAAGTTTGGGTTCTATGAAGTCCCTATACGGCGGCCATCAAGTGTGGCATGATGTCTGTTTGTGAATATTAAATTATCATCCCAGAGATATAACCTGCCAATCTCGTAACATTTTCAGGAGGAGAAGGAGTATGTGAAAATTGGCCACTCAAAAAGTGAAATACCCAATGAAAATCAAATGGATAGACGCACGCACCTATACAGACAGTTTTACATGAACACACACTATGGTAGGCTCGACACTAACGGTGGCCCGGTGGCCCGCCTCGGGTCACAAAATTTTTTTGAAAAGCATGTCAATAAATTCGTAACTTTTAGCGCCGAAAATTAGCAGTTAAATTTGTTCAAAGGATGGATGAAAAGGACTGAGTGAGTGCCTGGAATTGAGTGTTGCGAGTTTGTTGAGGTTTATTTATGTTGTCCAACTTCCGATTAAAAAAAAAAAACAGTACTTTTAATGTCTTTTATTGTTTTTGTTTTTGTTTTCGGGCCACCAAATTTTTCTCTCGAGCCACCAAAAATTTGAAATTGAGGATTTTGGTGGTCCTATTGGGCCACCAAACAAAAAAAAAGTTAGCGTGGAGCCCTGATTATTATTATATATATATATATATATATATATATATATACAATGTATACTCACACTCATTAGCAAACTGTTTTACAGCCGTAATGTTTGATTTGATTTTTGATTTGATTTGATTTGTTTATTCTTCGTATTGCATCAGTAACATTTTTTTATCGACATAATCAAACATAACAATATACGAATACGATACTCATTATAGTTGGTTTCTACAATTCCAAAAACTTTAATTACACATTCATCTGTGACGTAATTAGAGTACATTGTCTTATGAATAACCATTACAGAACAGTCACCAATAATAAGCTATAAGCTTGACTCTTTGGCAAGCGATGATGCAATACGTTGATACAATAGGAGAAGGGCGTCCAACATGATGCTCGTGGATAAGGGAAATAATAGAAGAGACAGAAAGAACAAGGAAGAGAGGTTGATAGAAACCTTCCGATACCAGGCTTACCAGATCAAACTCACAATAAACATACACATGTACATGATTATAGATTACAATAATGTATTCACATATTCACTCACAAATAGACAGTGATTCAGTGTTGCTATTGTCAACAAGATTACATTGAATTAAGAATAGAAGAAAAATTAGAACAACTAAGAAGTATACACAGTTCAGCTCCCTACCAGGGAGTATACAAGAGTATAACATGTCCGACATAACAAGAATAACAGACAGCAGAGACAAAGACAAAGACGTATAAGTATGGGAGGAGTGCAGAATAGGCGTAGGCAGGCGCGTCCCGCTTGTGCAGAGTTTTAAGAACAAGCATGTGTAAAAGCCAGGCATACAGAATGCATATAGGGAAGGGTTTCTGCACAGAACATCACTGGTCGTGCTGGTAGTGTGTGATCATGTTCTCAACTGTTTCTTTTTTATAATGAATATGATATTATGGAGTTGGTATTACGTATTAAAAAATATACACATCTTTTATTTGTAAAGTCTTAAAAAGAGACATAGAGGGGATCTCTGTGATCATAATAACCAGCATTTGCACATTATCATACGAATAGCTTTCTCTTGCAATTTGAATATGGTATCACTGACATACATCGAATTTGCCCATGATTGATATACCGCTACACATCAATATCCTATGATCATTATTCACGTGGCCAAATGCATAATATGCAGTAATCTTTTAAGAAGTTTTTCTGCTTTTCTTCCTCAGATTACTTGGATTTTCCGGCAAATGAGAAGTTTCAGAACCAAATTTGTGTGTATGGCATTATGATCTCTGTCAGTTAATAATTGTAATAATATTAAAAGGCTCTACTAATAATAATAGTAGTAGCAGTGTAGTAGTAGTAGTAGTAGTAGTAGTAGTAGTAGTAGTAGTAGTAGTAGTAGTAGTAGTAGTAGTAGTAGTATAGCAGTAGGCATAGTAGTTATAATAATAATAATAATAATAATAGCGTTAATAATAATGATAATAATAATAATAACAATAATAATAATAACAATAACAACAATAAGAATAATATACAAATAAGGTTGTTGTGTTGTTGTTTTTTATCCAGGGTAGCCCTCCAGTGTTGCCGCTGCTCGACAAAAGGGCCCTGTTATCATTATTACCCCAGCGTTGTCAGGCGCCCATCCATACACCTGGTTCGAGAGAGATATAGTTCCGTAAAAACATCTTATCCAAGGACGTGAGCACTGGCAGATGGGCTGGTATCGACCTCTCGACCTCCGTTTGGGAGTCGGTAGTATTATCCATAATGCTACAGCGCCCCCGCTTCTAAATTAATGTGACTGTATGTCGTGACTGTTCAGAAGATCTTGGAATGCACCTTACTATTAAAAAGACTTGCATGCTTCAGTACTACAGTAGAAACTCAAAACCTGTATGACGAGATCCTTGGGACCAAGACATTTTGTTCTGTATATCAGATATTTTGTTATATCAGTAGTCAATAACCAATACAAAACAAAGGAAATAAATTCATTGGGACCGGGGGAATTCGTTGGATCTATTATGTATTTTGTTATATCTATTTTTATCGCGTTTCCATAGCAATACGACTTTTAGCTATGTTTCATTACATGGCAACGCAGTGGGTGCCTTCCCCATCCTCCACCATCTCTCCCCCCCCCCCCCCTTCCTTTATCCGCATCCCTACAGCGTCACATTCGTGTTTTTTGTTTTTCAGGATAGGCAAAATTTACCGTTGACAGGGAGATACCTGCAGGCTTCTATACTCCTTTATGCTCCCGTTACAAAAAAAAAAAACAAACAAAAAAACACAAAAAAAAACACACACTCATACACACATTCACGTTGACGTTCATAAACACAAAAATGTATTAATCAACTGGAAATCGATATTTGCAATTGTCATACTGATGAATTTGATATTGTGTTTTCCTCCTCTTCCACCTCCTCCTTATTCATTTTATCATCATCACAATGGATCATGTATGACGAGTAACTCGAGAGTATGTTTCTCATTAACGAATATGATTTTCACTTCGGGAGAAGCAAATCTTATATATATATATAGTTAGTCCCCTATTAGTTGTATGAATGATAGGTATATATGTATATATACATATATATATTCATATATTCACACATGATGTATACCACATACATACATGTTATCATTATAGAGATAGTTATATTTCAATTTCAATACGCCGTCGTAGCGAGAGTTGCTTGCGTTCTCATCGCTCAAGTGTTTTAATCGTTGAGACCGGATGCACTGCACCAAGGGCCTATGGTTATCACGAAAGAAATGACCATTACAGTTTAGGGGCTCTGTGGTTAGACCGTAGTCCATGGTTAGACCAATACTTTCACATTCGCACCAGTGTTAAGATTGTGGTCTTAAAACACAAGCGAAGAGTCAAATAACTTGTACGGAGACATTTAGGTTGAGAAGTTGTCCATTCCGTCAGAGTGGTCGCTTTTTTATTGATTCTGGAGACAGAAAGTCGTAACCACTTTGCTTTGAATGCTAGACCATCACTTTTAATTTCGATCACGGAAAAGGTTTTTTTTTTTCTCATATAACAGGCTTAGTGCCGGGAGTATGATAATACTTTCCATGCACCGGCAGACATGCCAGATGCATTCAACGAAGAGTAAATCTAAAAGTTATCAATGTCAAACCACCATCAAGTGACATCTTTTGCTGCTAGATGTAATTACAGATTGAAGTGCTTATGAGTTCATTATATTACCATAAAGTTAAATGGAAATATACGATATATATAGGATTACATCAACATACTGTATGTTCCAATCATAAACATGAGTTACTTGTTTAACCTAGTGCTCTCTAAGGACCACTCTCGCTATCCTTCTGACAATCACAAAGTTTATTCGAGATTACCATTCGGCCTATACTGTAGAATGTTTTCCATGACAGGCCTGCAAGAGACGCACTTACTAGCTCTGAACCTAATCTAACCTAACCTAACTGAACCCGTCCGGGAGAATTGCGTTAAAACGTTCAACTTGCTTCATGTGTGGACATTGTGTGGACATTGTTTCGTCAAGTCGTGTGATGGCTTGATTTCGCGTGCAGGTCATTTGTTCTCTCTCTCTTTTAGCGGTTCGGACAGATGCTTTCACGACAAAACTTGCACAATTTTGATAGCTTTCATCTATGGTTTAGTGTGAAAGGAGGATACATGAAGAGGAATGCATGTATATCTATTTGTTAGCGATTTTCTTCTTCGAAGAAAATAAAAAGCGATTTTAAGGGATTTTGATGGAGAACAAATGAAATGTTGACCTTCCTATTCAATTTAGTTCATAAAAATTCTGTAATTTTAATCCATGGCTTCTGCTCTCTACGTGCCAGTCGATTAAGCACGTTAAGTACATATATATATAACATCACGATGATTTGGCTGCATCTGTTGGCCATTAGCCCATGATTGGCCCTGGAGATCCAAATATTTTATAGTCTTATGGAGTAATATAAATTTAAGAATGTGTGGCTAGTGCTACACAAGTCCATCACACTCCATAGTGTCTTTATTGCTCGTTTCACCAGTCCACGAATTGTGATAGTGTTGAACGCACACTTCAAAACACTAGTAATACGAGAAATAAGCACGCAATCACCAACGACTCCACGTGGTTTCGTGAATGTCCTCTACAGCCAGATATCACGTTGTCATCTAAATGTTCATTCCGTGGCGGGTACGTTGCATCAAACAATGAATCATCTCCCTGAATTTGCTGAAGAAGCTCTGCAGCAGTATTCATGAGAGATGAGTCTATGCCGACATCGGCGGGAGTTGACTCTAAATTTGATGGTTGTGGTAACAGTGATGATACTGGTAACGAAGTTGACGATGATAAACGTGACGATGAATGCATTGATTGGGATGATGACGATGATGATGATGATATCTGTGCTATAGATGAAACTAGTAATGATGGTGGTGATGATGACAACGTTGATGGTGGTGGTGATGAAGATGCTGATTTTAATAGTAACCGCAATGATGACATTGGTGGCGATGATGATGTTGATGACCATCGTGACTGTGACGATGATAGAGATGATGACATCCTCATTTCCGCGGTCATCCTCGAGGTTTCAGACATTGCCAGCGATGATGAGCTGGTCGTTGCGTCTCCTCGGGTAGTTACAGTGGATGACTTTTGTGCTACTAAGTGACTCTCTGACGTCATCAATGGGTTACCTGATGTGTTCTCGGTCAGTGTTCCCAATGGAGAAGATGACGCTGATTGCATCTCTGAGCTTGGGACGCCTGTCCCTTGTGCCTCGACTGCTCCACCAGAGCTGGCGTTAAGCTTTCCTGAAGACGTCGTATTGCTGTTGCTTGCTGATGTAAGTGCGGGTGTAGGCCTGCTATGAATTGAGGGCTGGTTCTGAACGGTTGAGACACGGTTGTCTTCGGTGATTGCAGCTGATGCTGCAGACGTTGGAGGCACATCTTTATTCACGGTCGTGGTTTCATCGTTGGAAGCGTCGGCATAACTCCCCGCGGGCAAAGTGCCCATTGTTTCCTGAGATGCTGTCTGCGATATGTGTTGTGTTTCAGTCAACGTGTCTCGTGTAGTAATGGCCTCATCATTAGCTTTTGTGTTCCTGCCTTCTATGATTGTTTCCGTGCCTCTTGTCGGAGTGCCCGGATCCCGTGTTGTGCCATCCACGACAAACATTGTCTCAGAACGTATGAAGGAGGTCGGGCTAGGGTTATCATGATCCTCAAGAGCTGATGTTGTGGACACACTTCCAAGAAAAGACAATAGCTCTTCGGAGGCTGATGGTGATATGCCAGATGACTCTGTTTCTTCCAACTCAGTTGTTGCTGTACTTCGACCTCTGGTTGTGGATGAATCGACAGTGGTAGTAAAACTTGTTGCAAGTGTACTTGTCACATCCGTTGTTACTGGTTCCTGTGACGTGGAAACACTTCTGTCTGTGTCGACCTTTGGGCAGCGATGTCTTGCATCTCCGTCACCTCTGTTCTCGGGCGTTCCTTGAAAGACAAAATTTACATGACGTAAGATTAATGACAGTGATTATATTTTTATCTTAAGCAAAAGCAGAGCCGGAGCATCTCGGAGATAGCAAGCACGTGAAATGTGCTCATTGTAACGGCACTTAGAAGTACCCTTGGTTGGCGTACGCTAGATTCCTAGGTATCGCAACACCTGATGACGTATGAATCAACTTTATGTAAAAGTATAGTTTGGGCGGTGTTGGAGAATGCTTTAAGCAATTCTTCGTTAATTCTTGAGTGAAGCATTGAAGAACACGTCTCACACTGAGACATAGACTGACACACTATGACACGATAAATACATGATTCACACAGAGTGAGTTCGCTTGAAGTACATGTACTGTCTATAAAAGGGGATGAGACACGTGAGCAACACGATGACGATGAATGGAAAAAGTATAATTATGAAGAATATAAGAACGTGATAATGTAGCCCGATTCACGTCTAAGTGGGTAAGAACTAATATGTATACTAAAATGCTAATTGGTCATGGCCGACACTGTGAATTACCGAAGCATGGTAATATTGCTATACAGGGTAACCGAATTTCTTCTAGACTGAACGGCCTCATTATGATCATGGAGGTATTACTATTGTGACATATCTTTGGGGTACATCGGTTTACACTAATAGGACAGTTATTTTCAAGTTCAATCCCATTTGAATAGGGGACAGTCAAGAGCTTTGACAAAGGAAATATTTCATTAGTTGTGAGTTTCTTCAATGTGTCTCCCTCTACAAATTAAATGCGATCTTAACAAATTTAATTTGTAGAGGGAGACACATTGAAGAAACTCACAACTGAACCTTCACCCCTCTGAATAATATATTTCTTTCTTTCATGAAATATTTCTTCTTCTTTTATCTTTTTTTTTTTTTTTGAAAGAGTTACGTCCAAGGTAAATTGCTTACAAGAAATATTGGGAAGAAGGGGATAGATCAAGGCATGTCCGAAGCCATACCAAGTTATGTCAAATAATAAATTGTCTTACCATACATGAGCTGTATACCACTAATGTCGTCATCAGTCAGTCTCACAACAGGACGATGTGTGTAGAAAGGAAACATTATAGCGTCCTCTTCGCCAGAGTGCAACAAACCCAGGACATGTCCGATTTCATGCACAGCAACGTTCAGGTAGTTTATCCCGCCTGAAGAAAAATCATATTGAATAACATTCATAACGGACATAAAACTTAGAATTTAACTTGATTGTACAAAGTATGTACCATCTGCAATCGTAAGTTTGCTTGTTTTATATTCATCGTAGGTATGTGTGGATATGTGACGTTTTATCATGTTAGAGATGTGTGGATGTGTTTATTTTATTTGTCTATTCGACGATTCACCGATTTATTCACTTCACTTTTTTTTTCATTTGCTTTGATGTACACCTTCAATTCATTAGTCTGTTTAGTCGTTCACATAAATAGACTTTCTTTAATTTACTTGTTTTACACCTTAAGCATGAATCTATAGAGCCTGCAGGTCCTTTCACTTCTTGGTAAAGTTTGGTCAAGTCAGTGTAATGTACGTTGATCTCCGTATCGCCTAACGTGCAAGTTTCTGATGTGATCTAACGCTTTTGCGTTTATTCGATACGGCACTGACGCATGCTGAACAGGTCAAGCAGGTTAACATGGCTCTAAAGGTGATGACCACCTTTATAGGTGATGGGAAATCAGATTGTTCATCTCACCTCCGTCGGTTCTCATCGACCAGTTCTCGTCGGAGTCGAAGTGGACTTCGCCCCATGTCGGCAGGAAGGCGTGGCCCAGGGTGCCTCCCGGACCGTCGAACGCGATACCATCGCCGTGCTCACCCCGCACGTGGCGTATGTTGATGTCGACATCGACGTCCGGGCCGTTCTCCTCGCATAAAATGAGAGGCGTTACTTCCATCCACATCTGTCGCAAGTATCATAAGAAAGTGTACCCTCGATTTATTAAAAAAAAAATATTATGATCGCAGTTATGTGCTGTATGATTATTTTGTAAAGTGGTAATCACTTTTGGTAAGTAACATGATGTACTTTATATGAATGTGAACATCATGTCCAATATTTGCTATGGGTGAAATTGGTTGTGCTTCAGGACAAGAGTTTGTCTTATGTAGTGGGATAATGTATGGTCTAATGATGATCCACAGGAAATAATAAGGCACAAAATCAAAGACAAAACATATGATTCCTGTGTTATGTTACGGATGTGTTAGGCCAACATTATTATAGCATATGGAATGCTATTCGATCAGTGTAATTAAGCTGTATAATGCTGGATGTAAGCTGTGGCATTCCATCCATTGTAAGTTATGATAACGGGGAAAACAGATTACACAAACACTCACTAACGAACATCATCTTGCCCTTTCACTCCCTCTCTCATTTCTGCCTCTATAATCCCTATCAGTACCTCTCTCCTTCTTCCCTTCCTCACTTCCTCTCCAGTCCATATCCTGCCTAAATATGATGTCTTCATAATGGAAATGCTTTTTGTAATTTTATGATTATTTCATCTGTATTGTTTATGTGTTACATTTTTGTAACATCGTGCAATTCAGTCTCTGACTGCAATGCCATTGAAATAAAACCATTATTGAATTGAATTGAATTGAATTGAATTGAATTGAATTGAATTAAACTGAATCTAGAAAGCACCTGATCATGGGTGAAGATCGCACATAAAAATCAATCATGTTACTAGAGGCATCGCAACGATGTCGACAATGAAGACAATAAGGGGGAAGATAAGGAAGACGGATTAACGTGATCAAATCAGTATGGGCAAACTTGGGACAGGAAAACAATAAACCATTCCTCATAATAAGTACGCGAGAACTAACATTGCTTGTGACTCTTGTAATCCAGATATCAATACACAGATATTCAAGTTGCCCACTCGTGTTATTTCGGATCGAGTTATTTCTCAAGATTTTTTTTTTTTTTTTTTTTGGTATATACAGCAAATTCCGAAAACTTGGAATAGTACGTTCTAAAGTAGATACAATTAATTTGAAGGATGCATATGATTTTATATACAAACGAACAGAAACTTGCCACAACTCAGCACATGCGTACGTGCACACGTATTCCCACACACACATGTGTAGCTCGACCCGATGAAACTGACAGCCCAATTGTTGATAACAGACAGACGTCATGTTCCCGCATATAGGCCCTACTTTCTGAGAAACAAAAACTAAAATTTATTTTACTCATACCTGCATGGCTTCTCGTATCGTCTGTCGAATATCACGGCGATGTATTGGCATGATATCGTGGTATTCAACGATACGATAGGTCAAATTGTGATCGTACCATCGTGACCAGGCAAGCGAGTACGAGACGATGTCGGGAAGTCCGCATCGCGATGATCGCATCAGCGAAACCGTACGGTTGTCCAGCGAACCTGGAGTTTAAATTGCCATAAGAAGCTGATGAACACTTGCATAATTTTCACATTGTAAAACCCATATGATTTAAACTTTACAAGCTCTGCCTCTCTTCTACATTTTTTAACTACCGTTTACAGTAATAACTCCTTTGTTCTCTTGTGCCAGGCAAATTATTTCTGGGATAAGTGTAAGTCCTTCATGCATAATGTTTTGACCACTGTTAGACAACATCATAAAGAATAGAATAGCAATATGTGGAAGTAGTAGGTCAGAATATTTACCGGTAGAATAAGGTGGTACTTCGCAAAGCTCACCTTATCCCAGGAAGAACAGAATTTACTGACCTGACCACTGACTGCACCGCTAACTGACACTCTTTGTTGAAAATGAAATTAGCTGAAATGAAATGACATGACGTGAAATGGAAAACGGAGCTAGTACCGTTCACAATCCAAATCCTGAAAGGGCATCTGTTATTCAATAATAATCATTGTTTGATAATTATCCTTTAATAAACGAGTTGTTGTTGAATATCGAAATTCTTATTTTCATTTTGATTTTCCTAGATTAAAGTATAAGAAATACAATGAATATTTCACCCATACATGTCTATATGAGAGGAACAGACACTGACCCGACTGAGGTAGATTAAAGAATTCCTGAAACTTGACAATGGCTTCAGTGAGGTTGGTGTTCATCTCGTCTGGATTCATATGCGCTGCCATAGGAATTGGAAGAAAGCCGAAATCACTGAGAAATTTCTAAAAACAAAGGAGAAGGAAAAAAAATCAAAGAAGGAATAGAGATTTATTCATCAGTAATGTGTGCTAAACGAGGTTTACACCTATGATTCCGCTGAGTCCTTGTTAAGAAGGTTGTCGCTGAAAGAGTCATTAGCACATCGTTTAAAAACAAAAATAAATTGGACATAAAGGCGCTAAAGTAGCTAATTACATGTGAGAAAATCCAAAATCCACTTCATGTTGAAAACCCTTTGGTGAATTGGGTATTGACGAGTGCAATCTACCAAACAGAGAGGCACACTATTCATTAACACTTAACATTGAGCAAGAAGACACGTAATGTTTCAAAATGTTTTCGAGAATCAGACATTATAGTCACCCATGATACCCACATCACATCTGACGTCTGCTCCTCCCTCTTGGATAATTATGTTAACAGAAAATGGGGGGGTGTCAAATATTGTTTTGTTGGCATTTTTTTTTAAAGCAACTAGTCCAAAACCCTCCAAAAGCATTATTAATGCTAACTTAATACAGTGTACTATAATTTCGTACAGCGGTTACGATTCATGCTTAAATAATACGTTTCCGAAAAGGGATTCTTCAGAAAAAATGATAATGATAATGATGATGATAATAATAATAATAGCAAGATAATAATAATAATAATAATAATAATAATAATAATAATAATAATGATAATAATAATAATAATAATAATAATAATAATAATAATAATGTGTGCCGGTCAGTGGAAGACTTGTAAAGCGGAGACATCACATTTCATCTTGTTTTCCGTCTTGTTTTATCATCTTGTTTTAATTACGACCAGTATCACTGTTTTGTGAAAACGTGGACATTTAAGTCTGTAATTTCCTTATCCCGTGCCTGATTCCATTGAGAGTTGTACTTTTTCTATTCGAAGTTCCATTTTCTTGAACAGACTCGAAAATAGAGTGAGCATCCAACTTTTAGCCCATACATCTGGCAAACCCGGCGCATTCTGCCGTGAACACAAAGGGAAGACAGGGGAAAGCAATTATACCTCTGATTGAATCTATTTCCCACACGGGGGAAGCGATCTAAAAACTTAAAGGGAAGATAAACCCCAAGAGCAATGTGGATTGAGTGAAAGCAGCAACATTAGTAGAACACATCAGTGAAAGTTTGAAGAAAATCGGACAATCGATGCAAAAGTTATGAATTTTTAAAGTTTTGGTGTTGGAACCGCTGGACGAGGAGACTACTAGAGGTTATGACGTATGAGTGGACAACAATACCAAGAAAATATAAAGAAAATTCTACAAAAATCCATTTTTCATGAAAATTACAAATTCCATCAACTTGATATTGACATATGTTAGGGGTAGCAATTATTCCCCCTGCTTTCTGAAAGAGGTTGGTCCATTGCTCTTTCATAATTTTAGAAAAGTGAATTTTTGTTGAATTTCCTTTATATTTTCTTTGTATTGTTGTCCACTCATACGTCATATCCTCTAGTAGTCTCCTCATCCAGCGGTTTCAACACCAAAACTTTAAAAATTCATAACTTTTGCATCGATTGTCCGATTTTCCTCAAACTTTCACTGATGTGTTCTACTAATGTTGCTGCTTTCACTCAATCCACATTGCTTTTTGGGTTTACCTTCCCTTTAAAGTTATAACAAGGTGTTTGTTTGTGTGTGTGTGTGCGTGTGTGTGTGTGCGTGTGTGTGCGTGTGTGTGCGTGTGTGTGTCCGCGTGCGTGTGTGTGTGTGTGTGTGTGTGTGTGTGTGTGTGTTCTGTGAGCTAAGCTGGAGCTGCAGAGAGCGGATAGACGAGCACCGTCACCGAAAGAAAAAACAAACACAAACACATTATTGTAGAATGGCCTGCGTATAATATAGAGCACAACTCTTTTAAGTACAATAATTTCGTCGTCATGCTTGGGATGTTGCCTTCAATAAAAAGGGAAAAAGTGGACGGATAGGATGGTAGATGTTTTATGAAATGAAGCCTACAATAAGATGTTTATAAAATTCTAAACTGCTACATGCTTTCGCGTTACAGGTGAAAGTCAGAGGAGATATTTCCATGATAATCACATACTCCCATGCAGTGACATGAACCTTCACTAGACTTTCTTTCTAGACATGAACAGCAACAGCAACAACAAAAATAGGTTGCATCCATTGCATGTGTATCAACCTCGTGTTACGTATACTTCCAGTAGTTGTCACTTCGTACTATTCAACACATGTGTTCACTCAAGGAACATTTCAGAAGCAACGCATACGTATACACCTGCAGAAAAAAATCCATTCGCAACACGTCGTTGTCGTATATGCAGGGCATTATACATCTTAGTAGCGGGAAATGACAGTTGCTAGGTTATCGAGCACATAAATCATAGGTGGTTTTTTTTTTTTTTTTTTGTTAAATCATGTCTTTAGAGCAAACCAAGAGGGCAATAATCTTTATGTGATGTAATGAAACGATGTTTTCTTCTATTTTGTTTTTGTGGGTGAGACCAATATGTCGAGTATTGTGTATAAACATCTAATTTCTAAAATCCCAAAAACATTTTCATCTTTGAATGTAATAAGCATTTTTCATTAAGCTCTTTCGGATTTTGGTTCGGAATTGAGCTGCCCATCTGATAAAGATAGTGTAAAATTCGTTTAAATTGCCCTTACCTCAGCCTCCGCGGAGTCGATCGAATTAGTGGCGGCATTGTTTTCAGCAGGTTCGAGAGTCGGTTCTCCACTATATCCCGGTTGGATGGCTGGTGTGGGCCGCGCAGTCACAACAGCAATACATAGAAAACTCAGGCAGCAAAACGATAAGATGAAATTCATCTCAAGAAGTTCACCAAGTGATATCGATACACCAAACAGAACTAAACACGAATCTTCGAGCTTACAAATCTGTCCATTCAATCCGTGAAGTAAAAGATAACTTTGTGACTATAACTTTGTGAAGCGCAGCGAATGTTCACAAAGGTGCAGGTGACTTTTGGCGTTCAGTATACTTGAGGTAATTATGATCGCTGTTGTTGGTTTTCAAGCAATGGTTAACATTAATATTTGAATCACTGCAAGCAAACTATCGTGCATCAGAAAACAATTCCAAATCGATTATGAGAAATATAGATGCAGCATGATAAAATGTTAATCCGGGGTACGCAGAGCAGACGGATGTCCCTGTGCAGCAGTGCAGGTAGGCCTATATCCCCGAGTTAGCGATACTCTCGAACTTGTCTGAATAAGCGTGATGCGTGAAGGACATCGAAGAGCAAAACATAATACACTTATACTGGGAAAATAGTGTCTCTTATGTTGTCGAAATATTTACTCGTTGTCATGGTGGCATTTTATTGAACTCATCTCAATATACATTCCCCAACCCCCCCCCCCCCTTGACATAACATCATGAAGATTTACCTTGATTGGATGGAGCATCCTTTTCTATGAATAGTCATTTCGAACCTCTAAACGGTTCAATTGACACTGTAATCACTTTACAACGTCAAATTGAGAGGTCTGTTTTAGGAGTTCATTACCTCGATCCTCCATTTTTGTAATCCGATTTATAGGCAACTCTCAGATTTTCAGAATGAGGAGGGGGAGGAAGAAGAAAAGGCTTTCATCTCGTTTAAACCCCGTCTTTTGTTGGTTGGATCTATAGAAACACCAAACTCTAGCTCAGGTGAGGGTTGCAAGGTAGTATCCGGTTTGCGGATTAACTCACCTCCGGCATCGGTCATTGCGAGTAACAAAGGCCGTATAATCATTGACTATCCCTCCGTTCAACAGCTACGGGTAGCTTTGCTTACGGGTTTTGTTATAGCAGGTTGGGAATAATCGTTACTCCGGGCTCTCATCAATGGATCAGGGGGTGATACTGAATGACCTAGACACTGTGATTACCTTTGATAATAGATTGTCATCGACGGTATATCACACTAAATCGGCGACTGTGACCAGCAGTGACCATGCATGCATGCGGGGATATGCATGAGCTCCAACCTGCAAAGTAAATAGGCTGTATACTGCACAGCTCACAAACACTGAAAAAGAAAGATGGAACATACACAAAGACAGAATGGAAGAATGACTTTCTTTAAGACAAACTTGAAAAATACTTAAGGACTAAAGATGAACAATTTCCTCTTTGAAAGAAAGATATTATTCAGAGGGGTGAAGGTTCAGGTGCAAGTTTCTTAACTTTGTCTCCCTCTACAAATTAAATTTGTTAAGATCGATTCTTTCCTTGGCAGTATTTGTAAAAGCAGCAGCCCTGTACACAAAACGACACCATATCATTGGATGCACTTTGTTGCTAAGGGCAACCGCCGCGTGTTCAGCGTATCACCGCGTATTCCGGAGGTGCTGTCAGAGTGTGAACATAGTAAAAGGCAAAAGATACAAATCTGAGCATCTTAGCATAAATCTCAATATGTCTCGAGTATTGTTGATATAATAAGCCGGATATTTTGTCTGTGCATTATTGAAGGTATAATATGGCTCTGTATAATATCGCATGTTATTTTACTGTGTGTTGGTCAATACGAACACACATGTATGTACGTGTACATGCACACTCTCTCTCAAAAAAAAAAAAGTGAAAATGTTCGCTCCTGAAGGAGTGAATAACAGAAAAGAGTGAGGTTAGAGTGAAATTGGGGTGAATTTTGAACGAAATTTTTATTTTCACTAATTTTGGATTGACCTCAGGGATCACTAAAATGATCTTCGAGTGATCCTCTCGAAGATTTCTGTTATTCACTCCTTCAAGAGTGAACTAGATGCATTTTCACTATTTTTCTAAGAGTTTTAGTATGAAATATTGTAGCCTACAGATAGTTTAGAGGACATTAGTATTAGGCCCTTCTTATAACTCATGACCCGATTAATGTCAACTAAGGAGGATTCATCCTTTTCAATTGCATTTTTTCCCCCATTTTAAATGAATCCAATTTCTGTTGCATGTTTTTGGTGTTAGCAAGGATCAAGGTATAGGATAAAAATATGGAATTAATACATGCATATAAATCATACATGACTCTATGGTAACAGAGAATCTGGATCTGTGATTCAATGAAGTTGAATATTACCGGTACTTAATTTTGTTTCTTGTCTTGTTCGATCATGTCGACCTGATTATATAGGTCTATTAATGAAATTCAACGGAATCCTGGCATGACAGCTGCCACTGTTGGCGCACTCCCGACCGCTCGCGGGAACCTTCTTCTAACTGTAATGTTTTTCTTCGCCGATTGCGAATAGGGCAGACAACTCGACTCTGAAATAATCCGACCGTAGAAAAACACGACCTGAGCTTTGGACAGCTCGACCGGGAGAAATTTGTGATCGGAAAATTCACCCTGAATGGACTCATCTTCTAGTCTAGAGATTTTTAGTGGACGAAAATTGTTGGGTGTTTTTGTTTGTTTGTTTTTTTGTCATTTTATTTTGAATTAGACGAGTAACGTATGCTAGAGTATTCATTTGAAGAATTTCCAAGCAATTTATCTTTATTCTTTGTCATTGCAATTTATTGCGAAGTAACTCACTCCAGCCAGTGGTGCTTGCCCTGCAAACTGAAATGAGGAAATTATATTAGACTCCGTCTCCAGCGTTCACTATCATGTACCTACTTTGTACAATCTTTGGTAACTAAGTGGTCCTATGGCAATTACTCCCATGGAATATTTACACGCTAAGCCAAACATACATTCTAAACACAAACATAGGCCTAACCCTAATCCTAGTCCTCACATCAAACTATTCAATCCTAAACCCCTATCATAACCCTAACCCTAGCCCTAAGTCCTTGGAAAAAGTCGTGTCACTGGGCCAAGTAACCACGATCCCGGGGTCGAGTCGACAAGGTCGAACTGTCTGGACAAAGATGTGTTGAGCGGAGAAGCAGATGGAAGATGCGGAGTCGAGTCTAGGATATCGTATTTAAAATGACCGCTGAAGTGTTTTCATGCTTGCAAATATCGAGGAAATGGTTCAAGTGAAGCAAACCCTACTAAACTTCGATTCACTAGGTTTTGTTGGTAGACAATGAAGCTTAGTTGCTGTTGCCTAGCTGGTACGACGCAATAGGCACTGCTTCAGTCCCATCCTATCGATTTTGTGCGGTTTAAGTCTTCCTGATCCATATCCAGCTACCACCAGCACCACGCCACGGTACGGTACGGACGACGTGGATGCAAGCAAAGGCCAGCAAAGTGACTGTTCATACCGTGGCATCATTGGACTGTGACCTGATTGAAAACGTGTGTTGTTTGTCTATACTTTTTGCGGTCTACATTGAACGTTGAAATCAACGCAGTATCGACTTACTGGATACATCAGTCAAGATGCGAGGTAGACGTAAATCTAGTAGCCTAGAAATAGAAATGTAAAATTTGCTTCGCTTTCTTTGACTTTGCAATAAAATATTTTACCTAAATTGAATAGAAATGTCAGCAATTGACACTTGCACAACTTCACGCTCAAGTTGTGCAGTTGTACTTAAGTTGTGTAGAGGCTAGTCTAGACCCATTTGAGTATTCCATCTTTCTATCTTTGACTTCATTAGTAAATTACCGGTACTCGTGATTACTACTGCCGTACTGGGCGTCATGCGTCATCATACATTCTCAAGACAGTAGAATAAAGTCAAAGCATGTAGAATCTAGGCCAGGCCCTATATCATGTATATAGGCCTAGACGTGTCTATATCTAAATTTACACAAGTGTACCACAATGGTCTACTTAGTGAAAAATACATTTATGAATTTATCAAAGTTTCAAACTGAAGTTTTGGAGTCTTTTGGCTTAAATAATCGCTGATGTTATTTAAATGCCAAAAGACTGGGAACTACAGAATTTAATTAATTTGTATGTTTGAATCTAACACTATTGATTAGAAGATAGAATGCATAACCAGCTGAGTGATCACATACCATTAACAGTAACACTGTTTTTATCTCTCTAGCAGTCTAGGGTAAGGTTACTAAGTAGTAACGTTACTCGTTAGTATTCGGTCACCTACTGTGTACCTACAGGAATTTGGTCACTAATCACTAAAGCCAGCAAATTTTGTTGACATGGTCACAACACACGCAAATCATACTGGCACTGTTGTTCACAACAAGAAAGTCCCGTAGCAAAAGATCATCCAAAATCCAAAATTTTACCATAAAAAATGCAGAATTTGCAGAATTTTTCTGAAGCGCATGTGAATTAAGTCCAGTGTTAAGAATCAGGTTGCCAAAAAGTGCCAAATATTGAGGAATACACCATTCTCTTGCAAGATTTTTCGCTTATCACAAGCTGCAAGTGTGATGGTATCTGCAAAAATGCAAAAGAAAAGCAAAATCTCTGTAGTGGTGTCGATGCAGTGAGTACATGTTCAAGGGTTACTGTAAAACATGATGTATTCGCGGCACAAAATTTTCGTGAATTGGAGCCGACGGCCTTTTTCGTGGCATGAAATTTTCGCGAATTGCCACTGGCGTTCAATGCATATAGTGTAGACAAGAAATTTCGCGAATCTTGGCGCTCACAAAATTCGCGAAATTAAAATGCACGCGTACATTCCTCGCTTTACCGAGATGCAAGCACCAACTAGCCAGAATTCAGTCACCGGTGGGTGCTGCAACGTCCCCAATGCAACTTTGCCCCAACAAGGTACAATTATGGTATGGTGCATTTTTCAGCAGCCTTGAGTGTGCATTGGACATTGAACGTGCATATTGCTTGACCAAATTCTGATCGCATTGACAGGATTCTGGTTGATTATTATATAGCGATATATTTTTGGATTCTCTGAAATTCTATGATGTACATGATTGTGATGTACATGATTGTATGCCACAAAATCAATATTGAGATTAAAGAAGTTTGATGAATTTAACAGTATATTGTAGGTAATTTTTTATGGGTATTGTGACCATGCATGACAAAACCAACAAAAGTCCCACCCTTGATTTTATGTGAACACTTTAAAAAGATGAAAAGGGTCAACCAAGTCAATCTTGGGTTTTTCATATTTTCTGAAAGAACTGTTCTACATCATACCTAAATTTGGGATCATAAAATGAATGGGGAAAGTGTGTTTTGCAGCAGTTTTTCTACAACTTTTTTTTTTTTGTAGAGTAGTGTGATCAGGTACATTGTATGTCTTAGAGGCCCTTTTTCATTTATTGAAAATCCTGTGCACACTCTTCACTTTCAACTCTAATAGCTTTTGATAGGATGATGCTACTGCTTTGGAAGTTGGAATTAATCATGGCCAGAATGTGTTTATAGAGCGTGCTTAATTTCAGCTTTGATAATCCCTTCATTCTTGCTCCAGTGGTTTACATCCTGTTCTTGTCTCCTTCACTGGACAGCTACAAATGTAGCACAGCTTGGTAAAGATTAAGCGCTTGGCTTGAATAGACCCTGTACATCAGAGCCTCTTTTCTCTGTTCACACTTTTCCAGAGCTTGTGCTTTCTTTCCAATATTTAGGTCCATTTGAATTGAGTAGATAAATACATTATTTTAAAGCTTTGAATCTGCTCTTTTAGAATCTGCCATTAACTGAAAATTCATGTCTGGCAACTTGTTGGTTTTGTGATGCAGGGTCACATTTTATTGTCCCCGCCGAACGAGTTCGAGCAGGGGACTATGAAACGGGCTCCGTACGTGTGTGTGTCCGTGTGTCCGTCCGTGTGTGCGTCCGTGTGTGATCAAAATCTTCAATTTGCTACTTCTCTGTCATTTATGAGCCAATTTTGATTCTGTTTGCTTTATATGATAGCACTACATGGGAGCTTTGAAACTTCTACACAGAATTTCAGTCGTGACCTTTGACCTTGACCTTTGACCTATAATTGTACATTTTGCTACAAAATGCTACTCCTTCGCCATTTCTAACCTGATTTCGATTCCGTTTGCTTTATGTGATGGCACTAGGTGAGGGCTTCAAAACTTCTACACAGAATTTTGACCTTTGACTTCTTTGACCTTTGACCTTGATTTTTGTCCTGTATTGTACATTTTGCTACAAAATGCTACTCCTTCGCCATTTCTTACCCGATTTCGATTCCGTTTGCTTTATGTGATGGCACTAGGTGAGGGCTTCAAAACTTCTACACAGAATTTTGACCTTTGACTTCTTTGACCTTTGACCTTGATTTTTGACCTGTTTTGTACATTTTGCTACAAAATGCTACTCCTTCGCCATTTCTTACCCGATTTCGATTCTGTTTGCTTTATGTGATGGCACTAGGTGAGGGCTTCAAAACTTATACACAGAATTTTGACCTTTGACTTCTTTGACCTTTGACCTTAATTTTTGACCTACGTTTTTTGTACATTTTGCTACAAAATGCTACTCCTTCGCCATTTCTTACCCGATTTTGATTCCGTTTGCTTTATGTGATGGCACTAGGTGAGCGCTTCAAAACTTCTACACAGAATTTTGACCTTTGACTTCTTTGACCTTTGACCTTGATTTTTGACCTATATTGTACATTTTGCTACAAAATGCTACTTCCGGCGGGGACATATATTACGCACCGCGTAATTTCTACTTTTCCTTGTTTAGAAATATTGCAGAAAAATGTAGATGATCAAATTCTGGTAGTTTTACTCTAGAGCTCCCTGATAACCACCCCTCCCCCCCCCCCCAAAAAAAAAAAAAAAAAAAAAATATATATATATATATATATATATATATATATATATATATATATAACAAACCAAAGTAAAACAAAATGGATTATATCAGAAATTGTGAAAACTGGAGTTGTGGACTGCCTATTGTTACACATAAATAGTGCAGAAAATCTTGTGACTGACTGTACGGCAGGAATCTATGTTAACATTGTATGTTCACTATATTCTGTTCACATGGCTTGCAGTGAAATCTTTCATCCAGGAATTGAATACCAGTGATTTCAATTCTTTCTCCCGATCAGATTCCTCTAGGCAAGGAATTTGGACAGACTGTTCAACCACCATGAGATTAGAGGGATTTTGAAAGCTGCTTGCAGTTCAACTCCGGTAACAGTTTCTCTCGCTCTGTCTCCCTTCCATTCTCCCTAGCCATTTTTCTCAGCTGCACTTTTTCACTTGCAATGTCCTTTATTCATGTACATGTCTGTACCGTATGTCCCCCCAAAAAAATCACAACGGGACTGTCTGCAATGTCTAACTTTAAAAATACTGAATCAATCCTAGTACAATTTCAGGGTATGAAACTATAACTCATTGCTCACATCTTACAGAAAACCCAATTCGCTTTGCTTTAGTGGTCAAAGAGAAATTTGGAATTTTGTAGAGCATACATGTCAGCAATCTCTTTGTATATTGTGTTTACACATTAATGTGCAGTTTCAAGAGCATTCAAGTGTTAAACTTGAAAGAATCCAACTCATGTCATGCTTTACAACAATCCACATTTCTCTTTGACCGCTCAACCAAATTAAATGGGGTTTTCTGCAAAATAGAGCTAAGATGTTATATCTTAAGACCCTGAAGTAGCATTTGAACTGTTAAATCATATTGGGTGTTATCAATGCGAAAATCCAGTTGTAATTTTTTGGGGACATACTGTACAGACGTGTATTCCTATTGCACATCACCGTGTCACTATCTTGTGACTTGATTTACATACATTGTATAGATGGATGGGAACTTTGACGATGAGTCCTACCTACATGTACAGTGATGATTATCATGCAAATGATGATTGAGATAATGATGATCAGTATTACTATGTGCAGTTCACTTCTGCTACAAACAAGGAGGGTTATGATGATCAAGGATATAGCGAAATTTTGTTACAGAGAAATAAAATTTCAGGTCCCAGAATTGTAATCTACTTCTTTGATCAGTTACACAAAATTTCAATACAATGAAAGAAAAAAAAATATTTTGCAGGTCCCAAGGACTTGGTTGCAATATAGCAAGAGTTGCCTGTATTCACATTTCTTCATCCATTTTATGGGCATGTCCTAATAAGTTATTGCAAATAATAATGTTTAAACGTACAAAGTGGCAATATTTGGCCATAATGTGTGACCTCCCCATCACAAAACTGACACACACACTTTTTTCTTTGAAATTTAGAAATCCGACATCTGCTAACAATTGTTTTTGGCTGACTGTATGTTGGCATTGTGGTGGGACGTTTCATACATGCAACAAGCATCCTTGATCTGCAAGTCACAAGAATATTTACATTGTACATGAAAGTATGTTTTTTTTATTATAATTTTTAGGTCACCATGCAAGAACTCTTCCCCCAGTTTGAGGAAGGCACCCGGGTGACCGGCCTTGGGCACACTTGGACACTGGCCAAAGTTCTTGGCATGGGACGCTGTGCCAAGGTCTACCACATGTCAACAAACGAAGGCAGCATTCAGGCGGCAGTCAAGGTTTATCGGAAGGAAGAGAAATATCGTTTGGCTTTCATCAAGGAGGTGTACAATCTGGATGCAGTGTATGGAGACAGACGAATCAGTGAGTTTGCACAAGCATAGAACATGTAGACTGATGGTAACTGAGCCATCCCAATTTTATGGAAGATCATTTGAATGTAGAAAGGAATGCTTCAAAAGGAGACAGCTTCATTCTAAAAGCAATTACCTTTTCTTCAGTTACATAAAGTTTATCTATGTGATCATCACTTTCTTTTACTGGACAAGTGTGATTTGGCTCTTAGTTCTGCCTTACTGCTGGCATAGTGCCAAGTCCTGAATGTGACTTTCCTTGTGTTGGTTCTGTTGTCATATTGTCACTGACAGACACAGATCCTAACCCTGCAAACTATGTAGGTTTTACATGAAATTGTATAGTTTTGGGTGACCATACAACAGCCGTGGATCACAGCACAATTGGTCCCGTGTTAAAAATTTTTAGACTGTTGGAATAGTAGCATCATATGAGCTTAACCAGGTGATAACTACAGTCATCAGTATTATTTATAGTAAGTATATATCTAATATTGTGACTCAAGAAGAAATTGCTTTGTGCTTCAGCATACAAGTTAGATACAGATCCAGAGGGTATCCTTGTAAAAACATAGTTATCAGGATACTAGCTTGTGAAGAAATCATGGTATCACACTTAAAGGGGAAGGCTAGTAACTGATCAGTGGGAATCAGTGGAAATGCTGGAAGATGATTGTTCCAATCCTTATGGCATTCATTCAAGAGTTCATTGTATATCTATTGTTGTGTGAAAATGATTTGCTTCAGAATGGTCTCATATTCAAGTAATGTGCAGTTTAATTCTTCCAGGTTAGCGTCCCTGGTCAGTGACGGGGCATTAATCTGCACATTACTTGAGTATGAGACCGTTCTGAAGCAAATAATTTTCACACAACAGTAGATATATAATGTACTCTTGAATGAATGCCATAAGGATTGGAACAATCATTTCCCAGCATTTCCACTGATTCCTACTGATCAGTTACTAGCCTTCCCCTTTAACGACCTGTTTGGCATTGAAAAGAAGATGAGAAGTCTTGAGCACTTTTTTTTTTTTTTTTACTTTTTATTCCAGTTTCAGTGTATGGAACATTCACCCACAAAGGGCACCCCTGTCTGGCCATGGAACTACTGGATTTCAACCTGAAGGAGTTTATCTACCAGAGTGAGAATTGCACCGTCAGCCAGCCCACGGTGGAGGTGCCCCAGGTCGTCTGCAACAATAACAACAACATTCTGACTGCTCCTGATGCAAGCGTCAAAGACAGCAAGTCCCACACGGGTGGTGGCAGTGGTCCCACTGTAACCGTCGGCGCTGCATCGCGAAGCAAGAGAGAGGAGAGATCGGAGGAGCATCCAGCGAAGAAGAGAAAGAGCGGGGTGGAAGGACAGGGAACACCGAGGCGGACCAGACAGAGTACAAGAGGCCAGTCAGCAGGGGGTGCAGACCCACCGAGGACCAGCGAGAAGCCCTCCCAGGTGGGCGGCTCCTCAAGTGATGCGGTAGAATCATCAGGAAGACGAAGCAGAGAGGTGGTAGTGCATGATGACGCCAAATCCGGTGATGATGCTGACAGCTGCGAAGGCAACGTGGAGGACGTCGATGACCATGGCGGTGATGGCGAAGTCTCCGAGGGAGGAGAGAATGTGGCCAACTATGGACTCTCGCTGTACATGATGCAGAAACTCCTCAGGGATGTTGCCTCTTGCCTCCAGTTCATCCAGACCTGCGGTTGGGTCCACGGCGACCTGAAGCCTGCCAACATCATGTGGAGCTCGCAGGAAGGCAGCTGGAAGATTGTGGACTTTGGACACAGCTTCCAGGAGGGACATCAGGTGAGGGAGAGACTTGGGCAAGATTCTGTGAACATGAAACTTTGTTAATGCAGAGAATGAAAAGGTCGTATGTCAATATCTCGTATAACTAACATGACAAGTTAGCATGTTCACCAACACATTACATTTGCGTGATTACTAGATGTATGCTAGTGTAGCATGACAACAAATAATCAGTATGCTTTGGAACTGCTCCTTAAATACACTTTCAGTTATGACTGAGATAGGCAAGAACCTTTCTCTCACACACACACACACAGAATATCCTTTCATTGAAGAAGACCCCTAGACCGCAAGCACCAAGCTGATAATCATATTCCATATCAGATGATTACCCTCTGTCACATAAGTCAAACTTTCAGGTATGCATGATTACATTCTGTTGCTTGTACATGTCACCATTTGGATATAACATCAGATGGATTTAGTATACACATTTGACAAAGGAGTCCAGGCACTGGTTAGCATGTACCCTTCATTATGTAAAGACACAATCAGAGTGAGTTTAGTGGCCAAGCTGCTCTTGGCAAGAATAGTGATTTGGTGCATATTGAATACATTTGCCTTCATTACTAAACTACCTTGCACAATCGCTGTGCAGTTGACACTGGATGAAATGAGAACCTACAATTATTTGTTTGCACAAACATACACACACACACACACACACACACACACACAATAATAATACAGTATGATGTTCAGTTCAAGTACAATTCTATGGAAGATTGTTTCTGAGAAATCTTTGTGAGCATTTCTTTGGATAGAGTAATGAATATTGCATCTCAAAGTATGTAAAATAATTTTCACTGTGTTCCTCTCTTTTGATACTTTATAGAAATTTCACTTATTTGTTGGTTATATACACGTATGTATGTGGCTGGTGTCTCATTACAATAACAGTCCTCTTCACTTTTGAGCATGTTGTGTCCTCAAACAGGATTTCAGTCAGATTCAGAGTCTCTGCTACCAGTCCCCTGAAGCCAAGATCTGGAACGCCTTCGTCAGTAGCCTTGGCAACCAGCGCGGCGTGCACAAGCTCAGCGCCGTGGATGAAGGGGTGCCAGAGTGCACCCATGCTGCTGACATCTGGAGCCTCGGTTGCGTGGTTGTCGGCGCCTACACAGGAATCAAGCTGTACGGACAGGATGATGTTCTTCCAGGGGCGTGTCGACAGTGCAGGGTGAGACTAAGGCTGAAGTGCAGTCATTCGAAGTCTGTCAGAGACTCTCAAGGACAAGTTTATGTATCCTCCTGCATAGTTCTGTGTCTGCAATGACTTTTAGACACCAGATCCACATCAGAATGGCTAGACATCAATGATAATATCACATCAATATTAAGAGCTCAGATACTTTCTCATTTTCACTTGGGTTTTTTTTTTTTTTTTTTTTAGTGATTGATAAAAAGGACTGCGCTATATAGTTTATATAGCATGAAGGCTTTGGAGGCTCCTTTGATACAGTATCTACAACGTACACCCCAAGCCCCAGCCCTGATACAGTGACAGAGTCTATGTTACACTAGTCTGACAAAAAGATTGGCCATACCAGCTTGTCTCAAGACCATTGATTTAATTTGTAGGAGATTACCAGAAGCAAGAAGGGTAGGAAAGTGCAATAAAAGAAGAAGATAAAAGCTAGGTCCTTCTCAATCAACTGATTTACCACTTGATTCAAAGCAAAAGAACAAACAAAGTAAAAGGGACTCATGTTTGCAATGACTTCACATCAAAATAAAGCAGATAGAGTAGTTCATATAGTGGACACCCATTATAATGAAGTCCTCTGGACTGGCAGTTTTCTTTCGTTATGTCGAAATTTTGTCATATCCGAAGAAATAAACGGTGACGATGTTGCGGCCTGATTTTTTATTTCGTTGTAACCGGAATTTCATTATAACCATGTTCGTTGTAACGAGAGTGCACTGTATACTGCGGATGATGTTTGCGGTGATAACGTTGAGATAGACATGACATGGTGTCTCTGTCTGGGCTCACTTTGCAGAAGGCATCGTTGAACACGTCCTGTGAGTGCGAACCCCTCGTCGAGTCCCTCTTCAAACCAAAGATGACACACCCCAAGTTTTCTTCTTCTCACCGAGCAGCTGTGCGCAAACTCCTTGACCTAGTCAAGAGGTGAGTGCACAGATATGTGACCCATCATGTCAAAAGCAGCCACAAGTCACTGGCACCACAACCAAGAAAAATAAGATTTTAGTTGAGGTACCAATGTCGAAATCTTGATTTTTGGCTGATCGGAAACTATAGGGTCTAATCAACATCTAGCTCAAATTTCAAGGTATAATGCTTACCAGAATAGTGTGAAATATCAAATTATTTGTTGGCATTTTTTCTGGCTTGTCAAATTTGCTGCACAACTTGAGGAAGACCTTTGCGTGGCGATTTTACAAGCTCCACCCCCTAGCAACCGCTCAAAGCTGATTGGCTGGAGATGACATATTTCACTTAAGTATTTCATTGCCCAAGTGCAAGTTACAAAGCAATCGATTGTAAACTGGGAGCACTGTTTTTTCTTCTTTTGAAGAGACGGCTTCAGCATAGTTACAGCAAACAATAGACAGCGTGCACTCTATCGGATGTAATCCCATAATTGGTTGTGGTTCTTACAGTTGATTGAAAGGTAAAATAAGTGAGATGACACTTGTTTTTCTTCTTCTTCTTCTTCTTTCTATCCCATAATGCCTAGCATGTTACAATGCGACATCCAACGTCGTCCCTCAGCAGCTGAGATTCTGGCTCACCCCTTTTTCTCCAGTGAGCTGACCCCAAGTGCCAAAGATCTCCTGCTTCTACCAATGAGAACTCTACGCCTGTCTATCCTTGCCTCCTCCACTTTGGATCTGACCAATCAGAAAGTGTTCAGCTGTAAGTTATAATTTAAACCAATTTCTTTCTACAAAAGTTTGACAGAAACTTGCTTTTATAAGATCTCTCTTAATACATTGAAGGTT
Source organism: Diadema setosum (assembly GCF_964275005.1). Taxonomy (NCBI): domain Eukaryota; kingdom Metazoa; phylum Echinodermata; class Echinoidea; order Diadematoida; family Diadematidae; genus Diadema; species Diadema setosum. Next base: position 6,220,162 of record NC_092701.1, read on the forward strand.
TAAATGAATATGCATACTTTGTTTGTTTCCAAATTTAGCTTGTATTGAATAGTTTTAAGAATTAGGAATTCACATATTTGCCAGTGTGTTTGCATATGTTCATGAGATTTACATTTGTCGATGGGGGGGGGGGGGGGGCACAGGAGCATGAGTTCAGGAATGGCAACACACTTTACAGTAAAGAAGAGGTCTCTGAGTTGTACTCTGGAGGAGATCATGTATGTATTTAAAATAAATGTAATAATGCTAAGCTGCCAGCTAAAATGTTTTTTTTTCCTTCTGAAAATAATTTGTGACCCGCTACAACAGGAGGATCCTAAAGTCGCTGATGGCTGAGCAGAGAAAATCGAGTTTGAAGTCACATCATCAAAATTGGTCAAAACAATTGGATTTCTGTTTTTGGCATAATTCTGTAGTCTAATGTTTTGTCTATCATCTGCCGAAATTTCGAAGCTAAGTGATAATAGGAAAGGCAAGATATCAGCGTTTTTCTAGGCCATGATTTTCCGACTTTTAACGTACAACCTGTAACAGAAACGTGTCTGAAGATTTGGATTTAGCGCCGCAGCTAGACTCCGCCCCTAGTAACGAGGGAGTGATCTTATTGGTCAGTGCGTGGCATCCTGATTACTGATTGGACGTGCGTAGACCGCTGGCGCTAAGCTTGAATGAACATCGCGGAGGTTGCTAGGAGCATGCCTTCTATTGTCAAGTGGTGAAAACTGTCTTGCCTCCCGTTGATCATGAAAGCGTCAGAAGGAAAACTTTGAAGGCGTTTTTCTCGAAACTTTGATTTCCTCAATCACTCGACATGCGCTAATAAAATCATCAATATCTCCGCAACCGAGTACTTTTATGGGTTGTGCTTTATATGAAATTAAAGTAGAAGAATAAGGGAATAATGTCATGCAATTTTCAGAAAATTGTTCTCCCCCGACTTTAGGATCCTTTTGTTGTAGCGGGTCACATTTGTTTCAAATTGTGTCAATGTGCAAATGTGAAGGTCCATCCTATGCTTTACATTTGCAGCTTTATCAGCCTTTACAGGGATATGTTGGCTCCCCTCAGACCTTATTCTTTCCTTTCTTGTGCATCAGTTTCATTTTTGGTTGGTAGCCATGAATGTGGTGTACTTTCTCTTATCTTGCCCCACCTGCCACCATTACAACATTTTTTTTTTTTTTTTTGGGGGGGGGTGGGTTAGTTTGAGAATTAGTCAAGAATGAACAACATCTTCAAGAATGAAAAGTGGTGAAATATTGTCCATGACAATAAAATAAAATGCAATGACACTTTTTTTTTGGGGGGGGGGGGGTTCTTCTTTCTATCCCATAATGCCTAGTAATTTTCCTCACTTAAAATAATTTGTTTCAAATTGTGTCAGTGTGCAAATGTGACCAAAGGGATATATACAATTGTACTTTTATGCATATTTTAATCATGCCATATACCATATTTCACCTTGTATAGAAATCTTCAGTCAGCACTGTAAGTACTACAGCTGTACCTTGCATATATGTTTTTACATTTCTAAACCTTTTACTATGCCTAGTTCACCAATTATAAGCGTGCACACTTGAGTGATTTGTTTGCCAGTTGGCACAGATGCCTGAAACCAGGTTGTCAGTGAATAGAGATTACATAATCCCCCTAATCCTATTGTGTTAACGAAGCCTTTATGTTGAACTTAGGTGCTTTACTTCACCTGAGTTACCTAATTAACTTGTGACTTTATAACCCATTGTGGAAGGATTTCTGAATACTGATGGAAAGGCTCTTCAAGTTAAGCTTAGTATGTGACCACACAAAAGCACTTAACCCATTCATGGCAAGTCATGAGTATACTCAGGCAGTTGTCTATGGGGAAATACGTGTTGTAGCAATATGAAACCATCCTCAATGGGTTAAATAACCTCGTGTTGATTTGATGATTTCCACCATTCAGCTTTCTATCAGGATGTCAAACGGGAGTGCCTCAAATTTGGACCAATCAAGACCCTTGTCATTCCCAAAGAAGGAGCAGGCAAAGGCATGGTGAGATCTTGTTTGCAATGTTTTTACTTTCCCTTCTTTTTCTTTTCTGTTATAAAAAAAAAACAAGACAAAAAACAAATCAAAACAAAAGAAGAAAAAACATAGCATTGCATCACTACGCATCCAGGCTTATCTTGAAGGTTTGCAAATTTTTGCACTGGGGCACTATGCTGCTGTGTTCACAGCTGGTAGCCTGGTTTCTAGCAATCTTCCGATTCCGGACTAAAAAAAAAAAATGACTCTCTTTTCAAGAGGACCTGTGTGAAATAATTTGGAGTCTTTATACTATGAAATTGATATAAACTCAAAATGCAAATTGAGCTTTGTGTTGCATTGTGTTTTCAGCGTCAAAGAAAACATACAAATTTTTCATGATGTGCCTGTTTTAGTAGTTGTGGATCATGCTTCATGCATGCTAAATTGCACACTTTCAAGATCTGCTTCAAGCGACGTAAGTCACATCACCATATTAAAAACAGATGTGTATTTTTCCTGTTGTTCCTATTGTTAATCGTGACAAATGAAGAGATACAGCTGTATACACATTGTGGTATTCATTCATGAGAAAAAGAATGATAGCTTTAAGTAGAAATTTCTGTTACCTTGGAAGCAGGTAGCATGGCAGTTCTGTACAAGCAAATTTTTATGGACTTGTGTGTAGCATAGTCAGTTTGTTTTTATCCTCCATCTCCATACTACAGGCCTTTGTGGAGTTCGAGGATGCAGCTGACACCAAGGCGGCCAATAGCGCCCTCATGGCCCAGAAGATTGCAGGCCACACCACACTGACCTCCTATTTCCCTGTGGATGACTTTACGGCTAGCTCCCTCTATTGAGCAATAACAGAAAGGGACAAGGAGCCCGAGGTAGAGCCGTACTATGCTTATGTCAGTTTTCTTCTCTGTCTGCCTGTGATTGGTATGCTGTCATTGTGTTTGTTGTGTGTTTTTTTGTTGTTGTTGGTTTTTTTTTTTTTTTTGGGGGGGGGGGAGTGGTACCAGGTTTATGCAGTACATGTCTTTATTTTGTTTGGTTGTTTTGTTTTTTTTTTAGATAAAAGGACAGCACTTCATCTGTCTTGTTATATTTTGAAGTATGAGCTGTCGAAAGGAAAGTGGATTCATATCGTTTTCTACATACATGTACATGAAAGTACTATGATGATGAGCACATTTTAGTAAGACAGTGCAAGAATAACATTTATCAAGACTTGCAGTGCTTCTTTGAGATACAGGGGGGGGGGGGTGGGGGGAGGGAAGAATTTTTGATGTGATTTTTGGTGCCTCGAGGTATCATGGTACCAAGTTTGTTTGTTTTCTTATTCATTTTGTTAAGCACCGTACCCTGCTTACCCCGAAAAAATGGTTGACAATTTTGTAGTGCTTTCTAAAGGAAATTTTGTTGCAACAATGAGCCCAACAGTGCAGCAGCATCATGACATGAGTGGTCATCATGACATGAGTGGTCATCATGACATGAGTGGTCATCACATGCACTACATCACTGATCTCAGTGTCACTCACAGGTAGCAGTAATGTACTGTGCATTACCAGCTCAAGGAAGATCTGAAATGAGTAGTAAAGGGATGAGCTTATGGAATTAAATGATCTCATTCTAAATAACTGTAATTGTATAAGAACATTTTTAGGGCGGGGAAATATTATTTTATTGCAATTTAAAAAGGCATAACAGCGCTGAATTGTTATGAGGATCATGATTGCCATGATCATGATTAAAGTTTGGCTGTCATGATGGAAGTGTGTAACTGTACCTCTTAATATGAACATGAGATGTTGCTACACAACGCCATTACCCAGGGTTTGGCATGGTGCATCAGCTCTTCAAGTCTGCGTTAGTTATCGAGAGAATCAAAATCTCCCAGATTTGCACATTATTTGCAATTATATCCCATATAGTATGTTTGACTGATGGGATTGCTTTATTTGGAACATTTGACTCAGAGATGTTTTTCTCCCAGCATCCATGCTGTGGGACTATCACATACGTGTATGTAATAGTCTTTTTCGTTAGCACATTATTACATACTCGCGACTGAAATCGATAAAGGTATCGCACGCATCTATCGGCCATGCCGGTAGCCAGCAAGTTCTAGTGGCACACATCCCTGCACATCGCACAGTTATCGATAAATCAGTATCGCCTGTTATCGTCTTAGCTCTAACGTTACTCTAGTTCATTCGACTGCCGCCGTGCTGTGGACCGTGGTTTTACTGTACTACCACCTGTGTTGTAAACATTCAGCACGATTATGAAATAAAAATCTGCATGGTTGATGGAGTACATTTTTATCAAATCTCATGTTTGTAAATCGATGTGGATATAAAGCAAATAATATCTCCTATTTCTCGGGCAATGGATACAGTCTAACATCACCTCGACGTTGTTAGATTATTTGCAACTGTATGCTCATTGAGATGCATTATACAGAAATATCTCCCTGATTGCTCTTTGAAATCTCCCTGATTTTGACATGTGAATGCTGGCAGCCCAGATATAGCGCCATACCCAATGAATCAGTAGGTCAATATTAATTTCATTTTAATAGGTAGTGCCATTTCAAGACAAAGATGAAAGTTGAGAGAACTGAATTATGAGTTTGAGAAGCTGCTACGCCCGAGGACCGGGGGATAGTGCTGCCGTAATATCTCACCCGAATGCAATGGCAAATTTATAACTTACTGTGCTAAGAGATGAAGTTTGTGGAAAAGTGACAAAAATGTTTGACATACATTTATTTGGGTTTGACATTTTGAATTGAATTTATCTTATCTTACTTTTTTTTTGTGGGGGGGGGAGGGTTTGGGGAGGGGATGTGATGTTAAGTAGTTATTGTTTTCTTTGGCTTGTTAGCAGGCACGCTCTTCATGCAATTGATTGACGTAAGTGAAGATTGATTATTCACTGTTTTAGTAATAATCTCGAAGAGGGTCATGGGCTTATGATATACTCTGGTGGGATTCGAACCCACAACCTTCTGATTGCTAGACAGGTGTCATATCCACAAGACTACCAAGCTTCTGCCCATTAGCCAGTGATGGTACTGATCCATTATAGCAGTAGGTACGGCATATTTATTCAAATTAGTGTTTCTTGCGTCCAGTTGTTTCTCTTGCAACTGATTGACAAATTGCCCCTCATTGACATGGATACACACTGATTATTCAGGGTTGGAGTAAAGCCATCATATGGATCATGGGTACATAAACTCGGGTGGATCCTCTTACCTCATAGCTGTTTGTGTGCATGTATGGCGTACAATGCATTTTTTAAGTATACCTTGACTAGAACAGTCCAGTAATTCACTACTATTTAGACAGTTCTTCATTATTTATTAAGTTTGTTCAATGAGCTCCTTGTCTAGCTCACTCCGTGTTGCAGAGTCAGGATCAACATGTTTAGACAGACTTTGCAGTGTTTTAGTATTGTATACCTCTGTTGATATAGGAGAGAGAAGTAGATTATTCCTACTTTGAATGGAAAATTGGGTACTGCAAAAATGCAAATTTTCATGCCTGTTGTGCAACCAGAAACTAGCACAAAAATAAAAGCACAGGAAAATTTTTGCTTGCCATATGTCCTAGTAGTTGATGTCTTGATTTTGCGGAATTAGAAACATGCGAAAGTCATCTTACCCGGCCGAGCGCGAAGAATTAATCGCATGAAATATGTGTGAAAAAGTGTGTAAATATTGAAGAGTCGTTCTCATAAACTTCTTTTCTTTGTTTTGTCAGGGATTTAATATTAATTAAGATACCTTTTTTTTTTTTAAACCCAGATTTGTTAATTTATGCACCTAGTTTATTTGTTCACTTGCTCTTTTTTTTTTTTTTTTTTTTTTTTGGGGGGGGGGGGCAAGGGGGTATTAATTCTACAACTTATATTCATGCTTCAACATCCCTTAAATTGATCAAATTGAAAACTTTCCAGAGGAAGACATTAACTGTAATGAAATATCATGAAAACAACTTTTGTAGATGCAAGATCACAGTAGCAATGTTCTTCGGTCCATCATGTATTTATTCGCTGTCATCAAACCTATTTTCTGGCTGTGACGGGTGGTTTAACCCTATCTTAACTGGGGGGGGGGGGTCGAATTGACCCCCCCCCCCCCCCCAACATTTCGCGACATGATTCCGCAACGCGCAAAGATGGTGCCGTGCATTTCATGACTTTTTTCATTGAAGTTTCCCCCATATTTTGAGACCAAATTTGCAACGTTTGGGTACACCATTCTGAAGTTACAAAATGATTTGCATTTATATGCATGTCAACCCTAAAACAGCTCAAATTTATGATATCATTTGCAAATCCAATGAAAATTGTGTTTTTTTGTTAAATTGACATAAATTAGATTATTTCCATGTTTAATCAATAAGATTAGTCAATTCCAATGTAGATAAGCTTAAAAATTGCCTGCACCAAAATTTGGTCAAAAACAACAGAAAACAAAAGAAAACAACAGGTCAATAAAATACATAAGAAATTAACTAAACAGTAAAAAACAGAAGAAAAAAATTGACTTTGATTATGCTATTTTTTTAACAAGAAAATTGTTTGATGTGTCTGAAGGACTTCTTACACAAAAATTTAGCAATCCTTCAGTCTTTTTTATGGAGTTACAGTTGAAAATATAAATTTCATGCATAAATTTACATAATTAATTTACCAAAAATAGAAAATCAATATCATTCTATTGTATTACCATGTAATCTTGTAGTTGACATCTGGCTCTATATTCAGACAAAATTTTGCAGCGATCACGCCATGGGTGGCCGAGATCTGAAGGGGGGGGGGGGGGGGGGGGGTCAAATTGCCCAGTAAAAACTTCGTCTCAAATAGCCCAGTTAGAATAGGGTTAATAGTATGGCTTAATTTTGGTAAATCTTTAGCAATTGAGTCAGAACAAAAGAGTGTATCACCTTCTTTTCATTAATTCTTACAAAGGCATTGATACATTGCTGTTCTCTGTATTTCAGTTTTGTTTCTGATTGTTGTTCGAGATATCAAGTATTCAGAGGGATGGCCAGATACATGTGCCATGCCTAGAAACGATTACAGGTGCATAGTTCTGGTAGTGTAGAGGGCGCCGTTGATGATACTGCCGATCACCGTTAGCGTTGATACAAAGATTGCCGAAGTTGAGCTGTCATCAAGAGTAAAGCGCGTAGGTGTTGCTAAGTAATGTTGCCTTCGTTGTCTTCTCTGCGCATCACGCAGTCTGTAGTAATGCCAGGGTGCGTGCATATGTGTTTCTCATTATGACAACACAAAAGAAGTTTGCTAAAGCTGTCATCCCCTAAGCCGAATCATGAGCCGAACTGTGATCGGACCATTGGCTACAGTGGATCGGACTTCTTCAGACTCGGGGAAGTGGGCCACAGCATAAGCGCTAAAGAGGAGTCGATAGCGTAGGTCTCTGTAGGAAACTTGCACCGTGCGCCCACGTACGCATTTGACTAAAACACCGGGACCATGCACCTTGAAGCATGTACCCACATAACACAAAAAAAAGACAGCAGAATTAAATATCAAAACAAATGCTGATATACTTTGTTAAATGGTTATGTGAAGAGCATTATGTAGATGAAGCTGTGCCATATTGTTGCACACATGTGCAATTTTGTATTTGTACTGCAGGAAATTGTCTGTTGTTTCTTGTCTGCGAATTTTTTTGAGGCTGACCTTTGTCACCAGTGGAATGTTTATGTGCTTAATTTGCGGTTTGTATGCATTTACCTTGGCAGGAATGTTAATGGATGTCAAAGTGCGTAGAGAAATATTTAATTACCTTGAAAGGCTTAATTATTGCTCACACATGGTAGCTTGGGCTTAGGAATGATCTCTTTTTATTGGTTTTTAATGAATTAGCTGACATGAGCTAGGCCCAGCTATTCTTAAAATGTTTTCAATCGGAATAATTTCGAATTGGATGAGATATACATCCTTTTCTATTTTTTTTTTCTTTATTTACCAGCTCAAGATGCTAATGTGAAATCCCTTCCCTCTATATTTAGTGGGAAAATGGGGGAAGTTCAGTGAATCAAATTATTTAGACTTAAGTGAATTTGAATTGAATGGTAATGCAAAAATACTACTGCACACATTCATCTTTAAAGATGATATCTACCAAATTTCAGGTTTTTAGCTCACCTGAGCCAAAGGCTCATGTGAGCTATTGCGATCGCCCTTCGTCCGGCGTCCGTCGTCCGTCGTGCGTCGTCCGTCATCCGTCGTGCGTAAACTTTTTACATTTTCATCTTCTTCTTGAAAACCCCAAGACCGATTTTCATCAAACTTGGCAGGTAGCATCCCTAGGGGGTTAGGATCTCAATTTGTTAAAATGGGCACCATGCCCCACCCAGGGGGCCCCCAGGGGGGCCCAAACCCCCCAAAATTAAGGAATCTGTAAAAATCTTCTTCTCTAGAACCAGAAGTGATAGAGCTAAGTTAATACTATGAGTTAGTACATTGATGACTGTAGTTTCAAGTTTGTTCATGGCAGAATCAGGAGTGCCCCCCTTGGGACCCAGGGGAGGGGGGTGGGGAAGGGTCCTAATATGGCCTAAATTGTACATTTTCGTCTTCTTCTTGAGAACCCCATGACCCATTTTCACCAAACTTGGCAGGTAGCATCCCTAGGGGGTTAGGATCTCAATTTGTTAAAATGTTTTAATGTTCAAGTTTGTTCATAGCAGATCCAGGGGTGCCCCTCTTGGGGGCGGGGGGGGGGGGGGGGGTTGGGAAGGTCCAAATGGGGGCCTGAATTGTACATTTTCATCTTCTTCCTGAAAACCTCATGATGGATTTTTGTCAAACTTGGCAGGTAGCATCCCTAGGGGGTCAGGATCTCAATTTATCAAAATGGGCACCATGCCCCACCCAGTGGGCCCCAGGGGGCCCCAATCCCCCAAATTAAGGAATCTTAAAAAATTTGGGCCCTATTGTACATTTTCATCTTCTACTTGAGAATGCCTGGTCAAATTTTGGTAGAGCTGTGAATAATTTAGATTAGTGACTGCATGAAAGGTAAACTTGCGATACTCAGGTGAGCGCTAGACCCGCGGGTCTCTTGTTTATCACAGTGCCATTTTTCTTTTTAAAGATAGTATAATACAAATGGCATAACAACGTTACTTTGATGTAAGAGATGTAATGTAGAGGCTTCAGCATAAGAAGCCATGCTAGAATGTATACGTTCTGTGGGATTCCTTAAGTCAGTGATGCTTATCGCTGTACAGTTTTTTTTTACCCTGTTTTTGTTTTTATGCTGTCTTAGGCAGGGTGTCATATTAATGGCAGCAACAACAACAAAAATAGAAAAAAAAGAACACTCAGCGAATTAATGCATGTATTTTTTTTAATTTGTGTGCGTGTGTGTATGGTATATTTCCACCTGCTTGTGTATTTTAATGTACATGTATAAAATACTAATCAAATGTGTGTGTGTGTGTGTGTGTGTGTGTATACTTGATAACATTAGTACAATTTATGTATGTACACATCTATGTAAACGTGACAATTTGGTCTTGCTGTGATGTAATAATCATTGCGGTAGATTTAAAATGGTGTTTGTAGACACATTCTCAAACCTCATATTGTCTATGTGACAGAGTGAGTTTCATCATTAAGAGCTTTGTTTGTAATCCATGGAAAGAAAATGACATCTTACCGAAATTGTAAATATTCTTATTTCGAAGAAATGAAGACAGTTATGAAGTCCATAGAGCAATATCATTCAGTACCTGAGGTGAGGTTTTCATGTGGCTTTATGCAGAGTTCATAACTAGGTAAAGTGAAATGCCACTTTTTTTAGATGCCTTCAACCACTTTACTCTGGTTACCCCACAGATCAAGTGAAAAGAAAGATTTTTGTATGTTCACTTTGAACTTGGGCAATTTCTGGTTGATGATATTCTACAACACACATCTGGAAACTGACATAATGGGAGAGTGAGAGGTTCAATTCTAGACAAGATTTTTGACACTCCAACTTCATGAGTGCATTCCACAACTTTCAACGAGCACCTGAGATTTTTTATCCATCAGTTTTGGAGGTTTGCCTGTTCTTTTTGTGTATGGGCATATACTCAGTAGTCCATCCTGTAATTTTATGGACTTTAAATATCCCTTCAAAGCTCCAACATACTCTTTGAGAATGTAAACTATATACATTGTACTCGTCTTTGATACATAGAGTTTATTGTCATAAGAAATGATAGAAGGGATATAATTGATGGTAACCGTCTAATACAAGTTGCAAAAAATCAGTGATTACATGATAGGAAATAGAAAGCTTTCATGGCATAGGATTGAACCGACTTTCAGAACATTAAAATTGGCAAAAAAAAAACAAAAAAACTTGGAGACCATGTATGTTTACACTGATGACTTGTCAGCAGAGGTATTCATGTATTACACAATATGGTTGCATAGTTATGTATTAATTTGTCTTTTACAGAAAGAAAAATCAATGTCTGGAAATAATGATGTCAGAAGTTTTGACCTGAATGCAAACTTAAGTAAAACATTTGACAAGGTTTTTTTTTTTTGCCATAACTAAAAAGGTAGAATCTCTGAATGTCTTTGTGTTGTCTTTTCATTGACAATGCGTATTCACAGAAGAGGAACATTTTAAATTACGGTGGGATGACACGCCGTCATATTTTGACAGGTGAAGAGTTCGTTCCTCATTAATGGAAGCCAGTATATTTGTTGGTGTTGCATTTATTTGTAAGTGCAGATTTCTACCCAATGATACCATTGTTAATTTTGTTTGCGTATTATACACAGTATATACCAGGTACAGTAGTTACTTCAGGGAAGTTATCTAAACATTTACTGTTATACATTTGTGCATACTTTTTATTGCATTTTGTCCTCGATAAGTGAGAATCAAACATTGTAAATTTGGCCGTAGACTGATTTCTTGTACAATGTATAAAACTTCCTCCGGCGTACTCAGGTGTAAAAGGAACTACGTGAGTTCATCGGGAAATGTCTTCGTTATGTACTGTACTTGCGTGTTGTATGTTATCCCGTTAGAGATGCTCAATTTAAGAAATAGATAAATAAATAAACATTCAAAAGTTAGCTGTTCATGCCCAGCTATACCCTACCCCTCATGCGATAACAGAATGGATTATACAGTAACCTCTGTTCTATTTTTTTCATGGTGTTGAGACATTACATGTATATCAATGTATAAAAAATAGTAATATTAATACCAATGATAAAATGTACAGAGTATTCCATATTGCGTTGGTAATTGAAGTTTGGTTTGAAAATATCACTCCGAATTTGCCACTTCATTTTTTTTTTTTTTCTTGTGAAAGAGAAGGGCAAAAGATTGTACAAAGTCTGTATAGTGTCTGCATAGCTGCTTCAATGAAGACTCTTTTTTTTTCTGATAAAATTTTGCAGTATTACACTTTATCACGTGAATGGCAAACAAAGTGTTCAGCGTGCTTCAGGGAATGTGATTGAAAAATGTAAGTTACCATCATTACAACCATTCAAGAGGTGAAAGTTTGAAGTCTGACATGTTACAATGAAATCAGAAATTTTCGCTTCGAAATAGCACCGACTGTGATCAGTAAGAGTGGCAGATGGCAGCATTGTCGTAAATCTGAAATGAAAGGGAAAAAAATGAGAATTTTGTTTTTGTAACGGCTCAGGTTAAAACAAAGTTCTGTATATGATGTGAGAAATTTGTAATTTAATGACGTATTTTATCTGTACATATGAAACTAATGTTACTCTGTCAGGGTCTTTGGTTATTTTGTACATTTCTATTTAGAGATGAGAACTATTATATCCCATGTGTTATCTGCTGATTCTGAGAAAATTTGTCTAGGTCGTTCATAAAATTGTCTGCACGTGATACCGAGTGTAAGATATTATTGTCTCATGGTGGAAATAGGTTTGGTAGATCGCTTGTTTTTGTTTGTTTGTTTGTTTTTGTTTTTGTTTTTGTGGGGGTTTTTTGCGGGTCTATGTTTTCCGTATAGAGACTGCGGCTGAAAACTTTATACCCTTAACACTGTCGTGATTCACACGTTAATTGTTTCTTGGAGGTCCATTTTTGTGTTTGAGTTTTGTTGATGCACGTTTTAGTAGACGTACAGTTTTTCATGAAATGGATAACATTACGTTTGGAAAGATGAATTCTGTATAACTTGAATTTAATGCAATTTTCAATTCAATTCAATTCAATAAAATTCAGTTCAATTTTCAGTTCAAAATTATGTATTATACTATATTTTAATCCAACAAAAAAGTGATACGCTACCCAAAGTACATATTTGTCAACTCATGTTGTTGAACAATTAAAAAAAATAATAATAATCTTCTATAATGAATTCAATGCTCCATGAGCCGATTAAGTAAATCGATCGTTTACACAAATTTAACTTTCAAAATTCGTAGTGACCTCGCACAGAAATATGAATTTCTAAGATGATTATTTTTTTTTTGTCTTTTTTTTTATCACAAGAGCACTAATTGTAATGTGAGTAATGTGATTTTATACGTGTTATTACATACAGAAAATAAGGAACTTTTTTGAGCTACTGCTAATTTTGTGTTCTTGTGGTACGGTAGTAGCGTTCTAAACATGGCGCTATATAAGGTTGTGCGTGTAGATTTGACGGACCAAATGGCTCAATTTTTGCGTAGAGATATTGCAGTTTGTGTGATTGCTTCTGTATTGATATCTGTTACGAATGACGGCAAATTAAGTATGTACCGGTAGGGTCTAATATGGTAAGGCATTTACAATGTATGAATATTGGCTGAAATTTCTGCCTCCTGCAACTGAATAATGTGTCTTTTTAGGACAGCAGATGTGCGACATTAAGGCCCTGTTTTATAGAACATCATCTTTGGAATCGAACATGGAATTTGACTTCGTCAGATTTTTGGGGCAGTTAAAATTCTGCACATATTATGACTAATGCTCCTTTTGGTACGGAATATTTGCAGTAACTCTATGTTTGATTTAAGACTTAGCTGTATATAACAGGGCCTCAGGTATACCTGTGTACATAATATGAAGCAAAAAATGAAATGTAATGCACACTTTTTATAGACTTCATATCTAATTCTACTTTCCGTATGATTTTAGAAACGGTATTTTGTCTACCACATGCGTTTTTCCACCAGCTTCTAGTATTCATCATAATTAAGTGTTTGTATAAAAAACGAAGTGTATCAAGTACTATTAAGCGCTTTCAGTCATACTTTGTAAATTCATATATATCTTTTATGACTTTAAAAGAGCTTATATATATTATCAGATTTATAAAGATGCTATTTTTGATGTTCAGTCCTTTTGTGTTAGCAGCAGAAGTTGCCGTGCTCAGAATTTGCTAAATCACACTGCCCTCATGATTATTCAGTGGATTCACAACTCTGTACGCGCATGTGCAGTACGCTGGAGTTGAATCGACACTGTTGCAACGCGCTCGTGACTGTTGAGAATATTGATGTATGTGATATGGACATTGATGCATTTTGCTGAAGTGTTTTCTGCTGGTATCATCGTATACATCGGTGATTTTGTTGAAAAGGCGGTGTTTGACTGCATTTTTCCACATTGTCAAGTCAAACAGCGAGTAGATTCTGGTAACTGACTTCTTCATGATTGTCATGGACTAGTATATATTTTTTTTTTCATAAGATCTTCAGAGCTATGAGAGAAACTTGTACAATGTCACGTTCAGGCAGCCGTGTTCGGGTGCCGTGGACATGCCCAGTCCATACCACGTGATTCGCTGTGTACACCGCACAGGGTTGTGATTCTGCTGAAGTGTTCATTACGGAAGCTCAAAAGTGCCAACCAGATGACGAGATAAGAAGACGAGAAGACAGGTTAAATACCGAGAAGCCGAGTTACTGCAACTCGGCAAGTCGACTTGCTTGGATCAAGAAGACAAGATGACAAGTTGTTGAAACTCGGTAAATCGACTCTTTTGGGACAAGAAGACATGGTAACGAGTTGTTGAAACTCGGAAAGTCGACTTGCTTTGGACAAGAAGTCAAGATGACAAGTTGTTGAAACTCGGCAAGTCGACTCGTTTGGGATAAGAAGTCAAGATGACAAGTTGTTGAAACTCGGCAAGTCGACTCGTTTGGAACAAGAAGACATGAAAACGAGTTGTTGAAACTCGGAAAGTCGACTTGCTTTGGACAAGAAGTCAAGATGACAAGTTGTTGAAACTCGGCAAGTCGACTTGCTTGGGACAAGAAGTCAACATGACAAGTTGTTGAAACTCGGCAAGTCGACTTGCTTGGGACAAGAAGTCAAGATGACAAGTTGTTGAAACTCGGCAAGTCGACTTGCTTGGGACAAGAAGTCAACATGACAAGTTGTTGAAACTCGGCAAGTCGACTTGCTTGGGACAAGAAGTCAAGATGACAAGTTGTTGAAACTCGGCAAGTCGACTCGTTAGGGACAAGAAGTCAAGATGACAAGTTGTTGAAACTCGGCAAGTCGACTTGCTTGGGACAAGAAGTCAAGATGACAAGTAGATGAAGTACAAGTCGACTTGCCGAGTTTCAATAACTTGTCATCTTGACTTCTTGTCCCTAACGAGTCGACTTGCCGAGTTTCAACAACTTGTCATCTTGACTTCTTGTCCAAAGCAAGTCGACTTGCCGAGTTTCAACAACTCGTTATCATGTCTTCTTGTCCCAAACGAGTCGACTTGCCGAGTTTCAACAACTTGTCATCTTGACTTCTTGTCCAAAGCAAGTCGACTTGCCGAGTTTCAACAACTCGTTATCATGTCTTCTTGTCCCAAACGAGTCGACTTGCCGAGTTTCAATAACTTGTCATCTTGACTTCTTGTCCCAAGCAAGTCGACTTGCCGAGTTTCAACAACTTGTCATCTTGACTTAATTGTCCCAAGCAAGTCGACTTTCCGAGTTTCAACAACTCGTTATCATGTCTTCTTGTTCCAAACGAGTCGACTTGCCGAGTTTCAATAACTTGTCATCTTGACTTCTTGTCCCAAGCAAGTCGACTTTCCGAGTTTCAACAACTCGTTATCATGTCTTTTCGTCCCAAACAAGTCGACTTGCCGAGGTTCAACAACTCGTTATCATGTCTTCTTGTCCCAAAAGAGTCGACTTTCCGAGTTTCAACAACTCGTTATCATGTCTTTTTGTCTCAAACAAGTCGACTTACCGAGTTTCAACAACTTGTCATCTCGTTATCTGGTTGGCACTTTTAAGCTTCCGTAGTTCATAGATGAGGAAAATAAAGCAGTGCTTTCACTTGCGAAGGAATGGACGTATTGCTCGTAAACTTGTGTGTCCTTATTTGAGTGTATTATACGCATTTCATTATTTCGTCATTTTAACATCTGTACATATAGCACAAAGAAACATTAAAAAAATCAAGACATGCTAACAAATTAGTGTATATAATATATACAGAATGTTTATTTTATATATAATTATGATATATATATATATATATATATATATATATATACATATTATATAAAGTGAATTCTACTTCGTGCATTCGTTTTGCTTGGCAGAGAACGATATATGAAGACACGGATTGGTTATAATATATGTATTGCTTATAAATATGTATATGTATAATGTATATAAAAATGTATAAAAAAAAATGCTGTTGGGCTACCAAATTTAACTTTGCTTTCATGTTTGGCCTCCAAAATCTCAGAATGGGCCACCAGATATAAAAAAAAAAACCACAAGAATGTATATAGGCCTCCACATTTTAATCACAGAAGACCGAGGGGTAATTTAGTGAACAATCGGGCTGCATTTTTAACGCCGAGCAAGAACAACACACACAAGTATGACTGTTAAAATCCTGCGCTTTACTGAGAACACTCTCGCATGCCGCTATACAAAATGCATTCACCAAAGGAAAAAAAAAAATATCCATCGAATTTACGGTCATGAAGTAACCGAAAAGAAGATACTGAAAGCAGTTCTGAATCTAGTTTGAGAAACATTACAAGTTGGTGTATTACATTTTTCTTTGAAAATTGCATATTTTGAAATATTGCAAAATTACATATTGTATTGTCTAAGAGAGCAATCATCTTGCATACATTAAAGGGAAGTTAAACCCAAAAAGCAATGTGGATTGAGTGAAAGCAGCAACATTAGTAGAACACATCAGTGAACGTTTGGGGAAAATCGGACAATCGATGCAAAAGTTATGAATTTTTAAAGTTTTGGTGTTTGGAACCGCTGGATGAGGAGACTACTAGAGGATATGACGTATGAGTGGACAACAATACAAAGAAAATATAAAGGAAATTCAACAAAAATTCACTTTTCTAGAATTATGAAAGAGCAATGGACCAACCTCTTTCAGAAAGCAGGGGGAATAATTGCTACCCTTAACATATGTCAATATCAAGCTGATGGAATTTGTAATTTTCATGAAAAATGGATTTTTGTAGAATTTTCTTTATATTTTCTTGGTATTGTTGTCCATTCATACGTCATAACCTCTAGTAGTCTCCTCGTCCAGCGGTTCCAACACCAAAACTTTAAAAATTCATAACTTTTGCATCGATTGTCCGATTTTCTTCAAACTTTCACTGATGTGTTCTACTAATGTTGCTGTTTTCACTCAATCCACATTGCTCTTGGGGTTTATCTTCCCTTTAACAATGTTCTGCAAAATTTTGCATTCGATTTGATGATGCGATCATTCAAGTTCGAACGAATTTGAATGATCACCGAGATCGACATTCAAAAGGCCAACTATAGTTGATTCAATTGATTACATCAACATTCTTTTTTTTTTCATGGTTTTCGTTATTACAAATAATTTATTTGTCTGTGTTTTTGGCGTTATATTCTTAATGTTCATTATTCAGAAAGTTTATTATTCCGAAGGCTCGTTAATTCGAATTTGAAAGAAGGTGCGGAGTAACGAAACTTCGCAATTGTGAATTTTATTTCATTTTTGGATTAAGTACAACGCATCTAATACGTAGCACCCCATCAGAGTGCGAGTAAACAAAAAAACAAAACAAAACAAAAACAAAAAAAACACTACACAAACGTGCACGCACGCTCACAGACAGACAAACATACACACACACACACACACACACACACACACACACACACATACATACATAGCGGGTACTCGCAATATGTTCCTATGTATTATCCAAATCAAAAGTGAGGGGGGGGAGCGAAACTTCGAAATGACAAGGCGACTTGTAAGGTTTCAAAACTTGCCTTCTTGTCCTATTCTCTGAAACTAGGCGCCTTGGGGAGTTTGTACGTGTCGACTTCACGCCATTTCTTCTCCACGCCTTTATACAAGCCGCCTTCATGCATTTTTGTCATAGACGAGGCGACTTGGCGAGTTTGTACAAGCCGCTTTCTCGTTTTCTCGTCATTAAATAAGCATGATGAGTATGGAGAGTTGTAGAAGTCACCTCCTCTTTGTCACTATGACCTGTACCAGTGAACACACAGGTCTGGACAGCTGGGTAGCATTCTGTATACCAATAGCCGTCGCTCATAGAGCATGTGGACCTGTGGACCCCCCCCCCCCCCCCCCATCTCACACCAACGGCTTTTCGATTACTAGCATTCAGCAAAACTTGAGATGATATTGTTCCATTGTTGTTACTGTGCAGGCACACCAGTGACAGGCATACGTGTGGCGTGGTTCCTAAAACTTCTTTGAAACTCCAAATTCCAGAGCCCTTTAACTTTTTTTTTGTACGAGTCTAGGAAAACTTTAAATGTTCTCCTTATTGGATTCCATTCAATGTCAGGCTGAATTTGAAGTGGAGTTTATCCCTCTTAAAGGTTTGTTTGCGTGCCGATCGAGGTCATCTGAATTCGAGTCAAGTGTATTTGCTGATGTTATTTCGATCACAACAGCAGATATGCTAACCCTGCGGTATACTAGTCATTTGTCGATTTATTCATTTTTACGAGGTCAATGCGAGTATTTGTGCCGTGTAAAGTGAGTTCCAAACCACCTCATCTTATTCACTTTACGGTGTCGTCAGTCAAATTTAACGAAACAAAGTAACAGACCTCTCATTATACCCGGACATGAAATTATAATGTAACTTGTCACATGTTTCCACAGAACAATCAAGACAATGATTGTGTTTTTGTTGTTACAGTTGTTATTGTTGTTGTTTTGTTTATTGTTGTTTTGCAGCCACGTATACAAATCAAATCATATAACGATCATACTTATAACCAACATTACTTCTTCTTTCTTCTTTTTTTTTTTTTGTCTAAAGCGCCGTAATGAAAGCACAAATATTTCTAATGCATACAAATAACCGAAGCCCACAACGATACAATATTTTGATGACATTTCCTGGCATACTTAAAACTTTTTTCAACAATCTAAACACACTTTGAAATGATAAATGAAATAATGATCAAATCACGAATGCATAACGAGTACGTGTATATACATACGCAATAATAATAATTATATGACAAGAGCCTATGACGGTACTTGATTGTAATTACAAGATGTACGTTTCTTGCCAGACTTTTTCACAACAGCAGTACACTCTCCAAAACAAAAATAATGATCTAGAAAATGTTGCCAATTTTGATAAATCTATCTGCAGGGAATACTGCAGTGGATCTTCCGACTCACATTGTACTGCATAATAATTATGCTCACGACGACAGAGATATTAAATTTCATGTTCGTTAGACTACACGGGATGGTTATAAAATATGTTTAATAGAGGGTGGTTGCTAGCTGGTACGGATGATATTCGTTATTTTTGAAGGTTCGTTAATCTGAAAATGAAATATAGGTTCGTTAATCCGAAGGTTCTCAATTCCGAATACATACATTCTCTGTATCTAGATGTTCGTTCATCCGAAATAGAAGAGGCATACGTTAATACAATTAACATTAATAAGAGTAATTTATTTGTCAGTGTGCGTGGCGTTATTCTGAAGGTTCATTATTCAACATTGTTCAAAAAGTTCGTTATTCCGAAGGCTCGTTAGTTCGAATATGAAAGAAAGTGCGCAATAAGGAAACATCGGAATTACGAAACTTATTTTGTTTTCGGAGCCTACGGAATAATAAACATTTTTTTTTTTTTTTACTTTTGGTTTAACGAACTCTCGGAATAGTTAATTTTATTTCATTTTCGGATTAACGAACCATCGAAATGACGAATTGTAACCGCTGGTACGATACTTTGTTACAGACGTATCACTCAAATGAAAATCTGATACTTGATCCCTTGAATCTCTTTTGGTACCATTCATCGAACATTTCATTCTGGGCCACTGTGAAACGGTTCTTCCATCTCCCGACCTCTCCTGAAAACAACAATAAAAAGGTACACATACTTAGCACAGCAGTTTTAGAATAGATCTTTAAAGAAAATGGAGTTAAATGTGAAAACGTTGTTGTTGTTGTTGTTGTTGTTGTTGTTGCTGCTGACGTCTTGAAAGTGATATAAAAATGTGGAATACTGTTCGTGTCAGTTTAAGAACGTAAAGATAACAACCAGATGCCGTCATTTAGGGTCTATGATGGATTTTGTGATTTAATTCGATTTTGAATTGCAAAAGTAAGTTGTTGGGGGTTTTTTCCGTGAATGCAATGAACAATCACCTTGATCTCGACACAATGTTTGTGCACTGAATTATTCTGATGGTACGACAAATTTCCTCGACATTGCTTTCGATCATGTGACACTCTTCAAGATGTTTTACAAACCTTCTCTGGGGAAAGAGTAACTAAAACTCGGCAAAAGGAATCACCACTCCATGCAAGGTAAGGAAGGAAAGGAAGTTGATTTAAGTGGGACATGACATCAAATATTATGGAATTTTTAATTTCATTTGTTTTCACGACAAAACGATTGGGATGATTTTTTTTTTTTACCAACATCATACTTGTCTGCCATTCTGTTTGCTGATTGGCAGACAATTATGTCGGTAAAAAGTCCTCCGAATCGTTTTGTCGTGAAAACAAATGAAATAAAGATTCCATGACATTTGATGTTAAAAAAAAAAGATAACAAGGAGAGATGACAGGCCATGACAAGTATTATTACCTACCTGTACTAAGGAAAGGAACTCTCTCAGGCTGGCTTTTACCGAACGTTGGTGCCGTGAACGGCGAATTTTTCTCGACATTCGTGTAAGTCGTTCTCATACCAGCAAATGAGCTGTGGTCCACTACCCGCTGTAAGGCATCTTCTGTTAGAGGGCGCCCTAGGTGTTCGGCAATTCTTCTCACCCACTCGGTTGGATCCTTACAAGTCAGAACAATACGTTTTGCAAAGTTTTTTTTTTTTTTTTTTTTTTTTTTTTTGACGGGGTTATTCACTGAAGGTGAAGAATTGATAAATAAACCGGGCTTAGAGTTCCTACGTTTAGCTAGACGGCATAAAAGAAATAAACCTACGAGTTTTGAAAAATTCAGGAGCCTCATTATACGGCATGTATACGCCTTCCTTGAAATACAATATGTAGGTGCCTAGTATCAAGCCAAGTACATTCAAACATGTCTATAGCGGTCATCATAAGGGAGAAGAAAAGTGGCTGCTGTAGAAAAGTGGCCGCGACAGACAGGGTCTATACCATGACTTTTCCTCGGGGAGAAATTTCAATTATCGTACACTAGGTGGCCGCTAAGGCAGCTTTGGATATATAAGTAGGTGATGAGATATCGCTTATAAAGTGATAATTACTTGTTGGTGAGTGGTCAAGGTGTATGAACCCGATCAAATGATGCCTTTAAAGTCACAGAAGAAGTCAGAAAAGTCAGTCAAATGCCAGAAAATCAGTAAGAAATATTCACACAAGGGCAAATATGATTATTATCAATAATAGGTGAATGAAAGTTATCCAAACCTTCTTCATGTCTTCATAGGTACAGAAGAGAAGATTCTCCTCTTCCCGTTTTTCCCAGAATCCGTTCACGTGATCAGCCCAATTTTCCCACAGAATCTCTAAGAAATGGAGAAGTGACAGTTATGGTAGCCTTTTGCAGGGGCAGTTCGCAATAAATGGACTTTCATACAGCTGCGAGCAGACCAGTGGACTCGCACGCACACAGCGATCGGATAGGAGCAAGCTATACTTTCGCAGCTCGCCGGTCGCGCGCTGTGTGTGCGAGTCCATTGCTCTCTGTGTGCGTGTGCTGAAATTATAGCGAGCTGCCTTTGCAAAAGGCTACAGTTGTGGTGAAAAACAAATCAATCCGCAGAAGAAGTGGATGATGATGATGATGATGATGATAATGATGATTATTATTATATACAGCATTATTGTATGGCGCCGTGGCACATATTTATATAATATTGACTGGCCTCGAGGGAGATACCAGAAAATATTGCCCAAACTGAAAGAATATTGCCCGAGTCGAAGACGAGGGCAATATTCTTTCAGAGATCAAGCCACATTTGACTACCTGTAGATCATCACCAACATGTCGAATAATTGACAAATTGTTCATCAATGTACAATGTATATCATTCAACTCCAACTTCAAAGATACATAATCAACAGGCGAACTTCAAACATGTGAACGCTTTTACACTTTATTTTTGCTTCTGTTTCAATTTGGAGAGTTGTACTGATGGTCACTGTGCAGTTATTGAGCACAAATTGTTTGACGCGTAGTGCTGCTGGAAGTGGTCGACCTTGTATAAGTTGATTTATCGGAGTTCTGCGGTGCGTGTAATCGACACGCAGCGACCTCCTTGAATGTTAGAGTAGTCTTCGTGGTCGATCGGAATGTTTACATGTAAAGCAGGGAGGTTAGATTCCACTCCTTCTCTTCCCACCTCCCTGTTTTACAGTGCACTCCCGTTATAACGAACACGGTTATAACAATTTACTTTTGTACATTTGACTTCATTTCATAGACGGGAAGAATCTAAGGGCGGAATCTTTGGGAATTGAAATTCATGAGTGTTGTGATTTTTTTCCGATTTTTTTCGATTTTTGTTCTATTTTTTTTTAACGAACCAAAAGTGTGTGTGTGTGTGTGTGTGTGGGGGGGGGGGGGGGCTGCAGCCCCCCAGCCCCCCCCCCCCCCCCCCCCGCTTCCGCGGCCCCTGTTGAGTATAGGCTTTGAAGTGATCTAGTTTGTCAATATCACGGAGAAATGAGAGGTATAACGTCGTTGTAATAATGGTAACCAGTACGCTTGAGTTACGTATTTTGTTGCGGTATAACATTTACATATCATATGCATAATTGTTTCCATACATTATTAACACAATGGCACTAGTGGTCATTAAAATTCTTCTCCATTAAACAGGTATTCTTATGGATAATGGCTAGAATGGAAACATACCAGTTTCACTTCAAATAAATTACGTAAAACAACAGAAAAAAAAAGAATGATTATATTATCAACTACGCTTGAATGAACCACGATCTAAAATATGAAAGTCTACACAATATTCTATCAAGGACCATTAATTTGGATTGCTTTTCTGATAGTGTCAAAAATATCGAAATGTCGAAACGATTTTGTATATTGTGTGTTTCTATTATGTGCAGGATATGTTATACAATTGTTTGCATCTTCATTTACTTCATGCTATGTTACTTTCTCCTACAATAGAATGAAATGAAGTCAAATGTACAAAAGTAAATTATTATCACAAGTTTGATGTGTAATTACATTTATAAATCTCAAGAAACTCTCCTACTTCTTCTATTTCCTTCGTGTTTCTTTGTTATAATGCATTACATGTTATGATTGCTTGGGGGTTCATAGCTGTTACGTGACTGTTGCGTATTTCATGTCATGGCCTTTCACAATAAATATAAGCATAGGCCTACTGTTCTTCAAACTTCACTCTTGCGTAAGTTATTTGTTTGTTAAAAATGAAATGAAGTGAAATGAAATAAATGAAACAAACGAAATGCAATGAAACGAAATGAAACGGTCGAAACATGGGTTTATGTGTGTATGCATATAATAAATAGTGGAAACTCGACATGAAGAGATCGGATATAAGAAAAACCTCTTATGAAAAGGTGGTTTTGAGGGACTAGTCGCAACTCAGTTTCCATGTTTTTGAACCCTAACATGTAGTGAGTGACTTGATATATTATGGCATTGCATTATCATGTGTTGTTGGGTTTTTTTGTTTTTTTTTTTGGGGGGGGGATCCATGTTGCAATTAGACAAGGTCATCCTTGTAGTAACGTGCGTAGGTATTATTAAAGTCGTGTATGTATAATCTTATGTGCATATATATATATATATATATATATATATATATATATATATATCACGTGTGCTTGTGTGTGTGTGTGTGTGTATGTACGTGTATGTGATGATGATAAAACAGCACTTATATAGCGCCGTTTATCTATAGAAACATTCAAAGGCGTGTATAGAGTGTGATGTGAAACAAAAGTACCTATACACACAAAACGTGATTATTCAGATTGACAATACCTTCCTTGATAAACTGGTCGAAAACTGCTTCAAACGGAACACCCTTTAGAATTGGAGTCTTTGTGTAGAAGTTATACATCGAGGTCACGACATCCTTCGGGTTTCTTGCGAGATATAGCACCTGGAATCGAATAAAAAACTATTTTGGTTTAAAAGGCGCGAAAATGCGTGAACATTTCAATCCCGTAACATGAGCGATATGCAGGTAGGCCCCTATTGCTACTGGATATCATGATGTTATGACTACTATACATGAATCAGTTAGTGTAGACATCACCAAATATGGCTAAGGTGATTTTGTTGCTTTCTCATTCAAGTGTGCTGTTTCAACTCATAAACATGCCTGATCACGATCTACTTCTCGCCCTCTATCTCTCACTATCTTTCTTCTTCTCCTCTCTATCTCTTTTTTTTTTTTCTCTCTCTCTCTCTCTCATTTCCAGCTCTTTCTCCTTTTTTATTTTTTTGCTGGTTATTATTCCTTTTCTCTCTTCTCCTTCCATCCCTCACAATTTCTCTCCTTTCTCATCTTCTGTCTCTCTTTTGTATACTCTCTTCTCTCCTCTCCCTGCCCTTCTTTCTCTCAACCTCCTTCCCTTTCTTTTCGTCTTTTATATCTTTTTCTCTCGCTCTTGTCGACTCCCTCCCTCTCTATTTATGTTAAAATATCATCGTGAAGTAAACTGGGTGCACGTCACTACCTCGACACCCACTCTTTAGTCACAAAAAAGAGTCATATATACAATCAGATGAGATTCTTTAATGAGCAAGGCCCAGGAACACAACATCAACCAAAATAGGCCCAGGAGCTACTCAGTATACGACCCACAACGAGCAATAGACATAGGCAAATAAGGCCAGTGAGCTCCACACTAGACAAACAAGACTTAATGTAGGTAGTGTCAATCTCATGGGCCTTTTTTTACAAGCGTCGAGCTCATGGGCCTTATTTCCGAAATGTCGAGCTCATGGACCTTTTTGCCAAGTTTCGAGCTCCTGCGCCTTATTTCCCAAGTGTCGAGTTCATGGGCCTTATTTGCCAAGTGTTTTACTTGATGTCTAGCTCATGGGCTGTATGACTCATGAACCTTTTTCAATGTCTAGCTCGTGGGCCATATGAATCGTGGGTGTCGAGCTCGTGGGATGACCCCAATTAGAGTCGTGTCCGTTACACATTCCTTTTCTCAGTGCTATAGTTCTACTTTGCACGTGTTTTGTTCATAAAGCCTGTTCCTACTATTCAACGATCCTTTTATCTACCTTGGCCCGCTGAAGCAGGTTTGGGGGCAAGAGGGCCAGGGACAGGTGAGACCAGATCAGCCTGGGGGAAGGAGCTCGTTCCACCTGCGTCAAGAAGGGCGTCATGTCCGGCGGCTCTAACTCTTCCTCAGACCTCGTAGAGGGCAGTCTTTGAGAGACATCGATCATACAGATGCTGGCAGAGAACAGAGATCGATCGATTTTCTCCGGACAGCCTTCGGCCAAGACAAGGCCGGCGATCTCCATCATCCAGTGGGTGCCTTGTGGAATATCGTAGACAGGAATCGATTGATGATCAGTATGTTTCACGCAGGACCCACTTTTTTCTGCCTCTTTTTCTTTAAATCACATAGGCATACCCCGCTTCTCATATTTGGCACCATTAATCGCCTAGTCTAATCTTCTATCTGTTCTCCGTTTCTTTTTCACAAACACTGATTATTCGGGGCTTATAGCCAAACAAGCTTGCTTTCATGTAGGTCCTGTCATCTCTTTGTTCAACCCCATTTCGATTTCGACCAGTTATCATTACAATTGCTGTGTTATTACCATGTATATTCGTTATTGCACATTGTTGACAACGTAAAAGAACTCATACTATTATTTCTGATGTAATATTCATGAATGAGAAGTATGAAATGAAATGAATAAGAATTGAATTAAAAGGAAAATATAACAATCGGTGAAACGTTTCTCCAGATACGCACACACATCTGTAGGGCCTACACACACATTCTCTCCCTATCTCCCTCCCTCCCCCCCCCCCCCACACACACATACACATTCACCATGGCAGCATGGCAAACGTACTCATCACGAGAACTAATCCCATAACAGTAGATATTATGACAATGACTACCGACGAATTCTCCAAAAGGGGCCCATATTGAAGCATTGTCTTTTCAGTAGGTCTCTCCATTCTTAGAACAATGCATATTTCGTTACTGTATATGTTTCAGTTACTGTTGTTTACTCTGCGAACTTCACAATGCCTTGTTTACAATATTGCAGTCACTAAAGAAAGTAAGGTGTATATTGTGTGTTGTTTTTGTTGTTGGTTTTTTTTTTTTTGTCTAAAACGGAAACAAACCAAATTTGAATTTGAACTTGAAGGCATGTCTAATTCAAACAATAGCAAATTTTGTTTTTTGTGTAGCATTTATCAGTGGCGGATCAAGGGGGCTCAACGGGCGCGCACCACCCTTTATTTTTTGTTAAAACAAAATCAATAAAAAGGGAAAATGGAGGGGGCGCGCGCCCCGCTTTAATTTTGCAAAGCCCCCCCCCCCCCCTTTTTTTTTTTAACGGAATTCCTTGATCCCCCCACCCCTGTTTATAATAGCATATTGTTCCTGTGATGTTTTCTTTTTTCGTTGTGTACGGGAGTATTTCAGTGTCGCTTTATAGTCAAGTCCCCGATTTTTTTTCAGACAGTGAGCAATGTTAGGTCATCAACATAATTCAGAACCCTCGAATCTAAAACTATTCTGATGAGAATGTTTGATTTTATATTGCATACATATTCTTGAATTCCGTATTTGCTTTTATCATCAAATGCCTGCAAAATAAATGTGCAAAGTATATAGCCTGCATTAATAAATGAAGACATGGCTACTGTACACTTTCAACCGTCTTTCACAATTAAAGTCAACTTTAATTATGAATTAAGTGGACTTTCATTCACTTCCACAGATATCCCAACATAAGAGTATTGCATCAACAATCCATGCACAATGAGTGTATGGACGCCGAAAACTGTATAACAGGGGGAGTGATGCAAATGAGTGGGTAGTGTAGCCTCTGACCTGACTTTGGGTAGGTCACGACCCACACGTCATCTTGGCGCACATCAAACGTTGCCATGGCATCGATACTAGAATCCAGCATGATGTTGGGCCAGACGACCCCTTTGTAGGTGTGAGTCCGAAAGAGGTTCGGGACTTGGCTCTGATCACCCATGTTTTCCGCCAGATTCGATGCTTAGGAGATAGAAAAGCATTTGAAGGAGACATCCATCAAAGACAATTATACTTTTGCAGTAAAACATCTTGATTGTTTATTTCATTGGCACAGAGTTTCAGAACTTATAGTGATTGTGATGAGAAATTAGAATGTTTTAAAAATCTATAACAAATCACAATGTACGAGGATGGTGACGAACAGCTTCACCATAACACATGATTGGGGTGCTTGTGGAAGTAGAACAAAAGAAAAAAAAGCACGCAAAAATTCTGCACGCAGGTATACTCTTGCTAAGCAAGAGGAATTGTGATAGAATTATCACACATTGCTACATTACTGGAATGTGTGAGCCTCCTGTGTCATTATCCTTGTTTGGTGTATTATGTCGTTGGTTTTCACAGTATTGGTTTATAGGCTCAAGGAACATTATGAATTTCACATATTTGTACATGGCACTATCGATTTATGAATCACGATGTCAAGTTAATTTGGAATGCAAGTGTGCAATCGTACAGCTCTGAGCGGAAAACGTATAGGTTGGAGACTTTAAAAGATCCCCACTCAGGCTGTCGGCCGCAATTTGTCCCAGGAAGCCCAAAAGATGAACACCCCGAACTGGGAGGTGAGTAGATGGACAGATGTGAAGTACAGCAATAGGACCTATAGACTCTGGGACAAAGGTGGAGTCCCGCAGAACACGTAAACAGACACACGTAGACAACAGCGCATCGTTTGAATAGTCTTTGCTTTACAGACATTATGCTTTTAATAACAGAGCTCTTCAATCGAAGTTATTACAAGTATGCAATTTCAAAACCTCACATGTATGATATGGAGAAATGCAGAAATATCAAATAAAACCATAACCTGCTCAAGGATTACAAGTGAAAAGGTCTTTGTTTCAGACATCAGAAACTGAGTATTTCTGATGCTAAAAATACAACAGTGCTTGACGTACACTAATTCTTGACATTGGTCGGGATAAGAGTAGGGATATCCCCAGTACATAATATTATGGTGTCATTGCTATCATTACCACCCCACAATACCCAGACTACCACCTCTACTATGGTGTATAATAATTATGCCAAAATGGAGTTAACGAGATCTTTATTCACGACCCTTATAGAAGACACTAAATCCAAATGACATCACTGGAAGGTCTAGGAATGAGGATGAAATGTGACTAGTGGATTCGAACTAAAGACCTCAATAAAAAGTATCCTTTGTCTTATTTAATGATCTTCTACTGCTTCCAACAATAATACTAATTAAGAACGTGTAATCATTGGAACAATCTAAGAACGGGAATATTGACAGTAAAATTATATCGATTTGAATTGAAATATTATCTTATAGGGTAAAACAGTCAAACGTTACAAGCTTACAATGCCTGAATTGGGTGTGTAAAGTACATATAGCACAAAGGCAAAAAAAAAGAAGAATATAGACTACATGGACTGAGAAAATATTAGTAGCAAAACATAAAATAAAATAATGCTGTAACTGAATTCTGATCATCTATGTTACTGCAATACTTCTTACAGTCATGTCACCACCATCAAGACATCTGGATTTTCAATATCGCTCAACAAAATTGATATCAAACAAATAACCATGGTAGCTAAGGATTGGATTGTCACAGCTATAGTCTCAGAATCAAGAATACTGCACTCACTGTCGATACTTTGTGTGTGTAGGTGCTGCATACACTGGTTATATCACTCTTCATTATGATTATAGGTATTCTCCTTCTTAATGCGCGACCAGTGTACCACTCCGGCAGTTATAGAGATTATTTTAAGTAACGAAGTGCAAACATCTTTAACAGAATATCATTACTCACCTTGATATCATGCCCGGCTTCAAGGTTGATGCGTGTGGGATTTGCGCGCACTGATACACGGAACGCAGTTAGATTAGATAAAGCATCTGTGCATACCAAATCACAGAATGAACTTCAACCTGTAAGCCAGTGTATCATAATCTTGAGAGCTGTATCGAAGCATAGCGTCTCTTTTCTTTGGAGTGAATATTTCACGGCAGTACAAAAGACATTCATACACGAGCAGCATAGGTGAACAAACAATTCCATTCCGTCTGTGAGAAGAAAAAGACTGATTGCTATGTTGCGTGTGTACTATAACTGTCTAACGGCGTTGTAAATAAGTACGAGTCCTATTATAAATGTACAAAGTTGCTTTGTGACATCAAGGAAAATTGAATTGAATTGAATTGGACTGAATTGAATTGAATTGAATTAGATTAGATTAAATCAAATTAAATTGAATTGAATTAGATTAAATTAAATTGAATTACATTAAATTGAATTGAATTGAATTGAATTAAATTAAATTGAATTGAATTGAACTGAATTGAAAACTTATACGTTATTGAATGATATCCGTGGCAGCCCGCAGGCTGACTTGCCGAAATTTTACATGAATGAGCATGAATACTTTAGAATATGCAAAAGATAGTGAAAAATACACAGCATGAAAAAGAATATCAAACACATTCATCTTAACTATTGCACAATAAAATTAACCTTTACCACAAAACAAACACAAATATTTCATATTTTCATACATTCATTTTCTTTCTTTTTCCCCCTCCTTAAACCTTATACCTTTTTCTTCTTCCACGTCTCCTCTTTTAACCTCTATTCCCTGGAACGATATTCAAATTATCAGTATTTTTATAATCACACGTGTTTTACTATAATTGCAATAAAACCAGCATTTACGCTACTACTTTATATAACAACAACCAATGTTACATTCATCAAAAATATATATCATCATTACTCAAAACATTTGGTTTATAAACATTTTCTTTTTTTTAACGCAAAAAAAAACAACAAAAAAACCAAAAAAGTAGAAAAGAAGCGACCGGTTCAAAAGCCTGAATGAATGCACTGCTTACTTCTCCTTCCCGATGTGTCTATGTGATTCTCTCTTCTATTCTTCCCCTCTCGTCCCTCTCTCCCTCTCTCTCTCCCTCCCTCTCCCCCTCTCTTTATCACTTTTTTTTTTCATATCCTCTTCTAATATTTTCCCGTCTGAATGGGACCAAAGAAATATGTGTGCTATCAAAAGGGCGTAAGTAATCCCAAATCTCTATCTCGGAATCTAATGATGATTTAATGCACAATGTTAAAAATGAGGCGCGTGGCTGTATGCATAGAGTATATATTATGAAGATAATGACTCAAAGATACAGCTTGTATTCAATCCAGCTTGTATTTTATCACTTATTTTACATTATGAAATCCAGATTGCTTGCGTCCACGATGGCACATGCTGTAGTTCCCTCTTTTTTCTCCCTTTTTTTCCTCTTTTTTTCCTCTTTTGTTTTCCTTTCCTTTTCTCTCTTTTTCCTCTTCCCAATCATTTTGATGTCAGTTGACATCGGTTCGTTTATTGTGTTTTATATTGATGTTTTGTGTATTTTTCTGAGGGTCCCATATCGTACAAGCTTTGCTTCTTAGTGGGACCCTCCACTTCCATCCTCATCCTTAGTTGACTTGTATTATACGCTTTATGTATTTAACAAAGATGTAATCACATCTACTTTTCATTTTCATAATTTTCTTATGTACCTTTTCAAATTTTGTTCTATATCACAAATATCCCGTGTATATGCAATGTAAATAAATTTCTTTGTTCATTTTGATGGAGGTGAAAATAAAGTTGAAATTGAAATTGAAATACAAATTCGGTTAGTTTGGATCACGTAAGCCATTGCAAGTAAAGAACTCTCGGACTGAAAACATATTAATGTGGATACATGGTGGCGCTGTGGGGGTGCTGTGGCATAGTGGAAAAGACTCCCGACTCCCGATCGAAGGACCGGAGTTCGAATCCCGCCCATCAGTGTTTTACGTCCTTGGACAAGACGTTTTTAACCACTGTGTCCCTCTCGACCCAGGTGTATAAAAGGGTACTTGGAAACGCTAGGGGGAACGCTAGAGCAGTGGCAACACTGAAGAGGCTATCCTGAGTAAATACGACATTATTATTACCATTATTATTATTATGATCATTATATATATATATATATATATATATATATATATATATATATAGACATATAGATATATAGATATATAATATGCATGCTTGTGTAGCACCATTGTAATGTGGACGTGTGTAAGGCAATCAAATAATATCTAACCATTGTTTGTGATTGTATTGAGATTAAGACATAAGTTCTGTTTGAATTCACTGGGCTTGAAATTCCAAATTATAACAATTCTGACAGTTATGACAATGATTTATTTCCTTTACTTGAATTATTCGTGACTTTTTTGCATTTATGCTCTTGATATTATAAGTCATACTTATTTCTCCTCTTAATAATTGTATGCTCTTTTTTTTAGGATTGCATGATAATTCTCATAGGTATGCGGTAACATCAGAATGGTGAAGTCCCCCGAAGAGAAGGCATTGGGCAATGGAAGCGTTATGCAGTCTGGACTTCCAAAGTGGACGAAGAAAGACGGACATTTCCATCGGTTTCTGGGAGAGACCACTGCCGATTGTCCCAGACCGGATCTATGGCATCATCAACCTGTGGGACTGCATTTTGGGAATACCGCAGCATCTCTTTTCACGGAAAAGTCATGCATATTGATTTCACTACATACCAGCAACAGTGTGCGAACAGCCAAACTGCACGCATACCCTTGAATTCAAGCCCCCGTTAGGTTGGCGTGTACGTCGAAAATATGAAGAGTTTGTTTGCAAAAACCGATAAGTCCATTTTTGAAGATTTTGAAGTACGGTCTCTGTGATAAAGTACAAAATAATACCTTTTAAATGATATATTGGTCATTACATATAAAGGTACATTTTTGAAGTTATGGTCAAAAGAAGCACAAAATTTCTTATTATTCTCTATATTTTTCTTGACCTTTAATCGCAAATATCTCCATTTGACAAATATGGACTTATCGGTTTTTGCAAACAAACCCTTCATATTATCCAATCAAAATCATGACAGTTCTTCGAACAATGGGGTGGTTGACAAATAAAAGCAAGATAGTTGTGTACTAGCGGTATAATTGGATGAAATAAGTTGATGTTACGGTAGCATAATTATCTTGAAAGCCTCTGCTTGGTGGGCCTGTGCTAAGCTTTGCAGTAACGCAACAGTTAAGTACAGGTTTTGATAGGGTTTCCAGGGACCGTTCTTCCCTTTGCTGAACCTGAAACCCGCTCCCTTCCCTCCACTCTAAACACGCCTGAAAATATTAGGGCTCAGTGAATAAATGACTGTTCTTTGTTTCTTCTTTCAACCCAGTATTCATTTATTGAGAAAAGAGATTATTGTTGGTGTGTTTTATTCATTTTGCAATATCCTCTTGCCCATGAGTTATGCATTTATTAAATTTTCATTTTCATCTGGTTACTAGAAATGGTATCATTAATGAATTATCCAATGTCACTACAAGTTCATGTTATCTATCAAAGTTCACAATATGCTTTTAAATACACATGGACCCCGTTTACAGTGAGTGAAAAGGCCGGGCTCCGCCGCGGCCGAGCCTGGCCTTCATTTCACTGTAAACGCGCAAAAGGCCAAATGCGGTACCCAAATCGGCCTCGCATTTGGCCAAGCTCTGGTGGTAGTCTCGGCCTTTTCTCACTGTACTGTAAACGCAAACTGGGCCAAATGCGGTACCAAATTT
The DNA here is from genome assembly GCF_964275005.1 of Diadema setosum. NCBI lineage: Eukaryota > Metazoa > Echinodermata > Echinoidea > Diadematoida > Diadematidae > Diadema > Diadema setosum. The sequence goes on from NC_092701.1 coordinate 6,252,573, forward strand.
AGTCTGCCTTCCAGACCCTCTGCCCGTACTATTTCGCTACTCAGGATATTAACGCCGTCAACGTCGAAAACTAGTATTGTTTAAGGTGATTTTGTCCTGCAGAGGTCTTTGTCTTCGGCAAAGGCGGCGACTTCGTCGCCACGGAGTCCAGTTGGCAAAGGATCTGGAAACCAGACTATACCACATTGCGACCGGAGGGCGATATTTTTTTTTTTCCCATGATGGGAAAGGCATTTATTTGTCTTGGTGACTTGGATAGAGAATAACTATCAAGTCTTTGACTTTATTACTCTCTATAAGCCTGACGGAATAAACCGTTACAAACTCAATATACTTTAGAAATTAAGAGCAAAAATGGAAACAAGATGTTGAGCAAAACCCAGCTTACGGTTAGAGCCACCATCCATCATTTACACACTGGAAGCTCCACGATCAGAGCACTAACACATCGTGCCACAGCGAGGAGCTGCCGAGATTGATGGTCATTGGATTTTTGAAATATGCAAACAGAATTTGTCTCCCTATAGTCTTAGGTTTCAGACGTTTTTTGTCAGTAGACTGCCGTAGACTTTACACACACTAGTGACTTTCCCATCCTGGGAAAAAAAAACATTGCGACCGGTGGCGCCCTCCCAATAATAGTGTTTGTTTACAAGCTGAGCGCCACTACGACAAAATATTGACAGGTTTGAATTAAAAGCCCGGGCCGAGCCCACAGAACTCGGTAGCCCGGCACTGTAAACGGACAAAATTGCGGGATCGAGTACCACAATTGAGGCCGGGCTCGGCCGCGGCCCTCCACTGTAAACGGGGTCATGTACTTGCATCATTCAGTTATCAAATAATCTAGCTGCTGTACATAGGTAAATTTTGGATGAATTTGTTATTGTTTATGAGTGATCCACATCTTAAAAGATCTGCTTCTGTGTCAAGTGTCTGCAGATCACTCTTTCCCGTCACTATAATTTACTTTTTGACATTCTGGCAGAGTATGAGTTGTGTCTTTCATTATGTAGTCACATAAAATGTGTTACACTATGACTCGTACTTTTAGCGAATGTGATTTGTAAAAATTTTAATGTACAGCCTGAATAACGTATATTTTGGAAAGACATGAAAATATATTTCTTAATGAAAAAGAAAGGTTTTTCGTTTATGAATCAGGGCAATTTCGAAAACGGTGAGTTGCTGAAAGTGCTTGGATGAGTATTTCGTAGAAATACCAGTGTTCGTGCATGGAGACCATATTGGACGATCTAACGAACCTCACTTGTCTTAACTTCGCACTATTCTCGCGTTAACTTCGCACTATTCTCGCATAGTTATTTTGTTCATAGTATATTATGCGGGTTCAGGTTTTTGGAATCAATTCAGCGATCATCTTAGAAAAAAGATAAAACATTAAAAAAGTAAAAACAACATTTAATCCTGCTATAAAAAGAATACAGAAACCTTAATTTTGTTCTGAAATGTTGTTTGAATTATGTTGTTTTTATTTTAACTCAACTTATGTTATGATTTAGTTTTTGAAGCAATAAACTGTGCCTGTCCAGATACCAGTAGATATAATATTATCTTTTAATTTCTTTGCATGTGTTGCGGGACCCTACTTTCTCCCCAGTGTTTGTATAGCCCTTCCTTCTATCTCTGTCTATTAATTCCCAATGTCTCTTGCTGTTTCTTTTGTCGAAGTCTTTGTTTCCCCGAGCGTGTGTTTCTGTGTGCTTCCGTTTCTTTACTTTTTCTATTGTAAGTTAAAGGGATGGTACATAGTATTGGCGGAGATGAGAATTGGGCTTTTAACTTTTTGCGAGATACCAAGAAAACACTTATGATATAGTACAGAGCATACCATTTTAAGAGGAATTCAAAGTTTATTTGATGAAAATAGGGTTTGGAACGACTGAAACATCTATAAAAAAAAAAGTAAAACAAAGCGATCGTAATAAAGTGTTAGTCCCACACTTCATTAGATATATGGATATCTCGGCCATTTCAAAACCAATTTTCATCAAATGTTGTTGTTGTTGTTTTATAGAAAGAAAGAAGAGAGAGAAAAATGGGGCCCTACACAAATAATTTGCCCCAGACATCACTTAACATAAAACAGACATTATAGATCTTAGAAAAATACAAACAAGATTATTAAATATATATGTATGTACCAAGTCACCACGAGGGAGCTCATATTGTCTCCACAAAGGAGCTCATTAAGTCTCCACGGGGGAGCTCATATTGTCTCAACAAAGGAGCTAATTAGGTCTCCACGAGGGAGCTCATATGATATTTATGAATACCTCAAATTCTTTAGTGAAGCAAACTCAAATTACTATACAATACACGCGCGCGTGTACCGCACATTAACTCACCCATGTGCACATACACTTACACACATTGTACATCTCCAACCACGCACACACTTACTAATATCAGAGGTTAACCCAAAATGATATACAGTATTTACATGAAATGCACACACAACGATGTAAATTACAGAATAGGGAACATTACTATAGCTGTATGATTGTTTCAAGAGAAAAAATATATACATACTATATACAGTGTAATATGAATATCATTATTTCGAGAGAGAGAGAGAGAGAGGGAAAAAAATGTATATACAGTGTTTATATCATAGGGCTCTGAGCATCACATCAATGATTCGTGAAAAATCCAGAGGCGTTGATACATCAAATAAACGTTGAATTCCTCATAGAATTACAAGCTCTTTCATATTTCATAAGAGGTTGGTTTCTCATTATCTCATCCAAAAATGTTAGAAATCTGAAATTAGGTCTCAACCAAAACTATACTATCCCTTTAGAATATGGGTTGCACCACATCTCTAAATGGTTGTCTTTTAGACGGGCTTCTCTTTTTTAATATACAAAAAAAAAATCGAACAAATAGTTTCAGCAAAAAGATTTAAAAAATTAGAAATAAGGGACTGGCTTATTTTTATTCTTTTCTTGCATAATTGAATGTATGTTTAAATATTTTGTATTGATTTGTTGTAAATGTTATGCCTGAAGGAATCTGTGGTATTGAAAACAAGATTTTAACTGAATTGAATTGAATTGAATTGATCTGCACTTTGAAATTTAAGAAAAAAAATGTAATAGAAAAAATCTTCCAAGTCATAATAGGGAGAGGAATTGGCGTTCACTTGATTTTTTTCTGGTTGTATTCTTATAATTGTTCTACATTCATTTATTTTGCGGCACCTGTTCATATTTATGTAAAACGTTATGTTCAAAGATTGACTGTGGAGAGACAGTTTATTGTCTAGCCATTTAATCTTAATCTTTTAGCATGGGGCAGCGCCCATCAATCTTTATTAGTTAGACTACTGTTATTACAGAAAACGGCACTTCGTGTTATTTGTGGCGTCCCGCCACGTTCCCATACAGATCCATTATTTACTAAATATAAGATTTTAAAAATTAAAGATTTGTATATTTTCAACTTGGTCAGTTTATGTTTAATTTCAACGCAAATGCACTTCTCTGTATATACAATTAAATGTTTACACGGAACCAGTTTTTTCATAATTATCTCACTATGTAATCTAATGAGTTTCATTTACCCCTCCTGAGAACTTTATTTGCTCAGAATACATTTATATACACAGGCCCTAGATTCTGGAATTCATTAAGCTGCGAAATAGAAATTATCCATCTTCGTATTCTTTTAAGAGGAAGTTGAAATCCTTTCTGTTAAACCCTCTCTGATGTTTCGTTTTCATTAGCTAAGTCTCATAAACCATAGGGTTCATCATCCAACCAATGTATAATTAATCTTTAATCTCTGAATTCATTATAATGAAAAAGCCATCATAATCTTTGCACGGCTGTGTGCAGCCACCAGCTGTTTGAAGCACCTCTTCAATTCCCTCTTTCCTTTCCTTGATCAGCGTGTACGCATTCTCTTTTATCCTTCTTTCCTTCCATTTTTCCATCCATTCTGTCTAGTCGTGTCACGTTGCTGCGTGTCTCCTGTTTTGTTCCGTCTTGTCTTAAATTATATTTGTGTTAAGTATATGCAAATAAGTATTTAATTAGAGTTTCCTTGAGTGGTTCACAATCTACAAGCTTGCTTTTTAGTGGACCTCTCAATTTTTTTTTCAAGTGAAACATAACAGTGTATTACTTTTGCAAGTATGCATGCATGTATAAATATATATACATATAACTTTATTTGCATCATTTGATATCCTTTGCAAAGTTGAATGTATACGTTTGTGATATAATTCCTAATTTATGTGTTGTGTTCTGTTGGAAAAAAAAGAAGAATGAAAATAAATGAATTGAATTGAAATGGATTGGATTGAATCTGTTTATTCACTATTATATATATATATATATATATATATATATATATATATATATATACATTATTTAGTCAGTCAAATGTACTTATTCATCTCCTCTTTCATTCATTTATTTGCGTATTTAAATTTCTTTCGCTTCAAGTTGAAACTTCATGTGGGCTTGCCACGTTGTGTTAATGGCGACGATTCATATATAGACCATGGACATTGAGCTATCGATCCTTACTGTTAATCCGATAGACAAATGTCCAGGTTCAGGTGCCTGGGGTGTCGGGGATCATTATTGAGATATCAATGGGAAAATATAGATGATTTGCATAATTGTCTTGTAATGCACTACAAACATCGTGAAGATATTTCCTTGCCAGGTACTAAAATCTTCGTTGGAAGTCTTGTCAACAAAGAGATGGAATAATTTCCTTTCTGCATTCGGGGAACCCACAAAAGTATAAGCAAGGATTGATGTCATATCAAGTTGCTCGTCTAAACGAGATGGCACAAAAGTACCCGCAAAATGTACCCGTCAAATGCCTTCGGAAGAAACAGTTCACGATTGATTACCAGTAGGACATATTTAGCTTCAGCGTTCTTCATGTTCTTCTCTGTGATTGATCATAATATTGATGATGGTTTAAAAGCTGTCCTCTCCACCATATCCGGGACAGATGACAATTGACTTTAACTCACCACGGAAGTCTCTTTTGACAGAAGGGAGAAAACACGGCTCAATGTGTGATACTCTTTTGTGCTCTCTCATTTTCAATCATTACTGTGAATTTAGAAACATTGTTGAACATGAGCAAAGAAGAGAAAGTCGCTTTTGAACTGGTGGCCTGTTTTGTGCACAATCGGAATAGTTCGGCACACCACGATGAAAGTTGGTCGTGGGAGGTCGATGAATCGGCTTTGACAGACGCTCGTGATGGCGATGATCGTGGTCGATCCGCAAGTCATATCTTTTTCGTCATCCTTTCCGCCTTCTTGACCATCGTCATCGTCACCGGCTTTGTCGGTAACATTCTCATACTGGTCATCGTCTCGGCGTTGAGGAAACAGCGGACGATCTCGAGTTGCTACGTGGCAAGTCTGGCCTTCGCTGACGTCGTATTCCTGTCGACCTGCGGATCGCTGCACATTGCATCCGTGATCGTACCTGCCCTATGCCTCGATCAATTTCCATTTCCATGGAAAGTGTTTCGAGCGTTTAGATATCTGCATTTGGTAGGTTCTGATTACAATCATCGCTATTCTTGTCGAGTATGGCTGCTATATCAGTAAATCAGTATCGAAATAAAGATAGTAATAACAATCATATATTGTTAATAAGAATGAAAGCATGATTAATATCATACCCATTTGTTGTCCTTTCCATAACTGTACCTTTCTGATATTAGATATCAATTTTCTTCAATAATTCTTTCAATACTTTCAACACTTGCCATTTAGATGGATGTCTCTGTGATAACATGGTCTTCGTCACTTCTGTTACATTCATTTGTGAAAACTCTCTATGATCATCTTATCTGAATCAGACGCAAAGGGAAAATGCTATAAGAGAATCGATGATTTTGCCTGTTGTCTGTAAGCGTGATCGATCTATAGGTAGCACTTGATACTGACTGATGTAGTGGGAATATATAACATAGAAGGAAAAACAGTTTATATCTGATACTTCAAACTGGTAGTACATCTGCAATATGAATTTTCATCGATTATCATCGGTTTTCTTACTTTTTAAACAGTTTTATTCACCTCCCCCTCCCTCACAAGCACACAAACATGCAGTCTGTTAATTACTGAATATAAGATCCAATTTTCGTTTGTGTTTTTTTTTTCGTAATATAATCTTTCCTCTGTCAAAGGCATGCCCCCCCCCCAAGAATTATGAAAGCTTATTGGAGGTTTCCCCTCCACGTATACTTAGCTGCAATGGCAAATATCTGCACCCTGGATATCCAATTCATAAGAAACCTTCTGAACCCAGCTTTTAGCATAGTGATCTCTATCAAAGTTGGTTGCGATCAAATTGCCACACACGCACACAAAGTTTCGGAACTTGCGGATTTCGTTATGATAAATACATGAACCCCCTCCTCCTTTGCACTGACTTAGTGCGAGATCTGTAATAACACTTGTCACGAAGTCAAATTCAAATTCAACGGAACAATGGAATATGTGACTGCGACTGAGATAACGTTTTTGTCAAAAGTTTTGGAGCCCCAGTTTTGCATACTCTTCATTAGTTTTTCACAATGTACTATTACAGCAATAATCAAAAGCAGTAACAAAATGATTATTTCCTTTGCAACTGATCGACAAATTGCCCTACATTGACGTAAATAAGCGCTGAATTGATCAGTGTTTTTAGTAGTAGCCTTGATAAAAAAAGAAAAAATAATGGGCGTACATACTCGAGCAGGATTCGAACCTACGACCTCCTGATCTCCGGACAGGTGTCATCTCCACTAGACCATCGAGCTTTCGCCCGACAGCAAGTGTTTGGCAGCGGGTATTGCATAATACTGTGTAAAACACTAATCAATTCAGTGCTTATTTACGTCGATGTAGGGCAATTTGTCAATCAGTTGCAATGAAAACATCTCGACGGAAGAATTTCATGAATTTGAAAAATATTCCGTAGCTAAATAATGTATTCCGAAGAAGTATCAGTTTTTGTCATCGATATCATTGCATTGCCATCCCGTTTCCCGATCAAACATCGATGCCTCCCCTTCTTTTGTCTTGGAACAGGTTTCAAAGGGTGTGACATGTGGAATGTTGGTGGCTTTAACTATCGATCGATACTTGGCAATCGTTCATCCGCTGACGTCGAGGAGCTATCGGAGAAAACGAAACGCCATCATTACAAGCGTCACAATATGGGCAGGTAATACGCAGTCTAACATTGCGTTCACTGTAGTAAAAATGGACAAGGTTATCAATACAAGATCCAAGGTCCACCGACCATCCCCCTCCCCCCCCCCCCCCCCCCCATCCTCAGGTGCCTACTTTTCTAAAGCATGATATTTACCTCACTTCTCAGATTTGGCTCAGTCGGTAGCACCTCTGCTTCCAGATCCAAAGGACCCGGGCTCGATTCCCGAGTATATCTGAGTATCCCCTCTAGTAAGGGGCTAAACACTCTGTCCCTCGGACAGGACATAAAATGGAGATTCCCTGTGAGATGAGAGAGTCACACTCATAACATGATATCATTCTGTTCCATTCATTAATCGCAAGAGCAGGTTGCACTTAAGCCGATAAAGTGGTCCTTCCTCATATCCAACTGGACCCCATGGAAGACCAGCAAGTGCAGCTGATGGGTTATCTATTCATCTTCTCGGATAGAAATAAAAAAAACTAATAAACTAACAGACAAACACTGGCATTGCCTGGCGTAAATGGGTTTCTGCCAGTGCAGCATATAATTTTGGCCAGAGCGCTCTGAGAGATCAGAAGTTTTCAAGTAAACATTTGCACTAGCCTGACTAAAAGTTACGCGTCTTTCTAAAACATATGTATTTATGTTCCTCTTTTTGCCTTTGAAATATTCACAGGTTCAATTGCTTTCGCCAGTGTCATCTTCAGCTTCGAGGGATATTTTAAGCCGGTAATCCTTTATGCCGTCATCGTGTTTACCGAGTACCTCCTCCCCCTCCTTGTCATCGCAGGCTGTGATACGGTCATCGTTTGCACGATATGGCGATCGCCACTCAAGTTAGCGACCATCAGTGGATCAGTTCATCATCGCGGCCAGCAAAACCAAAGAATGGGGCTCCTACGAATGGTCATCACCACCGTCCTCGTCTTCGCCTTCTGTGCCGGCGTCCACCACGCCATCGAAATGTACCTGGAAGCCGTGGGCGAGGTGTCTTCGTGCCAGGGCCTACTCCTTGACCTGACCTCGAACATGTTGCTCTTCGTGAACAGCGCCCTCAACCCTTTCATCTACGGCGCCACCAACGCGGCTTATGCCAACAAGCTGAAGGCCTACCTGCAGATCTGCCGTTTTCCGTCTCTTTGCACGAAGATCCGGGCTATTCTGGCATACCGTCGAGTGTCGTTGGTGACGTCACCAGAGCCAGACACGAGATCAATAGAACTCTCGAGCATTGATGTTTTGAAATACATCGAACCAGGCAAATGATGTGTTCCTGTAGGCAATGGTTCGGTGTCCTAATAATTGTTTTGTCGCTAAATTCCGTCCAGGGCGTAGGAAAAGACTGCTGTAAATTAAAAGCATCACAAGGTGACGATCTTGTCTGACTATCTTCTATACGTTCATGATTGTTTATGCAATGGGACGCATGTTTGTGAACTAGTTACGACATGAGAAAATGATCTACTCTCCTCCGACACATATCCCTTATCATGTCAGGAGACGGGGATATTATGATTGCGATCGTCTCCAACCATGACTCAGGGATGGTATAGTTTTGGTTGGGATCGGGATTCAGCAACTAACTTTTTTTACGAGATAATAAACAACCACGTATGAAATATCAAAGAGCGTGAAATTCTAAGAGAAATTCAAAATTGAAATGACCGAGATATCCAAAAACAAAATAAAACAATATAATCCTAACAGAAGGCGGATCAAACATTTACTGTAGGATCGCTCTAATTGGGAATTTCAATTATTTAAACCCAATTTTCATAAAGCAAACTTTGAATTCCTCTGAGAATAATATGCTATTTTATATTTCATAACATCTTTTTCATTAAGTTACAATAAAAATGGAAACTTGGAGCCCCATTTCGACAAAAACTACATACATCCCTATAAAGGACCTTATACTTTCATTGCTGAAAGACATCGCAGGCATATCTTGTGCGTTCCGTCTAGAAAGGCTTATTTCAATACATATCCACTCTGTCATCCATTATGATGTCCATACAATGTAAACTTGCCTCTTACACTTTAGTAATCGAATATAAACAGAACCTTTCTAATGGTCTAATATGGTCTAATAACATGTGCATATATAATAATATATAACATGGTATGTTTTGTAGCAGACATATATCTACATTGTAAATTCTGTTTTTACTCGCTAAGGAAACCTGATCATGCAAAATCCTCAAACACGGAGAAAGATAATAGGCAGATTAGCAAATGCCTTGATGTAGCATTTGGAATCACAGGCCCGAATTCACGAAGGTGGTACTTATTGAAACCATGGTTTAAACCATGGACAAAGACCGTAGTTTTTATGGGGCGTCAAGTGTCGCACAGCCTATTTCGACACGAAATGGTCATTTCGTCGACGAATTGGCTGATTTCGTAACGAAATGGGCCATACGACACTTGGCGCCCCATAAAAAAACAAAAACAAAGAAAACTATGGTCTTTGTCCATGGTTTAAACCATGGTTTCGACTGTACCACCTTCGTGAATTCGGGCCATAGTGTGTCAGTATCACGACAGTACGATGGCAGATGTAAACACACACTCATACACATACCATAGAACACAAACACACACTCTATAGTATTACGTCACCCTCACACCCCAAAAACAAAATAAAAACAAAAACAAAAACATAAAAAGAAAAGAAGCGGGCTGGTCTAGCATTCAATCAGAACACAATGCTTTTGCTGTAATAATCTTTCCTTATATGTCACTGCCAGTTTAAAGGGATGGTACAGAATTGGTAGAGATGAGAATTGGGGTTTTAACTTTTTGCGAGATACCAAGAAAACACTTATGAAATAGTACAGAACATACCATCTTAAGAGGAATTCAAAGTTTTTTTATGAAAATCGGGTTTGGTATGACTGAAACATTCAAAAACAAAGTAAAACAAAGCGATCTTAATAACAGGTGGATCCCACATTTTATTAGAACCGCTCTGTTTTGGATATCTCAGCCATTTCAAAACCAATTTTCATCAATTAATTGTTGAATTTCTCATGGAATTACATGCTCTTTCATATTTCATAAAAGATTTCTCATTATCTCACCGAAAAAATGTTAGAAATCTGAATTTAGGTCTCAACCAAAACTATACGATCCCTTTAAGACTCGCCCAATAATGTAACCAATAATAATGTGGGTCACCCCTACATTCACGTTTTAAATGAAAATCTTGAATGAATAAAATGCTCTGTATCACATGCAAGAGAGTATTGTTCCTAAATGTGTCGTTTTATTGTTTGTTTGTTTGTTTGTTTGTTTTTTGTTCAGGTGTGTGTGTGTGTGTGTGTGTGTGTGTGTGTGTGCAGGGGGGGGGGGGGGGGGAAGTGAGGACAGGCACTCGTTACGATATTTCCGATGTTTCTTAACCTATATTTTCGTTCAATTTGCACTGACAAACGGAACAAATACACGTACCACAATCCACATTGAATCCTACTGTGAGCAAGGTGCATTGACTTCGGTGTTTCCTAGTGGGGCAGATATGTGAAAAAGATGCTCACATCCGGCGGAAAGTATGAAATTTTGCATATAGGGGTATTTTGAGGCACTGATTTCAAAAATTGCCGGATCCAAGAGATCTGACCACGGGGTCGGCCGCCATTTTGAATTCCAATATGGCCGCCGTCAAAGATCCCTATCTTCAGTTCTGAATGACATCAGACATTGGAAATTGACATATGTTATTATAAAAGCATGGTGATATGATGACTTCAATAACAGACTTATTTGATATGTCTGACAAGCTGCACGGCAGCCAATTTGAATTTTTATGCATATTTGCCATTTTGGAGTGTTGAAAATCTCTATCTCGGGTTTGTAAATTAGGCTACCTGATTGTAACTGTTAGTAACTGATAGAGTGCGCGCTGATGTATTTACAATGTGACGTCAGTGAAAGGTGCATTATGCTTCCTTTTTGCTGCACTTTTTGACATGCCCGTGAATGTTAGTCGTGATGTTTGTCTTCGTAGCCACATTGGAATTCAAAATAGCAGGCATTGCGTTTGTCAGACACATCACATCAGTTAATATTTTAACTCAGTATGTTAAAATACTAGTTTACACCTAGTTTCAGGGTCACTCACCACTTAGAAATCGAAATAGGAATTTTGAACATTTCGTCGAGGCGGCCATATTGGAATTCAAAATGGCGGCCATTCGATGTTTGTCAGACACTCCGAATCAATCTGTCATCAAATTCAATGTGTCAAAACGCTCATGTGTAACAAATTTTGGTGCCACAGGTCATTCAGAACTGAAGATAGGGATCTTTGAATTTGTTTTGTGATGGCAGCCATATTAGAATTCAAAATGGCGGCCGACCCCGTGGTCAGATCTCTTGGATCCGGCAATATTTGAAATCAGCGCCCCAAAATACCCCTATATGCAAAATTTCATACTTTCCGCCGGATGTGAGCATTTCGACCAATTTTTGTTACATATCTGCCCTAGAGCCCTTTCAGGGACTCTGATGTTTCCAATCTAGCAGCGCCCTCTTACGGTCATGAGAGATAGGGTGACAGTAGACCATGTTGGTTTAGTCTCGGCCTTTATGCAGAGACTCTAACTCTCCCGTTTTCGACGGGAGATCTCCCGCCGAAAGCCCATTCTTGCAAAATCTCCCGTTCTCCCGCTTGAGATTTGATTTCTCCCGCCCTGGCTCTGTGTCTCCCGGTGGAAAGGATTTCTTACTTATTGCTTTCGTATGTTGAAAAAATAAGCCTTAGATAGCACCAGAGAACATCTAGAACCCTAGGAACTTCGCGGTTCGCATACATCAACTTGGAGTCTCCCGTTTGCTAGGGGTTTCGGACGGGAGAATCTCCAGATCAGAAGGTGCTTGGGGTTGGAGCCTCTGTTTATGCAGTAGATTAAAGGCATAAAATGGCCACCATTTTTCAGATCAGTCCATTTAAATTGATTTTTCCCTTATAGGGCAAGTCCAAGATAAGGTCCCCTCAGAAGGCAAAATCTCATCTTTGCTCAATATTGACATATTTGGTATCATTTTGAAGCTTATGGCCCGAATTCACGAAGGTGGTACAAATGAAACCATGGTTTAAACCATGGACAAAAACCATGGAATGCCAAGTGTCGCATGCCGATATTTCGCTACGAAATCAGTCATTTCTTCGATGAAATGATTATTTTGTAAAGAAATGACAACATTTTGTAACTAAATGAACATTTCGTCCACGAAATGATAATTTCGTTAACGAAACAGTCATTTTGTTGACGAAATGACCAATTTCGTAACGAAATATTCTGTTTGACACTTGGCGCTCCATGGTTTTTGTCCATGGTTTAGACCATGGTTTTGTTTGTACCACCTTCGTGAATTCGGGCCTATGAGTTGAAGTTTTGATTTCCATGGAGGAAAAAATGATATTATGTAAATTTATGCAAATTTCAAGGGCTTCATTTGCATAAATGTAAAACACAGTGTTACGTATGGGACATACAAAAATTCATATTTATTCAAAGGAAAGCAAATGATATTTGATTGATATGTGGACATAAGAAGTTCATCAAATAGTTTAACTTTGTATGAAAATTTAGGGATTATGCAAATGATTATGCAAATTAGCTCGTGTCCTATCATGAGATGTCCCATACGTAACAAAATGAGGTCATTTTTTTAGTTTTTTTCTGAAATTGCTAAGGTTATTTGAATGCCCTTTTGGAAAGTTCTAATTTATTGTTTAGAGAAATTAAATACCATAGAAAAAAGAAAAAACAGCAAAAGAATTATTTTTTATTAGGCATTGAAATAATGTTACGTATGGGACAAATGCGTTATGTATGGGACATCCTCATAATATTGCATGTGAATGCATGTAGCTAGCTGGGAAGGTCTCTCAGTACACAAATGGTCAATCATCCTGAAGAAAGCATCCCAACATTGTAGCTACTTTTTGAGTTATAGACACTTGAAACAATACATGTACTTGACTGAACAATTTTCAGAAAGGGGGAGGGGAAGATGGCAAAATACACAATGAAAATCAGCATTAAAGGGACGGTATAGTTTTTGTAGAAATAGGGATTCAGTTTCAACATTTTATGATATGACTGGAAACCAATAATATGAATTACTAAAGAGCATACAATTCCAAGACTAGAGGAATTCAAAGTTAATTTGATGGAGATCCAATTTGAAACGGTTGTGATATAAAAAAAAAATAAATAAAAGTTTGTTTTTTTTTTTAATTGCAAGTGATACACAAATTGTCCTTATTCAGTTTTCAATAGTAGCCACAACAAAATTCATGGGTATACATACTGAGGTGTGACTCAAATCAATGACCTGACTGCTAGACAGACATCATACATCTACTCGATTACTGGAATTCCACGCAGCAGGTATTGCTTATCTATTAAAATTAATATTTCTTGTGTCAAGTCATTTTTTATTGAAACTAAATGGCAAACTGCCCTTCATCAATGGAAGTAAACACTTTAAACTATTCAATTTTTTAGTGGTAACTATCCTAATAGAAATAGGGCATACCTGTACATACTCAGGTTGGTCATAAAAAATATAGAATATGATTGAATATGATTATGATGGTATATATTTGGGGGATATTGTTCCCTTGACAATCTGGATCAGTATTTGAGTAATTTCAACTGATTCCACCTCATGCAAAAATTTGTTTATGGGTATTTTGCAAAATTATTTTGCAAAATACCCATGAACATGGTTCTCCACACACTAAACGAATGGGGTACAAAGGGCATGCATACTCAGGTTGGTCATAAAAATATAAAAATATGATTGAATATGACTATGATGGTGAATATTTGGGGAATATTGTTTCCTTGACAATCTGGATCAGTATTTGAGAGTTTCAACTGATTTTACTTCAATAATTATGCAAAATACCCATAAACATGGTTCTCCACACACTAAATGAATGGGGGACAAATTGTCCCATACGCAACTGTCCCATACGTGACACGTCATGTCTGTCTTTAATTAGAACCTGTAATTAGAGTTTTTTGCCTAATGACATGAAACTTACCTGTGATAATCTTGAATGTTGTGACTTTCATCACAGTGAGTTACAAGTTGTAGAATGAAATACTTTCAGAGAGTTTTGAGGTTGAAAAAAAATGTTCAAAAAAACAAAATTTTTCTGGTCCCATACGTAACGGCACATATTTTCTCTTCTAGAATATAATTGTGATGGTCATTTTTCTCCATTTTTTACATGATTATACTTCTCCTAGATATCAATCACCATGACAAAGTTCAATATGATCAAAGGCCATTAACACTATTTTTCAGGTCATAAAAGTCTCTAAATGTCCCATACGTAACGCGCGTGTTATCTTGGACTTGCCCTATACTATTCAACCGAAGAGACTATTGGTAGCATTGCAGCAACATTTATACACGCGATTATGACATTTACAAGACATTTACAAGTACCGAAACAAACTTCGCTTGACACATTCATGTTTCTGAGGGTTGACTGAAGGGGGGGGGATGATAAGCATGAAAAAAATACATAGGGGAAAAAAAGAATGCAAAACACATTCTGTTTCACGTGTCTCATCCTCATTTCGACAATGAAGGTAAGATGGTATCACGAAATCTCTTTCAGTGGTAGATGGACTAGTAGAGATTTCTTTCACCCTTTAAACCTTTGTATCCCCCTCCATAATTACCTTCTGAAAGAGACAATCAAGTAAGTAAATCTCTTTTATACCGATGGGATTAAAGTGATCATTATTTTTCAATATCTCCTATATTTTCCAGGTTTGTATAACATTAAACCACTCACAGACTCGTCGTAAACCCAATTTGAATCTGCACTTCTACCGGTTATAGTACACCGAATGTAACATTGATTGTTACACTGTTATGACCCCCTCGCTCTAGTGGTGTTGAAACATAACTGTATTATGGCCCACTTACTATAAATACGCTCTATAATTTACGCTATACTTTATGATTGTTATTGTAACGTGTGAGCGTGTTCGATAGCGTACATTTTTGTGCTTGTGTACGTCTCATTGTTTGCAAACTGCTATTATTGGAAAGTAAGGAGAATAAAGCAAAGGGAGAAAGAAACACATTATCACGGACTAGATCGCTCTCGAAAACAGTCCCAAGAGTATCGTGGTCCGAATCGATACGGGAACGAACGGCCGATTGTTGATAGATATAGCCCAAGTCTTGATTGAGCGATAGCTTAGTTCTTTTTGAAGTCTTTGCAGGAGATCGAATCAGTCTCGACTTCGGCCATGGAAATATCGAACGATCATTAATGTAAAGAATGTCCTTTTTACGACTACCTTTTAGGATGTCATTAAGCCTCGGTTTTCTCATTGATTGGTGGTGGGGGTGGGGTGAAAACCCCTATTGTGAATCGCATTGACTGTTCAAGAATAAATAGGTTTGGGGACCATTATCTCCCAATTGTTTCTGTTTCTGCATTCTCTTGCTTTTGTTATTCTGATTTTTTTTCAATGGACAGCATGCAAAGATATTGTATCTATTTCTCTCTCTCTCTCTCTCTCTCTCTCTCTCTCTTGTGTTGCTTGTTTGACAACTACCTACAATGATAAGATAGTGATCTGCTGCCTTCGTGCATATACCTGTATAATGATGTAAAATACGGGTTGAGATTGTTCGCACTATCGCATGTTAAAGGGGTTTGTAATTTCAATGGCAATACAAATCGCAGGCATATCTACGATTTACGGTACGATCTGATGAAACATATCTTCCTTTTGATTGTACATTTCCTTGACCTTTGGGATCCTTATACGCCAAGGTAAACATTAATCTAACGGAGCTAGTTCTTATGCCCTTACAATATCCTAGAAAATGGAAATTGAAATTCTTTTTCTATTTTCTTCAGATTGTAGGATACCACATATTATTATGTGATATACTAGCAACAGAATTGTAGAGTTTTCTAAGTTTTCATCGAGATATTGCGACGGTGAATTGAATTCAAACTTTCACAATTGATATCAAATAGACAGCTAATTGCTATATTATATTCATCAAACGAAATATTATGTGTTTGGGAAACGATTATAACAATGACATTGATAAGAACAATAAATTGGAATGAGAACAAGAATCAAGATGATGATAATGATAACATAGATTATTATGATAATGAAAAAAAAATCATAAGTATTGGTTCTTACACGATCGTTCTGCCAAGAGTAGTTTTGTGGGTGTTATTATTATTAATATTCCCGAGGGTCCTGACTTTCATGACATTGCCAAACACCTATTTGCACGTGAAAACGAAGAATCGTCAAAGAATCGTCACCCTGTCTAAGGACAGATCTGAGCGGGATTTAAACCCAGAGTCTACTCTTTCTAGCATCTCATCGGAAATCTACAGCCCTGTGGGCGATACGTTAGTAATATTCTTCTACACTCTAAAAAAAAAAAAAAAAAAAAAATATCCGGGTCAGAACTGACCCGGAACTGTTCCGTTGGGGTCACACCCCGTTCCGGGTAAAAATGAGTTGGAATTTGGTCATGAAGACCCGGAATGGGGTCACCCTGACCCAATTTATGACTCTGAATGGGGTCATATCTGACCCTATTCCTTGTCATTTCTGACTCGGAACGGGGTGTGACCCCAACGGACCCAGTTCCAGGTCAGTTCTGACTCGGATGTTTTAAGAGTGTATATTTACATCCTATACATGATGCCATCTACTCCCTCTCTATATATGTATCTTTCTTTGATTGTTAGATGTTTATATAATTTTTATCTTTATTAAAATCACTGTGCTCCATTCAGGTTTTTCATCAGAGATTCGTTTTAATCTGCTCTTTTGTTTTGTTTGTTTTGTTTTGTGAGGAGGTTGGATCTACAGAAAATAGAAGTATGACCTCTTAATTGGGTTCCAACACTGGTCTTTTTTTTTATTTGTTTGTTTGTTTTTGTATTTGTTTTTGTCAACTGTAGCTGTCATTGGGCGACATATTAGGAAGAATTTACTTCCGAATTTTACAAGCTTTGCTTGGTTATTTTACGCCGAAAGCCAACGTTTTGCATTTCATCTGTATCTTTGACTTATCTGTTTCATTTAATGTGTATTTCGTCTGGTAAACAAAGCAAAACAAAGTGAAGCTAAAACTCAACTCAACTTCACTATGTATACGGTAATCATGCACACGATGACACAACTCCCACTTTCACTGACTTTCGCAAAAGAAAAAAGAAAGGAGATAGATAATTATTTCTTGCGTCATCAATCATTCAATCGAAGTAGCAAATTAATTATAATCAAACGGAACCCGCGGAGGCAAAACTGATTTTGCAATCGCTATCACAAATTGTTAATGACACAATACGATACCATTACGTCGTTTCGTACTTTCATGAAAATTGATATGAAAAAAGTGTTAAACACTCAAATTTATTTCGAAACTGCGAAGAATCGAAGAATCACGGCTCTCCCATATTTCCAGATGATAATGTTGCATCTACATTATTTTCGTCATCAATGTATACAAGTCGAATTCAAACTGCGGGAACATACTTTTCGCATGAAATACATCATTCCTGATTTCGCCATCACCATGATAACAGATCTAATTTCTAAGAACTTCATACCATGCTGATATTGACGAAAAAGAACGAGCCTTGAAATTGAACAGATGTTGCACAAGCAATCTTCTTACTGAAGGAGAGTAAACTAGGTTATTCCGACTGATCAACTACGGGATTTCAATTCCTCTTCTGGGGCCGGAAATGCTTAAAACGCATATTGCAATTCACAGATATTTTGGAGAAAAAAAAACTTCCAGTTATTCGCCATATATCAGCAAACTAATCATTCCTCTTTTTTTAAGCGGAGATTGTATATTATTGTGTATTACTCATAGCTATGGCAGGCTTGGGGGTGAGGCAAAGAAATTGAAGACAAGTTCTAGTATTACCATAAATGACCATAGTGACTAGATTATAGATGAATCGTAAGCAGCCTGAAACGGGTGAATCGCTGTTGCGAATATTGGCAAAATTCAGAATCGCGAATTCCGAATTCAACAGAAATTGAAATATCGACAAGAAATGAGTGAAAAGAACAGTGGTTCTTATGTGGTGTTTAGGCATTTCAAAATTCTTTTGTTTGAAAGAATTCTTGAGCTATAATGGAACCAATCATTCATCATGGTTATAAATTCACCCCACGTCTACTAGTTCATGTCAAGCAACAAGTATAATCAAGTCAATTTCAGTGTTCGATGAAAGTAAGAGATTATCAGTGAAGAAGGTTGAAGATGATTTATTACAGGTTTGTTTTTTTTTTTCTAATCAATTAGAACGTACAAATTCATTTGAACAGAGGGTGACAATTATTTTCTTTTAATCTGTCATAGGTCATCTTCATCCCTTTGCATCAATGGTCTCTTGCTTTCATTTCAACAACAACATTCTCTTGCTTTCATTCAACAAGGCTTTTCGCCTTGGACTATTAACATAACATTGTCGGAATTTCCAAGTCTAGGTATATTTTTCATCGTGTTTCTGCTGGCAACCAGGGATAGCCTGGTGGTAGTGTGGCTAAAAATGAACAAACAAACCGTGGATGACAGGTTCGATTCCCTCTGGTCCCTTTTTCTGACATATTTTTAAAAAAAAAAAGACAAGCAGTTGCGATCTTATAATTACTTTGGTTTGAAAAAAGGGGACATTTGATGAACAACAACAACAACAACAACAACAAAATCTGTTATATCTTATTACGAGCATTGTTGACACTTTTTACAAGATAGTGTTAGCATGAATTTGCTATAAAATATCCAAATGCAAACATTGTCAAATTTTGTGATAATATGCCGGCTAACAGTGCCTCCGTTAGGTGGATGACAGATATGTATCGACTGCAAAATACAAAACTTTACGCAAAACCAAACTGTATTGCACAATTGAGAATGAACTGACAAATGAAGTGAATGGTCCTGACTTAAACGGACATTCAAACATGTAAGACTCTCTCGTGGTTTTGCTCACGTAAATCAATGCATTCGACCCGAAACGCATTCGAATTTTAAGACCGTAATCAAAATATTGAGTACTGAATTTACTTTGGAAGAATGTTTTATCACACACGAATCTACATAACAATATTGTCGTCACAAATAAAAAAAAAAAAAAGGAGTGATAAATTTGTGAACATTTCCCTGTGTTCTTTTGTGAGGGAATGAGTTAGTAAAAAAAAAATAATAATCACACTAATTTCCTCTCTCTCCTCCCTGGAAACAAGGGATTGGCTTCTGCTTTGTAGGACAAAGGTGGAGTTGATTTATAAATGCAGAGCAATCGTTACATTTAACCCGTTTCCCCTCGCGATCATGAAACCATGTGGACTTTGTACAGGTTCCAGCAAGTTCCCACGGGATACAAGTTAAATGTCCTAGCGGCCAACTTTGCCTTTGGAGAAGATTTCCTGTATGCTGAGCTCTTGGTCGAGGTCGACTTCGACTGGATCGCGCCACCGCAGGTACCTAGCTTGCCGCGCCTGGGCGTAGGCGCTGTCGGCGTCAGGAAGCATGTGCATTGTTCTCAGCGCGCCGTCGGGTGCGTATCGTTCTTGGTCGAAGGCGATTTCGGGGTTTTTGATAATCTCCTTTACGCGCTTGGCGTCACGACCTAACACTGCAAGACTCAGTTCGGACTCCGCGCTCTTCTTCGTCGCACCCTGGGCGTTGATTCCGTTGACGATGGCAGCGTTGGGGTCCGTTGGCAAAGACTCACGAGGTACGGCATACTTATTCACCTTTGATTCGCTCCGCTCGAGAATGGCTACTTGACTCTGACGACGAATGATGCTAGGGCGATGAGGTGACGACAAAGGCATCGCGTTAACGTTGACCTGGGGCAAGACTTCATCGTTTCGCGTCACTCCGGCATCGAAGTTGGCGTTGACGTCCTCTGACATTAATCGCTTCGAGATGGCAAATTTGGCGTCGCTCACGTCAAACTCAGCGAGAGACATACGGTTACCTTTTCGTCTGATTTGCGGCGGAAATGTCCCTCTTGTGTCGAGGCCATCCTCCTTAAGATCACCCCATTGGTCTATGGTCGCTGAACCAAGGTCACCGACTTCCATGGATTTACTCTCAAGTCTTACTATTGGTGAGTGCAGTGGAGATCGAGCTGGTGAATGAGCAGGGGGTACAGGTGTCAATGACCTGGTGAACTGGTCTACTTTCAATGACAACAAATTTTTCTGTCGTCCCTCGTTCTTCTTGAGCTCCAGGAGTTTCGTGTTGGGGTCGTTCTGCTCGTCTTTCAATCTCCGCATGTCCAGCTCGTTTTTCAAGGGGCCCGCAAGCCCGATCGCCGGCAGACCTGAGTCCTTCTCCCTGTGACCAGCTGTACTAATGTTCCGCCGCGAACCGTACGGCGACTTTCCCCTCCTATCCGTGCTCGCGGTACCCAACCTCATCTTCGCTCGCGGTTCCTCGACTCCCGAGTCCGAAATCGATCCGAAACGATTCGACAGCATCTTAGCGTTGATGCTGGCGTTGTTGACCCGGCGCTTAGAGGTCCCGTGATGTCCCTTCTCTCGTACCCTCTCCAACTCCTGCTGGAGGCGCATCTTCTCTCTCCTGATCGTCATCAAGTGCATTCGCTCGAGATCGCGTCGAGTTTCGGACTCGCGTCGGCCGGTTCTCCCGCCCATGGCGGCTCGGTGGCGGAGCATATCATCACCCGTCGTTGACAACATTGCCATCAATGGTGACGTCAACGCTACGTCTGTCAACGACTGGAAGCTTTAGCCTCTGTTGCTTGCACCCTCAAGAAGAAGCTGTTTTGTTTGTAATTTAAACGTGGATGTGCAAGATGCACGCAACAAAAGACACAGCACGCAAAGAGCACAACGTTATATGGATTTATAACTTTGCATGTTTCACGAACTTGTTCCAAGTACTTTTAACTCCTGGTGGGTTACACCACAAATGCAAGCCGCCTTAAGCTATGAGCACAAAGTTGAGTAAACGGATTTGTCACTGTGAAATCCTGTCTTGAATTTATAAAACTTTTCCCCCTGGCTGGATGAATATAATAGTCAATCACATATTTGTCGTTACTGCTGAAATGCTGATTGCACGGCTGATTCAATATACGGCGAAAGTCCACCCACACGAACTTCAGAAATGTCGAAGCACAGAAGCAGCTTATGTGCATCCAACAGCAACAGGAAAATCAATAGTTTCGCTTGACTTCATCCGGAAGACACAAGAATCCTTTTCATGGGAATAGACCCGTTTCTGTCTCTTGTTAGAGGATAGGTGACGATTGAAGAGCCCTTTGTTAGAGCACGAAGAACTGAAGAACTCTAATTTCACTCAATTTCTACGAAGAATAGTACGTCATGGTTTACCGTAGCAAACAAAACGATTTCACGCGACTTCGGCCCATACGACATGCTGCGTGCTGTCTGCCGTGCTGTCTTTTCACGTTTCGTGTTGGTACTAAACTGCCATCGATCGCCGATCCTTGCGCCACATGTCAACAGAGTATGCAAAGGAGATCAAAAGGAGTTCAGAAGAGTTCTTGCGGACATCTATGACGTCATCACTGTTCCAGGGAAGCGCTCACTATTGTTTTCCCGCCTTTAAACCTTCTCACGTCCTTTCAAGCAGAGTCTTACCTACAATGAAGCGAGAGAAAAGAATTGTATACATCGACTGCATTTGAAAATATTGATTAGAATGCTAGTTTCTTTTTTTGTTGTTTTTGTTTTTAGTTTCTGTAAGACATGCAAACAGCAACATAGTTATACTCTGAACATGGCTTTTGGTAATCAAGATATGGTCATTATCAGCGGAGATCTCTGTAATCTGGAAATTCAGCGATCTCGTGTGAACTGTTGCTGGTTATGTCGATAGCATAGTGACTACCAATTTGCTTATTTTTGAATTGGTCCTGTTGAGAACAAAAGAACTTCCACGCCATGTATTTCATACTGAAAATTATAAGTTCAATATGTTTCTATTCTCAACATAGAATATTATGCATAAACGATGTAACCAAAGAACATGACTACCAAAAAAAAAATAAATAAAAAAACGAGTGCTTTAACAAAACGATATAGAGCACAGCAACAAACATTTTACTATTCAAGCATGCTGATTGCTTCTCCCGAAACGAAGGAAAACATTCTGACCTTTTCCCCACTTTTCATGCCTATAATGTCCGTGATTATCAAAGATTAAGGTTCAAGTTCAGAACAGATTGCCATTATTTTACCTGGTATGTTTATCTGAGCTTTCAAGATGTGACAATTAGATTATCTGCTGTGTTACTTGTTCGATCTATAAGAGTACATCTAGACGTGATATCTTATTGTGTGCCGTAGCATGGACAGTGTACTGAAGTACCTCTTTAACACACCCAAGCAGATTTTAATGCTCACGTGACACCAAGAAATTAGAAATCATAATCACACTTGAGAGGGTCATTATTAGAGGATTCGTTAATGATTGGTTCAATGAAAGGTGGGACAAGCATTTATCTTGAATAACATCTGAATGTTGTCCTTGATATTGACACAACTTGATCAGTAAAGTTTGTGGGGGTTTTTTTTCCTCCGAAATATCATGATAAGAGAACGGTTGCTTTCAATCTTATCGGTAATCTTAAACTGTGTAGATAGTAGCTATTGTTTATTTTGCACTTAAGTGAAACGAACCCTTGGAAATAATTAGATTTTCTTATTGTATTATAGGTAAAACAAACATTATAGAGCAAAGTCTCATTCCACGTATTTTCTTTAGATTTGGTTGATCTGATTTGTAATGGCGGATCCAGAGGGGGCGCAACCGGCGCACCGCCCCCCTTTTATTTTTCGTTAAAAACAAAAGAAATAAAAAGAAAAAATGAAATGAAACCGGAAGTGGTACCAGAAATATTAGTTGCCCACCCCCCCCCCCCCTTTTCAGAATTTTTGGATTCGCCCCTGGATTTGTGATATGCTTTACTCCGAGTTGGCTAAGTTTGAATCAGTGCAATTTCATTTCACTTTAATTCACTCATTATCAGCTAGTTTTTTTTTTTGTCTACACATGGTGTATGTGTGTGTGTGTAGCGTCCTTAAAGATGACTTCAGCAGATCTAGGCCCTGTTTCATAAAAGATGTTAGGATACCAGCTCTTGCTGGAATGGAAACTTCCAATAGCAAAAGCCAATCAGGAAGCTGGATTCTTGTCGTTACCATGACGATTGCCATTCCAGCAAGAGTTGTTATCGTATCAACCTCTTATGAAATGGGGCCCTGATTTTGATTTACTCTGCTTAGTTGTTATGCAAGGCCGCTTTTAGACGTGGTACTCCCACATAGTTGCGTGGTAGTCGAAGAATAGCTTTTTAAGATGAATTATAAGATGCGGACGCTATGACGAAGCAGCTTCCCTGGTTGAACAATGGAAACAGGTGCCTCGTGCACGCAAGGAACACCATTTTAGCCTAATTAGCGTCATCTTAACGTTCGCGTAACAGATCTAAAGCTCGCTGAGTCAACTATACCACTGGAACTGCCAGTTTTCGTTGACAAAATACAGGCAATGACAGGTAAAAGTGGTTGCCTTCAGATACACTATTAATACTCGAGTGAAAAAAATATATGTATTTATCTTAATGAGGCGTATAATAATAATGATATATAGGCTTAATGTTTTCATCATTAAATCAACATTAACGACAATTATGTTGACCGAACTATCATGTGAAAATAAGAAATCTTAGGGAATGCTTGTGTGACTAGAGATTATTTTCGCTGTTTGTTTGTTGTTGTTTTTTGTGTGTGTATGCGTGTTTTTTTTGGGGGGGGGTGGGGGGAGGTCATAAAGGGGAGTACGATGGTGTCAATGAGGATGCCTTTTTTTTCACGAAAATACGCTTAACAAAACTACCGAAAGAAGTAAAACTCAGGAAGGATAGGCTAGATATTAATCTAAAAAGCGCCGTTCATCGTGCCCTTATGATATGACAACCGCGGCAAGCTTCTGGCTTTTTTTTTTCTTTGTTAATCCTTTAGATGCTGACGTCAGGACAGCGAAGTATTCAGGATGCGACTTTGATAGACAGTGGGAAAAAAAGTTGTCGTATTCAACGGATAAAGGGATGTATCAACACTAAATGATAGGCTTTTGGGTTGTTGTTTTTATTTTGCTGTTAGTTGTTGTTGATCAGTAATTATCTCAATGACTACAAGAGATAAACACGTTCCTTATTGCTTCATTCAAAATTGCAAAGACATCAACCGATTTGTACGGATGACTTGCTCATTCAGGCCTTCCATATAGACCTTCCATTAAGGACTAAAAAACTAAGCACGCATAAACAATCTGAATGACTTGATGTAGATATCAATTGGAAGTTCAGCGAGTTTCTTCATCGTTAACATGGTTAACAACAAACAGTGACAAACATATTTGAAGTAACATGATATGTCATCATTTGCAGGTAATGTAAGTATCAAAACATCGTCACTCTATATCTACAAAATTCATAGAAATGTCTCTCAGCTACTATACAAATGAAATATCATGGACCAAGGTCTATGGTAAATTCAAATGCACCGCGAAACAGGAGATTATAGTAAATGCATAATGATCAGTCACTAATAGACTGACAATACACAATAATCTCCCATAGATATCTACGGAAGAGCGTTGTAACACAATAAGTGATCTCGACTTCGATAAAGCGTGGAAAGGCAGTCGGCATAACGTATTGTATTTTCAATAGAAATTTGTGTCAGGTTGTGTCTGGGTATAATCTTTGTGTAGGCGTTGAGGACTGATTGTATAATCAGACGACTTCGGCATCGATCCGACGATTTCTCATACCTACCCGTACTGAGACTAAAGTATATAATGTGGGAAATCCTTTCCCTAAAGTAGGGGATAAAGGAAAAACACAGAGACGAGTCCGGTACAAAGTGGTATAGGCTTGTGTAGTATAATCTAATTATCATCAGGTCCTGCTAATCATTCTAAAATAACCAGAAAGTGTGATATATAGTCTACTTTCGCTATTCAACATGTCATTTCGAGAACCAAAAAGAACAAGGAAAAAGAAAGAAAGAAAGAAAGAAACCATCAAAAAACAGGTTTTTCCTCAAAATAGTGGTGGACCACGTAACTTTGTAAAACACAGTTGTAGTTAATGTATTTCTCGCTCCAGCACCTGAGTAAAGAGAGGTGCAGAGATGTGTTCAGCTTTTGTGATCATGATCAAATGTAAGATTAGATCAAATATTGTGTTACCTGTGAAAGTGGAGTAATATTCGCGGTGTTGAAATTTTCGCGCATTTCGCGCAACCAGAAACTAGCGCGAAAATAATAGCACGCGAATATTTTTGCTTGCCATTATGTTCAAGTAGTTGATGTCTTGATTCCGGAATTAAAATCACGCGAAACTCTACTTACCCCGCCTAGCGCGAAAAATTAGTCACGCGAAAAAAATATCCGCGTTTACAGTATGTGCATTGAAACATGATCCTAAGTTCTGTTTCACATGGCAAGGCATCGCAATTCAACATTGAATTCACACGACAGAACAGCAGCTGTTCAAATAACCAGTCAGTTGCGAATGTTTCACGTGTAACTATGTTTACCGCAGTAATGGTAACATACAGTAACTGCGAATCTCTTCACGAAGTGGCTCACCGGAATATTATAGCTTATAAAATGGTGCAAGGTCTGTATATCGCGGAAAGGGCTGCTCGAAGTACAAATTGATGTAAAAGGTGTTAGTACTCTAGCTTAAAATTGTGATCAATTATTTTAGATACTGGAGGACCTATAAAACAAAAGCACCATTATCAATTCGCGTGCCTTCGTGTATGGTGGATAACAGTACCGGTAACTTGTTTTCAATCCGTTATCGTTAGTCCTAATGCTGAGTAAAAACAAACAAACAAACAAAAATAAAAACAAAAAAAACGTGAACGGCATTTTTTTCCATGAAGAAAGAGTAAGATACAAGCGGGTTCTTAATTGTTTTGTGAATTAACAAATATCAAATTTCTTTACGGACTTTTAAATGTTACCGACCATGTACAATTATGCGTGCGTGAAAGTTTGCATGCGATCTTAGTATAGGGTCTTAAATAATGGAAATGAAAAGAACACTGACAGTTTGACCACACTGCACCTGAAGTGACTCAGTGGCTATTTGCATCCGCACGTCTTTATACCTATCCATTAGACTCCCCCTTCACTGCTGAAAGCATGCACGCAGACGATGAGTGATCGGTTGCTATCGATGCGATCGCCAGTTTTATTGTAAGTCGGACATTGCCCGCCAATTAATCCCATCGATGTATTTGGTCACTGCTCCTCACACATTGTTAGACCCGGTCCAATATCTGGACAGAAAGTCTTTTAATGACCAATTGACTGATACGAGCGGACCGCTATCATGTCATAAAACGGGGGTACTCAAGCACCGCCCGTATCTAACGGGTATAAGTGGTTGGTAAGCACTGAAAGGGAATTGCTTCATGTCCAACAAACAATATCCGATTGAAGGTTCAAGCTTTTTCATGATCAGTCTATTAATCTTCTTCTCATTTTTTGTTACTTTTAATTTTTTTTTTTTTTTTTTTTTTTGGGGGGGGGGGGTTAAATCTACTTAGTTTACGTGTTTAGAATTCCATATACATGTCGGAGAAAAGACTGAACCAATACACAACGCATTAAATAGCCAAGATTATAATCAGCCTTACGAAACTACTTACATTGCGAAAACTGAAGGAATTTTACAGTACCACATATTTTACACGTTAAAGGCATAATTTACCATTTGCAGATGAAACAGAAACCCAGCATATGTGCTTCAAAATAGTTATAAAATGTGAGTTAGGGATAGAAACGACCAATGTAAAAATTTGAATCAGTATAACCGATGTTAAGTATCGTGAAATATACAAAATGTGAACAATAGTTATGATGAATATGTTAACCATATTAAACCATCTACAGTTATGGTTTAATGAGAAAAATAATGATATCTCCTTATATTTTACGCTTTATTGCAAAAATCTTATATGGTAGTATGTTTTGTGATGCAACTGACCTACACATATGCATCAAAAGTGATATCTTGAACATTTTTTAAGTCACTGCTCCCAAAGGTAAACATGCAGGACCTCTAAATTTCAAGCCTTTGACAATATCAAAACAAAATAAGATATGCAAATTCGATGAGTTAAGTTGTTATTCTACAGCAAACGACATGCATCCACTGACTTTCGCATAAGTTTTTATTATTTTTTCCCTTTCTGTCAAATCAAATAACAACGAATGTGATATGTCGTCACAATAATGATTGTTTACAATGTTGAGTTTGCGTATAGTCTCTAATTTGTTGAGGGAACTTTCTGTCTTCATTTAATGTTATTCGTATTGAAGTATACTGCTTGCTGGAAATAAATGTTATTGCACTGAACTGAAATAAACTGAAGCCGTAAATCAATTCGAATGAATTATTGGAAATAAAAGGGCAATGGTCGCGCAACTAACTTTCTTAAATTGTCTTTTCTTCTTCTCCTCCTTCTTCTAATATTGTTCCTGCTGCATGTGGTTTACTTCTTAGTCTTTGCTAAATTCAACAGCTAAGCAATCCAGTTCAGACCCTTGCAATTCTTGATGATCACTAAAACACATTCCGATAATATGATACTTGTACAAGATAAGAAAGTATTTATCTAACACAGAAGGAAAGATAATTCTTGATCAATTTTAATTTTGCTGTCGTTGTTGTTTTAACGCTCACACATGACAGAACGAGCGACAATTAAGAGTAACATGTCTGCGTGCATTCAGTAATTTTGGGGTTTGTTTGAGATTTTTTCCACGTTACACGTTCTTTTCATCAACATAAGAGCCTTGTTGGACACTGTCGGAAGTTTATATAAAACTCTGCGACGAATGAAATCACATACATATACATTTTGGTGGCATACAAGTCAGAAACCCTGATGTAGGAGGGTCCTATACTAATCGTTTAAAATAACAATGTCGATGAAATTGATGTGTAGTTTTAGTGTGCCGCAATGTGATAGATTTGAACCTTCACTTTTTTTTCCCCGTTGATAATCCGATCGGTTTTATCATATTCTCACATATTCTACAGTGTATCTTCAAAGGATATATTCATGGTCTATTCATCCATTTATTTATTTCCCTGTTTGGTCCACTGATTGCAGTATTGGTAACCTCATGAGGGAAATTCATGCTTACATCAACCAAGGGGCGCTCTCCTTTGTTGAGCTACAATTAAAACTTGCCAACATCAGTGAATTATGAAATGCCTTATGCATAGAACAAGTTATTCTTTGCACAACATATGAGTGAAACTAATGTAACTGTACATCGCGACATATTCATAAGCAAACAATGAACATTACACATCAGATGAGGCAAATGTGATGTTTAACAGTTCCGGGAACCGTGTCTCTTCTAGAATATATTGTTAAAGTTCTAGGTTTTTTAAGTAAACTAAAGGAGTTGAATACTTACATTGCATTTAGTCATCTACAGCTTGCAAAATTTTAACGCTGTTACATGGTTTCGTCACGTAATATGCTCGGGGCTCTGTCTATCCAATTGACGATATTTGTACTAGCAGAGGAGTCATAAGTCCAAACGAGTGGCAACTGCCCTCCGGCAACGTTTGAGTATTTGCCGTAGGGTTTAACAGGGGTGTTCGTGTATTTACGTTCCCAAGATCAGTCCACGTAATGCTCTTTCCAAAGCTTAGCATTCTTCTGAACTTGATCTCTGTTGGCTTGTAAAATCTGATGACAAAGACAGTTGACAATCCAACACTTCTCATTATTTTGTAATGAATCAGGCATTGAAGTGCTACACACCAACTACCCTGCTAATGAGCGCACATTCATGAAAACTTGTGCTTCCCTCACCATTTGGGCGTAATCTCCGAACTGGAACACCTCTAGACGGAGTAGCTACATGATGTACCGCCACCGGTCTAGCCCACCGTGTATAGAGACACTGTCATTTCACGGAAAGGTGATCGCAATGAATCGAGCGAAGCTTGCATGGGGCTCGGTGAGTGCGCCACTGTAGAGCAACACGAACAATAGAGCGACATTAACGAGTCACTACTGTCAACCAGTCATGATAATTCCCTGGCAACGGGTTGCCTTCGAGTCGCTTCGCTGCTCTACCGCCACTCCAAGGACCATGCTTTGACAAAGTTTGCGCAACACGGAACTTCTTCCAATTCTTCGACTCTGTCGGTTTTTGGGTTTTTTTTTTTTTTGTTTACATACTGCGTTTTACCTACACGAGAACATCAATAAAATACGTCATTTTTCCAGTGACTGCGTAGATAACACACGGATGCAATAGTCGACAATGTATCTAGCTCAATAGCAGTAAAATGAATTAAATGCAAAACTCTGGAATTGATCCGGGTCAACATCTCATAGCTGTATTGATACTGCATACATTATCTATCTATGGTTGCTTAATGGTCACCAAATGTCAACAACTACCACTGAAATGCTCCTTTTATACAAAAAAATAATAAATTGATTATTTTTAAGACTACGCAAAATAACAACCAATAAAAGTCGGGAGTTTGTATTCAAACACAATGATGAGTCATGAACTGTAACGTGTCTCCAATATTTCTTGTATCTTCACCATCCTTTCATTTTAAGTTTTGTTTTTCTTCTTCTCCGCCGCCTCCTCCTTCTTCTGCTACTTGTTAGGGCCTACATCTATCACTGAAATAACCTCTATATACGGATGAAGGGCCTTAGGTCTTACCTGACGACAAAATAGGCCTACCTTCGAAAGAGCAAACTAAATTTTACCCACTCTAGCTTCATGGCATTTCCTGCAGTAATGTCATTACTTTGTGTATCAACCTCGCAAGCGTCAATACAGGCTTTGCTTCCTCCGTATACGGTACTATCATAAAGATGACACAATTAAGTGCCCATAAATTGCCAGTATTTGGCAGCAGTCTGCAAACATGACCCATGTGGATACGCCTACAGAATGTCGACTTAAAATGAGACTACCCCACTGCAACTTTAATGGTGACAATAAATAGTACCCATTTTTACTCCCAACGAGTGAAGCTGCCTCTCACAAAATAGACCAACGCCTATGTGCGGTGTTTGATATGTACACACATGCTTACACACACACACACATATCTATATTTAACTATATCTACTTATAGCAGCATTATATATAAAAATGAAGAAATAAACTGGTAATGCATTTTTTGGCCAATAAAGAAGGAGTTTATTCGACTCAAATTTTCGGCGGCCTCCGCCTTCTTCAGGAGTCTTGTCAAGACTCATTCTTTATTGGCCAAAAATGCATAACCAGTTTATTTCTCCATTTCTTCGTGGCGCCAATAAGTGAATTCTCAACATGTTTGGACCTAGACTGAATAAAGGATTCATGTAAATTATAATAATAATGATAATAATAATAATAATAATATATATATATATATATATATATATATATATATATATATACTCAGCAAAAAAAAAAAACCAACACTTTTTCAAGTTCGTCTTTCTCATGGATTATTTGGCTAATAATAATTAATGTTCTATATACCATCTTAAAGGTAATTTAATTGGCTATCGACCTAGCAGGTCAATGAAAAGGAAAAAATTACGCATGAGTGAACACATTCGCTTTTCTTTTCCAAGGCAAGTTTCCACGTTGTTATTCAAGCGTATGAAACTAAGGGCAGCTTCAACGCATTTAGGAATGCAAATTTATTTTTGAAAAATCAAACTATGATCTCTATAATTCCTCTGTAACCCTCCAGAGATAAAGAAAGACAAAAATAATAGAGGAAAATGAAGAATATTCTCTCAAATCCATATTCCATAGACAAACGAGAAGAAGCAATGGTAACAAAGATGATAAAAATTAAAAATTTGAAATGACATATTTCGTCCTTGAAATTGTCTCATAAAGTCTGAAATTAATTAAAAGAGCAAATAAAGAAATTTTGTCCATTTTATATACCTTGGCGGCTCACTCCCTGTGTCATTCAATCTTTGAGTTGACAGAAAATTCTCATGTTCCCCCTTCAATTTCCCAACTATATATTTTTGTTTGAGAATATAAAGAGAAACAAGGGATCAAAAACTTATTTCTGCTATTTCATTCATGTCTCTCATTGCGTTGAATTGGTCTTTTGTTATCATTATCTTGAAGGGCATTTGCATATTGATTTCGAATATATCAATTTCTGCAATTTTTATTTTTGAGCCATGGAAGAACAAAAACGAATGTGTTCACTCATGCATAAAATTTCCCTTGCATAAACCTCCCAGGTTTACAGCCAATAAAATAACCTTTAATATGGTTTATGACACAATGGTTTTTATTAAAAAAAAAATCTTTAATGAAAATAATATGAACTAAAAAGGGTTTAATTTCTTTCCTTTTTAGTGTACACACACACACACACACACACACATTATACATATAGAGAGAGAGAGTGCGAGAAGGGGTCTCGACCATAATTTTACAGCACCATGCAGAGTATAGCTCCTTCATTATTTATATTCAGTCCACGAATGCTCTTCTTCTCGCACTGTGACTGTGTGTGTATATTATATATATATATATATATATATATATATATATATATATATATATATATATATATATATATATATATATATATATATATATATATAAATGTATAGGCATACAGTAATTACACATAAGATTTTTTTTTTCTCTTTAGGCCCATTCGGGTACCTAAAATCTTTCAATTTGAAATTTCGGTGGCACGAAGAAAGAAACGTGGCCCAAATTAATACGAAACATACACATTCATTTGGGATTTTATACGCCCGACTGTAACTTCTGTCGGCCATAACCTGGGTAAGGAAAGATGAGTCAGCGGGATATGCGATGGGTCAGGTGCATGACTATGTGTGTGCATAAATCAACTTTTGTTAAACGTATTAATTGAAGCCCCCTCCTCCCTTCCCCTTGTTGTGGCTAAAATACATACATCAACACAAAACAGCGCCCAAACCGAACAGGTCTACAAAGGACACAGGTACACAAAATAATGAGCTCGCTATAAGTATTGGCGATATATTCTTTCTTCTTCTTCGTGTTTTTGTCTTTGTTATGCTTTTGTTTTGTTTTGTTTTGTTTTGTTTTGTTTTGTTTTGGTTTTGTTTTTTGTTTTTTGTTTTTTAAGAACACATCCCACATTCATGTAAGCATAATGCGCCGAGTCCACACGGTATTGACAGGTTAACTAACTTTATCAAAATATCATACATTCTAATATTATTTCTACGGAACATTTCCATTGTCAACCAGCTGACCAGAAAGATATCCTATTTTTTCCAGTCCACATAGCAAGAATTGATACATGCAACTGTGTAGAAAGTGCATCGAATAGTGTATACCTATAGGACATTACACTTGTTGGTGGTACGAGGAGAAATCCGTAATCTTGAAAATTGTAAATAGCACAGCGGTCTACTGCTTGCATCAGAGAGGCAAGTTCGACTAAACAACGCATTCATTTTAGGCTATTGCTTATTTGTAGGGGAGGTAATGACTTCTACACTTCTGGGATTTACTCCCTACACGCCAATGAGCCTATTGTTAATCTACATGCCTTTCTCAAGCTTGCGTGAAGGCAGAGTAAAAGGCGGCACAAAATAAGAGGGATTAAAAGAGTCAATTATATTGAAGAGTTATCTATTGCTCCTGAGTATACGCTGGCGTGGAGGGATAAAGAACTTTAGCTTTCGAAATACTCTCTTTCCAATACAGTATGGATTCTTTGCGCAGACCTTTGGCGTAACAAGGCCTCCTGCAAAAATCACCGAGACTTGTGCAAGTGTGCTGAACAAATCATTCCCCTTCAGCAGCTAATGGAAATAAAATTCATTTAAACCGGCGTACCAATACCGGTATATACTGTAATTCCGAATTTACGCGTACATACAGTGGACTCCCGTTATAACGAAGTCCGCGGAACCGGCAATTTTCTTCCGTTATTTCGAAATTTCTTTATAACTGAACAAAGTAAACAAGGAACACAAAAACATAGAGGGGATACTGTTGCGGCCTGAATTCTT
The DNA here is from genome assembly GCF_964275005.1 of Diadema setosum. Taxonomy (NCBI): domain Eukaryota; kingdom Metazoa; phylum Echinodermata; class Echinoidea; order Diadematoida; family Diadematidae; genus Diadema; species Diadema setosum. Next base: position 6,285,952 of record NC_092701.1, read on the forward strand.
ATTTCGTTGTAACCGAATTTCCGTTATGACAGTTCTTGCAAATTAGAACGCCTGCTCGAGGTTTGCCAAGTATATAGCACCACCTAACGCGTGGGCCTTCAAACTGACGGAAAAATAATAATAAATGTCATCGTAGTAGAGACAGCTATTCTGGGCTTACTGTTCTGATAATTGTTACACTGAATTGTTACACTTGAATTGTTACACTGAATTGTTACACTGAATATTGTTACACATGTATGTCCGCAGGAAAATGTAACCAGAAATGAGAATATAACCTGTCATGATTTGCCCTAGTAACAAGAGATGTTTGTAATATTGTCGGTGGAGCACACACACGGGATTTCCAGTACTAACTCTGGACAATGTAAACAAGATATTTTATATCTTTTCGGCTATGCTGAGATGAATACCAGAAAAAAAAAAAAAAAAAAAAAAAGCGTGTCAAAAATTGATAACGCCCTCTACGGGATAGCGTTTATCTCCAGGGAGTCGTACAGCCCGAACTTTTAACACCGATTGCAGGATTTGGTTTACTTTTAGTTTCGATGGGGATTCAAAATTTGACCTTTCTGCGAGATGTTTATTCGAAACCACTTATGAAATATTAAAGAGCATATAAAGAGGAATTCAAAGTGTATTTGATGAAAATGTTGAATAATGGGCTGATGCGATCTAAGGTGAATGTAACATTCGATATCAATGAAAGGCTAGGACTCTGGGGATTAAAAAAAAAATATACCGCAAAAATGGTGGGCACTCCAGACAGTTTGCTTGAATTGCTAAAAACAAATAAATAAACAAAAAATGCACCATTTGCGATAGCGAAGTTTTCAAGAATTCAAATACATTTAGTGTCGTGCAATTAGAAAAAAAATATCTCAGTGAATTACAGACCTTTACCTAACCACAGGGCGGGAAAATTGTGCAGTTAAGAAAACACTCGTTTTCAGCGCCTAGTTGTTATGACGTCACAAATAACGTTTCACTGTGCGACACTGCTTAAGAGTATTCACCATTGTATCGATATAGGACATTTAAAAAAAAAAGTGGAGAAACTAGTTAATCACCCTACACCCGTTGTAATGACGTCACAAATATCATTTCACTGTGCGACACTGACCATTGCATCGATATTCTATACATTGAAAATAAAATGGAAAAACTAGTTATCACCCAACACCCGTTTAATTTTACCTCTTTTGCATTCATACATTACTGTAATTTCATTATCTAAGTACTGTGGCCCATTGTGAGCTGCAATACACACAAAGTCTCAGATTTTTGCCATGACTAGGTAAATCTAACTGCAAGGACATGAGCTGGCTACAGATAAAATTCTTCACTACCTCGGTCACCAGCAGACACACGAACACACGACTCTTTGTCGAATACTATATTGTAAAGATAACTTTATTACAACAGTGGTATTCTCTATACCGTTCATTTGGAATCTACGAGCCATTTACAGATTCATGCCGATACTAATCTAAAAATAATCATCCCATAATTGCTTTATTGCAACATTTACAGAGTACAAAATTAACGATATGAAACATTACTGTATCAACCATTCCATCTTTGTTTCTATTTCCTGATAATTTGCTTCGTGCATTTCGGTAAAATCCTCTTACTGCGCAAATGTACATTTCATTTTAATCACAATGCCACGCCCTTGGCTCATGCATTCGCGCAGAGCTACTTATACATGCAGACAGGGGCGGATCCTGGAATTCCGTAAGGGGAAGCGCCTTTACAAAAGTAAAGGGGGGCACACGCCCCTCTCCCATTTTTTTTTTTCATTTTATGTCTCTTGTTTTAATAAAGAATAAAGAGGGGCGCGTGCCCGGTGCACCCCCCCCCCCCCCCCCGATCCGCCACTGTTCAGATATGAACGTTAAGGTCAATTCTAAGCTCATTTTCTGGATATGAATATACAATTGTTCTGTAAAATGATTATTCATTCCTTTTGTGAAAAAAAAAAATGGATAAGAATTGTTTAGAATGATCCTCTGTAATAACTTATACAATTATCTGCAGAAACATTGTCATCAGCACAATTCAACCATGTGTGAGAATACAAACATGCACAAGTAAAGCATCTAATCTGTTGAAAGAAGCAAAAACTAGTTGCAGGGAAGATTGTGTAATAGTCCCCCCACTCCCAACCCACCCTACAACTACAAGTTTTGAAAAGCACTTCTCAGTAGTTTGGTGCTGCTTTTGTCTTCCTCACTTAACTTAGAACAAGTTAAACATTAATTTTGTTTTGCTTGTTTGTTTTTTGCTGTTTTTTTTTTACGACAAAAATTATATGAGGATGTGATAGGTTGAGTAGGGTAAAAGGCAAAAACTTTTAACCCTCCCATGTCCACATGACGTCTCTTCTTGGAAACCCTAAACAGTTTGAAGAATGCTGGACGGGATCTGCTTCCAAAATACACGAACTGCTGATTAACGTATTTGTCCAGCTATGTGTGCCCCATGGCAATAACGACATGCTTCTGGCAATCAATCCGTGACAATGAAACTCAAGATCTTTTAACATACACAGATATGCAAGGAAAATTTATGACAGATTTTTTTTTTTTTTCTGATCAATTATCTTACAGAGACTAACATCATTGCATGCATTTCTAGGATATCAGGACATAATGGAGACAGAAGACCGAAAGTACTTCGATCAATATGTGATAATCAAAGCAGCGATCACCAAAGAAGCAAAGCTTTTACTCCATTCATTATATGAAATTACTCTGCTACTGTACAACGGGTAATGATTTGAGGCAAGAAAATGTACTCATTCCAGCTTACTGCTAGCATGTGCATAGACGCATATTTGTACAAATCAAGTGGATTTTAAACAGGAAAAAGATACCATACCTGCAGAAACCAGGTTTGAAAAAAAAAAAAAGAGGAAAATGTCTGGAATTGATTTGGGCGAAATTATAAATGGCTGAATATCATTATATTACTCTTCACTTCTTGTCAGGAAAGGCCCCATGTATTCTTTTTATGAGAATAAACAAACAAACAAATACAAATGTACGAGATGGAAATAAATACATGCACATACATAAAATTCCTGTATAATCTTGGTATTCCAGAGTGTCTGATTTGTGTTTGATTCGCATCTGACAGTTGATACTCGTACCCACATTCCTAGTTAAGCTCACATGTAAATTCAACAGACATGCTTGATTTTGTTCAATAGGCGTTTTCACATCAGCCCGATAGAAATCCAAGCTCGAAATATTTTCCGCGATTGCGAATTAGAGCGCTATTTCATTTCTTATTCACATCAGCCCGAAGAGGGGGTAGCCCGAATATTTAAAAATTTTAAAATAGCTAATTCGACAGCTGAGTATGTGCAAACAGCATCAGTAATGTGTGTGCCCTCTCAAAAATTCCTCATGATTTGTGTGCAGTTTGCCTCGATCTTTTGGGTCACACACGCTAGGCATGATGGGATTCATCGCGCTAATTTCTCGAGTCGTTTTCACATTATCAAATAGCGCGCTACTATCCCGCTATTTCAGAAATTTCCCGAGTTGGAGTCGAGAAATTTTCTCGATTAGAGCGATACAATTAGCGCGCTAATTTGTGTTCACATTATCAAATGGCGCGCTATTTCGCTATCGGGAAAATTTCCCAAGTCAGAAAATAGCGCGCTATTTGGAAACATCGGGCTGATGTGAAAACGCCTAGATAGTTGATTTCCATACTCGTATTCCTGAATAAATTAACAGGCATACACGCATAAACACGGATACATGTGTACTTGTGCTTATGTACATGCATATTGTATGCTACTTTGCTTTAGTTACTTCTGATATCTGACTGCAAAATTAACTTGCCCTAGAGCAATATCGGATTGTTTTCTACTCTATTGCTTCCACAACAGTCACACACAGTGCACTCCCGTAATAACAAACACAGTTATAATGAAACTCTTGATACCGTGAAGTAAAATTCCAGTCCCCGAATTATCATCTATATATATCTCTATAGTGCTCAACTGTTCGGCTGTAACAAAACTGTGATATAACGAAAGAAAACTGTAGGTCCCTAGGACTTTGTTATAATGGGAGTGCACTGTAAGATTTTTTTTTCTTTGTCATTGTCATAACGAAAAAGCATATCCATCATCCATCACCAAGATTAACTAATCACGGACCCTACAGGGTCCAAATATTACATTCAGTGATAAAGGAATCTTAGAGTTATCCTGATCCGATGATAAATCACTAGACTCACTTGATTTTCAGAGACTTATCACATAAACGGGAAGAATGCAGATCCACCACATCAAAAAAGCTGAGCAAATCATCTACCAAGTTTCAGAGCAGGTTAGATATTCAAACTTGCGGGTAGATTTCGTATCCAATACCTTCATGCCAAGTTATTCTTAATTAATGCTTGATATGTCCAAATTAATCACTGCAAGAGTGAGCAAAATCGGGCAAGGAGTAGGGAAATCCCAGCTTTGATAACATCAACAGTCAGTAGAGGGCAGCAGACAGCTTCTGACATAATTGTGGACATGTCTTCAAGGTTTAATTTATAGAATTTCGCATTTTGTAACTTTTTAAAACACTGAAATTATTTTTGAGTAGAAAATGAATGGACAATTGTCCACAAGTTCCACCCCAGTTAATTTGTCGCCCTCTACAGTTCATTTATTCAGAAAGCTGTAGCTTCCTCACTCCTTGTCCAATTTAGCTCAAATTTGCAATGAATAAATCAAATATGTCAAGCACTCTAACAAGAGAAATTCATCTGAAAGTATTGGTTTCCTACACACTGTAAAGACTAACTGTTTACTATTTCAAAACATTCTGTGACTTCCATAGTCAAACAGGAAAAGCTTTGATATCAAAATTTTCATCTTTCAACAATATACATGTACATTTTTTTTTTTTTTTTTTTTTTTTTTTTTAGTATCAAACCCAAAGCACCTTACTCTGCAGTTTTCTAAACTTCAATGTTTGGGATTTTATCAGGGTACAATGGTGGTAGTTTATTAATGCAGATTATGTTTCATACTTTTTTTTTTAAGAATAAAAAAGTTAATTATCAGACTCTATGAATACATTCTATAACCTCATAATTTCAAAACTATATTTATGGATTCATACTCGCATGTGTTTACTTCACAGAATATATACTGGAAGGAGCTACAAACACTGACACTGCTACTTTAAGTAGGTAAAACACAAAACCAACATTCAACATGCAATCCCACTATTCCACAATAACCAATCTACAGTCTGGTTCATATGCTCAAAAGTGGAATGTGCTTTTTTTTTCTTCCACATTTAAAGGGAAATTCCATCCTGATGTTATGATGCTTTACAGGGAAATTCCATCCTGATGTTATGTTGCTTTATATGATAAAAGAAAATCAGAGTATTAACTTTATTTTTGAGTGAATTGTTGTTTTTTTTTTAAATGACACACATATAAAAATGTACAAAATGTACAACTTTTGACAGAAAGACAAATTGGCAACTCCATGATCTAAATGTTGAGCATCTACACCTTGTACTTGTTTTATACGTCTTAGAAATTTCACCAATTTTTCTTGAAATATTTGGGCACATACAGAATTTAATCCACTGACTTTCAAGAGGACATGCAAATTGTTGATCTTAATGCGTGCATATTATGTACAGGTCTGGAAAAGAAAAATCTGTATTAAAAAAAAAAAAAAAAAAAAAAATGACGCTAGCTGAATTCTTTTGCACAAACCGAATAGTGTAGAGAAGTGCTCATCTAAATCGCAGAAAGTGTCTAATCTGACTTACTCTTTAACCTTTTACAGCTAATAAATACAAGATGCATTGTGTACGTGTGTACGAGTGTGATTTTTGTCCTATATATCTGTGATATACTCACAATATTTCTGTTTTTATACAAAGCAATACATCAGGATGACCTTTCCCTGTAAACCTATGGCCAACAGCACCTTGTGGGGGTTGTACAGGGTCCATGTGAATCCAGAAGATTGGAAGGGAACACTGTACAGGTAAATGTGCCCTCTGGCACTCTAAACCCCTTGACTAAACGGAATATGGCAAGGAGTGGTAAACATTGCCTATGGTTGAGGCGTGACACCGATGAGTAAGCAAGACTCAAATGTGAAGCTACTGGAGAAATGGCAACCATTTTATAGTCCTACAAAATGCTACTACCCACCACGTCATTCAATGAGACAATATTTCTCCTGCATTACACATGCACAATCAATACCATTCATTTACTAGCAACTGAAATAATTCTTTGCAAAATAAAGTTTGCTCCTCACATAAACCTTGCTTACCTACACTGCATCCACCTCTGATGTAGCTAGCTATTTCAGCATCTTGTTTTACAACAATTACAAACAAAACATAGCAAGAAAAATTAAGACTTATGTTGGTGAGACTAAATAACAATGTCTGAACATAGACATTTCTGTAATGTTGCCACATAGCATCATTGCCACAAGGTCACTACGGACTTAAAAAGTTGAAAAACTAACTGCAACTTTTCTCTCAGCCAATCAGGATCCAGCAGACCAAGACCTGCATTTCAGTTTGCAGTTGCAACTACACTCTCTCTTTTTGAACCCTTAGACCCGAATTCACGAAGGTGGTACAAAGGAAACCATGGTTTAAACCATGGACAAAAACCATGGAGCGCCAAGTGTCGCATGGAATATCTAACATTACGAAATCAGTCATTTCGTCGATGAAATGATTATTTTGTAATGAAATGACAACATTTTGTAACTAAATGAACATTTCGTCCACAAAATGATAATTTCGTTAACGCAACGCTCATTTTGTAGACGAAATGACCAATTTCGTAACGAAATATTCCGTGCGACACTTGGCGCTCCATGGTTTTTGTCCATGGTTTAAACCATGGTTTCATTTGTACCACCTTCGTGAATTCGGGCCTTAGTGTGCTTTGGGTGCTACCTGGCACCAACAACCCCATAGTGCTGGACAAACTGTTGAAAGTTCCTGGCACAGAAAGGGTTAAAAGGATGGTACAGTATTGGTTCGGGCAAGAATTCAGCTTTTAACTTTTTGCAAGATACTTAGAAACCACTTTATGAAATGTAAAAAAGCATGCAATTCTAAGGAAATTCATTCAAGGTTTATTTATTGAAAATCGGTTTTGATTTGGCTGAGATATCAAAAAAAAAAAAACAATGTAAAGCAAAGGGATCCTAATAATGTTAGGTGAGAATGATAAGGGCATTAAGATGCCTCGAACATTATGGCTTAAGGGACAACATAACATCCTTATCATCACGGTGATAAAAGGTGGGTCCCCTTTTTAATACGATTGCTTTGATTTGGATATCTCAGCCATTTCAAACCCAAATTTCATCAAACTTTGAATTCATATAAAAATAGATTAATTACATGCTTTTTCATAACTCATAAGAGGTTTCGCATTATCTCAGAAAAATCATCATACAAAAATATTGGAAACCTGAAGCCCCATCTCAACCGAAACGGTACCATCCCTTTAAAAATTGTTCTACCGGTGACTACAGCATCAACTTGTCCTGAAGGGAGAGAGTCTCCTAGTGACATGGTAGGACCCATTCTGCTGCTTGTGCGAGATACGTGTTTCCGTCTAATCACAAAGTTTGTCATCACGAGTCACACATCGTTAATCGTTGCTTCGTCTGCTCCTCAAAGTTAAAGTCGTAGCTGAACTGGGAGTTGATGTCAACAGCTGACTTGTAGGTAATTGGCGGTACGTCAAACTGAGAATATTTTTCAAAAACAGTAGAAGACAAAATCACATCACAAATCTGTCATATCAACTGTGAAAATCTACCACTTTTAGTCAGCTTGGATTTGACTTCACTACGAAAGGGTCTTTATCAGTATCTTGTGGTAATGGCTCATTTCCACTGTCATGTGATTAACTACGCATGCCATAATTGGGCCATTTAATTGTAGATGATCATGGAATTTTTATTCAATCACAGATCACGGATCACAATCTGCACCACTGTTGAAAGCATTGTCTGAATCATGGAGTAAACATGGTGATCACCTCAAATTTTACCAGATCTTAAGGTCAGTCATGGCAATTAAGTTGATCACAGGTAATTTTTGAGAAGTTCAAAACTTTTTGTAAGGTCAATTTGAACATGGAGTGAAACCACTCTTGAAACTCATCTAAAAGAGACGTTTTGCAGACATTGCTGCACTGTGTATGTCAGGAATACACCTGAAAGTTCTGGTGCTGGAATGGGGGGGGGGGGGGAATCAATCATTAACAACCTTTCCTCTTCTATTTGTGTTTAATATAAATGTTTTATTTTTCAGACCAAGAGCAACAAAGGGAATATTTTTCTCTATCTATTTCAAATATCAATGATTTATCCCCTTTTGTTATTTGTACGTTCTATTCCTTAGACCAACAGCACCAAAGGGAATATATTTTTCTCACGTGCTTGAGTCTGAATGTTGCTAGCGAGGTCCACATCCTAAGTTATAAAGAGAATTAACATCAAGATTTTTGTTTTACTCACATTTGACATGTTCGTCACGGACTGCAACACTGAGCTGATTCGAAATGGAACTCCTTCGATGGCTGCCAAGAAAAAAAAAGGAGTAAAAATACCATATCTAATAAGCACCAACAAGAAATTTTCAACCTTTGAATCCAGGCATTGGTCACTTAACCTGTTGAGGATGAGTCCCGATACTCGGGCGAGTGTCTATAGGAAATGCATGTTGTAGCAAAATCGGCCGTCCTCAATGGCATATGGGAGTTATCGCAACACAACAGGGCAATAGCATTAACTTTACCTTTGACCTTGTATTGACATTTTTTTTAGGACATTGTATGCAAACAGTTGTTAGAAGGTACAATGAAAGCATGAGAATGCCACAACTATTTTTGCCTCTTGTTACCAAACCCGGGGTTGCTCAGTCTAAAACTTTGGGCCATGTTGTTCGGACACCATGTGCCGCACAAAAGTGAAAACTTCATATAACTTGTAGTAAAGTTGCGAAGAGGGGCAATACTAAGAATAAATACTGGTACATGTATTTCATGGAACATTCTGGAACAGTCTTATTAAGAGTAGCACAGTCTTGCCTGAGAGAACATCGTGCTCCGTGCTGAGGCTATGTGACGTCCGAAGAGTAGACTGTCGTCTCGTCCTGGCATTGTCCCACGAGTAAGGCAGCTGTGTCATCGACGACTGCTGCGGCAAACTGGATAACCCACAAACACGTCAGAAAAAGACAAAAACCAGCTCTAGTGATGCTAATTAGCATGAAAAAGAGGGCCTGATATACATAGATGAAGCTACTTTGCACATGAAACGACTCAAACTTTGATACTGCCAGGGCCTAAATTCAGGCTTCAGCCTGAAAACTGGCACCCCTTCAGCTCTGAACAATCTTGATTTTGGTGTTCATTTTACCATTTAATTCTCCCATAAATGTTCATAAGTTATCAAGCCTAGGTACAGTATGCACTTCACTGAAAGATTACTACATGTTGGGAACATACAAAAGGAATCCATAACATTCAAGATATACATGTACTAGCTATTAAAAGTAGTGGATTGACTGATGCTTCAAAAGGCACTTTGGACTTTGGTAATGAGGAATGTATGAGGTTGACTGTACAGTTCACTTTTCTTAATGATGAGAAGAATTCAGGTAAATGAGGAAATTACTTGTATTTTGATATAAAGGAGACTCACTCCTAAGGTATGGAAGGCTAAAATCCTGAGCCTAATTGTACACATAGAAGTTTTCATCACTTGGTTGTCAGCAAATCATAACACGCTTTGTCACCAATACCCCTATATACAGTCACTGCAAATCTTTTCGGTCTCATAATTGTATGACTACCAGGGTGTAGATTTCCTTATCCTGTGATGTCTATACAAAGAGACCATTCTTGATTGGTACATTATCTATAGAAGTGGCAGACCTCTTTTGTTTCATAGCATGCACAAGAAATTGTCTTTCACTTCAGCAGAGTAACATTAAACATGATTCTCTCACTGCTATCTTCTGTAAGTCCCCTATCCATACCCATCTCCCATCCCCCCCCCCCAAAAAAAAGGGGTCATCCAAATTGGACCGACACCCACTAGTCATACAGCCCACAAATTTCGACATTGAAAACAGGTCCATGAGTCATACAGCTCATGAGTCATCCGGCCCATGAGTTCGACAGATACAACACAGAGCTTAATGCGTTGGTCTCGTGGGCCTTGTTAGCTTAGCGTCAAACTATTGGGCTGTATAACTCGTGAGCTGTATAACTCATGGGCTGTATGACTTGTGAGGCAGAGCTGTATGACTCGTGGGTGTTGGTCTCCTGACGTGCACCAAAAAAAAGATACATGTACATTGTAGGGAACAGCCCAATAAAAAAACAACAAAACATCCATACTTGGTGGTAAAAACAATACCCTATGTAACAATATGCAACTTTGGCTTTACACACAATAAATCATTGAATTTTGTACACCTCTTTGTTCAGTTTCAAGAAAGCTTTAGATTTTGACGCGCGGACATTTGAGACGACGAGTGCGCTGGACGCGTTCTCCTCTCCCCTGCGTCGCGTTGAAAAGCAGCTTTAGATTACGCTGGGACGCAACGTATGAAAAATAAAATCGCGCCCCATATGATCGGTGCATGAAGTACTGTACGAGCTGAAATTTTCGCGGTGGTTTTATTTTCGCGAATTTCGCGAATCGCCTTTGAACCGCGAAAATAACAACGTGCAAACAGATAAGCACAGTTAGACCTCGCAACCGCGAAATGAACAACACGTGAAAATGTTCTCCTAGTAGCAATTCGCGAAAATATCTGTACGCGAAAATTTCAGCTCGTACAGTAGTTCTCTGCGTTGCAAATTGTGCGGACGTAAAAATAGCCCAGTACGCGTAGTGAAAAACTCAGGCGACGCATGCTAAAAATAGATCAATTCAACGCGCGCTTCTGCACACGCTCAGAGCATGTTTTTTTCCTTTGAACATCCGCGCGTCTAAAATCTAAAGCTCCCTAATGTAACAAGGGGAGGGGGTGGGGAATACCTCTGCAAATTATGTAAGCTGGGCGCAGAAAAACACCACTACCTGGACCTTTGTACATTTTACTTCATGCCTACAGTACATATGCACAGTACATGCACACCTTTAGTTAACCAACAAGTCACATTTCACAAGGGAGAAAACGAAACCAAGCCGAACACACAAACAATCAAAATAACTAGCTCTGTCCTGCACGTGCACGGAGCTAAGCTCCCAAAAGTACCGGAAGTTATCTGTAGCTCAAGTAATGTTTTTCATCTGTTCATTTTCGTAGATTCTGGGAATATTTCAGATTGCAGTATCAGTTGAATCCTGTTTGGCAAAACAGAAAGGAAGTATGCTTGATATCCCGCACAGGTTTGATTTCAACAAACAAGTGATAATATTTCCCTCCCTGTTCTAAAGTTGAGTCAATAAAGCTCTTTTCTGCATATAATCGTCTTCTCTCACAGAATGACCGGTGATCACCTCTTCTCAAAGCCTATTTTGCATTTTTTATAAGTGTCTTTTTCAAAGGCCCTTATGCTGTTCCTGGCACCAAAAGTCTCACACGAGGAGCAGGACCAAGGGCTTTTTGAGAGAGGGAGAGAGCCCAGCCGATGCATCACTCTATAAACTGAATAATTCAGTAGGTCACTTCTACCAATGAAATTCCTTGGATTCTGTCAGTGGCTGTCGGTGTGAAACATGTATTCGTGAGCTTCTTCCAAGGATGCTCTGCAAAGGTTTTGTTGTTCTTGTTGTTATTTTTTGTTTTGTTTTGCTTTTTTGCAACCTAATGCTGGTAACAAACTTTGGTTAAATTCAAAAGCTAGTTTTGCAACAGATGTGGTTGCACTCCGCAATCATAAAGAGAATTCAAAATTTTCACTTTGTTGGATGGAATTGACCAGAACTAAAATTTTGACAAGTTTTGAAAGGTTGATGGATTTGGCATTAGGATTCTTGGTAGCACACTGAGAAAGTAAACACACCTATGGGACCAAGGGCAGGCTTTTAATTTCAATGTTTATCAAGTAACTTAACTTAATCAATCTATTTCATTGATTAGCTTTAGTTTAATGCTATGCATGCAGATATTAATATTGTAGTTTTGACTATAGACTCCGCGCTAACACGTATGCATTTTCCGAAAATGAACATGTCTCTTTGCGTGCACTAGTCACGTAGAACGTCAGGTTACTTTTCGAGAAGTGACTGGGGAAAAGTAAACTTATGGAGCTGGTGCATGGCCTGATTTTCATTGCAAACTTCTCGTATGGTGAGTGTTGTTGCAGAGCAAGGGAGGAGCGTAAGTGTGTTCAACTCCTGTCTGTCTATGCAATTGTGAGTGCCAGCTACATGTGTGATGTTCGTTTACGTGTGTCAAGTCGGTACGTGTACATTATGTTTTCGTGTTTAATCGCTCCCCAAATGATTGGTTTTCTTTGCAATTTAAGCAGAGAATGCGATTAGCCATGGAAAATTTGACATTCATGATTTCTTAAAGTGATATGTCTGAAATAAAATGTGGGTAGAAATTCGATTAGAAGAAAGTTATTTACCCATTCATGCGGACAGGCAACCCGATTATCAGGTAATTATAATGTGCATTGGAACTGATTTTGACATTACCACCCAAATAAGCGAAGCACCTGTTAAAGCAATACCCGATTACCCGGAGAGTACTGTACTGCTTTACTGCTTTAACACAGGTAGATTACCAATCTGTCCATTCTTTGTTGACAGGCAAAAAGAATCTCATTTGGTAGCACTGAAGGTTCTAAGAGAATTGCGGGAGGAACAGGTTAAGTAGGGTAGGAAGGAGCAGTGTGGCTACAGTACACTGCTCACACACATATTCATTTTGATCATCTTTAAGTCAGACGATCGTCACCCCTAATGGTACGTTATTGAGTAACTCTTCCGAACAAACAAAATTTGTGCATGCAATTGCGCAATGCCAGACTGCAGTGCTATCCAGTTAATGTGTGAGACAGTGCTGCCATTGACACGTGTGTGTGTGTGTGTGTGTACGCATCATACACAAACATTGTGGCCGCGAGCTGCAGTGATTGGAGGAGAGAGGCCAGAAGACGCGTGGCTCTTTTGGCCTCTCTTCATGCGCATGCGCACTGTGAGTGTGCGTCCATTCAGCACTGATCAGAAACTCTCGTGGCTCGGACAGCCATTTTGGGTCAGGTGATTTAGACTCCAGCGTGTGTTCGCTGACCCACTGAGCCAGCGCTATTCTCATTCGGTGTCACAATATTTGATACAGAATGGGGGGAGGCAGCGTGTTGCGTTCGTCTCCATGCCGCACAAACCACTCGCCACGACTGTAAGGCTTTATACACCACTTAGCATGACGTACCAGAATCTCAACAAGATTGATTCTATGAAATCACTATGTATGCATTGACTGCTTCCAGATACAATGTAGGTATTGGGGGCTGGGATATCAGAAAAGGGGGTGCATATACATTATATTTCAGTCTATGGGCTTTATCACAAGAGTGCTACAACAGCTAGAAGCATTCCCACAAGTACAGTCTGGTGAATCACACACAAGTGGGTTCTAAACAGCTCACAGCAATTTCATTCCAGTATCAAGTAAATTATCAAAAGGTATAGCATGAATAAGAAGGCGAAAAGATACATGTATGTATTCCTCACACAGAAATTCAGACGAACAGACATACCCATAACAGTATGTGTGGGAATATCTGTGGAAAGAAAAATAAGAAGGGTAAACAAACCATTGTAGAAATGTAATTTACACCACAAATCTGTCAACACACTTTAAACTATTTGATGAATGAAGTGAATGCCAGGAATGGACACCCATAACACAGGTGAATGAACAGCCCAAGAAATTTCTATTTATACTGCATTAACTCTTTATGTGCCACGTTCGCACGTCCGACTCAGTCGACGGCGTGCCAACTTCGCATATTCTGCTCAATACACAAAGCCGCTTAAACCGATCGATAAATCGCTAATCCCGTGGTACAATGAAAGCGTTTCTCACGCTTTTATTCCTCTCACATACAGCTTGCATTCTATATGTGGTGATTGGCAATCAAGTGGTGTTCCCAACTAGATTTGCGTGTATATTCTAAGTTTCTGTTACAGTTTTATGTGCAAAAGTCATGCCTTTACAGTAATGTAGCAACTGGTCATTCAAAAGAAAAATTGAAAATGGATTTGTCATACAATTTATATCGAAGCAAAGATTGGCATTCCTCTTTAACAATGCTTACTATTGTGTCCACCTTAACAGAACTTTGTAGAAGTTATACAAATTGGAAAAACCAAATTCTTTCTCAAAGCATGACTACCTTCGTGTCTCAGAATAACGTGGCACACAGAGGGTTTCCACCATGGCACATAAAGAGTTAAACATCCTGAGATTTGTGATAGAGCACAATTGCTTTAGCCGCGGTCAGACTACACAAAACTATGCATAGTTTGAATGATGTGAAACTACCCATAGTTTCAGTCTCTAAACATGCATGATCCACATAGGTAATAACTGCACACCCTACTTGAATAATAAGTATTAAAAATGTAAACATGCAACAGCAGACAGAATAATTTGCAATATAGGCAAACAACTTGAAATGAACTTCTCGATGTTAAAGCCATGCTTGGCCACACTGTGCAAAACTACTCCTAGTTTTGCAAGAAGTTTTGCTAGTAACTTCTCGAGAAGTTTACCGTCAAACGAAAGTTTGCCGTCAATTTGCCCAAACCACACAGAACTATGTACCGGGTAGCAAAGCTATGCATAGTTTCAGAGTGTGACTGCAGTTATCATTTTACTTCCAAGACAGTAATATTTTTTTTTCTCAAATTTCTGCAGACCAAGCCACCAAACCCTCTGCAGACTTACCCTGAGGAAGCTGGTGGCTGCAGAAGGTTCTGTCGCGGGGCTGGGATCGGTGCCTTGCGGAGAGCGGGGCCACTCTCTGGGGTCACTGGGGTCAATGGCTTCAGGGTGGACATTCTAAGGAACAGGTTAATTCCATTGATATCCCTGTCAAGCATTAAATGGGAAGGATAAACAAAAACAAAAAAATGAAACTTGACTGGATTGGATAAGCTGATGGTCATGACCAATGTCCAAATGTATCAACATATAGAAGCAGGTTGTGAAGGTAATACTCACCAAATTTTAAAACTGAGTATCACAAATATTGAATGACTACTGACAAAAAGACAAATGTATAGCACAGAAGAACTGGGTTTGCTGTTTGCCAAGAATTAAAGTACACACCATGTCTAAATTGACTTTCATATTACAAAGGAAACCTTAAAAGCAAAACCAGAATCCTAGAGATTTCATCAAGATCAGACCCTAAGACAAGACAAAGAAAGAAAAAGGATGGAATGTTGAATTTAAATGATCTTTCATTGTTCTAGAAATGTGAAAATATGTTGAATTCCTTATATACACATACTTTATTCATATCATTTTCTTTTGCAGTGATGACACATACTGTTGTAGTTCTCTAATCCAGCAATGACAGCATAAAAACATTTAAATCACTTTTTCATAGATTCTATGATTAAATGCACAAACTTCTCTGATGTGTTCTATGAGCATTGCTGCATTCACTCAACAATCCACACTTCATCTGTTCCATTCTCCTTTAACTCTTTATGCACCACTGTGGAAACCCACGTGTGCCACATTATTCTGAGACACCAACGATGGCATGCTTTGAGAAAACATTCTGTCTTTCAAATCTATGTTACTTCTATAGATTTTTGTTCAACTGGACGTACAGTGAGTAAAATTGTAGAGAAAATGCCCAGCTTTGCTATGATGCAATGTGTATGACAAATCTACAATTGTTTTTCTTTCCAATGACTCGCATAGCTAAATTACTGTAAAGGCATGACTATTGCACATAAAACAGTGACAGAAACTTAAGATTTACACCTAAATCCAGTGGGGAACACCGCTTGTTAGTCAATCACTACATAAAATGCAAGCTATATGTGAGAGGAACGAAAGTGCGAGAAACGTTTTCATTGTACTGCGCCACTTGGTGATTTATCGATCGGCTTGGGCGGGATTGTGCGTTTGAGCAGGATATGCAAAGCTGGCACGCCGTCGACTGAGTCGGACGTGCGAACGTGGCACATAAAGAGTTAAACTTCTGCATATTTTCACATAACGAAGATGTTGATGGCAACCTCACACAGCAGCTGCACATACAATGAGTTTACAATAACACCACGGCAGAACTGGTCTCTGTCTGATCCGTGCATAAAACTCTTCACTTTGTATGTTTATAAATTCAGACAGGAAATCAAATCAAAGAGCTCATATCCTTCCTATCAACCTTTTTAAATTTTGTTTTTCTATGTAGAAATACCCTGGCAAATGATGGCTGCAAGGAAAATAAAAGTGTTTTTTTTTTTCTCTCTGTGCAAACTAATAGGAGATTTGCAAGCTAATTTCATTATTCCCACACCAACTTTGCATATAAATTTGAAGACTTTATTATTGCACTGCAAATTTTTAATGGAACTCCTTCCATTGCATTCATTATTTCGAGTCCATGCATTACAGCTCACTAGATTTGTGGTATGGAATTTTATATTTGAAGGGGACTGCTAGGCGGTGCAAGACTTTTATTTGACTCTTTCTGCATTAGAAAAACACAAATGCCACTGAAATTTCTGTAACATGGCTATGATTTCTGTTATGAGAATGCACACATATGCATATGCAGTGGTTGCAACTGCAGTTCATGCAAGGGCCATTGATACAGATATCACTCTATGTTGCATAGATTGCATCGAGTGCTGCATCATTTCTGAGCCAACCCGGTGAGCTATTGCAGAAATTTTGCCCTTATGTGGAGTCGGCAGGAACTTTTGAGATGAGTGAATTGCTTGAAAGTTGATTTGCGGCTCGTGAACATATTATTCATCATATCGTCGCTGGGGTGACAAGACCTTGTATCTCAAATTTTGGTGAAAATGACTTTTTTGCATTAGTGGTCAAATAATCGGTTAAGTGATGTCCTGTCCAAATCCCAGCTGTCTTACCCCAAAAATGAAGCCACCACGGCATGTCAAAGGAACGGCTATCCAATTCAGTATAGTGCTTTGGCCGCCATGTTTTTTGGTTCTCCTGAACATTTGACATTTTTGAGATACGAGGTCTTGTCGCCCCAGCGACGATATGCTGTAGTAGAAATGAAGTCCATTCGAAGAGGTACCCTTTAAAGGCTACAAGAACAACTCCCAGTAGGATTGACACCTTGAGGTTTTAGTTTGTTGCATGAAAATGATATCTCTTGCATTCTTTGAGGGCGAGGCATAGAAGTACGGGCACAATGCATGCAAATGTAAGCATCGCCAGCATGAAGTATAAAGTTTACTGCAGCCAGGGTTCAGGAAGCTAGAAGGAAGTTCTAGGGTTCTACTTATGCTCTCATGCTATCTTAGCATTGAATAACCTTTGACTACAGTGACTGAGCCGTAATCCTCGAGCAAAGATTTCCGGCCAGATTATTACTTTCAAAATTTTGTTATTTCAGGTGATTTTGCTCTTTTGGGTTTGTGGGAACATAGGTTAGGTTTTTAATTGCCCGCTTATCATCAATCCTTGTACACGTAGATCTTCCTTTCCTTTTTCTATGGATCATGTTGCACAGATATTTTAGCATAATCTCTGCAACAACAGTTGATAATTAGCCTCATGAACAGAATGCTGAAACTCAATCAACTTTCTATATTTACCCCATTGCTCAACTTGCAGAAATAAGCCAGGCAAAGGCATCCAAGGGCAAGCTCTAGTCATTGTTAATGCATGCACAGTTCTGAGATTTAAAATGACCAATTTTGAGCTGTGTGACCTTTTTTCTTCTTCCTCTTCTTCTTCTTCTTTTGATGTGTTTGTGTATGTGTGAGAATGGTGGTGAATACAGTAAATTTTTGCATTATGATCCAAAAACTAATAAGTCTTGTGTTTAACTGCACAGAGTTTTTACAC
Source organism: Diadema setosum (assembly GCF_964275005.1). Taxonomy (NCBI): domain Eukaryota; kingdom Metazoa; phylum Echinodermata; class Echinoidea; order Diadematoida; family Diadematidae; genus Diadema; species Diadema setosum. The sequence continues at coordinate 6,304,023 of NC_092701.1, forward strand.
ACAAGAGTGTTGCATTCTACTTCTTTCTCTGTGGAGACATGCTGAGACAACCAAAGGCATAGACAAGGCTCTTGTCCATTTCTTGTGTGTCCGTATCCTTGTATGTCGCCCTCTTGTGTTTACTTAAACGATCTGCAGAAGCCCATCGCACAACTCATGAAAAAAGGACAAGGGAACTTTGCCACTGTTGCTTGTTCCAATAAGGTTTGTTGTCCCCACCCACTGGCCTGTCTGTCATGCACATCGTGTCCAAATATGGCTTGCATGTAATGCACTCTTCATGCTTTTACGTGCAATACTCACACTTGGTACTGCTGACAGGCACTTCAGAGAGCAAATGGGAAATGTTCTTTAGAACTTGTAACTGCCCATGCATATGATCTGCATTGTGATCGTGATGCAAATCGTCCAAAATATACCAAGCGCCATTTACGAAGCTCTCTCTCTGTTACTGAGCCACAGAGGGCATTATTGCTAATTGGGGGATGGAAAATACCGCTGACAAAGGCAAGGTCATCTTGACTACTCACCCTCTAGGAGTAACCTCAACAGGTTTAGTCTTGGTCTTGCCGGAGGTGAGAAATATCTCGCTGACCGCTTGTTGGGTGGAGTTCCGGTTGAACAGCTTAATCACGAGGAGCTTCTTCTTCAGCACTGCTTCGCCTGAAGTGTCAAATGGGAAGGGGGAAGGGGGTAAGGGGGTAAGGGGAAGGGGGGAAGGGGAAGGGGTGGGGAAAGGGGTGGGGGATAGGGGAGGGGAAGGGGAGGGGAAGGGGAGGGAAGGGGAGGGGAAGGGGAAGGGGTGGGGGAAGGATAAATGGTGGAGGTGTCTTTTTCTTTCGGCACTGGTTGCAGTAGGGCGAACCCCAATTTACACTAAAAACATAAACCCGGTCTCTGACTGACTGAAATAATACAGCAAATGAACAAGGGCTGGGAATGTACGGTATATGTACTGGAAACTTACAATGCCTCCTCAGAACAATTTTAGGCTAATGTATAGTGCAGGGCTGCACACTGTTCAACCAATGTTTTCTACTGGCCCGACCTGTCTGTCAGACCAGTAGGTACCCAGTTTTTATCATCATTCTAACATACCTGCCAACATTTCAAGATGAAATATCTTACTCATGGATTGCAAAAATCTTATTTTATATGCAAACTGAAGTTAAAAATCTTACTTTCGGTTCAATCCTCAGAAAATACACATGAAAGGTATATCTAAATATTTTTCAAAAATCTGATTTCTCTGACAGAAAATCTGATTTTGCTATTTTTTACTTAAAAAATCTTACAGAATCTGATAAAATCTTACTAGTTGGCAAGTATGTTCTAAGTGCTTTCCTTATCATCAACTATTGCTCTTTGAAATAGCCCCATTTTCAAAAAATCACTGTTAATCAGGACTGATCAAACAGCTTACAAGTGGCCCGGCTAAAACACAGCCACAAGATACTGTTCAACACATACCCGAGTCATATGTTGTCCCCAAACAGGAGTAGCCAGCTGGAATGGCTTCGTTCTCCTTGATGACCATGACATCAACCAGGACATTGTTTCCCGCCAGCTGCAATGCAAAAGTGACTGAATTGAATTGAATTGAATTGAATTTAGTGTTTTATTGTCCACAATGCGAATGTGGAAATGCGCCTTCCACCAGTGTTACATACAAGACATAAACACAGATAACAATTGTTCAATGAACAACATATGCGTGACAAATTACAAATAACATCAAGCAAAAATATATATTCCAATAATTGTTGCAGAAGATAAAAATGATATCTGTTATATTCATAATACATCTTACATATATATCATTTAATTTAATGGTTTAAATTAATCTTATAATCATAATAATTATCATCAAGAATTCAGCATTCAAACAAATCTTCTCTCTTCTAATCAACACCTTTATCTTCTACATTATTCTCCTTCGTTTACAACTCATCAGTCATCTTCATATATCTTCTCAATATATCTAAATCAACATAATTATCAGAACATTTAACCGAAACATGATACATTATAATCACAACATCACAACACAACAAACAAACATCAATTATTCATTTATAAACATAAAATTCCCTGTTGACAGAATTAATGAGATGCAAGATTTAAAGCAACAAGAGAAGACCAGTGGTAGAACCTTTGTCTTACAAATTTGCTAACTATCATCAAATGAAGTGTATCCTGAAAAGAAAAAAAAAAACAACAACCCTGATACTATCACCTCAGCAAAGACATAACAATCACTCTTCTGGATGCTCCCTTTTCTCTCAGCATGGAGGATTATGGATTTGGATTGCTGTTAAACACATGGCAGCCCTGCAACTTTCCCCTTTGAACTGTTTGAGCAAAAGTAAGTTTCACAGGCTTTTAAACATAAAGGGGTTCTGCATTCTAATCGGTACATGTGCTTCCCTAGATAAGACACTCAGATGTTGTGTTCTGCTGTGTTTGATTTGCTACTTGTTACATTGAGGACTTGATATTCAGATCCATGTTTATGGATCCAAATCTAATATCAACAATCTATAAACCATTGCAGAAGGCATAATTTGCTATGTTTGATTTTAAAATGTTTGCATATTTTTGTCTGCACAGTCATGGGTCTGATGCTTTGAAACATTTCACTTGTATTGTGAGCTGGCTTTTTTTCTGCTCATTCAACTTTCTTTATAGTCTAGTGGACTGTTTAAGGATTTAAAGAATGCATAAAACTGAGAAGTAACAAGAAAAAAAAAATCAGTCATTCACGTTACCCAGTTTTGTTAATGGGAACCCGTCATTTGAAGTCTTCTGCCACATACGTGTGGAATTGAGCATGAATCTCACGTTAAGTTCATCACACTTTGTTTTACACCTACCAACGATAGGGTACAATTTACTCATACATTTTCATTACTCATTGAAATCTCATGAACTCTATTGAACTCATTCAATACCATCATACTCACTGGATTGATTTTCTTTGTGTAGCACAGATACCGTGTGACCTTCTTCCTCAACACTTTATCCTTCCACAGGTCCGCATCCTGGTTGTCCGTTGTCGTTTCAATCTGAAAAACGAGGATAGAATGCTACATCAGGGCAAAATCAACATCTTCATGCCATGTCAGGGTAAACCAACATCCTCATGCTACGTCAGGGCAAAACCAATATCCTCATGCATACATCAAATTGTCGGTGGATGGCAAAAGCTTTTCAAAGCTGCATAATGATTCGTCAACATTATTCTGCAGGCATCATTACGCCAGAGATCCACATTCCCTCTGCTGTTTGTAACCATCATGACTTTAAAAGTCTCCACATTCTCAAATGTTGCACAAAAATTTCAACAATATTGGGAATCACATACTATGTAGATTTACTGCACCAACACCATTACTAGGTACAACAAGTAGGGATATTTTCTTATATTCCATCTTAAAACAATTTCCTGTTTTCATACTTGTTTCCTGTTTTCGTACTTGCTACAATGTAATAATCACATCCAGGCACAAACCTTAAACAGTCGAACTAGTTCATGATCAGAAAAAAAAAAACCTTTGGAACTTTAAACCCCTATTTTATCAGCAGCTTCAAAGCTCATGGCATTTGCCAGACCGGGGGATAAACATAACACAACTTGCTACATCCTGGTACAGGTGATGACTTGACTCAACACAAAATTGTGGACCACTGACAGAAACCACAAACCCACACATGGAATATAACTATGTTGTCTGACAGGAAACACAGACTGTATCATAAAACAATTGGACAATCCATTGAAAAGGTTTGCATGCTCATATGCTCACAATGAGAAATAGACACAAAGTTGTCCACATGTATAGCACATTTTGCAATTACATGGTGTATGTATACTCAAGGAGAAATTTTGTCAAATGCACACTGCAAATAGAGAATAGACATACAGGTATTGTGTGCTTTATCAGGCCTAATCAATAAATTGTCTGGAAATATGTACAGTACACCTCTCTTCATTAATCATATACTACGCAATTTCATGAAGCACTTTGTGTACATTTGTGTAGTTGAAAGCAGGGCTAGAACATACTGCACCACATTTTTCTACATAGCTGTAAAAACATAATGAATATACCAAATTATGTGATTGCACAATCCTGTCATTAAGTTTGGTTGGACATCCTAAATCAATAAGCTATCAAAATGTTGCATAATACTCTGTAATACCAGCATACTCCACATATTGATATGGTTCAATTAATGCCAATTTCATTTGTTGGCTGACAAGTACTATCAATAGTGCCTCCCATCAGCAAAACGAGGTGTATCTTCTTCTACTTGTACAGTGTAATTTGATTGTCCGTTTGTTCCATTCACTAATTAAAAATTACTTATGAAAATCTCTTGAAGGTACTGACTCACAATATATTATCAACTAATCAAATTGAATTCATTTCCACCTTACAGTGTATGTTCACAAAAAGAGAAACTGAATGAAAATACCTATCATAAACCAACAATATTTTGTAATATATTACCTTTTAATAGAAATGATAGTCGAAATTATTCATAGCGAGAACACAATACAAAACACTAATTAGAACTAAACCTGGATGGACCTACACAAAATTGAAAGCACAGCTGGCATAGGGACCCTGAATTATGCTTGATATAATTAGAATTCTGTATTGTTTATTATATCGAGTATGAATTGTACATTACACAGAAAAGGCATGTGAGAGAGGGAGAGAAGTTTTTTTTAAGCCTTGGAGAACATATTGTGCAGAGTGATCTGACACAAAACTCTGCTGTTAATTCTAACTCAGTTCTGATTATTCTACACCTCCTTTAATACAGGCCATTTCTTTCGCAACAGCTGCTGAGAATAACCATGTTCCCCCTCAAACTTAGTTAAGCAAACAGGTCAAATTCATCTTTGTGATAAGCTGCTGGATGGCATAGCCTATGAAAGTTAAGAAATTCACTCCACAAGTTAATCACTCTCATAAGAAAGAGAAATATACTCCCTCCAGAACAGTGCAAAAATGATCGAAATTGAATTTAAGAAAAAAAAACTTTGACATGCTAAAATTTCAAAATTGTTCAAAAAAAATCGTTCTTGACCTGTCCATCACATCGGCAAGTTGATATCATGCTCTCATAATTTCTTATTCACTTCATGGACAAAAATGACAAAAATCTCATAACATCAGCTGTATGAATGAAAAAAAAAACAAACTTGCCTTAAAACCACCCAAAATTAGAACAAATGTTAACTCTGAAATATTTTGGTACGGGAATACATACAACATGTAGGCCTATGCTTTAACCTGTATAAGATAAAAATATCAATTTTTCTGAATTTTATAGCATACAGGTGGTACATGAATGATTAATATGAGGGTATGCACCATTAACTCACTCATTTGAATATTTATAAGGACGTCAAGAAATATTTTCCGCAGAAATGTGAAATTTGCAAACATCATTTCTTGTTTATTTCTTATCTGAATTTTGTTGTTTTTGCAATGTTCTGTAAGGATTTTTAAAACAAATTCTCTTTCTTTTAAGCTTTATATATTTTTGAGGTGAATTTCCACTTTAACTCGTTGAGGCTGTTTCATTTTGCTACGACACACATTTCCCATAGCCATTTGCCCGAGTACATTAGGGACTCGTCCTCAACAGGTGTTAATAAGCAAAGAGTTTTTCCTTACCACTTGATATCCTTCAGGGCATCTATTCTTGTCGGCCAAAATACAGATTCCTGTGATTGGATCATCAGCCATACTGTCTGTCAATTACCTGTAGATTTTAGCACCTTGTTGGGGGGGGGGGGGGGAATAAATGGAGTAACATTAAAGGCATATTAAAGGGACTGTACAGTACAGTGGTACTGGTTGAGGTGGGGATTCATGTTTTGAACATTCCTAAGTGAGATAATGAGAAACCTCTTATGAAATATGAAAGAGCATGTAATTTTAAGAAGGATTCAACATTTATTTGATGAAAATTGGTTTTCAAATGGCTGAGATATCCAAAAAAGTGATAATAATAATAAAAGGCAACAGGCCACGCCTTTTATTAGGATCTCTTTGTTTCACCTTGTTTTTGGATATCTTGGCCATTTCCAAACCGATTTTCATCAAATAAACTTTTGATACCCCTTAAAATTGCATGCTCTTTGACATCTCACAGAGTGGTTTCTGAATATCTCGCAAAACGTTAAAAGCTAAATCCTCACCTCGACCAGAACTGTACACACCCTTTAAATTTACCATTTTGCAGATCAAACAAAAACCTTCCATTAGTGCTTTAAATAGTTCTAAAATGTGAGTTAGGGATAGAAACAACCACTGTACAAATTTGAATCAGTAAAATCAATGTTATGTGTTGCTAACTATATATACAAAATGTGAACAATAGTTATCATAGAAATGTTTCCAAACTAAACCATTTACAGATACTTTACTGTTTATTGAAAAAAAAATACTGTCAAAATCTCCTTATATTTTAGGCTTTATTGCGAAAATTTTATATGGTAGGATGTTTTGTGGTACGGTACAACAAACCTACGCATACAGATACAGTGTACATGTATCAAATGTGACCTCTTGGACACTATCTAAATCACTGCTCCCATGATCCCACAAAGGTAAATCAAACCTCTATGTTCAAAATTATATGACTGATCTCTCCAAAGTATTTACAACTGATTGACTTTCAGTGAGGACTTCATGAGACTTTACACCATTATTTTCATAATGATTAGTAATGGTTTTGCCCTAACTATACAGCCCAGTTACTGTATAACTTGCTTCGCATGGCGTCTGGTCGGGCTAGGTCTGTCCCATAACGTTACGCATGAAAATAATTACTTGGTGACAATGTAAAAAAAACGGGGGGGAAAACAAAATCCATAAGTAGGCCCTATTATCTAACTGTTAGATGTCATGAGAACTTGATCGATGTCTAGTAAGGAGTTATTTCTGATTTCTCTGTTTGAAAATATCATCACACAGTTTCATAAATTCATATCTCTGACTCGAGGTTGTGTTCTTTTAATCTCTGTATAGGCCCTAGAGGTTTTCTACGCGATTGGTCATAATAAAACTAAGCGAAGCCGTCATGGCCTAATCTACTGTTGGGATTTTTCTCTAGATCTATTTTTCTTTTCAGATGCATTTTTTTTTTTTTTTTTTTTTTTGGGGGGGGGGGGTCCAGAAAAACGCTTTTAATTGATATTTGAGGCCATATCTGGCTATCTTTCAAAGGACCAGTAAGCTTTGTAGGACTAGGAAATATTAATAGATCTCGAACTCATCGTTGATGTGACGATAAATCTGACTTGTACCAGAATAACTCAAGTCCAAGACGTGCATACTGTATTATTCTATACCGTACATGTAGCTTCATACTGAGAGACTATTCACAGAGGAGAACATTATTACAGTCCCACCTACTCCCGTATACGTTATGTCGTTAGTAATCGACACTCTCGTCCAAAATCGTCTACATTTTACACATCACATCTTACATTCCACGTCCAAAAATAAACGAAAACATGGTCCAGGGCCCGTATGAAATTTGAAATTTATTACCAGTAGTCGCATCAATAATTTGCTAGAATATAAGATTTAGAAATCACCTCAAGGAGGTGCAATACGAACCACTTACCCACTTTTCGCCTTTCCGCTCCGCAATCTGTATACTGTAGTACAGTATTACACTGTACTATATTTAAAGATCTTTGTATTTGTTTGGGCGGATATACAGAATTCAACCGCCGCATCGCGCACGTACGGAAACGACGACTACGAAACTTCACGACGATACCAGCCGGAAGAAAGCCATTTCCGGATATGACACATCATCGCAGCGCAGTTACTCAAGTTCAGTGTAAAAATGTATACTATTAGTGGATTATAAAATACAATGCTGGCAAATATGTAGCCTGTAAATGTCTTAGGATGTATCGTGTATTTTTGTAAAAATTAGCATGTGGACAAATGGACAACATATGAAATGAAATAAAGTGAAACACGAAATATATAACGAAGAATCAAGAAATAAACTAGTACAGTGCACTCCCGTTATAACGAAATGCTCGGGACCGGCAGTTTTCTTTCGTTATAACGAAATTTCGTTATAACCGAACAATACAATATATAACGAAAACAAGGAAACCATGCATATATATCATATTCTGTTTGTTGAATCTTTAGCATACACTGGAAAGCTATGTAAAATGTGCCTTGGGGTTATTGTATTACTATATTAAACGCTCCCTTCAGAAACTGTGCGTGACACAAGGAGCGAGCACGTAGTGATGTGAAGCATTTGCCCATGCAGAGACGCTGTAAAGGCTTGTTCCGCTACGTATTTTCGAAAGCAATTCGCATTTCGTTATAACGGAGCACATTTCTCTTGTTTTTCTTTGTCTGTGGCGCTCGGAAAAGACTTCGTTATAACGGAAATTTCGCTATAACCGTGTTTGTTATAAGCGAATTTTGTACCATAGACTTTAATGGTGATAATTTTGGGACCAGAAGTTTTACTTCGTTATAACGAAATTTCGTTATAACCGTGTTCGTTGTAACGGGAGTGCACTGTAATGCATTATTTCGCCAATAAAGAGCGAGTTCATATTGTTCTCAAATTTTCGGTGGCATCCACCTTCTTGAGGAGGCCACTAAAAATTTGAGTAAAATAAACTAATTCTTTATTGGCGAAATAATGCATTACTATTTCATTTCTTGATTCTTCGTTATATTGGAGCCAATACGTGAATTCGCAACATGTTTGGACCTAGACTATATATATATATATATATATATATATATATATACCAGAGACATATGATGTGACAATATCATACAGTTTAAAAAGTAACCAGTTTAATTCTGTGAGAACTTTGATGCAGAAATTAGCATTTTCATTCCACTGCATACTCACGGCCGGCGCTATGTTTTCAAATTTTAAAAAGTGAATGTGTGTGTGTGTGTGGGGGGGGGGGGGGAGGGGGTGGGCACTTCCGGGTTTTCATGAGCTGAATAGCAAAAAAAAAAAAAAAAAAAAAAAAAAAAAAAAAAAAAAAAAAAAACCTTCAGCGCAACTTCTTGTTCAACTTCCGGGTTTTTTTACTTCAACGTTTGGGGAAAAAAAAAAAAGAAAAAAAAATGGGGGGCGAAAGTGATGACGCGTTATGTATTCCTTTGTATGGTGCAAAAAAAAAAAAAAAAAAGAGGAGGGGGACCGAGCCCCCACCCCCTCCCCCTCCAGTTCCGCCGGCCATTATACTATCTCACGTTAGATAATAATTCTAAGAGTAAACTGTTTTACTTTCATTAGCGTATTGCACATTATATCACAATGACCACCCAAAAAAAGAAACAAAGAAACAATCAAAAAACTAACAAACAAACAAATAATAAACTCGATAGGTTTGCGATGTCTTGATGCTAAAGAGTCTATAAGCCCATAGACCCTACTCTAGATAGGCTGACAATGATTTTTTTTTTCTGAATGTGTTGTGATTATGTATTAGTATATGAAATTGTACATTGTCTCTTACCCAGATAAAAGTGTCTGAATTGGCTGCGACTAAAACAAGTTTTTTGAGGCATGGACCCATGGAATAAAGACAGTTACAGTGCATAGTGTTATATAAAACCTGGGAAGAGTTCAAAGTTATCCTTTCTTTCATTTATTTATTTATTTATCTATTTATTTATTTATTTATCTATTCAGTCTTCTTTCAAAATGTTAGCCCCATCAGTAGGCAGGTACTGTTCTTACTGGGGGCCCTGCACAAACAAACATTACAATTGACAAAACAATGACATATACATCAAATACAACATACTGTATGTGGACAAGTACAGTTCTTCCACCGAGTCCCTTACATACAGTCACACAATAACTACACACTGACAATTACACACTTACTAATCAAACAAGCAATAACATCATGGTGGGCCTACATATCTATTATAACCAAACAATTAACCATAAATTTCATCAAAAATTAAAGCTGTCCCTGAAAGTGATTAATACCCCCACCAAAAATGGGGAAAAAAATCAGCAACCATCTTGTTATATTCTTATTAATAACAAAATTATTGCCACAACAATATATTACTCAACATTAAATACGTATATACTGCCCACTGACATTCACATATACAGCTGTATATCATATCTCATGTCGAATGCTCAAATAAAAAAAAAATATCGGCAATTTCTGTGATTGTCAGTAAGAACGTTGTTGCCATGGCAACACAATGCATAACATGAGAAAAAATGAAGTCTACGCAAGTATGATATCATCGATCATATCATATTCCAAATTCCAAATTAAATACTCAAAAACTAAAAATATTATTCTACAATTTTCATTGAAATGATGCTGTTACCATGGCAGCACACTTTTCAACAATAACAAAACAAAAATTTTAAACATCTAAATCGTATAATGGTTACATATGTCAAATTTCCAACCAAATACTCAAAACTCATATGATGAGTAACGAATCCACAATTTTTATATAATTTTTCATTCAAAATAAGTACTGTTACCATGGCAACACATTGTTCAACAATTAACCAGAAAGCCTATCACATCCACTGGCAATTTGAATGACCTTCAAAACAGAGAGAAAGAAAACAGAAAATAAAAACAAAACCTGTCACCACAACACATACTCTCCGACAACTACGAAAGGTGGGTCTGCACTCCTGCAAACTTGTAGAAATCACATGTGTGTAACTTCAAGTCTAACGCTCAAAAAATAAGTGAGCTAAGAGGAAAAAAATACATTTTTTGCATGATCTTCAAAAAAGAAAATATACTATTACCAATACAATATAGCTTATGAAAAATAAGAGAAAAAACATATACCAAAATATCAAATGTTCATGTATATAATAATGACCGATATATCATCTTAATATTGCCGACTTTTTAGAAACTGAGTACAAAATGTTTGCTTTGTTTGAGCATTTCTCACGTCACTTGGAAAACTATTCCAAAGTATCGCACCATCAAAAGAAAATGCCTTTCTGCCACTTTCAGTTTTTACTTTGGGCACAATTAGACCTCTACTTTGAGCATTTCTTGTACTGTATCGATGTACACTTATGGCAGATGAAAACATACTCTGCAGATATACAGGGGAAGTATCATTCAAAATGTCATGTTTTCCTTTCTGAAATTGCCATCTCTTCTCCATATCTATCCATATAGACGTGTGAACATTTCATTCTTTGGGGTGCGAGTGTTTGTCTGCAAGACAATTCATGGCATTATAGAAAACATGTAGCATCAATGCTACATATTATTTTCTATTGTCGTAAAATGGGAGCGGGATAGCTTAACACTTCCCAGAGTTGTCTAGGAATCTGCAACCTTTTGCACTCTATTGCAGAAGAATGTTCTTCCATCATTTCCATGACCTTTCAAGAAAATAAAAGTCTTAAGCCTCTTGCTATAACGGTCGGAACATTTTTAAGGCATGTATAAGATTGATATCGCCATGCCCTAGAGCAACTGTTATTCGCATTGGTATAATGTTTTGCAAGTGCCCAAGTGGAAAGGATATATAGGGGAAAATGCCATCCCTTCAACTACTATGTAGATATTGCAGAACAATGTCTCCTTTACCAATTTATTCACATTTCATGAAAAAAAAAATATATAATATATACGGCCTGAACATCTTTTCAAAGGCATGCACCCGCGTAGGACACTTGTATACATGTTTAGTATTCTATATGCTATACGTGTTTTCTATATTGCGAGGGGGTGGGTGTGGGGGGGGGGGAGGGGTGGGGCACCTTCGGGCACGTCCCAGAGCTATAATATAGGCCTTGTGTTGCCTTGGAACGCATTGTCACTGCATATTGGAGAGTAATGTGTTGTGTATAATTTTTAAGGATTTTATTGGAAATAAAACCGTCGTCGTATCAATGACGGCAAAAATCTTTTTTTTAATTATTATTATTATTATAAATTAAAGCATAGGGCCTACGCTTAAGAACCTACTATTCGAGTTCGTATAATCCGTTTCGTACATGACCAAGTAGGCCTATATTATGATATACCGAGCCATGAGGATTCCGATAGAGGTAACGTTGAGCACCTCCCAAGGGGTTTTGCCTTTGAATGAGCACCATTACGTAATATTTAGATACGTACATTATTGTATAACAATGGTTTCATCTGTAGATTCCCTTGCATTTCTGGAAAAATAAAAGTGTCTTTCTATATAGCCGGAACCACTCTTTAAAGGCATGTAGCAATGGATGAATCAACGTGCTGGTTATAGTACATGCATATCTTTATTGCAGTGAACGCGGGGTATCTCTGGGCAATGCCCACAGGCTTACTTTTGAATGTGTATACCCTTGTGACTATGGATATCAAAGAGCACTATCTCGTCTATCATTTCCATGACATTTCATCACCCATGGAGATTAAAGTGTCTTGCAAAAAGAAGCAAAAGGAGAAGAAGGCTTGAAATTTGGCTTCCAGTGCTGATGATATACCTATTTGCATATCTGAGCACTATTTCCATGTTGATAGAAGACAGGTTCTACAAACTATCTATTATGTTTATTAGAAATGTTGATTCATAAAAAGTGAATTACATAAAAGACTAAGAATTAATTTGGTCAGCTTGGTTTTACAGATTTAGAGGAAATCTATCAGGTAAATCGCAATTTTCGGTGAATATGAGCAGTAGTATTCTTTATGCAAATTAGATGGTCAAAGATCATCGAATTTTGTTTAAGAAATGAATTTTTCCGATTCAGTACACTCATTTCCTTATTCTTATTATCATTTCTTTCTTCTTTTTTTTAGGTAAAGGAAACTCGTTTTCTACTTTTGCCTGTACTGTGTACAGTACTTTAAACAGAGAACTTTTTTTTTTTCAGGAATACCGCTAATAGACTATCACGACTATATAACATGTACGAGAAAAAACACACTCTTTGAATATGTTTCATCACTCAGCGTGTACATAATATCCAGGGGTTTTTCCCTTTGTTTTGTCCACCATTGTTTGAATTTCCACAACCCCTCTGATACCTCGCTTCCTGCTACCTCATTTTACTTCCGAAACTCAAGCTGTTTGTTCCGATATCCGCTATCCTCAAACTAAATGCCAACTATACAACAATACAGGATCTATAGATTTGCAACATATCTCTTTTTTTTCTTCTTCTTCTTCTTCTTCTTTTTCGAGGGGGGTGGGGTTTTCTTATTGGGAAAAAAAAAAAACCCCGAATAGGTTGCAAATGTGAAGAAAACAAAAAAAAGTCAGAACGAACTGACAATTGTTATAAAACAATAATGCTTCAAATAGATGGACTGATGTCGGGAACCCAGATCTATAGTCATATATACGTGGAATTACGCGTATAGTTTCCAAAAATTTGTTGGCTTCCATTGGCTTTCAACTATGCTTTACAGGAAAATGATAAGACAGCACGCCGATTTTAATGAAAACAGGGACCAAAACATAACGTTTCTATCACAATTAACAGTGACATAAATCAGTGGCAATAAACAGAAATGTATAGTAACATGTAATACAGATGTATCGATGACAAAATGCACAAAAGAATTTCAGTACAAAACTGATAAGGATTATGTTTTAGACATTAATAAGAACTAATGAAGCACATTTTGATTGAAAATATATAAAAACAGATTCAAGAGAAACAATGGAATCATTATAACAACCTACTTCCTGTAAAAATAGAAAATAAAAAGTATTTTAGTCACGCTTAAAGTTAAGCCCAATTACATTTCGGTTTAAAGAAAAGAAAAGATAAACGAATTTCCGGAGACTAGATAATTTAATTCAATTCAATTTAAACTTTATTTCACATTTCGAAAAGAACATAAACATTTCACTTTCTTTGGTAACAGAGAATATGGTTTCATAATCAAAACTAAGTAAATTGAGAAAAATATAATTGTGGAACCTTGGAGTTACAAATACGTTGTGATGAAAATTGACTGAAGTTATATAGACTATAAAAATACGCAATACATAGAAAAATGGAGAGACCCACTAAAAAGACAAGGCTTGTAGAATGTTGGCCCCTCAGGTTCAGAATGTCAAATAGAAAAAATAAACAGATGCAAAAAGAGGGGAAAAGGCTGGGGAAAAAGTCAGGAAAAGAAGTCTGGAAGCCCACTTTCATAAGAAGACAGAGTAACAAGCAGACACACATACACACGCGAATAAACATTAAACGAGACTGGAACGACGAAACTAATAAAGGAAGACTAAAAGACAAGACAGATTGAGACAAAAACAGGAAGAAAATATAATTATTTTAACACATCAGGGAAAGTTTGAGGAAAATCGGACAATCAATGCAAAAGTTAAACAGTGACTTTATCATCTTTTCATGGATCTATTTCACTAATTTCAAAAGATGTGCATGATAGGTTTCTCAATATCTAATGAGGTAAAACATGTATGATTTTCACATAAAGATAATTGATACTTTATTTTTGTGAAGAAGGGACTACAATTTTGCGCAGGCTAGCACAGAAAACACCACCGTTGCTGGGTACGCTACCTTCCTAGCTGCCAGTGCACTGGGACGGCAGCTTGGACGGCATCTAAACATGTACACATAATACATTAACATTGTGTCTCCCATATCCGGCCATTTCGCTTATCCGGATGAGCGCCGGTCCCGACATGGCCGGATAATCGAGGTCGAACTGTACATGCAAGTATTCAATTCAGTTCAAAGCATATCACCGCTGTTCATATACAAGAGACACGGCAGTCCCTCAATCGTGACCACATTCCTGCCACAATTATTGACACCCCCCCCCCCCCGCACACACACACACACACACACACACAGGCAGATACACGCATTACTATACACAGCAATGACCAGCAGGGCCTTCTTTTTAGAGCGGAAACTGGATTATCCCTATCATTTTTATTTTGAAAACATTTTCATCGCATCACCAACTTTCCGGGCGCGCAGGCATACACTACATACAGCCCCCCCCCCCCCCCCCCAATATAGGCAAACTTGCACTCTCACAGTATACCGTCCTCTGTTTCGCAGGTGAGCCATTGTTTATCGAATATTACAGTGTATTACGAGAATAGGAGTATGTTGATAATGCTTATGCGGGGAAGTTAGGGGTGTTCCAAATTAAAAGTGTCTGTCATTGTCTGTGTATACACTTCAAACGTATGTGCGTGTGTCCGTGCGTGCGTGTGTGTGCGTCTTCGTGCGTCTAAGTATTTGTATGCATGAGTAACTAGAGAGGTTGTTTTGGTTTTGTGTGTGTTATTTTTTGTTAACATCCGGGTTCATGAGTTATGTAGTTAGCCTAGGCTAGAGATAATCTAGTTTGGTTTACTCTTCTACTAGCTCTCACCCATTCAGATCACATCGCGCTCTTCCCGACTTCGGAATAGTTATTGATATCTATCGTTGATATCAGACGGACATTTTCATCGGAATTTCTGTTGAAATAAAGACTCAATTCTTCTGTTTCTACTGATACTTCGGTAAGCGCGATCCTTGTTATACACTTTTTGAAGTTTTGATCTTGCAAGCTACCAGCTAGTCGGTACTGTGTTAGAAAATATCCAGTGAATGTTCCTTTGTAAACATAGATATCCTGTATTCGCAAGTACATATACGTAATACCAAGGTATTCAAAATTATGACCTGCATAGATGCAGATATTAATAACGAGATTTTATGTGCTTGATAACAGGCTGAACATAAATCAAACCATTTTATTATTTGTGATTTTGCATAATTTTCCACAACGACACAGACTTCAGCAATAATTTATATTACAATCTTTACGAGACATGAAGCAGCATAAACAATGGTATAACATTGTTTGTACAATATTGTTATAGATGGCAGGGAGTAAAGTAGAGAGAGAGAGACCTTAAACATGGCGTGCTAAGTGGTCTTCCGTGTGGATTAAGCTTTTCGTTTATATTGATGACTGGTTGATGTATGAAATATTCATTGTTGATGACGGTCTGAAAGGGTTTGAATTAAAAAAAAATGTGATTGTAAATATTTATCGTCTCGAAATATCTGATCTTGAATCAGCCAAAAAGCACCTGAAATATGGGGGTGATTTTAATAATATCTTCAATAATGGTGATTTTTCTTTAATGTAATTAGTACTGTCAAATTGAAAATACTTTTCTCTAATGGTGCCTTACTTTATTTTTTTTTTTTGGAAGAATGGCGTTAACTTGTTTTTGCATTCAAACTCTTCATGCATGATTTGAACCTTTGGTGTTACTACAAAAGATTATTTATGCCCAGCTATAAACACAATTATACTTACAGTTTGTACATAAATAATGGAAAAATGTCCATAACCTGCCTCAAAGTTTGTGGATTATCATTGCATAGCATTTTTTAATCTTTTCAAATGAAATGTTTCCAAGCATACGACACAAAAAGAAAAAAATTCGGTAAAAAGTGACCCAGTGTAAGAATAATAGCCCTATGATTCATACACTTCAATCAACTTCTCAGCGTTATTGTCAAACACACATTGTCATGATCAGTAATATCTAAAGCTGTTATTACCGTAAACTTCGAATAATAGGCAGTATAACCGAATTAAGTTAGTAAATTTATTTCTGTTCTTACTCCTGTTTTACATTGTACGTATTTCACACACGTCATGATATTCATGGAAATATTATGACAGTCTCCGGTATAGGTATATAGACATCATAAACATTTTTTTTTTTTTTTGTTACATGGAATTGCTTTTGCTCTTGAAATTTTTGTCGCACTCGTAGGTCCAATGTCAACAAAATATGTAGCTCAATAGACATAGCAGTGGGTTATATCGCAGAGCGAATTAACTGAACTCAGTTTACCATATTCATAGAATGTTAGAAATATCAGAGATCTATAAGCCCAGCAAGACAGCACCGCGTTACCATCATCACACAATCAGAATATGATCTGCGTACAGAAATATAAGTGTTGTGGGTATGTGGTTTGCTTTGATTTAATGTTATATGTTGTTGTGTTTTGTTTTGTTTTTATCTGTGGTTTTGTTCCATTTAGTGATAAAGGATAACATCTTTATAAATCTGTTAAGAAAAACAGATTTGGAATCTGATTGAGAAAGTACAAGTTTCATCGAATTCGGGCCAGTGACCTATATATACAAAACGTCTAAAACCAAGATTATCACAAAGAAGCCCTTGAAGCATATTTACTATTGTAATAATGATGTTCACAAAACTGTGAACGTCCTCTTAGCAAAGAAAAGAAGTGAAACAATCTCCAGAATCATCACAATAAGAAAGTGACCAACGATGGTATAGTGTGAATACACTCAATAAGGTCTTTGACAATGTGTGCCAAAGGGTTACAGCTCGTTATTCCGAAGGTTCGTTATTCCGAAGGCTCTTCAGTCCGAAGATTCGTTATTCCGAAGGTTCGTTTTCCGAATTTCATTTTAGGATTAACAAATCTTCGGAATGACGAACCTTGGGAATAACGCCACAAATGTTCGGATTAACGAACCCTTTTTCATTTTCGGATTAACAAACCTCTAGGTATAGGGAATTGTGTGTTTCGGATTAACGAACCTTCGGAACAACGAACAGCACCCGTGCCAAAGACGTGGAAATAACATCACGTCCTCAGATGTATACTTTAATTTTATGGAAACATCGATCCAAGCAAACACAGTTTGAACTGAAAGAGCTATCTTTTGAACTGGTCAGACATAAATAGCTCAATATATACTGAAAAAAAATGGGCATTGATTATTTATCGATCAGGGCAAACGTTGCAAATTCCAGTCGTTAAAAAAAAAAAATAGACTTCTATAGTGTCTGTAACACCAATGTGACAAAGTATCAATACTGCCAATTTTATTAACAAAACTACAACAAGTAGCACATGGACAGTATATATTCATACTCGACGGCAAACACGTTGCTATCTTTCCAGTAGTCTGGTTTATAGGCCATCGCATTCTGCAGCAACGTGTGCAATTCATACACAAGAGGAGATCATTATTTTGTTGGAAAATATGAATAAGCTACATCTTTACAGGGAAAATGTTCTTCAACATAAACAAAGCGTTTGATGTTATTCCTCACAGTATAAAATTCTTTAAAACATCATTATGGCATTATAAGTTGGTATAATTGGTTCCAATGTTATATTCAAGAAGTACATTTATATATATATCTTCAAGATCATTTCAATTTGATTATAGGTAAGAGGCCATATAAAAACATGTGATCCGCAATGTGGAAAAACTTAAGTATTTTTTTTATTCAAAAAGGGGGAAATTATAAATGAGGTACCTAAAATAACGTACGATGATGAGATATTAGAAACTGCTGATAATGCTGTTAAGTACCTGGAAGTAATATCACATTCACACTTACTGCTGAACGATCATATTTTGTCAACGTCTTGAACGTATACCTCGAGCAATGGAATATATTCACCACATTGATTGGTGTTGTACAATGTATGGGCAAGCCGTTCAAAACCAACTTATGCAAAAGATTAAGGGGTGCAGTATTAAAAAATGCGCTATCAGTACTGGATGCTGATTGTTTTACACCCAAGTGATAATGCTATATAGCCACAACATTGAATTGTCATAATAGAAGAATCAAATTACAATACTGCATACTCACCATTAAAACTATTCATAAACATAACAACCTATTAAAGAATTTTTGATATTTTTTTGACCAGTTACAAAACAAGATATTCTCAAAATAGCACTTTAATACCTTATCCGAATACCGAATAAAAAAAAAAAACAATAGCCCTCGTTGTCATACACAGTTAGTTCTCTTTTTGACAGGCTCCCTATTGCAGTACTGAGATAGCTGACTTCGTCATTTCATGTATGTAAAACGAAATGTTTAAAATTCATTCATGTGATTTGATTTGTTTTCATGAATCCAACACTGTCAGTCTTTTCACTTTTTCACGTAATTTTCGGATAATTCCAAAGATCCTTTATTACTCACCTTCTTTTCATATTTCGGATGAATGACCGTCGGGAGAATGAACCTTTTCTGATTAAAGGACAAGTTCACCTTCATTAACATAAGGATTGAGAGAATGTAGCAATAGTAGTAGAACACATCATTTAAAGTTTGAGGAAAATCGCACAATCCGTTCAAAAGTTATGAATTTTTGACTTTTTTGTGCAGTCACCGCTGGATGAGAAGACTACTGAAGTGTATGATGTCACATGCGTACAACAATATAAGGAAAATATAAAGAGAATTTCACAAAATTTCATCTTTTGAAAAAAGTACACATTCCCTTGACTCGTTACTGACCTAAGTTATGGGTAATACTATTCCCATTGCCTTTAGAAAGAGGCAAGTCAAGTGCTCTTTTATTATGCGAAAAAAGTGAAAATATGTTGAATTTTCTTTACATTTTCTTTATACTGTTGTACTCATATGACATCACGAGCCGTAGAAGTCTCCTCATCCAGTGGTTCCAACACAAAAATTTTTAAAATTCATAACTTTTGCATCGATTGTCCAATTTTCCTCAAACTTTCACTGATGTGATCTACTAATATTGCTACATTTTCCCAATCCTTATGTTTATGAAGGTGAACTTGTCCTTTAATGAACCGTCAGAAAAGAGAACACCTTTTTTCTTTTTGCAATAATGCATGCAATAACACTCAAGCACTGAGCCGTAATTTACTCTCCCCTATTTTGGAGTTTATAAGAAAAACACATAAAACCAATGTATACGCATTCATACCAAAACATATGACTTCTCCTAGAGTGATGGCCCGATATCTATTTCTTGTGGCACCGGCCCTTATCACCATGGGGGCATTTCATGAAGCGTTTTGTCCCACAACTTTGCCACCCAGGTGGCCGGGCAATATACGACTAACGTTGAGCCTTGCATTTCGCAAACTACCTCTCAAAGCGAAAATGCTCGTCACAACAATGAAAGGTATGAAGACAAAAAGAAGATCCAAAACTTTTGCTTGAAACACCTTTATTTTTTGTATCAACATTTCACTGTTTACGTTGCACTACCTTGTATTCAAAAAATGCATGATGATGGCATTAAAGTAGGTCAGTCTTTGTTCTACACTTTTTTCTTCTGCCTCCTCTTTCTCTTCTTCGATTATGTTTTTTTTTTTGTATTACTATAGCGACAGGAATCAATAATTTGTCGAATAAACATCAACATGTCACTTCGACACGAAAGGAATGCTCATATACACAACACAAATTGACGTAACAGTGCTCAATATTACCCCCATACACTTCGCAAACAATAATTAGCCTTCGATCAACCTTTAAGCACAGAAGTATTAGTGTTGTTTTCGTGTTGCAGACAAGCGACAGTAGTGGCAGCTGCCTCGATATTGTAGTTCTTGTTTTTGCATACAAAATCACAACTTCGACCTCTGCAAACGAGACATTTACTTGCAATTTTTCCTATTTGTTTGTTTCTGTGAACATAATGTCAATTAAAAAAAAATCAAAATGACCAATTTACCGATTCTTTCATCCAGCGGGACGAGAATCGCATCTTCATCCTGTACATATGGGGACGTACGTGGCGCTCTTGCTGGTGCTCGCCGCACTGGCGTTGGGGCACGGTGTCGGTGAGTTTCCTCTAAAAGTTAAAAAGGTTTTCATTTATTTTACTCGGACAGTTGAAGCTTATAGATTGATCATTTCTTACTCACACGAAAAAAAATACACACAAAGAAATGACATTTAGTCGTTGAGAAGCCTTACTCAACGAGATAACGTTCAACTAAATGGCATTCCATAGAAACCGATAAAGGACAATCTTTTCTGTGTCTGAGACTTTGGAGAGTGTGTCACAATAAAAAAAAAGAATGCTGATTACATCGAATCATTATTTATATACACTGAATTAGCTTTCAACTTTACCTATTTACCTTTAAGTGTTGCATATTTTTATATTTTCTTCCAACTCTTAGTGGAAGTCTTAAATCATAGATATTGGCCAAATTTAATTAAAAAAATTGTGGACAACTAAAATTCAGTCAAACAAATTTTCCGTCCTATCAGAATAGAATTTACCTCCGTGATTTGTTGTTTTTGTTGTTGCTGCTGATGATGATGTTGTTATTGATATTTAATAGTATGTGGTTAAAGGGATGGCATATAAGTTTTCGTTGAGATGGGGGTTCAAAGAGATTTGATTTGTGTGTCCAACACACTCAATTGGTATTCAAAGCACATAAATGGTTATTTCCTAAATGGTGGATGTGACACAGTAGCACACTGAAAAAAAAGGCGTGGTGAAACCGAGACACCGCAACACAAATTAAAAATGCACAGGTCTTAACGGGGTGGGCATATCATGTCTAATAGTTTTAAAGGTCCTGTTTACCTTTGGGAGCAGTGATTTAAAAAATGTTTACGATATCACATTTGATGCGTACGTGTAGGTCTGTTGTATCACAAAACATCCTACCATATAATCTTTTTTTTTCTTTTGCAATAAAACCTAAAATATAAGGAGATATCATTATTTTTCTCATTAAACCGTATCTGTAGACGGTTTAGTCTGGAAACATTTTTAATATAACTATTGTTCACATTTTGTGTATTTAACAATACTTAACATCGATTTTATACGGATTCATAATTTTACAGCGGTTGTTTTTATCCCTAACTCACATTTTAGAACTATTTTAAAGCACTAATGCTGGGATCTTGTTTCTTCTGCAAATGGTAAA
The DNA here is from genome assembly GCF_964275005.1 of Diadema setosum. NCBI lineage: Eukaryota > Metazoa > Echinodermata > Echinoidea > Diadematoida > Diadematidae > Diadema > Diadema setosum. The sequence goes on from NC_092701.1 coordinate 6,325,786, forward strand.
TTATGCCTTTAACCATCGTTCAGTCATAATGCTGTCATTTAGGCCGACATCTATGCTCTCAAAAGCTTAAAGGGGACCTCCGGATGATTTTCAGACTTTTACATTTGAACAAATATAAATCAGTTAAACTGAGTACAGAGTTTTAGAATTTATAGTGATTGGGATGAGGAATGAGAATGTTTTCAAAATTTGTAACAAATTGCAATGAACAAGGATGATGACATGGCAGCCTCACCATAGGAATGCATGAGTTGCGGCTCACGGAAGCAGAACAAAAGAAGAAGGCATGCATAGATTCTTCACAGGTGAACTTGTTGAGCAAGTGGTATTGTAATGGAATTACACTTCTGCATTTCTGAAATATATGAGGCTCTGATGTTATCAACACTGTTCAGTGTAATTTGTTTAAGATTTTCAATTTATTGGTTTCTCTGCTCAAGGACCACAACAAATTCCAAGAATCTATACATGGAGCTTTTGATTTATTTACTACATGATGTGAAATTATGAAAATCGTCTGGAATGCCCCTTTAAAGGCATTATTTACCATTTGCAGATGGAAAAAATAACCAGCGCAGTGCGTCAAAATAATTCTAAAATGTGAGTTAGGGAGAGAAACAAGCAACGTAAAAATGTTATTCAGTATAATCAATGTTAGGTAATTATGCAAAATGCGAACAATAGTTATGATGAAATTGTTTCTTGAGTAAACCGTCTACAGTTATGATTTATAAGAAAAATAGTTATATCTCCTTATATCTTAGCCTTTACTGGGATATTTCTATGTCGTTTTTGTGACACAACTGACCTATATACACAATAATATGCATCAAATCACTGCCTACCCAATGGTAAACAGTACCTTTAAGATATTTGGTTCTTTTTTAGCTTGATTTTATGTTTGTTTTTTAATTAATTTGAATAGAGGGCACCAGCTGTCTGCGACCGAGGCCATTGCTTCACGGCAGGTACGAGTACCAAAATTCCTCATTTTATGGCGAAGAATATCTGCCGGTGAATTTCGTTGTGAAAGTGCTGTGCAACCCTAACACGCAACTCAACGGAGACGAATTCATCCAGTGTCAACGCAACGGGCAATGGAGCGGGAGAGCCGTATGCCGAGGTTTGTCCTGCTACTTTCCAGACTTCTAGGGGTGTCTTAGACTTTGCAAAGTACTTAGCATTATTTATTTTTTTTTTGTCGGTGTCGTTGCTTATGTTAGTAAAAGACATACAGCCACAACGCGCATGGATGACCAATTGACAGTGAACCAGGTAAGTTTGCTGAAAAAGGACAATTCCTAAAATTATATACTCTCCGTCCATATTGGTGAATATCACTTTATAAAAAAAAAAAAAAATGTTCGGCCATTGAACGTTGAAGGTCCTCCCCCTTTCTTTGCTTAATATAGAACAGGTTACTTGTCGTGTTCATTGTCGACAATGCAGTGGCTGATCCAGAAGGGGGTGAACCAACCCCTTTATTGTTTGTTGAAACAACAGAAATAAGAAGAAATGAAACCTGGAAGTGGCACCAGAAATATGGGGGGGGGGGGTGGGGCACTGGATCCTCCCCTGCAATAACAGCAAACTTGGCTCATTTCATGAAGGGTCTTTTCAGATAGTTTTTTTTTTCTGACAAACTGCATTAAGCTACTGAAATCTTTACATCTGACATGTCTGATTGGCCGAGAGCAAGTTTGAAGTTTGAAGCCTTCCAGTTAAGGAATGTGAAATGAACTGCCTGGTAATGACAGTCTTTCACATTAAACGTTTCTCCTACCTTTTGCTTATACATATATTTCGAATGTAATTCTGCTTTCTGTCTTGGTTTCCTAAAGCACCAACGATTTGCCCGCCACCAAGACAGATCGAAAACGGCTTCCTGCGCGTCCGAGGAAGGTGGGCCGGTGGTCGAGCGGTGTATCGGTGCAATCCAGGTTTCTATCTTCTCGGAAGAGCGATGGCGACCTGCAACTCCACTGGGGAATGGACTTATGGTGGCGATGAACCGGAGTGCGTCCGTGAGTGCACCATCATCATCTCTGTTAATGAATAAGATCGCAAATTTTGCTTCAGGGAAGTTTAGTATACGCTGGTATAGAAGTATGTAAAAAAAAACCCGTGATATACCTTATTATACAGTCGGTATTTCTTGGTAGTGTGATGGTGTCACAACATGAATAACAACACGGGACAAGATTTTCTCTGAAAGGCATGGAAAAATCAAACTGGTCTTGCCCTATATCATTCATAAATTTTGCAAAATTAAAATTGGGTGTAAGACTCCAGCATCAATCTTTCGTTCCCTTGAATTTAAACTGACTGGATGCGACATACTCTTATAGATCCCCCATCATGCCAGGCGCCGGAAATCGTTGATGGCCAAAACTTGACAGCAAGTTTGAGAGCTGGAACCGGACACGTCATCGGCGGTCTGTACACGGAGCACTCCGTGTGTGCTGCCGAATGCCCGATCGGTTTTGTGCCGTCACGTGACTACAGTCTGACTTGCCACGACGGAGAATGGGTACCAACAGGAGAAATCCCAGAATGCCTCGGTAAGCACACGACACCCCCTCCCCCTTCCCCTTCCCTTCTGTCCCTGACATTTGCATATCGTCAAACCGGAAGCTATGGTACAATGCACTCACGTTACAACGACCATGCACTGTTATCACGAAATTCTCACTATACAACGAAATCAACGTTCAGGTTCCAAAATTATCATGTATGCATCATTATACACTTTACTGTTCGGTTACAACGAAATTTCGTTATAACGAAATTTCGATATAACGAAAGATTATACTGCTGTCAGTTTTCTTTCGTAATATCGAAATTTCGTTATAACCGAACAAATAAACAATATATAGAGCGGATAAAGTTCCAGCCTGAAGTTTTATTTCATTGTAACCGAAACTTCGTTAAAACCGTGCTATGATGGGAGCGCACTCACATTCAATTCATTTATTTTCATACTTTTCATTTATGAACATTACAACAGAAACCAGACAAGTTCTTTTACCTTGTGAACAATGTGCAGAAAACAAACAATATACATGGTGATAACACTGTAATTACATGTAATGATAACTGGTCAAAATCAAAATCGAAATGGGGTTGATCAAAGAGAAGTATGACGGGACCTACATGAAAGCTAGCTTGTTTGGCTGTAAGCCCCGAGTAATCAGTGTTTGTGAAAAAGAAACGGAGAACGGATAGAAGATAAGACCAGAATGATGACGTAAGGTTGCCAAATTTTATGTAATAAAAAAGAAGAAGAAAAAGAAGAAGAAGAAAAACAAACAAACTATACATTAATATGAACTTACTGTGACCGAGCCATCATTATTATACAGCCTACTTTGGTATATATACTATAAACTATTGTTGCATTAAAACTTTCACCAGGGTATGATCAGTAAGACACAAACATGAATTAAAAGAGAAGAAATAGATATTGTATATTGTATGTGTAGCAATACTTACCATCAATTATACTAATTACAATGTTCACGTTGTAAATTCATATCACTTACTGACGTCTTAGAACTATTTCAAAGTATTATATCTGTTTATCCATCTGCAAATGCAAAATAATACTTTTAAATCGAGATTTCCACCGTCTTTAGATTACACTGTCACTTATTACACTAAGGTCAAGGGTCAATTCATCTTTCTTCGAGTAACAATTTCTTTTCATTCCAAAAGCGGTCACTTGTCAGCCTCCTTCTCTTGAGCCCATACCACACGGAAGATCCGACGCCCAAAACCGAACGTACTTCGTCGGAGAGGTAGGTACTTTGTATTTTGAATTAAAACCAGATTATGAAACGGTGTCATATAGAGATATACTTGCAAACTCAGCTTGAAAGAACAGAATGATCGGTTTTAAAGTAGCTCTCAAGATGATTTTCAGACTATTGAATCTGAACATCTATAAAGTTATTGATTGTACTTGGCACAGAGAATTAAACCGAATTTATAGTGATCGGGATAAGTATTAAGAATTATTTCAAAATTCAAACAAAACACAGTGAACGAGGATGATACATAAAGCAGCTGCACCATAGGGATACGGGATTGGGTGCTCATGGAAGTAGAACAAAATTACTTGAATATATTACTGGAATATGTGAGTCTCCCATGTCATAATCCTTGTTCAGTGTAATTTGTTTGGGGTTTTTTCAGATTATCAGATTATCTGCTTAAGGACCTCAATATAAAGATTAATTCCAAAAATCTACATTTGACACTATCTATTTATGTGCTGCATGATGTAAGATTATGAAAATCGTCTTTAATTCCCCTTCAAAGAAAATGTCCACCTGCTTTCAAATCGGTAAAACAGTAAAACAATTTTACTTAATGATCATGGCAAAAGTGTCATGTATGCCTGACATGATTTAAGAACATGAAGAATGGTATAAAGAGGGAATTTTAATCTTGAAATGTTTTCACAAAACTACGATATGCCACAAGGTAAGCAGATTAGATAGGCTGAACAAGTTGTCACTCCTAATTCATCTTTCATTCCATCACGCCCATCATGTCTCTGAAGTATTACAATGTTCGTAGAAGTGGTCGCTTCTCAGAAATTAAGCCCTTTGTCATGTGTGTTGGGCCTGGTTCGGCTTGCTGTTAATTGGTTTGGTGAAAATATACTTGCAGTTTGAAGATGTGTTTTCATTTTTGAAATACATTTGTATGCTGAAAATAAGTACCTGGTTTTAGTTTCGCTACCAAACACAGTGCTTAACATTACAATGTAATGTTTGGCAGCAAAATGCAACTCGGAGCACACGCGGCACAGTTTAAATATTGCGTATGATGTCAGATGGATGTGCTGGCCATACAGGAATAATCCTTACATCACAGATTCTTATCCCAGTAAATTAAAAAACCAGCATGACTGCCGTGCGAATGAACCCCGAATTTGCTTAGCGGGCATTGTTCGTACAATAACATCCCCATTGTCATAGTTTATGTTAAAGGACACCTCCGGATGATTTTCAGATTTTTTCGTTTGAACAACTATAAATTAGTTATACTGAGGACAGAGTTTAAACATTTGTGATAATTGGGATGAAGAATAAGAATATTTTCAAAATTTAGAACAAATTGCAATGAACAAGGATGATGACATGGCAGAGTCACCATAAGAATGCATGAGTTGGGGCTCAAGGAAGCAGAAAAAAAAGAACAACAAGGAATGTTTCAGACATCAACCAGTCGTCAATATAAACGAAAAGTTTAAAGGGGACCTCCGGATGATTTTCAGACTTTTGCATTATTTTGAACAACAATAAATTAGTTAAACTGAGTACAGAGTTTCAGAATTTTTAGTGATTGGGATGAGGAATGAGAATGTTTTCAAAATTTGTAACAAATTGCAATGAACCAAGGATGGTGACATAGTAGCCTCACCATAAGAATGCATGAGTTGGGACTCAAGGAAGCAGAACAAAAGAAGAAGGCATGCATAGATTTTTCACAGGTGAACTTGTTGAACAAGCGGTATTGTAATGGAATTACACTGCTACATTTCTGAAATAGATGAGGCTCTGATGTCATCAACACTGTTCAGTGTAATTTGTTAAAGATTTTCAATTCATTGGTTTCTCTGTTCAAGAACCACAATAAATTCCACAAATCTATACATGGAGTTGTTGATTTATGTACTACATGATGTGAAATTATGAAAATCGTCTGGAATGTCCCTTTAATATTTGCTGATCAGGCGGTGAGTTATCGATGCGATAGTGGATATCGTCTCGCGGGAAAGAGCTGGCAAGTGTGCAACCCCCGCAACAACAGAGATGTTGACGGATATTGGAGCGATCGTGTGCCTAGTTGTGTGGGTAAGTTGCTGTGCGGGCTGCGGGCCAAAAATCCTTGGCCATATAAACATTATGCCTCACAACATGTAGCCTTCGTACAAGTCGTCAGCCAAGGGAATGTCGAAACCACTAGAACTGAAAGACTAACAGGTGAAGAAGGGCGTGGTCATCTGTCTAACATAATACGTTATTACATTAGGCGTTTTCACATCAGCCCGATGTTTCGAAATAGCGCGGTATTTTCTGACTTGGGAAATTAACCCGATAGCGAAATAGCGCGCTATTCTATAATGTGAACACAAATTAACGCACTTATTGTATCGCTCTGATCGAGAAAATTTCTCGAGTCCAACTCGGGAAATTTCTGAAATAGCGGGATAGTAGCGCGCTATTTGATAATGTGAAAACGACTCGAGAAATTAGCGCCATGCATCCCATCATGCCTAGCGTGTGTGACCCGATCGATCGAGGCAAACTGCACACAAATCACGAGGAATTTTTGAGAAGGCACACACATTACTGATGCTGTTTGCACATACTCAGCTGTCGAATTAGCTCGAAAAAAAAAAAATCGGCCTAATTCTCTTCGGGCTGATGTGAATAAGAAAATGAAATAGCGCGCTAATTCGCAATCGCGAAAAATACTTCGAGCTTGGATATTTATCGGGCTGATGTGAAAACGCCTATTGTCAGCATTACCGGTTCTTCATAGGGCAACAAGTCGAAAAGCTGGTATGTGTGCTTTATTCTATAGGTCATGAATCGCGAATATACGTAAAGGCAGAGTTCTTGCAGGCGTAAACAATCCTATAATCATCAAAGAACAGAAAACAAACATGATAACAGTAATTATTCGAACTGAAGTATACAATCTTCTTTCAGTTTAAAGATTATGAATCAACCTGACTGCTTGAAGATTTATTTACTTGTTGATACAAACAAGAAGTACGGTAAGTGTTCTTTTCGAGTAAAGCATGTTTGTTTGGGTTTTTTTTTTTTTGGCCACAGTAAGCCTACAACAACTCAATCAAATAAAATCAAATCACTGTAAATTGAATTCGAGTGATTTGGGCAAGATACAAAGAGAATCGTTCCAAGGAAAACCAGATCAAAGGCATTGCAGTAATAGGTCAGGTTCAACTTATATGTTGAAAGGAGGGCCCCGAGAAAAGCCTCAACACGAATTGATGATGATATCTAATTCTTCCGCAATCTTGACTCGTGAGTAGGAACACAATGTGGAGCAATATTTGAGTCCCTGGCACATTTTCGGCCTATATGCACCCCGCCCTTCTCTCTCTCTCCCTACATCTCTTCCCCTTTCCTAATACTGTATTTGGATTATGAATCCTTCTTAAACAATGAAAACATAATTTTCATCTTACGTTTTTATTCTTATTTTATTTGATCTGATTTTCCATGTAGCCTGCAATAACGGATGAACCGATTTTTTTTTAGAATGTTCAAATACCTGTTCAAAAATCCTGTATTAGAATATGTATGTAAAAGAATTGAAATTACATGTTGCATGATTGTCTTAAAATTACTTCAAACGATTATACAAGTGAAAGATTTTAAACTCACTTGAACCAAACGCTTAAGTGAACTAATGTTATCATTCATCGTCCGGCGTCCGTCAAGCGTAACTTTTTGTTTACAAAATGTGAAAATTCTTAGGGAATATCTAAATTTGTTCAATAAATGGTTTAAAATTCCTCAAACTTGAAAGCCCCAACATCAAGGTATCTTTACATAGTGATCTCCTTCTTTAGAACAAAACAAACAAAAAAAGATGATGTAGAGCTTTAATATACCGTATACGATATGAGTTGCATTGGTAGCTGCAGTTTTAGGTGTGTTCATGACAGATCCGATGGGGGGGGGGGGGGATGGGTCTAAATTAGTGCCCAATTTTTACTTTTTCATCTTCTGGAAAACCCCATGGTGAATTTTCGCGAACGTTGACAGGAAGCATCCCTGTAGGGTGATAGAGGATTAAAAAGAAATGGTCCCCATGCTCCTCATCAAAAAAAAAAAAAGAAAAAAGAAAAAAACTAAAAAAAAAAAATGATAATACGTTCTCTTGAGCACTTACTGTGCTACGTTAGTATATTGGTGACCCTAGTTTCAAATTTGTTCATCGGGTGCTCCCCCCACCCCCCCCCCACACACACACACAACTTGGGCCAGAACGTTTAAAAAAGAGAATCTTCGAAGAAAAGAAAATATGTACTATCAAAAGCCAGAAATATTCTGAGAAATTACAATATACATGAATGAATGTACTTTAAAGGTTGTTTATGGAAAATGGGGGGACAGCTTGTAGAGAGGACTAAGATTGGGGCCTGTCTTCACGTTTTGATTTTCCTCTGGAAAGAGGATGGTATAATTTTGTATAACCCTGGCAGATATTACACTTTAAGAAAAGACGTAGATTCAATTTTGCACCTTTTACCAGCGTCGTACTGTGAGGACCTTTACGGGTGCAATTTTTCACATTTCATTCAGACCAGTGTTTCAATGGGCGCACCTTTAATGATGCAACTTTGCACCTTTCTGGTCTGGTGTTCCCAGTGTGACACTGGTATAAAGGTGCAAAGTTAAACTTATTTTTCTTAGAGTATATTGCCAGTTGGACATAATAGATACCACATTACCCTTCCGGGAGTCCCCCAAAGCTCACCAAGCGCAATATTTGATATATTTTCTTTGGGTAATAGTCTGCTAGAATGTGTGGAAGGTGAACTTGCGATATTCAAGTGAGCGCGAGACCCCAGGGCCCCATTTTATAATAGATATTAGGATAGCAACTCTTCCTGAAATGGCAACTTCCAATAGCAACATCCAATCAGGAAGCTGGATTCTTGTCGTTACCATGGCAATTGCCATCCCAGCAAGAGTTGCTATCATATCACATTTTTATGAAACTGGGCCCAGGTCTCTCGTTTCTGAACTTGATGATATAACGTGTTTGTTCGTATACAGTAAGTTGTCCTATCGTATATTCATGCTTTGAGAGATACTATTATTGAAAGCAACTTCCATTTAGTTGCACTTCTGTCTTACGGTATAGGTTCGTTGATTTTGTATTTCCCCTTTTTCCTCATTTATTTTGTGGTTTGCAGTGGTCACGTGTCCCAACCCAGGACGAAATCATTTAAGAAATGGACACGTGACATTCTCTAATACCTCGATGACCATTGGTACGAAGATGACACTGAGGTGCAATTCCTTGTACACGTTGTTGGGATCGAGCGAGCGGGTGTGTCAGGCGGATGGGACATGGAACGGCACGCTCACGTCATGCCACAGAGGGGGTGCGTATTAAAGGGGTGACAACCATTGGGGTAGAGATGAGAATTGGGCTTTTAACTTTTCGTGAGATACCAAGAAAACACTTATGAAATAGTGCAGAGCATACCATCCTGAGACCAATTCTATTTGATTTTATTTGATTTTATTTGATTTGATTTTATTTTATTGGTTCCTGCATTATGTCACTGCTCATGCAGATACATTCACATATATACATTGATGGTACCATACATATAAATGGATATACATAAACATTAATTGCTAACAAGGTAAGTTTCTTCATTACCTTTAGAATGTACAGCAATACAGTTTCTTCATTGCCTTTACAATGTACAAAAGAACATATCAGTGATGCAATGATAACGCAGAATGGCTACAGCTTAAGCATTGCTTGATTTGCATGCAGCCCTCGTACATAATACATAACATATAGGAAACTAGGGGGAGGGATGACTTGCGTAGAGATAGGATAGGAGAAAGGAGAGAGGAGATGAAAATCAGTTCTGGAATGGCTGAAACATCCAGAAACAAAGTAAAATCAAGCAATCGTAGAAGGTGGGTCTTACCTTTTATTACAATTGCTCTCTTTTTTTTTTTTTAATATCCCACCCATTTCAAAACCAATTTTCATCAAATAAACATGAAAATTCTCATGCAATTACATGATCTTTCATATTTCGTAAGGGGTTGTCATTATCTCACCAAAAAAAAAAAAAAAGGTTAAAAGCCTACAATTATGTTTCAACCAAAACTATACGATTCCTTCAAGATGAAGATGTCATCCTTATTAGATTTGACAAGACAATTATTAAAATGTGATGCAAAAGTGTTGACGAATATTATTATCCCTTTCAATTTGTGCTATTAAAAATTCATTGCCAATACCGTAATAAATGCGAAAACAGAATGTAAACTCTCCCACACAAGCAAACACAAATTATAACACAAACGGCCTACAATAAAAAAAAATAGTGTAAGTGGCATGGGGGATTCAGAAGGAGGTAAAAAAGAAAACTCTCGTGACTGTTACATTCATTTTGTATTTAGAAAACTGTAAAAAACACTAGAATGTTCCTACACACGATTTGGTATGTATATTTGCTATTGTAAAAAGCTACCTATTTTAATGGAACATTGATGGCCTAGTAGAAGTCGTGTGTTTATTGTACCTCACCAAGTACATGTAAATTATATACATAATTATCCAAACGTGCTGAAAGTTATTTTCTAGTTTGTTTGATTGATTGCCCATTGTGCTTTTTTTTTCAGATTACGAATGCAGAGCGCTCGGTAACCCAATCCACGGGTCAATGTACTCTCTGAGTGGAGGAGAGGAAGTAGAACCTCAGTTCAGGATCGGCGAGACGGTGTACTTCCGGTGCGACCATCTTGTGAACGAAAACAACGAACCTCGCTACGAAATGGTCGGGTCCAAGCAGAGATTCTGTAATAGAAATGAAGAATGGACCGGAGAAATGCCGAGATGTTTGGGTATGCCGATAAATCTGCATATATGAAGTCACATATACAGTAAAAAAGGAACACAAGCATGTACTCTACATCACTAGGGCCTATAAGCCAAGGAGATGTACACTGTTAGACTTAAAGACATAATTATACCCCCGCCAAACGAAGTTTGAAGGGGGTATATAGGAATCAGCGGACTGTCGGGCGGTCGGGCGGTCGGTCGGGCGGTCGGTTGGGCGGTCGGTCGGGCGGTCGGTCGGTCGGTCGGTCGGTCCGTTGCAAATCTTGCGTCGCGAACTACTTCCTCAGTTTTCAACCGATTCCCATAAAACTTGGCACAGATGTGTGCCTTGGGTTGTAGATGTGCAAGACGTATTTTTTGACAGTACCCAAAAGTACGTTGCCATGGTAACGGCATATTATGGGCAAAAATGGGTACAAATCTTGCGTCGCGAACTCCTCCCACAGTTTTTGATCAATTTTTATGAAATTAGGTACAGATGTTCATCTGAATATGTTAATGTGCAAGACACATATTTCCGCAGTGGCAAAAAGTGCGTTGCCATGGTAACGGCATGTTATTGGTAAAATATAGGTCAAAATGCTTCATGGCAAAACTGCTTCATCAGTGTTCTTCCAATTCTCATGGAATTCATATTGAATGTTTGTCTTAGGATATAGGTCAGCATGACACATTTCTTGACAGTGACAAAAAGTATGTTGCCATGGTAACAGCTCACATATTATGAGCCAAAATGATGGAAAATTTTGTGTTGCAAACTACTTCCTCAGTTTTTGCCCAATTTCCATGAAACTTGGTACAGATGTGTGCCTTTGGTTGTAGATGTGCAAGACGCATTTTTCGACAGTACCCGAAAGTACGTTGCCATGGTAACGGCATATTAATGGCAGAAGATCAAGGAAAGATCTTGCGGATTTAACTACTTCCTCAGTTTTTTGACCAAAGCTTATGAAATGTTGTTTTGACCAAAGCTTATGAAATGTTGTTTGGCGGGGGTATAACCAGTCGCTGTAGCGACATTTCTAGTTTACCATCTGCAGATAAAACAAAAACCCAGCATTAGTGCTTCAATATAGTTCTAAAATGTGAGTTAGGGATAGAAACAACCACTGTATAAAATTGAGTCCATATAACTTTTGTTAAATGCACAAAATGTGAACAATAGTTATAATAAGAATAATTCCAGATTAAACTGCCTACAGATATGGTTTATTGAGGAAAATACTGATATCTCTTTATATTTTAGGCATTATTGAAAAAAATTGTATATGGTAGGATGTTTTGTGATACAACAGACCTACACATATGTATCAAATGTGATATCTTGAACAGTTTTAGAAATCACTGCTCCCAAATTGGACCTTTAAAGTGTTATTGTTTAAAGGGGAGATCCAGTCCAAATATAGTTAGTCTGACAAGAAAGTGTAAAATATTACGAGTTCAATAGGAAAATTTTGATCGTAATCGGGTGAAAAATAAGGAAGTAATGACATTTTGATGTTTCGCTAACTTTTCAGCAAACAGTTCTTGAACGGTCAGTATGAACATGAAAATGACAAAGTGAGCATGTCATACCCTCAAAACTTGTCATTAAGTTTGTGCATACAATTTTGACATTTCCAGTTTTTCATTCAAAGGCCATTATGCCCGAGGTTCAAATCCTGGTTTTCCAAACTGATTACTATTCAGATGTTATTCAATCAGGAATAACATCATGTTTCAGATTTCAATGACAGAAACAATGATTTTTTTTTGTCATTTTTTTGTGCAAGATCAATGGAAAATTGTGATGTTATGACATGATTAGCTCATTCATTCGCATATTCATATCCATTGTACACGAACTGTTTTGCAGAAATTAACAAAACTTCAAAATGTCATAACTTCATAATTTTTCATCCGATTTCAGTCAAATTTTTATCAGATTAATTTACATTTGGACTGGATTGCCCCTTTAAAGGCTAAGAAAATTTGGTGGGGACTACCTCAATGCTGTCTGCTCATGGCAGTCATTCGAATGAGAGACATCTCTAAATACTGTAGTCACTTTCCATGACTGTGGCATAGAGATCGTGCCGAGTTTTACGCTCATTTGACATGAACGCAAGATTATTTAAGAAGAAATCCACCTCAAAAGCAAATGAACTTTTATTCAATTCAATTCAAAGGTTTTATTTTCACTTCTTTCAACAGAATGTATGGAAAGTATCAATTCGACATGCATTTGTAGGAATAATAATAAGAATAACATTTGTCAGTAGTCATTACAAAGTAAGGCATTTTTCGAAAAACATATTTATACATTCTGCGAAAAAGGGGGAGGTACCCACTCGAAAGACTGTGCTTGTACTATGTGGCCACCTCACAGGGAGAAAAAAAAAATAGGCGAAGAACTTAACTACAAGTGTGCGGGATAAACGAAGGGGAAAGGGGGAGGGACGGGGGAAACAGAAATAGAAGTAAAGAGACGAGACAATTAAAAATAAAAAGCTTAAAAAGAAAAAAATAATCACTACAGAAAGATACAAGAATGACAGAATTCAGATGAGAAGGAAGATGTGACATTTTGAAATTTCACTTTTTTTCGGAAAATATTTCTTGACCAGTCCTTATGAATATTCAAATGAGTGAGTTGATGTCATTATCCTCACAATTTTTCATGTATCTTCCACAAGAAATTTGGAAAAATCTTTATTTTCAGCTATGCGCATATCCATACCAAGATATATCAGAGTTTATGTTGGTTCTTTTTTTTTGGGTGGTTTTAAGACAAATTGTGTATTTATGCAGCTGAAATTTGAGATTTTTGTCATTTCTGTATATAACATGAATGAGAGATTGTGAGAGTATGACATCGTAAACTTGCTGATTTGAATATTAGGACTGGTCAAGAATTTTTTTTCGGAAAAAAAGTGAAATTTCACAATGTCATATCTTCGTTATTTCTCATCCGATTGTGGTCATTTTTGCATTGTTCTTTAGGCAATATTTTTCTTTTTCTTTTAAAGTTTTATTCATTTTTGAGTGGATTTCCTCTTTAATATAGAATAAAGGAAAGTAAAGCCCCAGATAATGTAGATTGAGTGAAAGCACCAGTATGAATAGAGCATTTATCCGTGAAAGGGTGAGAAAAATCAGACAATCGATTCAAGTTATAGATTCGTTAGATATACAGAAAATTCTAGATATATTTCACTTTGTTATATTAACAATATTATCCGAATAGTTTATGTCAGTAACACGCTGATGGAGAGTAAGGATTTCCTGAAATGTAACTTTGTGGAATTTACCTTCTACACTGTTCTAAGATTATTTTCTTTATGTTATCGTCCATAATGACTTCATAAGGTATTTCGTTACCCAGCAGAGACGGAGCCAAAACTTCGAATATAATTTTTGAACAGATTGTCAGATTTTCCTAAAATTTTTCATTGATGTATCTTCCTAATATTGATGCTTTTACTCACTAAACATTCATATTTTGTTACAACTGATTGACAAATTGCCCTACATCGACGTAAAGGCAATTTGTCAATCAGTTGCAATGAAAACATCTCGATGAAAGAATTTCATGAATTTGAATATTCATATTTTTTTATAGGTTTTGGTTTCCTTTCATGCTTTTGAAGCACGTTTCTCTTTCACGTATATACTCAAATCTGTTACAGAACGGCACGAGTTCGATCCAGCACCCATCGTCAACCAGGGTTTGGGAGAAATTTTCGACGAGATTGCCGTTGAAAGTGGCTCGTGGGCATCGAACAACGACACTAACAGGGCTGGGAGCAGACGTCGACGTAGCATTGACCTTAACATCCACCGGGGCATCGACATCTGGTTCGCCTTCGACTCGTCGGGGAGCATCGGGGATGATAACTTTTTACTTGCCAAACGATTTGCGAAGAGTCTAGTTTCGAAGGTATTCTATGTTGTTTGCTGGTTTATTTCTTTTTGCCTTTTTTGTTTTATTCTGTTTTAATTTGTTTGTTGCTGCTTTTTTTGTATGTATGTTTGTTTGTTTGTTTGTTGCTGCTTTTACTGCATCTGGGATTTATTCTGCTGCGTGACACAGAATCAAAAATGGACTTGAAAAAGCTGGCCTTTCTAGAGACTTTAATCATCATATAATTACCTATTATTACCCGTCATTCCACTGAACTTCATTCACTATATTCTCTGCTAATGTTGCATCTGCTCTTTTATCATCATATTGTGTACATACATTATCCACATGGTAAGGTTGTCACTGACTTGCTGTTCTAACACTGGGATCTACAAATTCATATCTTTCTCTTCCTGAATACATAATTATTTAAAAGTCACGAAAACGCTTTTGTATACACTATGATAATCATAATAACATTAATATAGAGTATAATGTATAGATAAAGATTTAATTAAAATAAATTGAATTGAAGATTAGACTAGCAATAACAAAACGTATAATGCATACACATACACACACACACGCATATACACTCAGCAAAAAAAAAAGAAAGTAAACACTTTTTCGAGGTCATATTTTTCATAGAAGATTTTGATGAAAATCAATGTATTATATACCATATTAAAGGTAATTTAATTGGCTATCATGTTAGTAGGTTAATTTAAAAGGGAACTTTACGCATGAGTGAAGACATTCATTCTTGCCCGCCAAGGCACAAAATCTTCTATGAAAAAAAAGTTTAGGGCGGTGAGTTGGCTCAGTCGGTAGCGCGTCTGCCTCACGATCACGCGGCCCGGGTTCGAACCCGAGTCTGGACTGAGCAATGTTGTGTGTAAGCATACCGTCCCCTCTAGCAAGAGGCAAAACACTCTGTCCCTCGGATAGGACATAAAATGGAGGTCCCGTGTATGAGAGAGTAACAACTTATGCACGTAAAAGATCCCGCTTCATTCGTTCATCGCAGAGAGTAGGGTGTTTACCCCGGTGAAGTGGTCCCACCTCACATCCAACTGGACCCCATGGAAGACCAGCTTAACATAGCTGAATATGGGCTATCCAGCCATCTTCTCAGATGGAAAATGAACAAACAAACAAACAAAAATTGCAAAATTTGACAAGTTGTCTTTCATTTGGCAATGCCCTTCGAGATAACAATGACAACAAAGAGCCAGTTTATCACAACAAGAGACATGAATGAAATA
The DNA here is from genome assembly GCF_964275005.1 of Diadema setosum. NCBI lineage: Eukaryota > Metazoa > Echinodermata > Echinoidea > Diadematoida > Diadematidae > Diadema > Diadema setosum. The sequence continues at coordinate 6,341,581 of NC_092701.1, forward strand.
GCAAAAACAAAAGTTTGTTCTCTTTATCACTTTATAACATCAAACAAAAAGAAAATGGGAAACTAAAGAAGGCAGAAATGGCATAAAGATGATTAAATGAACAGAATTTCTTTATTTTACTCTTTTTATATAGTAATTTAAGGATTCATGAGATAAATTTAAGACCAAATATCATCTAAAATTGTCCTCGTTTGAAAACAAATTCAAATTTCTACCATTTTTGTTCATATTACTTCTTCTCTTATTTCATTTGAGTTTGGGTTTGACCAAAGATTCTTCATTTTTTTTCTCCTTTATTTTTGGCCTTTGTTGATATTTTTGGCTTCAAAGATATCATAATGATCACAGGTTTATTTTTGCAACTTAATTAATGTATCTAATTGTGTTAAATTTGTCTTTTGTTATTATTGTAATATGGAAGAGCACTTGCAGATGAATGACAACTTGTTCATTTTTTCATTTTTTGCTTCTGTGCCTTCGAAGAGAAAAACAAAGGTGTTTACTCATGCTAAAAGTTTCCCTATATGTTGACCTACAAGACTGATAGCCAATTAAATTACCTTCAATACGGTATAAAATACATTAACTTTTAGCCAAATATTCTATGAGAAATATAAACTTGAAAAAGACTTTGTGTTCACTTTCTTTTCTTGCTGAGTGTATATATCGACAGAGAGAAGAAAAGAAGAAAAGATAAAATGATATATACAGTATAATAATGTGTGTTTATATAATAAAGTAAATGACCAACCATCATGTCTTTTGAGAGAATGCAGCAGCTAATGTGACCGATGCGCTGCTAAAACAATGTTCATTGATTAATTCCTCCACGTTGTCCGCAGGATCTCATGCGTCAATTGCCCTATATAATTCTTCCTCTGCTTGATAACTCACAGATATCTCAAAATGGATCGCTAGGGGGAGCCCGCATAGGTGCGGTGAGGTACGCGAGCCAATCAGATATTGCCTTTGGACTTCAGGATGTTCACAGCGGCAGTACGACGGAGCACGTTAAACGTCTCATTGATGGAATCACGTACAGACATGATAGAATAGGTCAGCTTGATTTTAATAAGATGGGCGTCTTCCTGCATGCTCAGCCCTGATATGATTACTGTTTATACTGTGCAGATTGATATACACTTTATATCTTGATTCCTGCAGTCGCTGATAACCGATAGCGGTTTAAAACACACACACACACACACAACGAATGTAGCCAGTGATGTGAAAAAAAAAACGTTCTTCCACTTCCATACCACGTTGAGGTTTCATCGTTACATAATACTTTCGGAAGAGTTTAAGGCAAAAATGACAAATTGGATGTCCAGGAAAATCTCACCATGCACAAGGGTTATCCACGAAATAGCTACCGTAAGGACGAGTATTGAAAGCATGAAACTATGCTATGTGCTGACGTCAAATAGCACAGTTTCTGACTAGCGTGAGGTCACTGAATTTAATAAAGTCACTGTGTTCAGTTCTATTTTCTTTGAAGTTTTTCTTTTATTATATCAATCATTTTGGGGTATTGTTGCGATGTAGATGATCCAAATGTGATCTCAAGATGAATGAGATACTTACTAGTAATCCAGGTCCGATAAGTTCCAATGTTTAAAACAGCCAAAATAACAAACAATTGTGAAAACATTCGCTGAATCAGGTCCAGTGTTAAAACAGCAACAATTGGAAAAATTAGTAAAACATGTGTTATAAAAGTAATAATAATAATGATAATGATAATGATTATAATAATGATATAGGTGATCTTACTTGGTATAAACCTTTAGTGAAAGCAGACAAACCTCTCCTTTCCCTTTCTCCTTTCAACTATCCTATCTCTATGCAAGTCATCCCTCCCTCCTATTCTCCTTCCGATGTATAGTATAATACTAAGTATGTACGGGGGCTGCACGCAAATCAAGCCACACTTACGCTGTAGCCCCACTGTATTATTCATTGTTGTATGTTTGTTGTACATTGCTGTGCAAAGGCAATGAAGGAAAAATATTCTGTGAACAACTTATATTTATGCTTGTACATGAATGTGCATGTGCAATGATGATACAGAAACCAATAAATCAAATCAAATCAAATCAAATAATAATAATAATAATAATAATAATAATAATAATAATAATAGCAATAATAGCAATGTCTTGTTTATCAAGGGTAGCCTCTTCAGTGTTGTCACTGCTCTCCCAGAGGGCACTGCCATTATTATTACCCCAGCGTTGCCAGGTACCTATACGAACGGTCTTGTCCTCGAACGTGAATCGAACTCGGGTCCTCAAATGCATAGGCATATGCCACAACGCCCACAGTGTTGATTTTGAATTAGTGATCGAAATGCTAATATCGTTTCTGATGGAAACTTTTAATTGGAGATCAGAATTATAACGTTTGTTGAATTATTTGTTTCAGGTTCAGGAACCAGTATTTTTGATGCCCTTGAGACGATTAGGACGCAGGTATCAATCGGCTCAGGATCTCAACATGCATCGTTGACGAACAAAAGATTCCTCTTCCTAATCACCGACGGTTAGTAATTTACGTTTGAAGAGTTGGTTGATAGTGTGGGTGTTGTGTTGTTTTTCTTCTTTTTTTTCTCTCAGGCAAATTAGGTAGGCCTACATCCAGTGCCAACATCTTTCTCTCTTATCAATGGAACTCCACCTCTTATGACTTTGATACAGGCTTACCAAGAACCGGAGCAAATCGACTTAAGGGTCTGAATGCATGCCTTTTATTATTTTTTTTACTCGGTCAAAAGATATCAGAAAATCTCGTCTCACTCCCCTTCCAGACTGCATACCTATTGCAAATTAATAGGTATAGGCAACAAACTCAGTTTTATTTTCTTGTTTATTACTGTAGGAATACACTGTAGTGTGTACAACATGTTGTCGACGTGCACGCTGAGCAGGCTCAAATCCAGGTTCTCTATACACAATCCACCAGGACGCAGTGACCTAATGCCCCAGTCACATAGACATCCCGGATCACCCCGGACCACCCCGGATCTGATCCGGGGAGAGATCCGTGTTGACGCCGGGAGGCCAACACGGCAACTTTTGGAGGTCAAAAACATCCGGCGTCATCCGGGGATTGCCGTGTTGGCAGAACAATCCGGGGTGGTCCGTGTGACTGCCGTGTAGCTGCCGTGTTGATCCGCGTAGATGCCGTGTTTGTCCGTGTAGACGCCGCGCTCTTCCGGCCTTATCCGTGTAGCTGCCGTGTTGATACCGTGTGTACAGTCATACCAAAATCTCGGATCTCCCCGGACGTCCCCGGATCTCCCCGGATCACCGTGTAAATCCTTGAGCATCCGTGTTTATATGTGACTGGGGCATCACCAATATCTTCCCACATAGTCTGGGTGACAGGGGCTAAACCTTGTTTTACTGTCCGTTTTTACCCCATTTTAATTGGATGATACAATTCTTGCATCAGGGTTTTCAGATATTCAAAATGATATTCAGATATTCAAAATGGCCGCCAAACTGGCTGCCAATATCTGAAATTCTTGTATTATATTGTATATGAGATGAAGTTTGACCTTATCCAAAGGGTGCAGAATCCAAATCTGATGATGTAACTTTTGCATTTTTAAGGATTGTGAGATATTCAAGTTGGCTGCCAAAATTGAAATTCCCATGATTATATTTCCCTATAAATGGTGAAAAGTTTGAAAAGGAAATAGGTTTTTTTTTTTGTCCTCAATCTGAGGGTCTTCATTTAAAATCAATTATTCGTAGTCATGCCGAAGCCAACACAACCACATAATCATTGCAATTGTATAGTTCAATTTACTTCAAATGAAACTTTTGTGTGTAACGGCTTTTATCATCCATTGCTCGAATACCTCCTTTTGGCAATATCTTTACAATAAAACAGAAACTTATTTGAATTAATTTATAATAAATGATGCAGTAATACGCTCATTTCTGTATTTTTCAATGTATTGCATATGCAATAAAATTGACTATTGAATTGATAAGAATATAGTCCTTACAAATTCCATACCCGATTACTATAATTTTCTCATCTACAATAATAGTTTTATCTTGAACAACTAACTAAAGACAATAATCCTTTCTGAGATAAGATTATGTCTGATTTTCGGACAGTACAACGATTAATGCACTAAAGGCGCATTTTCATTTCAAAATTTATATCGTGCATTTGTTGTTATTCTCTTTTTTAGTAGATTATCTTTTGAAAGGTAAAATATTATATATTATTTTGAAATCAAACTGTTTTATCATACTGAATTTCAATTTCGACAATTTAGAATCAAATATTGACATCCAATCAAAATATACAGCAGATCGAGTTCACGTTGACATATTTGGTTCTGACACTTTCATAAAAGTACATTTTAGCTTTTTTTTTTGCCGAGAATAACAATGACATACTTTTTGACACTTCAATAATCTTTTAACTGTTCATTTCATTTTCATTTTTATGATTACTTATTTTATGCAACCAAGAAAAAAGTATAAGTTTCTGATGCTGAAAAACAAAAACAGTTAACAACAAGTTATCAGACTGCAAACTATATCATCAACTTGAGTTTTATCAACCCAAAAATCTGTTTACAATTACATCATACGCTATTTTTATTGCAGTATTACTAATAAAGCATTTCTTTTCCATATTTGATATTACTGTTGAGCCATAAAAATTCGTCACTAATATCCCTTACCTGCAACAAATCCATTTGTCGCATTTCTGCCCAGTGAATCAATAAACTTCATAAAATGAGAAGTTTCATGTTTCTTGCATGAAGAAAACATACAATGTATCTTTTGAATAGCAATATCTCACAAAACATATCGGAGGTGTTTCAGTTTTCTGAAGCCGAAAATTACCACTTTAAAACATTTTTCCCAGGGGCGAGGATGATTAAAACATTTGAGACAGCCATGCAATCTGAGTTCTGTTAGGCAATGAGGTGGTGAGTTGGCTCAGTCGGTAGCGCGTCTGCCTCAGACCCAAGCGACCCAGTCTGGACTGAGCAATGTTGTGTGTAATCATACCGTCTCCTCTAGCAAGAGGCAAAACAATCTGTCCTTCGGATAGAATATGGAGGTCCCGTGTGTAAGAGAGTCACAACTCATGTACGTAAAAGATCCCGCTTTATTCGTCGCAAAGAGCAGAGTGTTAACCCGATGAAGTGCCCCGCCCCACATCCAACTGGACCCCATGGAAGACCAGCATAGCATAGCTGAATATGGGCTATCAAGCCTTCTTCCCAGATGAAAAATGAACAAACAAACAAGCAAACAAAGCCCATTCGATCAAAATGGCCGTGTAGATATTTTGTAATCAATATCTAAAAAAAGATATTAGGCGCCAATTATTAATCATTTCAGTGTCAATGAGTCAAACGTTTTTAATGTTGGGGGATTCTTACAGAAAAAGAATGCATTCAAGCACTGATGTCGATGAACAATTACAAATCCCCCGGCAGTGATGAAGTGGTGAATTTTATGAGACATTTTGGGTTTATATTAAAAACTACCTTGAATAAAGGGAAAAGAAATGGTATACTGTCCGATAACTAAAGACATTATATAGACGATGACTGGCGGGGGAGGGAACATACCGAATGTTCCACCCGAAGGGTTTGAAATGCTATTGAGGGAGGTTACAAGTCCCGAGACGAAGTCGAGGGACTTATAGCCTCCCGAAATAGCATTTCAAACCCTGAGGGTGGAACGTTTGGTACATGTTCCCGACAACAAAAGTCATCATCTCATATCATCATCATCATATTATATGGGTAAGTCAAATACGTCAACGTCAACCACCAAAGATCGTAGAGATTCAGTGTACTAACGCGTAGCTAGCGTAGCCCGACCAGACGCTACACAGCGACTGGGCTGTTATACGTGTAGTTACAGTTTACGATCTTTGCAACCACCAGCATGCATGCATGCAGAGCACAACGCACTCGATCGCTCGCTCGCGCAGAGCCAAATTCACTGTGCGCGCGTGGGTGGCCGGTCCTAGTCTAGGCCTTCTGTCATTTGTTACGTGAAAATGTTCTCCCATGGGAGAACATTACCAAGAATGTTCGCCCATGGGCGAACATAACGAATGTACCTCCATCACGTGACTCTGTTTAGCCAATCACTAACCGGTATTTGACTAACACATTTTCCACACACTTTTACACAATACACATTTATTGATATTGTTGTTTGAAAAGGGTGATAAGCTAAATCTTAAATGGGAATTTTTTTCCAAAGTAACGAAGTTGAATTTCTGCAAATATTCATCAGAATTAGGCAGTCGGTGGTCTGAATGGTATAAATTGCTGTATAAATAGATAAATCTCTTCTAGAATGCATTTTCTCACCAATAATAACTTTGAATTTCTTCAAAACAGCATTGATTTCCTTTCTCTTAGCATTGTGCGATTCTAACTTCAAAAAATATTTCGATAATTGTCCTCTTTCTTCAATCCATTTTGCTCTGGATCGAACAAAAGTGCCTCTAGACTTGACTTTGTGTAATTTTTCGAATTTCATTTTCCTCTCTAAGGGTCTCCATCAACTGTTTTTTCAGATTCAAATCTTGCTGAAGTTTAAAGTAATACTGCTTTCTTAGTTTTTGCTTATATTTTGCATATTTTTGTGTAAGTTCCTTTATTTTGATCCTCATGATCTTACACACACACACACACACATACACACACACACACACACACACACACACAGACACACACACACAAAAGATCTTGATAACCCATTTCGGAGGTACTGGATACGAATCTGGATGAAGCAACTCTCACATCCCTCGGGATTTTGAGGCATCCAAAATGGCTGCCAAAATTGAAATTCCTGTATATTTTATAAATTTGGAAACGGGCGTGAAGTGTTACCTTATTCAAATAGTGGCGAATCATAATCTACATGATGCAACATTTGTATTCTTGAGGATTTAGAGATACTCAATTTGGATGCCTAATTTGAAATTCCCATAATTATGTTACCTTTTAATGGTGAAAAAATGGGGGGGGGGGGAAAGATGGTTATAACCTATTTCAGAGCTGCTGGATCCAAATATGGATGAAACAATTCGTGCATCCCTCTACTTTTTGAGTTATCCATAATGGTCACCAAAAATTTAATTTTTGGTATAAGTATTTTTTCATAAAATGTAAATGAATTGAAAATAAATGGATAGTTTTACCCTATTTCGAGGATATTGAGGGTGCTGAATTCAAATCTGGTTGATGCAACCCTGCCATCGTTATTTTTTTTTAGAGATATTCAAGATAGCCGCCAAAATGGATATCAAAATTCTTGAATATCTCAAAACCCTCCATGTTTAAGAGTTGCATCATGTAGATTCGGGATTCAGCATCCTCGAATTAAAAAAGGGTAATACCATCATTTCGAATGGAAAAATTCACCATTTATAGGGAAATGCTTCAATTTGAATTTCAATTTTGGCTGTCTTCTTTTATATATATATATATATATATATATATATATTATACAAATAATGAATGTTTATGAGTGCAATGGACAGAATATTTCATGAGGTGAAAGATGAAATGATCCATTCAACGAGGCGCAGCCGAGTTGAATGGATCAAACATTTCATCTTTCACCGAATGAAATATTCTGTCCATTGCGCGAATAAAAAACATTTATTATTTGTTTTATATAACGCCTGAAAGAGATCCTTGTCCTTTCATGTTTTATTTATTTAGAAACAATGGAGAATTTGAGATCGCGAGAGTGCTCATTGAGCGCTTAACGCTAGGTAGCTCGCTGTCGCATACATACACTGCAAAACGCAAGCGTATGCGCGTAGTATGCCGGGCTAACAGAACAGTGAGCGTGCAATGGAGCAAATCGTATGGATCCAAAATTGCACGGTAAATGGAACCACAATTGCACGGATGATGACGTCATAGTGAAATGGGCAGAATAACCAATGTCAAACAACCAATCAAATGACAAGGATCTCTTCAGACGTTATATAAATATATATATATATATATAATCCTCGGTACAAGAGTTGCATCAACAAGATTCGGTTTCTGCACCTGGAAATAGGGCAAACCCATCAAATTATTATCATTATTTTTTTTTCAATTTAAACGGAAAAAAAGGCTCCCCTACTTATTACAACTGAAATTTTGTCGGCCATTTTGGACATCTCAAAGCAGGAAAACAAGCGTTGCCATATCCATATTCGGATTCAGCACCTTCGAAATAGGTTAAAATCATAAAATCTTTTATTACTTTTCATCATTTAAAAGTAAATATACAAAAATTTTAACTTTCGGGGGCCATCTTGAATATCTCTGAATCCTCAAGATGCAATTAGAGCTGCATCATCTAGAGTTGGGTTCACACCCTTGAAATTCAGTCAACCTTATTTTTTGTGTCTTTTTTACCATCTACTAATATAATAATGGAAATGCAAGTACTATTTAGAATTCAGATTTTGGCCGCCGTTTTGGCGGCCATCTTGAACATTTCAAAAGCTCCATGATTCAGCAACCTCGAAATAGGGGAAAACTATTAAAAAAAAAATAGGCAGACGGTTGAATAAGTTTAGGCCCATATTCTGACATTGATACCCAGATCGTCATAACTGGTCTTTCATATTTGTTGTTTTTTCTGCATGTATCTATACGTGTGTGTGTGTGTGTGTGTGTGCTTGGCACGTATCAGGCATGAACAACATGGGCGGCAAACCGGATCACATTGCCGATGAACTGAAACGAGACCATCGTGTGGAGATCCTCTGCATCGGGTTGGGGCCACAGGTGAACAAAGAGAAGCTGGCGGCCATCGCCTCCATGCCACATAAACATCACATTTACTATCTGGAGGACTACGTGAAACTGGACGAGATCGTACGCAATATCACCAGTTCTGAAAGAGGTGCGTACTGGATTTTCATTTCATTTCATTTCTTTTTTTCCATCTCCAACAGAACTTGTAAATACATTTTCCTTCCACATAAAATATAAATACATATACATGTATATGTGAATATTACAAAATATGATAAGTGGAATTGATAGATACAAATAACACGGTGACAAAGAAAAAAGCACCAAAAAAAATCTGAAATTAGGAAATGCAGGAGATGGGGAGGAATGCTGAAGAAGCAAAGCTTGTAGGGTGCATTCCCCCAAACATATAGTAACATCTTATATGATTGATCTTCTACTTAACACATGAGATTAAATTTACAAAATGAATTACACAAACTACAGATAAAAACCTAACTGCCCCTAGACAAACACCCAGACAAATCCACAAACTAAGTCGCTGTCATGCAGAAACGCAGAAACTAGAACAGGAAAGGTAAGACAGAAAGATGAAGAAGAACTGATAACATGGTTGGAAAATAGGAAGAAGAAAAAAAGGATTCTCGATACAGTACTGATCATCCACGTCATGTACAGTGTTGAATTTCAGGCCCGTAACTAGGAATTTTATCGCGGGGGGGGGGGGGGTGGGGGATGGAGGTTCAGAATAAGAAAAGTGGACCTTGTTAGTTCAAGTTTATATGAGATGTTCAATTCCGTTAATTTGCACACACCAACCAATACCAAATAGACTCAAAATGCAGGCAAAAGTGTGTTTGTGTGTGTGTGTGGGGGGGGGGGGGGGTCCGCGGAACCCCCTGAACACCCCCCCCCCCCCCCCATTGCGGACCTGAATTTAGAGAATTCTGGACGAATTCTAGTTGGACAAATACAAAAGAGGTTAATTTCATAAGCTTAACAGTGAACATTTCTTCAAAATCAAACAAATTCACGAAGTTATGAAATTATGCATAGCCATGGTTTTGCTAATTTAAACAAAACACTTATTAGGCAGTCATTGCGCAAACATATGCAGACATGTGCAAACATATGCAAACAAGTTAGTTGATAATATATCCGCCTCAGAACTTTTATTTCTTTTTCTTCTTTTTTTTTTTGTGGTAAAATACAAATATGCAAATAAAGCCCAGTCTGAATTCCTTACATATCTGACTGATCATCATGTTGAAGTTAGTCAGCCAAATAACATTCTGTTAAATGAATACAGCAGAAAAATCTAAATTTATTTCTCTGTGTGTGCGTGTGTTTTTTTTTTTTCCGTACACGATCAATAAAAAGTTGTCCAGTGGTTATATCAGTAGCTCCTCATTTGCATATCAATAATCATTTTTTTTTTTCCTGAACTGTGTTGCTGAGGAAAAAGGCATGATAATTTCCTGAATTCCCAAGTTTTCAACCCATTTTGATCAAAATTTCACTGTCGGTCTTACGAAGTTATAACGGTTTTCTTTCCAGAATAACTTTGAACTGAAGTGGAATTCCGTTTAAACATTAGAATACATATTCAAACAACTAGGTTGTTAGGGTTTTCATTGTAATCAGACCTAACTGAGGTAACTGTTGTCATGGAAATTAATGTTTCATGAAATATTTTCATGAAATAGTTATAAAAATAGCAACTACATTATGCAAATTGGACGCCATCTGTTAAAATCAACGTGAGCATGGTGTGGAATTGTATGATGATAATCAGGATGCTTCTAACAAACACCCGAAAAAAAAAGAATAAGCAGACGTCAGAGAAAGACTCAGAGGTCTGTGAGATCAATAAATCTCTAAGTTTTGATGCTGTTACTACGAATGTGCACACTCCTCTTTGTGTTAAAGTAAGTTACGAAATATTATTATCTTATCTCCATCTCAAGTGGGATGTGTGGCACCAAAATCGAAACGTAGTAATTTTTCAAGAGAAGTTCACCCTTGCAGTAATTTCCAGTGTGCTCTGTATTTCTTAAATATATCTACATTAACATGCGTTTCTATTTTTTCATTAAGTTGACTTTAGTAATTATGGTCGAACCCAGCAGAATAATACAGAAATCATCAAAACAGGACATAGTAATAATGGGGTTTTTTTTTCAAAGTTTCACAATGTTTTTCAGACTTTAAAATCATTGGAGATGTCAGCAATGCCTTATCCATGATGACATTTTTTCTGGAAAAAAAAAATTATTGTATGAAGTTATTCAGTCCAGAAGGCACAATCGTTGGCGGACTATACATATTTATGCATAATCATGATTTGTGTGCAGGACGAAGGGTGACCGGGGGCGTGGGGGCGTGGGGCGTGGGGGATTTTCATGAAGCTTTTCGTCCGAAAAACTTGTCAGACAAAAATTTACTCTCAGTCAGTCAGACGCAAGGATTTCAGTAGCTCATAACAATTTGTCAGGTAAAAAAAAAAATACATCTGACAAAACGCTTGATGAAATTCCCCTCCCCCCCCCCCCCCCCGAAACTAACGACAATAATTACCCAAATCTTATATAGGGTTGTACACAATTATCAACATGGTGATGACTGTTTCGAGAAAAAAAAAATGTAAAGTGGCTTTCTTATCCTATGTCTAAATTTGATGACTCTTAAAGAACTTGATAATATAGTTTATTGCGATTAGAAATGTGTGAACTTTTTAGGAAATATTTTGTTATGACAATGTCTAATGCCAAAATAGAGTACCCGTTACTGCTATATGCAGAAATCACTGAGCATGCTATGTCATGGTGCCAGTTTTAGCACTATCTTATAGAAGCAGGGTTATGAAAGATGGACAAGAGTGACGGGGCACTACATCACCACTCGTACGCCTTCGGCTCTTTAGAAAGTTACCAAATAAAAAATCAAACAAAGAATTCAAAAACGTACACATCAAAGCTCAGGTCTTTCAAAAGGTTCTGCCCAGGGGAGGAAGTTGATCATTATATTAGCTCTTGACCCAACCCGAATACTGCCCCAGCCCGAGCCCACTTGCCTCACACACCCACACTCCCACACCCCCTCCGACCCCCCCCCCAAATAAAAATCAATCAAACAAACAAACAAACAAATTTAACAGAACAGAACAAACCAATGAAAAGTTTCACATGTGTGAGTATTACTATCTGTCTTCGTGCATATGTGCAGCAATGTTTTAGGAATTTCTTCCTTAGTTTGTTGTTCGTTCGTTTGTTTGTTTAATTCTTTCTTCCTTTAGGGGACTAAAGAGTAATGTTAGAATCATAATATGAGGCGATTATTAGGCAAGTGATCTTTCTCACTGAACAGATTACACTCAGTGCGGGAAGGCTGGCACTAACTTTGAGGAGCCGGACGCGATGAAAGCTGGTAGCGGTGAATATCCCTGGATGGCGGCCATTTACAAAGATAACAAGAACGGCGATAAGGTAATTTGTTATATTAAATGGGTCAGTCAAATACCGGTTAGTGATTGGCTAAACACAGTCACGTGATGGAGGCACATTGGTCATGTTCGCCCATGGGCAGAATGTTGTTGTTATATGTTTTCCCATGCGAAAACATTTTCTCGTAACAAACGACAAACGATACCAACGATTGAACGATCATATTTTTCACGCAATCGATAGGATAAATTCGCTTATTCCATACAATGTGAAAAATCAGATGACCGATTATTGTAATGCGTACGAAAGTGTGATAATTTGACTGACCCATATTAGTCCAAGAGCATTAGTTTTAACCTGGACATTTTTGGTAATAAGCTGATTTTTTTTTAGGATAGGTCCAGAAAATGTCTAGAATAACATACATCCTCTTTGAGCGTTTTCCGCAATCCAAGATGGCGTCCAAAATGGCCGCCATTTTCCAGAAATTCTTATAACTTATAACCAGAGAACCAAAATACAAATTTCGAATGTCTAAATATATATTTCAAAGCATGAAGAACTAAATGAAACACATATTAGAGATGTTGATGCACGCAAGTACCGTAATCCAAGATGGCGTCCAAAATGGCCGCCATTTTCTGAAATTCTTGTAGATTTTCAGCCAGGTAACCAGGTAGTCTAAATAAATGTTTTGAAAGATGAAGAACTCAATAAAATGCATATGAAGAATTTTGAAGCACGCAAGTACCGTAATCCAAGATGGCGTCCAAAATGTCCGCCATTTCCTTATTTTTTTTTTCTCATAATTTTGCAAGTGTATAGATTTGAACTGTACACACTTGGAATGTCGAAATATACGTTTTGAGTCACAAGGAACCAAATACATAATACTTATTCAGAGATTTTGAATCACTTACTGCTTTCAGAAATCCAAATTGGTGTCCAAAAAGGCTGCCTTTTCTTGTTTTTTCTCATAAATGTATAAATATATATTTTGAGACATAGGGAACCCAAAGAAATACTTATTCAGACATCATGAAGCACGTAAGTACAAATAAAACTTCGTGAGTTCATCGCGAAAATTAATTTTTTTATTTCTCAATAGAAACAAAATTATTATTTTTTTTTTTAACTAAATTTTGGCCAAAATGGCCGCCGTTTGTTTATCAAAAGTTGCTGTTTTTAGCCTGTTTCAAGAGACAAAGAAATTCAACATAATGTCCGAGATTCAACAACTAAGAAGGTCCAGTGGAATCTTTCCCTCAAATGTACACAACACGTGTATAGGTTGAGTTGAATGCATTCCCCTCCCCCCCCCCCCCTTGGGGAAGGGGGTGGCCTGTACAATCATTATTTTCTAAATATTCAACCTGAAGTATTTGCACTTTGTCATTGAATTGCAATCATAAACATGCTAAACGTCCCTCGCTTGGTCCCTTTCCATAGACTTCGTACACTTCCGAAATTAACAAATTTCCGAATATGTCATCAAAAATTGTGCACTAGATCTTTCACTTGCAAAATGCAAAAGTTATTTCCCTCATATTGGAGGGTAATTTGCCCTTCCTAACCCTTCCATCGCTCACTTCCCCCAATAAGAATTAAATACCCCTTTGATTAACAATTCCGAAATATTCCATCAAATGTGTGTAAATGATATAATTATTTTCATTTCAATTCAAGTGTAAAAGCTCCATCGTGTTGGAGGGGATGGGCATACCGAGACTATGAATTGTCTACTCTTTGAGGAGACAATCAATATAACTCCAAGGGTGCACTATTAATGCCGATTAATGACGATCATAAAAATGCAAAACGCCCTCCAGTCGAAAGTGATCCCCTCCCCACATCCTCTTCTAGCCCATTGCCTTGAATATACAAGTCTTTTTTCTACATACACTTTTTGATAGAAACAAAAATCTAGTATTTCATCAGCAGTGCGCACCATAAAACCCGTAACCTGAAAATAAAAAATCTCCATTTCCTGGGAGGGTGCATCACCTCGTACACCGCTTCCGCATATTTCCATACATATATATTTTCTAACTTTTAGGACAATAGCAAATCTCAAATATTTCATACAAAGCGCTAAATTTCTGAATTTCAAATTGGAAAATGCCAAAATCTCCATCGTATGGAAAGGAGTATTCTCCTCTCACACTTCTCCCTCCCCGACACTTTCCTGAATATATATTTTTCCTAACGTTTTCAAATACAAAGCAAATATCGGATTTTTCACCAAATGGGTGCAACAGCATTGTGAATTTCAAGTCTGAAAATACGAAAATTTTCCCTCGTGTGGGAGTGAGCAACCCTATGACCGCGCAATTCATGATTATAATTATTATATCTTTTTGTTCCTTTTTTGATGGAAACAAAAATCTAATATTTCACCAATAGGGTGCATCAGATGTGTGAATGTCAAGTTTGATATCTCCCTCATGTTGGGGGGAGAGGGAGGGGATCCCCCTTCCACACCCTCCCATATATTGCCCATTTCCCTGAATACTAATTTATATAAGATTATTTCCTACTCTTTGATGGAAATAATTCAATATCTTACACACGTTTGCAGTATATGTTTCACTTTCGAGTAAAAAAAAAAAAAAAAAATCCCTCTCGTGGGAGAGGAGTACCCCTCCTCCATGTACCAATAATCATGAGTGCCATATTCTCTGATTTCTATCTATTGTATAATTTTACATAATTTACATGAAATGAATGAGATATTTTAGACACTATTTTTAGGTAGAGCAATATAATGCACCGAAATAAATTCACTGTCATGTGATGAATTACACATTATTTTGTAGCACATGCAGATACTAGTTTTGAACATTTATGTAGCACATATATCAAAAAGAATTGTTTTTACTTCTCAAGTGATAACTGACAGTTTCAACTGGAACTCGCCTCATGGTAGACATCAAATGCGTTGGTAATAAAAAGGGGCTAGCACTAAGTTTTCATCTCATGTGCTTGAGGTGACGAAAAGACCATGTGGTAAAAAGATATTGCCTTCTAGTAGGCTCTCTGTTTAGCACCAAATCTGATGATGAAATGTTTCTCTCGTAACAAGTACACACTCCTTGGCCCGAATTCACGAAGGTGGTACAAATGAAACCATGGTTTAAACCATGGACAAAAACCATGGAGCGCCAAGTGTCACATGGAATATTTCGTTACAAAATTGGTCATTTCGTCGAAAAAAATGACGGTTTCGTTTACGAAATTACCATTTCGTGAACGAAATGTTCATTTAGATACAAAATGTTGTCATTTCGTTACAAAATAATAATTTCATCGACGAAATGACTGATTTTGTAACGAAATATTCCATGCGACACTTGGCACTCCATGGTTTTTGTCCATGGTTTAAACCATGGTTTCATTTGTACCACCTTCGTGAATTCGGGCCCTTGAGTTTAACACCCAAATGTTTTCATTTGTATACTTTACACAGAAGAATTATTTTTTTGAATAAAAAGTTTTTTATAAACTATACTGACATTTATTTACATGATTGTGAGATAAAATTGTGACTGCCAGCCATTTTGCACGCCATTTTGCATTTTAGGAAGAGATCGAGCGGTTTAATAGGTACATGCGTGCGTCAAAATCTCGTAACATGTATTGTATTGAGCTCTTCATGTTTCGAAACATATGAAATTGTGTATTGGTTTCCCAGTTGAAAGGTTATAAAAAAAGTTAGGAAATGGCGGCCATTTTGGACTCCATCTTGGATTACGGTACTTACATGCTGCAAAATTCTTAATATGTATTTTATTGAGTTCTTCATCCTTCAAAACATATATTTAGACATCTAAATCTTGTATTTGGGTTACCTGGCTGGAAAGCTATAAGAATTTCAGAAAATGGCGGCCACTTTGGACGCCATCTTGGATTACGGTACTTGCGTGCATCAACATCTCTTGTTAAGTGTTTTTATTGCTTCAAAACATATATTTAGACATTTAAATTTTGTATTTTGGTTCTCTGGTTGAAAAGTTATAAGAATTTCTGGAAAAGGCGGCCATTGTGGACGCCATCTTGAATTGCGGAAAATGCTCAAAGAGGATTTATGAGGACTTTTAGTATGTTATTTTAGACATTTTTCTGGACCTATCCTGAAAAAACAGCTTGTTACCAGGAATGTCCAGGTTTAAGCCTTTTTTGACTTAATGCTCTTGGACTATATAATACAGTCCAAGCAAGTACCCTGTGAGGGATAAACCTGAAATACCCTCTCAGGGCTATTCAGCGGCTCAACGACGTGTTGCGATCGTTATCTCTATTCTCATTGCCGGTCGTTCCGATTTATGACTAGAAATTCTGCGGATTTTGCTGGCTCGTGCGAGCGCTGCACGCTCGCCATGAGCTGGGTGGCCCTGTACACCCACATGCAGGCCGGAAAAGTCGCAGCGTCACATACCAGCCGGGGAGATACCACACAGTCTTCACATCCACCAAGTATTGTAAAGTAACTCGCGCTAAGATGGATTGCAACAATTTGCACAAATCCAAACTAATTTAAACTACACTAAGTACACGTCGTTGCAGGATGATATAAACACAAAAATAAACAAAATACACAGTTCCCCCACACTCATGTACGCACACAAGCACAAGCACCCACAGCAAACACAAGGGTGTCAACAACATCAAAAGCAAAAACAAAACGAAAACTGGCTTCATTCAGAAAGTGCTGAATTCGAGTATCTTATATGTTATCAAGATACAGTTGTGACTTGTTTCTTGAGAAGAACGTATAACTATTTTTTTTTCTTTTCAAATCATTTCATGATGTATCAATTATTAAATCTGTATTTAATAGTCACATCTTGCATCATCTGCAGTGTGGATATTAGTATAATATACGCATCTATAATATAAGAGTAAGAACATCTTCTCGACGATCGAACGCAATTTCAAAACCCAGTTTTGGCAACTGAATGGATTTCGTTCTCCTACCTGCCCGTGGCCGGTACACTTGCCGAACTGTAAAGACGATGGTATCACACATCTCCTCAACTGGAACTACAGCTGTATTTTCAGTTATGATTCTCTCACAATCCCAAGTAGATATAACACAAAACGCCATCTTAGTCTTCATATAATGTTATCGATGCAGTCATGGCAGCGTATATTCCATAATTCAGGGAGATGGAAAGAGAATTGAATAATTATGCCTAGTTAGTGCACAGGGATAGACTGTACCATGCTAATGTAAGGTCTCAGTGGCAGCTGACTGGTATCGAGGAAACCCCACTAAGGAATTAAGATAAAAAAAAACAACATCACTCCCCCACCCCACCGAAGAACCCTGGCTGGTATGTGTACGCAGGGAGGTGGGTCACCTCCCTGGTGTACGTAACTTTCCACAGCAGACACTCTGCCGAGCGAGACTGCCTTTTCAATGTCACAGCATTTTCCCAATGACGCAGGGACGTGATCAGTTCACATTTGATTTTTCTGATAAACTGCGTTGATACCATCTTTTAATGTCCCCTGAAGTTCATACTATAAAGATGTAAGCATCGGTTTCATTCTACATAATTCATTTCCGAAATTTACAGTTGTGATTACATGTACATTAAATCAAATGTGAGATGAGTGAGGTTCCTTCGTACAGCAGCGAACAGCGGCAACCAAGCAAGCAACGCGAGCCAGAGAGCAATACGATAACCATTCCACGTGGGCTAACAGCACGGAGGCACGCGGTGTGTGCGCGTTTTTCTCTGTGTCAGTAGCGATAGCCTGACAAAATTCAGACCGGATTGAATGAGACTAAGTGGACAAAATTTTCGAACATGTTGTGCTATGACAGAGAGCGTGTGAATTTTGCTCCCCGCGGATTATCCTGCAAAAGGGTCTATGAAAAGAAAGACTAATAATCTTCACTCTGAGGGAAAAGGAGCGCAATCCGCGGGGAGCAAAATACACCGTGTGTGTTTAAACACACGCATGTCGAAGCGGTTTTGTCGGTTCCCATAGACTTTACACGTGAAGGCGATTCGCTTGGCACAGAGCCAGGTTCGGCGAGCTCGCTCGGTTCTCCCGTTTTATCCTCTATCAGTCAGTCCGCAGCACCCGATAATTCGCTCGTATTTATTCAAGTCGTATGCAAGCCCGCTCTAGGCTTGCATACGTAATGAGCTGCGTAAGGGGATTTTGTCCTTGGGCTTTCGGCAGCAAAAATACACCTTATGTTCACAAATTTGGTATCAAATTCAAGGAAAATATGTAAACTATCGTCACATGTTACTCAAATTATTGTAAATGAAAAATATTGTAGCGTAATTTGAGCTTGAAAAATGATGAAAAAAGTAATTCTTGCAGTACACGTTCAAGACGTCAAAAAAAATATCAAATTCACCTTGCGTCTCAATGAAAATACTTTATTTGGTAGTCCACCTCCTAATCTTTGTATCCATGTAAATATCTTGACAATTTGTTGCTTAATCCGGTCAGGAACCAGTAAAATATACATTGATGTCAGTGCTGATCAGCTTGAAACCGTGCAATCTCAAGAGTAAGCTCTCTCATTGGACAGCGCTTGCATTCAGCGCTTGCATTACGTCATTACGCTGCTACATAACGGTTTCATGCCACTTGCGGTTTCTTGGCACGCGTGTAGTTCAAGCGCTGAATGCAAGCACTGTCCAATGAGAGAGCTCTTTCGCGCCACTGTACACTTTGTGGGAGTGAGAATTACAGACATTTCAAAACGGAAAAACTAGTATAAATCATGCTTGCGTCTCCTTGACTCCAATATATGATGAGCATCTAAATTTCCTCTCTACGAAAAAGCCAAAATCAGAAACAACAGTTTCTTAATCCGGTCAGGAACCAAAAAAGAAGTTTAGACGACAAAATCTTCCGTGAAAAGCAGGTAAAATTTACGCAAATTCAACTGATTATATAGTCATGATAAGATCCGATGTTATACGCAAATTTAGTATCAAAATAAAGATCAAAGTCTGGAGAACAATTTACCGTGACTTGTAGCCATGACGAATGTATGTACAAGTCACTACACTGTGAAAACCATAGCCCTATCAAAGTCTCGTAAAATCTCGCACGACGAGACACCTTTCGAACGCAAAGATCGTCAACGAGAGTGCTGAATAAATCTTGCCGGATCGGCTCATTAGCATACGTGCTGCGGACTGACTGCTATAGGGTATTTCGGCGTTATCCTTCACAGGGTAGTTGCCTGGACTGTAATATGTAACAGATAACGACTTGTACCAAACGTTCCTCCCTCAGGGTTTGAAATGCTGTTTCGGGAGGCTTTAAGTCCCTCGACTTCGTCTTGAGACCTATAACCTCCCTCAATAGCATTTCAAACCCTTCGGGGGAACATTCGGTATGTTCCCTCCCCCGCCAGTCATCATCTATAAAATGTATAGCGCGTTTTGCTATTTTATCTCAGATATCAACACATAGTAACGAAAATGGTGGGTATGGCGGGGGGGGGGGGAAAGGGTAAAGAGTAATGCATCTTATAGTAAGTTCCTTCCATTGATTCTGTGAATGTATTTTGGTTTTCTGATACTGCAAACACGCATTATAATCCTATTCAAAAAGTACTTGATTGACTCGATGGATAGGAGACGTTTTCTTCACGTTACAAAAAAAAAGAAGCCCTTAAAATGCTTTGATAAATGATTTGAACAGAAACTGAAATACCATTTTACATAATCATTGTTGAATTGAAAAGCGATATTGATATACATGATAAACTAGAGCACTAAAGTTGATGATAATCTTAAAGAGAGAAAAGAAAAAGTTTAGTGTTAAGAGTGCTGCGCTCTGCCCCTTATTCAGGACTACTGGTGGACTGCAACAAACAGTATATTATAAGACCATATCCGGTGCGGGGGGGGGGGGAGGGAGAGGGGGCGGCTTCCCCTCCCACTTTTTGCAAAATATATAGGAATAAATAGGGTACAACCACTTTTGGGCACCTTTTCCCTCCCCACTTTTTTTTTTCACACCGGACGTGTTGCCGGAGGTGACAATAAAGAAAAAAAAAACCCTTTTTGGCCATTGCAAGTTGTACCAGAGCGGTTTTTTTTTTTTTTTTTTTTTTTTTGCCAGCCGATGAAACCTTGAAGGGGAACGTGGAGCAGGCCGTGAAGACAACCACACAGTGCCAGAAATCTCTCAAAAAATGGGCCTATGTAGTTATAGAATTTGGAATTGAGAAGTTACGGAAGTTTCTTATGTTTTTGGCTAAAGATTGATATTGGTGAAGCCACATCATGAAAACTAGCTGACGTAGTGGAATCGGGGTCATCCCACTAGACCGACACCCACGAGTCATACAGCCCACGAGTTCGACATTGGAAACAGGTCCATGAGTCATACAGCTCACGAGTCATACAGCCCATGAGTTCGACACTAGGCAAATAAAGCCCATGAGTTCGACACTAGGTAAAAAAACAGTCCACGAATTCGACAGATACAACACGGGGCTTAATGTGTCGGTCTCGTGGGCCTTCTTAGCTTAGTGTCGAAATAATGGGCTGTATGACTCGTGAGCTGTATAACTCACGGGCTGTATGACTGGTGGGCTGTATGACTTGTGAGCTGTATGACTCGTGGGCTTTATGACTTGTGAGCTGTATGACTCGTGGGCTGTATAACTTGTGAGCTGTATGACTTATGGGCTGTATGACTTGTGGGCTGTATGACTCGTGGGTGTCGGGCTCGTGACGTGCACCCGTGGAATCATCGACTTGCATTTCTCGCTTCAGCTGCCTCTAGGCCTTCCTAGATGAAAGTATACAGCATATCCTCTTTTCCGTAATAGATGATTATCAACAACGGACGTAGGCCTACATGTCTCCCGACTGTCGGAAATTGCCAGGATATTCCAGAATTTAAAAAAAAATGCAAGGGATACAAGCTCTTCTATTTTTTTTTTTTCGGTTGGGTAAAAAACCAAATTGGTTGTGTTTTGAATGTTTGATTTTACTCTTGAGTGTCCATGCATGTGTTAACGTGAACATGGTATGAAGTTGCACTTGTATAGTTTATATTGCAAATTATGGATGAGTAAATCATTTGATCGCTCAAATTGTTTTTAAAACATGATGATTTATATGGGCTCCTCAATGTTTGGTTTGGTTTGGTTTGGTTTGGTTTTATTTCTGCCTTTTTCCAAATTACACATAATAAAAGAATACATAGATTTAGAAATAACATTACACGACTCATAAGCTAGAAAACTGTCTTACAAATGAATTCAAAGTACATGCATACACTATGAACATGACAGTATTCAATGTATGAGACGTATAGCATAGCATCATTCACAATAAATATTCAGAAGGAAAACGTGGAATTAAAAGTTGTAAAAATATCTAAATGATGACTGATTATTCATTCAGAATATGTCATGTCGTTGCAATAAATGAATTTCAGGAAAAAATAAAAGAGGAGGATTTGAATGAATTAATCTTAGAACTGAACATTTCTAGACATTATAATTGAGTTATAATATATAAAGCAGGAGACCACGATCATAAGCAGCAGCTTGACATGGATCGAGGCCTCGGGGTAATATTCGAAGCTTAAATTCGATTTACATAACTTTCAAACAGACGTGTCTACAAAATAGAATCAATGATCATTTGAATCCAAAATATCGTTGTAATTTGTAAGGTCAAACAGAATAGAGGGAAAATTCAAAATAGTTATCGTTTATTTGTTTTCAATATGCATTCTTTGCTATAATATTGTGCTGAGGTGAGTGCTAAGCCGTGTTGTGCATGCCATGCATGTGCTGTGATGTGCATGCAATGTACAGACAATGGATGAAGAGCACAGGGGACGTGAGAGAGGGGAGAGTTTTTATTATTATTATTATTCTTATTTTAGGAAACATGACATGACTTTATGTGATTGAAACCATTTAAACTTTTGCTATTTTCCCTTCCATATCTAGCGTTTCGACTGCGGTGGTACGTTGATCGCAAGGAATTGGGTTCTCACTGCCGCTCACTGCATTAATGAGACGAATGTAACCGATTTCACTGTCCTTCTTGGTAAGTACTTTGAAATGTAGTGGATATTTTTACAGTGACGACTGTTGAACGGAATTTTCATGTGTGCTTTCTAAATGCTTTCTAAATGGTTTACTTGTTTGTTCTTATTTTACATTAATTCACGGTACCGGCGAGCAGGCTTCTTCAAACATTATTACATCATCCCTATATGTACAGCATAGATTCGTAAATACACTATGGAATGACTCTCGACTGTGAATATATGTAATAGTGATTAATATGTACAAGAAGTTATTGATAAATCTAACGTCAATGAAAATAGCATACAATGTATACCTTCTTAAAATCTGCGGGTATATGGTTGCACTAAGTAAATGTAATTCCAATGCATATTTTGTTCACATAATATTATATTTTAAGGATTTGAGGTTTGTATTTTGATTTAGACAACTATAAACACTGCAAAAACATCCGTGTTAGATTTAACACCATGGGTGTTAGATATAACATAGATCAAGTGTCAATAGAGGACCACTCTCAAAGGTGTAGAAAGTATGTTCATCTGGCAATTCGTGGTGTTAATTTGACATTGTAGCTGGTGATATTTTTGACAATGCGCTAGTGTTAATTCCGCAATGTCATCGCAGGGTGTTGAGTTGATATTGCTGGTGTTAATGTCAATGGTATATCACCCACCCAGTGTCAATAGGAGACCACACAAACTGGTGCTACTGTGGTGTAAATGTGTTCATACCTGTTTTTTCCAAAATCAAGTACTTTATCGGAAAGTTCTCAATCGTCATGTTGAACTTCAAAATCAACAAGAAGAACAGTAACTATAGGAAGAACCTATCAAAAAAAAAAAAAAATACATTTTAAGTGATACCCGGGGGTGTTACTCTAACACCACAAAATTTAAATGAGCATCGGAAATTTAACACCAGCTTTTTTAACACCATATTTAGCACAGGACTTTCTGCAGTGTATAAAGTGCTTGTTCTGGGCCCTGTTGCATAAACGTTGAAATCAAACATAAGTCAGAAAATTAAGCATTATGTAAGTTTCTGAAAACTCTATTGCGATTGATTCCATCTTCTTATGCAACAGTGCTTTTTCAGAGTTTATCTACGGACTGCTCAAGGACCACAAAAACAAAATCCAAAAATTCATACATGACACTATTGATTTATGTTGGATTATGATGTAATATTCTATACAGTAGATTGTCTGGAATGCCCCGTTAATGTCCCAGGCCTATCTAATCTGCACTGTTTTTCAAGGGCTCACCAATCGTAAAACCGACGAGCACGATGAAAAATCACAGGAGTTTAACGTCACCGAAGCCATTTGGCATGAAGACTATTGGAAGCGTGATGTCCCCTTAGATGATATAGGCCTTCTTAAATTGAATCACGACGCGGTGCTTGGCCCTTACGTCAGAACTGTATGCCTTCCACATCGGGAAAATACAGGTATGTCTTCATAATTCTATTTCAAATTTTACATGTATAGACGATGACATCAGTTTCATACTTCGCAGCTAAACATGTGCGACATTGACGATTAATATACACTGTATTTTGGAAAAGGGAAGTGATAGCCAATATTCCAATTACGCACTATTTTTGTATGTATGTATGTACATGTATGTATGTACGTATGCATGTATATACATTGATACAATAATATATATACATATGTATACGTACACACACACACACACACACACACATAATATCTAGTACTGTTTGAAGCTCCTTGGTGTGTGTGTACGTATACATGTATGCATAATGTAAACACAAGTAATCTCATGTATTTTGCTGTATTCTATATTCTTTATTCTATTGTGTATGACGTGCATAGTTGTTGCTTCAAGGTGGTTATGAGAAGGACTCAAAAGACTGCAGTAACTGTATGGCAAGGAGATCCCTTTTGTTCAAACTCGGTGATTGGGTACTTTATAGAGACTGGATGTCGGCAGATATTTTGTCCATTTTGGCTCACTTTTGAAGAAGATCATTCTAATCCATGCTTAGGTTAACCCTATTAAGCCCAAGCTATTTTGACCCTTTGCAAGCCCGGGGGGGGGGGGCACATTGTGCCCCCTATAACTTGTTTATTATTTGATGTATCATCATGTTTGGCAAATGGGTAGAGTAACTCACAGACCAATAATTTTCATATTTGCCATAAAAGATAAGCAAGTGGAATCTTATCATATGGTTCAATTTCTCAAGATCACCACATGAGGTTGCGATTCATATCAACATAAAGAAATACATTGTGAGACCTGAGAAGAAATGATTGGGATGGGTACATGTATATATAGTTGTGACATTTCATATTATCATAGTAGTGGAATTTTGAGACTGCAGATTGATAATATGATAAACTAATGATATTAGAAGAATAACTTGGCTGAAGGAATCAAAATAAGTCAAAATAGAAGGGCAATCTCTAGAAAATACTATTTTTTCAATTATCTCTATTACTGAGTATATAGATTGTTTTATGCTTTTGTCACATAAAAACAAAGGAAATAGTAAGAAAAACTTTCCGGAATAATGATTACTTCGAAAAAAGAAATTCAAAATCTGACTGGCATGGTTGTCAGTTTATGGTCGCCATGGCAACCATACAACATTAAATATGGCTAAATTATATATCAAAATGTTCGCAATGAGATTTGAGGAAAGTCAACAAATGTGGTTGAAATCGGATAAAGGGCGAAGGAGTGGCAAATAAAAATCTGGTAGGGGGCGGGGGAACATTGTGCCCCCCCCCCCCCTTGGGCTTTATGGTAACGGTGGTGCTCTGTGGGAGAATAGCAAGGTTACAAGTTAGTCCGGCAAGTTAGAGGTTACCCTTTGTGTATAAGACTATGTCAATACCACGTATTATCACCATGATGATCATAACTATAGCTCTTTCAGTATTGCCATGGTAATCATCATCATTATCATCATGCTAATTATGTAAGTAGTTAATATACCAAGATGATGGATCCCACCTCCCTGCATACCATGCTGAAGTGCAGGTCCTTATGTCAGATATTTGGCTCCGGCTGGATTTTCGTGCCAAAATTGTTTTTATTGGCTAACTTTGTCAACTTGGGGGGGGGGGGGGGGGGGTTGCTGATTCCGAAAATTAAGAGTACTATATTTTTCCGAACCCATAGTCTGCCGCCACTTTGAAATTCAAAAGGGCCGCCGCTAATAATGAGTCTTTTGCCTTTTGCTCGACTTGTAAGTAATGAAAATCACATTAATTAAATGATGCGTTACCCATGTTTCTGATACCACAGATTTCACTAAAATCATCAGCCATGTTTCACCTCATCAGGCTTGGCAGCCATTTTGAATTTCAACATGGCCCCCAATTCAAAATAGGTTTTGTCCTATACTAGTATCTCAAACGAGTGATTAAAAGCATTGAGATTGGTGACGCTGCTGGCTGCCATGTTGAATTTCAATGAGGCCGCCAATTCAGAATGTAAGCTTTGTCCTATTTCTCAAATTGTGAGCAATGATTATCATTAGAATCGCAGCAATATCTTGGATACCAACAATCTAATTCTAGAGTCACACACGGCCGGGTCACAAAACAGATTTGATCCAGGTGAAAATGAGCCGGATAAGGCCCGGAATGGAGGGTTATTAATGCTATAGTCACTCACTGCCGGGAAGGAATCAAAACCGTGTCGACCCGGTTTGAGCCGATGAGACCCGTATTGACTCGTATCAAACTGTATAAAACTCCGCTTTAATGAATCTTTTTTTTACCAAACCGACCCGTGTCAACCCGCTTCGACCCGTACTGAACCCGGATGTAAACCTTGTCATCATCCGTTGCATGAAGGCAATGCTGTAGACGGCAAGGGTCCATAAGGTTTTACTCTGCGGGTTGCAGCGGGTCAATGCGGTTCGAACCGGGTCATTTCGAATAACAATAAGGAATTGAAATCCGTGAGAAAATTCTGAAGCATGACCAAAATGATTTCACCGCCGTATCGTAACCCG
Organism: Diadema setosum; assembly: GCF_964275005.1. Classification (NCBI taxonomy): domain Eukaryota; kingdom Metazoa; phylum Echinodermata; class Echinoidea; order Diadematoida; family Diadematidae; genus Diadema; species Diadema setosum. The sequence continues at coordinate 6,367,829 of NC_092701.1, forward strand.
CGGAATCCATCAGGAATTGACACGGGCTACGATGCAGGTCAATGCGGGTCTCTACCACTCGAACAGGGTCGATGCGGTTAAAATTAATTCCTTATGAACCCGGTGCGACATCCGGCCGTGTGTGACTCTAGCATTAATCATTGCTTTTTGTCTGCCCTATTTTGAAGCACTAATGCTGGATTTTTGTTTTATTTGCAAATGGTAGATTATACCTGCACCACACTTTCTTTCTAAATAGGAATTTACGTGGAACTGAAATGGGCCTACCCACTCTTGACTTTTCGGCAAGAATATCCTTGCTATTTTCAAGAGAATAAAAAAAAAACAAGAACATTATTAGTGGAGCGTCGTGAGCGTGTATACCCTTTTTCAGAGCCACTATGACTATACAAATGACAGCATCTGTACATCTAATGAGCACGATAGCAACATAAATTCATGATTTCAGTGCAAGCAACAACAAAAAATTGAAATGGATTGATGATGAGATGACCATACATAGAATATAATGCACTTTGTTATTGCATTGAGGCATTAGATAATTAGGGTAGGCAAAACAAGAGAATGTGAAATGACAATATTGTGACTTAGTGGTCATACATATAAAAAAATAACCAGATGTACAATTTGGAGTGAAAATGATAAGGCAGGATGATAACAAAAGAAAAGAATTTGAAATGATCATGTGGTGATAGATCTAAGTGGTCATTTGGAGATGGTATGGAATGACAACAAACAATACCCTAAAGGTGTTAATATACAAATGATGCACAGGATAGAGTGCGTTAGTGGAGATGTAGCGCACTCGAGGGTATTTACAATTGTGAAACATGCACTACATAGCAAATACCCGAGAGTGAGCTGCATCTCCACTAACGCCACGAAATAATCCTGTGCATCATTTGTTTTATAAAATGGGTCGAAAACTAACAGCATTTTTCACGTACCTTTGTGGGTCAATACCAGTCAGCTACATGTAGCACTCGCTCAAGAGCCAAGATGTCCGAAGATGTTCGTCCCAAACATTTACAGGCGCGGTGTCCAGAGAGCACCCCAATTATCTCGCAGAAATCCATCGGCAGCCGAGCCTCATTTGCATAAAGTAAACAACATGTACTCGCGTAGTTGAGAAAAAGTAAACAACTTCTCAAGCTAATAACAATTTAAGGAAACTTATTTTCGGATTAAAATTGAGTTAGTTTGAATTTGAAAACATGTCCGAATATGCACATATAACATATTAAAGGATTTGACAATGATAAAATGTGAAATTTTAGCGAAAACCTGGCGAGCAAAATTACCAAAAATATGCCTCGAAAATCATCCTAAAATTCACGAAGTGTGATTGCGGAACCAAAGCGCCATTCGAACAAAGTACACCAAAATTTATTTATCTGCTTGCGTTTTAAATGTCATACCGTAATATTCCCGGCCATGGTTGTGTCGGAAAAAAACAGAAGGTGATATCAAAAATGACACGAACGCAAAGCGTACAGGTCGGTCCCATGTATGTATAATCGCGTGACTGTACACTCTAAGAAAAAAAGGTTCTTTTGAGCACCATTAAATGGTTCTCAGCACTGTCACAATAGCGACACCCTTTTAGGTGCTCGTGAGAACCTTTTCTAAATGGTGCTTGTCGGCACCTTTTGCAAAAGGTGCCCATTAGAACCTTTTTCCCGATGAAATGGTGCTCGTGAGTACCATTTAAAAGGTGCCCATGGGCACCTTTTTGACTAAAGATGGGCACCTTTTTGACTCTTTTCAAAAGGTGCTCATGAGAACCATTTCATTGGAAAAGGTTCTAATGGGCACCGTTGTTAAAAGGTGCTGACAGGCACCATTTAAAAAAGGTTCTCACAGGCTCCAAAAAAGGTGTCGCTATTGTGACAGTGCTGAGAACCATTTAATGGTGCTCAAAAGAACCTTTTTTTTTTTCTTAGAATGTAGTATGTGAATTGATGTCTGTGTATTTTTGGTGTGTTTCACATGCAGTGCTGGTAAGGTGCTTCACTGGCACCATTCTTAAAGGTACATTACCTATCTGCATTGAAAATGTGCATCACAAACTCATTTGAAATGAAATGAATTCATCTGAATTTCATCTCATCAGTCAAATATACGTTCAAAACATGTATACATATAGCAATACATCAGCATATCATACATTATCATTGACACTGGGAAAAAAAGAGCAAGGATAACACACCCATGCACACACAGTTTCACAAGCATGAATACATGTACATGACATTCACCAATATTTTTTCATGAAACATTACTCAATAACTGAAAAGCATAGAAATTTGCTCTTTCACATATTCGCAGAAATGTATTTATTCACCTTCACTTTTACAATCTAAAGGTGAGGTTTGTATTTGTCATGCTATAATCTGTCAAATATTCTTAACAAAATATTTTCATTTGTTCACTAATTTTTTCCATAATATTTGTCATTTGTGTACCGAGCAGTTCTTGAAAGACCATCACACATCTCTGTACAGATGATATGAAATAGCAAGAGGTGCATCAGGCTTTTGAAATACATAACAAAATTTCTAATTCTCTGTGAAATAATTCCTGCATGGATGAGATACAGTAATTGTGTAAGTCATAAGATAGGCAGAAGGCAAGTACATTACCTGCTTAAGTAGTATGAGGAACTTTTTCCACATATTTGCTAGTTTGTTTGGTGTTGTTTTTTTTTTTTTTTTCCTTTTAACGCATATTTGTCCTAAAAGCAACTACAAAGGGCAGGAAAACAATTCCATTAAACAGGACCTTTGGTATTGTCACAGAAAACATACATTATATTGCTGGTACTGTATGATACTTCGGATAGGATAAGCTTTACACTTCTTCACTTCACTTCACTTCACATTCATAACGTCGAGTACTTGAATTAACTTATCTTTGTATACGAGTGACCTTTTTGTTGTTGTTGTTGTTCTGCAATTTGAGAGCACCTTAGACACATCTATACAACTGCAAATACAAGAAGAGTATCAATTCAGGTTAATCATGACTTCTGACAATTTACAGCATGTCCTACGAAAACACACACAAAAAAGAAAAGAAAGGAAAAGAAAAGAACACATTGTTTTATAATGAGAAGGATAATAAGAATCCCAAGGGGAAAAGAGCTAGGATACCACACCCACACAGTTTCACAAGCATGAATGAACAAAATTCCTCAACCATGATCTTAAATATATAACATTGGGAATCGATAAAAATTTGAAGAGTTTGATAGCAAAAATCGATAAGTCCATTTTTGAAGATTTTGAAGTACGGTCTCTGTCATAAAGTACAAAATAATACCTTTTAGATTATATATTGGTTACTACACTTACATATAAAGGTAACATTTTTGAAGTTATGGTCAAAAGAAGCAAACATTTTCTTATTGTTCTCTTTAGTTTTCTTGACCTTTAATCGCAAATATCTCCACTTGGCAAATATGGACTTATCGGTTTTTGCGAACAAACTCTTCATTTACACTTTTTTTTTTTATAGCAGAGCAACAAATTCATTAGAGTAAACTGTATGCAGGCCTAAATCTGAGGTTTGAATTTGCTGTCCTATAACCTGCCTATGACAATAATATGTTGTTAGCATTTGTCATTTTGTTCACCAAATTTGCCAACAGTCTTTTAAACACCACACATGTACATTTTGTATTTCTGCAAAAGCAATATAAACTGGTGACAAGAGGTGCATCAGTGTTTTGAAATAAATTACATAATCTTCAATTCTCTACACAATACGTAATTCCTGCGTGGGTATAAATGCAATAAGTTTTACCTGTCTAGGTGCAAACTTTAAAAGTGTGCAGAAATCGACCACACAATGACTGGAGAATTATAAAGAGCATTTTCCTTTTGTGCTTTTAAAGTTTAGAACTATGAATGACTCCACTTCTCAGATTGGCATCTGGTGTGATCTCATTACGTCTACCCCCCCCCCCTCGCCCCCCCCCCCCCCAATTACAGTTGATTCAAAGCTGTTAAATGCAAATTATAGTGAAACATTATCACTGGTACATTGTAAGTTGCAAATACTGTATTGGGATCATAACAAAACATGTGACCCTCCATCACACAAACCAACAAAAAGTCGCCTGACATAAATATTTGGTTGACGGCAGATTCTGAAAGAGCAGCTATAAAATACACTATAAGTCAATGCAAACGAACTTACCTACCCTATCTACATATTTCTCAAAGGTTTTCTCTGGCAGCATCAGTGTGTTTTCTTTGACTCAGCTCATTCTTGGCTAGCGTAGGTTTCTGGTCGATGCTGTCAACGGGCTATCGGGCTAAAACTGTCATTCTGATTGATGTATTCTTTTGGTCACCCAGCTCATTCTTGACTAGCCCATCGGTTCTGTTTGATGCTGTCAACAGGCTATCACAGGCTGTCATTCTGGTCGATGTATCGTCTTAGCCACACAGCTCATTCTCGACTAGCCCAGGGTTCTGGCTGATGCTGCAAATGGGCTATCCCGGGCTCTTATTCTGATCGATGAATTCTTGTGGCCGCCCAGCTCATTCTTGGCTAGTGTTAAGCCTACCGCCGATTACCGGTTCTGGCCGATGTTGTCAACGGTCTGTCACGGGCTGTCTCTCTGATCAATGTAGAGTCTACCTTTTTCCCTAACCGCACCAGCGACCCAAACACGTACGTACTGCTTCATCGTCCCGGCCAGAGTTACTTGTTCCCTGGTTTCTGTGCATGTTGGTGTGTCCACTTCCCTGATATATGAATTGAAAGATACAATAGACCTACACCGCATTAATAAAACAATGTCATTGCTATAATTCGATAAACAGAACACGGCATTACACGGCGTGACTCCTCACTGAGAACAAGCCTGAAAACATACTGAAGAGATTTTGACCTAACAGTTAGGCCTACTGGGCTGTAGACAGACCTCTATTGGCTCTAACGTTAACACTGACAGTTATACATAACTTATAAGCTTCTAACATTAGAACAAATTTCCTTATTGCATGTAGACGGTATAGACCTTACCCCGGGGCGCTCCTTGTATGGTTGAGGGGTCTAGATATCGCGCACGTAAATTTGAAATGCTCTCATAATAGAAGTTATTCTATAATCGTACCTGAATTTCTCAATGAATATCACGAAAAAGCAGAAAAATCACCTCCCAGAATCTCCTGATGATACGATGACGGAATAGTGCGCTGTCGCCGTTTGTATGTCGGACTTTCTTTTATGCGTTCAATTTCTCGGGGTATGTAAAGATCGCGCAGCTGCCCTCTGTAGTTTCATGCGTGAAAGTGTCTGCCCCTCTGCGGCTGTAACGTGCTCCGGCTTTCGTAGAATATTTTTTCACTTGATATTAAATTTGTCCCTGTTATAAGCAACAGCAGTCTTACCTAACTTGTGTATATTATTGTTATTATTATTATTATATGTGTTATTATCAATGTCATTATTATTATTATTATTGTTATTATTATTATCATCATTATTACTATTATCACCATCACCATCATCGATCATCATAATCATCATCATCATTATCATTTTCATTATTATTATTATCACTTCCACCACCATCATCATTTTATCATTCTTATTATCATTATTTCTATCATTGATATTTTCATAATCGTTAATGATTTTCATTTATACAGTTTTCTTACAATATTTCTAATCACTTTAACCAATAATATACACGTAATATAAAATGGAAAAAAGTAAAATATGAACATATTTGTGTGTGTGTGTGTGTGTTTGTGTGTGTGCTTACCCATTCGTCACCCTCTCATTTTCGTCACCCATTTGTCACACTCTCATCTAATTTGTTTTCTTCAGTATCATTATGGCCCTCCCCTGTCACAAATATATCACAAGTTAGCGCAAGAAATCACAAGCAAATTCAAATTGAAATCACACTTCAACTTCGATAGACTGAAATATTTATTCCTTTGTAATATTATAATCGTTGTGTTAAAATTTGACTTAAAACAGCATTTATTAACAGTATTTCAGTGTAGCTGGCAGCATACATTGTTCTTGTGTATGATATCATAACGTCACGTGGTAAACGATCGATCGAACAAATTACGAATTCTATCGACTACGAACGAGACAAGCGAGACGACACGTCTAGGCTACAACATCCTTAGAACAGATTTTAAGGGAAGGTAGGTTTGTACAAGGTAACAAATTGGAAATTTAGTGGAAAATTTGTTGGAAATCAAAATTTCTTACCTGCTTCCTTCTCATGTTGAGCGGTAAGTCAGGTATGTTTATTCCATGGGCGTATCGGCAAATTTTGCGCTTAGTCCTACGCGTAATATCGCTTGCTATACGCAGTAACGCTATGCGCGATCATTAGGTCCCTGCGCGAGACCTAGTACCCTTACTATACACAGTTATCTTTGCGTTCGGCGTTGGGGCTATGTTTCAGAGTTAGTAGACTCTATTTTTAATAGGCAAAGAAATATCTAAACGTTACATGCATACCTAGCTAAGTAACTTAGCCCGGCCCAGTCGCTGTAAAAACGTGACAGCCATGCTCCGGCCCTGCACGGCGTCTGTTCGGGCTAGCCCATGAGCCATTGCTATGCCAAATTTCTAATTGTAAAGTGTCTGTCAGCTCAGCCTATGTTATTGATAGATCTGGATCTACTGTACCTGGTAAACATTACAAAAGATAGCAGCTTCGATCAAATTAGATCTATCATTAAGATCTAGCTAACCGTTAACCAGTTGAGGACGGTTTGATTTTGCTACAACACGCATTTTCCATAGTCACCTGCCCGAGTATGCTCGGGACTCGTCCTCAAACTGAGTGATGAATCTAACACGTAACATTCTAACTTGATTTTGTACCAACGTCGAACGAATGTCATCTAAAAATGAGATAAAACCACATTAAAACTAAAAATCTTACCTCTTCTCCTGAATTGTGGTGACTGCTGTGGCGAAAATGGAATTGACAGTGACACGTTTCCAGTCCACTTTGTCAAAAGTAATGTCTAACGTTACCGGGTGCCGTTCGTTATGATGGGCGTGATGATGTGTCTACACTATCTAGCCGCGCCGTCTGCCGTTGCGCTGCATGTATGGTATTGCATTGGCACTCTGCCGCTATGTGGTGGTAGGTTTGCATAGGCTAGCGCAGGCAGGCAGCACAGGGCTACACAGCCGCGGCGCGTGTCGCCGCGGTTACAATACTAGTAGTCCTACACAGTGCAGTGCTAGTACTAGTATGTGTACGTTTACGCGTACGCATATCTGATCGAGCGCTAAAATTGGATGGTGGGAGCTGTCAGTTGGCACGCAGCCAAGAGAAGTCATTAGTCTACGATAAAAACAATTATGTACTTTTTATTATCACAGCAGTAAAAACGCATAGAATATTTTTGTATCAATACCACAGTTTTGGTGATTCTTACATCTGACATTCGAATATACAGCAAGGGGAAAAATGAAAGTGGACCTAAAGATATTGTTTGACCTGCAGGAGTACCACAAATAACACTCGGGGACTGGGTCGCATACTAGCAAATGGTGACGAACGGAACCATTTCGATTGGGAACCATTTATAGGTGCTCATCGGAACCATTTTGCGAGAACCATCTGACGAGAACCATTTTGGAGCCGACGAGAACCATTTGAGAACCTTTTTTTCTTAGAGTGTAGCGTTGCATGTCACAGCACACACAACGCTTTGCTGCATGCAACGTGCGCGGCAGCAGCTCAGCAGTCACAGCTAGCGGGTTGCCCGTGTTAGCCCGCTCTGAGCAGTCACCGCCGTGCGACACTCAGCAAAATTGACTGCGTCACATGCAAACCAACAATGAGCACGAAATCCTGAATCTCACGTACTGTACCACCACTGATCTCCCCCCTAGAGGGGAGATCAGTGTGTACCACGCATGCCCAACATTATGGGAAAAGAAATGACGTCATTTTCAATTGTTTCGCTGACTACAATTTTCTATTCCAAACCCTGTAGAAACAAGTTGATTTCTCAAAAAGTACAGGTGGAACCAAGCGTAAACTTTCACCATAAATGGATTGAGGCCTGATAAACTTATGTTGCCAATTTCGGACACATTGGAGCCCGGCCATAGTCCAGTCGGAAAAAAACAGAGAGCATGTTTTGCGAGAGGTGATTTTCAAACGCTTTAATATCTCAAGTTCTAGTGCAGCAAATTTCATAATTTTTTCATCAAAAGGAAGGTTTTTAAAAACTTAGATAGTGTGGGAAGTTTGAGTTTACTAGCGGCACGCATAGCGGCACAAGGAGAAGGTAAAGATTTGACTTTTTCATGCACACAGTTTCGGGCAGCCGTGGATGCCCGTTGGAAATTCAAATAGAACGGGGCGATAATGAGATGCAAATTGGAGTGCTCCACCGCGCCTGTTTACGCACGTCGCACTCGAAAATCCCGCACATAAAAGTACTGTACGTACTTGTACATTGTACCTGTATAAGCCACACATGTTATGCACACAAGAAAGGCCGGCCGTCAGCCCGAACTAGAAGTTGTTTACAGGATTGACAGCGCGTATAGTAGCGCGCGACGCACTTGTAACAACTGATTGAGTGCGCACTGCCAATGTAAACAGTGTGACGTCAGGCCGTGCATGTGTATCTTCTCCATTCATTACCATACTGAGTATGACGTAACTGCATAGGAAATAAATGCCCTATCACAATGCCCTGAGCATCAAAACAAAAATATTGTCCGTGGAGCAGGGTTTGAAATTTTTGCAATATCGTTTGGTTGGGAGATGGACTCTGCAATGATGTTACACATTAGTGACTGAATTTCACTGATAGTGACCATAGTATAGTCCTATGACCTGAATATGAAGTTCTACTTGTTGTTGTTGTTGTTCTTCTTCTTCTTCTTCTTCTTTTTTCCAGAATGAGAAATAATTTCAAATATTGGGTGGTTTTTTTTTTTTTTTTTAAGAGACAGTAAATTCTGGAGATTAACCAACATGCACACCTGGTACAGAATTCCTTATAACAGATTATATTGTCATTAGACACACTCTCTAAATTCCTTAGATTTAGGAGGGATGAAACCAAAATTAGATTGAAAATGTCATTCACAATTTACAAGTCAATGTACCTTTTGAGCCTAATTTTGGATTTGTCCCTATCCACAATCTCACAGATTAATTTCCAATCTAGTATTTAGATAGCAAGATTTGATGAAAGCGAAACCAAATAGAACTACTTTCTTAAGTCTCCTTGTATAAAACATGCAAATCTTGGGATTGACGCGAAAGGGCAAGATGCATAGCAAAGAGAAAACAAAACGGATCATTGTGTTTCAAGGTCGGAAAGGATAGCAAAAGGCTGGCCAAATCATCTCAAGAAAATCTTTAAAAAAAAAAATCAGAGACCACTGACAGGCACACTAGCAGGTTTTATGTGGGAAAACAACCTTCTCATCTCTCCGTGACAGGATAACAAGTCTTTTAGAATAACAAGATTTCCAGTCAGTTTACCATCACGACTGTTATGATAGCGTTGCATATCAGATAATGAGAAAGTGCAGATATCTAAAAAGATTTAGGGAAACATCATTTTCACCTATCATACACTGCCACCATAAAGGGCTGACCTTTCAGATCAAATTCAATATCATGGAACGCAGCACAAGTTGACTGCGCATTAGCTGAGATAAACTGTTGGATATTGGATATTCACAGGATATTAGTTGTGAGTTTCAAAGTAGCCTTTTGCAAAGGCGACTACCCAGCAAGCACAGAACATTTCCTTGACGTTTTTTGAGGTTCCGTATGTCTTCGTAAAAAATCGACGTTTTTAAAACCTACTTACAACCTCAAAGTTGGGACTTAGCATTTACCGCAAAGCACAGGTTCTTTTTTTTAAACGTTTTAAAAACTTCAATCGACGTTACAAAACGTTTTTATTATGTCTCACGTCTTCGTCATTTATAAACGTTCACAAAACGTTTTTATTTAGGCCTCTACGTCGACTTCGTCTTTAATGAAAGTTTGCAAAACATTTTCATTTGGTCCGCTTCGTGTTTGTCATAGGTTTCTTTGGTATGAATATTCATGCCTATTTATGAATATTCAAATAAGAAAATATAAGATTCGAAAACAAGAGGAAATAAATAAAAGACATCGAAATATAATGATTTATGCTGGGTTCAAACTTTCTGTGTTAAAAAATAAACTTACCTACTTATTTTTCAGTTATTCACAATTTCAAATTGTGTTATGAAGATTTTATTTTCATATGTTTATAGGCCCAATTAAGGTGTGTATGACTTAATTTTAGTAACCATGTCTTCATGCATTGCATCATTTAATCAATTGGAAATAGAATGTAGCATAGGTATAGGTGTTAGGACATTAGGTACAGGTTAGGATAGGATATAAGATTAGGATTAGGGTACATTAATGCCAGATTGTGCCAGCATATCTCATAACTATTAAAAAAAATACCCAATAAGGAAAAAAAAATCTTAAAAGGTGTTCTAGACGGAATTAAAAGGTTCTCTAAACGTTCTGGAACGGGTCATGAGATTTTTTAGACGTTCTTAAAACGTTTTTTGAACGTTCTAGACGGTTTTCAAAGGTTTTCTAGACGTCCGCAGAACGTTTTGAATATTCTTAAAAGGTTTTACTGACGTCTATAATGTCCAAAAGGTTTCTGCAGGTTTTTAAAAATTCCGAATGTTTTTTATTGTTTTTTTTAACGTAAAAAAAAAGTTTATATAACGTCAATTTGAAACGTCTTAAAAACGTCGAAAACCTTCCACAAAAAGACGTTCTCAAAGCGTTTTGACAAAACGGCCAAAGAACGAATTTGGAACGTTTCCAGAACGTTCAGAAAACGTTCAAATGTTAGCTGGGTAGCAGTGAACTCGCATACGGCGGGCGTGTACTCGCGCGCACACAGCGATCGGATAGGAGCGACTGCTCTCTCAGGTCGTCGGTTGCACGCTGTGTGTGCGAAGTCCATTGCTCTCTGGGTTCTTGTGCTGAAATTACAGCTGCCTCTACACAAAGCTATGAGTTTCATTGCTCTGATGCAGAGTTGTGAACATCATCGTGTCGAAAGTGAGACAATGAGAAGACTAATTCTGTCCAAATCAAAGACCCATGATAACAAGGGTCTTTTAGCATTAGCAAATGTAAACGAGATATGAAACTCGTCACACTGAAGACGAGTTAGGTGATACGCTGGGGGTCATCAGATGTCGGTCATCCGTGATCGACAAAGAAAAGAATGTAATATAGCACCTTGAAGTTATAATGAGATACTTAGTTGAACTTTTTTGGGCCTACATTATTTAGATCACATTTGCCGCGGCCAAGGCCAACCTCAATTGCGAGGCCGAGCGCCGCAAGTTAGTCCGTTTACACTGCCGGGCTCGGCCGCGCTTTTGATTCAAACCTTTCAATATTTTGTCGTAGTGGCGCTCTACTTGTAAACAAACGCAATTTGGTATTGTCTGGTTTTCAGATCCTTTACCAACTGAATTCCGTGGCGACAAAGTCGCCGTTCGGGCAAAGGCCTTTGCCGAAGGAGAAAATCCTTTGCAGGACAAAACCACCTTAAACTATACTAGTTTTCGACGTTGAAGTGGTTAATATCCTGAATAGCGAAATAGTACAGGCTAGGGTTTGGAAACCAGACTAAACTTGCCGCGCATTTAGCCCAGTTTGCGTTTACACTGAGAAAAAGGCCGGGCGCGACCGCGCTCGGCCGCGGCCGAGACCACCTCCAGAGCGTGGCCTAATGCGAGGCCAATCTTGGCCCCGCATTGGGCCTTTTGCGCGTTTACACCGAAATGAAGGTGGGCTCGGCGCGGCCGAGCCGCGGCCGAGCCTCGCACTGTAAACGGGGTCCAAGTGATCCTCGACACGTACAGATAAAACATGACAATTAAGTGTTTATAACCATCTTGGCTTTAACAGTGGCCTTTTAAAACATGACCTTTGACCATTTAATATTTACATAACCAATATGACTCCCTCTAATCTTGCTATCATAATGATCAGTTCAGAGAGCTCTTAGGCTGCGTTCACATAGAAGTATACTATTCGGGTATTCGGGCTCGTTTTTCGAGGGCACGCGAATAGCTTGAATCGAACGATAGGATTTCCTCACACCGGTTCACATAGGAGGGCACTATTCGAAAGTACCGAATAGCTGCGAAAAGTATAGCAAAGTGGGAATCGAACTTGTTCGATTTTCTTGCAGCGTATACCGTCTCTCGTTTATGAAATAATGACAATTTTGGTCTGGATTTGCCCTTTAGCAAAAATAAGCATGTAGACTGACATTCTGATGCAGTTTAGAAATTGTTAATAAGATTTGCTAGGATGTAGGAGGAAGAAATCCTCACTGCATGGGATGGTGAGTTGACGGTGCGGGTGATGGTGTATTCGGGGCCCGAATAGCGAATACCGAATAGCGAATAGCGAATAGCGAATACCAAATACTTCTATGTGAAAGCAGCCTTACAGCTATAGATTTACCAGCAGTAAAACCAATGAAGCCTCCGATACAAAACAAGGGATATCGAGCAAGTGAGTCTGTTTACATGAGAATGTGATTTATCCTGGACGAAAGTGATGCCTCAATTAAAGAGAAAAGGGCAAAAGAAAAACGGGCCAAACGTATGGCTCCAGCGAAAGAGACATCGCCTTTAACCATGTAACTATAGGTCTCCTCCAACTAAGAGTACACTTTGAACGTAAGCTTATACGTGAATGATATTTTATGACGATCTCACGTGATCGACACACATTCAAAGGGGACAGTTAGAAGTGGAAGGAGTGCTTAATCGTGTCATTAATTCCTAATCAATGACACCCCTACTATATATAGGCATATCATAATTTCTCATCTAAAATCAATGGCCTATAGGACTCATGCACCATTACTTGTATCGTGCATAAACTTTGTTTTTTAAGCTTTGAGTGAAACGTGTCATAACATAATTCTGTAATTCCATCAGCAGTGATTGACATAATAAAGAAGAGAGATATATCACCGTATTGAACGCTTAGAACCTAAGGGGGGGGGGGGGAGGGGGTATTATAGCATGATACTCGGTTCTTTTCTGCCCAGATGCCAACAACACCCATCACCCACGGCCACGCATAGAGAAACAGCCATGGCGAAAATAAAACTTTGCTTTCTCATAGGCAGAATGACACAGAACCCCGTCAAACACACTTCACTTTTATTGGCAGGGATGGACATGAAAAAAAAATCATTACTAATACTAAACAGCGTATGCATTCCATTCATGTGGCGCGAGATACCTCTATAGCAACATAAAGCCTGTCTTCAACTCCGTTGATCGAACAATGACAACCTGAAATTTCAAAGAGATGAGCGAGACGCTATATACACCTGGCCTAGAGTTAATCTATTCAGTTCTCATTCCTACTTCAAGTTGGGTTATGTTATTGTAATCATTCCCATCTGCAGTATAACAAAACCAAAGTGAGGGAAAAGGGGAGAGAAAAACGAAAGGTGGCGGAAGTAAAACTGCATGCACAACTGCAGTCCATATCATTGCGTGTGACAAGTGAAGCAAATGTATTAGTTGTTATAGCAGTGTTTTATGAGCATAAACAGGCAAATAGACAGACAATGTCAAATATAAAAACCATCAATTTAATGTCAGAGAAGATGGTAAACAAGATGCATTGAAACTGTAACTAAATCGCTGCTCGGTCACGGAACGTCCAACTTTATATTCAACCAAAAAACATGTTACGGGAAAGAAACAAATTTAGATATAACATTCTTAAATTAAAAACAAGAAAAAGAAAATGTCCACGTCAGGATTTAAAAAAAAAAAACGCCGCACGAACATGCATTATAATCTAGATGGGAATACGGTCTTGATGCAAAGGTCCAATGATTGTCTCATTACTTTAAAAGCAATCTATGGTTCCCTTACCATCACCAGTACCACACCACAATGACGTCTCTAAAATCAATGGTAGCACATTTATCATTGCATCGTGCATTAACTCCCTTTTCCTAAACTACCAATGGAACGTGTCATATTATATTGTGTATTTCGATCAGTAGTGATTGACTTTAAAGAAGAAAGATAATGCAAAAAATTGAACGCTTACCACATTGCTTATAGGGCTATTCCAGTTTGGTACTGATCTGTTCTATTCTCCCAGATGCCAACAACATAATATCACCTATGGCTAAACTAGTGAAACAGCCATGACGAAAATAAACGACAGAGAACCCCGTCATAATCACTACACTTGGAAAGGTGTTGCCCGAAATTCCTCATTATGAAGCAATATCAAGTCACTTCCTTCCCTGCCTGTCTTTAACTCCGTTATTTGGTCAAACAATAACAACCTGGAATTCCAAAGAGATAAGCGAGACGCCATGCACCTGGACTAGAGTTAATTAATTCAGTTCCCATTCCTGTTAGTTATGTAAACGTACACGTTCCTAAATATCCTGCTACAGTATAACAAGAACAAATGAAGAGAAAAGGAAAGAGAAAACGAATGGTGGCAAGCGGGGTACTGTTTCAAGGGGCAATTTACAACATAACGTGTGACAAAATTAAAGAAGCAAACCCAACCTCCAAACTCCAATACAAAACAAGGGAAATAGAGTAGCTGTGTTCATGACATCAGAGTGAAGCTGAACTGCAGAAAAAAAAAGAAAAAAGAAATAAAAGGAAAAAGTCCTGCGGGACTCGATTAACTTCTCTCCTTCCGGTCGGGCATTATAAACACGCAGCGTGCTAAGCGATTCTGCCTCACGGAAGATCCGAAGATTTTCTGCGAAACTTAAATCTATCTATGTATGCTATACACAACACAAATTTACATTGATATTCAGTTTTTTGGCGATATACGTCAAGTGACTGATAGCGCTATTCAACTTCCCACGAGTGGCCGCGTAGATTCGATCAATATACAGTTGCAAAGATAAATCGGGAATCGTTTCGACCAGATTCCATTCTCATTTTCAGTGATCGACAACGAAAATAATGTTAAGTAGCGACTTGAAGTAATATTGAGAAATATTCGTGAAGTCCAATTCTTTATACAGTCCTACATAATTCAGATGAAATTGTTTCTGTCATGTAACCAATTGAAAATTTCGTGTGGTGTCGGGTGTCCAAGTAAGTTGATTGGAAAGGATATGTGAATGAGTACTTACCAATAGGTCTTTATATTGTAAAAGAAAATCAAACATGGCCATGCGGTCTTTTAAGAGTCATCTTCACTTTAACATTTGTAATTTCAAGTCCAAGTTGACAGTCAAAGCAATGTGGTCTCCAACACAAAACAAAGGGATATTGTATGTGTGTGTGTGTGTGTGTGTGTACCTGTGTGTGTGTGTGTGTGTACGTTTACATGAAAACGCGATTTCTACATGGACGAAGGTGAATACTCCATAAAAGAAGAAAAGCAAAAGATGTAAGCATTTTGTTTCGTGCTCTTGTGGGGTTCGAACCCGTACGTATGCAACCTCACGTCTCTTGTGACGTCGCCTTTATCCTCTCGGCCATGTACGTCTTGACGAGACAATATGAGGAACGTAAGCTTATATGTCAAAGATGATTCAGGAATCGTTTGGTCCACATTCCATTCTCATTTTCAGTTTTTAGCTGCAAAATTATCAACCTGATGAGGAGATTTGAAAAAAAATAAAATGCATGATTACTGCAGCTTATTGTCTGAGCTACCACATACTTAAGTTACAGAGGAAATGGAGCAAAATCAGCTGAGATAAAGGTGCTTAAACGTTGTCAAGTCAATGCATGGTTTAAAAAAAATCACCTCCAATAGACATAACACGTCAACTTGTCTGATTTTTGAGTCTTTACCTTTAATCATAATTTGAAGTATGATGGTAAGTCTTCTCGAACTAAGAGTGTGGAACGGAAGCTTCTACGTGAAAGATGAATCACGATGATCACCCGTGACCGACACATCTTCAAAGGGATCAGTTATCAGAAGTGGAAGCCCTCGTGCCAAGATATTGTCTCAGCAATTCCAAAGCAATGATACCCTTACATTTAGGTATACCATAATTTCCCTCTGAAATCATTGGTATTATTCATGTACAATTGCTTGCCTTGTCCATAAACTTTGCTTTACAAACTTTCAGTGAAAGGTGTCATAACATAATTCTGTAACTCCATTAGCAGTGATTGACTACATAAATAAAGATATATCAAATTGAACGCTTAGCGCGTATAACTAAGGGGGATTTTAGCCTGATGCTGTGTTATTCACTGCTCAGATACCAACAACACTCATCACCTACGGTTACGTATAGAGAAATAACCATGACGAAAATAAGGTTTTCCTTTTCTTTGGCAGATAGACACACAACCCCTTTGAACACACTATAATTGACATGGAGGGACATGAAAAAGTTCATTACTACTACTAAACAGTGATGCCTTCTACTCATGTGGCACAAGATACCTCTATAGCAACAAAAAACCTGTCTACAATTCCGTTATTGGGTCAGATAATAACCTGAAATTTCAAAGAGACGAGCGAGACGCCATACACCTGGCCTAGAGTTAATTTATTCAGTTGTCATTCCTGCTCCAGTTGAGTTATGTAAATTATTTTCCGACCTGTCTTGTGCAGTGTATAACAGGAACAAACGTAGAGAAAAGGAAAGAGAAAACGAAAGGTGGCAAGCGGGGCACTGTATACCAAGGGCAATTTGCAACATTACGTATGATAAAATGAAGGAAATCCAACCTCCAGCCTCCGACAAAACAAAAAAAGGAACTTGAGTGACTGTGTGTCGTGGGGTAATGACATCGGAATGAAGCTGAACTGCCAAAAGAAAAACAAAGAAAGAGAGAAAAAAAAATAATAGCGTCCTGCGGGTCCCGAACATCTCGTCCTAAGGTAGTGCATAATGACCATGCAGCACGCTAAGCGACTATAAAGCCACACGGCTGTCCCGAAGATTGGATGTGAAATTCATATCTTTATATCATTTACAACATGAAAAAGTTCATTACTACTACTAAACAGTGATGCCTTCCATTCATGTGGCACAAGATACCTCTATAGCAACATAAAACCTGTATACAACTCCGATATTGGGTCAAACAATAACAACCTGGAATTTCAAAGAGATGAGCGAGACGCCATACACCTGGACTAGAGCTAATCATATCAGCTCCCATTCCTGCCAGTTATCTAAACGTACATGTTCCTACCTATCCTGTTACAATATAACAAGAACCAATGAAGAGAAAAGGAACGAGCAAACGAAAGGTGGCAAGCGGGACACTGTAACAAGGGGCAATTTACAACATTAAGTGTGACAAAATTAATGAAGCAAACCCAATCTCCAAATCTCCAATACAAAACAAGGGAAATAGAGCAGCCGTGTTCACGGGTTACGTATACTTGATAAAATAATACGATAAATGACATCGGAGTAAAGCTGAACTGCCGAAAAAAAAAAAGAAAGAAAGAAAACTTCTGCGGGAGTCGAACTTCTCGCCGTCCGGGTATGGAGTTATTAACACCCAGCGCGCTAATAATATTGAGCTTAAACAACAGAGATACGAGCAAATGAATGTCAGAAACAGTACCTCAAAAAAATCAATTCCACTTTTTTTATTTAAAATGACGATATGATGACGTCATCGCGTTTTCCTGGCAATATTGATACTTGGAATGTTATTTACAATTCTTATACTTTTGTAATATGCAATAGAAATATAGGGTCGACGGACGATTTAAAGAGCTATGGCGAAATAAACAAAGACATGTTTTTCGCTATATTTGCAGAAAGACGCGCACGCGGAATTTCAAGTTTGACGCCACTGCATTCCTTTGTTATAGGTCGAAATCGATCGGAAATCAATGGATATTGTTACTCAAAGTATCAGGAATCCAAATCAGTCAAAAAAATGCATTTTCATGTTGCTTACGGGCTCTGCGCGCGAAATTGCGCGGACGGACGCGCACGCGAGAAAATGTTTGAAACGCTTAAAATTGTCTGGAACTTCGAGATTTCCCATTGGGAAGTCGTTTTGAGCCTTTTAAAATTTTGACGCGCGCTTACGCGCGCGTAATGACGACCTGTGTAACTAGCGTTAAAAATTAAGATAGAGCGTGACCTGAACTTCATGTCCACAGAAAATGATACAGAAATGACATCTAGTTATGAAGTTATGATCGATCATGTGACAAGGTCCGAAAATCACAAAATGGCGCCTAGATGACGTCATAGATAGGTTACTGTCATGAAAACCTTATTGTGGCTAGATTTTGTCATGAGACATGTTGACTGAAAATGTCATGTTATTTCGTAACGTCATTCTTGAGATATTGACGACACAAAATTGTCCAGAAAGAAAGAAGAATAAAAAAAAAACGAGATATGAAACTCGTCACCGTGAGGACGAGTTAGGTGATACGCTGGGGTCATCAGATGTCGGTCATCTGTGATCGACAAAGAAAAGAATGTGATATAGCACCTTGAAGTTATATTGAGATATTTAGTTGAACTTTTTTTGGACCTACATTATTCAGATCATTCTTTTTTCTGTCACACAAACTAAGTGGAAATTCTGTGCGTGTGCGACTAAGTCGATTTACAGGCTTTTGAGTACATAGGGCTACAGTGTATTCACCCAGTAATCCTCGACACGAACAAATTAAACATGACGAGTGTTTTAATAATCATCTTGGTATTAACATTGGCCTTTTAAGATATCACCTTTGACACTTATTCACATAACCAATATGATTCCCTCTAATCTTGTTACCATAATTGGTCAGTTCAGAGAGCTCTTACAGCTATATACAAGCCTGTGAGATTTACCAGCAGTACCGTAAGCAATGAAGCCTCCCATACAAAACAAAGGCATATAGAGCAAGTGTGTCTGTTTACATGAGAATGTGATGTATACCTGGACGAATATCAAATGGCATTACCTCAATTGAAGAAAAAAAGGGCAAAAGAAAAACTGAAGAGTTTGTTCCCAAAAAACCCGATAAGTCCATTTTTGACGACTTTGAAGTACGGTCTCTGTCATAGAGTACAAAATAATACCTTTTAAATGATATATTGGTCACTACATAGTAAAGGTACATTTTTGAAGTAATGGTCAGAAGAAGTAAAAACTTTATTATCCTCCTTATTTTTCTTTACCTTTAATCGCAAATATCTCCATTTGGCAAATATGGTCTTATCGGTTTTTGCAAACAAACTCTTCAACTATTCTTGCTTATCATCCTATAAGGTTATTCTAAAATTTCACGTGCCAAAACGTACGGCTCCTGCGAAAGAGACGGCGTCTTTAACCATGTAACTGTAGGTCTCCTCCAACCAAGAGTAGTGAACGTAAGCTAATACGTTAATGATAATTCACTTGACGATCCCACGTGATAGACACACATTCAAAGGGGACAATTAGAAGTGGAAGGAGTGCTTAATCGTCTCATTAATTCCTAATCAATGACACCCCTACATACAGGCATACCATAATTTCGCATCTAAAATCAATGGTATAGGACTCATGCACCATTACTTGTATAGTGCATAAACTTTGCTTTGTAAGCTATGAGTAAAACGTGCCGTAACATAATTCTGTAATACCATCAGCAGTGATTAACATAGTAAAGAAGAAAGATATATCAAATTGAACGCCTAGAACCTAACCAGGGGGATTATAGCATTATACTCGATTCTTTACTGCCAAGATGCCAACAACACCCATCACCCATGGCTACGAATAGAGAAGCAGCCATGGTGAAAATAAAGATTTGCTTTTTTATAGGCAGAATGACACACAACCCCTTCAAACACACTGTACTTGGCTGTGTGTGTCATGAAAGAGCTCTTAACTAATACTTAACAGTGTATACCTTCCACTCATGTGGCACGAGAAGCCTCTATAGCAACAGATAGCCAGTCTACAACTCCGATAGACGAGCAATAACAACCTGAAATTTCAAAGAGATGAGCGAGACGCTATACACCTGGCCTAGAGTTAATTAATTCAGTTTTCATTCAAAATACTCAAGTTGGATTATGTTAGTAGAAACATTCACATCTGCAGTATAACTTAAACAAAAGTAGAGGAAAGGGAAAAAAGAAGTGGGAAGAGCAAAACTGCGCAACTGCAATTTATATCCTTGCATGATACAAGTGAAGGAAATGTTTCAGATGTCATAGCATAGTCTTAAGCATAGACCAGGGAGGTTTTACAGAGATGGAGTGGCAACTCTTCGTAATTCATGCAAACACAATATGGGTTCAAGGCGTTACAATGGGATGTCTAGCATTCCATTTCGCTTTGAAGTCATGCTCGGCACCGCTCTGGTTTACAAGACGAAGAACGCATTTCACCTTTCGTTGAATTACAAGTTTTATTCACCGTAAAATTTTAAATGAAATACTCGAATTGATTTAGAATAGTTTAGGAAAGAATTCAATATCATAAACATGTATTTCTAGTTTCTTCGTAATGCGCTAATCAAAATGAAATGAAAATTAGGCCCTCTTAAAAACCTAATATTTTTCTATAATGCGCATATTTGTGCATGTTAGTTTTTTTTTTCTTTTAATCTGGGATATGTTGATCTTTCAAATACAGTACTCCGCTAAAGCGTATTCCAGCGTGCTTTTAAACTATTTGCTGTTAAAATTGTTAGTTTTACACTGCATTTTGGTTCGCTGCTCCAATTCAAGTTACACAAATTCATTGTTGCCATCACATTGAAAGAGAGAGCGAATTGCAGTAGGGGCAAGTATTTCTAGATGTGAGAGCGCTAATCCCGATTATTGATGCTCTCTTTTGTCAAAGCACATGGGTAACACCTGTAATTGAACGCATAACTTCTCGGCGGCGCCGCGCATGACTTCAAAGGAGAGCAGTAGTTGCCTCTCCTTCTCTAGCACCTCCCTGCATAGACTGACAAATAGGCAATGTCTAATCTAAAAACCATCAACTTAATGTCAGAGAAGAAACTAACTTACAATTAAAAATGCAGTAAACCGTAGCGTAAATCGCTGGTCTACCACTCTGCCTAGGAACATCCACACAAACACACGTACAACACACACAGACACACACACACACACACACACACATGTTAAGGGAAAGAAACAACTTTAGATATAATCATTTTTTGATAAAAGGAAAAGAAAACGGAAAAATGTTCGCATCAGGATAGCAAACGTGTCCGCAAGAACACGCATGGTATTGATAGTTGTCTCATTGATTTAAAAGCAATGATTCCTTTACCACCACCACCATTACCACGCAACAATGACGTCTCTGAAATCAATGGCAGCACTCATGCACATGTGATTTCATGGTGCGTTAACTTCCGTTTTCCTAAACTACCAGTCGAACGTGCCATATCATAATATTGTGTATTTCGATCAATAGTGATTGACTTTAAAGAAGAAATTATAATGTATCAAATTGAATGCTTACCTCATTACTCAGGGTGATTCCAGTTTGATACTGATCTGTTCTACTGCCCCAGATGCCAACAATACATAATTATCACCTACGGATACTAATGAAAGAGCCATGACGAAAACAAAGGACATAGAACCCCGTCATAAGCACCAAACTTGGCATATTGTAGCACGAAATACCTCGTACTGAAGCCATATAAAGCCCATTCCTTTCCTACCTGTCTACAACTCCGTTATTAGGTCAAACAATAACAACTTGGAATTTCAAAGAGATGAGCGAGACGCCATACACCTGAACTATAGAGTACAGCAATTCAGTACCGATTCCTGCTAGTTATGTAAACGTCCACATTCCTACCTATCCTGTTACATCATATTACAGTACAGTATGTGTGTCTTTACATGACAATGAGGTTTATACCTGGACGAAATATGGTGCTATACATATTGTAACTACTTACTGACCCATTTTAAGGGCTCTGCTGCTTGAGTATCTATGTTCAGCTAAATGAATTGTTCTTTGGCGATAACCAAAAATTCCCATGAGCAATAGAAACACTCTAACCTCTGATACAAAACAAGGGAAATTGCATGTTTATGTTGGTGGGGTGTGTATACTTGATGAAAAGGGTTATAGTAAAATAATGACATCGGAGTGAAGCTGAACTGCCTAAGAAAAAAGAAAATAATGAAAGCCCTTACAGCGACAAGCCTGTGAAATTTTACAGCAGTAAAAGCGATGAAGCGTCCAATACAAAACGAAAATAAGTAGAGTGTGTGTTTGTTTACATGACAATGTGAATTGTACCTGGACGAAAGCGGTATTACCTCTATCAAAATAAAGAAAGAGACATCGCTTCTAACCACGTAACTAAACGGTAAGTCTCCTCGAACCAAGATTGTGGAACGCAAGCTTCTACGTAAAAGATGAATCATGACGATTAACCGTGACCGACACTACACATCTTCAAAAGGGATAATTAGAAGTGGAAGGAGTGCCAAGCACATTGTCTCAGCGATTCGAAAGCAATGTCACCCTTACATTTAGGCACAGGGGCGGATCCAGGAATTCCGTAAAGAGGGGGCGCGTTTACAAAATTAAAGGGGGGCGCACGCACCCCTCCCCCATTTTTTCCTTTTCATTTCTTTTGTTTCAACAAAAAATAAAGGGGGGGGGGCATGCGCCGGTTGCGGTCTTCCCTGGATTAGCCCCTGAGGCATATCATAATTTCGCCTCTGAAATCAATGGTATTAATCATGCACCATTGCTTCATATTCCATAAATTTTGCTTTACAAACTTTCAGTGAGACGATTAAAAAAAATAATTCTGCAACTCCGTTTGCAGTGATTGACTACATAAAGAAAGATATATCAAATTGAACGTTTAGCACGTATAACCCAGGGAGATTTTAGCCTGATATTCTGTTCTTCACTGCCCAGATGCCAACAGCACTCATCACCTACGGCCACGTATAGAGAAACAGCCATGCTGAAAATAAAAGTTTTGCCTTTTCTTTGGCAGAACGACACACAACCCCTTCAAACACACCATAATATTGGCAGGGAGTGACAAGAAAAAGTTCATTACTAATACTAAGCAGCATATGCATTCCACTCATATGGCGCGAGATACCCTATAGCAACATAAAGCCTGTCTACAACTCCGTTGGTCGAACAATGACAACCTAAAATTTCAAAGAGATGAGCGAGACGCTCTACACCTGGCCTAGAGTTAATTAATTCAATTTTTATTCCTACTTCAAGTTGGATTATGCTAATGTTATCATTCCCACCTGCAGTATAACAAAAACAAACGGAGTGAAAAGATATAGAAAAAAAAAAGTTAAAGATATAAGTATTTTGTTTCGTGCTCTTATGGGGTTCGAACCCGTACGTGTGCAACCTCACGTCTCTGGTGACGTCGCCTTTATACTCTCGGCCATGTACTGTGTACGTCTTGACGAGAAAATATGAGGAACGTAAGCTTATATGTGAAAGATGATTCAAGAATCGTTTGGTCCACATTCCATTCTCATTTTCAGTTTTTAGCTGCAAAATTATCAACCTGATGAGGAGATTTGAAAAAAATAAAATGCATGATTACTGCAGCTTATTGTCTCAGTTACCACATACTTAAGTTACAGAGGAAATGGAGCAAAATCAGCTGAGATAAAGGTGCTTAAACGTTGTCAAGTCAATGCATGGTTTTAAAAAAAAAATCACCTCCCATAGACAGAACACGTCAACTTGTCTGATTTTGAGTCTTTATCCTTTAATCACAATTTGAAGTATGATGGTAAGTCTTCTCGAACTAAGAGTGTGGAACGTAAGCTTCTACGTGAAAGATGAATCATGACGATCACCAGTGACCGACACATCTTCAAAGGGATCAGTTATTAGAAGTGGAAGCCCTCGTGCCAACAGCATATTGTCTCAGCAATTCCAAAGCAATGATACCCTTACATTTAGGCATAGCATAATTTCCCTCTGAAATCAATGGTATTATTAATCTACAATTGCTTGCCTTGTCCATAAACTTTGCTTTACAAACTTTCAGTGAAACGTGTCATAACATAATTCTGTAACTATAACTCAGTGACTGACTACATAAATAAAGATTATATCAAATTGAACGCTTAGCGCGTATAACTAAGGGGGATTTTAGCCTGATGCTCTGTTCTTCACTGCTCAGATACCAACAACACTCATCATCTACGGCTACGTATAGAGAAACAGCCATGACGAAAATAAAAGTTTTTCCTTTTCTTTGGCAGATAGACACACAACCCCTTTAAACACACTATAATTGACATGGAGGGACATGAAAAAGTTCATTACTACTACTAAACAGTGATGGCTTCTACTCATGTGGCACAAGATACCTCTATGGCAACATAAAACCTGTCTACAACTCCGTTATTGGGTCAAACAATAACAACGTGGAATTTCAAAGAGATGAGCGAGACGCCATACACCTGGCCTAGAGTTAATTCATTCAGTTGCCATTCCTCTTCCAGTTGAGTTATGTAAGTTATTTTCCGACCTGTCTTGTGACAGTGTAACAGGAACAAACGTAGAGAAAAGGAAAGAGAAAAGGAAAGGTGGCAAGCGGGGCACTGTACCAAGGGCAATTTAAACAATACGTATGATAAATGAAGGAAATCCAACCTCCAGCCTCCGACAAAAAAAAAAAAAGGATCTTGAGTGACTGTGTGTCGCGGGGTAGTATAGTTGATAAGATAATACGATAAATGACATCGCCGATCGGAATAAAGCTGAACTGCTAAAAGAAAAACAAAGAAAGAGAGAGAGAAAAAATGATAGCGTCCTGCGGGTCTCGAACATCTCGTCCTAAGGTAGTGCATAATGACCATGCAGCGCGCTAAGCGACTATAAAGCCACACGGCTGTCCCGAAGATTGGATGTGAAATTTATATCTTTATACCATTTACAACATGAAAAAGTTCATTACCACTACTAAACAGTGATGCCTTCCACTCATGTGGCACAAGATACCTCTATAGCAACATAAAATCTGTCTACAACTTCGTTATTGGCTCAAACATTAACCTGGAATTTCAAAGAGATGAGCGAGACGCCATACACCTGGACTAGAGTTATTCAATTCAGCTCCCATTCCTGCAAGTTATTTAAACGTACATGTTCCTACCTATCCTGTTACAGTATAACAATAACCAATGAAGAGAAAAGGAAAGAGCAAACCAAATGTGGCAAGCGGGACACTGTAACAAGGGGCAATTTACAACATTAAGTGTGACAAAATTAATGAAGCAAACCCAAACTCCAAACTCCAATACAAAACAAGGGAAATAGAGCAGCCGTGTTC
The DNA here is from genome assembly GCF_964275005.1 of Diadema setosum. NCBI lineage: Eukaryota > Metazoa > Echinodermata > Echinoidea > Diadematoida > Diadematidae > Diadema > Diadema setosum. The sequence goes on from NC_092701.1 coordinate 6,393,144, forward strand.
ACGAGTTACGTACACTTGATGAAATAATACGAAAAATGACATCGGAGTAAAGCTGAACTGCCAAAAAAAAAAAAAAAAAAAAAAAAAAGAGAGAGAGAAAAAGAAAGAACGGAAAAAAGTCCTGCGGGAGTCGAACTTCTCACCTTCCGGTAAGGCGTTATGAACACCCAGCGCGCTAAGCGATTATGCCACACGGCTGTCCTGAAGATTGAGTGCGAAACTTAAATCTAAATACTGTCGTGAATGTGTTGACTTGTGATGGCGCTATTCAACTTCTCACAAGTGGCAGCGTGGATTCGATCAATATACAGTTGCAAAGAAAAATTGGGAATCGTTCTGTACAGATTGCATTCTCATTTTCAGTTTTAAACTACAAAATTATCAACCTGATGAGGAGATTTGAAAACATAAAATGCATGATTACTAAAGCTTATTGTCTCAGCTACAACATACGTATGTTTCAGAGGAAATGGAGCAAAATCAGATGAGGTAAAGGTGCTTAAACGTTGTCAAGTCAATGCATGGTTTTAAAGAAAATCACCTCCCATGGACATAACACGTAAACTTGTCTGATTTTGAGTCTTTACTTTCAATCACAATTTCTAGTATGATGACGTCATCATATTTCAAAACCATCACATGGACTTGAAAGGCAAATGTTCAAAGTACAACATATCTGAATTTGGGATAATATTGAGCTTAAACAACAGAGATACGAGCAAATGAATTTTAGAAACAGTACCTCAAAAAATCAATTCCACTTTTTTTATTCAAAATGACGATATGATGACGTCATCGCGTTTTCCTGGCAATATTGATGCTTGGAATGTTATTTACAATTCATATACTTTTGTAATATGCAATAGAAATATAGGGTCAACGGACGATTTAAAGAGCTATGGCGAAATAAACAAAGACATGTTTTTTCACTATATTTGCAGAAAGACGCGCACGCGGAATTTCAACTTTGACGCCAGTGCATTCCTTTGTTATAGGTCGAAATCGATCGGAAACCAATGGATATTGTTACTCAAAGTATCAGGAATCCAAATCAGTCAAAAAACAATGCATTTTCGTGTTGCTTACGGGCTCTGCGCGCGAAATTGCGCGGATGGACGCGCACGCGAGAAAATGTTTGAAACGCTTAAAATTGTCTGAAACTTCGAGATTTCCCATTGGGAAGTCGTTTTGAGCCTTTTAAAATTTTGACGCGCGCTTACGCGCGCGTAATGATGACCTGTGTAACTAGCGTTAAAAAGTAAGATAGAGCGTGACCTGAACTTCATGTCCACCGAAAATGATACAGAAATGACATCTAGTTATGAAGTTATGATCGATCATGTGACAAGGTCCGAAAATCACAAAATGGCGCCTAGATGACGTCATAGATATGTTACTGTCATGAAAACCTTATTGTGGCTAGATTTTGTCATGAGACATGTTGACTGAAAATGTCATGTTATTTCGTAATGTCATTGTTGAGATATTGACGACACAAAATTGTCCAGAAAGAAAGAAGAATAAAACGAGATATGAAACTCGTCAGACTGACGAGTTAGGTGATACGCTTGGGGTTATCAGATGTCGGTCATCTGTGATCGACAAAGAAAAGAATGTGATATAGACACCTTGAAGTTATAATTGAGTTTGCATGCAAAACCGTTTCCCTAACCTCTCGGCCACGGGACATCCACGGAAATGGTAAGGCAAAAAAGAAATGTATAGATATTACAGGGAGAAAAGTCAATGCCCACTCAACCAACGTGGCCGCGTGAACATGTATTGCATTGCTAGACGGAAATGCGGCCTTGTAACTACTGATGTCGCTATGCCATTTCTGGCAACTTGGGAAAAATACGTGCCGTAAACATAAAACCTATAATCGGCTGGTTTTGATACCTTGCCTTTAATCACAATTTTCAGTGTGATGACGTCATCAAAGTACAAAACAATGATGTGGTCTTGAAAGACAATTGTTCAAAGTACAATACCTTCGTCGTCGTCATTACATATTATGATCAGTTTGACAAAGTCAGCCTGCAAAATTTTGCAGCAGTCGAAGCAATATGGTCTCCAACACAAAAAAGAGGGATATGGTGTGTGTGTGTGTCTGTGTGTGTGTATAGGTGCGTTTATATACGAATGTGATTTCTACATGGACGATATATGTAATACAAAATTGAAGAAAAAAAAAGTAAAATAGCTAAGTAATTTGTTTCGTGATCTTGTGGGGTTCGAACCCGCACGTGTGCAACCTCACGTCTCTGAGACGTCGCCTTTAACCACTCGGCCATACGTCTCGACGAGAAAAAAAAAGAGGAACGTAAACTTATGTATGTGAAAGATGAATCAGGAATCGTTTTGTCCACATTCCATTCTCATTTTCAGTTTTAAACTGCAAAATTGTCAAACTAATAAGGAGATTTCAAAGAATAACATGCATGATTACTGCAGCTTATTGTCTCAGTTACCACACACTTAAGTTACAGAGGAAATGGAGCAAAATCATCTGAGATAAAGGTGCTTAAACGTTGTCAAGTTAATGCACATAAAAAAAAAATCACCTCCCATAGAGATAACACGTAAACTTGTCTGATTTTGAGTCTTTACGTTTAATAACAATTTGAAGTATGATGGTAAGTCTTCTTGAACCAAGAGTGTGGAACGCAAGCTTCTACGTGAAAGATGAATCATGACGATCACCCGTGACCGACACATCTTCAAAGGGATCAGTTATTAGAAGTGGAAGCCCTCGTGCCAAGCATATTGTCTCAGCAATTCCAAAGCAATGATACCCTTACATTTATGCATACCATAATTTCCCTCTGAAATCAATGGTAGGTATATTCATGTACAATTGCTTGCCTTGTCCATAAACTTTGCTTTACAAACTTTCAGTGAAACGTGTCATAACATAATTCTGTAACTCCATTAGCAGGGATTGACTTCATAAAGAAAGATATATCAAATTGAACGCTTAGCGCGTATAACTAAGGGGGATTTTAGCCTGATGCTCTGTTCTTCACTGCTCAGATACCAACAACACTCATTACCTACGGCTACGTATAGAGAAACAGCCATGACGAAAATAAGTTATTCCTTTTCTTTGGCAGATAGACACACAACCCCTTTAAACCACACTATAATTGACATGGAGGGACATGAAAAAGTTCATTACTACTACTGAACAGTGATGCCTTCTACTCATGTGGCACAAGATACCTCTATAGCAACATAAAACCTGTCTACAACTCCGTTATTGCGTCAAACAATAACATCCTGGAATTTCAAAGAGATGAGCGAGACGCCATACACCTGGCCTAGAGTTAATTCATTCAGTTGCCATTCCTGCTCCAGTTGAGTTATGCAAATTATTTTCCGACCTGTCTTGTGACAATATAACAGGAACAAACGTAGAGAAAAGGAAAGGGAAAAGGAAAGGTGGCAAGCGGGGCACTGTACCAAGGGCAATTTAAACAATACGTATGATAAATGAAGCAAATCCAACCTAGAGCCTCCGACAAAAAAAAAAGAGGAACTTTAGCGACTGTGTGTCGTGGGGTAGTATAATTGATAAGATAATACGATAAATGACATCGATCGGAATAAAGCTGAACTGCCAAAAGAAACACAAAGAAATAGAGAGAAAAAAATGATAGCGTCCTGCGGGTCTCGAACATCTCGTCCTAAGGTAGTGCATAATGACCATGCAGCGCGCTAAGTGACTATAAAGCCACACGGCTGTACCGAAGATTGGATGTGAAATTTATCTTTAATCTTTTTTTATTTATATATATATATATATATATATATATATATATCCTTTCTCATATCTCACATATATATATATATATATATATATATATATATTTATCTTAAATATTTATACCATATACAACATGAAAAAGTTCATTACTACTACTAAACAGTGATGCTTTCCATTCATGTGGCACAAGATACCTCTATAACAACATATAACCTGTCTACAACTTCGTTATTGGGTCAAACAATAACAACCTGGAATTTCAAAGAGATGAGCGAGACGCCATACACCTGGACTAGAGTTAATCAATTCAGCTCCCATTCCTGCAAGTTATTTAAACATACATGTTCCTACCTATCCTGTTACAGTATAACAATAACCAATGAAGAGAAAAGGAAAGAGCAAACGAAAGGTGGCAAGCGGGACACTGTAACAAGGGGCAATTTACAACATTAAGTGTGACAAAATTAATGAAGCAAACCCAATCTCCAAACTCCAATACAAAACAAGGGAAATAGAGCAGCCGTGTTCACGGGTTACGTACACTTGATAAAGTAATACGATAAATGACATCGGAGTAAAGCTGAACTGCCGAAAAAAAAGAGAAAAAAAAAAGAAAGAACGGATAAAAGTCCTGCGGGAGTCGAACCTCTCGCCTTCCGGTATGGCGTTATGAACAACCAGCGCGCTAACCGATTATGCCACATGGCTGTCCTGAAGATCGAGTGCGAAACTTAAATCTAAATACTATCGTGACAGTGTTGACTTGTGATGGCGCTATTCAACTTCCCACAAGTGGCAGCGTGGATTCGATCAATATACAGTTGCAAAGAAAAATTGGGAATCGTTCCGTACAGATTGCATTCTCATTTTCAGTTTTAAATTGCAAAATTGTCAACCTGATGAGGAGATTTGAAAACATAAAATGCATGATTACTAAAGCTTGTTGTCTCAGCTACAACATATTTATGTTTCAGAGGAAATGGAGTAAAATCAGATGAGGTAAAGGTGCTTAAACGTTGTCAAGTCAATGCATGGTTTAAAAAAAAAAAATCACCTCCCATAGACATAACGCGTAAACTTGTCTGATTTTGAGTCTTTACCTTTAATCACAATTTCTAGTATGATGACGTCATCATATTTCAAAACCATCACATGGCGTTGAAAGGCAAATGTTCAAAGTGCAACATATCTGAATTTGGGGTAATATTGAGCTTAAACAACAGAGATACGAGCAAATGAATGTCAGAAACAGTACCTCAAAAAAATCAATTCCACTTTTTTGATTTAAAATGACGATATGATGACGTCATCGCGTATTCCTGGCAATACTGATACTTGGAATGTTACTTACAATTCATATACTTTTGTAATATGCAATAGAAATATAGGGTCAACGGACGATTTAAAGAGCTATGGCGAAATAAACAAAGACATGTTTTTTCACTATATTTGCAGAAAGACGCGCACGCGGAATTTCAACTTTGACGCCAGTGCATTCCTTTGTTATAGGTCGTAATCGATCGGAAATCAATGGATATTATTACTCAAAGTATCAGGAATCCAAATCAGTCAAAAAATTGCATTTTCATGTTGCTTACGGGCTCTGCGCGCGAAATTGCGCGGACGGACGCGCACGCGAGAAAATGTTTGAAACGCTTAAAATTGTCTGAAACTTCGAGATTTCCCATTGGGAAGTCGTTTTGAGCCTTTTAAAATTTTGACGCGCGCTTACGCGCGCGTAATGATGACCTGTGCAACTAGCGTTAAAAAGTAAGATAGAGCGTGACCTGAACTTCATGTCCACCGAAAATGATACAGAAATGACATCTAGTTATGAAGTTATGATCGATCATGTGACAAGGTCCGAAAATCACAAAATGGCGCCTAGATGACGTCATAGATATGTAACTGTCATGAAAACCTTATTGTGGCTAGATTTTGTCATGAGACATGTTGACTGAAAATGTCATGTTATTTCGTAATGTCATTCTTGAGATATTGACGACACAAAATTGTCCAGAAAGAAAGAAGAATAAAAAACGAGATATGAAACTCGTCAGACTGACGAGTTAGGTGATACGCTTGGGGTCATCAGATGTCGGTCATCTGTGATCGACAAGGAAAAGAATGTGATATAGGCACATTGAAGTTATATTGAGCGTGCATGCAAAACTGTTTCTCTAACCTCTCGGCCACGGGACATCCACGGAAATGGTAAGGCAAAAAAGAAAATTAATGTATAGATATTACAGGGAGAAAAGTCAATGCCCACTCAACCAACGTGGCCGCGTGAACATGTATTGCATTGCTAGACGGAAATGCGGCCTTGTAACTACTGATGTCGCTATGCCATTTCTGGCAACTTGGGAAAAATACGTGCCGTAAACATAAAACTTATAATCGGCTGGTTTTGATACCTTGCCTTTAATCACAATTTTCAGTGTGATGACGTCATCAAAGTACAAAACAATGACATGGTCTTGAAAGACAATTGTTCAAAGTACAACACCTCCGTCGTCGTCATTACATACTATGATCGGTTTGACAAAGTCAGCCTGCAAAATTTTGCAGCAGTCGAAGCAATATGGTCTCCACACAAAAAGGAGGGATATGGTGTGTGGTGTGTGTGTCTGTGTGTGTGTATAGGTGCGTTTATATACGAATGTGATTTCTACATGGACGAATATGTAATATAAAATTGAAGAAAAAAGTAAAATAGATAAGTATTTTGTTTCGTGATCTTGTGGGGTTCGAACCCGCACGTGTGCAACCTCACGTCTCTGAGACGTCGCCTTTAACCACTCGGCCATACGTCTCGAGGAACGTAAACTTATGTATGTGAAAGATGAATCAGGAATCGTTTTGTCCACATTCCATTCTAATTTTCAGTTTTAAACTGCAAAATTGTCAAACTGATGAGGAGATTTCAAAGAATAAAATGCATGATTACTGCAGCTTATTGTTCCTCTTAAGTTACAGAGGAAATGGAGCAAAATCAGCTGAGATAAAGGTGCTTAAACGTTGTCAAGTCAATGCACATTAAAAAAAAAAATCACCTCCCTAGACATAACACGTAAACTTGTCTGATTTTGAGTCTTTACCTTTAATAACAATTTGAAGTATGATGGTAAGTCTTCTCGAACCAAGAGTGTGGAACGTAAGCTTCTACGTGAAAGATGAATCATGACGATCACCCGTGACCGACACATCTTCAAAGGGATCAGTTATTAGAAGTGGAAGCCCTCGTGCCAAGCATTGTATTATTGTCTCAGCAATTCCAAAGCAATGATACCCTTACATTTAGGCATACCATAATTTCCCTCTGAAATCAATGGTAGGTATTATTCATGTACAATTGCTTGCCTTGTACATAAACTTTGCTTTAGAAACTTTCAGTGAAACGTGTAATAACATCATTCTGTAACTCCATTAGCAGTGATTGACTACATAAAGAAAGATATATCAAATTGAACGCTTAGCGCGTATAACTAAGGGGGATTTTAGCCTGATGCTCTGTTGTTCACTGCTCAGATACCAACAACACTCATTACCTACGGTTACGTATAGAGAAACAGCTATGACGAAAATAAGTTTTTCCTTTTCTTTGGCAGATAGACACACAACCCCTTTAAACCACACTATAATTGACATGGAGGGACATGAAAAAGTTCATTACTACTACTAAACAGTGATGCCTTCTACTCATGTGGCACAAGATACCTCTATAGCAACATAAAACCTGTCTACAACTCCGTTATTGCGTCAAACAATAACATCCTGGAATTTCAAAGAGATGAGCGAGACGCCATACACCTGGCCTAGAGTTAATTCATTCAGTTGCCATTCCTGCTCCAGTTGAGTTATGTAAATTATTTTCCGACCTGTCTTGTGACAGTGTAACAGGAACAAACGTAGAGAAAAGGAAAGAGAAAAGGAAAGGTGGCAAGCGGGGCACTGTACCAAGGGCAATTTAAACAATACGTATGATAAATGAAGCAAATCCAACCTCCAGCCTCCGACAAAAAAAAAAAAAAGGAACTTGAGTGACTAGTATAATTGATAAGATAATACGATAAATGACATCGATCGGAATAAAGCTGAACTGCCAAAAGAAAAACAAAGAAAGAGAGAGAGAAAAAAATGATAGCGTCCTGCGGGTCTCGAACATCTCGTCCTATGGTAGTGCATAATGACCATGCAGCGCGATAAGCGACTATAAAGCCACACGGCTGTACCGAAGATTGCATGTGAAATGTATCTTTAATATTTTTTATCTATCTATATATATATATATATATATATATATATATTTATCTTAAATCTTTATACCATTTACAACATGAAAAAGTTCATTACTACTTCTAAACAGTGATGCTTTCCACTCATGTGGCACAAGATACCTCTATAGCAAAATATAACCTGTCTACAACTCCGTTATTTGGTCAAACAATAACAACCTGGAATTTCAAAGAGATGAGCGAGACGCCATACACCTGGACTAGAGTTAATCAATTCAGCTCCCATTCCTGCAAGTTCTTTAAACGTACATGTTCCTACCTATCCTGTTACAGTATAACAATAACCAATGTAGAGAAAAGGAAAGAGCAAACGAAAGTGGGCAAGCGGGACACTGTAACAAGGGGCAATTTACCACATTAAGTGTGACAAAATTAATGAAGCAAACCCAATCTCCAAACTCCAATACAAAACAAGTGAAATAGAGCAGCCGTGTTCACGGGTTACGTACACTTGATAAAATAGTACGATAAATGACATCGGAGTAAAGCTGAACTGCCGAAAAAAAAAGAGAAAAAAAGAAAGAACGGATAAAAGTCCTGCGGGAGTCGAACCTCTCGCCTTCCGGTATGGCGTTATGAACAACCAGCGCGTTAACTGATTATGCCACATGGTTGTCCTGAAGATCGAGTGCGAAACTTAAATGTAAATACTATCGTGACAGTGTTGACTTGTGATGGCGCTATTCAACTTCCCACAAGTGGCAGCGTGGATTCGATCAATATACAGTTGCAAAGAAAAATTGGGAATCGTTCCGTACAGATTGCATTCTCATTTTCAGTATTAAACTACAAAATTATCAACCTGATGAGGAGATTTGAAAACATAAAATGCATGATTACTAAAGCTTATTGTCTCAGCTACAACATATTTATGTTTCAGAGGAAATGGAGCAAAATCAGATGAGGTAAAGGTGCTTAAACGTTGTCAAGTCGATGCATGGTTTGAAAAAAAATCACCTCCCATAGACATAACACGTAAACTTGTCCGATTTTGAGTCTTTACTTTAATCACAATTTCTAGTATGATGACGTCATCATATTTCAAAACCATCACATGGACTTGAGAGGTAAATGTTCAAAGTACAACATATCTGAATTTGGGATAATATTGAGGTTAAACAACAGAGATACAAGCAAATGAATGTCAGAAACAGTACCTCAAAAAAATCAATTCCACTTTTTTTATATAAAATGACGATATGATGACGTCATCGCGTTTTCCTGGTAATATTGATACTTGGAATGTTATTTACAATTCATATGCTTTTGTAATATGCAATAGAAATATAGGGTCAACGGACGATTTAAAGAGCTATGACAAAATAAACAAAGACATGTTTTTCCACTATATTTGCAGAAAGACGCGCGTGCGGAATTTCAACTTTGACGCCTGTGCATTCCTTTGTTATGGGTCGAAATCGATCGGAAATCAATGGATATTGTTACTCAAAGTATCAGGAATCCAAATCAGTCAAAAAAATTGCATTTCCATGTTGCTTACGTGCTCTGCGCGCGAAATTGCGCGGACGGACGCGCACGCGAGAAAATGTTTGAAACGCTTAAAATTGTCTGAAACTTCGAGATTTCCCATTGGGAAGTCGTTTTGAGCCTTTTGAAATTTTGACGCGCGCTTACGCGCGCCTAATGATGACCTGGGTAACTAGCGTTAAAAAGTAAGATAGAGCGTGACCTGAACTTTATGTCCAGCGAAAATGATATAGAAATGACATCTAGTTATGAAGTTATGATCGATCATGTGACAAGGTCCGAAAATCACAAAATGGCGCCTAGATGACGTCATAGACATGTTACTGTCATGAAAACCTTATTGTGGGTAGATTTTGTCATGAGACATGTTGACTGAAAATGTCATGTTATTCCGTAATGTCATTCTTGAGATATTGACGACACAAAATTGTCCAGAAAGAAAGAAGAATTTAAAAAAAACGAGATATGAAACTCGTCACACTGAAGACGAGTTAGGTGATACGCTTGGGGTCATCAGATGTCGGTCATCCGTGATCGACAAAGAAAAGAATGTAATATAGCACCTTGAAGTTATAATGAGATACTTAGTTGAACTTTTTTGGGGGCCTACATTTATTATTCAGATCACATTTGTTTTTCTGTCACACAAACTATGTGGAAATTCTGTGCGTGTACGACTAAGTCGATTTACGGACTTTTTGAGCCTCAATTGCGCGGCCGAGCCCCGCAATTTAGTCCATTTACACTGCCGGGCTCGGCCGCGCTTTTGATTCAAACCTTTCAATATTTTGTCGTAGTGGCGCTCTACTTGTAAACAAACGCAATTTGGTAATGTCTGGTTTTCAGATCCTTTGGCAACTGAATTCCGTGGCGACGAAGTCGCCGTTCGGGCAAAGGCCTTTGCCGAAGGAGAAAATCCTTTGCAGGACAAAACCACCTTAAACTATACTAGTTTTCGACGTTGAAGTGGTTAATATCCTGAATAGCGAAATAGTACAGGCGAGTGTTTGCAAGCCACAATAAAATTGGCCGCGCATTTAGCCCAGTTTGCGTTTACACTGAGAAAAAGGCCGGGCGCGACCGCGGCTCAGCCGCGGCCGAGACCACATTAGCGTGGCCTAATGCGAGGCCATTTTGGCCCCGCATTTGGCCTTTTGCGCGTTTACACCGAAATGAAGGCGGTCTCGGCGCGGCCGAGCCGCGGCCGAACCTCGCACTGTAAACGGGATCCAAGTGATCCTCGGCACGTACAAATAAAACATGACAATTAAGTGTTTATAACCATCCTGGCTTTAACAGTGGCCTTTTAAAATATGACCTTTGACCATTATTTACATAACCAATATGACTCCCTCTCATCTTGCTATCATAGTGATCAGTTCAAAGAGCTCTTACAGCTGTATACAAGCCTGTGAGATTTACAAGCAGTAAATCCAATGAAGCCTCCGATACAAAACAAGGGATATAGAGCAAGTGAGTCTGTTTACATGAGAATGTGATTTATACCTGGACGAAAGTGATATCTCAATTAAAGAGAAAAGGGCAAAAGAAAAACGGGCCAAACGTACGGCTCCAGCGAAAGAGACATCGCCTTTAACCATGTAACTATAGGTCTCCTCCAACTAAGAGTACACTTCGAACGTAAGCTTATACGTGAATGATAATTCATGACGATCTCACATGATCGACACACATTCATAGGGGACAGTTAGAAGTGGAAGGTGTGCTTAATCGTTTCATTAATTCCTAATCAATGACAATCCTACTATAGGCATGTCATAATTTCTCATCTAAAATCAATGGCCTATAGGACTCATGCACCATTACTTGTATCGTGCATATACTTTGTTTTTTAAGCTTTGAGTGAAACGTGTCATAACATAATTCTGTAATTCCATCAGCAGTGATTGACATAATAAAGAAGAAAGATATATCACCGTATTGAACGCTTAGAACCTAACCGGGGGAGGGGGGTATTATAGCATAATACTCGGTTCTTTACTGGCCAGATGCCAACAACACCCATCACCCACGGCTACGCATAGAGAAACAGCCATGGCGAAAATAAAACTTTGCTTTCTCATAGGCACAATGACACAAAACCCCATCAAACACACTTTTATTGGCAGGGATGGACATGAAAAAGTTCATTACTAATACTAAACAGCGTATGCATTCCATTCATGTGGAGCGAGATACCTCTATAGCAACATAAAGCCTGTCTTCAACTCCGTTGATCGAACAATGACAACCTGAAATTTCAAAGAGATGAGCGAGACGCTATATACACCTGGCCTAGAGTTAATTTATTCAGTTCTCATTCCTACTTCAAGTTGGGTTATGTCATTGTAATCATTCCCATCTGCAGTATAACAAATCCAAAATGAGGGAAAAGGGGAGAGAAAAACGAGAGGTGGCAAAAGAAAAAATGCATGCACAACTGCAATCCACATCATTGCGTGTGACAAGTGAAGCAAATGTATTAGTTGTTATAGCAGTGTTTTATGAGCATAAACAGGCAAATTGCTTTATAGACAGACAATGTCAAATTTAAAAACAATCAATTTAATGTCAGAGAAGATGGTAAACAAGATGCATTGAAACTGTAACTAAATCGCTGCTCTTTTACTCGGTCACGGAACGTCCAACTTTATATCCAACAAAAAAAAAATGTTAGGGGAAAGAAACAAATTTAGATATAACATTCTTAAATTAAAAACAAGGAAAAGAAAATGTCCACGTCAGGATTAAAAAAAAAAAAAAACTCCGCACGAACATGCATTATATTCTAGATGGGAATACGGTCTTGATGCAAAGGTCCAATGATTGTCTCATTACTTTAAAAGCAATCTATGGTTCCCTTACCATCACCAGTACCACACCACAACGACGTCTCTAAAATCAATGGTAGCACATTTATCATTGCATCGTGCATTAACTCCCTTTTCCTAAACTACCAATGGAACGTGTCATATTATTGTGTATTTCGATCAGTAGTGACTGACTTTGAAGAAGAAAGATAATGCAAAAAATTGAACGCTTACCACATTACTTATAGGGCTATTCCAGTTTGGTACTGATCTGTTCTATTCTCCCAAATGCCAACAACATATGTCACCTATGGCTAAACTAGTGAAACAGCCATGACGAAAATAAACGACAGAGAACCCCGTCATAATCACTACGCTTGGAAAGGTGTTGCCCAAAATTCCTCATTTTGAAGCAATATCAAGTCACTTCCTTCCCTGCCTGTCTTTAACTCCGTTATTTGGTCAAACAATAACAACCTGGAATTCCAAAGAGATCAGCGAGACGCCATGCACCTGGACTAGAGTTAATTAATTCAGTTCCCATTCCTGTTAGTTATGTAAATGTACACGTTCCTAAATATCCTGCTACAGTATAACAAGAACAAATGAAGAGAAAAGGAAAGAGAAAACGAATGGTGGCAAGCGGGGCACTGTTTCAAGGGGCAATTTACAACATTACGTGTGACAAAATTAATGAAGCAAACCCAACCTCCAAACTCCAATACAAAACAAGGGAAATAGAGTAGCTGTGTTCATGACATCAGTGTGAAGCTGAACTGCTGAAAAAAAAAGAAAAAAGAAATAAAAGGAAAAAGTCTTGCGGGACTCGATTAACTTCTCTCCTTCCGGTCGGGCATTATAAACACGCAGCGTGCTAAGCGATTCTGCCACACGGAAGATCCGAAGATCCTGTGCGAAACTTAAATCTATCTATGTATGCTATACACAACACAAATTTACATTGATATTCAGTTTTTTGGCGATATACGTAAAGTGACTGATAGCGCTATTCAACTTCCCACGAGTGGCCGCGAGGATTCGATCAATATACAGTTGCAAAGATAAATCGGGAATCGTTTCGACCAGATTCCATTCTCATTTTCAGTGATCGACAGCGAAAATAATGTTAAGTTGCGACTTGAAGTAATATTGAGAAATATTCGTGAAGTCCAATTCTTTATACAGTCCTACATAATTCAGATGAAATTGTTTCTGTCATGCAACCAATTGAAAATTTCGTGTGGTGTCACCGTGTCCAAGTAAGTTGATTGGAAATGATATGTGAATGAATATTTACCAATAGGTCTTCATATTGTTAAAAAAAATCAAGCATGGCCATGCTGTCTTTTAAGAGTCATCTTCACTTTGTAATTTCAAGTCCAAGTTGCCAGTCAAAGCAATGTGGTCTCCAACACAAAACAAAGGGATATTGTGTGTGTGTGTGTGTGTGTGTGTGTGTGTGCCTGTGTGTGTGTACGTTTACATGAAAACGTGCTTTCTACATGGACGAAGGTGAATACTCCATAAAAAAAAAGATATACGTATTTTGTTTCGTGCTCTTATGGGGTTCGAACCCGTACGTGTGCAACCTCACGTCTCTTGTGACGTCGCCTTTATCCTCTCGGCCATGTACGTCTTGACGAGAAAATATGAGGAACGTAAGCTTATATGTGAAAGATGATTCAGGAATCGTTTGGTCCACATTCCATTCTCATTTTCAGTTTTTAGCTGCAAAATTATCAACCTGACGAGGAGATTTGAAAAAAATAAAATGCATGATCACTGCAGCTTATTGTCTCAGCTACCACATACATAAGTTTCAGAGGAAATGGAGCAAAATCAGCTGAGATAAAGGTGCTTAAACGTTGTCAAGTCAATGCATGGTTAAAAAAAAATCACCTCCCATAGACATAACACGTCAACTTGTCTGATTTTGAGTCTTTACCTTTAATCACAATTTGAAGTATGATGGTAAGTCTTCTCGAACGAAGAGTGTGGAACGGAAGCTTCTACGTGAAAGATGAATCATGACGATCACCCGTGACCGACACATCTTCAAAGGGATCAGTTATTAGAAGTGGAAGCCCTCGTGCCAAGATATTGTCTCAGCAATTCCAAAGCAATGATACCCTTACATTTAGGTATACCATAATTTCCCTCTGAAATCAATGGTATTATTCATGTACAATTGCTTGCCTTGTCCATAAACTTTGCTTTACAAACTTTCAGTGCAATGTGTCATAACATAATTCTGTAACTTCATTAGCAGTGATTGACTACATAAATAAAGATAATATCAAATTGAACGCTTAGCGCGTATAACTAAGGGGGATTTTAGCCTGATGCTCTGTTGTTCACTGCTCAGATACCAACAACACTCCTCACCTACGGCTACGTATAGAGAAACAGCCATGACGAAAATAAGTTTTTCCTTTTCTTTAGCAGATAGACACACAACCCCTTTAAACACACTATAATTGACATGGAGGGACAAGAAAAGGTTCATTACTACTACTAAACAGTGATGCCTTCTACTCATGTGGCACAAGATACCTCTATAGCAACATAAAACCTGTCTACAATTCCGTTCTTGGGTCAAACAATAACAACCTGGAATTTCAAAGAGATGAGCGAGACGCCATACACCTGGCCTAGAGTTAATCTATTCAGTTGCCATTCGTGCTCCAGTTGAGTTAGAGAGAGAAAAAAAAATAATAGCGTCCTGCGGGTCTCGAAGGTAGTGCACAATGACCATGGAGCGCGCTAAGCGACTATAAAGCCACACGGCTGTCCCGAAGATTGGATGTGAAATTCATATCTTTATATCATTTACAACATGAAAAGGTTCATTACTACTACTAAACAGTGATGCCTTCCATTTATGACAACCTGAAATTTCAAAGAGATGAGCGAGACGCCATACACCTGGACTAGAGTTAATCAATTCAGCTCCCATTCCTGCCAGTTATCTAGACGTACATGTTCCTACCTATCCTGTTACAATATAACAAGAGCCAATGAAGAGAAAAGGAAAGAGCAAACGAAAGGTGGCAAGCGGGACACTGTAACAAGGGGCAATTTACAACATTAAGTGTGACAAAATTAATGAAGCAAACCCAATGTCCAAACTCCAATACAAAACAAGGGAAATAGAGCAGCCGTGTTCACGGGTTACGTACACTTAATAAAATAATATGATAAATGACATCGGAGTAAAGCTGAATTGCCGGAAAAAAAAAGAAAAAGAAAAAACGGGAAAAATCCTGCGGGAGTCGAACTTCTCTCCTTCCGGTATGGCATTATGAACACTCAGCGCGCTAAGCGATTACGCCACACGGCTGTCCTGAAGACCGAGTGCGAAACTTAAATGTATAATAATACTGTCGTGACTGGTTGACTTGTGATGGCGCTATTCAACTTCTCACAAGTGGCAGCGTGGATTCGATCAATATACAGTTGCAAAGATAAATTGGGAATCGTTCTGTACAGATTGCATTCTCATTTTCAGTTTTAAACTACAAAATTATCAACCTAATGAGGAGATTTGAAAACATAAAATGCACGATTACTAAAGCTTATTGTCTCAGCTACAACATACGTATGTTTCAGAGGAAATGGAGCAAAATCAGATGAGGTAAAGGTGCTTAAACGTTGTCAAGTCAATGCATGGTTTAAAAAAAAAATCACCTCCCATAGACATAACACGTAAACTTGTCTGATTTTGAGTCTTTACCTTTAATCACAATTTCTAGTATGATGACGTCATTATATTTCAAAACCATCACATGGACTTGAGAGGCAAATGTTCAAAATACAACATATCTGAATTTGGGATAATATTGAGCTTAAACAACAGAGATACGAGCAAATGAATGTCTGAAAGAGTACCTGAAAAAAATCAATTCCACTTTTTTTATTTAAAATGACGATATGATGACGTCATCGCGTATTCCTGGCAATATTGATACTTGGAATGTTATTTACAATTCATATACTTTTGTAATATGCAATAGAAATATAGGGTCAACGGACGATTTAAAGAGCTATGGCGAAATAAACAAAGACATGTTTTTTCACTATATTTGCAGAAATACGCGCACGCGGAATTACAACTTTGACGCCAGTGCATTCCTTTGTTATAGGTCGAAATCGATCGGAAATCAATGGATATTGTTACTCCAAGTATAAGGAATCCAAATCAGTCAAAAAAATTGCATTTTCATGTTGCTTACGGGCTCTGTGCGCGAAATTGCGCGGACGGACGCGCACGCGAGAAAATGTTTGAAACGCTTAAAATTGTCTGAAACTTCGAGATTTCCCATTGGGAAGTCGTTTTGAGTCTTTTAAAATTTTGACGCGCGCTTACGCGCGCGTAATGATGACCTGTGTAACTAGCGTTAAAAAGTAAGATAGAGCGTGACCTGAACTTCATGTCCACCGAAAATGATACAGAAATAACATCTAGTTATGAAGTTATGATTGATCACGTGACAAGGTCCGAAAATCACAAAATGGCGCCTAGATGACGTCATAGATATGTTACTGTCATGAAAACCTTATTGTGGCTAGATTTTGTCATGAGACATGTTGACTGAAAATGTCATGTCATTCCGTAATGTCATTATTGAGATATTGACGACACAAAATGTGGCAGAAAGAAAGAAGAATAAAAAAAAAGAGAAATTTTGACAATCACAATAGGTGATACGCTGATAGCGTATCACCTAATAAAGAGAGATTTTGACAATCACAATAGGTGATACGCTGATAGCGTATCACCTAAAAAAATAAAGAGAGATTTTGACAATCACAATAGGTGATACGCTGATAGCGTATCACCTAATAAGCCATCTGACTGTATAGTATACTGTATTTTATTTCATGTATCATCAAAAACTTTTTCAGTCTGTTTGAGGGACCATAACGTAAAATAGGAACCGTTTCAAACTTTTGAACTGGAAAATTATTTTCTGATTGTTGTCAAATGTTTTGACTTCAGTAACTTCAAATACACTGAATGAGATCAATGAAGACTAGTGTCTTTACTTGAGAACATCAATGGTGATCCAGGTCTTATCAACATAACAATAATCTGAACTACAATTGTCGCTATGGCGACTGGTATGCCTCCGCCATAATGCATGATTCTCCTGATAGGTCTGTAGTACATGTGGACAATGTGTGATTACATTTTTACGAAATTGGCAAAATATTGAAATGACATGTTTGTCATAAATGTGTTGAATGTTCACCTTCCTTGACCTAGGTTTAATTGGATTAATAAGAGACCATGCATTTGGGGATTTCAGGACTTTAACTTGACTTTGAACCTTTCATAAGTTTATGCATTGAGTAATTTCAAGGTATGGAGAAAGAGTGCAATTTTTGTATTGAATAGTAAATTGTTACCATTTTCATATGGCCTTTGACCATAAAATTCATGAGCAGAATCACTGTCAGGCAGAACATGCATAAATATGTACCGGTACTAAGTTTCAAGATAACTTGAGCCACTTCCGAGATATGAAGGAAGAAGTATGTTCAGCACTTTCACTTTCACTTGACCTTTGACGTTTTTGGCAAAAAAAAAATCCCAGAAAATCTCTATTTGGTTATACATGCATACACAAAGTTGAAAGAAAAAAATAATCCTTCTGGCATTGCATAAATATGAGGGGAAAAGTAAAATTTTGAAGTGTTACCTTTGACTTTTGACCCCATGAACCACAAATTTCATAATCACTGACTGTCAGTACATGCTATAATATACGATGTTCCATGAAGATACCTTTTAACAATTTCCAAGATACAAAGAAAAAAGTAAAATTTTAACATTTTTACTTGACCTTTTGACCTTTGACCTTTGACCTCATGACCCAAACTTTCACCAGAACATCTTGATTTGGTAATACATGTAAACACTAAATTTCAAGAAAATATCTTCAGGCATTGCATAGATATAAGTGAAATAGTGAAATTTCAAGCATTTGACCTTGACCTTTTGACCTTTGACCTAAGGCATGTGCACCCAAAAGTTGATAGGCACAACTTCACCCCCTAATACACATATATGCCAAGTTTCATTAGGATACCTCAAAAGGTTTTTAGTTACGCTGTCCACAAAATTCATTACGGACGGACGGACGGACGGACAACCCGAAAGCATAATGCCTCCGGTACCACTTCGTGGCGGAGGCATTAAAAAAAAAAACAACAACAACAACAACAACAACAACAACTTAATCAATGAAAATACATAGAGGAAGCTGAAGTTGTGAAGTCAAATCAGTTATGTATAAAAGTGACTTTGTGTAAAGTGAGAAACTTTTATGTAAATCTGCAAGTGATATCTAAAATCAAGATGAAGAAAGTGGAGTCAGAAAATGTCCAGCAAAAGTAGCTGCCAAAACGAGGAAATAACTTTCCAAAAGCAACCTGTGGAAGTTTATGGGTTCTCAATCTCTCTAAGAAATAAGTTCTGCATTAAAACTGACTAGCTTTAGGGCCCGGTCACACAGCCCAAAAGTCGCGTAAACGCATGAATCACGTACGAAATTCGAGCCTTACGCGATACATGCGCGATTTGCGCATTTCATGAGTTTGTCTGACGTGATCCGCAGATGTGCGCCGGATCGGCGCTTTACGCGATTCCAGGTTTTGAGCAGCTCAAAACTCGGCTTCGAGTAAAAGTTCACCCAGTATTGCTCTGTTTTACGAAATTTATGCGAAGTTTACCTAGTTCTTGAGTGAACAACGCGCGAAATATGCGTGGAATATCAGTGATCGTTCGGGAAAATGTTGCCACTATCGTATTCATGCGCGAATTATGCGCGATTCATACGCAGTTCATTAGTGAATATGCACAGACTATAATGCGTGGTTTTCAGTGGACATCAGTCGTCGCGCACAACCACGAATTCGCCCTATTTGGGGCCTTAATGTGCCCATGCGCTTAAAGTGCGTACAACACAGTTGGTGATATTTGCCTGATCTTTCCGTGATCTGACCAGGCCTTAAAGGGGATTGCTAGTAACTGATCAGTGGGAACCAGTCAAGTGGATATGCTGAGGGATGATTGTTCAAATCCTTATGGGATTCATTTAAGAGTACATTATGTATCTATTGTTGTTTGAAAATTATTTGATTCAGAATGGTCTCACTATGCAGTTTAATGTTTCCAGGTTAGCATGCTTGTACAGTGACGGGACATTAAACTGCATGTCACTTGAATATGAGACCGTTCTGAAGCAAATAATTTTTACACAACAATAGATATATAATGTAATCTTAAATGAATCTAATCCCACAAGAATTGGAACAATCATTCCCCAGAATTCCCACTTATTCCCTACTGATCAGTTACTAGCCATCCCTTTAAATGTAACTTCTTATAACACAAACCACGTATGTGTGAAAGGCAAACGTATTGAAGCCGCAAAATAGATAGTAGGCCCCCAACTCATCGCTCCAGTGACTTCAAAACTGACCGGCAACCTTGATTGGTGGCCATATTGAAATTCAAAATGGCTGTCAATTCTGATGATGTATGATTGAGGTGAAATTTGTGGTCTCATCGAAGAAGAAAATACACTGTAGGAATTGCCACTGTTTACAATACTTTTTGTCGCTTGCAAGTCGAAATACTTGGCAAAAGCTATAAGATTGGCAGCCATATTGAAATTCAACATGGCCGCCAAGCCTGATGAGTAAATTGAACAAAAACTGATGATTTAGATAACTCCTTGCTATCACAAACATAGGTAGAATATCTATTGCCACCACTTTTAATGCTTTTCATCACTCAGTCGATATATTTTTTTTTTTTATTTGGGCCATGTTGAAATTCAAGATGGCCCCTAAACCTGATGATGAATAACCAAAGTAATGGTTTTAATGAAATCTGTGTTATCAGAAACATGATTAATTCACTATCACTATTCTACATTATTTTCATCCTCTTCCTTCAGTCGAGATATAGGACAAAAAGTATCTGTTGTTTAAAATTTTCGGCTGAGAATATCGGATAAACAGTACTCTTCGGCATCAGCATCCACAAATTGACAAAGTTAGCCCCGAAAAGCAATTTTGGCACAAAAATCACGCTGGAATACATATTCCACTGTACTAACCACACTCACTTGTATTTGTAGTGCGGACGTTGACAGATCTTAGAGCAACTGTCTCTGGCTGGGGAAGGAAATCAACCGGAGAAGAAAGATTCAAGATGAAGAAGCTCATGATGAGAATTGTCGAAGGAAATATGTGTGATATCAACGACGGGACCAAGCAGTTGTGCGCAGGTCTGCCAAATCGTGAAAAACACGTGGAAAAAGGTGATTCCGGTGGGCCGCTGGTTGTACTGCGCGAAGCAGTGTCTCCAACCTTCGTGCAAGTGGGAGTGGTCAGCTTTTCACACGCCTGCAATGAGAATTCTCCCCCCACCTGCCGGGAATTTGACTTGTACACGCGTGTGACATACTATCTCGACTGGATCACTAACACTATGAGAGAGCACGAGTAGTTCAAACACAGTGGCGGATCCAGAGGATGCGCAACCGGCGCACGCCTCCTTCCTATATTTTTCGTTAAAAAAAAAACCCAAAAGAAATTTGTAAAAAAAGAAATAAAACCCAGAAGTGGCACCACGGATGTTAGTTGCGCCTCCCTTTACAGAATTCCGGATCCGCCCCTGAAACAAGTCCTATTCTACTGTTCTAAGAAGGAGAAAAGAAATCCACTCCTTTCTTTTTTTTCTCTCTCTCTCTGTCTCCTCTACATCCTGTTCTCCTCGTGAAATTTGGATGTCTGTCTTTTTTTTTTTTTTTTGGTTAGTCTTTTTTTTAACTTGTCCTTTGTGTTTTATAGCCACTCTCACTTCATATACATTGCCAGTATTGATTAGGACTACATCTGAATATCATGTCTAAATGTGTCTGTGATTGTTATGAATTTATCGGTTACGTGTATGCCTATTATCGAAACAACGAGTACACGAGCAGAGATTAACAATATTGTATCAATACAGTGCACTCCCGTTGTAAAAGAATACGGTTCTAACGAAATTCTCGTTACAACGACGTAAAAATTCAGATCCTCAAACCACCACCTACTGAGTATATGATTATTTCTACATAATTTTCCTGACTGTGCAGGGATGCCAAGTTCAAAAAAAAAATCATGAGTGAGATTTTCATAACTTAGCATCTCGGCGCATGAATGTGCGCGCGAGCGAGGGTGTGGGAGGGGTTTTTTCCCCCTGTGGCCTCCCATGGTAGGGAGATTTTCAAATTTTTAGCTCTATGGTGCGATCAGGTGCATACTTAAGTGACTATTTTTTACTTATTTTGAAAGACAAAAGAGAAATATACCTTCAATTGCAACTATCACTTTCATCTTTTGAGCTATGATCATTATTATAGGCCCAAGTTGCAGACTTTGCCCGATGAGTGAGAAAAATGGGTGCCATGCGTGAGATCGTGAGATGGCCCATAAATGCTTTAGTCTCACGCAGAATGCGTGAGACTTGGTAGCTCTGACTGTGTGGCAGTAACGGAAATTGGAAATAACGAAAGAAAAACCGCCGGTCCCGAGTATTACGTTGTAACGGGAGTGCAGTGTACTACATGTACAATATGTCCCCAAAAAAATACAACCAGTTCATTGATAACTTCCAGTATGATTAGATTATCTGAATGCTGTTACAGAGCCTTGATTTTGCAGAAAACCCCCATTCATTTTTGTAAAGTGGTCACACGGAAATGAAGATCGTTATAAAACAAGTCATAAATTATTGAGTCTGATTCTTCCAAGTTTAGCGCTTGGATGCTCTCGGAACTGCATAATCAATGTCAGTGACCGTGCGAACACAATGGACAGAACTTGGAGGGAAAGGATTCCCGACATGCTCTACAAAAATCCTCATTTCTCTTTGACCACTCAAGTAAAGCGAATGGGGTTTTGTGTAGATTGTGGGTAATAAGTTATAGTTACGCACCCTGAAAGTATATTTGGATTGATTCACTATTTTAAAGTTATTGGTGCGGAGGGTACCGTTGTATTTTTTTTTTCTGGGACATACGGTATGATTGAACATCGAACCTGAAATCAACTCGTGATACTTTGTCATGTTAAATACATCCCAAGTCCTAGAAACCATGTTTTAGTGGTTTGGTTATTCGTATATTTGATCTTTAATTTTGCTGTATAAAAAAAAAAAAAATGTTTCACGAGGTAAAATGAAATTTTCCTTCCAAGTGATACCCTGTTGTTTTCATTATGTGACATAATGATGGTCTGTTTCGGTTACAAACAGGATACCTCCTAACTTTATGACTGATTTTAAATTGGTAGCACAGAGGATTCAAATTCCATTTTCTGGCTATCATATTGGCAAATTTGTGGTAAATACACTCCAACCTGTCTATGGGGACGAAAAAAGGGGCCGTCCGATACAGACAAGTGGCCTCTTTAATCAGGGTCGTTTGCATGGCTTTTTCTTTCTGGGGGAATTGCTTGTAGTGGCCGTGTATAATAAAGGCAGATGGTCGCTATAGACAGGTGGTCGCGAATTGTGTTCTTCGGCAGAACTGAACAAAAGTTGATATGTCGTCCATAATTATAACAAGACTTACCAAACGCTGGTTCAGCCCCATAGTCAGTGAATAGTAATACAGTGGACTCCCGTGATAACGAAGTCCTTGGGACCGGCAGTTTTCTTTTGTTGTATCGATTTTCGTTATAACCGAACAAATAAACGATACAAAACAAAGAGTGGATAATGTTGCTGTCTTAATCTTTACTTCGTTGTAACCGGAATTTCGTTATAACTGTGTTCGTTAAAACTGGAGTGCACTGTAGTGCAATGTATTATACACCACACTCTAACGTTTTGATTAAGGAATCTAGCGCTTTTATTATGAACTCTGTGACTGTATCATGATTGTATACTGAGTACAATGATATAGAAAGGGTCTTCCATGGTGGAAAATGTCTGTAAGTTCCGAAACCCTAGGTTTTTACATTATTCTTTGTTTGAGAATTGTGAACGCTAATAAATGATGTGTTAAGCGCATTCCTTTAAGTGTATCTACTGGTATTCTTTCCGAACACTTCTATTCAAAGACTATACTGAACAAAGTTGAAACTATAAGTCGGGAAATACATTATTTTGCACGAGGTAAACTCAAAATTCTGCTTCAAATGTATTGCGCTCATTTGTATGTATGTACATGTATGTAAACAGGTTCTTTGTTTTTGTTTTTGTGCTTATTGCTACACTTAATGTCAAATAAAGCGTTCCGCCACTACAAGACTGTTTACAGTCAACTGATATAGACGAAGGTAATGCCTTTCCTGTCACAATTGTTCTGCGACATAGATCAATTCAGACAAAGTGCATCCCGTAAAGTCAGAGGTATAAACTATAAAATCAAATGCTACAAGATCAGCCCACAAAGAATCTTTTCCACAAGCTTCTTCTTCCTCTCTGGTTTTTGTGGCTCTGTCTTTCACGTCATCACTCAAAATGTTGTCGAGGATATAGGAACAATATTTTTCTCGTGTTTTTATTTATCTTCATACTTGATTTAGGTGATAAATCGGATGTCGAATTTGCTGAAAATGGGACACAGTAGTCATGGCAAAACACCAGAGAGAAGCATACTTGCGCGTGATCTTAAGAAACGGAAAGTAGGTAATATACTGCAGTGAAAGAATAACTGCACATCCTGGAGATGCATGCATTTACAGAAGAATTAACTGCCTACGATCAATGAAGAGAAGTATGAAAGTATGAAATGAAGTATGAAAGGGAAAGAGTTGAAATTACGTTGGACTTCCGTTATAACGAAGTCCTCAAGACCGGTACTTTTCTTTTATTATGTCAAAAATTTCGTTATGACCAAACAAAAATATGAGAATGAACATAGAGAAGATAATGTTGCGGCCTGAATTTTTACTTCGTGGTAACCGGAATTTCGTTATAACCGTGTTCGTTATAACTGGAGTGCACTGTATTTATAAAAGGAGTATGAATGTTTGTTATCTATGAGACACAAGATTCAAGATTCCAGTTAATTTTCCTCTCTCACACACATATATACGCGCGTACACACACAAACACATATGAACACAAAATGCAAACCTTATTAGATATATCACGACCTCTGTCAACCTGACACGCGACAAGAAATCGAAAATAAGACACGTGATTTGGAACAGGTTTTCTACAGGATTCGAGTGGATCATGGTTCATTATTTTCTACCGGACAATATATATATATATACACATGTATGTATATATATATATATATATATATATATATATATATATATATTCATTTATTTTTTTTATAAATATGAAGTATATATATATATATAATATATATATATATGTATATTATACATGTATATATAAATATATTCATTTATTTTTTTTATGAATATGAAATATATATATATATCATATATAATATATATAAATATATACTAGTATTTATGTATATATATACATATATGTATATATAACTTTATATGATAGGTGTCGTTAAGGGCTTATGCAAGGTACGAAATCATTTGTCAGATCACCAAGGCAATAATTATACACACGTTAATTCCACGATAACATTTTTTTCATAAGATCATTACGTTCTTTTTTGCTTTTACTGTCATTCACATTTAATCTACAGCCACGGAAATCCACATACACATTATGTAGAACATTGTACAACAACAACAACAAAAATCCTTTGTGTGATACCAGTATCTACGGGTGCACGTCACCAGACCGACACCCACGAGTCATACATCTCACGAGTTATACAGCTCACAAGTCATACAGCCCACAAGTCATACTGCTCACAAGTCATACAGCCCACCAGTTATACAGCCCACGAGTTCGACACTGAGTAAATAAAGCCCACGAGTTCGACATCAAAGATAAGCCCAGGAGTTATACGGCTCACGAGACCGACACTACGCACAAAAGGCTCGTGAGACCGACAGTAAGCAAACAAAGCCCACGAGACCGACACTACACTTCAAAGGTCCACGAGACCGACGCTACGCATACAAGGCTCACGAGACCGACACTAAGCAAAGAAGGCCCACGAGACCGACACTAAGCAAAGAAGGCCCACGAGACCGACAGGATGAACAGCGCCACCTATAGACCAATAAATTGTATAGGGTGTCCTGATAATAGCATACGAAGATATGAGACATGGAAAAGAAGAGTTGCCATCTCCTGTTACCCAACCAGTTGCCCCCCCCCCCCACCCCCACCCCGAAATGATCAGGATCTTTAATTGTGTTTGCATGGGTGTTTGTTTGTGAAAAAAAATGAACAAAGTACAGTAAAAGTGTGTAAGAGATCTTTCGACAGTAAACCTGCGAGGGTGTTGAACTAGTATTAATAAAAGATAAAAAGAAAATAACGTAATCGTCTATTAAGGTAGCGTAAGGGATTCGGAAAAAAATTAGATGGATCCATGAAAACAGCTATTGTATTTCACGAAAAAAAAGGTACTGTTTGGAGGAGAATAACACAAGCCACAAATTGAGGTGAATCCGTGCGCTATAAAACGTTTTAATCAGTAGCATTACATTATAGTTACAGAAAAAATTACAAATAGATCTTACTGCAAAACTTCCAAGCAGGAGGGTAGCATATCTAAAATAGAATAAGTAACTAGTGAATCGGGAAAGAGAAGAGGTAAAAATTATATCCTGTCCATCTTCTAGCTAAAAACTGGGAAAGCCTATCAAAATAGCACGATGGCATTATCAAGCTCTAAAATTAATCCATACATCGTTCTTGCCCTCTTTTTAATTCATTTGTGGGTTGTTGTTTTTTTTTTCTTTTTTTTAGGAGGGGGGGGGTGAAGAATACTAATTTTTCTATTTTTTTTTTTTGGGGGGGGGGGGCATGAAGAATACAATTCTATTTTTCCACTTGATAACGATGTCGCTCCCTGACACACTTGCCCCCACCCCCAAGTATGTAGAAATACATGTTTGATGTCGTTCATAATTATGTAGATGGTCACCATCTTTCAATTGATAGCGTGACGAAATTACAACCGCCAGTATGTTATTTTTCCGTTCATGGAACACCCTGTACAGGTGATTGACATGTAGATGGCGCTGTTTATCCTGTCGGTCTCGTGGGCCTTCTTTGCCTACTGTCGGTCTCGTGGGCTTTCTTTGCTTACTGTCGGTCTCGTGAGCCTTTATAACTTAGTGTCGGTCTCGTGGGTCTTTTTTGCCTACTGTCGGTCTCGTGGGCTTTCTTTGCTTAGTGTCGGTCTCATGAGCCTTTATTGCTTAGTGTCGGTCTCGTGGGCTATGTTTGCTTAGTGTCGGTCTCATGAGTCTTTTGTGCGTAGTGTCGAACTCATGGGCTGTATGACTCCTGAGCCGTATAACTCTTGGGCTGTATGACTCATGGACCTATTATTGATGTCGGTCTCGTGGACCGTATGACTCGTGGGTGTCGGTCTCGTGGGATGCCCCCGTATCTACAACGCATGCGTATGATACCGTGATTATACATTCATGGTTTCACATTCTTAATTTTATGTATCTATACTACAAATCATCACTTATACCAGAAGAGCGGTTTGATAAGTTTGTGAAAGTGAAAGTCAAGCACTCTCTTCTCGAATGCAGAGCACAGACCCGACCTATTTTTTAATGAAAAAAATTGGCACGAGTGTTTATCAATATTTTGTCCTCGCAAACTATTCAATTATTGAGGGAGAGGTGTGGAAACCTCTTTGGAATCATTATTCATAAAAAGTAAAACAAACTATATCCGACAGCATTCAACACTAACCGAGGTTCAAAAACTGTCGTTTAATCACACTGTCCCTGTTGAAAAGAACACAGTGTCTCACAATGTGAAACACAATGTGAACATAGCGTGAAATATCTTCACACTGTTAGATTCGAGCGTTTTAAGAGTGTGAACACATTGTGAATCATCAGCTTACAGTGTTGTACTATGTGAATTTCCCTATAAAAACCCTCAGCACAGTGTGAACATACTGTGGAACGCTGTATTATTTCCAGCAGGGTAAATTCACGCAATCAGCTACTAATGGCTGTACTATAATGATTGGTGTTCTTTATTTGTTTGTCGTCCAAAAAAAAAAAATAAAGTTGATTTTCCATTTGGTATATTAAAGCAATCAATAGTTTGCCTACAGTTTTTTGTCCTTTTTTTTTTTAATAAGGGTATACAAAAATACGATTTCGGCAGACGATTATCGATGAAAGCAATTTCGAGCAGTCTTCGGCATAAACACTACCACCTCAATTTCACTAGTCTGTGGCAATGAACCAGATTTCGTTGTGTCGAAAAAATATGGTGAAGGGAGAGTCGTAGCCTGCAGTGTAGTAGTATGACGTCACAAAAGTGCGATTGTCGGCTCGAAGATCCTCACCAAGTTGCGCGGCGTTTTCCAGCCAGTCCTTTTCATAGGCGCGACCAGAGAAGGAGCTGAGAGGGAACAACAGACACGGAGAAAGTTTTTCAAATGCTGTCTTTAGAGTTTAAAGTATGGTGAACGAGACATTTAAATGAAGAAAATCATATAAAAGAAGGTGTCAAAGTACAGGAAAATGTCTCCTAAAACAGATTTTTAATGTGATTTATTAAAAGATACTCGAGCCACTGAGAAATCGCGAGTTAAAACCGACTGATTTGCTTTACCGATATTCGCTCTGAAACAGCCGTTTTTTTCGAACCCTAAAATATGACGTCACGAAATCAACAAAACCCTTTACGAGTGCAGCGAGACATCGAGGCCGCCATTCATAAAGCACGTATTTCTTGGTGAGCGGATGCAATATCTGGCCTGTCTGTAGTCGCATCTGCTTTCTCGGCTGAGACATCAAAACGGCAAATCTTTACCTTACATTGTACGGAAAGACGTTGAATTTGGCATCGAGAGTGAATTGAGTGATGACATTGATAATGACACTGATAGTGACAGTGGCAAAGTCGGAGTGGTAGAAGAAGCGAGGGAGAGGCGACGGATATGGAAGGCCTCTGCGGACACAACTCGTTTGGGGCATACATGGAAACGGGCACACTGTCTCTCCATACGTATGCCCCAAACAAACCACGTCCACAACGGCCCTCCATAGACGGAGCCCACTGTGTGGATGGAGTGGTAGCACAGCGCACATTTCGTGACGTCATAATTTTGGTCACCTAAATTTCGCCGTCAGATCGGGTTCTGGTGGTCTAAAAAGGGTCTCAAAACACCATCTCTCCATCGTTCTGGAGACGTTTTTACCTTCTGAAAGTTAATTATTCATATTTCTAGAGACTTAACCCTATTTTAACTGGGTTATTTGAGAGCCAGTTTTTATTGGGGGGGGGGGGTCAAATTGACTCCCCCCCCCCCTTCAGATCTCGGCCGCCGATCGCGCGATCGCCGCAAAATTTTGCCTGAGCATAGAGCCGGATGTCAACTACAAGATTACATGGTCATATAAAAGAAAAATGTTGATTTTATATTTTTTAATAAATCAATTATGCAAATTTACGCATGAAATCATTTTTTCACCTCCATCAAAAAGAATGAAGGATTGCTAAATTTTTGTGTCAGAGTTCCTCAAGACACATCGAGCAATTTTCTTGTAATAAAATAGCACAATCATAATCAGTTTCTTTTGTTTTTTATTGTTTTGTTAATTTCTTATGTATCTTATTGTTTATTCGACCTTTTGTTTTCTATTGTTTGTTTTTTTTGGCCAAAATTTGTTGCAGGCACTTTTTCAAGCTTATCTACATTAGAATTGATTAATTTCAATGTTCAAAAGTTGAAATAATCTAATTTATATCAATTAGACCAAAAAAAAAACACAATTTGCATTGGATTTGCACACGAATTCATAAATTTGAGCTGTTTTCGGGTTGACATGCTTAATTATGCAAAACATTGTGTAAATTCAGAACGATGTACCCGGACGTCGCAAATTTGGTCTCAAAAATCGTGGCGCGAAATGTCGAGGGGGGTCAATTTGACCCCCCAGTTATAATAGGGTTAAGCTTTCCAGAAATGTATAAATCACCCTGTTTATGAATATCGTCCCTTTTTTTCTCGTTAACCATACATGTACTTTAAATTGAAAGAATGCCGACCTCAACGTTCTAACGTTCTACATCTACAACTAAGGGTACAAGAACCCGCGGAGGGGAGGGGCGGGGATGGAGGGTTAGGTGAGGGTGTGGAAGATGTGCCCTCCCCCCCCCCCCCCCCATTTCCTACAAGCCTATAAATATTCGTTTAAAATGTTAAACTTTCCCTTTTTTTAGTTCGTGCTCACACATCGTCATGGCAAAAATGACACATTGCTTTGTTTCATACCGCATTCCTCCCCGTCATGACCCCCCACATGTCTAATGGGGCACATCATATAGGCCTAACGATGCTGATAAATCCTTCCAAAAAGTGACACATTCTTTGTAAGATAGGGTGGTTATCCCGTGCTCGTGTGCCTAACAAAAGGAGACAAAACACGTTATGGAAATATCTGCCTCTGTTTCAAGAGTTCAAAATGTGATCTTTAACTTCGAGAACAAGCTCTATTGGGCGCCAAGACATAGTGTCGCACAGTCGATGACTGATTTTGTAACGAAATCAACCGTGCAACACTTTGCGTTCCATAGAGCTTATGCTCGAAGTTGGCTTTAAATCCTCGATGTGAAGGATCACTATCTAAACGTAACTATAAGGTTGAAGCGACAATGAAAAAATATGAAAACTAATCATGCGTTCTTTTTCCTGACACGGCAATATGTTATGAGTCTTTTAAGATGGCATAGGCTGAAAAAATTATAATTTTCTGCCCCTTCCGTTTCCACTCCTCTCTCCTGCCACGGTTTCACCGAGAGCACAAAGTCGAAGATAATAAACGTGTTCTGAAGTGTTTATGTCAGGTAAAAAGGTCAGAACTGCACAGATGTCCTTTTGAAAGGCACCTTTGCAACCGTAATAAACATTAGACTATTACAGTACCTATACAAGATCGGCAAATTTGGATATTGATATTACCACTTCCTTATGTCGCAATGAATACATTTCTTGATTTAAGATTGCATTGCGTATGTCTCACTGCAGTTGAACAAATAAGATGGAGACTTCTAAGATCCTTTTGTAGCAGAAAATGTTTGAAATCTTTATCATTATGACGAGTTGAGGTAGAGATAACCATTTTTATAATAAAAACAGATTCTAATTGAGCGATTTAGAAAGATTTGCAAATGTAATGAGAGCTGGTATAACATGTTTATAGCAAACAGCAAACAGAAATCGTTGTCCGATGGGTTAAGTAAAAGAGGCGTAGGAACATTCAAACACACTCACACACACACACACACACACACACACACACACATACGTGTGCGTACGCGCAAACATACATACAGACACACACCCACACATACAAAAATAGCAAGAAGTGACAGAGGCAAACATGATTTCCCATGCACACATACACAAATAACAGAAAACCAAAGAAAAGCGGCACATATTCAACTTGGCGTCACACTTCCACGCAAGAGAATAAACTCAAGTAATATCCATACACACGGAATAAGAATAAAACAAGTATAGAGAATATCATAGGAAATTATGAGCATCGCAGTTGTACATAATAAAATATACCCACCGTACGTAGACTCGCTGCTGGGGAAACTTCTCAATAAAGACGTTCTCATCCGTTGGCTGAGGAGCGTTGGACTGAATGTCATGTGGGACGAAGAAGTAAATGGTAAAATTAGACTCGCATGCTGGTCCCTGTCCTGGAATCACCCGGGTGGCAACTGGGACTGTCATGGGGATTTTCATTCCTGTTTCAAAAATATAGTTGAAGCAAAGCAGTTTAAGAAAGCTTTAGTCTGGCTGATTTCAAATATGGAAGGTATTAATGTGGCTGAATGGATGAAACCATGGACCCTCAGTCCTGATGCACACTATATGTGAGTTCATCGGTGAAGTTGTGCCCTTCAGAAAGGGTTAAAGGGATGGTATAGTATTGGTGGAGATGAGGTTTGGGCTTTTAACTTTTTGCGAGATACCAAGAAACCATTTATGAAATAATAGAGCATATCATTCTAAGAGGAATTCATAGTTTATTTGATGAAAATCGGTTTTGGAATTGCCGAGAAGATACTTCCAAAAACAAGTTAAAACAAAGCGATTGTAATAAAAGATGGGTCTCATTTTATATTGCGATCGCTCTGTTTTGGATATCTCAGCCATTTCAAAACTAATTTTCATGGAATAAACATTGAAGACCTCTTCGAAATATATGCTCTTTCAGATCTCAAAAGAAGTTTGTCATTATTTTACCTAAAAATGATAGTAAAGAGAAGTTAGGTCTCAACCAACACTATACGATCCCTTTAATCGTGTTTAAAGGCACTTTATCCGCATCATACATTGCTTACTAACCTGTGTTCCTCGAAAAGGGACTGAAAGTCGCTGGCCATGTGTTTGCTTACTTCTAGCCATGTAATTGTTTGTAGCGGCCATGTAAAATAAGTCATTAAACTCAAACACAACGAAGGATTTTTTTTTTTAACCGAAAGGTAAGTTTCTTGCTTGCATGTAACGAAAAGCGGTGAAACACCTAAACATTGGGACAGTTATACACTCACTGCATGCCTTTGACAAGGCTCAGCATCACCACAAGGGTGGACGACGACTTCTAAAAAGGAAATCTTCAAGTAGCAAAGTTCTGAAAAATATAGGGGACGGTCCTCGGCTGACTGTCTCGTCGAAAACCAACGAACTGACCTGCTTCGTTGTTCCCCTGGATGTAGTCGAAGTCACGATGGAACCCCTCTGACACTGCCTTGTCGTACTTCAATCCAAGGACCTGAGTACCCACCCAGTTCGCCGCCTCGTAAAGACGTTCCTCGTAGTTCTGCAGGTGAAGGGATGTTTGTGTGAGCGCTATGATAACTAATGACATAAAATGGGCTTTAGAATTTCTGTAACCTGATTGGTCAGTTATCATGCATCGATATTTTTCTTCTAATCTGCACTGAGCCGTGCGTCCGTTAAAATCCGAACGCATGTCATCATGCGCCCGGTAAAATCTAAATGCACGGCTCAAGCCTTGTATAGTGTTGTAAGTGTAACGGACTCATGATAGGGAAAATGATTGAATTTCATGAATTAACGGGTCCATTTTATAACACGCATGATGTACAGGCCTATTTCGTGGATCGGTGAGGATCGGATGCTCTCACCTAACTTTGAAATACAGTAGTCTAAGACCCACTCGCTGCGCTTCATGGGTTTAAACAGTTCCAAAGTCAAACCCGCGCATCCAATTCTCACTGATCCTCTCTATCCTGTGCATCATAAGGCACGAAAATTACATCGTTTGTGATATTCATTTCTGCAACTCACATTGTAACGAAGTGCAAATGATCATGAGGCATTATAACGGTATACGGAAATTTTCTCATTTCTGTACGCGACACTGGCGTAGCCAGGGGGGGGGGGCGATGGGGGCGGTCGCCCCCCCCCCCCCTAAGATTTGGACCGAGGATTTGGGAGGCGGAAAAAAAAATGCGTGTATACTGTATGCATGCACATGAAGCGGGTCTCCTTTGCAACCTTTCATCAAATGAGATCATATTTTTTGAATATTTCACTCAAAGTGTGCACCAGATCGTTGAATTTCAATTCAAAATATGCAAAATCTCTCGTGCTTGGGAGGGGGATACCCCCCTCCCTATCCCCCTCCCAAACCCTCCCCCTCTCTGCCTCTTTCCCTAGCTTAGTACACTTTTTAGATTTACAAAAAATTATGAATAATTCTGAGTGCACAAGACTTATCACTTATATTCCGAAAACTCAAAGTTCCCTCATGTACAAGGGAAATTTCCCCTTTTAATGGACCCTTTCCTCTCTCAGTCCCCCCCCCCCATCATTTTTTTATGATTTCCCAAATATTTCATCAAATATGCGTATACGAGATATCTCAATTTCAACCTTAAAAAGGCAAAAGCTCCATCGTACGGGAAGGGTGGAGATAACACTCGCCCACGCCTTCTCCCTGCTCGCTCGCCCCTCCCCCCCCCCCCCCCCCCATGCATAGAAGTAGACTTTGGCTACACTTTGAACATAAACAGTTTTCCAAATATGACACAAAATGTGTGCACCAAAATGTTTAACTGCAATCAGAAAATTATACAG
This sequence comes from Diadema setosum, assembly GCF_964275005.1. NCBI lineage: Eukaryota > Metazoa > Echinodermata > Echinoidea > Diadematoida > Diadematidae > Diadema > Diadema setosum. Next base: position 6,426,730 of record NC_092701.1, read on the forward strand.
AATCTCCTCCCACAGACTTGCTACACTTCTCTTCTGATTGACAAATTTCAAGATATTCCAACAAAAGTGAGCGCCAGATTGTTGAATTTCAGTTCTAAAAGCTTAAAACTGAAAAAAAAGGCTCCCTTGAATATGTGAGAGGTATCTCGCCACCCTTCCATTGCTTGTTACCCACTATAGACTTAGTACATTTTTGGGAATGACAATTTCCAAATTTTCCACAAAAAAGTGTGCTCCAGATCGCTTTATTTCAATTCTAAAAACGCAAAAGCTCTACGAGCGGGAGGGGGAATCCCCTTCCCCTAAGCTCTACCTCACTATAGACTTTGTACATGTACATACACACAGATGATGCACATTCGGAATAAGAGCTAAACTCCGTGATTTTAACACTTCGGTGAAAAAGTATTGCACCAAAAATTTGCACCAGATCACTGAATTTCAGGTCTGAAAATGCAAAATCACCTTCGTGTGGGAGGGGATATGCCCCTATCTACACCCTCGTCTTCATGCTTTTTCTGTTTGATTGCTGAACAGACAGCGTTCATGATATTCAGTGTAAGAATTAATACAAGAAGATTATTTAAATGACACCATTACTTTTTATAGGCAAATTGTTCAATAATAATCTACACTAAAATAATACTTAAACAAGTGGGACTGTTTCAACTCGTTAAAACACGCAAAAACATGCATCAAATCGCTCCATCTGCAACATCAAAATGCAAAAAGTTCTCACCGTGGGAGGGGGACATCCCCCTCCCACACCCTCCCCTCCCCCCTCGCTCGCTCCGCTCGCTCGGGTTCAGTCTCGTTCATGATATCCAGTGAAAAGAATTAATACAAGAAGTGTATTTAAACTATACCATTTTATAGACAAATTGTTCAATAATAATCTACACTAAAATATACTGCAACCATAAACAAGTGGGACTGTTTCAATTCGTTAAAACACGCAAAAACATGCATCAAATTGCACCATTTGCAACATCAAAATGCAAAAAGTTCTCACCGTGGGAGGGGGGACACCCCCCTCCCCCCCCCCCCCGCTCGCTCCGCTCGCTCGGGTTCAGTCTCGTTCATGATATTCAGTGAAAATAATTAATACAAGAAGTGTATTTAAATTATACCATTTTATAGGCAAATTGTTCAATAATAATCTACACTAAAATATACTGCAACCTTAAACAAGTGGGACTGTTTCAACTCGTTAAAACACGCAAAAACATGCATCCAAATTGCACCATTTGCAACATCAATGTGCATAAAATTCTCACCGTGGGAGGGGGGACACCCCCCTCCCACACCCTCCCCTCCCCCTCGCTCGCTCCGCTCGCTCGGGTTCAGTCTTGTTCATGATATTCAGTGAAAAGAATTAATACAAGAAGTGTATCTAAATTATACCATTTTATAGGCAAATTGTTCAATAAATAATCTACATCAAAATATACTGCTATCTTAAACAAGTGGGACTGTTTCACGTCGATAAAACGCGCAAAAACGTGCATCAAATTGCACCATTTACAACATCAAAATGCAAAAAGTTCTTACCGTGGGAGAGGGGACACCCCTCCCACACCCTCCCTACCTCGCTCGCTCCGCTCGCTCGGGCTCGGTCGCTTCGCTCCGTCGCAGACTAACCGCCCCCCCCCCCCCCCCCCCCCCCAAGATCAAATCCTGGCCACGCCGTTGGTATGCGAAGAGCAAGTTTGAAAATCAAACTGATTACCTTTCCAACATATTCCTCCTGAAATGTGGGGCAGTCAAGGCCCTTGCACAAATCCTGTCCCTGGTTTCCGTTCCAGCTGGGCAAACAGCATAGTGTTGACGGGATAACAACGACCGCAAACGTAACACAGAGAACCGTCTTCATTTTTGTGTTTGAGTCTCTGCGGTGCGAAAGAGAAAATTATAGCAAATAAGTATAAGGTCCTATATTCCAAAAGAACAAAGACTTCGTGAAAAAAAAAAAATCATTTATCAAAATGAAGCGGGACAGAGAAGAAGAATCACTTCTTACAGTGCCAATGCTAATTTATGTTCAAGTGGACAATTACTCTATACCATCCCAAGTACGAAGAAGCAACAAGAGCAATATACCTATATAGGATTGTAAAAGTGACATGACAGTCGAACACAGACTAAACAAGTAATAGACCTCTTACATGTTTTCACACATTAGCGATGTTGGTCGCGACCATTATGCAAATTAGATGAGTTGATGACGTCATCGCCTCCAGTTTTTCCTTTATTGCGCACATAATTTTTTTTAATATATTTTAATAATATTTTGCTCAATAATTTAGCATCAACATGTGATTCTAATGTGAGAACCAAGGCAATAAGTTATTGTTTTTTGTAAATGTAATGTTTTCATATGGGGAAATATGGAATGAGTAACAAAAGACATAACATGAAAACATATACAAGTTATGCTCAGTCAACGGGAAAGTGCTTCTCATAACTTTTGCTAATGCCATTGTGCTTTCACACTGTATGCATTGGGGGGGGGTTCTTGTTAATAATGTGCTTTTCGGGATTTTTTTTTTTTTTTGGTCGTTTGTATCAGAACGCGCTGCGATTGTGGTCAATGAGTGGCTGGAAAGTAAATATGAATCAAATTCCACAAAATCTTATGACGAAGCCAGTGAATTACTAGGCAATTAAGTGAAATACTTTGGTCTTGCAAAGTTATGGTTTCGTCAAATATTATGGTATTTTTGACGTACTGAAAAAAAAAATCCTTATTACCAAACTGTACAATCAGAACAAAAGCAAATAAAATGGTGGGGCGTTTCTCTTGAATTTGCCCTTGAGCATTGTTGCATAATACGTTATGTAAATATTGCTGACCCTTAACCATACAGAACTGATACAGGCTCTGAAACCTATCACGTACTATAATACAGTGCAGTCGAGTACGTGCGCCCCCACCTGGATCCGCCAAATTCCCGTTACAACAAAGTTAAAATTTCAGTGTCTAGAATTGATATACATGACTGTGTACATGTATAATATGTATTATATATATATATATATATATATATATATATATATATATATATGTGTGTGTGTGTGTGTGTGTGTGTGTGTGTATTATTAGTAACAAGCAAAGCAGTTGCAACTACGATCACTTAACTCTTAGCCATAATCATATAGCTGTTGTCGATAGTTTGAGAACCCTAAATAGTGACATTTTACACTTACTGACTTGCGAAATAATATCACAACGTTCAGGCTTCCTTTGCCCATTCCTTCGCAATCGTGCTGATTTTATACCGTTCCATGCGATTATATGCCCTATTCATACCTATTGTTTTCCTTTTTTTTTTTATTTCTCTCATTTTCTGCCGAGGTAAATGAATGAAACTACCAGACGTATGATATGTTGATAATAAACTATTGATAATGATACTACATGCTCCCAGACTGAAGATGTGTTAAAAAATAAAAAATAAATTAAAAAAATCTCAACGACATGTCCAGCGACATGTTCAGAGCTTCGTGATTTACTTGATACTCTGAGCCAGATCATTTTCGTGTTCCTTGAAAGCAAACGGCTTCATCAAAATGGCAGATGCGGAAGGGAACAACGATGCTAACACCTCGGGGACAGCTATGCTTGATACCACTCAGGATTCGTCTAGGATGACGACAACCCAACCGAAAAAGTAAGGAAAACTTGACATGAAACAACCATTTGTTTGCACGCGGTATAGTGATGAGAGAAAAGTGGAAAAGACTTCAAAATCTAAAGCGAACGCAATATCAATTCATTATATCCTGATGAGTCACAGTCTACACAGCAAAATGAGAACATTATTGTTGTCGAAGTTGCAGTTTGCTCTGTAATGTTAAGATACGAGTACGAATAATAGTGTCATCTTGGTGGTACATGCAGTAAGGATGAACAGATGTGTATGGTTAAATTGAGCAGTGTACTTGATAGTATGCAATATTATGTTTCTTTGTAAAATGCAGCTTCATAATTATAACTCAGACCGAAGTCCGAGGTGAAATCAAATTTGGCAATGATTTTAATGCCTATACAATACATAGGCCAGAAAAAGCGGGTACATGACAGATCACGCAATATTTACTTATATATATTATGAAATCGTCCACAGGGGGAATTACGTCTGAAAACGAGGTATACCTTATAAGGGGAATTCGATCCAAAGGGGAAATTTTTGATTCCCCTTATGGTTTTGACAATGTTTTTGATCTGGGGCCTCAGGACTACTCCACAGTAGGACACAGAATCATGGCATAATGTGTATAGATCGAGGACTGTACCATCAATATGATTTTTAGGGGAAATTGGCAGGGATGCAAAAGATAATTATGTAACTCATAAGTCATAATTAAATATTTTTGGTAAACCACATTCATAGATGGAAAGCGTTCTGTTCACTATGGGAAGTTTAGAAGATAACACATCATTGACTGTGTGATATCATCGAAGCTTAGTGAGTGTCGTTATTGGTCGCTTTCCGTGTCTCAATCTGTGAAATGACCGTTTACCGCTCTCAAGTCATTCGTAACACAAAGTTTATCATATTCCTGGAGATCTGTAACGATTCGTGGCTTTTTATTTCATGTGCAATCAACATGAACATTATTTCAAGGATTCGTCATTACATTGTGGTCTGCGCATTGGATGAGTGTGTTCGTGCATGCGATATAGTATGTGTTTTTAATAAAGAATTACATGTCCTTGTCCCTTCATTTTGTTCACAGATCTCTTGTGAAATGTATATTCGCTCTGTTTGGCATCGGTACTCTCTTTCCTTGGAACAGTTTCATTACAGCTGCACCGGTATGTTGTTCTTTTTAACTGATACCACTGCATGTAAGTCCTACAAAGTTGTTTATGATAATTATAGGCACTTTCATATTATGCATGCATTTATAAAGTTGTTTTTTACGTTAAGTACCTGTTTTAATGAATAATTACAGTATATGGCAATTTCAGATGGAAAATGTCATTAACGTAAGTTATTTCAGTGATAATAAATTAATGATGGTGATGATGAGAACATACGCACACGCGCACATACACGCACATATACCAGGCCCTAAGCTATAATAAATATATACCGTCCTCAAAAGAGCTTGGAAATCTTAGTATCTGATTACTTCTCCATTATCTCAGTAATAATCTTCCGAATCTTTTTGATTGGAGCATCCTTCGATTTACCCTTTTGACCGGGCCTTTTGAACATTGTTTCACACGGTATGATGAACAACCAAAAACAAAATGAGCTGTCAAAATTGCCTGACATGGCATCACTTTATGCTTGAATGTTGAATTCAGAATATTCTATTGAAATTTGCATTCATGGCTGACAACCAGAGAACAAAAGACATAACTCATAAAAGAATAGCATGTTCTTCATTGAATCTTTATGATCACTGGTGTTCATTTTCCAACTCTTCAATTTAGACCCTATATCACATTTTTTTTTGATACTGACCTTTCCCAGATGACGTAATCATAAAGAGTTTGTTGTCTAGAGAATCAAATGATCTGTCTGATAGCACAATGCACGCGCCGATTATTACAAAGAGAAGGGAGAAATAATATTCCGTTTATCAAAATTATATATATATATATATATATATATATATATATATATATATGTTTATATTTATATTTATGTATAAAATGTATATATCATATGCTTTCTTTGTTCGATTTTAAATTTCGATAAAACGATTCGATATCAAGCATGTGCTCAAAGACTGCAGGCTCCTGCATGTTTTTTTTTCTTCCTCTTTATTCTGAAACAAGTGTATCCTCGATTCCTTTGATCTCATTGTTATGTTTATACTTTAAAGATTTTGATTATGATATACTATGAATGTAATATTGTGGGTGGTTTTTCTATTTTGTTGTCAGATACACGTGTTGTCATTGTTCAATATATGATTTCCTTTAAAAAAAAATGCAGAAATAAAATCGAACTGAACTGAACTGAACTTCGATTTAATCCTTGGCACGTACTGTATACATGAAACCTGCAGGCAAACACACGCAAAGGCGATCTCTTATGATGTGGGGTACTGTCATGGTTACACAGTTTCAAAATTCATATTTATTGGCGTGAGGAATAGGAATACTGTCAAAAATCATATGAAATCACATGAATGAGCGGGGATGATGCAGTTTCACATAAAAATGCATGATTGGGTGCTCAAAGAAGTAGAACAAGAAAAGAAAACATGCAGAAATTCTATACAGGTGAATTTGTTAAGCAATTGACATTGTCATGGAATTACATCGCTATACAACACTAGAATATTATGTGATCTTCCTACATAGTCATCATCTTTCTTCACTGCACTAATATGGCCTATGTGTTTAGGAGTTTTCATGGGGTCATCCCAGAAGACCGACATCCACGAGTCATACAGTCCACGAGTTCGACATTGAAAAGAGGTTCATGAGTCATACAGCTCATGAGTCATACCAATACAGCCCATGAGTTCGACACTAGGTAAAAACAGCGTTTCAACAGTGTGCACATTACAACTCGGAGCTTTGTGTCGGTCTCGTACATGGGCCTCGTTAGCTTATAGTGTCGAACTCATGGGCTGTATGACTTGTGGGTGTCGGTCTCGTGTCGTGCACCCGTTTTCATGAGTATTTGTTTATTATGGTCAGTTACTACAATAAATTCCACAAACTTAATGTATAGGCCTACATGACACTTTTGATTTATGTAATACATGATGTGAAATCGTCCGAAATGCCCCTTTAATCAGTTGACTTTGACCCAAAAAAAAAGAATAAAGAGAAAAATGTAACAGTGAACTTTTAATGAAGATCAGATCATGTTTACTATACAAAAATTATGGAATCTTATTCCATTCCAAGATTTATGTGATCGCCATAAAACATCAATAGTGAAACATAGCTATCGGTAACAATTTTCGGGGATATGCGACTAGGTTATGACATTCAGTTTCCAATACCTCCAAATTCTTACGAAACTATTAATATGGCATCGTCTAGAGTGGGAGTCATTCGTTCAGTGCAAAAGCAATCCAACATTGAAGTTACAGCTGCAGCATCAGCTACATGATGTCATGGATATGAATCGTTGAATAATGATTTCTGCCTTTTGAATTTACAGAAAAGAAAACGAAAAATAAATTTTGACAGGTTGTAGTGAAATTTTCACTGCCTTTGTTATCTGTTTGATTTTACACCAGTCATTGACGTCAACGTTACACTTGAATGCACTTATCAACGCATGTCGAGATATAGCCATAACAAAACATGAAGTCACTTCTGATTGGATGCAAGCAAAATAGCTTTTGCTTGCATCGTAATACTATATACCATGGACTTACTGCACATGGACTATGAACGGAGATCTTTCTTTGATCCCATCATCACCACCGCCACCTGATTATGTGCATCTTAATGAGTACATTCAGGTGTCTGGACAATAACGATTGTGTGATCATGTATCGTCACAAACAAAAGAATCGTTTCCCTCATTTCAGTCTTGTTTCGCTGATGTGCCTTTTTCGGACGGAAATGTCTTTGAATAAATACAGAAGATGAGGAGCAGCAAAACCTGAGAACATGACAAATTTTGTGTCAAAAGATGGGTTATTGCTTATTCGCGCATTTTCGAACAGGCATAAGACCTTGCCTAATGGTAAGATATACCTGTTCTCTGCCATTACCATCCCTTTTTGCTTTAGAATAAGCTGCGGAAAAGTGAGAAATTGAGATCACAAATGGCAATCATTCTGCCAGAATGTTAGCTTTCTTTTAAAAACTGCCTGCTTCTCCCAAGCGAAATTGTTTGACGCATGATTTCCTAACATACACCACAACAGCACATTCACTTCACTTGATTTTTATGAGTTATTTTCTTCTGCGCATAATATATTATAGTTATAGATTTCTCGAATCTCCGTCTTGCTCTTCTCCCGGCTTGCTGGCGGCGGCGATCATGCCATCAAAGCAGTAAAGCATGCTGAAAAATGTCAGCTTCGTGGCTCTTTTGAGATGCACAGGTGCATGACTTAATTAACGATACAATGAATGTCCTTGTATATTAGGTCCATGTATATACAGTCCGTATCAGCTTTTAAGCTTCGCATACAAGACATCCTAAATCACTAATACATTCAATTTTGATTCCACGTGTAAGAAAATTTAAATGCATACTTTATGTTGAGAATAGTCCATTTCGGTGATGGCACGTGTTTAAATCATGATATGTAGGTTGCCCTTATAGTCCATGGACCAAGACCCGAAAATGGGTTATTGGTGCCACCTTAGGTGGCAAAACCTTTTTGGTGTCATTTTGTTTGTTAGGCATAGATATGCTTATCAAGATATGATAGCATTTCAAAATGAGTAGCTTAGTCATAATAAATCAATTTTTAACCAATTTGGCCTCGTTTTTATATCCCTATACTTCTGAATCGAAGCTAACCGCTATACAAAGAAGAGCCTGTCTTCTGTATGTCCACAGGTGTTCTGTTGTAAACGCGGTGCGCTTAGTCTTTTTTCAAGGCAGCGAAGGGAATATCCAAAGGGTTATGATGTCCACAGCTGTCACGAGGTACGCTTAGTCTTTTTCTAGAACAATGAACCGTTATCATATCTAAAGTTCCTAATAAAAAGGATTATCTATACTGATTTTATACTACCCTCTCAACAAATACATCAGTTTTAAACAAAAATCACTCTGTTCGGTTACAATATTATTTATTATAATGTATTGTAGTGTACCGGTACATTGTTTTTGCATTATCTTTCATTGTTGGATGGGAAATAAAGCGACATTGGCGTGGTACTGGCGTTTTCACCGTAGCGTTTTCACCGGAAAATGATAAATAATTGATAAAGACGGTAAAAGTCACGAGGAATTGCTTTTGTTGTTGTTGTTGTTGTTGTTGTTGTTGTTGTTGTTGTTGTTGTTGTTGTTGTTGTTGTTGTTGTTTTTAGATAAAGGGATATACACTGTATCATAAGCTTTGGATATTCCCCTCGCCGTCTTGAATAAAGACTAAGCGCTGTGGACATCATAACCTTTGGATATTCCCTTCGCTGTCTTGAATAAAGACTAAACGCACCGTGTTTACAACAGAACACCTGTGAACATACAGAAGACAGTGCTCTTCTTTGTATAGCAGTTGGTCTCGATTCAGAAGTATGGGGATATAACAACGAGACCAAATTGGTTAAAAATCAATTTACTATAATTAAGCTACTCATTTGGAAATGCTATCATAGCTTGATAAGCACAATTCTATGCCCGACAAACAAATTGACACCAAAAAGGTTTTGTCACCTCAGGTGGTACCAATATCTGGCCTGGCCCATGGATTATAACAACCGCAAAGCTTGCCAGAAGCTTGCCTTTCCATAGCAACTAGAGTGAATTCCAGCCCTAGGGAATGTAATTGGACATGTCCGAAGGGAAGCTGAATACAATGCTTCTCTATACGGCTGTATGAAAAGAAACATCGATGAATTGTATCGAACTGCTGTACATTTTTTTAGGGTGGATGGATCAGCGAATTTTGCCGAAGTTCTCTTCGATTATAAATTTAATATACATTGCATTCGATAGTAAACATACGCATCTATAATATATGTTATATTATGAAAAGGTCGAATTATCGAACAAGTGTAAGACCTAGTTTTGTTTTGTCTTGTTTTGTTTTGCTTTGTTTTTGGGTGTTTGTTTGCTGTTGTTGTTGTTGCTGTTTTGTGGTTTTTGTTTTTGTTTTTGTTTTTGTTTTGTTTTGTTTTTTCTTGGGGGGGGGCTCTTCCCAGAAATGTTGGAATGTCGTGTGGATTGTACTTCTACGTACAGGTGTACAGTTGTTTTCGCTTTACAAATTTACACGCAAGCTTAACGTTAACTTGTAGGCCTATTTGCCAATGGGGGCTGAGACGATGGAGGAATCTGCTCAAAGTTTAATCGATAATCTCTATTGTTTATTACATCACATCCTCGGACCAAATCTTTGCGAAGGTAATGCTTCTGGCACACACTAGTCTGGCGAAGATAAGATAAGTCCCATATGGTACGAACTTGTCATGATCACCGATTGTTAAAACAAAACTAGGAATCTACCAGATTAACAATATAAGTGGGGATTTATCCATTGTAAGAAGTTGGAGACCAATAACCCTATTGGACACAAGGGCATAAACGTTCTATCTAGAGCAAAATCTGACAATGAAAGAAAAAAATAGAGAGCTATAGGTCTTTGACAATTCTCGCAAAAAAATACAAGATGCAGACGAAGATATGAATTTAGTCACTTAGGCGGAACTAATATCACTTCCGTCCGATCCGATTCCCCCTACTGATGGACACATGCAGAACCGGGCAACGCAGCTGACATTCACCTGATTTCATTGAGTGATTATGATATATCATGTGCACATCAGTAGATATCTGCATGACAAACACAACCTAGCAATTAATGTGAGTGCAAACTGATTCCAAGCACCCTAAGATATTCAGATTTATATATACATGATTTGAAGCAATACGGACATAATTATCATCAACAATAATCAAAATCAAACATGGACTCAAAGTATCGAAAACTATCGTGTACAAGTGGCCGGATATTAAACAACGAAGATAGGTCCCATGAGGAATGATATCCATACAGTGTAAAAGTGACAGCCAAGCTCTAAAAATGTCACGATCTTCTGAAAAGTGCTACGACCGGACTGCGAAATTTTGAAGTGTTTACAAGAATTTCTAGATCCACAGGAAATCACAAAACGTACGATAGAACGATTATAACAGTCATATGTCTTACCTGTATTCTGTACGTTGACTTTGCAGCATGGGAACGGGCGTTTGCAAGATAATGAAAGGAAGTCGGTCTTCACCGAAATCTTTGGCACTTTGTGCATGCACATCACACACTACTCGTGCAGAGCTTTACCGATGGGCTGCGGAGACTATCGGACGTACTCAGTAACAACTTGTGACGTCATCGCATTTCAGAGATGTTCCACTCATTAGCAAGTAGAACCATTCACATTAAATAGACACACACACACACACAAACACACACACACACACACACACACACACACACAAACACCACACACACACGCCATCAAAAATATTCCAGCTATAACGTACCTGTTTTGTAAACTCAACATTATCAAAGTAAAAGTCAATGTTGGACACTATGTCTTTTGAAAATAATTACATTGCATTGCTTTTCTTAGATTTTACATCAATCTATTGTCTTAATTTATGGTCTAAAATTTTCCCAAATGCGATATATGATAAAAAAGGAGAGGAGGAAGGGGTAAAGAGAGGAAAAAACTCAACCAACTTTTATACTTTCCCATTCCAGCGAACACAATCCTAATCTACCACCGTGGATAGCTATTTTCTATTTCTTTTCACTACATTCCAAGATCATTAATTTTTATGCACTTCAGAGACTACACAAAACCAACACCTTAATGAATATCTAAATGTGTTTAATCGCAAATATAAGTGAATTATACCGTTTTTATAAGTGTAGATATAAATGTGAATTGAGAGAAAACAGCGTTATTAGTAGAACACATGCATCAGTGAAAGTTTGAGGAAAATTGGAAAATTGATTAAAAGTGATTTATTTTTAGAGTTTCAGCTCGCTAGAAATAAAACAGATTACTATACATCTTACATTTCTTAGCCTCATTCTGGACTGGACAATTGGGGTAATGTTCATGTCAGTTGTGTGTGGCGTATGTATTACTATGGGGTACAGCTCTGTGGTGTGTGTATGTGTGTGGGTGTGTGTGTGTGTGTGTGTGTGAAAGAGAGAGAAAGAGAGAGAGAGAGGGAGAGAGAGAATGTGTGTGTGTGTGTGTGTGTGTGTCCAGGTGTTTTGGTGGTCTAGGGTCTCGATCCATGCGTGTTGTCTTCATTCTAGCTGTGTTTGACGAATTGTTACAGAATTGTTTAGGCGAACAGAACACGCATGCGCAGGGATCGAGTGCAATATTTAATGAGTGGAATGTTGTATTTTTGTTGGCATGTATTTGTCATTTAGTTACATTGTTCTACACTTTTGTATTTTCTTTTGTATAATATTATTTGTATTTTTGTAATGACATTATTGTATTTAGAGACTGTAACGATGATTTCTATGCCTGAGTGCATGATAATAGATGACTAGAGTCTTGAATCTTTATGTTGTGGTTTCCTTTTCCATACGTACTTTGTGTTTCATTTGTTACTGCTCGTGGAGAAAATAAGACATCAAAATATGATAAAGCCACACAAAACTATATGCGAAGAGTAAGATGGCTCGAAATAAAGAGGAAGGCCAAAAGAAAGACACAAAGAAAGAGCGGTAATGTATTGGACATGCAATCACAGGATGCCGCATAGAAATTAAAACTTCCTATATCATTTCTTCCATTTCCAGGCGCGGTGGAGCACCCTAATTATCTCGCAGAAATCCATCGGCAGCCGAGCCTCATTTGCATAAAGTAAACAACATGTACTCGCGTAGTTGAGAAAAAGTAAACAACTTCTCAAGCTAATAACAATTTAAGGAAACCTATTTTCGGATTAAAATTGAGTTAGTTTGAATTTGAAAACATGTCCGAATATGCACATATAACATATTAAAGGATTTGACAATGATAAAATGTGAAATTTTAGCGAAAACCTGGCGAGCAAAATTACCAAAAATATGCCTTGAAAATCATCCTAAAATTCACGAAGTGTGACTGCGGAACCAAAGCGCCATTCAAACAAAGTACACCGAAATTTATTTATCTGCTTGCATTTTAAATGTCATACCGTAATATTCCCGGCCATGGTTGTGTCGGAAAAAAACAGAAGGTGATGTCAAAAATGACACGAACGCAAAGTGTACAGGTCGGTCCCAAGTATATATAATCGCGTGACTGTAGCGTTGCATGTCACAGCACACACAACGCTTTGCTGCATGCAGCGTGCGCGGCAGCAGCTCAGCAGTCACCGCCGTGCGACACTCAGCAAAATTGACTGCGTCACATGCAAACCAACAATGAGCACGAAATCCTGAATCTCACGTACCACGCATGCCCAATATTACGGGAAAAGAAATGACGTCATTTTCAAATGTTTCGCTTACTACAATTTTCTATTCCAAACCCTGTAGAAACATGTTGATTTCTCAAAAAGTACAGGTGGAACTAAGCGTAAACTTTCACCATATATGGATTGAGGCCTGATAAACTTATGTTGCCAATTTCGGACACATTGGAGCCCGGCCATAGTCCAGTCGGAAAAAAAAAAAAAACAGAGAGCATGTTGTGCGAGAGGTGATTTTCAAAACGCTTTAATATCTCAAGTTCTAGTGCAGCAAATTTCATAATTTTTTCATCAAAAGGAAGGTTTTTAAAAACTTAGATAGTGTGGGAAGTTTGAGTTTACTAGCGGCACGCATAGCGGCACAAGGAGAAGGTAAAGATTTGACTTTTTCATGCACACAGTTTCGGGCAGCCGTGGATGCCCGTTGGAAAGTCAAATAGAACGGGGCGATAATGAGATGCAAATTGGGGTGCTCCACCGCGCCTGTTTCGTTAAACATTACCCACTGTATCAAACGGATGTTAATGTATTTCTTTTAATTTGGATGAGGGCATATATTACGTCTCCACAGTCGAAATACAGATGTAAAAAAAAAAAGACACGAGGTGTGTTACAGCTCAAATTCCATCAGGTTTGACGGGAGAATGATTAATCATTAAATGCAAGGTAGGCCTGATATGACAAGCAACGTCATCCATCTATAATGTAATTAGAATTTGCGACATGTAATGTCATAACCTAGGAATTATGATATCATCAATGCCAATTGCACGGGTATGCAGACACATCGTTCTTAATCTTTCCCTGTTTTGTTTTGTTCTGTTTTGTCATTTTCACAAACCAGTATTGAATAGCGAGCGATGGCTAGCTACACAGAAACGTGAAACTATTATCCTAGTACATTTTTAAAACTCTATGGGTTTCTTCAGTAAAAGAAAGATTAGGAGTTTCAACATTTGCGTAAGTCTCACCTCCATGGTTTACATAAGGGTGGGTAGTCAGGGCAATCATTGAATTGTATTGTCGTCTAAAATGGTGCATTACAGTACATGTACATACAATTATATTACGAAATGATGTAAGCCATCCTGTCTGAAGCAATCTTCGTGCTATTCCATTGTATGAGCGCGAGCACGTGGCAAGAACAGGTGAGTGAACTTGACTTGACACTGACTTTGGACCAATCAGAACCCTCGATTGGCGCAGCAGTTACGAAATGCAGGAATGGGCCCGCCCCCATTTACCCACCAATGATACAAACATAATTATACATTCGTCTATGAAGCTTCTCGGTAGAACCAGCGCTGAACTCTGTGCTTTGACGTATAGACGATCTACAGAATACCTGCAAGTGCAGTTAGTATTGTGGGAATATAGATATTTGTGTTATATACTACATAGTGCATATAGTGCATGCATAGCACATGTAGATGCACAGTATATATATACTATACACAGTATCATATAGAGTATACATTGTAGGTACACCTGTGTAACACCAAGGCACAAGAGTACAGCTACAAGCCGATACCAGAACAAAGGTGTTGCACTATACACCTGACCATGTATTGTCCTTGGGGTAGAGAACAAAAGTTTAGTCACCAATCTGTGTTGTAAGGTGGCAAAAGATGCTGGTAGGTAGGACCGAACTACCATAAATGAACATGAATGTCTTCATACTCATGTGTCAGAAATAGTTCCAATATGTTGGAATAACTATCTGGTGTGGGAAATCTACATCAAATCAATTTTAATGTTCATGTTTGGTGTAATAAGTATATCTTATTAATTGGAACTTGTACACATAAGAGTTGTTGTATAATAGGCGAGATGAGGGGAGGGATATCGAGTGATGATGAGGGTGAGTCGGTCAAGCGTGTCCCTCATATGATAAAGAACTTGACCATGCGCTCCATTGCTGTGCTGACCCTTGAGTGAGGTGGACAGTCAATCGGGTGTGGCTGCAAGAAAGCCGAAAGTAGACTTTGGTTTCTCCGTTCGAGGTATGTTGAGCTATTATGTCATTGTAAGATATCTTAGATATATCTTTCGTAAGTAATATACTCAAGTGTACATGTATTTTTGATATAAATGAATAAGTTGATTCTTATTTTGATGTTGTTGGAGTTCTTTTGAAAGAGATTCATACTTAGGGAGTATGTCCTTGCATATAATATTAGACTTTTAAGTAACTCCAGAGAATGTTGATATAAAACTATTGCAGTGACTGTTGTATATAGTAGGAGCTGGTAGCTCAGTGATTTCAACTCGAGTTGGTTGTATTTATGTAGTCTTATATTATTAGACAGCCAAGAATATGATTAGGCTTCCCGTTTCTAATTATTGATGAGTTGACACTTGGGACGTTGTATTACCCAAGACTGCAGTAAAATATATCTTTAGGATGTTGATGTAGTATATAAACACAGTTAAAGGATAACTGAGTCTAGTAACTGTATATACTGTGACATGTGTTTTTAGCAAGCTGCTATACATGGACAAAGATAGACTGTGATAACAGATCAAATATATAAGTTCTTTCCACGAACTGAATAGTAGATTACTGAGATTATGTAAATGTTGAATAAAATATATCATTGGGAGTTTAATGTCAATTGTTTGTTCACACAAGGGGTTCTCGGGTTGAACCAGTGACAGTACCAAGTGTCTGGGTACGTTGAGAAGGAGAAACCAAGCTCTATATTTCAGGCAGTGCAGCAGCCGTTGGTGTCATCCGCAGGGTATATGTTGCGGAGTGAGAACGTCGAGTGGTTCTCGTGGTATTGCCTACGTAGGGTAAGTCAGGATGTCCGAATCAGATTGTGGCATTTAAAGTGTTTTATCCTATGTTTTATCCAGTTATGATGTATATAGATGTTTGTGTCTATAATTGTAATGATCGTGTTCATCAAAAGGTCTATAATGATATAGAGTTCTGTACACATGTACAGTTCAGACAGTTGTCTGATGTGGTATACCGAATATATATTACTTATATATATGTCATTTCAAAGGGTTTGCTAACAGGAATTGTTTTCCTATCGCTCCTTGTGAAATTCAAAGTGTTTATATTGGACCACATGCAAAAGAAGGTCAAGGATTTACATTTGATGACAATGGATATTAATTTGTATTGGTGAATACGTGTATATATCAAGAGTTCAGTTGAATTTGTATTTACAAGGGAAGTCAATGTGGTATAAGTGATAGTTGTGTATTTGTATACATAATTGGTGTTGTGCGGAAATTGGTTAAGATACAATGTGTATGTGCAAAAGTCCATACTTATGATGGATTGTCTTTTTGTCTGTTTGTATCTTTTCAGGGTCTTTTCTACTGTTTTGAGTCATTCTTCTTCTATTGCGTATTCTTCTTCTATTTCTACTTCTTCGCCTTCTTTTATATGCTCCAAGTTGTGTGACTCTCGCAGTGCGAGGGAATAAAATCCTTCAACCCACAATTTCAAGTCGTGGACGAGCATCTCTATTGTGTGTGTAGCAAGCATCCTGACAAGTAGCGTGCTACCAGCATTGCCCGAGTGAGAGAGGGAACGAGAGAGAGGGAAAGCCCGCCTTACGACAACTGGTGTCAGGAGTGGGATTGCACTGCAGCGGAGAGACATCACGACATCGAAGGAAGCATCATTGCAACGGAGGTGGAGCGTCCACATCGAGGGAACGTTGCTGCATCGAAGCGGAGCGAGACGGTGGTGAGCTGAGGCCAAGCATCATCACGAGAGACGTGCTACCAGAGAAGACCTCTGCAAAGGCGTGTAAAGGTTTACTAATAAGCAAGTGTAGGCTTAAAGAGTAAATTTTGTTTGTGTTTGATGTTTATACAAATGTTGTAAAGTTCCTTCCCTATTATAAACCAGCAGGTTCTGGATTTGTTCATTCTTACTTTGAAAGTAAACCAGCAGGATGCCAGGAAGTGAAGATAAGGGAGCCACCGGTGGGGCAGCAGCGGGTCTTGAAGACATGGTGAGTGCTCTCACTAATGCCTTCAAGAACTTATCTTCTCCGAGAGGGATGCCTCCTGTTAAGCTTTCAAAGTTTCGAGGAGTTGTTCAGAAGCCAGGGGAGTTGTCACTCCGTGAGTGGTTTGACGAGTTTGAGGAGTATTGTAGCTATTACAAGCTACAAAGCCGAGAGAAGGCGCAGGTCCTAGTTGCTCATTTGGGTGGAGCAGCTAGAGATGAAGTTTTGTGTAGGGATAGCAGTGTGAGAAATGACTGCGAGTCTCTCAAGGCAGTGCTGAAAGCTAGATTTGGGGTGTTTGAATCTGTGCAGGCCTTGAGCACAGAACTTCATGGTAGGGTGCAACAAGAGGGCGAGTCCCTTGCCGATTTTAGCAGTGCACTATTGCGACTCCATGACAGGATGATGGGTGCGGCAACTGGGAGTGAAAAGGCTGCTCTGTCCCAGTTGAAGGATAGTGTGCTAAAAGAAAGGTTCATTAAGGGGGTGAGGAACAGGCAGGTGCAAAGGGAGTTGAGGCGCATTTCCATCGGCTGTGAGGGTGATAGTTTTCTTGTTATGCGGGATGAGGTTCTGAATGTATTCCAGGACTCCGATCCCACTCTGGATGGGACAAGAATCCGCGAGTGTGAGGTTGTCGAGGCATCCTGGACGAAGACTGATCAGGACTCACCAACGCTTAAGACGATGCAGAGTGAGATCAGTCAGCTCAAAGATGCCTTGCATGGAGTGATACAGGCCATGCAGATGAAGGGTAATATACCAGCGGGACAACCTCCACAGGCCATGAAATGCTACAACTGTAAGAAACCGGGACATCACAGGAAGGATTGTCCCACACCTCCAAAGTGCTATGGATGTAAACAGCCAGGTCATCTTCGAAAGGATTGCCCAGAAGAGGCTACAAAGAGAGATGTACCTCCGACAAAGTCACCTGAGGGTAATGTGAAGGTTGATGAGGTGAAGATTCGTGGTTCGGGTGATGTTGAATTGACAGATTTGACAGCTTCCTGTCCCACAGCTGTTGTGAAGATTGCTGGAGTGAATGCAGGTTGTGTTCTTGATACGGGAGCGGAAGCAAGTCTTATACCATTCTCCTTCTATAAGGAACGGTTACAAGAGGTGGTTGGTCCTCTTGGAACTACTGATTCTAGGGTGAAGGTGATGGGTGTCTCAGGTGCAACGATCCCAACTGCAGGGTATTTCCATGCAGAAGTTGCGGTGGCCAAGGGAGTCAGCGAGGTTGGATTCCTGGTGATTCATGATATGCCATCGACCACGTGTCGTGATGACCATCCCGTCATCCTTGGCTGTAATGCTCTCAAGTGTCTGCTAGGGGAAAACTTTTCCTCTGGGGATGGAAACTGGGAAATTGTGAGAAAAACTCTGGAGACACAATCAAAGTCCCAGGCATCCTCTGATGAGTTGCTGTTGACGACTGGTGACAGGTGTGAAGTGGTGCCACCACGCAAGATTCGGCGTGTCACCTATCAGGTTCCCGACTACAAGAATTGGGAGGGGAGAGGTTTGTTCGTTGAGTCGAAAGGAGTCTGTGATGAGGTGTCTACAGTATCAGGGCATCTAGATGTATACGAAGGGTATACGAAGACAGAGAGCCCTCTCTTGCAAGTCCCAGTGGCGAACTGTAGTGATTCTTGCCTCGTTCTGAAGCCAGGTTCCAGCCTTGCATCAGCAACCGCGGTACAACTGAAGGAGGAGGTTATTCTACAGGAGAGATGTAGTAGTGTGGAGGTCTCTGTGGCGGATGTGGTAGTTCAGCCTGATACCAATTGTGAGAGTCACAATAAACTGAATTTGTCACTGGCAGAGGAAGACGTGAAGGAACATGTCTATACTTTTGTGGATGGGAGGAAGATTCCTCTTCCAGCTGGGGTCACGCTGGATGAAGTTAAGGGAGAAGAGGCGGAACGTCTATCCGCCCTCCCCTTTGAACACAGTGATGTCTTTGCGAAGTCTGACATGGGTCTCGGGTTCTGCGGTGTGATGCCTCATCACATCAAGAGTACTGATGGGCCTCCAATAGGCCTCCCTTATCGTGGAATTCCTCCATCCCAAGTTCCTGAAATCAACAGTCTTTTACAAGAGAAGCTGGGAAAGTGTATTATCCAGAAGTCGAAGAGTCCGTTTGCCAGTCCGATTGTCCCAGCGCACAAGAAGGACGGGTCCCTTCGTCTGTGCATTGACTATCGGCAACCCAATTCTAGGACTGTTAGGGGCTCTTTTCCACTCCCTTGCATTGAAGAGACGTTGGAAGTTCTTGGTGGGTCAAAATCTCTTGACTTGGCGAATGGATATTTCCAAGTAGCAATGGATGATGAGTCTGTAGAGAAGACTGACCTCCGCGTGCCCTGGGGATTGTTTGAATTTTGTTGCATGCCACAAGACCTTGTGAATAATCTGAGTGCATTCCAGAAGAGAACAGAAATGATGAGACTGCTGATGTTCGCATCAATGACACTGAGAGTAATAGTACTGATGATGATGGCGAGGATGATTTCCCGGGTTGGATGTAGTTCCCAGAATGGGTCGAGGATGAAGGAAATCCAAGTGAGGATGCCCACGTAGGTCTGCAAGATCTGCAAGGCAAACTCATAGCAATCCATTCAATCTACCTTGCTCCGTAAAAGAGTAGCAAAGTCTACTTATTGTCTCTTATTTCTGTAGCTATGCTATAGAGCCATAATTTTGATGTTTTTGTCATTGAGTTGACACTAGTAGTATGACTGGATTGCAAGCTAATGGGTTAATTAGATAACTTGGTTTATGGAGAAATGAAGTTTCAGGAAATTGTGTCCTGTATTATAGATATTGATGTCAAAAACTAGTATATAATACTGTAACAACAGCTGTTTTAGTTTTGAGACCAGCTCTTCCAGTAGTAACATTTATGATGTAATGTGTATATTATACAGCAAGTGTTAATAGTCTTAACAATGTTGTGTGCTGTATGAGGTCAACAGCACGGTTGTCAGGATGGATTGTGGGAATATAGATATTTGTGTTATATACTACATAGTGCATATAGTGCATGCATAGCACATGTAGATGCACAGTATATATATACTATACACAGTATCATATAGAGTATACATTGTAGGTACACCTGTGTAACACCAAGGCACAAGAGTACAGCTACAAGCCGATACCAGAACAAAGGTGTTGCACTATACACCTGACCATGTATTGTCCTTGGGGTAGAGAACAAAAGTTTAGTCACCAATCTGTGTTGTAAGGTGGCAAAAGATGCTGGTAGGTAGGACCGAACTACCATAAATGAACATGAATGTCTTCATACTCATGTGTCAGAAATAGTTCCAATATGTTGGAATAACTATCTGGTGTGGGAAATCTACATCAAATCAATTTTAATGTTCATGTTTGGTGTAATAAGTATATCTTATTAATTGGAACTTGTACACATAAGAGTTGTTGTATAATAGGCGAGATGAGGGGAGGGATATCGAGTGATGATGAGGGTGAGTCGGTCAAGCGTGTCCCTCATATGATAAAGAACTTGACCATGCGCTCCATTGCTGTGCTGACCCTTGAGTGAGGTGGACAGTCAATCGGGTGTGGCTGCAAGAAAGCCGAAAGTAGACTTTGGTTTCTCCGTTCGAGGTATGTTGAGCTATTATGTCATTGTAAGATATCTTAGATATATCTTTCGTAAGTAATATACTCAAGTGTACATGTATTTTTGATATAAATGAATAAGTTGATTCTTATTTTGATGTTGTTGGAGTTCTTTTGAAAGAGATTCATACTTAGGGAGTATGTCCTTGCATATAATATTAGACTTTTAAGTAACTCCAGAGAATGTTGATATAAAACTATTGCAGTGACTGTTGTATATAGTAGGAGCTGGTAGCTCAGTGATTTCAACTCGAGTTGGTTGTATTTATGTAGTCTTATATTATTAGACAGCCAAGAATATGATTAGGCTTCCCGTTTCTAATTATTGATGAGTTGACACTTGGGACGTTGTATTACCCAAGACTGCAGTAAAATATATCTTTAGGATGTTGATGTAGTATATAAACACAGTTAAAGGATAACTGAGTCTAGTAACTGTATATACTGTGACATGTGTTTTTAGCAAGCTGCTATACATGGACAAAGATAGACTGTGATAACAGATCAAATATATAAGTTCTTTCCACGAACTGAATAGTAGATTACTGAGATTATGTAAATGTTGGATAAAATATATCATTGGGAGTTTAATGTCAATTGTTTGTTCACACAAGGGGTTCTCGGGTTGAACCAGTGACAGTACCAAGTGTCTGGGTACGTTGAGAAGGAGAAACCAAGCTCTATATTTCAGGCAGTGCAGCAGCCGTTGGTGTCATCCGCAGGGTATATGTTGCGGAGTGAGAACGTCGAGTGGTTCTCGTGGTATTGCCTACGTAGGGTAAGTCAGGATGTCCGAATCAGATTGTGGCATTTAAAGTGTTTTATCCTATGTTTTATCCAGTTATGATGTATATAGATGTTTGTGTCTATAATTGTAATGATCGTGTTCATCAAAAGGTCTATAATGATATAGAGTTCTGTACACATGTACAGTTCAGACAGTTGTCTGATGTGGTATACCGAATATATATTACTTATATATATGTCATTTCAAAGGGTTTGCTAACAGGAATTGTTTTCCTATCGCTCCTTGTGAAATTCAAAGTGTTTATATTGGACCACATGCAAAAGAAGGTCAAGGATTTACATTTGATGACAATGGATATTAATTTGTATTGGTGAATACGTGTATATATCAAGAGTTCAGTTGAATTTGTATTTACAAGGGAAGTCAATGTGGTATAAGTGATAGTTGTGTATTTGTATACATAATTGGTGTTGTGCGGAAATTGGTTAAGATACAATGTGTATGTGCAAAAGTCCATACTTATGATGGATTGTCTTTTTGTCTGTTTGTATCTTTTCAGGGTCTTTTCTACTGTTTTGAGTCATTCTTCTTCTATTGCGTATTCTTCTTCTATTTCTACTTCTTCGCCTTCTTTTATATGCTCCAAGTTGTGTGACTCTCGCAGTGCGAGGGAATAAAATCCTTCAACCCACAATTTCAAGTCGTGGACGAGCATCTCTATTGTGTGTGTAGCAAGCATCCTGACAAGTAGCGTGCTACCAGCATTGCCCGAGTGAGAGAGGGAACGAGAGAGAGGGAAAGCCCGCCTTACGACAGTATCATAACAACTTGAATCAGATCATTCTGTACATGCTACAAACTGCTATTATTCATATATATATATATATATATATATTTTTATCGATTTTTATGAAGGTAAGGTAGTCTTTAGCTTTGGGCCTTATCACGATGCGATGTCAGCTACCCTCGTAAAGTGTAGTCCCACCTATTAAAAATGGTGTAATGTATTTTATCACACGTAGCCGAAACATACTGAAGCCAGTTCAAGTTGACTTATGTTATAATCCGTATATTATTTACACTTACTTGCTAACAAGATACCACAGGATTGAAGGACAAAGCAATGAGGATTAAGTGTCTTTCCTTCTAGGGAAGGGGCACTACCGCTGCAACCAGCCAAGCCCACACCGAGGGATCTCAAGACTATGTAAATTTACCAGTAGGCCTAGGGGTCTAAATGACCAACTTAATTTGCTTAGATAATCTAGACCCTACGCGTTTTTACAGCGACAGGGCTGTGTATGATATAGGTATAGGTCCTCTGGGCTCTGCTTTGGCCAAGATTAGACAGGCTAGATGACTGGATAGCTCTAAATTGTTTTGGCTGTCACAGTCATGACCTTGGTTCACTTCTGTGTCTGTTTGTTTGTTGCAGGTTTCAGGTGAAATTTGCTAGGAGTGAATACGAGTGTTGCAGTGACTCATCTTTGAAGATGCTTCAGTTCTTAAAAAGTTTCTTCAATGAACTGCAGGTCCCAGAATATAAGGACAAAAAGCATGTAAGTATTTAGGTAGAAAAATCTGTCTGTCCGGA
The DNA here is from genome assembly GCF_964275005.1 of Diadema setosum. NCBI lineage: Eukaryota > Metazoa > Echinodermata > Echinoidea > Diadematoida > Diadematidae > Diadema > Diadema setosum. The sequence continues at coordinate 6,449,797 of NC_092701.1, forward strand.
GGATTTTTTATCAATTAAGGTTAATTGTTATTCCGAAAAAGGTTTATTGATAAAATTAAAAAAATGAGAAGGTTAGTTATTTCGAAGGTTCGGTTATCTTGAGACAATTGAAAGGTTTGCAATTCCTAAGTTTTGTTAGTGGACTCACCTTTTTCACTTTAAAAAAAAAAGAAACTTTTTTTTTTAATGTTCCAATTAACAAACGTTTGGAATTCCTATCATTTTCGGACTAACAAACCGTCGTAATAAGAACCATATTTCATTGTCAGATTAACATACCTTATTTATTAAGACCGAAATGTTAATAATAACAAACCCTATTTCATTTCTGAACTAACGGACATTTAGGTGCATCAGAATCTGTGCACTTTGTAATAAAGAACCGTCAGAACAAAAAAATGAACCTCATTTAATTTCAGATTAAATGTATTACAATAGCGCAAGTTCCTGTCAGAAACTGTGCGTGAAACACGGAGCTTGCTCCACTACATATTTTCAAAAGCGATCCGCGTTTCATTATAACGGAGAACATTTCTTTTGTTTTTCTTTGTCAGTGGCGCTCAGAAAATACTTTGTTAGAATGAAAATTTTGCTATAACCGTATTTGTTATGAGCAAAATTTTGTACCATAGACTTTAGTGACGATAATTTGGGGACCAGAAGTTTTACTTTGTCATAACCAAATGTCATTATTACCATGTTCGTTGTAACGGGGATGCACTGTAGATCGATCTTTTGGTCAAGTAATAATCTGGGCTGTGTGAGGCAGAGATTCTTCAGTCACCTGCTCTCAGCAGGAGATCTCCCACTTTGAGGCTATTTTTGCACAGGCTCCTTTGACTTTGCTCTTGCTCTTCAGCTGTGTGACTCCCGCTTAGAATAGTTTCTCCTGCTTAAAATTTAGTCTACTCCAAACCAACTACTTCTCTGAAATAATAGCACTTAATTCAAACAACAACAAGAGTCCCTAAAAGCATTGATGATGCAGGGTCCATTGGCTTAGGTAATCTGCATTCAGGAACTGCAGGCAAGCAATTAACATCCATTATATACCCTTTATAGTATTGTCATTAATGCTTGAAAAAGAGATGTCATCTGCAGCTACAGAACTTCCAGGGCCCTTGGGCAGGCTCTGGACATCAGCTGCAAGTGTCATTGGTCACACAGTTTGTGGATTGTCATAGATAAGAAACTTTTCTTGGCTGGTTTGGGGAGTGACCACCATAATGCAGCAATTTGTTTTCAACCAGTAGCAATGTGAAAAATGTCAATAATTGATTCTTTTTGTGCCATGTTGTAAACCTTGTGTGTGCCACATAATTCAGAGGCCACAGCACATGAGGGCTGTTGGAAAACATTCGTATTTCAGAGCAATGTGACTTTTTATGAAGTTTTTATGCCAGAAATGCAGCGCAGCAAAGTTGAAAAGAAAATTGCAAGCTTAAATGCAATGTATATTTCATAAAAAGCTATAGCTGTAACACTTTTAATGTACTGTGGCATATTGTGATTCATTGATTGGTTTGTGTGCGGTTGTGAGCTTGAGTGAAATATACGAAGTTGGCAAGCTGTGAACTGAGTCGGGCGTGGGAATGTGACTGACAAAGAGTTCATCAGTTTTGCTTTGATCCGATGAATGTTGCACTGCTGACCATATCCTTGTAGGATGGCTATGAGGAACGAGAGTACCTTCCCTCTGTTTGGGTGTCGACCTCCAAAGACCTCATTGATGCAGATGAGACGGGGATGAAGAAACTTCGAGAAACTCGACGCGAGATGTTCTTCAAGCTTTTCAGGTACATCCAAGGAGCTAATGATGCAGGTAAGGATGCTACCATCTCACAAGATAAAAGCACCCCTCAATTGCTTAAAATTATTCTATTATTATTGTGAACCCAACCACTTATAAGTATTCAAGGATGGTTACTGAAAATTTAAACAAACAGCATGATGAGAAGTTCATGACAGGATGAATACTTCTTATCAAAATTTTTCATTGAAAAAAAAAATGGTAGGTACTTATATTGATTTTGGCTAGTTGATTGTTTCAAAAAAATCGAATTTTTGTTTTGTATCAATTTATCATGCCTTTGTTATGGCAAAGTTTGGCAATTTGTATAACTGTTTTGTTCATGATTTCGAGAAAATTATGTAATTAGATATGTTTCATTTTGATTTAGGAAGATGAAAATACAGGTACTTTGAACTTCCAAATTCTTGGGGTGAAGATATAAATTCACAGGTACCATGTGAAAGTTACGTAAGGTTCACAGGATGACACCAAGTCCTTGAGGTACATTGCTTTCAGGGCACAAATGGAACTAGACTATAATCCTGACCCTAATTTAGGGCTGCTGAAATAGTCAAACCAAAGGAATACATGCAAAGCCAAGCCGTCTTTAACCACCATAAGGTAAATTTAACAACAATGTCAACAAAATGAAATTTGAACTATAGCCTAGGTGAAGGAGAATATTATACAAAATATTTTAATCAGGTAGATAAACTTGTCTGGGAAAATTGATTTCATTTCCTATATCATGATAACAGGGTGATAACAGGACTCATTTGAAAGTATAGATTTTCAAGCTATCAAAATTGAATGAAACAAACTGATGAATACAGGCCTCTTATCCAGACAAAAGTACAAATGTTACAGATGTAACGGACAAGTTCACCTTCATGTTCATGAGGATTGAGTGAATGCAGCAATATAGTCGAAGACATCAGCAAGTTTGAGGAAAATTGGACAATCCATTCAAAAATTATGAATAAAGTTTTGGTGCTGCCATCATTGAATGAGAAGACTACTACACTTTGTTATGTCACATGTGTAAAATAAAGAATTTAAAGTGAAACTGACCAGAAATATATGCAATTCATAGGTGAAAATTTGAGCAAAGAAAACATCCCTTTACCTTTGCTCAATTTCTCTTTTAAAATATAAAGAAAATACAAAGAAAATATAATTTTCACTTTTCTTGCATAGTAAATGAGCACTCGACTTGCCTCTTTCAGAAGGCAGGGGAAATATTATTGCCCTTACAAAACATCAGTAACAAGTGGAGGGAATGTGTGCTTGAATAAAAAATATTGTAGAGTTCTCTTTATACATGTATTTCCTTTCAATGTTCTATGCATGTGACAGACTGAAGTTGTCTTCTCATTCAGCAATGGCGGCTGGGAAATTTTAAAAATGCATAACTATTGAATGAATTCTGTAATTTCTTCCTCAAACTTTCACTCTTGCATTCTACTGTATTGCTGCATTCACACAATCCACATGTGTATGAAGGTGGACTTTTCCTTTGATAATCAATAGATGTCCCAAGTTCAAATGCATTCAGTGAGATGATTTAGATTCAATTTTGCCTGAACATCTGCCTCAGAGCAAAAGATCGAGATGACTGCTCCCGTCGCCAGGGAGATCATCCCTGGCCAAGGGCCAGCCTGTGAGACCAAGTACACCATGTCCTTCTACATGCAGCGAGAGTTTAGTGAGAACCCTCCCAACCCCACAGAGTCTGACGTCTTCATCAAGAGACTTCCAGCCATGACAGTCTTTGTAAAGTGAGTCTCAGGAGCCGTCTCATCTGTAGGGATCGGGCTCTTCCCAAAATCATAAAGCAGTATTCATCTATGTGAATGTTTTGCCAAGGACACAGTACAGTCCTGTTATAACAAAATCCTCAGAACCTGTGATTTTCTTTTGATATATCAAAATTTCATTATGTAATAGCTGAACAGTAAAATATAAGGAGATATATATGTGATAATTTGGGGATCTGATATTTCACTTCTTCGTAAAAGAATTTCATTATAAACAGAAGAGCACTGTACTATAAAGTTGTAGATATAGACCGATTCGGGTTCGTTGAGGGCAGCAGACAATTTGTGGTAACTGGGCGTAGCCATTAGCTCTAACTAAAATATAAGGAGATATATATATGTGATAATTTGGGGATCTGGTATTTCACTTCTTTGTACCTTCTTTGTAAAAGAATTTAATTATAAACAGAAGAGCACTGTACTATAAAGTAGATATAGACCGATTAGGGTTCGTTGAGGGCAGCAGACAATTTGTGGTAACTGGGCGCAGCCATTAGCTCTAACTGCGGTGTCCCTGCCTACCCCTCCCCCCTCCCCCAACCCCCGGGCAAACATGTTTATCGTGCACTTGTAGCAGGAGTATGCGCACTTGTTACAAAGGTTCGCGCATTAAGCAAGCGTTCGCGCACTCAGTACGAGACTCCTATTGGCTAAAACAACCATGCATCAGTTTTTCATTCCATGCGTGTGCATCATTTGCTAATATAGGGAGGGGGGTGAGGGAGTGGGGGGGGGGGGAATGCATGAACACCGCAGTAATAGCGCTGCCCATGCCGATAATACACAAACCGCCTCTCAGATTCGGTCTATAGCCAAAAGGAAAAATGAGGAGAGAAAAGAGGAAAAACTTTTAGATACTTTACTTTGATATTATGGTCAGTTCCCATCTTAACCCATCGAGGATGAGTCCCGAGTATACTCGGGCAGTTGTCTATGAGAATGCATGTTGTAGCAAAATCAAACCGTCCTCAACGGGTTAAAGATTGTCTTTTTATAGTGAATATGGCCTTCTATCCCATTGGTTGGTGCAAAGAAGTGACTAACAGAATGTTGTTTTTGCATAGCTACCATTGAAGACGGTATTAAGCAGAGCAGTGAAATATGGACTGCACTCGTTTCTTATTTTTATCAGTAGAGAAAGAAGACTTTGCAGTACTGATAGCAGCATCCATCAGCAAACAATACTTATTCCAATGGAGCTTTTTAAGTGTAGATGTTGATCAACAGCCACTGGTCCTTGAGGCACTTGCTTATGTGAATGCTCATTTTTTTTTTTATGTTTCATGGAAGAGGCAGTATTTTTTCCCCATGGGAAACATGAGAATGATATTGCTGTAATTTGCCAGATGAGGACTACATGATATAGCAGAACCTTTCTGCAACAACAAGGACCTAAAAACCATGACGAATATAAATATGCTACATTTGTATATATTTTAACAAGTCTAATTTTTCCGACTCGGGACTTTATGCAAGTGGTTTAATTTGTACTGAATGGAGAAATGTATCCTGCATGCCGCATTTGAACTGGGATCAGAATTCATGTTTCTGTGTGTTTTTTAATTTGCAACCAGCACCTGACTTGCAAAATTTACATAAAATAAAAAGTAAAAAAAAAAATTCAGTGTATACAGACTGGTCAGTCACTTCTCTTTTTAGGTTTTAGCTCTCAATCACGTCACAGAAACGAAGATGTATTAGGTGGGACCTGCAAAAGCTCCTGGTAGTAAAGAGGGTGTTGTGATAGCTGACAAGGTTTCACTGTATAAAGCTGTGCTCCAGCTTGAAAATATGCATTTTTTGTTTCTCCCTGTAAAGAACTTTTGGTGGCAATGCCAGTGAAGAAACTTATCTTGAGGAGATGAAAAAGTTCATTCCCGTCCTGGAGCGAGACGGACACCAGCTTCGCGATGACATCTTCTACTTCGCTGGCTACGACAGCCCCTTTAAGTTGTTCAACAGAACGAACGAGGTGTGGGTGGTGAAGAAGACAGGAGGGGACTCTGCTGGAGGTGGGACTGGTTCCGGGAAAGGAGAAGGTGCCACGTCTGCTCCTCTTCAGGAAAAAGAGTGATGTCACACCCTGAATGGGGAACTCCACGCTATGTTCAAATTTACTCTGGTTGATAGAGTGAAAGCAACCATACAGGAAGGTCCACAAACATCCTACATATAAATAAGAAGGTGGTTGAAATTCCAATTTGCAAGTGTTTCTTTGATCTAAAATGATAGGAGTTGCAAGTAATAGTCGCTGTTGCTAAAGAAATGAAAACAGTAATGAAGTAACAGACATCACAAGTATAGATCAATGACAGATTTGTGCAATAATTTATACATTGCGACTATATAAACTGGAATTCCTTAACTTTCAACTTTGATATTGACTCTGTCAAGTGGTCGATTTGAACATGAAAGGGACTTAACATTGGATGGTAGTCCCATGCAAAGCATACATATGGATTACATGCAAAAGAATTCGCAATTTCTTGTTCAAGGATCACTGCAGGTGTGCTTGCCAACTTCCATCAAACTTGTTTGTAGACATGACACCGGGCATGGTGTAGTTATTTCTGTGAAAATGCCTCAGTTACATCATAATCCTGGCCTGTGTAGCTGCCAGGCATTTTGTAAGTACTATTGTAATTAAAGTACTAAGGCACTGGTAATGAAAAACACCATTGTACACAAACTTAATTTTATGCACTATTGGACAAAAGAATGATCGTCCAATCTCAATCAATTTACAAATATTCAGCTGTTTCTCTTTACATTCATATGCCTTTGCTATGAGTGTGCTGGGGCTGGTCCATTGCTATTAAAGGACAACACTACAGAATGGGACATGACTACAATGAAAACCAAGGCAAAGACATTCTCTTGGAACAGACTGTAGTGTCAAACTGAATGAAGGGATACACAGCACGCTGTGTAAAAAAAAAAAAAAAAAAAAAAAAAAAAAAATAATAATAATAATAATAATAATAATAATTGTAATAATAATAATAATAATGAATTTTTTTAACAAATGTGCATGTTTACTGTATAACTTCATTTTGAATATAGCTTATGTTTCAGGTATTTGCTTCCAGTTTGGATGATGGAAGTCAATTACCTGATGGTTTCCAATTTTTCAGGGTAGTCTCTTCTTTTTCAGCTCAATACTTTCCTAGTGGCGGATTTTCAGGTTATTTTTTTATATTTATATGTAAATATATGAATGATACGAAAATGTATGAAAGTATACACATAAATCATAAATGGTGATATGACGTATCAGCTGTAGATTGTGAAACTTTCAGTCTGCATTCAGGGTTTCTTTCCCTGTTTTCCTCATTCACCAAGGTGTACAGAGTCAATCACCTGCAGACAAACTTGATTGACTAGTAAGAATTGAACTCGAATAACTTTGATATTCAGTCTGTTGTGGCTCGATCAGTGTGTGAGAGTACAAGACCAAGGATTCTAAATCACAAGGTCATTAGTTCAAGCCCTCTGGCAGCATTGGTGTTCATGAATAAGGAACTCTAGCTGCCCCCATTACCTATACGATGTAGTCTTTTGTGACATGCAGACATCTGTCCCATAGTAGCTTGTCCGTGGTCGCTTTAGTGCTTCCTTTGTGGCAATGTAAAATTAATCCAATTACACATACAGTCATCGGTAGTGCTGCTTTAGTGAGTTTTGATGTGAACAATATCTTATACTTGCCTATGACATTATGAGATTGTACACCCGTTCTATTTTTTTATTCACATATCACATATGTACTATTCTTTATTTTTGTTGCCCCATATTTTGCTTAACATTAGGTGATGGCACTTACATATTTTGGCCGATTTGTACATGAAAAGATTTGTGTTTGTAAGAAATATGGTACTGCATGGCATATTATTTACTACATCTCTCTTATGCTCAAGTACAAATAATGTAGAATGGTTCTTATGTTGCCCAAGAGAATTTCACTGCCGGAGCAAGATTTGATATGACTTATGTTATACGTGCACCAGGGGCGGATCCAGGAATTCCGTAAAGGGGAGGTGCCTTTACAAAATAAAAGGGGGGCGCATGTACCCCCATTTTTTCTTTTGTTTTAACAAAAAATAAAGAGGGGGCACGCACACAGTGCACCCCCCTCTGGATCTGCCACTGTGTACAATGTACATTTTCTTTTGCATATTATGTGTCGGCTATGCTCGTTGTGACATACACGTAGTTCATCTGTCATTAACGTGTAAAACAACTCGGTGCTATATTCTTGCACTCCCTCGACTCTTGTATCATTCAAACGCAATAATGTGTAACATTATTTCTGAAGGGTTCTCTGACCCTAAACATTAGCATTTTTGTTTATACAGTACATCAATTTATTTCTTTATTCATTAATGCTGTCAGGCACCTTTTTAAACCATTCTGTACGTTTCATGTCCTTAATACACTTCGTCACTTTGCCCAAAGTACACAAACCCTTTACACTAAGCACAAACTGCACAGGGTACATTATTTCATTGTTGCTCTAACATACTGCCAAATAAGCACAATACACTGTTTTGGTAATGAATTCAAAATTTACAAACGTTGTCCTAAACAACCAGAAGCTTGCCAAAGGCTTGCATTCCGTAGCAACAACTAAGTGTATTCCTGCAGTAGAAACTTGTATTTGAATGAGCAGGTGAATGAAATGGTTTGTTATTCGCCTGTATGAAAAGGAAAAGCCATGAATTGTACTGTGATACATTACAGAAACGCTCTATATTCAGTATTTAGTACACATCCGGGCTGGAGGGAGTGCATTGACCTATAGGAGATTTGGCTTCTGCACAAGTAGGATTATGTGTTTGTTGTTGCCATACAAGCTTGTATTCTACATTTGGGCACTGGCGTAGCCAGGGGGGGGCGATGGGGGCGGTCGCCCCCCCTAAGATTTGGACCGAGGAGTTGGGAGGCGGAAAAAAAAAATGCGTGTATACTGTATGCATGCACATGAAGCGGGTCTCCTTTGCAACCTTTCATCAAATAAGATATATTTTTTTGAATATTTCACTCAAAGTGTGCACCAGATCGTTGAATTTCAATTCAAAATATGCAAAATCTCTCGTGCTTGGGAGGGGGATACCCCCTCCCAAACCCTCCCCCTCTTTGCCGCTTTCCCTAGCTAAGTACACTTTTTAGATTAAAAAAAATTCTGAATAATTCTGAGTGCACAAGACTTTTCACTAATATTCCGAAAACTGAAGGTTCCCTCATGTATAAGGGGAATTTACCCTTTTAATCGACCCTTTCCTCCCTCAGCCCCCCCCCCCCCCATCATTTTTTTTTTTTGATTACCCAAATGTTGATTCCATCAAATATGCTTATTATGCGTATACGAGATATCTCAATTTCAGCCTTAAAAAGATACAAGCTCCATCGGAAGGGAAGAGTGGAGATAACACTCGCCAACGCCTTCTTCCTGTCCCCCCCCCTCCCCCCCCCCCCCCCCCCCCCGCCATGCAAAGAAGTAGACTGTGGCTATACCAAGATCGCTTTATTTCAATTCTAAAAACGCAAAAGCTCCGCGAGCGGGAGGGGGAATCCCCCTTCCCCTAAGTTCTACCTCACTAGACTTTATACATACGCACAGATGGTGCACATTCGGAATAAGAGCTAAATTCCGTGATTTTAACACTTCGATGAAAAAGTGTTGCACCAAAAATTTGCGCCAGATCGCTGAATTTCAGGTCTGAAAACGCAAAATCACCTTCGTGTGGGAGGGGATATGCCCCTATCTACACCCTCGTGTGCATGCTTTTTCTGTTTGATTGCTGAACAGACAGCGTTCATGATATTCAGTGTAAGAATTAATACAAGAAGACTAGTGTGTTTGAATTATACTGTTTTATAGGCAAATTGTTCAATAATAATCTACAATAAAATATACGGCAACCTTAAACAAGTGGGACTGTTTCAACTCGTTAAAACACGCAAAAACATGCATCAAATTGCACCATTTGCAACATCAAAATGCAAAAAGTTCTCACCGTAGGAGGGGGGACACCCCCTCCCACACCCTCCCCTACCCCCTCGCTCGCTCCGCTCGCTCGGGTTCAGTCGAGTTCGTGATATACAGTGAAAAGAATTAATACAAGAAGTGTATCTAAATTATACCATTTTATAGGCAAATTGTTCAATAATAATCTACACTAAAATATACTGCTACCTTAAACAAGTGGGACTGTTTCACGTCGATAAAACGCGCAAAAACATGCATCAAATTGCACCATTTGCAAAATCAAAATGCAAAAAGTTCTTACCGTGGGAGGGGGGACACCCCCCTCCCACACCCTCCCCTCCCCCCTCGTTGGCTCCGCTCGCTCGGGTTCAGTCGCGTTCATGATATTCAGTGAAAAGAATTAATACAAGAAGTGTATTGGAATTATACCATTTTATAGGCAAATTGTTCAATAATAATCTACACTAAAATATACTGCAATCTAAAACAAGTGGGACTGTTTCACGTCGTTAAAACACGCAAAAACATGCATCAAATTGCACCATTTGCAAAACCAAAATGTAAAAACTTCTCACCGTGGGAGGGGGGAAACCCCCCTCCCACACCCTCCCCTACCCCCTCGCTCGCTCCGCTCGCTCGGGTTCAGTCGCGTTCATGATATTCAGTGAAAAGAATTAATACAAGAAGTGTATTTGAATTATACCATTTTATATGCAAATTGTTCAATAATAATCTACACTAAGATATACTGCAATCTTAAACAAGTGGGACTATTTCACGTCGTTAAAACACGCAAATACATGCATCAAATTGCACCATTTGCAAAATCAAAATGTAAAAAGTTCTCACCGTGGGAGGGGGGTTCCCCTCTCACCCTCCCCTACCCCCTCGCTCGCTCCGCTCGCTCCGCTCGCTCGGGTTCAGTCGCGTTCATGATATTCAGTGAAAAGAATTAATACAAGAAGTGTATTTGAATTATACCATTTTATAGGCAAATTGTTCAATAATAATCTACACTAAAATATACTGCTACCTTAAACAAGAGGGACTGTTTCACGTCAATAAAACGCGCAAAAAGATGCATCAAATTGCACCATTTGCAACATCAAAATGCAAAAAGTTCTTATCGTGGGAGGGGGACACCCCCCTCCCACACCCTCCCCTCCCCCTCGCTCGCTCCGCTCGCTCGGGTTCAGTCGCGTTCATGATATAAAATATACTGCAATCTTAAACAAGTGGGACTGTTTCACGTCGTTAAAACATGCATCAAATTGCACCATTTGCAAAATCAAAATGTAAAAAGTTCTCACCGTGGGAGGGAGGAAACCCCCCTCCCACACCCTCCCCTACCCCCTCGCTCCCTCCGCTCGCTCGGGTTCAGTCGCGTTCATGATATTCAGTGAAAAGAATTAATACAAGTAGTGTATTGGAATTATACCATTTTATAGGCAAATTGTTCAATGATAATCTACTCTAAAATATACTGCAATCTTAAACAAGTGGGACTGTTTCACGTCGTTAAACACGCAAATACATGCATCAAATTGCACCATTTGCAAAATCAAATGTAAAAAGTTCTCACCGTGGGAGGGGGGAACCCCCTCCCACACCCTCCCCTACCCCCTCGCTCCCTCCGCTCGCTCGGGTTCAGTCGCGTTCATGATATTCAGTGAAAAGAATATTTGAATTATACCATTTTATAGGCAAATTGTTCAATAATAATCTACACTAAAATATAGTGCTATCTTAAACAAGTGGGACCGTTTCACGTCGATAAAACGCGCAAAAACATGCATCAATTGCACCATTTGCAACATCAAAATGCAAAAACTTCTTATCGTGGGAGGGGGGACACCCCCCTCCCACACCCTCCCCTCCCCCCTCGCTCGCTCCGCTCGCTCGGGTTCAGTCGCGTTCATGATATTCAGTGAAAAGAATTAATACAAGAAGTGTATCTAAATTATACCCTTTTATAGGCAAATTGTTCAATAATAATCTACATCAAAATAAACTGCTACCATAAACAAGTGGGACTGTTTCACGTCGATAAAACGTGCAAAAACATGCATCAAATTGCACCATTTACAACATCCAAATGCAAAAAAGTTCTTACCCGTGGGAGGGGGAAACCCCCTCCCACACCCTCCCCCCTCGCTCGCTCCGCTCGCTCGGCTCGGTCGCTTCGCTCCCTCGCAGACTAACCGCCCCCCCTAAGATGAAATCCTGGCTACGCCGTTGCATTTGGGTTTGGTCTTTCTTTGATAAGGTCTGTTACTTCTTCACATTGCAATCGTGGCATCTGCCAAGAGGTAAGATGAGTAATTTGTGAATCATAGAGCAACTAATGTATGGGCCATTAAATTATGTTGTCACCATTATACGGCTATCTGGTTGTAACTACATTTTTCAATGTACTTATAGCTGTTTTAATTTTTTGTGTGAGAGTATACTCTCGGGAGGTCATGCACTGCACAGGAAAATGAAGTAGATCTGATATGACATATACAATGTAGCTAAAACAAGCAGATTGCAGTGTAAAGTTGGCACGTTTTAGAATGTACAAATGTACTGGCAAACGACTATCAAGCTTGAGACATTAATTGCCATGGCTCCTTTTGAAGTGAAACATTAAAGCTTCTGTGGGACCATCTAAGTTGATTTGTCTTGAATGGGTTACAGCTCACAATGTTGCAGTCCATGCTCTGATACGAATAGAAATATATTGGTATCTATATGATTACTGGTTAAATGTAGGTAAGATTATTTATGTCTGTGATGTATATATGAAGAGTTTGTTTGCAAAAACCAATAAGTCCATTTTTGAAGATTTTGAAGTACGGTCTCTGTCATGAAGTACAAAATAATACCTTTTAAATGATATATCGCCGGGTCACTACATATAAAGGTACATTTCTAAAGTTATAGTGAAAAGAAGCAAAAATTTTCTTATTATTCTCTTTATTTTTCTTGACCTTTAATTGCAAATATCTCTATTTGGCGAATATGGACTTATCGGTTTTGGCAAACAAACTCTTCATATGTAATGGAAATACAAACTACATGTACTTCAAACAAGCCTAACTGTTGCTGCCAGCTGTTGATACAAGTACAGTGTACATTGTGATGATAAAACAATTACAGGGTATATCAACACTGGGCGTTCATGTCTTGCTGCATTTTTGGATGTCATTAGAATTTTTCAGAAATATTTCATTTATCATTCACAGCTAAATAAAGAAAAAATGTGGGCAACTAGTTTGATAAAAGCTTTGATCATGTTATTGCGCACCAGTAACAAAAGAGTTTGTGCAAAATATGTGGCATTCGCATGTCAAGCATTTTGCATACAGTGGACTCCCGTTACAATGAAGTTCTAGGGACCGGCTGTTCTCTTCGGTTTCATCAAAATTTTGTTATAACCAAACAAATAAACAGTAAAGATACATCGAGTGGATGATGTTGCTGCCTGAATTTTTACTTCATTGTAACTGGAATTTTGTTCTAACCATGTTCCTTATAATGGGACTGCACTGTACTAAGCAAGAGATGGTTATCTGTAGACATGCATCTAGAGATAAGAAGTTGCCCTAATGTCTCACTTTCTCCCTCTGGAATTTGAATTTAAGATGTTATTTAAATATTAGTATGTACTGTGTATCAAATATCAAAATTTTCAAGTGGGCTCTAGATGTCTGATTTGTTTGCGAGTATAGGCCCTGATGATAATGATATGGACTGGCTACTTTCAGGGGATATATTAGTTGACCTTACTAGAATCTTATTGTGCTCAATCTTTCACTTGGGCAATGCAAGTCTAGTTCAGGCAATGAATGTTGTATCCCCCTCAAGTGCAGTCCATATCATATCATAGTTCTGTGCACACCATAAGTTGACGTTCTGTACCCCATAAGAATTATGGGAGTAAAGCCACCCATTGTGATTTTCTTGTTCCTCACACAACACAAGGTTTTCCCATGTAAGAATGCATGTGAACACACACATACAGCACACACAGAATGGAAAATTCTGTCTTCTGCTAGGTAGGGACACTATGAATTCACCTGCACCATTTACATTATATATTTTCCAGAACATGACTCTTCAGTAGGTACCTACAACATACAGAAATTGTTAGTTTCAAGGCAGAAAGGCATTCACAAGGTACATGTACCATACATGTATCATGGATATGGATCCCATTTCCCTCCTAACACGTACTAGCAAAGCAAGCACGCCTGCATGCAGTCAGGTCAACACAGAACACTTCCATCTACATCACAACGTACATTCTTTTAAAGGGGAAATCCAGTCCAAATATAAGTCAGCCCGATAAGAAAGAGTACATGTAAAATATTACGTGTTCAACGGTATAAATTTGATTGAAATCGGATGGAAAATAAAGAAGTTATGACATTTCAAAATTTTGCTATTTTTGGGGGTAACAGGTCTTGAACGTCAATATGAATATGCAAATGGCAAAGTGAGCATGTCATTCCCTCACAACTTACCATATAGTTTGTACATAAAATTTTGAAATTTCCAGTTTGAATTCAAACACAATTATACTGAGGCTCAAATCCTCCCTCATATATCTTACTGATCACTATTCTGAAGTTAACCAGGAATAACGTCATGTTTCAGACTTCAATGACAGAAACATTGAATTTTTGTCATTTTTTGTATATGATCAATGGAAAATTGTAAGGGTATGACATGGTTAGCTCACCCATTTACATATTTATACCACTGTACAGGAACTGTTTTGGAGAAATTATCAAAACTTTAACATTTTATAACTTCCTTATTTTTCTTCCGATTTCAGTCAAATTTTTACCATTAAACTCGAAAAATTTTACTTTTTTATCAGACTAACTTATTTTTGGACTGAATTTCCCCTTTAAACCTGCAGACATATGGCCCAAATTCAAGTAGGTGGTTCAAATTTAAACCGTGGCTTAATTTAGACCATGGACTGAAATAAGCATGAACAGCCATATATTCAACACGCGCATATCAGCGCGTGTTTCTTACTGGACGTTTGTTGGCCTCCACAATCTGTCAATCGTATTATGCAGAAGAAACTTTTTATTTGCATAAACAATGGTCTAAATTTATAACATCTTTTTTTCAGTTCAGGCCATTGTCTTGAATGTTGTGAGACTTGTGCATCTTTTATGAAAAAGGAAGACTTAAATCAGTTCTGTCATAAATGCCTACTACATTTATTACACACCATGTCAAAATACATAGTAGTTCTTCAGCTCCAAAATGAGTTTCACAAGATGCAAGCAACAGATAAGGCAAAGGGGGCTACATTTTTAATGAATTCATGTTAACCAGTATTTCTGTCATTAATCATCAACACACTTAAATGATTACTAGGCGGGAGTTCAAGTTTGGTGCAGCTGCTATGTGTTATTACTTTCTCACAAACAACTGCCTTAAATCAAGCTCCAATGCCGATGGTCAGACGACTCAGATTAATGCAATCGATACCAATCACAATCACCGATCCCCAACACCTAGTGTTAACCCTAAAAAGACATTTTTCGCGATAAATCTGGAACGTAAAAATCTTGCGCCGCGACGTTTTATGACTTTTTCTTTTAAGTCTTGCGCAACTTTTGAGACCACATTCGTGACGCCGGGTACGTGGTTCTGAAGTTACGCAATATTTTGTAAGTGCATGTCAGACCCAAAATTGCTCAAAAACGTGATTTCATGTACAAATCCAATGCAAATTCTGTTTCTGACCAAAATTCATAAATGTATCATTATTTTACTTTTACTGATCCCAAATCAATTAATTTCATGTTGTTTATGATCGAAATAGTGACGCCGGTGATTTCCATCGAAAAAACAATAAAATACAAAAAGTCGAAAACAACAAAATACATAAGAAATTTTAAAAACAATAAAATACATAAGACAAAAATTTTGATACCGCTGTTTTTTTGATGTACAGAATCCTACACAGAGTACCTAAACCAAAAATTAGCAGTTTTGGACCTTTAATTACAGATTTACAGCCATTTTTTTTTAATTCATGCATAAATTAGCATAATTAATTCATTAAAAATAAATTTGAATATTTGTGCAATAATTACCTATTCAGTTTTGTAGATGACCTTGTGGGTGACGCGCGTGCCAATTTTCCTTGCGATCACGCGGTCAACGGCCAAGATCTTGGGGGGGGGCCCAATGAGCCCCCCCCAATCCTGCGAGGCATCAAAATAGTGCCCAGTCTTTTTAGGGTTAAAGGCACATAGACTCAGTGGGTGCGAGGGCGCTGTTGGATGCTACTGCCGATCATCGTTAGCATTGATACGAAGACTGCCGAAGGTGAACTGTCGTCAAGAGTAAAGCACGAAGGTGTTGCTAGGTAACATTGCCTTCGCTGTCTTCTCTGCGCATCACGCAGTCTGTAGTGATGCCAGGAAGTGCCAGGAAGTGTGCTTCTTAGGACAACATCACAAAAGAAGTTTGCTAAAGCTGTCATCCCCCTCAGCCGAATCATGAGCCAAACTGTGATCGGACTACTGACTACAGTGGATCGGACTTCTTCGGACTCATGGAAATGGGTCAAAGCGTAAGCGCTAAAGAAGAATCGATAGCATAGGTCTCTGTAGGAAACTTGCACAGTGCGCCCACGTACACATTCGACTAAACCACCAGGTCCATGTGCCTTCAAATACTTAGTGTTATCTTCACACCACCACAAAGTCCACAGGATCATGCCGGAATTGTGCAATGAAAAAAAGAGATGGTACATGGTTCGAATTAAATATTAAATAATGGCTTTGGCACCCATCGGGGGGGGGGGGGGGGGGGGGGGGAGGAATAAAGATATAGTCTTGACTACTAAGCATAATGAGGAAGATTAATTAAAATGGCACAAAGTCCATCCCTTCTCCAGAATACAAATATCTCTTTTTTGCTCCCAGGTTTAGATTTATGTACCCATTTCTAGAGTGTTTCTTGCACTTGCCTAGACTAAAACATTCGCATGTACAACATGCGTCCACCATGGACGTGACTCACAGGAACGTGGGTCTTGCACATAGCATAGCAACAGAAACACCAGCACCAAACTTGAAAGGACAAATACATGCTTGATCATCCCTAGGGGCTAGTGTTTAGAATAGCCAATGAGGAAAAAGCATGTAAATTGCTAACATTTAGAAATGTTGGAACTTTTAACACCAGCTATGGAAACATGTAATGATTTTGAGGCCAACCTGTCAACATTGACTGATTTCAAGTTCGGTTTTGATACTGTGCTACTGCTGAGATAGCACCAAACCTGAAATAACCCAATAATAACATTATGATCCAATGCATTTACAATACCCTAATAACCCTAAACTACCCTAACTACCCTAAACTGCATGCAGCATTACTAGACAGTGGTTGAGTGGTCATGGTATCTTCAGCACAAGTTTTATAGGTTTGCAGACAAAAAGATGGCATTAAACTGTGCTTTGACTTTTCTCTCATCATATCTGCTATTCCATAGGGTACAGCCCATACCATTCTACAAGGACATTAAAGCTTCGACTTGGTTTCTGTTTCCTGTACAGTGGAGAAGTTATTTGGACCAGATCAAAGGATCAATCAACACTCAGATCGCTGATCTGACAAGTGTTTCTATGGGCTTTACTGTTGATGTCAATTTTATCAAAGAATATTTCCAATTGAGAAAAAGACATTTTTGTGAAGATATTCAAGAAACATACTCAAACCAAAAGAAAAGACAAATAATACCAATAACAAGAAGAACAAGGCTACAGAGAAAACCAAAACATGAAAAAAAAAGTAGAAGAAAAATGTGAAGAAGATGACAAAAAAGAAGGAAACACAGAGGTAAAGTAGAACAGTCTTCAAAGATGTCTTCTTCCTAGTCCATGGTTGATTCCTAGAGTTAAAGCCAATACGACAGGATCTTCTCCCATGAAGCAAAGTGTTTGGTTACAATAGGCTAAGACTATCCACCTCAGGACAAACTCACAAAGCTCCTCCGGCTTTCACAGCATTAAAGCCCTGTGACTCATTAAGACTTCAGAGCATTGCTAACATCTTGGCCAAGTGAATTTCTTTCACTCTCTGCAAGAGAACTGTCGAATTGACTCTGCATTGCTAGAACCTTGGAAATGCATTCCGGTAGTCCTTAGCTCTTAGTGGCTCACAAAGAATAGTTCATTATTGACTCTGCTAAAACCCTGTAGAAACCTCCTCATTTGCTCCTCAGGGTGGGGGCAGAGGCTGGTTGCTGGCCGACTCGGTGGGCAGCTGCCCCGCCCTGTCCCCAGGCTGCTGATAGTAGGAAATGCCAACCGGGTGGGCGATACCCTCCGACGCCGTAAATGGTGGGAAGTGGCCTCCGGCTGCTGCTGCAGGGCCGGCCTGCTCCTGAGCCTGAGCTACCTGGGCTGCTTGGAGTTGCAGCCACTCTTGTTGCTCGATGGCAGCTTGCTCTTGCCTTGCCTACGAATAACGACACAAAAACCACTGCATATATCACGCTGCCGTCTAATGTTGGCCCACCCACAACCCATGCAGAGTAAACTGTACAAAGTGCCGAGCAACACCATTCACCCTAGACATCAGCACCATACTTCCAAACGAAATTCATAACCCAATCCTGACTCTTTATCAGCCTTTTCCTTGCCTTCCTACATAATCATCAGTGTATTTCATCTTATTGATGTTTCATTTCAGAGGCACCTATTTCAATGATGAAATGAAAAAAAAACAACAACTCATATATATTTTGCAGATTAATAAGCTGTGAATGACAGGCTCTTTCTTTTTGATCCAAAGTTCCATAATTTTTGTGCAAATGAAGGTTAATACTTTTAGGGTACTAGTCAACCAACCAACTCCTGTTAATATCATCAAATATCAATTTTTTTCTCTGATAAATGCTGGAGAAATATTTGCATCATTAAGATGTAAGAACGTTGTAATCTGAGAGGGAAAGAGAAGTGACAAACTAAAGAGACATTCATGTTTGCTCACCTGTCTACTACATTGAAAATATGTTGGACCTCTGAAATATTACAATTATAAATTTACCTAAGACATGTATAAACTTGACGACTGTTAGAAGATTTCATGACTGTGAATCAAGCTTGTTTTGTGTGTGCTCCAAAACAGGCACACTCAAAATAAGTCCAATTCACAAGATTAATCATTGAAGATCACCTGCACAATTCATGTTTCAATGTAAATTAAGTGAAGTGAAGTGAACTGAATTATGATAAATTAAATAAATAAAATTAAATCAAACTGAACTGAATTAAATCAAATTAAATCAAATTAAATTAAATTGCATTAAGTTAATCTAATTGGATTGAATTGAACTGAATATAACTAAACTAAGTTAATTTAGTCCTTGTGAAGTAGAACTTATGGGTAAAGTTTGTATTTACAAAGGATTGGTGAAAAGTTGCGTCGACAATAAAATGTAGCAGTCATCACTTACTTTCTCAAAGAGCTCCTGCTGTTGCCGTAGCAGCTCCTCCTCTGGTATTCCTAGGTTCTCCAGGCGTGTGCTTGCTCTTCTCTTTTTGGCAGCCACCGTCTTGCACTCTTCAAGTACAGATTTGCATTCATGGAGATAGTCGCCAAAGCCAAGGCTATCCAAAGCTGTGGTAAAAATGATAGATAGATAGATAGATAGATAGATAGAAAGAGAGAAATAAAAAAAAAAAAGAAGACAAACATGTCAGAATCAAACAGGTGATTTGGCTCAGTCGGTAGCGCTTCTGCCTCAAGATCCAACAAACACAGGTTTGATTCCCAAGTCTCACTGAGCAATGTTGTGTGAACAATCATTCCATCCCCTCTTGTAAGAGGAAAAAAAGAAAAAAAAAAAAAAAAAAAAAAAACCTTTATCGGATAGGACATAAAATGAACTTCCCGTGTGTGAGAGGGTCACAACTTTGGCATGTTAAAGATCCCATTCATTGCAAAGGGCAGGGTGCTAACCCGGTGAAGAAACCACCCACTTTAGTACCTACACATGTACCCACACAAAAAAGTGTGTTTATCTTCAAGCATGAAGCTTGCACTCAATGGAAGAAGAAAAGGAAATCCCTGTCATTCTGAATGTGTCCTCCATACGATTTTTCAATTTCTTGGTCTGAGTGAGTCATAACAATTATGACAAGACAGCAATCATTCAGCTGAATTAGGATATCAAGAGTGCTGTCATTATAATAGTACTTGCCTTGACTTCAGGTCAAATGAGTGTACTTTTCATGAAAATGAACATTTGTTAAATTCCTTATTTTCTTTTTTTCATTTGACAACAGTGACATCAGAAATTGTTGCAGTGCTCCAATCTACATGTACTTAGGGCAACTACAGAATTAACAACAGACCTGATAAATTGCAAGTGATTGACAAATTGTCCACAATTACAGTAGGTTAATAAGCAGCAAATCAATCAATGTCTAATAGAGGCCCTGATAAAAAATCAAGTACATACTTGGGCAGGATTAAACCTACGACCTCTTGATAATGGAACAGATGTCTTGTCCACTAGACCTCAGAGCTTTCACCCAACAGCCATTGCTGGTTCTAATCACAGCATGCAGCAGGTGCTACGTAATTATTCAAAATCATGAGATTCTTCCATTTTGATGTGGGGCAATTACGCTGTCAATCAGTAATACAATAAAAAAAAAAACTTGATGCAAACATTTCATGAACCTGTTAAACTTCATACTTTGAATGGACTGTCCAATACCCCCCCCCCCCCCCCCAACAAACAAACAAACAACAAACTTTCACTGAGCATTCCACTGATCTGTCTGTATCACTGAATAACACATCTACCTGGGGAAATTTCTCCACCAAGTAACTATACTTGGAAATTGCTTAGCAAATGGCTTTGTCAAAATGACAGGAGAAGGCGTGATGGTACCAGTGGTAGAATGGAAAAGAAGATGAGCAAACATGTTTGCTCTTCTTTTTCTTTGAGTCCTGAATCTTGCCTTGAAGTGCATGCTCTGGGGATATTGTCTTCTTAGCTTGTCTGTTGCAGATGTCATTTGCCTCAGACGAGACCAGTTGGATGAACTCCGTGCAACAGTCGAGGATGAGCTCACGTGCATCGTTAGCCACCCTCACATTCGGCAGGAGCTCCTTGATCATTTTGTTCAGTGGTGCGCGGGGCACAGTCAGCTCTTCATCTGGCACTTGAGATGTCTGTGCTTCTGCCATGACTTGTTCACTGGAACAGGGAGAAAATGCCTTTATTCTGAAAAACTCCTTCATTATGAATCATCTTTCCACAAAACATTTGGAAGTGTTACAAATGATGCAACTCAACTGTATGTCTATGTGTATCCCAAGGCCTGAATTACATGTATAACTAGGAACTGAATGTCATCAAAATGTAGCAAGATGTACTACCGGTACATGATGTAAGTTACAGTTTTTTGTTGTCACTACTGTTGATATTCAAAGAGAACTTTGGGTGTTAAAGGGGGCCTGTACTTCTGTACGTACAAAACAGGGCTGTGTCATCCAACATAGATACAGTATATAAATTTAGTTTTAGACCTACATTTCCTGTAGGTGTCTACTCTACAAATCACATGACATAGTGACAAAATAGTGTATCACTGCACAATATTCCACTTCCAGTGTGGAGTGGATCTAAATCTTCATATCTATCAGCCAGTAAATAATTCATTTACTAGAATCCTATTTGTACTAGACCTAGACCTCTTATGACGTATGTAGGGTTGGGGGTACCACGTATCGTCACCCTAAGGATCTGTAGCTTGTTTATTCTAAAAATATAACACAAATCCGCCTAATTCTTACCTCAAATATGCCATAAATACTGCAGTTTTGAATGTCGTGACCGTCTCGTTGATTATGAATCTCCGTTTTAAAATAGCGCAATTTTAGTGCGTGCATTCCATTTTCTTCACGCAGCTAAAAAGGGAACCTTGCGATCGGCACCCCCTCCCCTCCATAGGTATACACGTGAATTTCACAGCATAGGTAATACACGTGAATTTCACAGGCCATAGGTAATACACGTGAATTTCACAGCCATGCGTCGTTACTGAGCGGATGTGTAATTTTTAGCTTGGTTTGTTTGAGTTTGATTTTCGTTTCTTCATTTTTATTGTTTTTATAGCTAATGACCAGACACTTAATCCCGCGTGTACTTTTTCGTTCTAAACGCAAACAGCCATGATACGCAGGGTGCCGATGCCGGCAATGGTGCCCTGCCCATAGGTGGTGCCCCAACCATACTAGCTACTGGCTCTGACTGCATAAATTTACTACTGTACAAATTACAACTCATCTTCTCATGAAATTACATAAGCCATAAAATTAAAAATCACAGTAAATTTATTTTGTATCGTCAGTCTCTTTAACTTCTTTCAAACAGTGTGCACTTACATCAATCATTGGTTGACAACAATATTATAACATACAACAATATGCAGAGGCGGTTGGCAATATGCATTCGATAGAATTGGCATTGCCATTGGGCTTGGTGGACGTGGATTCTAATCAACAGCCACAGCGTCGCCAACATAGATCTTAGCATATGGGACTACAGGAGGCAAATATCGGCTCCTGACCCTATCCTTGGCCTCAACTTTACTCTACGTAGCGTAGCGTTTCAATACTCTTTTGTGGCCATTTCTCGACTCTCTAAATTCATACAAAGATGTGGCGGGGTTGCAACCCAAATAAAGATCTCGGTGAAGTATATTTACCACCTCCTATCCACCGGCAGTCATCAACGGTGTTCAACAAATAGCAATAGTGGTGTTCAGCACATACACATACCGATACACCGGCGGATTACTCGTCGTACACCACCGACCGTCACAATCACCGAACTAGTTCGGTGGCTACAACACGTGAACAGTCGGTGTACGCCACGCACTTTGCACAGACATACTCCCCTGTGCTAGCGCCTGTGCACAGAAATCAGTGACGTCGTCCGCGTACCTAGCTCACTGGTGTAGCTGTATGTACATCCCAACATCCTACGTGTAATACGCGGTGTAATCTACAGTAGAAGTTACGTGATTGTTATGGCTGCTGTCGGAAGAGCTACGGTACGGGCCGTGAAAGGTCGAGCAAAACTTATTCCTCAACGAGCTGCCTTGGTTTTAGTAAGTTGCAGAGCTGAATCAGAATTTACTCGTTACATTTCTCTCAAAATCTCACTAGCAAGGCCTTCGAAATCGAGATTAGGAAATGCAAACTAAGTTAAGTAACGTTAGTCGTTAACGTCATTTTAGAGGTAGGAACCTCCTAACGTTAGGCTGATGTTTATTGTACCTCAACAGGACAACTGCGTATCTGCGGCTGGCTGCGGCGGGCGGGCGGTTGTGAGGAATTGTGTTGTAATTTGTATGTTGCGCTGCCAGTGTAAGCACCTAACTGTTTGCCTACAGTACGTAGGCCCTAAATTTAAAAATGTAATCAGGTAATTTTACTCAGTAACGTTAGATTTCTACTAACGTCTGCCATAACTTTAGTCTGTATCTGTACGCGACTGTGGTGTAGTATTTACAACAGTGTCATGACAATTTACAGGGTTTTTTTTGGCGTTGTAATAATACTTAGGGCCGAAATTGTAACGTTAACACCGTTAGATCTACTTAGCTACACGCAGCCGCTGTAGCGACAGCGGCTGCACCTCTACAGTGTATTCCTTCGCAGACGTTGTCATTTTTCAGTGTGGTTGTGCGACTCCTTCATGAATATCTTTATTAATCGTGGAAAACTAAAATACAAGCAATTATCGTAATCTATGATAATCATTCAATAATCGGTATGCGATTTTTTGTTTAATTACGTCAAAAACTCACCGAAATCTGTGGCTGAAATCAGGTCTGTAAACGTCCTTATTGCTTCACTCCTCATCTGCGTGTTATTTGAATGGCATTCACTCTCGTATACTACAACGTACAACGTAGGTAGTCGGAGAGCAAGAGGCGCCCTCTAGCTCTCCGACTACCTACGTTGTACGTTGTAGTATACGAGAGTGAATGCCATTCAAATAACACGCAGATGAGGAGTGAAGCAATAAGGACGTTTACAGACCTGATTTCAGCCACAGATTTCGGTGAGTTTTTGACGTAATTAAACAAAAAATCGCACTCAAAAATTGTTCACACACAGTACACAGAGAGAGAGAGGGAGAGAGAGTAGTGTGCGGAAGAGAGCAACCCAATCGCAATGCGCTATCACTTTTTACCTTGGGCCCGGTACGGTATTATGTAGCTGTCTGTTACTGAGTGTAACAATGAAAAGGTTGCAGTATACTTTGTACATGTGGTACTGCAATGGGCTACATCAGTACATGTGTATGTATATGTACATGTATAAAGCATTGAGTCTCCCGTATCCGGCCAAATCCCTTACCCGGATAAGCCCCAGTCCCGACTTGTCCGGATATGAGAGGTACAACTGTATACAGTTGTATTGCTAGCTCCAAGGAGGGCCATTCTAACCAAAAGATCCAAAAGATCCAATCCTGAGCTAAGTTTACTGAGCCTTAGGAGTTCAATGTGATGTTATTACATTGGAATGGGTCTAACATTAGGCCTACATCAATATTGGTTTTTAAAGAACAAGTCCACCTTCATAATTATACATAAGGATTGAGAGAATGCAGCAATATCAGTAGAACACATCAGGAAAGTTTGAGGAAAATTGGACAATCCCAGAGACTCCAACTCTCCCGTTTTCGATGGGAGATCTCCTGCCGAAAGGCCATTTTTGCAAAATCTCCCGTTCTCCCGTTTGAGATTTGATTTCTCCCGCCCTGGCTCTGTGTCTCCCGGTGGAAAGGATTTCTTACTTATTGCTATCGTATGTTGAAAAAATAAGCCTTACATAGCACCAGAGAACATCTAGAACCCTAGGAACTTCGCGCTTCGCACACATCAACTTGGAGTCTCCCGTTTGCTAGGGGTTTCGGGCGGGAGAATCTCCAGATCAGAAGGTGCTTGGGGTTGGAGTCTCTGCAATCCGTTCAAAAGTTACGAATATTTTAAGTACACTATCTGCGCAGTCACTGCTGGAAGAGAAGACTACTACAGTGTATGATGTCACATGCGTACAAATATATAAGGAAAATAAAAAGAGAATTTCATAAAACTTTACTTTTTTAATAAAGTACACATTTCTTTGACTTGCTACTGACGGGTAAGGGTAATATTAAGGGTAATATTATTCCCCCTGCCTTCTGGAAGAGAGAAGTCGAGTGTTCTTTTTTTATGCGAGAAAAATGGAAATATGTTGAATTTTCTGTATTCTATCTTTATATCGTTGTACTCATGTGACATCACAAGTTGTAGTAGTCTTTTCATCCAACCTTGACTGAGCAGAAACTTCACAAATTCATAACTTTTGAACAGATTATCCGATTTTGCTCAAACTCTCACTGATGTGTTCTACTAATATTGCTGCATTCACTCAATCCACATGTATACGAAGGTGAACTTGTCCTTTAAATTGCTGAGATATCCAAAAACAAAGATGGGACATGCAAAGCACATACTGTACCTGCCACAGTCTTGTACTTTCTTGAAATTGTTTCTCGAATAAGTGCGTGCAGTACAGTTGTAGTTCATCACATACATGTACAGTGTACATGTAGACTGCTCTTCTCATGAAATATACCTGGTAGTTGTACAAACGTGTAGCACCAGTGTGTTAAAAATCAGTGCAACTTTCAAGCAAGATATTATTAACTTTTCTGCACGACAAAAAGATATGCAGTTTTGAAGGTTTTTGTTTTACAAAAATCTTTTTTTCAGACACCAAATGTTATTGAAATCCATAACTCTTCGGGATTTTCGCGTTCATTTCTGCAAATAAAAAAAATGAAAAAGAAAACTAGAAAAGCACTCGGAGAGCGCAAGCCTCTGCCAAGCAGCTCATTTTCACCCATACATGCATGCTGAAAATTGACCAATTTCCCAATAAAGAATCCTTTGCTTTAATATCTCATCAGTTTCCTGCATGCTGCATTGGGCAGGGCATGCACTTTAGTGTGCATATATGCAAACCTCTAAGTATGCGCAACTTGAACTCCCAAGTTCATTGACCCTACTTGCCAAATTCCTTCAAAAACTTATAAAAAATTCCCAGATGACCCCCCAAAATTCAATCATGTGTTCCTCTAGTCATTATCAACTTTTCCTGCAAGTTTCATTCAAATCTGTTCACAACTTTTAGTTTTTGAGTAATCTTGCACACAGACAAACAAACAAACCAACCAGCAAACCAATGACAGCAAAAGCATAACCTCCTTGGTGCAGGTAATTAAAAAAATTGTCTTTTTCTCCTCCCCATCCCCCTCCCCCCTAACCCCACCATCAGACCCAGGCAGCTGTTGGTAGGATCAAGCTTTTGCTGGCTGACAACCCAGATAAAACTGGATTGAGAGTTGGAGTCAAGACGCGGGGCTGCAATGGCCTTACTTACACATTGGACTACGCCAAGGAGAAGCAGAAGTTTGATGAGGAAGTCACACAAGATGGTATGTTTAATTCATACTTACTCCCCTCACAATATTCTCTTCTGAAGTGACCCTATAATGTCTGTAACTCTGATGAAGTAATTGTGCGATGTAATGGTTAAATACTGGTAGCTAAAGTTATTAAGTTTTGATGTAGAAATGTTAACTGAGTAATTGTGCATGGATACTTTTGTTTGAGTGTCAACATCCAGTCAGGTTTGACCTACAGCATCCTATTACCAGACAATCTGAGCTATAAATTCTTAAATTTACAGTTCTGTTTGGTCATTTAATATGCACAGTAAAATAATTGATGTCTTGACAGGATTTAATACCCTTGTACTGCACAGTTCTCAAAAAAAAAAAAAAAATAGATTTGAGAAAATTCCTCGTATAGCTTCTAAATGGTTGTAAAGCACATTTTTGATCATCTTTAGTTCTTTGCAAGAAAAAAAACACACACACAAAAGTAAAACCTATGAGGTATGTTTGATTTCATGGACAAAAAGGACCATTTTAATTTGCCATTTTATGTCAGCCAAGCTGACTCCCTAATCACCATAATTATGACTGTGACATCTGTTGTATCAAATGTACAATTCTGCTGACTTTTCCACTGAATGTGCTATCATGTCCGAATGCATCTTCACCCTTTGATTGAATAATTTTCAGATTTCCCCTCCCCCTTCTTTCATACAATCCTACAGTAGATACAGACTACAGTTTCTCCATTTCTATGAGAACATCTCACCTTCATGTACTTTGTTCATTCATTCCAGCGTATGGCACAATGTTTGTGGTTGATGTTGATACTACTTTGCTGACTATTGCTAGTCACCTGGGGTGCACCACAAGAGGTTGGCATCATTCGCCCATTTTCTTGTGTTGATGGGTGGGGGACCACTTCCGCAGGTTAGCACCTTGCTCTTTGCGATGAATGAATGAAGTGGAATCTTGAATACGTACAATATATGAATTGTGGATAACTCACACACAGGCCCCCATTTAAAGTCCTATCCGAGGGACAGATCTAGAGTGTGTTGCCTCTTTTTGGAGAGGCTGGTACAGTATTCAACATTGCTCAGTGAGACTCGGAAAACAAATCCAGTACCCTTTGATCTGAAGGCAGAGGTGCTACCAACTGAGCCACATCACTGCCCGATCATTTTTTGAATGTAACTTATAGCAGACCAATTCATTTTTTATGTGTTTGCATCTGTCAGGTGTCAAAATCTTCATTGACTCCAAGGCACAGCTGACGCTGCTCGGAACGGAAATGGACTTTCAGGAGTCGAAGCTGGCCAGCGAATTCGTCTTCAACAACCCAAATATCAAGGGCACATGTGGATGCGGTGAAAGTTTCAATGTATAGCACAGGCTCTGCAGAGTTCGCTTGTGTGATGGACTCTTTCTCAAAGATTTGAGAATATCATCATATATAAAAATATATAGATATATATCTGTATGTGTATGACATTGATTTGTGATGTTCAGGGAAGGTGGCTCTTGCAATCAAAAATTGTCATTAAGTTATCCTTGCCAAGTTGTGCAGTGATGATACCAGTGGAACTTGAATCTATTTTAAGTTCATGCTTGTGGCTGTGTGTACAAACAACCAAACAAAAACAGAAAATCTGGACGGCTCTCCAAATCTGAAGCTGCACCCACTGCTCAGTCGTTTGCCAGGGCCAGCGACTCGTTCACAGACCGACTCTTCATGCAGCAAGGTGTGCGCAATGAGTTCTCATCCTCATCTCATGTCACGAAGAAGCATCTGAAAATATTTCTGTCAGAGCTCGTGCATGAACAAGCTTTGACAAGGCTATTTACTAGTTTGCCTGTGGTGTAGGTCACATAGAGGTAATAGTTACATGCCATTTGGATATTTCTTAGTATTTCTATTACATACACATACAGTGTATAAGTGACAGAATTCAGCTGTGCATTTATAAGCCTAAAACTTAACAGAGCAATTCACTTTTATGGTTTTGACCTCTATATGTGTGTGAGGTCAGAGGTCAAAGGCAATGGTTTCCGGTTGCCTGACCCCTCTTTGTGAAGTAACGGCCAACAACAGATGAAGTTTGATCACATGTTGTGAAAGTATGAACAATATCTGGAGAGTTTACAGATTTCATGGGAGATGTCGTGTTTCAAGAATTCAGGTGAAGAGCCTTGTGTGCTTTGAGATAGGCATTGTGGTAGGAAGACCAGTTGACATCAACCAGATTTAAGAGTGCGATATAAAGTGGAGGTGCTTGGTTCAGCATTGTGGCGGCAATTCCTGTGTTTTCTTCCTGTCCAATTTGCCAGCACGTGATCTACCAAGCATACAAAAATATTCATGTGCTGGTTGTATTAAAATCTGTACTTTGCAGAGCGGAACAGGCGTTCAATATGTTGTTAATGTGACGTTGTCGGATGGCTCATGGTGGTAATTCATGCAAATACAATAATGTGGTGTATTGATGGTAGTGTGAGGTTTGTGCTTGCAGTATCTTCCCCGTCTGTTCCAATGCCATCAGAGATGGTCTCGATAATGCCCTCTGTGATATTAATCTGTAGTATATCACCTGAAGTGGCGCAGTTGGCGCTCAGATTGTCTCTGTACTTTTTCTCCCTTGCAAGTTGAGTTCAGAATACCGGTAAATCATACGAGCATGGTGATTGTCATTGCTCATGAAATTTATTGTTATTCCAGCAATATCACTGAACATGATGTATATCATAAATGGCAAGTGGGGAAGGCAAAAAATATTTGTTTTTTTGAAGTACCGTACTCAAAGATTTAATCTTTGTACATTGTGTACATTGCCCTTGTTGATAAACTAGCCGTGAAAACAGAAAATTACAGAGAGATTATCTTAACCACATCCTGGAAAAACAGAAGTGAAGGTTAGGGGGAAGGAATGTTTGATGGTGTAAGACTTTAACCCATTCCATACAGGAACCTGGTTGCCTGTGCATTACATCAATGGGGATTTTAGAATTTAGTATGGAACGGGTTAATAGAAGCTACACATGTATCCCCTTGATCTGTACCTCACGGGTATGTACCAAGATGTTGTCGTCAGTTGTATCAAATGGATTTGGCAGGAAAATCGAGGGAGCATTAGAATTTTGTGGATCCAAAATGATGCGGGAATGGTCCTGACCTCAATAAGAGTGAAGAAAGAGTAGTAGCGCCTGGTACTATATGTGTGAAGTCTGAAGAGCACAGACAATTAAAAAATACCTCGGGCACACCTTGGACGCGACTTTCTACCAAGCTACACGGAGGTAATGTATCGATGTACACGTACAAAAGCAAAAAAAAAATAAAAATGCCTGTATAATGACAAAGATATTATATTAGGGTCATACATGGTATATGTGTACTAATGCTGCCTTCTTTGAGTTGATTGTTGCTCTGAACCAAACCATTGGTGTAAATTAGAGAGATGTTAGAAGATCACCACATATGTGTATCAAATATGAATATCATAACATTTTGATAGCTCATTTCTGTTTTAGTATTATTATCAAGATATTTCATCCCCTAAGGTATTTCATATCTTGATAAAATAAAGTTGTCATCCCACTGCAGGTTTTCTTTTATTTCAATTCAGTTTTAATTACAGTGAGTTGTAACCACATGCAGGGACAATCCAGCTGTATCCAGTATTTAATTTACACCAGTGGACTCCCCTTATAACATAGTCCTCAGGACCGGCATTTTTGGTTTGTTTGTTTTTTGTTTTTTTGTTATGTCATTTTTTTTTTTATAAGCAAACAGATAAACAATAAAAAAACATAGAGCTGATAATGTTGCGGCTATAATTTATACTTCATTGTTACAGGAATTTTGTTACAACCTTGTTCGTTGTTATAATGGGAGTGCACTGTACTGTAGACCCACATTTCAAGAAACATGCAGGAGGATGAGATGAAGGAGGAAGTGAATCAAATTTGAATAGTGATTTGAATTTTGTCCTTTGAAAAACAAAGTTTATTGTGTTAGGATCAACAATAAATGTTAGATTTTAAAAAAATGTTAACTTTAATAATTATGTTAAAAGCAACTCCCTTGTGTGTAGTATCGAAGTTAAATACACCATATTTTTAAGGATCCGTGTGTGTGAAACTTGTTGTTCCCTACAGTGTAAACGTTTGAACAAGTTAATCTTTGTCTTTTTGTTTTTGTTTGTTTGTTTGTTTCTTTTTTTAAATTGCGTTTGTCATTTGCTAACATTTTAGGACAGAGTACATTGTATTTGAAATTTGCACTCATTATGTGTACATGTATGTACATGCATGGGAGTTTTAAACGGTGTATTGCATCATGAACTATGCATTTATCGTAAATCATTCAAAAAAATAAAAGCTGAAGAAACTGACAGCCATAGCTCAATGACGTGTGCACTAGAATGTGGTTGTCACAAGATCGCTGAAAAATGTATTACAGCTGTATGTGCATTTGATTTTAGGATGCAATGTTGTGCTTTATTAAAGCTCTTCCTTATACTGCGCAACCTGACTGATTCAAAGTAAATATTGGATGTATTAACTTATTCAAAGTACAATCAGACCTCCAGTGAGGCATTGTTGAGCTACAATTTTACCCTGAACTGGGTACGTTTGTTTTTTAATGTTTTGTTTTTTGCATGTTTGAGTGCAGATTGTTGTGTGATACAATATTAATATGAAAGCTGGAAGCACAAAGCCTTTTAAGTATTGGTCCATATTGTCTTTAACCCCTTGTGTCGACAGCACGACATAGTTTAACCCTATTCTAACTGGGCTATTTGAGACCAAGTTTTTACTGAGGGGGGTCAATTTGACCCCCCCTTCAGATCTCGGCCGCCGATCGCGCGATCGCCGCGAAATTTTGCCTGAAGATAGAGCTGGATGTCAACTACAAGATTACATGGTCATACAATAGAAAAATATTGCCTTTCTATTTTTAATGAATTAATTATGCAAATTTGTGCATGAAATCATATTTTCACCTATAACTCCATTAAAAAGACTGGAGGATTGCTAAATTTTTGTGTCAGAATTCCTCAAGACACATCAAACAATTTTCATGTAAAAAAATAGCACAATCGAAATCAATTTCTTTTGTTTTTTATCGTTTTGTTAATTTCTTATGTATTTTATTGTTTTTTCGACCTTTTGTTTTCTATTGTTTTTTTGCCAAAATTTGTTGCAGGCACTTTTTCAGGCTTATCTACACTAGAATTGATTAATTTCAATGGTTAAAAGTTGAAATAATCTAATTTTTATCAATTTAACCAAAAAACACAATTTGCATTGGATTTGCACACGTTATCATGAATTTGAGCTGTTTTTTGGTTGACATGCATATGCAAAACATTACGTAACTTCAAAACGGTGTACCCGGACGTCGCAAATTTGGTGTCAAAATATCAGGAGACTTCAATGAAAAAAGTCATGAAACAACGCGGCAAAATCTGCGCGTTGCGAAATCGTGCCGCGAAACGTCGAGGGGGGGTCAAATTAGACCCCCCCCCCCCCCCAGTTAGAATAGGGTTAAATTACCAATCTTTCTCATCAGCTTTTAGTATTAAAATCCATCCTAATTTGATGTATGTAGTTGTTATGTTAGCAACCCATTCAGATGTAGCAATGTGCCTCACTCGTATAATAGGATGGCCATGGTGACACTTTGTAGGGATTAGGTACTCTCTGTAACGTTTGACAGTTTGATTCCAGACATCTGTGCCTATTGGGGTACTGTAGATAGCACGACAGTGTGCTTCAGACCCACCAAGTCTCATGCCTACAAATATGTATGGTGTCAGTCTCACGCTCACCACGCTCATATTGAACATTGGATGGAAAGCCCGCTAATGCTGCATTGAGTAAGGTTAACTTTTTCTTATTCTTTGTTCGTGAGTATACCTTCATGACTGTATCTTAAAAAGGACAGCTATTTACTGTAAAAATGAAAAACCCAAAAAGGTCAAAAACGTCTTTATAAATGGCGCCATCTACGACGTCATGTCAGTCATACAATTTAATACTCCGCACCTTGTCCAAAACTTAGGCAAAAGCTGGCTCGAAATGATGTCTTTTGGGACTATCATCCATAACAATGTGAATAGCCAATTCCTCCACAACCTTATTTACATGTTCTTCATAAAAGTGGGCAGTGCTCACTCAAGTATAAAACATTTTCTGGCATTTTGGTGTCATGTGACAGAAAAGACTTTCAACTATCGGTAGGGCCTATCTATAACAATCTTTCCAAAATTTGATAAGAATTTTCATCTTTGGGCGATTTTAAGAGTGTATCTTTTTTTTAGGGGGTCACCCTGTGTATGTGATGTTACAGAATATTATAAATCATACCATAACATGTAATACTGTAGTATGGATTGTTACGCTATGGCACATTATTGCTGAATATTCTGCATGGATCAGAGAGAAATGTTTTACATATTGACTTATGCCAATAAAAGCAAAAAATTCTGTATTGAAATTTCCTTTTGAATACTGTACCAATGTATTTGTTTGTTCTCGTGTGTGTGGCCTGCAAGCATTGTTACAAACCCCATGCAGCTGTATGTTTTGTTAAACATGATGATTGAATTGTACAATGTATGTTCAGTCAACATCACATGCATCAAAGGCCATGAATGGAATGAAATGGAAAGACCCAATTTACATTCATAGCCTTTTGTGTATTATCATTTGTACACACACAAGTCGCATATCACTTATACTTGGTCTGGAGGAGTGAAACCCCTCTTGTAAAGTGTGTGTGTGTGTGTGTGTGTGTGTGTGTGTGTGTGCGTGCGTGCGTGCGTGTGTGTGTGTGTGTTGTATAAGTGTTGTATGTATGCAGGATAGTACAGTGTATGTTGTCGACGTCTAGTCTTGTTGCACGGTTAAGGGAGAACTGATTTTGCTTCAACACGCACTTCCCATAGACGCCTTCCTGAGTAAACTCTGGACTACTCTCCAATTGGTTACACTCACCTCAAATTACAGCTTTACACACACTTATGAGATATGCATATGCCTCCACAACAACACAAAAGAACAAATCAACACATTTCAAGTTTGGAGTCGCTTTCCCTTTTATTGGAAAATAAATAAAATCATGGTGGCATAATATATATAATAGATTCATATATATATAGATATATAGATATAATTATTAGTATGATGAAAAATACAGTCACAAGAACTTCATTATGTAACACCATGAATGTGAGGTGCAACCAACCCACAGTACATGCAAGCGCTCAACGGGTGATTTAAGGCAGAGATCGAAGCTGCCTTCAGCTCGGCACCTCAGAATGCTCATAACAGTTTTAACCCCACTCGTGCTCGGGTGAGATCATTGTTACTTGGCAGCTCAAAGTCCCTAGCAAAGCAACAGGTGCGGCAGCCTTCATACTCTTATTGCACATTTCAAACTAAAGCAAGCAATCACAGTCTTCTTCTCTTTTTAAATGCCACAGACAAAAGAAAAAGAAAAAGATAATAATAATAACCGCATCACGTTGCATCAAACTAGTAGCTAGTTGGGACTTGAAGCAGTCCATCCCACAGTACCTTGCTCATGAGCATTTACAGGTAAGTACTTCCTTAGTGACCACATTAAATAAATCCAAACAAACAAACAAACTACTGTAATTTGCAACATTCACAAGATCTCCTACAAGACGGTACATTTTGTACAGAACAATACACAGCTTGTGTAAAAACACCAAGAAGGTAGACGGTGTGGTTGTGTACTCGATTCAACTGATGAAAAAGACTTTTACCCCAGAATTAATACATTCCCTTATCGTTTTTGCCTTCCATCTACAAGAAAAACACCTACGGTAAATCATGTAACACAGTGCAATCACAGGTATTCAATCGTAATGGGTAAACTGTGTATTACTTCTGAATTCATACAATGTCATCAGTTGAGAAGCAGGTTGTTATAAACGATATGAACTTACTGCTTCTCAAGTGATGATCTCACTTAAATTCTGCAAATCAAACTGATGTTCCATCACATGGTATGTCATAAAGTTTTATCAATTTATTCATTCATTCATTCATTCACTCATTCATTCATTTATTCATTCATTCATTCATTTATTCATTCATTCATTTATTTATTTATTCATTTATTTATTCATTTATCTATTTATTTATTTACTTACTTTTTTATTTTTGGCCAAGCTATACATATTCTGTGTTTAAACAAAACAACAAAGATAGACCAAAATAAAGCAAACAGTAAAATAAAGTCTTGTTCAAATATCTCACAAGAACAGACTGGCAGGATCCATAAATCTATGCCATGAGGAGAAATTATTATTAACTCTGGTCAAAGATTGGGTCTTTACACAAGGTGTATGAGACACACACAAAAAAAAAAAAAAAAAAAAAACGTAATCAGTGTTATCATTGTGAAATCTGTCAGTAATTCTAAGAATCTTTTGAGAGTACCATCTTCTTTTATTGGGGATGATCTTGCCTAACGAAAGGTCTTTTTTAAAATCTTTTTGGCACACATGCAGTGTCATATTAAAAGCAAAGAGCAATGTTGCCCTGAATATACCTACATATTTGAAATGCTTCATTATGTTCATACCATGACAACATCTCAGCCCACAGAACTGGACAGTGGAGTTTTACATGTACAACCGAAATACAGGCCAGAAACTGCAAAGACAACCCTTAAATGAAACCATTTTAAATGGCACTGCCACAATCCATGTCCTCAGAAACTCTTTACATTTTGCTCTACATGAATGAATACATAAAGTCTAGAATGGCCTTAATCAAATAAACACGGTAATCTTAAGAGAAAACAGGACCAAAAAAAAAAAATATCATTACCTGATAAAAAACAATAAAACAAAAAGCGTTGAATACACTGGTACTATGGCTCTTAAAAAGGACCAATACAAATATGGTTGTATTGAAAGAAAATGACTAATCATATTTAACAATTAAATGGTACTCACTGTAATAGTGATGAGAACATTGATACATTTTTCACTTGAACTTTTCCATGGTCCATGGCTTACATGAACATCATAAGAATTTGTTACAGAACAGAAAAAGGGGTAAGTGAATGATGAAAATTAAATTTCTGTGAGCATAGTTCTGTGTAGAGAGAATAGCTATTCTACATTATACACGAACTGCTTGTCGCACATCACTCGTAAATGGCAAATATGAGCGCATCACACGTTGTATTGGTCGATTGCATTCATAAAGAAACCGACCACATTTCAGTTAGTAATAAAAAATGTCATTATCATCAACAAGTCACAACCACCAAAAGTATAAAATGTTGCAGGATTAAAAAAATCAGCAAAAACAAAGAAATATGGAAAAATACTTAGCTACCACATATCCACGGTAGGTTGGCTAGTTATGTATATTGGCTCAGTACATCGAACAGGAAAATTAATCTTACTCCCAAGCTTTGTTTCTTGGTTATATAATCAGATGACCTCGCTCTCATCAACAACTGTAGCACCTTTTCTACATGCAGGACTTCCAAATGTTTCCTTGGTTCCTTAGGTAAGGTTGACTCAACTTGATCAGGTATTCTGCTCTGACCACACTCTTTACTGACAAAGTAGCCAAATTCATACTGCTGAGTTTGCTGCTTGGTTCTGCAGGGTAGGGTCAACACTATCTAATCAGGTAGCCCACATTCCCTCTTCTGTCAAAGTGGCCCCTTTCACACTTGTAGAACTTCTTGGGGAGAGATCATGCCTACTGCCTACTGGCATTCTCATGATTCTCCCCTCAACACTTGTCAATTTTAACATCAGGTTGCAACACTCTATAGAAAGCAGGATGTACAATGTGGAAAGTCCCACTCCTCACAGAATCCCCACTGATACCAAACATATTGATAACTAGAACAGCTCTCGTAGAGCACAGACCTTCGCCAAGCAGCTCATTTCCACTGACTATACATACTTCCTATTGAAAATCGCCCAATTTCCCAATATGGAATCATTTGGCTTTACGTCGAATCAGCTTCCAGCAACATAGGGCCTTGCCCGAGCAGAGCACACACTTTGCATAGCATCTATGCAAAACCTCAATTATGTGAAGTTTGAACTATCAAGTTTATTGACCTATCTGCCAAAAGATCAAAAATCCTTCAAAAATCCATTTAAAATTCCTGGATCACTACCAAAATTAAATCTGTTCCCCGTGTCATTTTGACTTTTCCTGTAAGCTTCCTTCAAATTAATGCACAACTTTTTGAGTTATTTTGCAAACACACAAACCAACACCAACAAAAACATAACTTCTTTCCTTAGCCAAGGTAACAATTATGCAAGCATCATTCACTTGTAGTCAATTCTTGGTGATCTTTGCTTATCAGTGGAAAAGACAACAATGCAGCAACAGATGGCCCACTTTACATACAAAACATAGTAGAGATTAACAGATGTAGCAGTAACATCAGCATTTCTGACCTACAAGGGGGATGTAGTCAAACATAACCCCAATTCCTCCCACACTTTGAAATATGCATAGACATTATACAGGAGCAACAAGGTTCCAGAGCATAACGGGGTAAGAAATACTTGGAAAATAACATTCAAACCACACCACAGAAATATCAATTCGATGTTTGCCAAAAAGTCGCAGTCATGGGTCATCACATAATCATTTTTGACAAAACCTTCAAGGCTATATCATCCAACACTATTGGTGCATGGACGCGCTTTACACAAAAAGTCCGCCACCAGAAATAGGATTTTACAAAAGCATACATGGCCAAAACACAACAGTCAAAGCTTGTCAAACACCTAAAAATGATAAAGTAAAAATCAAACCCCAATACCGCAGCAACTTTGAATTAAATTATGTGGTCACATCAAGTTGAACACGCTCAAACTGGAATTTTATATTTTGCAGCAAACCTAGATACAAAGGAAATGCAATTTTCTGTCGTAACCAATCGACATCTAAATTTTGAATACAAAACTGTAATGGTTATATCAAGTCAAATTCTTTCAACAAAAAAAAAGCAGCACCATCTATACCTCAGGGAAACAGGAACAGCAAAATATTAAACAGGGAGGGCAAAAACCTTTGGCAAGATAAATGAATTCTGTGTTCTAATTACAGCAAATAAATTGCTGAAGCTCCATACAAATAAGAAAAATACAAGCAAGCTGAATGAACAGGAGCTCACTTGTGAAGTAACCTACAGTTTCTAGATTACTGGATTCAAATACAAACTTCTCAAAACCATTGCTGGCATGATTTTAGTTGCCATGCACCAGTCACAAAGTTGTGACCGCCCAGCTCAAAACACACAAAAAGTAGGCCAAGATGAATTTCCACTTGTCTGCAAAGTTAAAAAGAATAAGCTCTACACTTTAAAATGATATAAACATAACTTGTGAGAATTGGACCATCCTAGCCTATTCAAAAAGTTTATTTTTATTAAAAAAGGGAGAAATTATGATTTTACCCTCTGTGTGCCACACTAATTTCCCATCCATAGTTTTGTGTGTAAAATTTGGGTGCAAATAACTCAGTGGCATAGAAAGGGTTAAAGGTAAGGGTCACTCAGGCATACTGTGCAGCAGTATTGATAAAAAAAAAAACTGCTTCTATTCTAAAGTGAAGGCAGCCCCTATTTAAAAAAAAAAAAAAAAAAAGTCTAGAAAAACTGTTAATATCTTGATTGTGGCTTAGGTTTAAGTGTTAGGCTTAAACGTCCAAATTACAACAGTAGGGGTGAGAAAAGACTACTCTCTCCCAGATGTAAGACAGACTTCAAAAATTTGGGTCGGACAACCCAAATAGCATACATACGGAGAATCCTAATCTGCAACTTTTAATGGGTTTTGAACTGGGTAGTCACACTACAACAAACACTCAAGTCCCCTACAGAGTACAGCAATAACAAGTGCTTCAATGTCCACTTGCAAACAAACCAACCCTCTACACTACTGGCACTGAACAGATGAATATAATGTCCATATAGTGTTGACAGTTCTTATAATAACATTATGCAACAGAACCCAGTGCTTTGAAAATTTGATTGACCTACTCGCCTTCCAAAGTCCAATTTTGCATCGAAATATGCACTTATGCACTTATGCCCTTCTGCTGGACACACGATGCTTGGATGCACTTTTCATTCAACTCGACGTAGAGAATGAAAACACACTAGATGAACATCTCATGATATTTGTTTGTTTGTTTTTTCCCCACAGGGAAGCAGTAATGCAAATTGACTGAACGCAGCAACTACAAACTTCACTATTCCGCTGAATGTGAGGGGCTGGAAATTAATAAGCTCACATTTAAATTTACCCTACGAAGGAAAAAAAAATGCACACACACAAAGAAAAATAAAATAAATAAATAAATAAAATTCCACTACAGCGAGAACATTGGAGAAATGTGTATGCCTTTAAGTGCAAAGTGAGTAATGTAACTCTTACTTCTTCCTTCTCTTTGGATAGTGCAGAGCTTTAAGAACTGTAAGCTGTAGCTGTAGCAAATGAGCAAGTGCATGCAATGGTACTTTCCTAGGCATAAAACTTTTTTTAAAACCAATTTATTTCTTTTCTTTGTACACTATATTACATGCATAGGATGCTTTATTTCGACCAATCTTAGCTGAATACTTTGTCATTTCTTTGTACATACATTTACACAGAGAAATATGCTTGAAATCAGAACAAAATATACCGCAAAGTAACTATTGAAGTGAAGAAAAGTACCAGTACAATGCGGCCAAAGGCTTTGTCACTTGGCATTTTGAGATTAGTTCAGCCCAGAACCAACAAACACGCCTGAAAAGTAAAGAGAAAAAAACCTTTCTAACTTATTGCTAATCCATCAACATGCCTAAGACACTCTGTGGAATCCTTTATATGCAGACTGGGCAGATCATTCAAATGATCATCAGAGTGGCAAGCTGTTTCAAAAGAACCTTTGACCAGCCTTGGGATTTTTGGGCAGGCCAACCATCAACATGAAAGGTACCCATCTGCAAGAATACAAACTTATACTAAAACATTCTCAACACCGTATGAAGAAAGATTTTTGACACCACTGTCGGAGTGCTACAAAATTTGAAACGGCTGAAAAAATCCCAAAAAGTGTGTTGTAAAGAAACATATGAACACCTCGATGAATGGCAACAGCACAGCCGAATTTGCAGTTTTATATGTCAGCACAGCCGAATTTGCACATTTTGTACATCGGCATAGCTGTTCCTGGAATCCCAGGTGGCAACATCACACACTGTTCTGACTGAACTCCAGTTTCTGAGCCATGATGCTCAGGACCTGTTCCAACAGGGTGTAGCGCTCCGTGGCGTTCTCCGTGGTGGCACGGCTCCCCCACAGCAGCCGCAGGTGCAGCTCGGCCCTGAAGATATCCAGGGCGCCCTCTTCTGGCGGATGCTTGGCCAGCTTCGAGTGGGCATTGATGCGGTACAAGTTGGTCTGCTGGGCAAGCATGTGGGCATTCTGCAAGTGGCCGATCAGAATGTCCAGTCCGTAAGAAGCAGCAGACTCTTCCCAGGGTTCGCCGCTGGGAATCGAGTCCAGGACCTCCTTGGTGGGCGTCTGGGACCAGTCCCGGTCCAGGGCCGAGGACCAGTCCCGCTCCAGGAGTAGAATGATGGGCAGGATGTGGGGGAGGCTGGTCTTTGTGAGGGGTACCACGTTCTCACCAGCGTTCAGCGACTTGAGCAGAGACCGCAGCTTGGTGTCGTAGTTGACAGCTGTGTTTGTAAAGCGAGAGCGTAGGAGGTCCCAGGTGTTGCGCAGGTAGACAATCTGGAAACAAAACATGCAAAAAAAGGTCACATTGGATGAATGCATCAAATACTGTATAAGCTGTTATTTAACTTACAGATCTTATTCGTGAATGAGGAGGTTACAGACATTTTTGCAAGATGTTATTTTCGCGAATTGACACATCATAATAAGTGCACTATTGCCCTAGCGCAAGGCGACATTTTTGCATGCTGTTAAATTCATGGTCCAACAATAATTTGTGCAATATGCAAAAATTAAACCCTCACAAAAACAACAGCTAATACAGTATGCATGACATAAACAGTCAGAAGGCAAGCTAAAACAATATTCATGGATTTGATAACTTAAAGGTAGGGGATACCTTTTACAGACCTCCCAAAATGCAGCAAAACATTAAATATGAACCTCAGGGGACTTGTTTAGGCCACTGCTGAGAAATTTGGAAGTCAACAGTTATCTACAATTTGAATAATGCACAAAACTCAACTACTCAGTAGTTCTGTGTGTCAGCCACACTTAAGCCTTTTTGTTGCAGTCTTCTGTATTTTTTTTTTAATCTATAAACACAAATCTAAAAGTATAAGAGCTGATGTAATAACATACAGAGTGTGTGGCAAGAATGTATATAGAAATGTTTGTAAGTTTTGATGAACTTTCTTCACAAAATATACATGATGGACACACATGCAGTGCATGGGTCTGCAAAGGTAGCTTAGTAATGTACTGGAATTTACGGTGAGCCCCGAAAAAAATTCAATTCAAAATCTAACGGTCAATAAAAATGTACTAAATGTTACCTTCCACTTTCAATACTTTATGGGAGTTTCTAAAATGATACTCTCTTCAACATACCACTGTATTTATACAACTCTTCATTTAAGGCATGCAAATGGGATTCCCTACCTTTAAACATTACAAGAGGATAGAAATACAGATTTACAATATTTGTATTATGCATGAATACAATATCTCACAACAATTTTAATACACAAGCTTGTACATGTATATTGATCAACATCACTATGATTATCACATAATCATTAAAGTCCTATATTGCACACTTCAAATATTGAACTGAAATTCCTGAACTACGTTGCCTAATTAAAAAAAAATAATAATAATAAATGAATAAAAAATCTGCACTTAAGTGCCGTCACTTTCAAATACGAAGGCTGATGTTTGACCATTCAGAATAAAAAATTGTGAGGACTGGATAAGGGCTTACATCAGAGGAGAAAGGCACGCGTTGTAGGAGAGAGGGAGAACTTACTTGCTTTGAAGCAAGGGCATCCATGATGGTGGCGAAGCTGAAGAGGTTGCCAAGGGAACCCCTCAACGTCTCTGCGAGCTGGAGCCACTGATGCAGCACGTGAACTCTAACCTCCAGGTCATCACAGGTCAAAAGGGTTGCCATGCAGAACATCTTTAGGCAGTTATGTCTGTAGCCAATACAAAATAAACAGAGAGAGAGAAAAAAATCAGTTGAATTCAATGTATATACAGTGTACATGTACATCATTACACAGACTTTCACATTCTTATACAGGTACCTTTCATTTTTTTTCTTTTTTTCTTTTTTTTTTTGTAGTTTTTTGTATTGCATTAATGTACATGTAAGCATATTTAGCTGTAAATCTGGTGATTGGCCACAAAAAGACCAGCGGTCAATGCTTATCCCCCCCCCCCCCCATACTATCATATATATATATATATATTGTGTGTGTGTGTGTGTTTTGTCAAAATGTTGTAGTATCTTTTTCCTGTATTCTTCCTTTGTTCTAGGCATGGTTTGTATTATATATTCTTTGTATAGGCTTATTTCAGGCGAGGAAATGACATGAAATAAAGATAAATCGATGATCAAAAAAATGGATTTAATCAACATGCCGTAAAAAGCTTGTATTCTTCCTACAAGCTTTTTATCAGATGTGGAAATAAAATGAAATGTAAATAAAACACTGATAAAAAAAATGGATTTATTCAACACGCCATGATGGCAAAGGAATGATCATTTCTGTGATTACATTGAATGTCCGTGCCTTGGCAACATCTCAAATTCCCCATGATTCAACCACATCAAAGAAATCATACTGCAGATTTGTCACATGGCCATCACTTTGGGAACAGATTTACATTATAACCTACAGGCCTACTCAGACACACAAGAAACAGAAGGCCAGTAACACCATCCCCCCAAATCATTGCACGCTAAATTTCTTTCATATCACAAAAGTCCAGAAGAAGGCAACTAAAATGTTGGGCTTGGTAAAAGGTCACCGACTGGCAACAAATGCAAGATGCAAATATTTTCTGAAACTGATGATCAAACAGCTACAGCAAAAAAAAAAAAATGATAATAATTAACAAAAGAACAATAAATCACATCCATATGATATGTATGCAGTTGTTCTATCTGCATGCAGTAATACTCCTATGAAAAAAAAAAAAAGAAAAAAAAAACATTTCACATACCATCTTCAGGAAGTTTGAGTTTTGCTGATAGACGGATGACCCATGACATTTTAAATGAAGTGGGAATTCACATTAACTCTCAGTTGTGCAGATAAAACAAGACTTCTTCTATCACTCACTCTTATTGCTGATTATTAGCAAGGGCTTTGGGAAATCAGATATGCACTACTTAGTACTTTACAAATTTTGTTTGCAATCATAATCACCATGTAAGTCTTAGGTATCAGGACTTAATTGGCTGACGTAGAACAATAAAAGATATTGAATTCTTTAGAAGCCACAAAGAAGTGAGAATGGAGTTTTACTGAAACACTTCAATTAAAGATACTTTGGAGTCATCTTCATTTCTTTTCCTTTTTATTTAAACGAAATGCTTCCAGCTCAAAACAATAAAAGTCGGTTTGTAAAGTTGTAGAGAAGAGTATTGAAAATTCCCTTCTGAACGAAAATGTATAATTTTAATAAAACAATTGAGACATGTAAATCCACACAATTCTCACCATCGCAACAGTTGGGTGGGTTTTAGCGGAAAAAAGTTTGGAACAAAAAACCCACAAGTACAATTTTTTTTTTCAACACTGTTATTACATGGAGCCTGGTAATCTTGGGAAGTATGTAATACATTGCATTGTGATGAATCATATGGTACATACAGCTCAGGTGTACATGTACATGTGCTATGTGCATGACAAATCCATTTATGAGGACATGTATGATAACATCGCTCCTTTTTCGTTCACAACTTGGGTAGATTTGGCTGGACTTGGAGGTTCACGAAGAAGTCAGCGTTTCAACAGAATCTATGCCAGGTTTCATGAAGGTCGCAGGTAATCATCATGAGGAAAGGAATAATTATTTCTTCACAATGGATGTTCAGGCAGCGTATCGCGACACGGCATGTGAACACTATAAAACTGCACAAAATGGACCGTATTATCTACTTCCTACTAAACAAGGTCATAAATCAATTTCAGCGTTATCGTTCAAACATTTGCGCCATTCATCATAATGAATCACATCCAGGAAACAAAAACAGGCAAAGATCTGATAATATTATACAAACAA
This sequence comes from Diadema setosum, assembly GCF_964275005.1. Classification (NCBI taxonomy): domain Eukaryota; kingdom Metazoa; phylum Echinodermata; class Echinoidea; order Diadematoida; family Diadematidae; genus Diadema; species Diadema setosum. Next base: position 6,493,229 of record NC_092701.1, read on the forward strand.
TGCATATAAGCAAGGGCATGTGCAGTATACAGAACACCTATGTGAAAGAGCTACGGGGAAGTTGGTAGCATATACCCACGGGGCATAAAGGAAGACTCTACAGCACTGTTGCGACCTTATTACTGGAAGTCCCAAAAGTTTCCACAATTTACTATTAAACATTTGCCATTATGACCTCAAAATTCATGTAAACAAAACTGCCTACAATGAACTTAAAGGGGAACGAAGTATCTAGATTGAGCAAATGCAGTAATATCAGTAGAACGCATCGCTGAAGTTTGAGGAAAATCAGACAATCTATTAAAAAAATTACGAACTTTAAAGTCTCAGTGCTACCATTGCTGGATAAGATTTTGTATTGTCCCCGCAAGACAACAATATATCATAAAGAAAATATACGAGTTTAAAAAAAAAAAGATCCTTTTTTATGAAAAGTACACATTCCCTCATCTTAATAATGATATATGCGAAGGGTATTGATATAATTCCTCCTGTTTTCTGAATGAGGTTAGTCAAGAGCTTTCTCATTGTGCTAGAAATATGAAGATAATGTTAAATACTCTTTATATTTGCTGTATATCTTTGCCTGTGCACAACATCACATAATGTTGAATGTAGTCAATCTCATCCAGCAATGCCAACACCCAGCCTTCAAAAAAAAAATCAAAACTTTGAAAGGATTATCTGATTTTCCTCAAACTTCATTGATATGTTCTATTAGCACTACTCAAAAAGCTGATTTCACAGAATGGTAGAGGTTTCATAAGCATGCAGAAATTGAATAAGAAAATCATAGTTTCAAAGCCAGGCATATTTTGCCAAATATAGATAATGGGTTGCAACATCCATGGATCTACAACAGGGGATAACAAGAGACCATGTGTGTCACCTCACAAATCTTAAATAAGGGAGGTGAAACATCAGTTTGTACACACACACACACAAAAAAAAAATGGTAATTATCTTCTTTTTTGGGGGGGGGGGGTGGTGACTTAGCAATGAACGTTACAGAGGAACACACGCTTCAATGCGCGTATTTGCTGACGGGCAATTCCATTTCAGCAGGGACACGCTGGGTGTGGAGTGGGTAGCGAAAGAAGATCGGTTCAATCGGGCCAGCCCCATGCTACCTGGTCTTTAACTATAGCTGCTCTCCAGTCTGCCTCTCTGTGGAGGCAATGCCCAGGAAGTCAATGATTGTTTTAACATCACCCTAAAAAAGCTCCACCCTGGAGCATTGACCCAATAAATCACTACGGTAATGTTTGAGAAATGATGACCACAACATAAAAACAGTGCTGACCCCCTGAAGAATCAAGATAAGCCAGCTGCATTTTCTAGTAGACTGCTTTGTTTAAGAGTTCCCATCTCTATCCCCCCCCCAAAAAAAAAAAAATAGATAGATGTTAGATAGATTTTTTCTATTTTTGTGTGTATTATATTAAGTAATGTAAATTATTGTAGAGTTTGTATACACTTGGTTTGCGGTTCACCATGTATGTATAGTCCTGAGAAGGACTGTTGGAGTGACAGGAGAAGGATAGAAAGAAAAGTTGGATGAGAGGTGAGAATTGAGTAAGAGTATTCTTTCTGGAATGAGTGTAGTCCTGAAAAGGACTGTGAACCAAGGAAGTATAGAACCAAGGAAGTATAGGAGAGTAAGATGAGACTCAACGTTTCGGACAGTTGACTGTCCGTCCTCTCGTCCAACTTTTCTTTCTATCCTTCTCCTGTCACTCCAACAGTCCTTCTCAGGACTATACATACATGGTGAACCGCAAACCAAGTGTATCTAATACCACGCCATGCAAACACCTTCTCTCAAAAATCATATGTAGAGTTTGTAGTTATGTTGAATGATATGCAAGATCATGTTTCGATATGATTATCATATGTGTAAGGCGCTTAGAAACCATGTATTAAGCGCAGTAAAAATGCTAATTATTATTATTATTATAGATAGATATATAGTTAATTGCTTTTCCTGCATGCTTGTCATTATGCCTCTGACAAAGATTCTGCTAGAATTGAAAGCTCAGGCCCCTTTTGACTCCAGAAAGATTATATAGAAAGATAATTAATACTCAAAAGAGAAGAATGTAAACATTTTAGAAAAGTCGAAACATTTTCAAATTTCATGCAAATTACACATTCTCTTGATGGTTTTTTTTCTGAAACCTAATAAGGCAAACATTATTCTCCATGCCTTCTGGAAAAAAGAAAAGAAAAGATTACACGGTAAAAGCTTGGTCAACGTCCTACATACATCTGCAGGGATTTTGATATTTTCATTCTAACAGTGTGATCATTATTGTACAGTGACAGCACAAAGAGTCCCCATCTAGAAAAGGTGGCACACGGAAATGTCTAAAACTTTCAAAAGTTAAAAAATCTTCAAGCATTTGTCCTCAAACTTTTACTAAGTGTTTCACATGATATACTGCTGCATTCACTGTATCCTAATAATAGGAGGTATATGTTCAGAGACATTATAACAGTCAGTTACTTCTGAAGCATCATGAAAGTTTTTTTTTAAAAAAATGTGTAGGACTAGGGGATGGTCACAATCTCTGATCAAGATTATGGATAATTGCACTACCCTATTGTGGCCCTTCTACATGTAGCTCTGAACTGATGATGTAGAAGGCACAGAATCAGCCAGAAGGCTGAAAGTAAGACTAACTCTAAGGCTTGATGATGTTCGGATTCACACTACTACCAATATCATTTTTTTCTGGGGCAAGGCCACTTTAACACCGAGACCCCATAAAATTTTCATGGGCATAAAATGGGGAAGAGAATGTGTCGAGGACAACCAATGGATTAAAACACATACATGCCTTGGCTGTAGAACACTGCATACGAAGTGATACCTATTAAGAGTTGACTTGATATACAATACAAAAAACCATTGGAAAACTTCTAATGAATATTCTGACCATTACAAGGCCTTCATCATTGCAAATTGACTGCTATTACTGCTTTTATCTATTTACTCAATAGGGAAGAATCTATCAATTGACTTGACATACAATACACAGACCATGGGACAACTTCCAGTGAAAATTCCAACCACTACAAGGCCTTCATCATTGCAAAGTCACTGCAATTACTGCTTTTATCTACTTACTTGATAGGGAAGAATCTATTAATTGACTTGATGTACAATACACAGACCATGGGAAATCTTCCAGTGAAAACTCTGACCATCACAAGGCCTTCATCACTATAAATTGACTGCTATTACTGGTTTTATTCATTTACTTATTTGTTCAGTTTATTTAAAAACAACCTGGCCACTCCTATTCTCAACCCAGAAAGCCTTGAAACAAAAGTTAACAAGGAAAAGTAGAAATTACGCGGTGCGTAATATATGTCCCCGCCGGAAGTAGCATTTTGTAGCAAAATGTGCAATATAGGTAAAAAATCAAGGTCAAAGGTCAAAGAAGTCAAAGGTCAAAATTCTGTGTAAAAGTTTTGAAGCCCTCACCTAGTGCCATCACATAAAGCAAACGGAATCAAAATCGGGTTAGAAATGGCGAAGGAGTAGCATTTTATAGCCAATGTACAATACAGGTCAAAAATCAAGGTCAAAGGTCAAAGAAGGCAAAGGTCAAAATTCTGTGTAAAATTTTGAAGCCCTCACCTAGTGCCATCACATAAAGCAAACGGAATCAAAATCGGGTTAGAAACGGCGAAGGAGTAGCATTTTGTAGCCAATGTACAATACAGGTCAAAAATCAAGGTCAAAGGTCAAAGAAGGCAAAGGTCAAAATTCTGTGTACAAGTTTTGAAGCCCTCACCTAGTGCCATCACATAAAGAAACGGAATCGAAATCGGGTTAGAAATGGCGAAGGAGTAGCATTTTGTAGCAAATTGTACAATATAGGTCAAAAATCAAGGTCAAAGGTCAAAGAAGGCAAAGGTCAAAATTCTGTGTAGGAGTTTTGAAGCCCTCACCTAGTGCCATCACATAAAGCAAACGGAATCGAAATCGGGTTAGAAATGGCGAAGGAGTAGCATGTTGTAGCAAAATGTACAATATAGGTCAAAAATCAAGGTCAAAGGTCAAAGAAGGCAAAGGTCAAAATTCTGTGTAGAAGTTTTGAAGCCCTCACCTAGTGCCATCACATAAAGCAAACTGAATCGAAATCGGGTTAGAAATGGCGAAGGAGTAGCATTTTGTAGCAAAATGTACAATATAGGTCAAAAATCAAGGTCAAAGGTCAAAGAAGTCAAAGGTCAAAATTCTGTGTAGAAGTTTTGAAGCCCTCACCTAGTGCCATCATATAAAGCAAACGGAATCAAAATCGGGTTAGAAATGGCGAAGGAGTAGCATTTTGTAGCAAAATGTACAATATAGGTCAAAGGTCAAGGTCAAAGGTCACGACTGAAATTCTGTGTAGAAGTTTTAAAGCTCCCATGTAGTGCTATCATATAAAGCAAACAGAATCAAAATTGGCTCATAAATGACAGAGAAGTAGCAAATTGAAGATTTTGATCACACACGGACGCACACACGGACGCACGGACGGACACACGGACGGACGCACGGACGGACGGACGGACACACGGACACACACACGTACGGAGCCCGTTTCATAGTCCCCTGCTCGAACTCGTTCGGCGGGGACAATAAATGCAATACAGTGAATATGAGGTGAAAAAAAAAAAAATCACACTACATTCAGAAAGAAGGTATGATTTAAAACAAGGAGCCCGTATTTTGTTCTTGTTTTTTACCTTTCTTTCTGACGTTTTGTTTTGCAAGGCAGTCTTTGCTGTGCTCTATGAGATATGAACTTGATAAGTCTTAAAGAGAGTTGAATTCATTCACTGACCGTTCCAGGATGTCCTGTCGGAATCTTGTACCGTGCGGCAAGCAGAGAAGCTCCAAACCCGGCATTTGGTCGTTGTTACTGCCGTGACCTATCCTACACACCTGCCGAGGAAAAGATAATTGTCGCACATTGGTTACTACAAGAAAATGAATTTTCTTTTTTGTAACTGTTACAAAAAATTAGAGCTTTTAAATAACCAACCTTCATTGCAACTGATTGACAAATTGCCCTACATCGACGTAAATAAGCACTGAATTGATCAGTGTTTTAGTAGTAGCCATGATAAAAAATCATGGGCGTACATACTCATGATTTTTTATCATGGCTACTACTAAAACACTGATCAATTCAGTGCTTATTTACGTCGATGTAGGGCAATTTGTCAATCAGTTGCAATGAAAACATCTCGACGGAAGAATTTCATGAATTTGAATAACCAACCTTCATATTTGACTGGAGTGACAAGAATCATTTGGCTTACACCATTACAGACTTTTTGTTCATGATATGAATAATTTGCAATATATACAGTCATGTTGAAGAATTGCACTTCAGATTTTCTTCCCAGTATCACTCCCTGTTCTTCCTCCTGATCGAGAATCTATGAAATATTTTTTTTTTTTTCAATGAACAGAGAGCATGAAATTTTGGAATTTCCACCAACTGAGCACACAGAATCTCAGATTATACTAAAGGTTACCAGATATCTGCAGAATGGGACTTGTAACAAATCTTCAAAAACTTACGGTCACTCTATCAGTTGAAATACATTGTACACACACACAAACACTCACACTACAAAGATCAAACACGCACTGCAGTCTATGTAATATGTTTCCAACATCATGATACACGTGTCTTTGATGAATCTATGTAGGAATCTTTGAAGGCCCAAAAGCAATCATTACTATCAAAAGTGCTTTTGATCGTCCTCATATTCATTCATTCCACAAACTGAATTTTGCAGAGCTGGTCAGAGTCAAGTGAGGCAGGTTTTATGCTCCAAAGGTAATCATTTCACTTTTTGAAAATTTACAACTTAACATTCCCGAATTAATTGGCAAAATACAGTGTATCAGGATGAATGACAAAATGTCACCAGACTTTTGTAATGGCTGGTAATAGAATATCAAACACTTATAGTTGTATAGGACTACAAATTGACTGCCTGGATAGAACTTTGATCATGAGGTCACTCTCACAAGCTCTCCTACATTGCTTCCCCCAGAGAAAATGTAATTTTACACATTTGCTGCAGAGAAATGTAGCAGCCCAAAGAAGGAGAGGAAGCAGAAGAAGGAACAACAAAATGATGAGCATCTTGCTTGTGTTAGGAACATAGGAATTCACAAAGAATCAGGTCTCTGATTCAAAATGATTTCTGATCCCAATTTGAGGGAGAGGATGTTTACAAACTGGCGCAGTCTCATTAGGCTTGTGGTTACAGAAATGCATCGCTCCATATGGGGATTCTGCATTGTCTGACTCTTGCGCTGATGCGCACAACCAATGGGGTTCATCCTTGTTCAAACATTTCCTTCACAATGGGGCTATTTACAAACACCATAGATGGTAAGGAAGGTGCGACCTTGCATTTAACTCGGGCTATTTGCCAAGTCTGCCGCAGCAGTGATGTTTAGCCTGGTACAATGCAAATGTATTTAAGAGCTCTCTGGCAAACAAGATGTCTACTTCACAGCTCAACAACGACACAAAGTCTTGTGTACACATGTTCATTAATTTGATTATTAAACATGCAATGTCTCACGCATCCACTGGCACATACACACACACAGACACACATCGTGGTTAATGTCACTTTTTAAATTCATTTAGTGGGTTTCTAGCCACACATGAACTTTACTTATCATTATCACCACAGGTAAGTATTGTCATTACTTTGTATCCGAAGCTTTTGCCAGACATAAAACTCTGTGTAAAAAGAGCGTAAATGAACAAGATACCCGGTGGATCTATTATATGTCCCTTCATACAAAGTGAAGGAAGTATGAAACATCTTTGATCTATTTCCCACAAAATTTGAAATTCTCAAAGACTTTGTGCAGGAGCCAAGTTCTGATAGGAAATGTCATACCACTTATGTTGGGGAGAGATTTCAGATAATTTATACTGAACATGGCATAAAATTCATTCTTGCGTAAATTAAAACATAAAAACAGACATCAAAGCAAAAACTTTTTGTATCTCTCTTAAATTACCTCTTTCAAATTACAAAATCATATATTCCATATGAAAAAAAAAAAACAAGCATAAAACTATTTTGAAAATGGACGGGCGATTTTGGGTGGTTTAAGGAGTAATAAGGCGGGCAGTTCAGTTACTAACGGGTTAAATTTCATCCCCTGCAGTACGCTTACAAGATTTCCATACGGTACTCGCTCAGTGAAGTCCCAAGATGCTATGATTTGTGTATTGAGACGCGAGTTCCCTAATTTAAACAAGAATGTTCTGCTGAATTCCTGTTCTCTGGTTTGTACCCTTGTCAGGGATAGAACTAGAAGCAGACATGTGTCTATTCAAAGTGTTTGCCAAACAGGGTTGCCCAGGGCCTATTTGCGGTAACTATAGACTCTGGCACACATATACAGAAAATAATCTGTTTATTGGTATACACAAAGAAGATCAAGAAGAAGAGCAAGCCAAGGAGGTTCAAGAGAATGGAGTCACAACTGTCGTATTTCCTTTGAAGTCACGTTCGATGCCGCCACTCGAAAGTATTTGAAGCATGTGGCAAACTGGATCTGCTGCGCAGATAGGAAGACAATTGACTCATGTCTCATTGCATAATCATCGGCCACTTTCTAACGAAAATATGTCTTTGTGATGGTAAATACTTTTCGCCATCCCTACTTATAAAAGATAGGTGGTATTTGATGGTAAAGACACAGGGATGCGCGAATAGAAATTGCGCAAAAAATGATGAAATGAAAATGAAAATTACTCGACTGGCCGTGCCCGGCCACTAATCTGATATATCTATTAATATAGAATTATACTCGAAGATTATTCCATATCAGTTTTATTTGGAGGAATTAAGTGGAAAAGTGATAAAACCGGCTTTTCGGGAGGGTACAGTTTTAGACACTTTCACATGATACAGCTCTGATTTACACTTTTGCACATATTTCTTGAAGGGATTGACCTTGTTTAATGAGCTTTATCATTAAGTGAGATTTCGTTTCATTTAATAGATAAACAAGCAAAATATAGCCAACATTAAGTTAACGTTCAAAATGAATCTTCAGATTGCTCAGCAAGACGGCGGCATCAAACCCCGCCACCAAAGGCACAGATGCACCTGTGGAATTCTTTTGTACATCAATAGAAAAGTGACAACTGTTTGAATAATTACAGCCAGTTGGAACTCCATCTCTTAAACCTCCTTGAGCAAGCACATCAGTAAAATATCTCACAAGTGTCAACTTGGTTGGACCCAGCCAATCTAAACAAATCCGTTGATTTGCACTGAAGTTACAATTCAGTACAAACTTCTGTCTAAACACGCTGTACTCTGCACCATTTATAAAGCTATCAGCAATTTTTCTCACACTTTTGTAATTTGCATCCTGATCTATTGTGAACAGAGAAGTGGCTAAAGGGAAGTGATGGAGTATTTTACCATCAACATTTAGCAAGGATAGATGGTTTATTACCTGTGTGTCAACCAGAGTGAGATGCCTCGCCAGTGCAAGTGGATTCATTTCAAGGAGCATGCGCCTGACAGTGTCCATACAGGTCTTGTCCAGGGGTTTGTTTTCCGCCTCCAGCAGTGAACTGGTAAAATCCTGGGGCTGGAACACCGACTCGGTCTCCCTGACTGGCAGGATCGTTTGCAGCGTGTCCGGGATCTTCTCCAGGTGGTTTGGAGACGCACGCTGGGCCACGCGGGAATAGTCACTGTCCAGCACAGAGAATCGCGTCCCGGATACCACTTTTTTGCGCGGCTTGACATCCAGGCTCTCTCCATCCACTGTGTCCGTCGAGACCGGGGGTTGGATGATTTCAGCCGGGATGGGCTTGGAGTCCTCGTCATGGAGCATGGTGAAGCGGACCGGCGTGGGTCTCTCTTCAACGTCATCGGGAGCATCAATCTCGCTGTAGATGTGTTCTCTAATGGGTGGCTTCATAAGGGTGTTTGTCTGCGAAGGCGCAAGGGTCCCTGATGACGGCGTATCCCTTACCCGGGAGTCAGTCATAGAAGACTCCTCTGTTGGCACACTGGGTTCCGGTCCGTCCACAACACCTGGCACCTTCCCTGGTGAAGGTGTGCCGGGAGAGGCGTCATTGCTCACCCCTAGCATAGTCCCCTCTTCATCTGAGGCAGAAGTGTTCAGACACGGGCGCGTCTCCGCGTAATCGCTCTCGACGGGAGCATAATCTCTGCTGGGACTCAAGATGGGCTCGCTGCCTGTCCTGACGTGGATCACATGGTCTCGCATCGCGTGAGCGGGGCCTGGCCTGTGCGTGGGCGAAGTCCGCCCAAGCAGCGGCTGGCTGTCGGCACGATTTACACTCTGCTTCTCCCCACCACCATTAACGACATGCAGCGAGGCAGGGTTGCTCCCCGACCTCTGCCGTAGGGGGTCGCTCCCATTCATGGACCCCCTGCGCGGGGTCACAACTTTCTTTTGCAATGTGCCATAGATGTACGACGCCGGCAGTTTGTTCGTCGCAGCATACCGGCTGTCCGTGTAACTGAGGGGTTGAGTCCTGTTGATGGGTCGCTGGCTCACAGCTCCAGATGCCTGCGACACAGGCTTACCACTCCCTACATAGAATTTAATGAGTGATGGTATAGTGTCAAAGCACTCTTTCTCAAACTGGTACTGAACACTTGCATAGGGTGAGTGGGCCTTATGGACCACCTTGTTGATCACAAAATGCATGGGGGCATCCTTCCACCGAACGGTAAGCACAAAGTTCCCCGGCTTCGAGATGGAGTCCCTCACGAGGAAGTCCCCATTCTCGCAGATCAGCTTCTCCGCCTTGTCACGGCTGATGCCTCCATGGAACCAGGCGTGGCTCCGGATGTCATGGCTAGGGAGCTTGAACTCCTCTTCCAGCTGCTTGCGGAGGTCTTCTGGGGACAGGTCCTGCAGACTCATCTTGGATCGGACGGGTGAGGGTGGGGTCTGAGGGAAACCAGCAAGAATGTATGAATGATAAAGAATGGAAAGATGCAAAGCAGAATGAGTTCTGTATTTCCTAATAAATGCACGCCATAAACGCATTAGGCACAGTACCTATAGAAGACCAATATGTGATACCACAGCCATCCATCACAATAAAAACTGGTTCTAAATGATATCACCAGGTCCAGGTGTTTATGCATACACCTGATTCCAACCCAAGCTATAAGAAAAGACCCGACTTTATAATCACTTAACTTTTTTAAAGTCCTTATGGAAATGTGGGTAAAGCATTTATATCACAAATACATTGCCAATGCTGCCATTATTCACACATCAAAATCACAGAGATTTTAGAAAGCTTTCAGGGGGACACTTTTGTGTAACATACATCTCATTACGCAAAAATACTTTCAAAGTCCGGAAACTTTTATATTCCTTTGTCAGGATGTGGAAATAAATTCCTTTTCTTCTTCTTCTTCTTCTTCTTGCTTTTTTTTTTTTCTATTTTGCAGGGAGACATGGCTACTCTGCAATGCCTATCACTATCAGTGCAAAGATGGTGTAAAGGAATAAAGGCTGCTATATCACAGAAGATGGCATTAAAAAAAAAATATCACAGTTTAGTGAATTATCTCTCAATGTATACTTGTTGTCTGAAATATGTTGCAATTAAAAAAAGGGGGCATGTTACAAAAGGGATCACAAAAGAGAGATTGGTCATCTCCTAAAGACTCTTTTGAACTCTTCTGGAGAGCTGAACCAAAATATCAGTGGTTTAAATCATATAAAAGAAATTCCTCAGATAAATGGTCAGCAGTGGAGCATAACAAAGACACCATAGAAAAGGATTGATTAGAAACTCACCCTACTGAGTTGGTCTTCTGGTATTGAGCTGCAGATAAAAGTGCATGGAAGAGAGGAAAGAGAAAAACAAAATTAGACGTTGAGGACCACATGGTGCACATATCAAAGCACATAAACTAATAATCGATGTCTACCAAGTTACCTGCGACAGGAGAGCATACGTGACTGCAACACATTCATGGCTAGGAGAGCAAACAGCTCACATGCCGAGATCAGATTTGCAGATGTGCGCCGTTCCACTCCCCATTCCAACTCTGGTAAACATCAAAACACTAGAAACAGTCTGAGAACTCAAAACAACATCTGCATTTCAATCCCAACAAAACAGAATCAAAGAAAGAACATGGGAGACAAGAGAACATCCACAGGTATATCTGGCCGTCTCTGGCAAAAAGAGTCACATCTATGACACGAGGTCCAAATCATGAGACCCTGAGAAACACGAGAGCCAGATGATAAACCCAGACAGCCCGACTAAAACTCACAATCTCGTCCCTCCTTGTGAGAGCTTGGTGCTCCAGAGCTAACGGGATGCCACACACACACACGTGCATCTGATTTGGTGGAAGTCAGTAGTAGTCAGTCAATACCACGCCAGTAGTAGTCAGTCAATACCATGCAGCACTGGTGATCAGATGAACTTGAGTCGGGCCTGTGACTCAGCTCGGCTCGTCCCGTTAAGAGAAACACCACAACAGTCATCGATCGTTGCTGGTGGTATGACCTTGTCTCAGCAGGATCAATCTTTCCCCCCTTTACCGGCTAGTCTTGGTGGACCTAACTCCTCTCACACGTTTATCCCCTCTGATCATGCAAAACCTTGCAGACGTCATGGCTACGGTTGCTATGGCAACACTTTTGATGATCCTAACACAAGCAACTCCAGCACACATACATACAGAATTCAGCGAAAGAAAAAGAATGAAACTGAAGGCTGATATGATACGATCAATGATAAGGATACAGGAAATCTCCTTCAATGCATCGTGCAATAAGTATGCAAGCTGCTCTCCTAATGTCTTTTTTTTTTTTTTTTAATGTGTTCCTGTTGCAACATAGCTTAAATAACAATGCACCAGTCATAACTTGGTCAAAAGTTGCAGAGGTAGAGAGACATACACAACAGCATCATGCAAGACCAAAACAACAACCCAAAAACCTATGGCATATCCACACCATCGGGTAGAATGCAGTGCAGAGCAACAAGACTAGCTGTACAAAGTGGAAGTACGTAATACTTCCACATCTCCCATGCCATTACACCTGTAAATAGGACAACTATCACAGATCCGGAATGCAGACTCCCTGTGAGCGACCCACAGAGCTGCATTCCGATTGCCAACTTTAAAGGAAGTCTGTTCGCGTCACAGAGACCAACGGCCAAACAGAGAAACGCATCATGAATTGATTTCCCTCTGATGGATTGGTCAAAATATTAGATCATTTGATTCACATGGAAGAGGTCATACCAGTTCCACATTTCCACAGCTTCAAAGAGATTGGACTAACAGGTATTTAGTTTACCATCATTATGTTTACTAATCTTTTCACTAAAACTATGATGACTAATTCTACTACAACTATTAATACTACTTTTACCACTTAGACTAATATTGATAGTTCTACTACTCTACCACTTTTACAGATCGTATGCAACTATACTTCAATCATCTACTACTTCTAGTACTGCTACTACTACTTCGTAACTGGTGTTTTTGCAATTGAAATGATCTCTTCTTACAGTGGCTCCATCACAAGCAATTTGATTCTCTCTCAGAAATACTATAATCTGCTATCTTCCGTCATATCTGCAACAGGCTGCAATACAACAGAGACAATCTCCACGAAACTTTAAGTTTGCTTGCTTTCACTATTACTTCTAGGAACAGCCACAGCAGGTCAAATGGCACTTTACCCACGCGCACCCTCATAAACTTAACAACCTAAAATTGTCTCAATGAGAGGCAATACTGCAAAATTATGGACTTTGTACGACCAGCCTACTGTACATGCAAACAATGCAAAACAAATAAATCATTACACTCCCACATTCAACTTCCATTCGAACATAACCACTAACTGATCCATATTTCCTCTTCCGGCAAAAAAGGAAAAAAAAGTAGAAGTCTATTCTTTTCTCCATACCCAAATATGATAATTGTCATAATCTTTTTTTCCCCCTTCTTTCTTTCTTTTTTTTTTACTTCACTGCACCGATTACCAGCAGACAATGGTATCGTAAGTCTGCAATTATTACTCAGTTCTTTTTCTTAAAAACCAAAACAAAACTTGAATCAACAGCTACATAAGACATTTCATTAAACCCCTAACACATCATTTAATCAACCATTGATACCATCGTACTGTTCACTATTGTGTACTCAAGATCATTAACTTGTATATTCTAATATTTTATTACTTTTTTATGTTATTTTTTCATTGTGTACTCAAGATCATTTTGAATTTTCTATATGTTTTTTTTTTCTACAGAAGACAAAAATAATAAATTGCATTGAATTGAATCGACTGGAATCATCACAGTTGTTTAACATTTACACATAAACAGCAATTTATTTATACACACAAACAGGAAGATGGAAGTGGTGTTGGGAAACGAGGGAAGGTTAAAATTTGTTTTACAATCTTTTCATCCCCCCTCCATCCCTGTCTCCCTTTCCCGTTCCCTTTTCACCGGAGCAGAGCAGGATATTTTCATTGCTGAAATCCTCCACTAAAGCCCTATACAGCAAAGCAGCCATAGATGGAACAGAGCCCAGTGAATCTAAGAGAACGACATCCTGTATGACAACATGAAAATACTGGTCAAAACAATTATATTGAAATTCTCCATCATAGTAATAAATATAGCAGAAGGCATCATCTGTCAGTAAAGGGGAAAAGAGAACATAAAACTAAACACAAGTTTGACATATAGTGAGGTGCCCGCACCTCGTCAGGGGCCCGAATACCGTCACCCCGCTTAAAATTGTTTTAAGCGCACTAAACAAAAATTTATGCCCGGGACTGTGTTCAGTACGCTTGAAACTTGGCAGGGCTACCACAACCAAGCAAATTTTGGTGAAAACCGAACAGTTTTTCGCGAAAATATGGAATTTTAATCGGAATAGGACTCTACGTGTTTAAGTATCACCGCTGTCCCCGCACGCATCTTTTACGTGTATGTCTATGGGAGCATCACGGTCACCCGCACACGTCTGTTACGTGCTTTGTCTATGGGAGCGCGGGTGACGAATTGCAGGCCCCTTCCTTAGTGCGCAACTTTTTCACATTGTTCGCGTTTGACGACGATAGCTGCAAATTTTCGATATCGGTCAGTGAGCTTGTGATTCCATTGGAATTTTCAGCATTTTTCCTGTATGTGAGTTGAATTTCAAAGAATTTCAGTGGCGAAATGTGATTCAAATATGTGCAAACATTAACTATGACGAGGTGCAGGTCACCCAAGTATACTGTACATACCACTTCAGTGGGAGCATTCAGCTGTATTAGGATATTGGTGCATCTTATCTATCCCTTTGTAATTTCTTTATTCATAACCACTACGTGTTAAAGTGACTCCATTGATCAAAATAACTAGATTTTACACCTACATGTAGCAGTCCTGTGGGATTGCTACCGACAAACACAAACAAGGTTACGTATCTTGATACAATAGGTGTGGCCAATTTGATGCCATCCCTCTTCAATTTTCCGACTGATATATCTCCCGGGCCCCCTACAGTCAATGTTCACACCTTCATCTTACTGAGCATTTTCACCATGAAAAGCTGTTGCAGTATCATGAGGTCACATTGTGGTTGTCCATATGAACCACCACAAACGGAGACAGAAATGATACGAAACGAGAACAAACCCTCTTGCATACCATCACATCCCTATACAATATACAAGTGTATTTACAATTGAGCACCCGTGTTTTTAAGAAACCACTAAAGGGTGTGTTCTAAGTAATGAAATGTGCTCCAGTACAGACCAGAAAGAGATAGAGAAGACTACAAAATTATCTTTACCTATTTGGGACACTGCTCTCAATTCATTGTGTTTCATTTTCTTTCATTTTACTGGTTTCAGTTCAAGAACTTCTGAGAAGATAAATCAATCAATCAAGTCAAATAATGTGCCCCTCCCAAGTCGAAAGGTCATTTATTGATTCAAGTTTTGGGGTCAAACCAGACAAGTTCAGAGTAGTTTGAGACTGAAGAATGACAGAGAGGTGAACAAAAAAGGGTGAGTGTATTTGTTCCTTTGAAATGATGTCAAAATCTTCTTAAAATCAATGCAGAGTCCTCCCTCTTCTACAGGTCTAAATCAAAAGATAGAAAAATATATGCTTCCTCAATCAAAATGAGAGATGAGGCATGCATGATGTGACAGGGGTCACAATCAAATGTCAATTCTGTCTGCATTACAGATGCGACCAGAAGGTTGAGGTTTCATACTTAAAGCCACTGTGGGTTTGACAATTTCAAAGGTAAAAGAACTTCCCATGGATATATACCCTAAATATTGGGTAGATTAGGAAAGAGAGTAATAGACTATTTTTGATATATCAAACATGCAAACTGATTTACAGGGGGATATAATATATTTATAATTTCAAAGGTAAAAGAACTCCCCATGGATATATACCCTAAATATTGGGTAGATTAGGAAAGAGAGTATTAGACTATTTTTGATATATCAAACATGCAAACATCACAGCCTATCATAAAAATCTGTGTTTTTTTTTTCTCATGTTCCCCTTTAAATATTTAAACAGCAAAACACAAGGAAAACAAGTTGCCATCCATGGAAGAATGGGGGATGATTTATAGAGATTTTTAAATGTGCAAAATCAGACAAAGAATCCCCCTACGTCCTGGCAGAAATGCTGGAAGACCACAGGGACTAGTCATTAGTCATACTCATTATAACATGAAGTAGCGGAACTAATTGATCACAGTCATTCACGAAAAACCAACCCTGGAGAAGAATTTACCCCACAAACATTCTTTCTTCCCAACCAAAGTAGCATAGCATTTGGCAGACATTACGTAAAAGCTTACTGGTTTTCGACATATGATACAAAATTTCTAATCAGAATGAAGTTTACCTCGTGACTCAAGAAATGATAACAAAATCTCATCGACCAATGAACTAAAAAACTTAACACTGATACGATGAATACTTATGACCAAATGAAGAAACAACAAGCATTTGCCACTTTGCATACTGGTAGTAATTATATTTGTATTTAATGATGGTGATTACAACAATAAAGGTGATACTAAGTAATCACAATAATAATGGTAATTATATAACAATAATAACAATAATAATTATTATAATTACTCTTACTATTACTATTATTATTATTATCATTATTATTATTATTATTATTATTATTATTATTATTATTATTATTATTATTATTATTATTATTATTATTATTATTATCATTATCATTATTATTGTTATTATTATTATCATTATCATTATTATTACTATTACTATTTAGATGATTCTAAAAGGAGGTACATATTGCTTTGACATCACATTAAATGGAATAACTGCCACTGATTATTCAAATGGGCACAACTTCTTTCGACATATTTGGCCAGACTCTTTGCTAAAATCTAGTGTCTTTTCGTCGGTGGTCAAACGCTAACCTGTATCGGCAGAGCCTAGACGGGGACGGAGGTAACTGGCTAGCGGAGGTCACTATACTCCTGGGTGACCGTGGTGGGGTGGACGACAGAGGTGGAAGAGCAGCACCTGGAAAGAGATTTACATGAAAGAAATTAACACAGAACTCTGTCAAATTGTTGTGACACACACGCACACACATACGCGTCTATGGTGGAAATCGAGGACATGTTTTACCCACAAGAATTTTACCACATAACCGAGGACCTGTGTGTTAAGCAGAAATCTTGTCAACCGAGGACTCATTTGTTGTATATTACCATACAACCGAGGGGCTACAAACATGTACCCCTAAATGCAAAAGCAGACTGTCTGGAATGGTCTGCAAGCCGAGGACGTCCTCGGTTCGCCAGGTGTCCTCGGTTTAAATGTAAAATTCATGTGTATGTCCTCATTTTCCACAATGGGTATAGTGCATACACACACACACATTGGTTCATATTTAATCTGTCCTCTAATTCCTGTGCAAAATACTCAGCATTCAAGAAATATGAGAAGTTCCATTTTGCCTATTGAGTAATGACCAACCTCATCATCTAAGAACCACCATTGTAAAATGCCATGGACAATGCACGCCAATAACTCGCTGGTGGTGATGTAAACGTTAACAATGTATTAAGTCACAGTTTTCAAGACAGACACATAATATACAATACATAAACATAGCAGAAGTCAGCCCACATGGCTGGAGATCTTACTCAATTATGAGAACGGTCCACACAAAATCTCAAATGAAACTGTAATGTTGCCTGCATATTTTGTGATTTTTATTGGCAATTAATAAATTCTTATTGATCAACACCCTCACTCTGAATCTAATACCATAAATCAGTCAATTTGCAATTTTGCACATTGACATAACAAAGCTCATTGTATGCCTATCAGCAGGTTCTCTTTGATATTGGCTTGTAATCTCCAACCGAGACTATGAAATGAAACCTATTTGTTTTGATACTGGCGAATTAATCAATTTTTTAATTTACACCATCCTCCATAAAAATGATATGCCAAAAGATGCCTTCTACCTTGAATACTATGATAAATTCTTTCTGCGCAACTGAAGGAAAACCAACATGATAAACCTCTCAGAGTGAAGGGACTACAATATCAGATGAGTTTGGTGACCATAAAATCCCTCTTCGGCCAAATTTCCTGAGGCAATTTGCTCAGCATCCAAAATAATTTGCCCTGAGACGGGGAAAGCTGGCCTGCACGTTCTCTCTTCGCATCTGAGTCTGTCACTGAAGCCCCGAGGGAGCAGAGAGCATAATCTCCCAAAATCTTCAGGGGGTTACTTGGAAACCCCCGGGGACCGGTTACCCCGAAGAAATGTCCCGCAACATCCTGACACCCTTGTAGGATAAAAGACAGAAGGAACCTGTAATAACCTCTCCACCCAGGCATACAAAGATGCATACCATCTAACATCCGTTGAGGACAGAGTGATTTTGCTACAACACGCATTTCCCATAGATGCTTGCCCGAGTATATTCGGGACTCGTCTTCAACAGACAGCCTTTTCACGCCTTGGAGAATATCGACACCAAATTGGCACATACCAGCAACACTGTTGCAAAAATATTGGTATGTGCATTACAATGCATGATTGATTCCAACTAGTATTTGTCCTCCTTGTTGATCCTACTAAAAGCTCAATTAAACTATACTACCTCTTCTGCATCTTACTCCTCATATGTTTTGTAGACTAAGATAACACAGAAGGATTATACATACATTAATATATTGAATTATATGACATGAATTTTCCTTATTCTCACTTTTTCTGATAAAATAAAGCAATACTAATACACAAATCTTCTTCATCAAATTTAACCTGAATTATGAAGGATGTGTATGTTTTGTAAAGCCACGAAATGATGATATAAAAGTCATATTTAGATTAACAAAAGGCTTGGAGTGATGACAAAAATGATAGCTTCCTGATATATCAAAATAGATGTCATATATTCAAATTAATTAATTCTAGCAACAAGTTGTTTTTATTGCAACTGATTGGCGAATTGCCCTACATCGACATAAATAAGCTCTGTTTATAGTTCTGACTTTGCTGATAGTTGTGCCTTCTTTGGGACTTCTCAATTTTTCTAATACTGTTTAATTCTGCAATGATCTGTTGAGTAATCTTTTATGGCTTTCACTCAATTTGACCTTTGCGTTAACAGGTCTTCTCCTTCGGAAGATCTGGTGTTCGTCAAACAAATCATCTCACACTTTTTCGAATATCCTTTCTAAGGATGTAGACGAGGTTATATGTCTGTTAAAGAAAATTCAGTGCAGCTGATCTTCATTAAATCATTATGTATGCTTTCTACCGTGTAGATACATATTTTTGATAATTGAGGAAAAGCATTAAACTTTGACAGCACTCAGCTTCTCAAAACGGGTAAGGTGAAACAGAATTTTAGTCTATAAACAAGTTCCTGAAGGAGAAGATTATTCACGAGGACACGTACAGAATTGTGAAATCTCAAAAATTTGTAACATCTGCCATTAACTACTCTCCTAAATACACCTTGTTTGTTGTTTATATACTCTCATTCATACATTAATTTTAATACATCTGTACTTGTGTACATATGTGTGCTTTCCTTACCTGTTATGCTGGTCCTCTTTAGCTTTTCGCGAATGAAGACGAGGTTGGATGCCAATCTGGCTCGGTGTGCACCATTGCGTATTCCGATGTCCAGCAGATCTTTCTCACTCCAGTGCAGCAAATCCTGTACAGACGAGGGATGGTATACAAACACACACAATCAGAATTGGGCCCAAAACTATGCAAATTTGTCGCTCGGCTCTGACCAGAATAATTCATGAACAGTGCTGAGCTTTGACCAGAAAATTATATAAACAACGCCGAGCTTTGACAACATCCATGCATCATGCAGCTCAACCAGAACGCGGACTTAGACTGACAGTTACTAAAGCACATTTTACCCCATACCACCATACCAAGGACCACTGCAATGCAAAACAGCATTGTTACACTCATCTGGCCTTCCTATTGTGAGCCCTTTGAAAAATCCCTTCATTGTTTGCAGTGTTGGGTAAGGCTAGACAGAGATACTTGTGTAGGAATGCACTTTAGACTGCTGCCTTCTGGAAAACAGTTAATCTTATGGAACACACAGATATGGGGCAGAGATTACACATTTGTATGTATGCTGTACATTCCTCCACACAAAAGTATTTGATACTGTCAAAGAGTTAGGCAGAGACAGATCTGCAAGGACAAGCAAACAAACAAACAATCATAGCTGCATTGTATTCACATCACACCTGAAAACAAGATCTGACCTAGGGGTCTTGTGCTCACCCGGCCCTGGTATCGCAAGTTCACCTTCCATGCATTCAAGCAGACTCTTACCTCAGAACATTGCAAACTGGGGGAGGGGGGGGGGGGGTGGAGATAGCTTTGAGAGCTGGGGACATGGTGTCCATTTGCATATTCCATCACACTCATAAAAATACCTGCCAAATACACTGTACATAGAAAGTTTGACAATGCAGTTTGAAAAAGAAAAAGAGACCTCTATCACTTCTGATTCTAGAGAATAATATTGAATATTTCTTAATTTGGGAGGTTTGTGCCCCTTGGGCCCCCAAGGAGAGCATATGGTACCCATTCGAGCAAATTGAGATCCTATCCCCCAAGGAATGCTGCCTGCCAAGTTTGGTGAAAATCAGTCATGGGGTTTTCAAGAAGAAGATGAAAATGTAAAAAGTTTATGCACGACGGAAGAAAAGCGATTGCAATCGCTCACTTGAGCCTTCCATCCACCTAACCATATCAGCATCAAATTTCTCTTTTTAAAGTAACAAATAAAGACAGAATAAACTGACCAGAAAATAAATTATTAGTGGAAAAGTGAGCAAAGAAAATAGGAATCCATCGGGAGTCGAGAACCCGAGACCTCCGGATTGCCAGACCGGTGCTCTACCGACTGAGCTATAGAAAGCCCTAGTACAGTGTTCGTCCCAGAAACCCTTAATTCTCAATGCTCGGGTGGTCAGAAGCTATAGCAGTGTGTTTGTGTGTGACACACACGCACACACTTAGAACCTGGCATCTAAAACCCGAAGGATAATTCAACTTGGGGATAAATGCGAGGGATTCTTTTTAAAGTACTTACACATGTACGTTTAATATGATGATTAATCCAATTATGTATGATACACATGTTCATCTCTCAAGCATTTGTCATTATCGGAGGCTACATTGGGTATTTGCCTCCCGTGGACCACCCACAAAGATTGGCGCTGCTCCCTTCCAAGTGCAACATATTGATTCGACAAAACTTCCTGCTACCCTACCAGCCTTGAACATCACAATTCTTTGAACCATGACCACGCGGGTGCACTATACAGGACTTGGATCTCACAAGAGATATTTCACACACCTACACACACAGATCATGTAAATCATACGGCATGAAAATATAATGACATCAGGGTATGCAAACAAACTCCACAAGATCAATGTCTCAGATCACTGACTTTGCAGCATATATGTAAAGAGGCCATCTAAGGCATTGTATCATATTCCTCAATACCCTGTTTGGCATAAAATATTTGGGGAATTTTGCCCCCTTCTCTTTTT
Organism: Diadema setosum; assembly: GCF_964275005.1. Taxonomy (NCBI): domain Eukaryota; kingdom Metazoa; phylum Echinodermata; class Echinoidea; order Diadematoida; family Diadematidae; genus Diadema; species Diadema setosum. The sequence goes on from NC_092701.1 coordinate 6,514,411, forward strand.
TTTTTTTCTTGTTGTTTTCTGCAAGTGCACCTCACCCCACAGAAAATGACTTCCAAGTTTGCAGATCCGCTCGACTGTTTCAACATCCGTTTGCTCTAGCCGTGCGTGCTGGAACGACAGGACTCCGTCCCACTATAAAGCTCACGTTCTGGATGGAAGACCCAAGACTACACATCAAAATCCAATGCCTGGGCTTGAGCTACTGTATGAAAGACATACGTCCACTTCCAGTTAAGAAGCATATACTGCAAGGTTTTAAAGCCTTTTAACGTCCAGCTTTCAGTTTGCATAATCTTCCTTCAAATGGTTTCAACAGAATCCTGTTCTATCTTTTCCCCTTCACGCACTGATAGGTTTTCTTTCTGCCTTAAAAAAAGTTAAATGCTAGTCTTCTTACAAACACTACAGAGGGATATTTAACCCTTGGATTAAATACATGCCATCCTAACATGAATAGTCTTTAAACTGACTACGGCTACAACAATGGAGAGGAATCCATTCTGCATGATGGTATACTTTCATAGCACTAAATATATCATGCATCTTTTATGTGAATAAAACAGAAATGGTCTGGGAATGAGACTAAAGAAGATGGGGGTGGGGTGGATGGTGTGCTTCAATAAGTAAAGGACTCATCGCCTGATAATCAATACACTGAGACTATTTAGCATACTACCAGCCCTCTTCTTGGAATGTCTGTGGACAATACATGCTCTTGTGAATAAGTGTCATGATAAAGGCTCATTACGAAGCATGACATCAGCAGTGGAGGGCTCCACTAATTTCATTCGAAATAGATCGGTCATGACGATACTATGCGTATCATTGATCACCACTGCAGATAGAGATGAGCTAATGCCACAACTGCCTAACAGTTGTTACATCTTGGCACTTGAAGAAGAAAAACAGAACAAAGACGCAAAGAAATCTGGACTCCATGCATGCATAGGACATACTCTAATCAGTTAACGTGGTGACGCTTGTATGCTCATGACTACTAAAGGGAAAGCATCTAATCCCCCCCCCCAAAAAAAAGTAACTGAATAAATAAATAAATCAAATTAAATCATATTAAATAGAAAAAAAAAATAAATAAATAAAAAGAAAGAAAATGGAATGGATAAACAAACCATCACCCAATGAATATGTTAACAAATAAATATGGAAGGTTACTGAAACAACAAACAAAATTACACAATTCTAGATTATGAGCATTGAAAGGTAAGCTCATCATTGACTAAAGGATGACGTAGCTGTGACGTCACTTGGTTTGTGGAGGCATTTACGTTGAGCTCTCAAAAACCACTGCTTTTGACCTAATTTGGAGAATCTGCCCAGCTGCAAATTGTTTTGATTCAATTCAACCGCAATAACAAATCACGGGGCAGTGAATCTCCTTGAGCATTTTGTATACCCACACCCACAAACTGAATGAAAAAAAAAAAAAAATCAAGAAAAAAAAAACTCAGTGCCTCATTGATGCCACATATCAAAATATCAGAACTAGCACAAAGTGGGTAGGCCTTTACATGGCCCATGTCTGTATTTCAAGCTGGACCTCTTCTACTAAAGTGTCACTAAAACAGTCCTTGGTTTCTGATTTTTTTTTTAAATCTCACAGCAGAGATCACGCATGCAAACACTGTTACAAACAGCAAATAAATTAAACCTTACTGTACTTTTATTCCCTTGAAATTACCAACAAAAAAAAAAAATACTACAATTACCCTTCAAAAAAAAATATCAAGTCAGCAACAAATTGTTTGGTAACAAGAAGAGAGGGATTTAAAAAAAAAAAAAAAAAAAATCACACCGGAAGTATTCATAACTCAATTAGTGATTTGGAAAAAGCAAAAATATGAAATAACAGGATCATTAACATACATGGCCTTTCTATAAAAGAAATAAAGAGTATAAGAAAGAAGGACTGTTATGTATATATATAATATACAATATCCGCTAATATGCAATGGAATTTCCTCTGTTTTTAAAAGGCCATAGATATCAAGGTAACATTATTTATGGGAGAGAGGAAATATCCCAACAAGGTTGTGGTGATGACTTCCTTTGTTACTCATTGCCATAATTATCATCAAATCACTAAAAAAACTTAGAAGTAAATCCCACATCCTTTGGTCAGATTATTCTTCATGGGTTATCCAGATGCTTCCACGAAATGGGCTGAACACAAAGACTTTTTCTTTTTTCCAGTCACTACGAATTCATACAAATTGGCAACTGTGATGGCCCATATATTGTCTAGATGAAAAAGGTGGTTCTATGTTTTAAATGTTTTAAAAAAAAATGTTCTATGGAATATTAATTGACAGATCATGTACATAGCATTTCATTAAATATCTTTCTGTTTGTCACAATGTATATGATAGCCAATTTCGGGGCAAGTCCTTCCAAAGTATTTGTACCTGTGTGTGCGGACTCAACAAAATGCAAGATCATTAAAGTAAAAACACTTCAGGAGGTGGAAACCTGAGGAAAACATCAGACAATCCCTTCAAAATTTATGAATTTTTCGAGTTCGGTGAATTCTATGCACTACTCTCTCTGGTACGATCTCTTCCTACACTTTGTGATGTCACAATAAATATCTAGAACAACATCAAGGAAATAAAACAGGAATTACACAAAACTTTTCCTCAATGCTTCCAGGGCACTTGACCTTGTTCTTCCAGAATGCATGGAGATTCATATCAGGCTCAGACAATGTGTACTTTTCATTCAAAAAGAAATGAATAGGTTCACCTTTAACCATGAAGAATGTTTGCCAGTAGAAAAGTAAACATTCATGTGAGGATTTTTAATTCATCCCCCCCCCCCCCCCCGAAGTACATGGTTTCAATTCATTTCTTACTCTGAAGAATGAATTCTTCTGTCAACTTACTGGGTTCATATGTTTCACAGGCAATCAACTGCCAGTGGCCACTCCTTCAATGCCCTGCTAAGTTGTTAATCACAGTGTCATTCCTACAGCCACACAACAAACTCTTGTCAAAAAGTTATTACAAAAAAAAAAAAAAAAACATTTTGCAAGTACAAATGAAAAAGAAAGAGAAACCACACTTTTTATCTGATTCATGCTAATATCTTGTGTTGCAGGATACTACAAGACATTCAACTCTTTTTGGTCCCTCTGATGGGAATGTCCTTTTAACCCATTCCATACTGAATCTCAATAGACTTAATACACAAATCACCAGGTTCCTATCAAGTACAAGTAATTTTGTGTGGTAAGACATGCCTAGCTGATGCTGCTTCTTCAATCATTAGTGCAGCTTTGTAGTAACGTTCAATAGAGCACCACTGTGGAACACAAATGCCCCAGCATCCGGAAAAATCATTAATAGAAGGGAGAAAAAATTGCATAAATACTGTATATGTAACTCCTTTGTTACGTTCAGTCAATATTGCATCACATTTGCAGTAGATTTCACTAGAAACAAGGCATCCACATTGTGGTGTGTGAGCTGTCGTATGAATCACCCCCATTGTAGATCTGTGTGTGTGTATTACTACGTGGAAAGGAGGCAGTCTATATAATTCAATTAATCCATTATTGGCAATTCACGCTATAAAGTGCAGTTGCATGTTGTTGACAAATACTTGCGGAAGTACGCAAGCAGCATGCTCCAAGGCACACTGCTGGATATTGTTTACATAAACAGTGCTGGACATTGATACTCCCAACAAACTGACTATTTAGTATTAACAGTTTTTCTCCATCACTGAGGAGAGTCTGTGGACTCTTACAGCTCACAGTCACAGGGGCCAAGCAGAGTACTTGCACTTCTATTTCGACATTAACGGCACAATACTATGAGAAAGCCTTTTTACCCAACAGCTTTATGGTTTATTTCCGTAAGGCAGTCACCCAGAGACACAGTGCACATTCACACTGCCATTAAAAAAAACACACACACATACAGCTTTTTTGCACATTCTGTTTTTTCGTTAAAAGTTCCAAGTAACAACTGAATGTGAGCAAAAAATTAAAATTGAAAATTCTCCGAAGAAAAAATGTTTTTGTAAACTCAGCAGTTTTGTTCAGGGTTGCCCTTTGGGGGTTTTCTTTGTTTGTTTTTGTTTTGTTTTGGTTTTGGTTTTGTTTTTTGGTGTTTTTTTTTTAGGCCAGTGTAAATGCTTGACATCCTGGCTCACCGGTTTTATTCTAGTGTTTGGTCAAGTGATAACCACCCTAAGCACTAAAGATCTCCTGCCGATCTGCCATCACCACTGTAAGAATCACCAAGAAAAGTGACCTATGCTCTATTCCAGGGGAATTTAGAATTAGACATAGTTAAATTGAGCTTTATTCACACTTTATGTTTACGTGTACAAGTTGTAGGTTTTAATGCAGTGCAGTATGAAGATACTGAATAACAAACATTACCACATCAAAAGGATCATATGCTTGTACAGTATTCTGGTAGGCTCCACAGGGAAAATTAACCTGTTGAGGATGAGTCCCAAGTATTATACTCCTGGCAAGTGTCTATGGGAAATGCATGCTGTAGCAAAATTAGCCCGTCCTCAACGGGTTAATGTCAGGATACTAGAGCACAAAATATTTGGGGTCTGTGCATAACGGCTACAATTTGTCAGCCTCTTGCTGTCAGGCATCATTAAATCCAATGAATGCAAGTGAAGTCGAATTCATAACATCCTGGCTTTAATTCAATACCATTTCGAGCAGAACAAATCACAATCAACACAGGCTAATGATTGCCATGTTTATATCACTCACTTGTGTTAATGTTAACTGTTGCTGTGCCTTGTCTGCAGAAACAGACCCTAAACTCCAAAATACTTCATGATGCTCTGTTGAAGATCTAGGTCATTTTCACACCTACTGAGAAACGTAACTACTGTATACACCGAATATTTCGTGAGGTTTTTATTTTCGCGAATTTCGCAAGTCATTCGCGAAATTAAAAACACATGAAAATATTGACTCTAATACCGATATGAATGTGACGTACACGTATACATTTCTCCGTTCAGTACATGACTCCACAATCGCGAATTTAACCACTCGCGAAATTGTCGGGAAGTCCTGATTCGCTAAAATTTAGACTCGTGAAATATATGGCGTATACAGTATAATGCTGAATTACAAGCAGGAACCGAATTACTGTCCATTCATACAACCAAGGAAGGCTTCATGGATTCTGCAGTTTTGAATTTCAGAGCAAGGAGGGGCGTTCTGACTTCTTTCCAAGTTCCCATCGATCACTCTTGAGCAGTAAGTAGCCTGCGCTTTGACTGCAGTGCGAGCACATGAGGAGCCCATTTTCTATGACGGAAGCTGTTGAAAGGTCAACATAAGGTCTGCCAAAAAAAAAAAACACGATTTTTGGAGGCCAATCCCTTCACATGACTGTTTCATTATGTAATTCTGACGAATTGTGATAGGAAAATGCCTCCGGACCATCATTTGAACAAAACTGGAAGTACGATTCAAATCAGCCTCCATGATTCCAGTTTGCACTCAAACGTCAAGAGTGCTTAATTTGAATCACGATTCTAGTAATGCCTCATTACAATTGTGCTTCAAATTAACCCATTGAGGACGGTTTGATTTTGCTACAACACGCATTTCCCATAGACACCTGCCTGAGCATACTAGGGACTCATCTTCAACGGGTTAAGCACTCTTCTGTACATGAGAAAATGAGACTAGATTTTTGGGGGGGGGGGGAGAGAGACCACAAGAAGCACACCATATTGTGGTCTGACAACCACAAGGACCTTTTCCTCACTCCAGTTCAAAACCTTCTTCTTCTTCTCTTGGTTGTCTCTCGAAGTCCAAGGAAGACTAGGTGTTGCGCCCTCGTTGATGTGTTCGCATGTGACTGCGTAGTCCAAAGCTGGAGGCACACACGCGGTTACAGGTGGGACATGGGATGCCAGACGGTGGGACACAGGTAGATGCAGCTTGATGCCGTCTCTCCCGAGCAGCTGCAAGGCGTTGGCGGCGGTTTACTTCAAAGGCAGTTACAGCCTTCTTTGTTAAGGCTCGCCATCGATATCTGTCTACAGCAGCTGTCTCAAGTTCACGGGGTTGTAAATGCGCCCATTTGAGGTTGGCTTTAAGATTGTCTTTATAACGTTTCTTGGGACGGCCTTGATTGCGATTGCCCCGTGACAGCTCGCTATAGAGGAGCTGACGAGGGATTCTTGACTCTTCCATGCGAATGACATGACCGGACCATCGGAGTTGAGCTTGGAGGATTTTGGCTTCAATGCTTGATGTCCTGGCTCTGTCCAAGACCTCTTGGTTTGTGATGCGATCTTGCCATCGAATATGCATAATGGACCGCAGAGAGCGCATGTGGAACTGTTCCAGCTTTTTGGTATGCCTGCGGTACAGGGTCCATGTTTCGCAGCCGAAGAGCAGGGATGACAGGACAACTGCATTGTACACCTTGAGTTTGGTTGAAAGGCGAACGTTTTTGTGTTGTAGGACTTTCGTGCGTAGTCTTCCAAGTGCCAAGCTGGCCATCTGTATTCTTGCTGCTATTTCATTGTCAAGAGTACCGTCACTGGAGAGCGTACTGCCCAGGTATTTGAAGCTTTTGACATTTTTAAGCTGTATGCCATTAACAGTGATGCTTGGCTGGCAGGGTGCACTGTTCGGTGCTGGCTGGAGGAGGACTTCTGTCTTTCTGAGGCTGATTGTAAGGCCAAACATCTTCGACGCTTCAGAGAACTTGTTGACGATCAACTGTAGGTGGTTCTCTCCATGTGCCATCAGAGCACAATCATCTGCGAACAGAGCTTCAAGAATGAGCCTTTCCAGCACCTTTGTCTTTGCTGCAAGGCGTCGCAGATCAAACAATGACCCATCTAATCTGTACCTGATGTAGATGCCAAGGTCAAGGTCTCTGACAGCGTGGAACAGGACTTGTGCGAAGTAGAGGTTGAACAACACGGGGGCGAGCACACAACCTTGCTTTACACCATTGGAGATGGCAAATTTTTCGGAAGGTTCACCATTTGACAGAACCTGACCAGTCATATTTTCATGGAACAGTCTAATGAGTGTAGTGAACTTTGCTGGACAGCCAAGTTTTCTAAGAATTGTCCAGAGTGCTTCCCTGTTGACACTGTCGAATGCCTTTGTTAAATCTATGAAGACAGCATAGAGGTTCATGTTCTGCTCAATGCACTTTTCCTGGACCTGTCTCATAACAAAGACCATGTCGACTATACTACGATTGCGTCGAAAACCACACTGAGTCTCAGGGAGGTTTTTCTCTGCAACTGTGGAGATCAGCCTATTCAGAATGACACGGGCAAGAATTTTTCCAGCAATGGACAAGAGGGATATGCCTCTGTAGTTTCCACAGTCTGCTCTTGAGCCTTTGTTTTTGAATAAGGCAACTATAGTGGCATCACGGAAGTCAGCTGGCATTTTTTCTTCATTCCAGATACTGGTAAGAACATCGTAGAATGCCTCAAAGGCCTGGTCACTGAGTGCCTTGTACACCTCTGCAGGAATACTATCCTGGCCAGATGCCTTTCCTGGGTTCATCTGTTTGATGGCTTTCTTGACTTCGGCTATGGATGGGGGAACATCAAGTTCCTCTTTCACTGTTTGCTGTGGGACCTGATCAAGTGCGGCTTGTTCAACTGCAGACGAGTGATTCAGGAGTTGACTGAAGTGTTTCTTCCATCTCTCATTTATGCCAGCCCTGTCCCTGATCAAGGTGGTTCCATCTGCTGACAGCAATGGACAGGAGCCTGATTTTACAGGGCCAAAGACTGCTTTGATGGAGCTGAAGAACTCTTTAGATTGGTTCGAGTCAGCAAAATTCTGGACCTCTTCAGCTTTTTTCTCCCACCATTGATCTTGCATTTTGCGCAGTTTTTGTTGGGCCTTTTTTTGTAACGACTTGAATCTGTTCTTCTTAGAGATGGAGTCAGTGTTGTTCTGCCATTCCATGAAAGCCTTGTTCTTTTCTGCAAGCAGCTCATCGATGGCAGCATTGTTCTCATCAAACCATTCCTTGTGGTGTCGCTTCTTGAGTCCAAGCTCTAGCTTGGCAACGTCGGTCAGCACTTCTTTCAACTGGTTCCACTTTTGCATTGGTTCTCCAGTCAATGGTCCAGTGGAAGACAGCTTTTCATTGAGCCTAGATTGGAAATTCTGCAGGATGAAAGGATGCTTGAGTCTGGCTGTGTTGAAGGCAGTACGAACAAGCTTTGGTCGTCTATGGTGATGTGGAGCGATGTGCAAGTTCATGGTGGTGCGGACAAGCCTGTGATCTGTCCAGCATTCAGCTCCTCGCATGACCCTGGTAACACAGACGTCCCGGAGATCTCTCTGTCGAACAATGATATAGTCCATAAGGTGCCATTGTTTTGATCTGGGATGCATCCAGGTAGTCTTGTACTTGTTTGCCAATCTGAACACTGTGTTTGTAATGACGAGGTCAAACTCAGCACACTTACTCAACAGCAGGAGGCCGTTGTTGTTCATCTTGCCAATACCATGTCTACCAAGAACCCTGTCCCATCGACCATGGTCGCTGCCTACTCGAGCGTTGAAGTCTCCTAGAAGGATGATTTTGTCAGTGGCTGGGATCGTATTGAGTATGGAACTGAGGTCGGCATAAAACTCTTCAATTGCTTCCTCTGAACTTGTTAGGGTTGGAGCATATGCACTAATGATTGTTGCATGTCGCTTATGACTGAGGGGTAGGCGTAATGTCATAAGCCGTTCACTGATACCGGTGGGTAGGTCTGAAATTTGTCTCATCAGACTGGTCTTTATAGCCAGGCCAACTCCATGGATCCTGTCTTCATTTTGGGCTTTGCCTTTCCAGAAAAAGGTGTAGCCAGTGGTAGGTTCTGTGAGTGAGCCTTCCTCTGCAATCCGAGTTTCACTGAGGGCAGCAATATCAATGTTGTAGCGTGACAACTCTTTGGCAACTAGGGCTGTTCTCCGTTGCGGCCTTGCTGCATCATCTCTGTCCATGAGGGTACGGACATTCCATGCTCCCAAAAGCAGTTTTGTTTTACTTTCTGTTTGTTTCCTTATATGATTTCGACCGCTGAGTTGGATGATCCTGTCAGCCGCGGTAAACTGACCAGATGCAGTAGGGCAGGCAATGTTTAGGCCACCTTTTCTAGGCCCCTCCCTTACTAGGGTGAGCAGTGCTATCCTAAAGAGGGCTGCTCAGTCGCCCTGGATGCTGCCGAACTTCTCTGCTGCCCTGGGTACATAGAAGAGCGACCACTTGTCCAGAACCGCCTACGTGTGGGATTGCGACTACAACTGCCAGTGGTCACCTCCACCTGTTGCTTCACCGCTCCTCCATCGCCGCAGGACTTTTACAGAAGTTGGGTTACGTGGAAGGTAGAGAGCACAACGTAACCTGTGCGTGAATGGGTTTTAAGTGGGAGAACTGTTGCACTGGAGCAAACCCACTCTCTCGGCCTCAGAAGTCAGGTTCCAGTGGCACGAATATACCGTTACGTCTGGGGGCTTCGTTGGCTGCAGTGGATGGCCAGGTCTTCTTTCGTGCTCTGACATGCCCTTCGCACTCCACAGTGCTTTTGCTGAGTCGCCTTCACAGCCGTTGAAACACAAGATTTCTTCCGCCTGGTCCGCCGAAACAGGCTTGGTTAGTTGGTTCAGGTGAGCAAAGTCCCTAGGTGAATGGCCTGCCAAGGCTAACGAATTCCACCTGCCCGGGTTTTGAAGTCAGAGGTTTCCTTCTCCTGAGGTAGATTTTCAACCAAGGTGTTCAGGGTTGAGGGTTCCACCAGCCCATAGTGGCATGTTTTTTATCGGGGTTGTCTCCCCTAGATCCGCCATGTTCAGCCGTGGTAGGGGCGCCTCGTACAGGCATATGGTCGGTCTTCACCATGAGGGAAGCTGGTGTTTTTTTTGGACTAGGTCCCATGTATTGCGCTACTCATGGTGCTGGATATGGGGAGACCAGTCTAGGACGCCCAGGGGGCAGAGGGGGCCACCTAGTAAAGGTACTACTCCTCCAGTGATCCTAACCCCCTAACGTCAAGAGTGCAAGAGTGCTTAATTTGAACCAGACTACAGTTAAACTCGCATAAGTCGATCTTCTCGGGACTGAGCAAAACACATCGACTTAGGCGAGTTTCGACTTGTGCGTAAGTCGAAAAAAATCGACTTAACAACAGTCGCACCACACGTACATTATGTATAATGTACATGTATGTTGTCTACTCTGGAGCCGAGAGCTGGAGAGGTGTGCCGCAGCACGGGTCGCCCGGCAGGGCAACGGCTTACTTTGCATGGACAGTGCATTAGCATTGGCACAGGTCGGATTACTTTACACCCTCGTTAAACCTTGGGGAAGTGAATATGAACGATATTTGAGCAGTGATTGATTCCAGTTTACCATACCGTGGCTTGAAATGCGTGTAGAGGTGTACTTCTGATTTACCTGTGCCCGTAACTTTCCCCCTACTTTCCGCTTTGAAAACTCAGCAGCTTCATCCATCCACTGCACAGCGCAGACTGCAAACATACACAGACTATACACAGCCCAGTCGCGCTGTGCGTACGTACGTAGCGCTAGCGCGACAGGGCTGTACCCGCTACCAGCGAGCGGACCTCCAAACACGAAGAGAGTTCAACAATCGCATGCGATCGCTTTGAATTTTGATACTTTAGATCATTTTTTGTCACCTGTCTGGTCGGGCTAGTTCTTGTGTAAACAAAAACTGGCGTCTCGTGATTTTGACAGTGATTTATTGCACAATAAAATCTTATTCGACTTAGGCACAGTGAATTTAATGGTTTTTCCGTGAAAGTGTTCTTGGAATTTCATCGACTTAGGCGAGTATTCGACTTACAAAATTCGACTTGTGAGTGAATTATTACACGTAAGTCAATGGGGAAAAATCGGGACTTTTTAAAATCATCGACTTGCGCGATTATTCGACATATGCGATGTCGACTTAGGCGAGTTTAACTGTATCAATAAGGGAGTAAAAGAAATATAGAGCAGTTTGAGAGACAGACAGACAGACAGACAGACTGACAGATAGAAAAAAAAAGAGTAGAATAAAAAAAAAGGGGGGCAGATGGGGTAATAGTTCAGGAAGGGAGGAAAAGTTTCCTTAGTTGTTTATATTAATATTTTTTTTTGTAACAAAATATGAAGCAAACCAGCACTTAAAGGTCTCCGCGAGAGACTGAACGGTCAACACTTTGTCGCCAAATAGCACTGGCAGGCAGAGACTTTAATGGATCTTGAGGAGCCCTAAACAGATCTCACGATCTCACCCAGTAATTGATCTGTTTGGACAGACGGGAATGCTGTCTATTCCTTGCCTTCATCACCAGGGGCTCATCCCAGTTTCTATCTAGACTCGGCCAGGCAGGCAAGAGGGGGGTGGGGGTGGGGGTGGGGAGGACGAGGCATTCGGTTTTTCTCTCCTTACAGCGTTTTCAGATGGCAAATGTGACCACCCAGCTCAAAATCCATGACAGAAGTAGGTCAAAATTGATTTCCACTTTCCTACATGATTTACAAGAGTAAGCTTTAAGCTTTAAAAACATATTATATTATGTTAAAATTGGATCATCTTCACCAATTTAACACACGATTGAAAGTCCTCATCAGAAGGAACACCTATGACAAAATCACTCTTGATGGCCAAAGTTACATGTTTTTCTGGATCGTATTGTTTTCCAAGCCCTGATCAAACCAACCTTTGATATATCGGATACTAGAGGTGATTTCACTGGTCAAAAGTATTTTTTTTTTTAAATGACGAAAGTCCACTCGATTGTGTTCCACTGACTAGTACAATCTGTAATGATAGCTTGCGGAGTGAATCAATATTAGTTCACCTACATCAGGCTGGTTCCATGAATCCTTTTCAACATCTTCAGATGAAAACCCATGTTTGCAGCACAATCGCTCCATCAAACACAAACTGCACGCACTGTTTCAAGGGGAAATCATCATCTTGGTGTTTAATTATGTATTCATTTATCCATCAAATCATTGACAGTATTCACTAATTAGTTCATTGATTTAGTCAGTCATTTTCAATTCTTTCTAATTCATCTAAAAGATGTACTTATTCTGGATTTTTACTAATTACTTCAGCAGCAATTCAGAGATTTGGCCGTTTTCAGGTTCTGTGATTTTCAAGGCTTGACTATGCCAGTACGGCCAAAGTCCGGAACAATGTTTTCAGGCAAAGTTGATGTTTATTGCTTTGCCATTCCACAAAGAATAAGTACAGCTTTTCAGTGACACCCTTCCCCTGTTTGGCCTCACTACAATATTTGACCTTTAAAGAAAATCTTTTTTATAATTTTTTTTTTCTGACTTTGCATTTCTACCGCTGTGGAAGAATAATAGCAAAGCAAGGATTTCATCTGGATGATCGATTTATCTTTGTTTGTCAACACCTCCGCCATTTAGCAATTTCTCTGGAAGTCAAGGACTGTCAAATTTGCGCAGGGAATGGTTTCATTGGCCCACCTCAGCAGTTCCGTCACAATGGCAATATTATGTTGAAATCATCGCGGCGTGTTTGGCGGTCACCAAGTCACTGATCCCATATTTACACAAGTCTGATCTCAAAGTGCGTATGAAACAGAACCGAAAGCTTTCAATTTAGCGACGCCGAGTGAGTGTCAACTCACTAGCATAATTGGGTCCCCCACCCCCCCCCCCCCCTTTGATTGTGGATATAAGGTTACTGGAAGCCCTTCACGTTTTTCCTTTCTTGCACACCTGGCATGCTCGTGCAATAACCACTGATTTGATCTGATTAAAGTACCAAACTGGTAAAATTTAAAGAAAGACAAAAATATATATCATAGAAGTCATATCATAATAATCATCACAACACACACAGATTACACAGCTAGAAATCAAAGCATCGGACACTCTTGCCCTAATGAAGCCAAGCCCTCCTAAATCATATCACCTTACTTCACACATTTGGCACTTGCTTCATTTACAAATGGATTAGTTTCATTCCGATGTTAACAAGTCACATGATGAACTGAAATAAAAGAAAGACAATCACATGACCTGCACGCAAAAACTTGGTATAGACTTTCTGTTTACATGAATAAGCTGAAAATTTGATAGTTTGGTATACTGTATGAACTTTGAAAGGAGCTAAAACTGAAAATATAAAAAAAAAATTATCTCACAACCTAGGGAAAACAAAGCTATAGACCTCTATAAAATGGTGCTGATGACCAATGCTTCTTCAACTCCAATGATTTTGCAAGATTTCTCCCTAAAAACACACACACAAAAAGAGAGACTTGTCATGACGACGAAGCAGCTTGGGAAATTCAGGTAATGACAGAACCGTTTCAACAAATGTGACCTGCTACAACAAAAGGATCCTTAAGTCGCTGATGGCTGAGCCAAGAAAATTGAGTTTGAAGTCAGATCAACAAATTTGGTCAAAACGATAAGATTTCTGTTTTTGGCATAATTTGGCAGTCTAATGTTTTGTCTATCATCTGCCTAAATTTTGAAGCTAAATGATCAAAGGAAAGGCAAGAAACAAGTTTTTACTGGGTCATAATTTTCCGATTTTAAACAGAACAGAAACATGTCCGAAGATTTGGATTTAGCACCGCAGCTAGACTCCGCCCTAGCAACGAGGGAGTGGTCTTATTGGTCAGTGCATTGCATCCTGGCTACTGATTGGTCATGCATGAACTGCTGTCGCTAAGCTTGAATGAACATCGCGGAGGTTGCTAGGAGCATACCTTCTATTGTCAAACGATGAAATCTGTCTTGCCTCCCCTTGATCGTGATAGTGTTGAAGGAAAACTTTGAAGGCGATTTTCTCGAAACACTGATTTCCCAAACCACTCGACATGCGCTAATAAAATCATAGACATCTCCACAACCGAGTACTTTTATGACTCATGTTATATATGAAATCAAAATGGAAGAGTACAGGAATAATGTCTTGTCATTTTCAGAAAATTGTCCTCCCCTGACTTTTGGATCCTTTTGTTGTAGTGGGTCACAATCTGGTACATACTTATCCTCAAGATTTCAACATATACAATGTCCACAGAGTGAATGCTCTTGTCAAAATATCTTGAAACTTTGGGATTGAGCATGATCAAGTGTTCAGAATGTCAGAGATTTTAGAGACAATTTTTTTTTTTCACTTTATATTTTCTGGGTTCAGAGTGAGAATCTATTCATCAGAGTGAAACACTTAGAATTGTGTGAATTGCATAACTTCAAGCTGATTATGAAAGAGTTGGCAGCCCAGCCATGATGAAATCATCATCGTCATTACCATCATCATTATCATCATCATCATCATCATCATCATCATCATCATCATTATCATCATGGCCATGTGCACCATCGAATGTCACACACTGCCAGAGTGCTGGTAACTTCTTTCATCAATAGTGCCCTCCCTGTCTCTTGTGAACTTTTGCACATTGCTGCAATGCATTATTGTGCCTGTCTGTTGATTTTGTCCATCCAAGTGGTTTTTTGGACACCTCTGGGCCCTGTTTTATGATGATTTATAATTGATTATATATATAGTTCATTTCTATGGTAAGTCTACGGCAGCCTGTGTGGTCAGGAAATTTATAATCGATTATATCTTCTGATAAAACAGGGCACTAGAATGATGGCAGTTGGTTTTACCTTGGAGAATAAATGTTGAATGGAGTCATCCCTCCTTGAGTTATGACTAAAACATCAAGTTTTTTTTTCTTTGCAAGACAGATCTCAGGATTATTGTCTCAGGGTCTAGTTCACTGAAAGCACCTATATTAGACTTTCTGTCTCAGTGCAATGTCCTTAGGATTCATCTCGTCAACATTGCACATATCCTGTATGCCTACTTTCATCCACTTTCCTTGGGGTCTACGTCTCATGTCCTCACAACACTACTAGCCGGATGAGCCTCCTGGAACATAATGAAACACTACGTACATCTCAACACCTCATCACAAGATTACAGAGGACAGCCATACCCCGCGTTCACATTGTCCCCCGCGCCGCGGGGACAGCCTCAAGAGATCTTATCTTTTTTACGACTGACCGTTCACATTGGTATCTCATCTGTCCCCGAGCTGTGGGGGCAATTGGGGCTTGGGGCGAGCTCTGCCAGGCATAGCGCATGCGCACATTTGATGACCACAGCTGGACGCTATCAATTTCGCCCCAAGGTCACTCTCCCCTCCAAATCTTGTCCCCGTACCCGACTTGATTCGCGGGGACGAGGGGACAAGTCCCAGCGAGCGTTCTCATTATGGTTTTGGAGGAGAAAGTCCCACAGCTCGGGACTTTCCCCGCGGCGCGGGGGACAATGTGAACGCAGTGAGAGTCTTGTCATATGGCGAGGCGCTTTGCTTTTCTCGTTACTTTCAACTACGCCTGTTGGTAATTTCACCTCAATTTCACACATGCATGAAAAGTTTGATCGGCACCAAATTTGGTGGACATTGAGGGAAGGCCCACATAAGATGACTACCATTTTTATGCCATTTCAACAAGAATTCACGAGATATGCAGTGAGATGATTGCAAGAAGGGGAGGGGGGACTTTTTTCTCTCCCTGTAAATCCCCTTTAAAGGGAAGTTGTGGTATTTCTGTCTACCAAGCTTCCTAATTTGGGCAGGACTTCCCCTTGAGAGTGACCCTGTGGCAAATACGGCCAGGGCGGGGCTGGGATGCAGGAGGAGAGAGAGAGAGAGAAAAAAAAAAGCTTGGGTCCAAGAAAGTCTATTGCCTTAACTGTAGCATTAACACAGATTAAAGTTGATGCTGCATAAAAGCAGACGGCAGTGTATGTCTTATTTCATGTGAGAATAATATAACATCTAAAGCATCTGTTGTTTTATTTTGTTTCTTCAAAGAATCATCGGATGCAAATCATTTATATCAAAAATGTAATAAAGACATACCTTAGCTTTAATTTGTTGGAAGACACACATACACACACACACACACACACTCACACATCCATCCTAAATGTACAGAGAACAAGAGATTGGAGAAAGAAAGGTAGAGGATGAAAGGAAGTCTAGTCAGTCATGGATATAGGCCTAGAGCTTTCCCGTTTATTATCAATACAGTTAAAAAGAAATTCTTGTAACAACAATGTAAAAATTCAGGTAATAATGATATAATCATCTATATATCTTTACATACTTTACTGTTGGTTATAACTCAATTTCAATGTAACAAAAGAAAACTGCCAGTCCCGAGGACTTTGTTATTTAATATAAGAGTCGCCTGCATAACAATTTGAAATCATTCTAGAAATGGGAAAGCTAGATAAACCAATGGAAGAATTGTAAGAAGGTGATATCATATCAATTGTCAACACTTTAATGCAGGACATCTAGGCCTACCGCATTTACGTGATTGCAACTCGCATCAATACTCTGTGAAAAAAAAAAAGAAATGTAGAATTCAGATATTCCTTTCATTCCTGATTCATGTCTAATCTGAATAAAACTTCTATTATACACATCGTGGAATGGTCACGAGTGCAATGGTACAAAATTTTTGAAAGATAGAGGCACTCTATTCAACTCAGCAAATTTCATGCAACGAAAATATCTTGCTTTACGGTACCCAAATACTTGTGACTAGAGAATGAAAGACTCACCACAAAATTCCTCAATTTAGCAATTTACTGAATGGAAAGAAAATACCACAAATAAAAGACACTGAACAAAGTCTATTTATAACAGTGATCATCCTTACCTTTATCAGTCCATTTGATTTTCATTGAATCAATCAAGACAAACCCAAATTCTGCACTGTATGATGCATTCTCTGTCTTTGATCAGGAACTACAATGACCGCAAAAATTGCATGGTATTGCATGTGTATGTGAGACACACGATATTACATGGAGGTGAACAACTACCTGCATGTCCTCCGAGTTGAGTGCTAATTTGCATCTTGAAGTTCTACACACAAGTCATCTGTCACTAAAGACCTCCCCGCAACAAAAAATCCATTACACCCGAGCTGTTCGCTTACATGAATAATGGCGAGGCTTTCAGGATACAGGGGATTGCCACCAAAGTGCAGACATATTAAAGGGACTGTACAGTAATGGTTGAGGTGAGGACTCATGTTTTGAACATTCCTGAGTGAGATAATGAGAAACATCTTATGAAATATGAAAGAGCATGTAATTTTAAGAAGGATTCAACATTTGTTTGATGAAAATTGTTTTTCAAATGGCTGAGATATCAAAGAAAGTGATAATAATAAAAGGCGACAGGCCATGCCTGTTATAAGGATCTCTTTGTTTCACCTTGTTTTTGGGTATCTCAGCCATTCCAAAACCGATTTTCATCAAATAAACTTTCGATATCCCTTAGAATTGCGTGCTCTTTGACATCTCATACAGTGGTTATATCTCGCAAAACGTTACATGCTAAATCCTGACATCGACCAGAACTGTACACACCCTTTAAGGCCCAAAAGAGAAAAGAAAAATGAGAGATGTAGAGTGGGAGAGATGGAAAGGGAAAGAGGAGGAAAAGACCGGTTCTCCAAGGAGGCGAAGTGCATCGCCCAAATCGGGATGCTTGCCTCATCCCGTTGGCATGAGCCAGACTGGCGGTGACATTTGAACGCCCGAATGTGCGTCGTCGTCAGCCGGGGAGCATTCGATATCGCTCTGGCGGAAGGTTAAAGGGAGCAGGCAGCATGACGCCATGTCTCTGCCGAACAGTGTGGGCTTTGATGATTTTCTTGCAAGCGAATATTTCTTTAAAACAGCAGGTTTTCTCATGTGTTAGGATATTAGTGATAGATTATAAGTAAAACTAAAAGCTCAACAAAAACTTGAGCAGTTTCCATACACATAACAAATTAGTAATTGCTTGCAAAATGATGCAGTATTCATAGGCCCAGACAGAAACTTTCAAATCACAGTACAGTCATGCATATTATCTGAGTTTACTATGCCCCTTTCCCCAACAAACAAATAAATACACAAACAAATAAACAAACAAACACAAACACACAGACAGCAAGCAAAAATGAATGCAACTTTCAAAGATACATCAGTTTTGAAATCTCTGGATCTTTCCATTCAAGATTACTTGTTGATCGTACCAGTCTGGGTCCCATATTCAAAGTGTTTAGATACAGACAAGAAACATGTATATTAGGGTACCACATGAAGGCACAGATGCAACCACACAAAAACACATAGACGACAAGAAGCGACTTGCTGGCCTTATTACGAGAAACACTATTGGCCCAACATTTCATTTTGCAAGCCAAAGGGCAAGCAATGCTCCCCGACCCTTCCCCCCTCCCCCCTCCCCCCTCCTCCTCCCCCCCCCCCCCCCGCCCCCCCCCCCCCCCCCCCCCCCCCCCCCCCCCGAGTCTGTAGAGCCCGATGCAGCTCAACAAGCATCTCCTTACCTGGACGGTTGTCACGCTCTTGAAAAGGTGCGCGTATTCCTCCAGCTCCAACTTCTGGAGCCAGACGGAGATCTCCAGATGAAAGTTCATTCTGGTTGGACTTCCTGTAGCAACAAAAGGAGACAAACAGATCGCACTGTTAGATTCTGTCCTCTCATACTCAAAATCCCAGATGGCACTTGAGTAATTCCTCACTGCGTACCAGTTCCGACTTATTTCATTACCATCAGAGGAGAATGTTACCTGCAAAGAAGCTTGGATCGACTCTCTGCAGATAGGTAATAGGACCGGTATTTGTCAAAAAGTTCCATGTGATTGGTCCTCAACACTGAAGTTCTGTTTCTATTTAATGGACCAGTGCATCCAAACATGTCATAAATATATATAAAATTCAACTCAAACTCTTCTTTCAGGATCACGAAATGATCTTACATTTGAAATGCGTGCACAAGACAAATTAGAAACGATGGCAAAGAAATGAATTACAGTACAAGTTTTTGCCAGCCAAATTTCTATCAAAACACAAGTAAATAACTGTACTTTTCCCACGTGCCTGCCAATATGTACACTGTCACCATCTGCGACTAAAATGGTCTTTAGCAGTTGGCTTTCCAACTTCAAATATCTCATGAATAATCACATTTTATAAAGTAAACAATAAACTGTCTGCTAGTTTCCATCAAAACAGGATTTCAAATGAAATGCATTTCTCGGGTTTCAAATGGCTTGAGGTGAAGAGTTCTAAATCACTCTTCCTCAATAGTATAATCCAGACCACAAAATCCACATCTGTAAAAAAAGCCAATGCTGAAAAAAAAAAAAAAGAAAAATGGTTGCAAGGGACAGGGTGTTCAGACGCGAAAAAAAAAAGAAGAAAAGATTACACTAGAACAGTATAGCTATACCAAAACAGTATAGCTATATGATGAATTCATACCTCTGAACGCTAATGAAACAACATATAAAGAAACGACAGTCAGAGCATCGTTTCGGACTAGAACTCGATAACGAATCAGCATTTCATCGTGTCCACTACTGTGCGTCTGAACGTATGGCAACAATAAAACGGTATTGCTGGGTGAGGATTATGGGAGAGCACACGAAAGGTGAGCCCCATAGCTTATCACTCATGACCATAACAGCATACACAGTGTGAAACTGCATATCTATCTGACATTTTCCAGAACGGTCAAGATTAGCATCTGAATGGTCTGTTGACTATACGATTATTCTTTATACGTCGTTTCTTTATCAAGTTTTGGTATAAACTGGCCTGCGTCTGAACAGGGGGAGAGCTGGTCTGGTTTGAAAAGTGCTTGTAGATAATCCGATTGCTAGTTAGCCTGGGATTATGAGCCTTTGAAGGGGGATTAACCAAGTGAGTCAGAGAGCCAGGATACCTTAAAGTCCTTTTTCTCTCTCGATCTTGCTGTTTTCTTCTTTTCAAAACCAAGAGGAAAACAAAGTTTTGCCATGACTCATCTGAAAAACAAGGACGTATAATGCACTATGCACACAGCGTATCCAGAGTTTCCTAAATCTTTATATCATCGGTGGGTCTGTGTGTTTGTGTTTGTGCATCCCTGATCTGATGTAGGGCCGTTGCTTGTTCCCTGGGGGCAGCATTATTTGCACCGCATAAACAGCAGCACACAGAAAAAAAAAAGGAGTTATTTCATCTGTTTGGATTTCGTGATCAGAGTGTTTCCATCTGAGTTGCGAGCTTCAGAGCTGGGTAACAACAAAAAAATGCAAATTGACTACAAGGGTTGACAGAGGGTGTATTCAGATTTAAATTACTGTGGTATAAAATACCACAGGAAGTTGTTTGCACCATTCTCAAGGGCAAATTACCATGTAATAGATACCGATGTAATTCAATTGGTACTGCTATCATTAGCAACGTACTGTAAGCAAGATATTTTCGCCGAATGAAATTTTAGAGAATGGGAGCCAACAGCCTTTTTTGTGGCATGAAATTTTCACGAATTGTCACTGGCATTCAATGCATAGTTGCACAAGAAGGTTCACATGCATTTTACTTTTGCAAATCTTGTCTCGCGAAACTAGTGAAAATGCAATGCATATGAACATTCCTGATTTTACTGTACGATGGTACAATATAGTATAAATCTGGTCTGAGAGTACACCTCTCTGACGTACCAAAGCACTACGCATGTGCACATTTCCTACTAAGAAAGGACAGAAAGAGCGTCAGCTCAGGTTAGAGATCTACATACTGGCTGTTCAATCGGTGGTACTGTATACGCCAAATATTTCGCAAGGTTTTTATTTTCGCGAATTTCACAAGTCAGGTGCTACTCGCTAAATTAAAGACACGCGAAAATATTGACTCTGATCCCGATGTGAATGTCACGTATGTGTGTACACTTCTCCGTTCAGTACAGGACTCTACGATCACAAATTTAACCACTCGCGAAATCATTGGGAATTCCTGATTCGCGAAAATTTAGACTCGCGAAATACATGGTGTATACAGTATTCTGCAACAAAAAATTCTCTCAAATCTGTCATGCCTATTTTGTGGCCCTAAATATCTTTGATATTGTGCAATGTATTTTGTAGCACATTACCAATGCAAATCACTATGCCAAATGCAGGGAGGCATTTCACTGTAAACATGAATTCACCCAGCAAGAAACCATGGTAACTGTGCAGCAATGCTGCACGAACCAAAGATTTACAGACAGTAAGGTATGCCCATGCATCGCAGAATTCCGCTACAGTAGCCGGGTTCACACGTACAAATTAGCGGGATGACGATCGCGATGCTCATCCCGAGTTTTTTTGCGAGCGTCCACACGTACCAAATTAGCGGGATAGCGATCGCGATCGGTATCCCGCTAATTTGGCGGGCGTCCACACGTACCGAATTATCCCGCTAATTGCCGATAGAGATAAACAGCAAAGCCTGCAAACTGGGTCACACAGCGCCCTTCTCTATCACCACCTGTGCGCACTTTCCTTTGTCCATTGTCTTTTACGCGTCAGTGGTGTGGTTCGCGCGCTGTTGTTGCTATGCTCCAAAGAGGTGAAGGACCTCTTTGCAGAGGCCTCGCTGTTGTGATATGCGCATTGCATGATGGGATGTAAAAACTCGAGATTCTAATCCCGACCGTTCACACGTACCAGCGCGGGGCCAATTATCCCGCTAATTGACGAACCAGCGCAAGATTTCTTGGGATTAGCATCGCGATGCTTATCCCGCTAATTTTCGGGTTTTTTCTGTCCACACGTGCAAAAAACTCGGGATGACGATCGCGATGCAAATCTCGAGATTTGTATCCCGCTAATTGGTGCACGTGTGAACCCGGCTATTGACTTGTGGCAGAGGAAATGTACAACCAGCAGCTGGTATGCATAGCTTTAACAGTGCTGCTGCTAGGAACATTCACATCAATTCAATGGTCATGGACACCTGTTGGATGAAATTCACTGCATTCCACTAAGGAGACATGGAACAAAAAGCTTTTCATATCTCCTTGATTCCACTTTCTATGTTTCATGCAAATAAGGATTCCACGTGCACGGCGGCTATTCCCTTTATCAATCTATTCATTTATACATTCATTCGTGCTTTTATTTGGTTATCTATTGATCCATCTTTTAATTGACCAATTGAACATTTGTCTAGCTATATGTAGCTAGCTATTCATCTATTCATTTTATTTCATTTCCTAGACATCATCACAACAAAACAATGGAAAATTAACAAAATAAAGTATCTAAATAATTTCTGGGGAATTCCCTGAGAGAAAGTAAGACCTCGCCGACATGGTTCACCTATCATTATATGACTGATTTTTTTTTTTTTTTTTAATTCACAAGGAGTAATGATTTAAGGTGAAAAAGTGAGAAGATAACAGCTGAATGCACCAAATCTATCAGAAAAAAAACAACCTTTGAAAACAAAACAAAAAAATAGCCTGCCTGTAAAAAAGGTTGAGTTATCTGTATCTATAGCCACATTTGAATTAACATGCAGAGCATTTGCAGAAATGTCAATGCATAAATCACGGGTATATGTCTTGGGAGTATAGCCACAATAATGATTTGGTCGTCTTTATCCAGGGTAGCCTCTCCAGTGTTGCTACTCTTCTACTGGAGCCCCTCTCTCCCCAAAGTTGAAGATAATAAATGTAGATCAATCTAAATTCAGTGTACGCACAAGGTGACAAAATCACTCTCTCTTTCCTATAGTCAAGGGGTGGGGGGGGGGAGGGGAGTAACCATTTTTACCGATGATTAGGCAATCCGTGCCGCCTCAGCGGCTGCTTTCAAAGTATTCAAACTCGCTCGACGATCAAGCCGGGGATAATGGAGCATCATGAATAAATCACAACCTTCACTTCACCCTTCTTAGCTCCAAAATCTAATTCCCCCCTCACTATTTTGCATTCAGCTAGGCACATGCTATCATTCTACTGCAGAAAGTCACGCATCTCATTATGCCCAGCATACAGTACACTAGGACCTGACCTTGGATTCGATGGGCCTTGATGAATGTAACACCAACTGAATTTATCATCTCATCTTTTTTCCCTCATTTCAAGACCTTAATCTACCTTTAGTCTATTATACAGTACTATTATTATATGCAACATACATTGTACATGTATGTCATATATTTGGTGAGTCTAATTTTTCTTTTTCTTTTGTGAATTTAGACTTCCTAACAATTTTATGAGTGGTAACATTTGCGATTGTGGGGTACAGCAATGGATGGAGAAATGTACAGTATGGAAGCCTCTTCATGTTGTGGCCAGAATTGATACTTTAACATGCTGTTACACTCACGAATAGCACCCAACTAGGGAAATTCGTGAGAAAAAATAACCCAATGGAATATTATGGTACATACTGGGTACATTACAGTGACCGTTTCAGACCACTGCGCCTCTTCACAAAGTTAGTGATATCCCAATGAACCTTTTCTGACCCAGCCACTGCTGTCAAATACCATTGACATCTTGTGTTGAACACTTGCAAGTGACTGTGACAGGGTCAATAATGGCCAGTATGGAGGGGTTGGGGGTTGGGAAAGAGCTACTGTAATTCTAGTGTACCACAACCACTGGGGTAATGATAATGGGGAGGGGGAGGGGGTTGTTTATGGGGTGGGGTGGGAGTAGAGACAGGGGATGAGTCCTACTCTCCTCATTCATTCTGTGATGTTGCTAGTGTAGAACTTGAAAACAAGGTGAGTGGGATAAGGGGTTGGGGATACAGAAAGAAAGACTTTAAAGGTCCTGTTACCTATGGGAGCAGTGATTTAAAAAAAACATTCAAGATATCACTTTTGATGCATATGTGTAGGTCAGTTGTATCACAAAACATCCAACCACATATACATTTTTTGAACAATAAAGCCTAAAATATAAGGAGATATCACTATTTTTCTCATCAAACCACAACTATAGATGGTTTAGTCTGGAAGCATCTTTCATTAAAACTACTGTTTAAAGTTTGTATATTTAACAATACTTAAAGGTAGGGAATCCCATTTGCATGCCTTAAATGAAGAGTTGTATAAATACGGTGGTATGTTGAAGAGAGTATCATTTTAGAAACTCCCATGAAGTATTGAAAGTGGAAGGTAACATTTAGTACATTTTTATTGACCGTTAGATTTTGAATTGAAGTTTTTTCGGGGCTCACCGTAAATTCCAGTACATTATCAGGCTACCTTTGCAGACCCATGCACTGCATGTGTGTCCATCATGTATATTTTGTGAAGAAAGTTCATCAAAACTTACAAACATTTCTATATACATTCTTGCCACACACTCTATATGTTATTACATCAGCTCTTATACTTTTAGATTTGTGTTTATAGATAAAATATACAGAAGACTGCAACAAAAAGGCTTAAGTGTGGCTGACACAAAGAACTACTGAGTAGTTGAGTTTTGTGCATTATTCAAATTGTAGATAACTGTTGACTTCCAAATTTCTCAGCAGTGGCCTAAACAAGTCCCCTGAGGTTCATATTTAATGTTTTGCTGCATTTTGGGAGGTGTGTTAAAGGTATCCCCTACCTTTAACATTGATTATACTGGTTCAGTTTTTTACATTGGCTGTTTCTATCCCTAACTCACATTTTAGAACTATTTTGAAGCAGTAATACTGGGTTTTTGTTTCATTTACAAATGGTAAATTATGTCTTTAACACCTTTCTGTTTTGATTATTGCCCAAACGGTTCCCAAAACCTACTCTGGCTGTTTTTACCCCAGTTGGATGGGGGGGGGGGGGGGGTTGTGGGGGTGGGGTGATGGGAGCATGAACAGGTGATAGAGTGGCAAGATCTTCATTCCGTGATATTGCTATAGTGTATAACTTGAAAACAAGGTGAGGGAGGTGGATGCAGAAAGAAAGGCTTTCTGTTTTTGGTTTTCGGCTCAAATTGGTCCTAAAACCTTCTCTGGCTTGTTTTCACCCCAGTGGCACCTTCTTTGTATCATCAATAGCTGCGGGAAGTTCTTGTACCCAACAATGGAGTAAATGTACCATAAAAACATCATGGGGGAAAGGGTTCAATGGTTCAAACTCCTCTCATTCATTCTAGGGGAGGAGAATTGTCACCCAACACTCCCCAATTCTTCACACCAGACATGGGTGCCCGCTTAGCAAACAGGACCCATCAGGGGGTCATGTTGCACACCCCTGGGCCCAGCTAGGGGTGCAAATACACCAAAGGTAACATGGAGGTTAGGGAGGAAACATTACTTGAAAATGCTCCAATGAAATGTGGTAAACACTGCAAATGGCCTTTTATCTACAGGATAACACGATGAAGCCTCTACAGAAAATCCTTAAAGTGATTCTACATAATATCACATACAGGTGAAGGAGCTTTTACAGTTTCAAACTACGCACAGGCACGAGGCATCATCACCATCATTGATCAATTCAGTTTCTCGAACTTTAACAGCATCATTATAGGGAAACTCATCCCAACAAAATAAAAGAAGAAAACAAGAACCCACACATGATTAGTGAAATCAAAGTTGTGTTAAAGCCAGAAATGTCCAGCTCAAATTTAACATACAACTGCAGGATCAAGATGGTTTAATTGTAATTCATAATTGTGGCTTAAAAATGTGAAGTCATAAAGGTATATGACCTTGATAAAATGAATCGCCTGCTCAGAAAGCCCCATTCAGCATGCGAATATACACACAAGCCCACTAGTCAGAAGACTTTTGTTTGCAGTGACCTTTTATGCACTGAAGCTCTTTAATAGCTAAAATTCCACTAAAAACTTTCCATGCTCTTTCATTAGGATTTACACAATTCATCCAACCTTGACTTCATCAAGAATAAAAATTATAGGTTATATGACAAGTAAAGTCGATCCACTGTTTAATACATACTAGTACATGTATTTGCCATTCTTTAAATCTTTCAGCATGACTGCAGTGAATATATACAGATAATTTTAAAATTATATCTGAATTCCCACCATAAAGTCTACGGGCAAAAACAGGAGAAATGCACCCCACCACGAAAAAAAAAAAAAAAATGAAAATGATAAAGCAGAAAGGCTACATTTCAGAAGGACAGGAAAGGAGAATTAACTATATCAGATGAAAGTTTGTCCAATAGGCTTAAATTAGCATAATAAAGGCATAATCAACATCCATATTATCAGCCCCTACGACAGTAACCATTTTTTCCTCGATAAGTGTCAAAATTGGGAAGATGTATTTGGATGGTATATATTCCAATTTGCGGGAAAGCAATTAGTCATTCATCATCAACCTCTATCCGATGATTAACGAGGTGTAAATTATCCAAACAAAACTCTCACTTCGTCGTTCCACGATCGCACCAGCTCACTCTGTCTCTCATTTTCATGTGGTAATTAGCCGAGTGGTAGATGCTGCAGATATATATAAGACATCATACAGCATGCGTAATGCTTGGAGTGAAAAAAGAAATAAATACTCTAGTGGTTGGGGCTAGATCCTGCTTCCTCATTTTGGGAGAAACCTTTCTGCCACAACACGCCTCTCATTCTTTCTCCCCCTCACACTTTCTCCCCCGCCTGCGGACATCATTTAAAGGGATGATACAGTTTTGGTTTAGACTTAGATGGGGCTGCAGGTTTCCAACTTTTGTGTGTGTGTGTTTATGAGACAATGAGAAACTTCTAAATAAGATATGAAAGAATATGTAATTTTTACAGGAATTCAATGTTTATTTGATGAAAATTGGTCTTTACATGACTGAGGCATCCAAACAAAGCGATCATAATCAAATGCAACAGGCCACGACTATTAGGACCGCTTTGCTTTACATTGTTTGGAGGATATCTCATTCATTTAAAAACTGATTTTTCATTAAATAAACCTTCAATTCCCCTCAGAATTATATGCTCCTAAACATTTCATATAGTGGTTTCTAAATATCTCGCAAAACGTGAAGAGCTGAATCCTCACCTCAACCAATACTATGACATCCCTTCAAAGCACAACTCCATCTGAGTTTGACTTGGCATTGACAAATCATTTAGTACAACCAAACAAACAGAAAATCACATTCTGATCACACACAATGGGGGTGGGGGGTTCTAGAATTTGAATGTTTCACCTTTGTTTTCAACCGTTCAATCACGATATTGGTCACAGCCATATATACAGTACACTCCCATTATAACAAAGTCCTCAGAACCAGGAGTTTTCTTTCGTTATATTCGACTTATGTATAAGCCAACCTCTGGCAATTTTACATGTGGTTGCATGTGCAACTTTAAAATTTTAAACACCCACTAATTTTACAGAAAGTATGACTTTCACGATACATATCAGTCTGTTCCCTCTATTTTTGCTATCTGTATTAAAGGTGATTTGACTGTGATGTGGTATTGCTTACCATTGGGAGCAGTAATTTTAAAAAAAAAAATGTTGTTTTGTTATCGCATTTGATGCATATGTAGGTTAATTGTATCACAAAACATCCCATACATATAAAAATTTTGCAATAATGCCTAAACTATAAGAAGATATCACCATTTTTCTCAATGAACCATTCCTGTAAATGGTTTACTATAGAAACAATTTTATTATAACTATTGTTCACATAATCTAAAAATACTTAACATTGATTATACTGATTAACATTTTTATATTGGTTGTTGCTATCCCTAACTCACATTTTGGAACTATTTTGAAGCACAAAAAAATGGTGTTTTTTCACCTGAAATGGTAAATAATGCCTTTAAAATTGCCTATTTGTGGTTGAGGGAGGGGAGTGGGTCAGGAGAGAAAGGAAGGGAGAGGCATCAACAGCCCTAAGGGCTGGAGTGATGGAATGATGGAAGCACTACACCCAGTCAGAGTGGGGGGGGGGGGGGGGGGGACATCTACCCCCTGCTTGTCTTCCCTGCGGGTTATTTGCACTAAGCTGTGTTTTATTCTACCACAGTACTCAAATTAAGACCGATGCAAATGATACAGTTGAAGAAAATGCGAAAACAAGAAAGGAGAAGAAGACAAAAAGGAAAACAGAGATTGAGAACAAATAGGTGTAAATTACATTGCAATCACAGATTGCAGGTGTGACTCATCCTCCAGACTCGGCAGCTTCTCGAGCATTTGCTGCTAAATACATCAAACATTAAAAAATTAAAATGTTAAAAAAAAAAAAAAAAAAAACTCTACACCTATCCCATCCCAGTCAGAACACACCAAGCCGCCAACTGCCTCTTCCACTTCAGGTAGGGGAATAATATGGTTTCTCATCGCCCGCCCGAAATTGAGTTAATTTCTGAGTAATCAATTCCCCGCATGATAACCCCCTACAAATCACCCAATGCATTTCAGGAAGTTGGTCATTTTTGGGGGAAGGGGGCAACACACTTTCCCCAAACGGGCGGACTCCAACAAATGGGGTCTCCTAATTCCAATATCTTGGGATGCAAATCTGTTTGTTTTGTATTGTGGTGAAGGGGGGAAGGAAACTGCCTGGACCTAGGGGGACGGTCTTTTATCACCTGTCTTGCCCAGCAGAGCACCAGTTAATCAGTGACTCATAGAACTGCACAAAGGCGAACTCAAGGGTAAGTCCATCGACAATATCCTCAATTACAGCACAAAGGCAAATAGTTACGACCATTAAGACAAGAAAGCAGTCCATACCTATCTTTAATTCAGTCGAGTGCAGAAAAAAAAAATACCTCCTTTACTCTCTCTCTCTCTCCTCACTCTTTTTTTTTCTCGTTGAAGAGTAGCAAATAAGAAGCCAATATCCAATCTTTGATTCATTATTTACTGACATAGCACTGTTTATCTTTTATTCTCTGTCTCGCTCTTCGTCTCTCATAGTTAGGACCATTTTTTTCTTTTTTAATGGTCCAATCCCAATTTGTCATTCAGTTGATTCTATTCTCCCCCTCTTTTTCCTTAAAGGGATGGTGAGGTTTTGGTTGAGGTTGGGATTCACATTTTTAACTTTGAGCAAGATAATTAGAAACCACTTATGAAATATGAAGAAAAAAAAAAACATAAAATTCTACGAAAAATTCAAAGTTTCATGAATGAAAATCCATTTTAAGATGGATGAGATATTCCAAAATAAGGTATAGCAAAGTGGTCCTAATAACAGGTGGGTCCCATCTTTTATTTGGACCTCTCTTTGCTTTTGGATATCACTGCCATCCTATAACTAATTTCATCAATTAAACTTTGAATTCCTCTTAGAATTTTATGTTCTTAAATATTTCATTAAAGGTTTCTCATTGCCTCACATTAAAAAAAAAAAAAAAGGTTGGAAACCTGAAGCCTCATCTCAACAAAAACTATAACATTCCTTTCAGACAGGGGCAGTATGATATCTGCGGCAATGTTGTACAATGTTGCAATATGTTTCAAGATTCTCAGTGATGCTATTCAAAAAGTTATAATTATGATAACAATATAATAGCTGAAATACAATTTTCAATCTAATTGAATGTTTGAGAGTGGATCCTCACAGATCCCACACCTACTGTAAAACATGATATATTCGCGGCATGAAATTTTCGCGAATTGGAGCCGACAGCCTTTTTCGTGGCATGAAATTTTCGCGAATTGCCACTGGCGTTCAATGCATGTAGTGTAGACAAAAACTTTCGCGTGCATTTTAATTTCACGAATTTTGGCGCTCGCGATATTCGCGAAATTAAAATGCACGCGAAAATTCCTCGTTTTACAGTATGCTCTGGATGATCAACCTTCCCTCACCTAAAAACACACATGTATACACTTACACACACACACACACACACACACACGCGCAACCACACATAGCACACATACACATAACCATACATAGCACACGCATGGTACACAAATGCACACACAAACAAACAAACAAACAAAAATGCAAACATACAGGATCAGCCTGTATCATATATAATCATTGCCTTCATCACATTTTTCGGTGCATACATATAAACAATAATTTTTTTTTTTTTTAAAGACATGGGTAACACAAAAACTGAGAGGAAAAATTTGTAAAAAGCAGAATGAACTTGCCTGCAGACAGTCTGGAAAATCAAGAACAAATCCAAGATGACAAGAAACATGAACAACAATCATCATAGAGATGAGAGAGAGAGAGAGAGAGATGAGATGAGATGAAATATAAGAGAGAGAGGGACAGATAAAGAGGGAGGGAGAGAAGAGGAGAGAGGGTATCTCTCCAAAAAATCCATCTTGTAGCTGGTGGCAATCCAAATAGATTTTGTCATTTTGTCTCTAAATGTCAGATGGTCCCCCGGCTTACAGCTAGCAGCGCTTGTTATGTGTGTCGCAAGAAAAAGAGTCTGCCGTGTCTCCAGAATATTAAGAAAGTAATGAAACAGGATAAAGGTCTCTCTCCGCTCAGGATACCAACGGAAATTCCGTGCAGCGGCAGGGCCAAGAGCTTGAAAGGCATGGAGCAGCTTTCAAAGCAGTTTGTTTTATTTCTTTTCCACAGTTTATTCAAGAACACTTGGTAATAATATAAAAAGACTTTATTCAGCCAGTTGCTGCTATTCCCCAAATGTCGCTGCACATAGGAATTACTGTAAAGAAATGTGGAAATTATCAGTGTGGAAATTTTCTCACATGTCACACAACATTTAATTACTGTGATGATAAAATTGCTTTAACCTCTTTGCTTATGATAAGTAAAATTGTATTTATTCATTTATTCATATATCAAATATATTCATTTATCTTTGATTCACAAACATGTATACACACAATTCATTTCATCCAACTGAGAGCGAAAAATTACGAACAAGAAAATGTCCATTTTTACAGTAAAAGATTTACATCTTCACAGAGCTGAAAATATCTTGGTGAACAGCAAATAACAAGTAAAAGAGCAAAAAAGATGAAAATGATAAAGAAAAAACATAATATGCATCCATCAATTTTGAATGTACCATATCATAGACACACTACATTAGAAATTGACAATCACAACAAAGAAGTGGGTTTACTACATACATATATAACATAATTCTATTCAATTTTGAAAGGCATTTTGTGACTCTGGACTAATGACCCAATTCCTCTAGTGGTTTAATTCACAGATAAAGAACTACTGTGATGAAATGAGAAGCACATATTATTATTCATCAGATTTATAAATTAAAGAAAAAGTACACAACTTCCAATCCTGGAGATACTCTACATTGTATTTCTTTTTAATACAAGATGCAATATTTGCACTATACCGGGTAGTTATCAATTTCCCAACTGTGTGAGCATGTTGGCAGGCATTTATATCCCATGTAAATTGGGAGTTTAAGGCATCTGTTGGTCTGTTTTGCTTTCTTCTTTTCTTCTCTAGCTGCAAAAATAACATCAAGAGCAATGCAAACATTGATGAGGTCTAAGTTCAGAGAGAAGTAAGATTTAATAAAGTTCAAACAATTTCCCAATCAGAAGCAAAGTGCATTGCACATAATAACAGAAGATATCTTTCTTAACATCAATTCAAGTATCAGCGCACACCAGACTTCCTCTCTGTTATAAAATGCCACATAATGGCGCTTTTAAAAATGCCAGCATCTATGGGGAATTCACCTCATATGAGAGACCTGTTACAGAGGTGGCGAAATTGATGCACAAGGTACGGAAAAGTCGAGCGACACTGGATGAATTACATGAATGATGTGACAGTTCAAATATCAGTGAGTCACCTATTACCGTGCCATTCGAAAAGCCCGAAATAGCCATCTTTGTGTGATGACCATGATAACTTTCATCTTATTTGGTGGTATATGTTGCATGCATAAGGACTTATCAAAGATTGAACTTCCTTTGCCAGAGAGGAAGTGAAGGAATTTAATATACGCGATGACTGACTCAACAGTCATGTGACAAAATCATTTTTCTTTTTAAGTGGCCAAGGAACAGAATGATACATTGCTCAACATTCAAAGGTCATATTCACCTACATGACTTGTAACAAAATGACAAAATAAGTTGACTTTCGGGTGCATCTCCATGGTACTAAACTAAAAGCTACCCATGAAAGTTGACAAATTTTTGTGGGACTAGCATTTTTAAGTTTAGGAGCACCGTGTGAATGTCACAACTGCATGTGTAAGAGTGAGTTGTCTGCTGTGATGTCATAGTTGACATAAGATTGAGAGAGGTTGAGATGCAGCTGGCAGAAGGGTGCTCAAATATTGACCCAAAATCGATTTCTCGGAACTTTGACTGACAGTTTTTGGAGCTTCTATCATAACTCTGTGGTTAATCTCTGTCAGATCAAGGTAACGCTGATGTCATAATCAAGCAACCGTGGCAGAGCACTAATTGAATTAGCTCCCACTGCAAGCTTGTTGCAGAGTCGAGACTTCCGCCTTGTGCCCTTCTGCTAAACCGCACAGCAATCTGTTCAGTGCAGAAGCAAGCCATGAGAAATACCAACGACACTTTTTCAACATGAATTTAAACCCTCCCAACCCCCCCCCCCCACCCCTCAAAAGAAAAAAAAAAACATAGAAAATCCACAGTAGCTTCTAGGCTGAAGCCATGGAAGGAAAATGGGGAAAAATCCAATATTGACAAAAGAGCTTTATGTTGCATGGACTCTCCAGAAAGAGAAAAAAAAGTAAGAAAAAGAAAGGACCAAAGAAAATGTACCCTAGAGGTACGGAGTACAATGACTTTAACCTTTTAGTGGCAACCATTATTCCAGAGCTTCTCTCCAGTGAGTTCAACTGCTCCCGTTTTCTTATCCAAACCTGCTGTGCATTTGCATCCACTGCACCTTAGGGTAGTGGTACAATGTAGTTCTCCCTGGCAGCTGTTTCAGACTTTCCAAACAAAACTTTATTTGAGTAACTGTTACAGAAACACATTGTATGCTGGTTTTATCATTTTCCTAAGTCTGAAAGCAAGAAACCAAGTATCTAACAATCATGTTTCTAAAATCATGTTTGGCTAAACAGGGTCAAGAGATGTCTTCAAACGGAGTGTTGCTTGATTGCAGCTGCTCAGTTGTAATCTCAACACTCTGACCTCTAAAGCATGTTTAAACCTTTACTGTGCTTCCTTTGTTGATTGGCACAAATGCATGAAAGATAACTGTCAGTTAGTGGAGATTACTTAATCTGCCTAATCCCTCTAATCCCTATCATGTCACCATAGCCTTCCTGTTGGACTGAGACACATTGCTACACCTGAGCGGGTTTGCTAACTTTACAACTAGGTCAAGTTTTCATTGCAACTGATTGACAAATTGCCCTCTAGACATCGACGTAAATAAGCACTGAATTGATCAGTGTTTTAGTAGAAGCCATGATAAAAAATCATGGGCGTACATACTCGAGCAGGATTCGAACCCACGACCTCCTGATCACCGGACAGGCGTCATCTCCACTAGACCACCGAGCTTTCGCCCGACAGCAAGTGTTGGTTCTAATCCTTCTAAATAATTTAATAATTCTAAAAACACTGATCAATTCAGTGCTTATTTACGTCGATGTAGGGCAATTTGTCAATCAGTTGCAATGAAAACATCTCGACGGAAGAACTTCATAAATTTGAATAACAAAGCAGTACCCGCTGCATGCTATAAGGATTAGAACCAACACTTGCTGTCGGGCAAAAGCTCGGTGGTCTAGTAGAGATGACGCCTGTCCGGTGATCAGGAGGTCGTGGGTTCGAATCCTGCTCGAGTATGTACGCCCATGATTTTTTATCATGGCTACTACTAAAACACTGATCAATTCAGTGCTTATTTACGTCGATGTAGGGCAATTTGTCAATCAGTTGCAATGAAAACATCTCGACGGAAGAACTTCATAAATTTGAATAGGTCAAGTTTGGATGGATTAGTAAATGCCAATGAAAAAGGCTGGCAAGTTTAACCCGTTGAGGACCGGCTGACTTTACTACAACACGCATTTCCCACAGGCACTTGCCTGAGTATACTCGGGACTAGTCTTCAGAGGGTTAATAAGCTCAGGAACTCCAAGCTCAGTACTCCAAGGATATATACATCCAGTTGAAGACTAGTCCTGAGTATCCATTTGGGGCAAGTGTCTATGGCAAATGCATGTTGTTGCAAAATCAGCTCTTCCTCAATGGGTTAAGATAGCTTCATCATCCATTCACTTCCTCTGTGGTGTATAGGCCTGTACATGTATAGGCCTACACCATACTTTCATAGATACTGTAAAACATGATATTTTCGCGGCATGAATTTTTCGCGAATTGGAGCTGACGGCCTTTTTTTTGCGGCATGAAATTTTCGCGAACTGCCACTGGCATTCAATGCATATAGTGTGGACAAGAACTTTCGCGCGCATTTTAATTTCGCGAATCTTGGCGCTCGCGAAATTCACGAAATTAAAATGCACGCGAACATTCCTCGTTTTACAGTATGCCTCCATTCTTTGTATCATTATTGATAAAAATCAAATTGATGGTATAAGTCGTGTATCATACAAGCCATTGAGAGTTGTGTAACAGAGATGTTATAGTCTGTTTGGCATTCCTGTCAAAACCTTCCCCGTGTTCATGTTATAAAAAGTTGTCTTTCCTTCAATATAGGCCTAATGGACAAAGACAGCAAACAAACAAAAAAAAAGTGTTTCTAATCATACCATTCTAATTTGTATCACATAATTCAAATCGGATATAATTTTCCCTGGAGAACTTTCACGAATCATCACACACAGTAAGACATTCTGTTTGAAGGCAACTGATAATTAGTGAAAGATGTAACAACCAATGAGGAGTACCATGCACACTTGATAAAACATTCCAAGGATTATATTAAGGGCAACTTACACAAGCCACATGGACATATCAAGGGCATTGCATTCCACATTACAATGTAGGCCTCATAGATCCGGTTTCAAAAGCTCGACTAATTCGGCATTCAGGTATTACAGCATGTCACAAAGAAAGGAAAGAGTGTAGGCTATGCACAGACTGTACCTGTACATTGCTAATGTGAGCTGGAGCCTTTGGGACTATTGTCCATTACCCTAGGCAAGATTGAACCGTGATTCTAGACCGGGGCCCAATTCACATTGATTTCTAATCAATACTGCTATACAGACAGCCATCCAGGCACACATTACACCAGCAAGCTTCCCTCTTTGCAATTCTTCCACCACTGTGATGCCATGCCGACTCGTTGCTAGGACAGCATCAGTCAACTGCCAAGCTGGGGATCGATTTGGAATGCTAATGCAACTTTTAGCACTGCATGTTGGGGAAAACCTCAGAAGCAGTGCACGTCAGCAAACCCCACCTTTGTACGAGGTGGTACAACTTACACTCAAGACTCAAGATTGGTCTTACTTTTCAGTGTGAATGGGGTCCTTGACATCTGAAGACTCAGCTTGGCAGGTGTATCTATATGAAATGCATCTCCACAGCAAAAGGTGAGATGGGTTCTAGCGCCACTCAGCAGCAATACCAACAACAGTCTTTGCATGTAATCCTCCATGCCCCATGCTTTAATATGTTCCCTTCTGAATTTAAATTTGACATTGCTCTCATGCCTATACTATCAATCACTTTATAAACTGCCATTTTTTCCACTGTCTACATGCAACTGTAGCACTGTTAAGGATGACCTTAATTTCAACATGGTATGTTCTATTTCTTCTATACAACTCCTGTTTTTTTTTTTCTTCTGAGAGCAAAATTCTCTAGCATTAGTGAATTAGAATCCAATATTAGGAACACAGGCATTTTCCAATTTAGCATCTATTGTAACTAGCATCAAATATAATACGCCATAGCAACAGCTGTGAGGTAAGAATGTTTGTACAGGCCTTTATGGAAAATAACATTCCCTTGTAGGTACATGTTGTTCTGTCACAGACAAACATGCACGCAAAAAATAAAAAAATAAAATAAAATATACTAGAGCTCTAAACAATGTGGGCTGCATCATTTCAACCTAAAAAAAAAAAAAAAAAACCAAAAAGAAAACAACAACATATGGCGGTTTGAGCTAATCATTGGCGATTAAGTTGAAATGTGGGAAGTGGGACGACATGATGGAGCTATTCAACGGTTCATGAGAAAAGTTGAACACAAACCATACTGAAATGGTCAGAGGCATTGTAGTACAAACAGTAACCTTACCGTAGAGCCGTGGGCTGCCGGGTGGTTTGGATTGAACCACATAGCTGCTGTAGTCGGCATGCGTTCTCCGTCCCTTCACACGCCCTAACGTCATTGTCCCTTCCCTGTACATCGTGAAGAATGTCTCGCAGAATCCTCTTTTTTTTCTCTTCGTGTAAGGATTCCTCTTGAAAATTCCTCAAAGGTTGCAGATTTTACCTGCACTAGTCACACATCTCCATGGCAACAGAATCTCCTGGTGGTTGACGGAGAAAACTGTGATCCCCTGAAATTTGCTCGACCCGATTTTGATGGAGTAATCCTCTTGGCTGGAGCTAGCACAATGAGCCGGGCATCCTTGATATTGAGAGAGCAAGGCGTCTTGGAGACAGATTACGAACAGCAAGAGTCACCGATGCAGGAGGTGACAGACACTTCTCTTGTACGATTATCACTCGATGCTTGTGATTTATTACTGGCAACAAAAATTGATAGTTTCGGTCAATAGCGAAGCAAACAGGTCAAAGTCTACAACATTAACTCCATCAGATATTATGCTGAGAACAGAAGAAAAAGATAAATGAATGCATAGCACTGGTCTCATTCACAAATTAGAGCTTTTGTGAAGGAAAAAAGCAACAATTAAAATTATACACTGATGCAGAGAAGACGCTTCGCTAGAGATCTATTCCTTGAGCACATGGGATTAACTGCCCAATGTAACCAAGCGTTTAGAGTTTCTTCAGTAAAATCTCAGTAAAGCCTGAACAATGGGGCACACAACCTTCTCTGAGAAGGACATCCGGCAAGAATAAAAGTTCCAGCGAATAAAGGCTGACCCCCTGCTGATGTCACAGTTGCCGACTTGGGAAGTAGCAACAATGCGGCTGTCTGCGACAAATGCCCCTTCTGGTGTTGTGGTCTAATCTTCCAATGCCGAGCGTGCCGGGCAGAGCGCGGTAAATCACGGTTCAAGTTTGGAGGGGGATGACGAATGCGTGCCCACAAAAGAGCGTGCTCACCCATGCAATTTTGGTGGGTCGCCCCCCTTAGCAGCACCAAAACAACTGTCTACTCTATCAATGGAGGGCAACACAGTGTGCTCAGACTGGCCTGAATTATTTACCTTGGCCTCTCTACCCAAGGGGCTGTAAATGGCTAAGCATACAGTACATATAATCATCGGCTTTATGGAGTTCAGGTTATTGTAGTTTTTTTCCCCTCCTCTCTCTCTCTCTCTCTCACGCTGGGTTTGCTCTTTATAAGTTAATGTTGTTCTCTTAGCTGCAGGGATAATTGCACACATTTAAATACACCTGCTATGACTAAGAGAGATAGAAGAAAAGGTTACACAGAAGTTGGCTTCAGTCACGGCTATCGTATGTCACAGCACACAAGTGTGCATGGTCCAATGTGTGGTATTTAGAGGCTCAATCATGAATAATGCATGACTTTTGTGTGGGTATGTGCAATGCTGGGAGTGGGAGGTGCTAAACCTGTTATGGCACTGATCTGACACTTCACAGCACACAAGTGTGCATGGTCCAATGGGTGGTGTTAAAAGCTCAATCATGAATAATGCATAATTTTTACGTGGGTGTGTCCAATGCTAGGAGTGGGAGGTCCTCACACCTTTTATGGCACTGACACATCACAGCACACAAGTGTGCATGGTCCAATGGGTGGTGTTAAAAGCTAAATCATGAATAATGCATGACTTTTGTGTGGGTGTGTCCAATGCTAAGAGTGGGAGGTCCTTAAAGGTCCAGTTTACCTTTGGGAACAGTGATTTTAAAAAAATTCAAGATACAATATTTAATGAATATGTGCAGGGAGGTGTGGCACCTCCCTGGTATGTGTAGGTCTGTTGTGCCACAAAACATCCTATCACATAAATTTTTTAGCGATAAAGCCTAAAACATAAAGACAGGGATGCCAGTGGCAAATCGCTCTTGGGCTGGAAATTTTTTTTGTGAATGAAATTGATGTGCGCGAAGCGCACATCACGAGCGCGAAGCGCGAAGTCCCTTCAGCCAGGGTCCAGGGCCCGCTCAAGGGCCCTGGAAGCACTGGGGTTCTTAGATGCTCTCTGGTGCAATCTGAGCATTTCTGAGGGCTCTTCTTCCCTCAAATCTAATCCAGAGAAATGAATTTGTAGCAAAAATACAGAAGTCCTAGTGCCATAAACTCCGCAGTTTTGCTTCGTTCAGCTGACTCGATCGACTCACCATACTCTCTCAGCGCTGTAGCTATAGCGAGAGCGCAGCATGATCTATGCACCGCACATAGAGTAACTGCGTCAGTAAGCGGCCGTACAGCCGTTCGCGGCAGGTACAACATACACGGTAATATACCGCTAAACACAGCACTGCACTGTTACATGCACACTACACATATACTAACACATTAGCAATCAACAAAAACCAACCGATAAAATGGGCACAATCTCTGACGAAAGTGAATTTTTCTCACCGAAATGACAACATATCGCATCCAAAATGAAATTTTCGGTACTTCTTAACATAACAGTTAAGAAACAATGGTCCAAGAAACTGGATTTTTTGTCGTTTTCTCGATGTTCATGGATTTTGAAAACACATCCTTACGTAAAATAGAACTTTCGCGAGCCGATGTGGGCCGCCATTTTTCTCGGAAAGTGGATGTTACCATCGAAAAAAAAACGGGAAAAACACGAGAAAGACATCAACAACACCGCCAGAATTGCGATCTTGTTTGCGGCCAATGCATGTGCGCACGCTATTTTAACGTGCTTTCGCAATGGGAATTGGCGCTTACGCAATGTTCGCGAGACATGTGAAGCACGCGCGTATTGCATAGGGATTGTACATCGTGCCGCAAGCAGAAATACTACGTCGCATATCGCCCTTATCGGCGAAAATTGTGCCGGGTTTTGCCGTGGTAAATCATGAAAATTGCGTTGGTCAATGGTTATTTTCTTTTACGAAAACAATTGCGTTAACGAATAATCTTGTCTATGATATATGAAATGGTTGAAAATAATTTGCCTGATTTGTTTACAAGTTGGAAAAACCCTGAACAATGCTTAAACTGCCGCAAACGGGATATTTTACTCTATAGTACATCGCCTAGAAACACCACACGTTGTTCGATCGCGATCGCACGTGCTGGTATAACGCTTTCCAGACAATAATGTGGTCGTATTCTAGATTAAAAAAAAGGAATTTGTAGCAAAAATAAAGAAGTCCTAGGCCCCGTTGCTAGAAACTTTGCGTTTAAACGCAACTTGCAACTGATTGTCACTGGCCAATCAAAATCATTGTTGCATGCATGTCTTCTTAATAGGGCAGACCCTGAGCCAATCAGAATGGTTGTTTCAAAATTAGCAATTATTTGCAATTGATTACAACTTTCTTGCAACGGGGCCCTAGTGCGGTAACATCCGTAGTTTTGCTTCGTTCAGCTGACTCAATCGACTCACCACACCGTCTCAGCGCTGTAGCTATAGCGAGAGCGCAGTATGATTCATGCACCGCGACCGCACTTAGTACATCGCATAGAAACACCACACACTGTTCGATCGCTATCATTGCACGTGTTGCATGTCCCAGCTAGCAGCAGCAACATCGCGCTAGTTTTGCATGACAGTCGTTTTGTGATATTCTCATGCCCAAGTATATGCGAAACATACTACGGAAATCGTGAAAGTGAATGTCCCGTAAGTTTAGATGATCATATTTATTCGGGTTTTTTTTTCTTTCTTTCTTTGTTTCTTTCTTGTGTTTTCCGGCTTTCCCACACCGACGAAAATAATATCACGAAGCCGGAAATTGGACACCAAAATATGAAAAAGCCGGAATTCCGGCTATTGCCGGAAAACTGGCATCCCTGATAAAGAGATATCTGTACTTTTCTCATTAAACAATAACTGTAGACGTTTAGTCTGGAAACACTTTTATTATAACTATTGTTCACGTTTTGTATATCTAACGATACTTAACATCAATTTTACGGATTCAAATTTTTACAGTGGTTGTTTCTATCCCTAACTCACATTTTAGAACTATTTTAAAGTACTAATGCTGGATTTTTGTTTCATCTACAAATGGTAAACTATGCCTTTAAAGCTGTTATGGCACTGACACACTTGAACATTGTGGACAGATAATTGTTGCAGCATTACAATCAACACTGCCGAAAGAGTGCCTTATTTTATCACACATATAAAAAAGTGCTAAGAAATTTCTTCTATGCAATCCCAATTTTTGGGTAAAGAGTTTACAAAAAAATCCAAGCAGGTATTACATATTCTGTTCAATTTTGACATGTATGTCATATTTACAGTCATATATTCACAACAAACATACAATATAGGCCTACTGTATACGCTGTTATTTTCGCGTACAGATATCTTCGCGAATGAGGAGGTTACAGACTTTTTCGTGAGATGTAGTTTTCGCGTATTGACACCTACGGCAATTTAAATGTACTATTACTCTAAAGCGTCTGGCGACATTTTCGCATGTTGTTAAATTCGGGATCCAACTGTGATTCGCGAAATTTGCGAAAATAAAACCCTCGCAAAAATAACAGCTTATATAGTACAAGCAGGGAGGTGGAAGAATTCTT
This sequence comes from Diadema setosum, assembly GCF_964275005.1. NCBI lineage: Eukaryota > Metazoa > Echinodermata > Echinoidea > Diadematoida > Diadematidae > Diadema > Diadema setosum. Next base: position 6,555,048 of record NC_092701.1, read on the forward strand.
CCACCTCCCTGGTACAAGTATATCATAACCCTAACCCTAACAAGTATATCATAAGTACAAGTATATTATAACCCTAACCCTAACCCTAACCCTAACCCTAACCCTAACCCTAATCCTAATCCTGAACCTAATCCTAACCCTAACCCAAACTCCGAACCCTAAACCTAACCCTAACCCTAATCTTTACTCTAACCTTATCACTAACCAGTAAATAGAGGGGGGGGGGGGGGTAATTGCCCTGATACAGCAGGGCTGCCAATATTCCCACATCCAAATCAGGGAGACTCCACAGAGCAACCAGGGAGATGCCTGTGTTAATACAGGGAGGTGGAAGAAAGACAGTCTTCCACCTCCCTGGTTAATATAAGGCAACTCAATGGGCAAAAATAATTCCCAAATCAGGAAGATTTTAATATTTTCTTATTCAGACACAACAAGATTTTGACATTATCAAAAAGCCTCTGCAGTAACAGGGAAACTTTGCAGCTCTGCATATCATGCATGCATCTACACAAATTAAATATAATAATACACTCACATGCAACAACGCTGATTTCTTGTCTTTCCTTTGATCATTTAGCTTTGAAATTTCGGCAGATGATAGAAAAAACATTAGACTACAAAATTGTGCCAAAAACAGAAATCCGATTGTTTTGACCATGCGCTGATATCTCGCTACAATTTGCTAGTACTCGTGCGCTGATATCGCACTACAACATGCAAGTGCCATCAAACTCATTCTGTTTTTTACTTGGCCTAAAATACCCCAATACAAACAATGTGTGGTTGAGGATATAACAATGTCACTCTTCGGACCACTTAGCACCAGTTAGTGATTGGCCGTGTACATGTTTTGAGAAAAGTCAGGTAATTGGATCACTGCACAAAAACAATATTGCTTGGAGACACACAAGTAGAGAATGATGCTGCTTGATTTCTATATTCCTTTCATAACTCATACCGTGGTCATGAACTGCAGTCCAACAGACAAAGCCGGGATTGCAATTTTTAGCATCTGACAACGCCATTTTAATAGCAAAAATAACCATGGCTGGGCCCCTTGTTTTCTTTGATATTTCTGCTGATGGCAAGCCCCTGGGTAGAGTAGTCATGCAGCTGCGTGCTGACGTTGTGCCAAAGACAGCCGAGAACTTCCGTGCACTCTGCACCGGTGAGAAGGGCTTTGGCTACAAGGGTTCCACCTTCCACCGTGTCATTAAGGACTTCATGTGTCAGGGAGGCGATTTCACCAACCATGACGGAACTGGTGGAAAGAGCATATATGGCAAGATGTTTGCTGACGAGAACTTCAACCTCAAGCACACTAAGGCTGGAATCTTGTCCATGGTCAACCATGGTGCCGACACCAATGGATCCCAGTTCTTCATTAGCACCGTGGTAACAGACTGGTTGGATGGAAAGCATGTTGTGTTCGGATCTGTACTCCAAGGAATGGAGGTCATCAAGGAAATGGAGTCCTATGGTAGCATGAGTGGCAAAACTTCCAAGAAGATTACAATCAGTGACTGTGGTCAGCTGTAGAAAGCCCAGTCTTCAGTCGTCAACCTTCAGCAAAAGTCATCTCAACCCATCAAGATCGCATGCAAGGTCTCAATATATCTCAGAAGGTGATTTGTATTGCGGTATTACATCTGCATAGAGAAGTGACTGTAGATTCACTAAATAAAAAAAAGAACATTACTGACATCCCATTTAATAACTGCAAGCTGGTTTCAGAGCCTCCTCGAGAAGGTTTGAAAGCCTGCTCTGAAAAAGCACTCTCTCGTCTCTTTATACTGCTCACCAAAAGCAGGCCCTAGCAGGCCCACCTGGCCCAAAACTGATTTTCATCAAATAAGCTTTGAATTCCTCTTAGAATGGCATGGTCTGTACTATTTCATAAGCGGTTTCATAAGTGGATTCTTGATATCTTGCAAAAATTTGAAGCCCACTTCTCACCTCCACCAATACTATACCATCCCTTTAAATGATCACGTGGAACAAAATTCACATGGATCACACCCGACACATGGGAAAATTTGAGTGACTTTTATAGTTGGCTGTAACAGGTTATGAAACAGCTACTGTATCATCCAAGGATTACAATTCTTAGTGGCAAAGCTATTATTTAATGTAGCAGCACGTAAACATCATCCTCTTTCAATGTAAAAAAAAAAAAAAAACATGTTAATTGAGTGAATGCTGCAATATTAGTAGAATATATTTTTAGTGAAAGTTTGAGGAAAATCAAATATCAGTTCAAAAGCTATGGATTTTTGAAGGTTTGGTAATGAGACCACTGGATTAGATGAGTACTACAGATCATGACATCACATTATGCAGTATCACTAAAGAAAATTCAGTCTTTTTATCCATATTTCTAGCACAGTAATGAAAAGCAGGGGGATGATATCACCCTTGACATGACCCTGACAAAACCAGAAAATATGTATTTTCACACAAAATGATATTTTGTGTACCAGTATTTTTCTTTCTTTATTTTATATCACAATACATATGATGTTTTGATCTACAGTATTCTTCTTATCCAGCAGTTTCAACACCAAATTTCACAAAGTCATGAGTTTTGAACACATTTTCCAATTTTTCTAAAACTTTCACTGATGTGATATTGCTGCATTCACTCAATCCACAATTTGAATCTGTAGAATCAATGCTAAGTATTTTAAAATAACATACAAAATGTGAACAATGTGCTGTTTGCGCTGAATTGTTTTTGCAATTTCGGCCAATCATACGTAGGCTAGTATTTGCGCATCAAATGTAGCGGTAATTGTGTGTTAAGTGTATGCGCGCGCGCAATATGTAGTAGTGTGATTTTCGGCCTTCCATAATGGGCTAGAAAGATGGCGCACGAACCGACGGTTTGCTGGTTCATGAGTCTAGCAAAAATGCAGGAAATGTGTAAGATTATCACACGATAATCACAGAATCCCGGATGGAAGTCTTGCATCTGATGGTTCCGCGTAAGTTTACGATTATTACGTAGTTCACAATTCTTGATAAAAGAGAATTTAAATGCCTTTTGTGTGTCCAGATATCATGAACGGTCTAGCGTAAGTGACGCTAGTGTAGGTTATGTACCGTGCATACTGATATAGTAGCGTAGGATTGATAGCTTCGCATTGTGTACCGGAACGTTGCGTGTAGAGTTACTGTAGTTGTAGCGTTGTAGACTCGCATTGGCTCTTTGTGTTATCACTTGGCCGTGAGCTGATATGTCGTGTAGAGCAGTATTCAGAACTTGGTTTAAATTATATGGTGGTAATACGTTCAGAATTAATTCACAACTTCTGTAAGACAGAATTTGACAGTTAAGCAACTCAGTTTGTTGAGTAACATTTCCAGGTGAAGATTTAAAAGTAAATATGAGGTTGGATTCGATACTAGTAATGATAAAGACTAGTGATAATTTTGTTGTTTAGGCAGTTCCAGTCTAAATAATGCATTTAGACGTTAATACAAGTGTATGAATAAAAGACTGTCTTTTGTGTTTCGAGGTACGTGCTTTACGTATTACATTCATAAGTATGTGGTTTGATGTATGGTAGCGTACAGGCTGAAATATTATTACATTTTCATGTGATATGAAGTGTACGTTATTATAGCATCTTAAGCAGCTCTGGCTTAAGGGAAATTATCATTTACCTTGTTAAATGTACGAAGGCAAGCGTAGTGCCACACATGTAGGCATATAATGTGTGATGTAAGTTATTTTGCATTTTTCATACAATCCTTTGCAACTTACTGTATTATTTCACAGCTTGGGACAGGATCGCAATCGGAATGCGTCCAGAGGGGTTAAGCTTCTAGGCTTGGAAGATCACAAGTCTGTAAGTCTGGTATAGGGTCTTTACATGTATATTACAGCTTTAAACAATATTTTTCTTGTTGATACATAAATTGCAACAGAAAATTGATATTGCAACAGTGTACAAGGTGTATAATTAACATTGCTATAGTGTAACAGTGGATGGATAATGACATTCCAAAGCTGCCATTTCATGATGTGTAGTGAATGCATGCATGGATACAAAATGTGTATGTATAATGATGCAGTATAAGACAGTGTACTATTGTTTGTTCAGAAGAAGCAAATCTTTTTGTGTGTTAATGGAGAATTATATCGATATACAATTGTGATCCAAGAAATGTATGTTTGATATATATTCATAAAGTGTATCATTCATTGCTTCATTTACAGTTTTACCGTTTCACATATATGCGCACACGCACTTGGGCTTGCGCATAGACAGCAAGGAGGAGAATTGATTAAAGACAAGAGTGCAACGTTCGACTCGACTGTCTTCGATTTTATTCTTGTTGTGCATGTGTATACGGTTAGCTGACTGGATAGGATCTAGTGCTACCGGTACCTAGTAATCCGAGGCCAGCATAAACAATACAATGATGAAATTGTTTCTGGACTAAACCATCTACAGTTATGGTTCATTGAGAAAAGTACTGACATCTCCTTATATCTTTAAAATATAAGGAGATATGTATGGTATGGTATGGTAGGATGTTTTGTAATACAACTAACATACAATTGTCACAAATGTACACACAAGTAGTTATGCACATGTATCAAGGCTGTATGCATGGTTATTTTAATGTGTATGTACGCAGGTGGACCAGATTAATGGAGAACATTCTATATGATATTAGATATAGTACATACAGGCTGACCAGATCAGTGGAGAATTTTCTATGTGGTATACAATGTAGCTACAGTACATGTATGCATGTGACAGGAAATACATTATAGCTCACTCAATCTAGAATGATTTAACCCATTCCAGAAAATTCTGGGAAGTTCTTACATATTTGGATGAGTGAGGCACTGTCCCTGTAGCCCAATGTGATTGGTAGTTAATTTTGGCAATGATGTTATGCACATAGTTAGGCAGTGAGTCATCCAGGTTTCCTGGAACTAGGACTTGCTAGTATGTTCAGGTATGTGGCCCCAGGTTGGAGAGGGTTACAGAATGTGCTAGAAAGGGGTGAATGGATAGTATATAAGCCAGAGAAATTCTGCAGTAGGCAGAGTACCCAACACCTCTGCTCTGAGAGTTACGTCACTTCTGGCTCTGAAGCGACTTGTTACGGTCAGTCCTGTGTTACCTGCTGACCTGCTATACAAACTGTGTTTGTGGAGACAAGGCCTGGGAGACATTTTGCCTGCAGAGAATTAATTTGCCTACATTGGAGATAGACTCCATATTTTAGTGTCAACGGACATTATTACGGCAAAGCTGTGACGGGCTGGATTCCTTGCTGGACATTATAAAGTGAATCATCATTCAACGCCTCGACTGGACGTGGTCGCCATAACGTTTGGATTCTGCACGTTTCGATGTGGACATATATCGTGGAGTTTACCCCGGATCTATACCGTGGACTATCGTAACCTGCGCCTTTGGAGTTACCTTGGAGGAATCATTCATCGGTGCGTCAAGGATCATTCATCGGTGCATCGAACATCGTATCTGAACATTTTCATAGGATTACTTGATAACAAAATATGTAAGTGATTCCATTACCGATTTGTAATTGTTTCTATTGATCATTATTGTACTGATGTGAAAACCGATTACGAGTCTGTACCCACAATATCACTGTTAATAAACCGCCTGAACATTAGTTGATTGTTTCTTTTGTGCGATCATTCTCGGAGTGATTGTGGTCGTAACACAATAAATGCATCAAATGTGATAACTCAAACATTTTTCAAATCACTGTTCCCAATGGTAAACTGTACCTTTAATGGTAACTTGAGTGATGATCATTATTCTGAAGCAACAAATTCTGTTTACCTATAGATGTTCATTTATAAAAAAAGAAAGATGAAAACAGGCTTGTTAATCCAAACATCTGTGTCATCAATACCTCCACCAAGAGAGGGGGTTATGTTTTCATTACCGTTGGTTTGTTTGTTAGTTAGTTAGTTAGTTAGTTTGTTTGTTTGTTTGTTTGTTTGTTTGTTTGTTTGTTTGTCTATGTGCAAAATAACTCTAAAAGTAGTTAATGGATTTTAATGACACTTACAGGAAATGTTGAGAATGACACAAGTAACAAATTATGATAAATTTTGGTAGTGATTCGAGAAATTTTGGGGGGAATTTATGAAGGATTTTAATATTTTGACAGGTAGGGTCAATGAACTTGGGAGTTAAAGCTGCGCATTTTTTAAGGTTTTCAAACACGCACCAAAGTGCATGCTCTAGTTTCTGCTAGGGCGAGGCGTGCGATGCGCAGTTAAAGGTTTATAACGTAACAAAGGCTCCTATATTGGGAAATTGGGCATTTCATGAATTTATGGAGGATTTTTGATATTTTGACAGGTAGGGTCAATGAACTTGGGAGTTAAAGCTGCGCATTTTTTAAGGTTTTCAAACACGCACTAAAGTGCGTGCTCTAGTTTCTGCTAGGGCGAGGTGCGCGACGCGCAGTTAAAGGTTTATGACGTAACAAAGGCTTCCATATTGGGAAATCGGGCATTTCATGAAGCGTTTTGGTCGGATATTTCTTCTGACAAACTGTTACAAGCTACTGAAATCCTTGCATCTGATTGGCTGAGAGCAAATTTGTCTGACAACATTGTCGGACAAAATGCTTCATGAAATGCCCCCCCCCCCCCCGATCTTTCTCATAATCTTCCATTATTATCCCTTTCTTCTCTTTTTTTCTCTTAGCATCACAGGCTGTGTACATGACCATTAATGTTTTGTTGTATGAAATAGTTAGTTGTTTGCCGTAATAAAGTATGTCACTGGTTTGTTAAAACTGTTTATTTATTTCTTTGTGTATTTAATGAGGCCCCAAATATTAAGCGTGGCTTACTGGGGATCCTCCTATATGGTATAGGCAGGCAAATGGCATCTGATGGTCACACAAGTGTCAAGTTTCTTCCATGCTGTCTAAAGTTCCATACAGGCTACTTAGAACCTCATTTTTGTGTGAAAACAAGAGTAAAGTATAATTACAAAACACAAAATATATGATGCCAGTTTTATCATTTCTTTGTGCACCAAAGCAAGTCAAATAATCATTTGTCAATCATCAACAGCAGTATATATGTAATTATAAATATAGGCATAACTTTTGATCCTTGACCTCTGACCTCATGACCACAAAATTCCAAAGAGAATTAATATCAGGCAATACATATATAACCAAAGTACACTTGTAGTTTCATAGAGACACTATGAGCTATTACTGAGATCTGAAGTGAAATTGTAGCCTTTTCACTTGACCTCAAACCTTTGACCTTATGACCCAAAAGTTTTCCTCGAGAATCACAATGTGGTAATGCATGTATAGTGGGGGAAAAAAAGAACATTCCGGCATTGCAGAGATAGGGGTACAGAAGCGGATCTAGAGGGGGGGTTGGGGGGGTTAAAATCTTATCTTTCTTTTTAAACTTGTAATTTTATTTTTTTCTATTTATGGCAATGACCTCTATGCCAAAAATAGTGGTGTTTTAGATGCAAGAAAACGCCATTTTCACACACAGATTTTCAAAAATTCTCGCTACTGTGGCAGGGGGGACACCTCCCTCCCACACCCTCCCCCCCCCCCCCCCCTCGCTCGCTCCGCTCGCTCGGGCTCGGTCGCTAAGCTCCCTCACATACCGCCCCCAACCCCCCCCCCCCCTTTATAAAAAGCTAGATCCACCCCTGGGGTAAGTAGTGAAATTTTAGCATTTGACTTCTACCATTGACCTTTAACCTAAACTTCATGTGCGCCCAAAAGTGGCTGAACTCAACTTTATCCACTCATATGAAAATTTGGAAAATTTCATTTGGATACCTCAAATGATTAAGTTACATATTGTCCACAAAATCTATTACAGACAGAAGAACAAGAGGACAACTGGAAAACAAAATGCCTTTAGTGACACTTGTGGTAGAAGCATGAATGCTGACATTTTATTTATTTATTTTTTTGGGGGGGAACACCAATGGCACATATTGTAAGGAACAAACAAGGTGCATGGTCCCGGTGTTTTAGTCAAATGCGCACGCGGGCGCAAGTTTCCTATAGAGACCTACGCTATCGACTCCTCTTTAGCGCTTACGCTTTGGCCCACTTCCCCGAGTCCGAAGAAGTCTGATTCACTGTAGTCAGTGGTCAGATCACAGTTCGGCTCATGATTCGGCTGAGGGGGATGACAGCTTTAGCAAACTTCTTTTGTGATGTCATAATAACAAGCACATATGCACGCAGGCCTCGAAATAGGATTTTGGAGGGGCAAGGCCATTTAGAAAAGGGCACTTTTTCCAAGAGGCCAGGGCACGGCACTTACATGTAGGTCAGTCAGGGGGGCACCAAGGCCACATTGGAAAGGGCATGTTGGGTGTTTATACGTGATGTGAATGCCCCATAGAGCTGTATGCTATCGACCATGCTGCTACGTACACTTCAGCAGCGCACGCACGCATAAGATCTCTCCGCAGCAGACGACGTTAGGCAGTAGACCATACGCAATACGATGTAAGTTCTGTATTCACTACAGTACGTTCTCAACGCGTACACCGCGCTCGCTTTGGAGCACTTCCGGCGTCATTTTGCTTTGAGCATGCGGGCATGAATGCAGAGCGAGAGAGATGGCAATGCTCGCAGCCGTCCGACAGGCCTGGCATTTTTTAGCATGGCTTGCGACCACTTGCTCCGGCCCGCCGCTGCCTAGCTAGTAACTCTATGGCCGCTGCGCTGCGGAGGCAGTCGGGACGGTTAAAGCCGGTCGGGCGTACATGTACGTAGACTTCTACACGTCGTCTCGTATCACGGAAAGATACTTCGAGTTTGAATCAGATATTTGGGACGCGAGTGAACTGAAGGTATGATATTTGAGATCAGGAAAGTTGTTCAAGCTTATTAAAGTGTAGACTTTGAGAAAGGGCATATTATACATCATAAATAATAACTTTCATTCTAAAAGGGCACCATGGCCACAAGAAAAAGGGCACATTTTTTTTGGCCGTAACTTTGATCAAGGAAAAAAAGGCATTGCGGCCAACGAGAGGGGCACCGACAGCCATGGCCGTCGGTGGCCGTCGGTTAATTCGAGGCCTGTGCACGCACCCTGGCATTACTACAGACTGCGCGATGCACAGAGAAGACAACGAAGGCAACGTTACTTAGCAACAGCTACGCACTTTACTCTTGATGACAGCTCAACTTCAGTAATCTTCGTATCAATGCTAACGGTGATCGGCAGTATCATCAACAGCGCCCTCTACACTACCGGGACTATGCCCCTTTAAGTAGTGCAATGGCATGCTATCAATTTCAAACAATATAGAGAATGCACTTATTTACAAAAATTATGGTAACATTAACAACACTGGGCATACAAATTGTATGTATTTCCCCAAACAGGTGGCTGTCTACTGTAATTCATTCCACAGAAAATGACACTTTATGGGTCATGTGAGAGAGAGCTGCTGCACACTACTTGTAAAGGCAAGTGCACCTTCACAGAAATGCAGATTGAGTGAATGCAGTAATATTAGTAGAACACATCAGTGAAAGTTTGAGGAAAATCGGACAATCCGTTCAAAAGTTATGAATTTTGTAACTTCCTGCTCAGTCACGGATGGATGAGAAGACTACTATAGCTTGTGATGTCACATGTGTACAATGATATAAAGAAAGAATAAAGAAAATTCCACATATTTTCACTTTTCTCGCATAACAAATGAACACTCGGCTTCTCTCTTTCAGAAGGCAGGGGAATAATGCCAGGTACTACCCATAACATACATCAGTAACAAGTCGAAGAAATGTGCACTTTATTCAAAAGTAAAGTTTTGTGAAATTCTCTTTTTATTTTCCTTATATCGTTGTACGCATGTGACATCATAGTCTTCTCATCCAGAAGGGACTGCGCAGAAACTTAAAAAATTTATAACTTTTGAACGGATTGTCGGATTTTCCCAAAACTCTCACTGATGTGTTCCACTAATATCGCTGCATTCATTCAATCCACATGTATATGAAGGTGAACTTGTCCTTTAAAGAGGAAATCCATCCCCCAAAAAAATAAAATCTTAAAGAAAGAGGAGGAAAAATCCCTACGGAACGCTCCAAACAATTTTGACATTTCAAAATGTCATTACTTCCTTATTTCATATCCGATTTTGAACATTTTTACACTGATCTGCAGGAATTGTTTTCTCTTTTTTTTTTTTGAAATCGATAAAATTGTGGAGTGGTTTTTTTTTTCTTAAAAGTGGTTTGTGTACGTGTCTGTTAGACTGTCTATCTGTATGTCTGTGTGTGCATGAGTGTGTGTGTGTGTGTGTATGTGCGGCATTTGCATGTGGGTGGCTATTAAATTCACCATGCAGATGGTGATAGGAAACACAGGAAAAGGACCAATGCTCATGCAACCTTGCTTCGGCCATAAAATACCATGCTGAAATCCATTACCATGGCAACTGCTGAAAACTGAGGCTTTTTTCCTCTTGTGGGTTACTGACCTTTTATAAAGTACTTGACCTTTTTATGATTTATCAAGAATACCATATCTTAGTTGCTGTGTTTGCATCTTTGATGCAAGATCAGCAAATATCATAAATGGTCAAGTGAAGGCTGATTGCAGTGATGGCAAACGTACCACTAGACACAAGTAGGCCTATACATTGTACCAGGAAATGAGACTTTGAAAACTTAAATCTACAGCAAGCACTGCCTTATACCCCTTTCATAAACTCATCCTCCTATTATCCGCATAAGAATAATGCGGACAATTCAATAAAAGATGCGTTCACAAACTCTGAAAATAATCCGCATTATTTTTAAGAGCGCCCGTCCTGAGAAAGGCAGATAATCGTCATGGTGACTGCACACGTCCCTCCTGCGGGAAAGACAGGTGACGTTTGACCGCACCCCAGCAATTATCCGCATTATTTGGATTTGCGTTCATAAACTCCAAATCTGGTCCCGATACTGCTATAATGCGGATAATAGAAGGGTCGAAATAACGTGCATTATTCTTTCCCCACTCCGATTTTACGACCAAATGTAGCGGATATTATCCGCATTATTGAGTTTATGAAAGGGGTATTAGATTCAACATTGAAAAGAGTGAATTTTGTGTATTTAAACCTTCTGTAAGATATCATCTCACCTACATGGCTTCTTAAAGGTAGGGAATCCCATTTGCATGCCTTAAATGAAGAGTTGTATAAATACAGTGGTATGTTGAAGAGAGTATCATTTTAGAAACTCCCATAAAGTATTGAAAGTGGAAGGTAACATTTAGTACATTTTTATTGACCTTTAGATTTTGAATTGAATTTTTTTCGGGGCTCACCGTAAATTCCAGTACATTACTAGGCTACCTTTGCAGACCCATGCACTGCATGTGTGTCCATCATGTATATTTTGTGAAGATAGTTCATCAAAACGTACAAACATTTCTATATACATTCTTGCCACACACTTATATGTTATTACATCAGCTCTTATACTTTTAGATTTGTGTTTATAGATAAAAAAAAATACAGAAGACTGCAACAAAAAGGCTTAAGTGTGGCTGACACACAGAACTACTGATTAGTTGAGTTTTGTGCATTATTCAAATTGTAGATAACTGTTGACTTCCAAATTTCTCAGCAGTGGTCTAAACAAGTCCCCTGAGGTTCATATCTAATGTTTTGCTGCATTTTGGGAGGTCTGTAAAAGGTATCCCCTACCTTTAACAATCATGATCCTGCATGTTTTGGGTTTCTTGGCAATTTGGCTTACTTGGGGTTTGTTCCTGGATCTCACAATAAATCAAACAAAATAAATTTGAGTCAAATTCCCTTGAAATAACTCTTCATCTGTACTGCTGTAGTAGTAGGATGTAATCGGGAGATGATTTTTCTTTGAACACACACGGACAAAAGAGGAGCTGGAATAGCCACACCTCCCTTTCACAAGTGTAAAGTATGCTTATTTTAATTTAATTTTCTTTTTCATGCTCAGGAGGCAATGCTGTAGTTCCTCATGCTGCAGGATGATGGATGGAGTGGCATCATTTAAAAGCATGCATAAGCTCATTAGCTAATGCCTGTTGCCATGACAACAATGATTATTTCACAAGCTACCGCAACGTGAAAAGGGACCCGTGTGGGGCCGGTCGTGTGCTACGATAGGCCCTGGATGTTTTGTTGGAATTCCTCTTCAGTTAATCCATCCCAAGGTCACAGGACAGTCAAACTTCTTTAACCCATTGAAAACGAGCTAATTTTGCTATAATACGATCTCCCGTAGACACCTGCCAGAGTATACGCAGGACTAGTTTTCAACAGGTTAAAAAAAAAAAAAAAAATCAGTGAATTCCAATGAAAGCTTTCCTCAGTGACAGGAGAAATAGCTAGTCACGCACTGAACAGACAGTTCCACATTGCCACAAAAGTTGCAACAAAGATCGGGCCATATTGACATATCAGTGAGTCACCGATCTCCATGCGTGAGTGATGGGTGTAAATTGAATTCAACTCAAATGAGCACATCTAATTTCAGCTGGAAAGCTCCCAGATACCGCATTCATAGCCCTACTACCCTTCCCCACCCTACCCCCTCCCCCCCCAAAAAAAAAAAATAATAAAATAATAAAAATAAAGGGAAAGTCACTGCTTTCTTTGAGAGCTCTGAGGACTTAATGTTTTTAGGGCACTTGTTGGCTGCATTTATTCTTCAAATTGAAGTGCTGCCCACTTCCAACAAAAATATCGTCAGTCAGCAAAAGCAATGGCTGTTACAAGTGCTCTCAACATTATTCACGTGCCAGTCAAACACAGACCAATATACAGATAGTAAATTATATCATTAGGAAATTATGAAATTAATCATTTTTTCTAAATATGATGGTAAGTAAGAACCAAAATTTGAACAACTTTGTAAAGACAAATGCCTTATTGGTACTTTAGCTAATCAGCTTTTTCGGATGGCAACACTGGTCTTTAAGGGAGGGTATTATAACTCTTTTGGCATTTCTGACCAACTGGTTAAATTTTGCCACTTTTGGAGACACATGGATTTCCAAACATTCACACATAAAAATCAAGGAAAGTCCTGAAAGAGCAACTAGATTTGATCTTGTCACGAGGATGAGATAGGTGACACCACTTTTGGAGACACAGATTTCCAAACATTCACACATCAGAATCAAAGAGAATCCAAAAAGGCAACTAGGAGCAATAATGAACTTTGAGATATCGTGACCTCAATAGGCTAGAATTCAGAAATCAGGGAGAGTGTCCCGTTCTCTTGTCATAAGGCGTGTCTTCATCAGCCCGAAGTTTCAAAATAGCGCGCTATCTTGCGGTTACCAAACTAGTCCGATGTCAAGATAGCGCGCTATCTGTGTAGTGAAGACGCAAATAGCCCGCTATTTGATCGGGAAAATTTCCCCCAAAATCTTGGTCTAGTTCGTGAACTAGAGCGCTAATTCGTGAAATTGCGCGCTATTTCGGGTGCGTCTCCATCAGCCCGAAATTTTCTCGATCCCTCCACGCTTCTGGTTAGCCAGCTGGCTATTGAAAGCGCATGTACAAGCTAGTGATTGTGTATAGTGCATACACTCACGGCGTATTCAAGGATCACGTGTGTGTATAGGACTACTGTTGTTGACATCTTTAAAACTAGGGAGGTGATTCCGTGCATGCTAGCTGGTTTTTTGTAAACTTCTTCTTCTGGTCCACTCTACTTTATCTAAAGATTCTTGCAGATTGTGTGTATTTTGGATTTGTTTAAACATTGCAATTCGTTCAATATAAGATGTGTCACTGGACAGAAGAGTAGCGTTATGAATATCCCTTTGGAGAGAATTTGCTGTACTGCTCACCTCTCCCTGGTTGTAGTATCGTACATACGGTGTTGTAGGAGATTTTGAGCTGGAAATCCACTTTCGGACAGCGAGCTAGGCAGAGAAATGATCCAAAATGCGCATACGTCAATTTTCGGACTAATTTCCCGAAGTAGGCTGTTTGAGCTGATGAAGACGCACATTCGCTCTATCGGGCTATTTTCCAAGACCGCAAAATGTCCCGCTAGTTTGAACTTCGGGCTGATGAAGACACGCTTATAGGCTGTTTTTACATGCACCGAGAGTACATAATTGAATCACGATTCTAAGGTTTATAGTGACCTCGTCTACAGCCACTATGTCTATTTTCCAATTGGTCTTCTGGCATATCGTCTATTACCGATTCGTCTAATACCCATTTGGTCTACAACTCGTTTTGTCCAGTACCCATATTGTCTAATAGTCACTTTGCCCACTTCCCGTACTGTTTAATACCCAACTCGTCTAAGGAGCATTTCGTCTACAAAACAATTGATCTAATAGCTAAATCGTCTACACTCACAATGTCTATTTGCCATGTCGTCTAATATCTATCTTATCTACTACTAGTTAGTCTACTCCCACCTCGTCTACAAGTCATTTAGTCTGCATTCACTTTGTCTAGTTATCATATCGTCCAACCCTTAAGTTCGTCCATACCCAATATGGTCTATACCCATCTGGTCTACTCCCAACTCGTCTACTCCCAATTGGTCTACTCCCAACTGGTCTACTACCAACTGGTCTACTCCCAACTGGTCTACTCCCAATTGGTCTACTCCCAACTGGTCTACTCCCAATTGGTCTACTCCCAATAGGTCTACTCCCAATTGGTCTACTCCCAATTGGTCTACTCCCAACTTGTCTACTCCCAATTGGTCTATACTCGTCTATACCCAATTGGTGTACTCCCAACTGATATAGTTTTACTCTCAACAATTTACCCAAACTGATCATTTCCATCTGGTCATGCTGATAATGAATATACCACTTTGTCTAGTGTCCAGTCCGTCTCACTGTCATGAACTATTCATATTAAACCCTGCCCTTGATTAGCACAAAAATCAATATTAGACTATTCTAGTTGTTAATTATTCCGCACATGCTGAATATAAAGACATACTAATCAATGGTGAGACATGACTATCCAGTCTACATTCTGGCCGTAAATAACTAAATAATGATAAACTAGCTCAGTTACAATCCTCCATCACAAACGAATTGTCAGCAACCCCGCCTTCGAGATACATTGAGCCATTTCTATAATCACATTATTTTGGGTCAATTTGAAAATAGCCTAGGTAAAACAAACCGTTATGTTAGTACTATTCTCGATGTTACATTAGGGCGCAATTCCACAAAATGTTACCAACAGGATAAACATAATATAGAGCCATTATCACACCCTTGTGTTTGAAGAAAATGATTTTGAAACATGACGATGACCTCAATATGCATCTCTCACGACTAAGGATGGATACTCCAAAGCATTGTAAACAAAAATTGAATCCAGATTCCACATGGAATGGCGCTAGTCACATTTTACTGTTTCCTTGAATATCAAGTTTTAATGCATTTAAATCATGTGTTTACAAATGTTATTGTGAACTTAATTTTGATCAATTTTCAAAGATATGCTGAACAGATTTGAATACTGGGTGGCGGGGCACCTTTGAGCTTATTTAGGGTTCCTCGCGAAACGTGTATTGAGTACATTGCAGGCAAGTAATTTATTCATCTTAGTCAGGGCTGCACACTAACCCATTTTTTCTGCCGGTCCAACCTGTCTCTGTCGGACCGGTAAATGCCCTGTTTTAACATTTTTTACCGGTCTGAACAGAAAATTTACCGGTCAACAACGACAACCCAAAAAATAAACTTATTTTCTTGTTTTTTATGGACGTACCCCCCCCCCCACCCATGTACATTTTACAGATTAATATTTTTTTTTAAACTTGCATTATCTATTGCACAAGAAATAAAAAAAAAAGATAGGAAAAACTAGAATGTTTGTTTGTGAATTACAGTGTAAAATGATAATGAACGAAATTAGATTGTATCAAATGCGTTTGTGACTTTTTCTAAACATCGGCGCTCGAACTTGCTGCGTAACTTGCTCTTGGTGGTCAGTTGGATTGCGACGATTTAATGAATTATTTTAGCTGTGAAATTTTCTGATGTACGTGCTCCAAGGAGTTCTTTATTTTTCTCCCGATAATCTATTCGCATTTGTGCATGCGTTCTTGAAAGGCACACGACATGCAGGGCCGAATTTGCAATCCTTTTTTGCGCCCATTTCCACCTCAAATATTAGCGGGATTGTGACGATTTCATAAATTACTTCGGCTGTAATCTTTTATGATAACGGGCCAAAATGGGTTGAAGATGTGTCCTTTATTTTTTCCCGATAAACTCTTCGAATTTCGTAAGTGCGTTCTTAAAAAGAGGCACCACATGGCCGAATTCATGATACTTTTTGCGCCTATTTCCACCTCAAATATTAGCGGGATTGTGACGATTTCATAAATTACTTCGGCTGTAATATTTTCTGATGCAAGCGCCAAAAGAGGTTGAAAATGTGTCCTTTATTGTTTCCATTTAAACTCTTCGAATTTCGTAAGTGCGTTCTTAAAAAGATGCACCACATGGCCGAATTCATGATATTTTTTGCGCCTATTTCTACCTCAAATAATCAGCGGGATTATGACGATTTCATAAATTACTTCGGCTGTAATCTGTTATGATAACGAGCCAAAATGGGTTGAAGATGTGTCCTTTATTTTTTCCCGATAAACTTCGAATTTCGTAAGTGCGTTCTTAAAAAGATGCACCATAATGGCCGAATTCATGATACTTTTTGCGCCTATTTCCACCTCAAATATTAGCGGGATTGTGACGATTTCATAAATTACTTCGGCTGTAATCTTTTATGATAACGCGCCAAAATGGGTTGAAAATGTGTCCTTCATTTTTTCCCGATAAACTCTTCGAATTTCGTAAGTGCGTTCTTAAAAAGATGCACCACATGGCCGAATTCATGATACTTTTTGCGCCTATTCCCACCTCAAATATTAGCGGGATTGTGACGATTTCATAATTACTTCGGCTGTAATATTTTCTAATGCAAGCGCCAAAAGAGGTTGAAAATGTGTCCTTTATTTTTTCCCGATAAACTCTTCGAATTTCGTAAGTGCGTTCTTAAAAAGATGCACCACATGGCCGAATTCATGATACTTTTTGCGCCTATTTCTACCTCAAATAATCAGCGGGATTGTGACGATTTCATAAATTACTTCGGCTGTAATCTTTTATGATAACGGGCCAAAATGGGTTGAAGATGTGTCCTTTATTTTTTTCCCCGATAAACTCTTCGAATTTCGTAAGTGCGTTCTTAAAAAGATGCACCACATGGCCGAATTCATGATACTTTTTGCGCCTATTTCCACCTCAAATATTAGCGGGATTGTGACGATTTCATAAATTACTTCGGCTGTAATATTTTCTGATGCAAGCGCCAAAAGAGGTTGAAAATGTGTCCTTTATTTTTTCCCGATAAACTCTTCGAATTTCGTAAGTGCGTTCTTAAAAAGATGCACCACATGGCCGAATTCATGATACTTTTTGCGCCTATTTCTACCTCATATAATCAGCGGGATTGTGACGATTTCATAAATACTAATAACTTCGGCTGTAATCTTTTATGATAACGCGCCAAAATGGGTTGAAAATGCCTCCTTTATTTTTCCCGGATAAACTCTTCGCATTTCGTAAATGCGTTCTTAAAAGATATACGACACGGCCAAAAATCATGTTTCTTTTTGCGCCTATTGTTTCCTCAAACTTCAACGGGATTGCGATGATTTCATGAATTATTATTCGGCTGTAATCTTTATGATGCACGGGCCAAAAGGGGTTGAAAATGTGTCCTGTATTTTTCTCCCAATAATCTCTTCGCATTTCGTACTTGCGTATACGACACGGCCGAATTAACGATCCTTTTATCGCCTATTTCTACATTGAATATCAACCGAATTGTGGCAATTTCATGAATTACTTCAGATGTAATCTTTTGTGATGCGCGCACCAACTAGAATGGTTGAAAATGTGATCTTTATTTTTCTCCCCATAATCTCTTCGCATTCCGTACATGCGTTCTTGAAAGGTATACGACACGACGGAATTCACGATCCTTTTTGCGCCTATTTCTACCTCAAATATCAGCGGGATTGCGATGATTTTATGAATAACTTCGGCTGTAATCTTTTATGATAACGCGCCAAAATGGGTTGAAAATGGGTCCTTTATTTTTCCCGGATAAACTCTTCGCATTTCGTAAATGCGTTCTTAAAAGATATACGACACGGCCAGAAATCATGTTTCTTTTTGCGCCTATCGTTTCCTCAAACTTCAACGGGATTGCGATGATTTCATGAATTATCATTCGGCTGTAATCTTTATGATGCACGGGCCAAAAGGGGTTGAAAATGTGTCCTTTTTTTTCTCCCAATAATCTCTTCGCATTTCGTACTTGCGTATACGACACGGCCGAATTCACGATCCTTTTATCGCCTATTTCTACATTGAATATCAACCGAATTGTGGCAATTTCATGAATTACTTCAGATGTAATCTTTTGTGATGCGCGCACCAACTAGAATGGTTGAAAATGCGTTCTTTATTTTTCTCCCCATAATCTCTTCGCATTCCGTACATGTGTTCTTGAAAGGTACGACACGGCGGAATTCACGATCCTTTTTGCGCCTATTTCTACCTCAAATATCAGCGGGATTGCGATGATTACAATGTATAACTTCGGATGCAATTTTTTATGATACACGCGCCAAAATGAGTTGAAAATATGTCGTTTATTTTTCCCCGATAAACTCTTCGCATTTCGTAAATGCGTTCTTAAAAGATACACGACACGGCCAAAAATCATGATTCTTTTGCGCCTATCGTTTCCTCAAACTTCAACGGGATCGCGATGATTTTATGAATTATTATTCGGCTCTATGCACGGGCCAAAAGGGGTTGAAAATGTGTCCTGTATTTTTCACCCAATAATCACTTCGCATTGCGTACATGCCTAACGTCACGGCCGAATTCACGATCCTTTTAGCGCCTATTCCTACATCAAATATCAGCGGGATTGCGATATGTCATTACTTATTTCGGCTGTTATCTTTTGTGATACATTCACCAGAAGGGTTGAAAATACGTTCTTTATTTTTCTCCCGATAATTTCTTCGCATTTGTGCATGCGTTTTCAAAATTATACATTGCATGCAGGGCCGAATTCGATATTCTTTTTGCGCCTATTATTGTTTACTCAAATTCCAACGGGATTGCCAAATTTTCATGAATTTCTATTCGGCTGTAATCTATATGATGCAATCGCCAAAAGGGGTGAAAATGTGTCCTTTATTTTTCTCCCGCTAATCTTTTCCCATTTCGTACATGCGTTCTTGAAAGGTATACGACACGGCCGAATTCACGATCCTTTTTGCGCCTATTTCTACCTGCAAATATCAGCGGGATTGTGGCGATTTCATGAATTACTTCGGATGTAATATTTTGTAATGCACGCACCAGAAGGGTAAAAATGTGTTTTTTATTTTTCTCCCGACAATCTCGTCGCATTTGTGCATGCGTTTTTGATGAACAACACGGCATGCAGGACTGAATTCAAGATCCTTTTTTGCGCCTATTATTTCCTCAAATTTCAACGGGATTGCGTTGATTTCATGAATTGTTATTCGGCTGTAATCTTTTATGATGCACTCACCAAACTGTTTCCTTTATTTTTTTTTTCTCCTCTATAATCTCTTCGCATTTCGTACATCATAAGCTTTTGAAAGATACGACGCGGCCGGTCGAATTCATGATCCTTTTCGGGACGATTTCTACCTCAAATATGTAAGCGGGACTGTCATGATTTCATGATTTTTTTTTCTCCCTAGTATTATCTCTTCACATTTTGTGCATGCGTTCTTAAAAAGTTCACGGAAGGGCCGATTTTGTGATCCTTTTTTGCGCCTATCTTCATTATGAGACCATTCTGAGCGAATGAAAATATTCATTTGTGAAATGACTGTGTAAAATTAAAATAAACGCAATCAGATCCATTTACTGCATCGCTGAATATCGAATGTGTTTTTACTTTTTCTAAAAATCGACACTAGTATATTAGTTCTAACATAACTGCCACGCTGCAGCGAAGCCGGGATCGGATCGATCTTGCGTTAAAAATCATGAGTAAAATGACCCAGAAATGCGTGCGCTTCTATCAATGCTTCTTGTCTGGCATGACCGCCGATCGCAAGCAATCGAAAAGCAGTTACACTGTACATGCTTTGCATGTATTGCATTGCATGCAGTGCGTGAGCAGCGCCAAATGCGCAAGCTAGCGCGACTCAGATAACTGGTCGACTGCTAG
The DNA here is from genome assembly GCF_964275005.1 of Diadema setosum. Classification (NCBI taxonomy): domain Eukaryota; kingdom Metazoa; phylum Echinodermata; class Echinoidea; order Diadematoida; family Diadematidae; genus Diadema; species Diadema setosum. The sequence goes on from NC_092701.1 coordinate 6,575,348, forward strand.
TGCTCAAAACTAATCCCGTTCACTGTACAAATTGCACCGGTAGACATAAACGAAAACTTGCGTAAAACTTGTTGAACAGTACGATATCTTGCATTCTGTTTCTCCCTGATCGGGGCTGCTCTTTTTCTTTCTACTGACCCCACCAATGTTTCTTTTTTTTTTTTTTTTTTTTTTTTACTGGTCATGTCGGACCGGTAACTTGTGGATTTCCTGAAAAGTTACCGGTCCGACAGTGACTTTTACCGGTCTTTGTCCGTCGGACCGGCGCCAGTGTGCAGCCCTGTCTTAGTAGTAGCTATATATTGTACATGAATCATATATTTGTGTATATGTTTCAACCTTTTTTTGTGCATTTAACCGTTTACATACATCAGTACGTGGCAGACAGAATAAAGAATACTGATAATGTACTTCTAATGTGTTCCTTTTCATTCTAACATACTTATGATTGTGTATCAAAGTTGAATGGATGGAGTGTTGAAGTTTGGACATATAAATGCTGCATGATTTCTTCTGATATAAATTACACATCCACCACAAAAATAACACAGCAAGTTTTTTACACTGTGACATTATCTTTTTTTTTTTCCTAAAAAAATTGTCATAATTAGAACATAAAAATTTAAACCAAATGGGGCACCAAGAGTGTTCAACCTATTTCACTGGGAAAAAAGAAACTGGATGAAGTAGACTTAAATAGCAAAAAAACAAAAAAAAACTATGACTAGTAGTAGACCAGTTGGGAGTAGACGAGTTGGCAGTAGACGAGTTGGCAGTAGATGAGTTGGCAGTAGACCAGTTGGGTGTAGACCAGTTGGGTGTAGACTAGTTGAGAGTAGACGAGTTGGGAGTAGACCACTTGGGTGTAGACGAGTTGGGAGTAGACCAATTGGGTGTAGACCAGTTGGGATTAGACCAATTGGGAGTAGACCAGTTGGCAGCAGACCAGTTGGGAGTAGACTGACTGGTTATTAGACTAATTGACTATTAGACAATGAGTTGTAGACCAATTGGCTATTAGACAAAATGAGCTGTAGACTATCTTATTCATAGACCTTATGATTAATAGACGAAATGGTCAATAGACATAATGGGTGTTAGACGAAATGTGACTTAGACAAATTGGTCATTAGATAAAATGGCTAGTAGACGAAATGACAATTAGACTAATTGACATATAGACAAAATGGTTGGTAGACGAGTTGGTAGTAGACGAAGTGAGTTTAGACGAGATGGCATTAGACTAGGTGGACAGTGGACAGGGTGGTTGTAGACGAGGTGCCAATTTACCCGATTCTGATGCATCACTAGAATCGTGATTCAAATCATGCATTCTGGCTGTGTGAATGCAAATTGTAATCACAGAGGGTGACTTGAATCATAATTCCAGTTGTCGTCCAAATGAGGGTCCAGAGGTAGTACCAAGCACGATTCTCCATAATCATGAATAAAACAGTCTTTATATGGATTGACCTCCAAATCACACTTTTAGGGCCGGGGAGGAGCTCACAGTGACCTTTCAACCACTTCAGCAGAAAAGCTGCGTTCCTAAAATGCTCGCATTGCGCACAATCTAAAGTGCGTGCTACTTACTGCTCAAGAGCTGTTGTCGAAAAGACACACATGCCTCCTCTCCTCGCTTTCAAACTCAAAACAGCAGAATCCGTAAATTAGCTTTCCTCACTTGTGTGTACACACAATCATTCTAATTGTAAAATATTCCAATCATAATTGTAATTCAGCACTGCAATTACATGTCTTGACCCGTGTGACAATGGCCAAGAAGCAATTGCCAGCTCTGCCACCATCATGTTGACACACAGTTGCTGAGCTTGAAGTTTAGGTTGAAAACTCAACTGGTTATGATTAGTTCCACTCGTGAATTCACGACTCAGGTTCACGTGTGCACATAAACTTAAGTTCCAACTTAGAGCAAATCCCACTTGATTACACCAAAAGTGCAGTCTCTGCTAGATGACCTTATGCCCATACAAAATAGCGCAGCTGGAGGTTGGCCCATATGCAAATGAGAAGCACAGTTCATGCTAACCCACAAGCTTGTTGATTATTGTGTCCACACAGTGAAACTACAAGTGGGGACCCCCCCCCCCCCCAGCTCATGGAGAGAGAGTAAACCCTACGATGTCTTGTGGTTCTAATCATCGACTGAAGATTGCTAACGCTATAAAAACTTTGGAGTGCGTCCACACGGTGCTAAACTACAAACTAATCATCAAGAGTTAAGTTTTCGACCTACACTTAAAGTTTAGGAATAAACATCAAATCATCACTTACCTTGGTAGGGAGAAGACATAATGCTAGACTGTACAAAACTTGTTTTGCTTTAGATCCAATTGTCCTCAGGTTAAAGGTCACATCACATGATTGGGTCACATCCTTGAACCTGCACAAGCTGTTGGAACAGATGAAAAGAAAAACATGTTTTAAGAGATAGCATCTACAGCGACAAAGGTCACACTTTGTTCATGTTACATTTGCACAATTGAAATCTGAGATGATTGTACTTTGAAGATAAACTAACCCCCTTTGCATGAGGACAAGTCCCCAGTACAACGTGTATATTCGGGCAGGTGTCTATGGGAAATGCATGTTGTAGCAGTCCATCCTCAATGGGTTAAGGTCAATGGTGTGCAGACAAATACTACAATCCCATGTGTCCACGTCTGCCATGTGAGTGTACTGAGTAACTCTTTAACTCATCCATGAGATGACGTCTGTGACATTATTGCCAAGAATAGTCTTATCACCTCTCAACTTTATTTGCTTACAATAGGAAATCTTTGCCAAGGTTGATTGTGAACAGAGCCTCCGGAAGAACAAAAGACCAAAATCTAGATTTTATCCTTTGTAGAAATTTATACTGCAGAAAGTAAAAAAAAAAAAAAAAAAAAAAAAAAAAAAGACGTATCCATATAAAAATTAGATCATTTCAGTCAACAAAACTACATGAATAGAGGAAGCAAAATACCCTTGAGAATGATAAACAAAACTAGCACAGTAACAGAATGTATGAAAAGCATTGCTATGTGCCACCAATAAAACATTAATTCACAGATCTATCACTGCTTTGAAGTATTAAGTACACCGAGCTAAAATTTTTCCATCTGTCTCTGAGAAAAACATTTTTGGTTTCAATTCTTCCACATTTGTGACACACACTTTCATATCAGTTGTCATCCTTCTACCTTGGATCTCATGTCGATGATTCAAACCCTTTTGCCTTTAAAGGGAAGATAAACCCCAAGAACAATGTGGATTGAGTGAAAGCAGCAACATTAGTAGAACACATCAGTGAAAGTTTGAAGAAAATCGGACAATCGATGCAAAAGTTATGAATTTTTAAAGTTTTGGTGTTGGAACCGCTGGATGAGGAGACTACTAGAGGTTATGACGTATGAGTGGACTACAATATCAAGAAAATATAAAGAAAATACTACAAAAATCCATTTTTCATGAAAATTACAAATTCCATCAACTTGATATTGACATATGTTAAGGGTAGCAATTATTCCCCATGCTTTCTGAAAGCGGTTGGTCCACTGCTTTTCATAATTCTAGAAAAGAGAATTTTTGTTGAATATCCTTTATATTTTCTTTGTATTGTTGTCCACTCATACGTCATATCCTCTAGTAGTCTCCTCATCCAGCGGTTCCAACACCAAAACTTTAAAAATTCATAACTTTTGCATCGATTGTCCGATTTTTCTCAAACTTTCACCGATGTTGTCTACTAATGTTGCTGCTTTCACTCAATCCACATTGCTCTTTGGGTTTACCTTCCCTTTAAAGTCAGCACTGACATTTTAAACACTTTTGCTTCAGAGAGTAACACTGAATTTTTCCTATGAAGACAGCACTCCTATTATCTTTTGCCTTGGAGACAAAACTGCACTTCATAATTCTTTTGTTACGGAGATAACATTGAGCTTTGAACTCTTTGCCTTGGAGACGAAATGATCCTTCTCCTTTGTTTAAATTTCATTAATTTTTTTTTTTGTAGGTTTACTGAACCTGTGCTTTAAACTTAGCAATATAAAAGAATCTGTCTTTGGAGGGAAAGCTCTTTTCTAAACGAGTATCATCGAAAGGCGCGGTGAGGCTGGCATAAGATCGAGAAGTTTAAGATCACGAAGTTTAAGATCTTGAAGTTTTGCCAGTGTGACCGCAAACTTCCCACAAATAACTTCCCGTGAAACTTCTCGATCTGTTTGCGGGCGGTGTCTCCAAAGCGCGAGGCCCTTGTCATGTACAGATGTGCATTGTTAAGTCACAATCACTAGCCATCGGACGACGCACTCTTGCTTGCGCATGTACCAATGGCTCAAACTTCGCTATCTTAAACTTCTCGATCTTTTGCCAGTCTTACCGCGCCTATTATGCAGAATGCTTTCAGTTCTTCTCATGTAGATGCTTCATTCTGATGATACGCAGTATACGTGGCCCTACTGGTGTGACCTTGCCACCTTGCAAAGTTCTGGCGCATCGAAACAAGCATGACTTGTTTGCCATATAGTTTGTTTGTTTGTTCATTTTCCATCTGAGAAGATGGCTGGATAGCCCATATTCAGCTATGCTAAGCTGGTCTTCCACGGGGTCCAGTTGGATGTGAGGCAGGACCACTTCACCGGGTTAAACACCCTGCTCTTTGCGATCAATGAATGAAGCAGGATCTTTAACGTGCGCGAGCTGTGGCTGCTCTCACACACAGGACCTCCATTTTATGTCCTATCCAAGCCAAGGGACAGAGTGTTTTGCCTCTTGCTGGAGGGGACGGTATGATTACACACAACATTGCTCAGTCCATTCTCGCGTTCGAACCCGGGCCGCTTGGGTCGGAGGCAGACGTGCTACCAACTGAGTCCTATTCATAACTCAACCAGAAAACAAAGAAAGTATGGCAGCTTTAGTAAGTCTCAAATATGATTTCTTTGTATGGTTAGGGTTCCTATCTAAACAGCTCTGGCAGGAATTTGCCCATGACTTGACTGACCTACAAGCAATGATTATGTGAATGCAGCCACACATTCCAGCTGTCAAAGGCAGAGAAAAAAAGGAAGAAGAATTGATGAAGCCAAAGAAATTGCCAACATAAGCACTGAGCACCTACCATAAGTATGGCTACAAATCCATGAACTTTCACCGTGCAGTGAGCAACTATAGTGGTGATACAGTTTCAGATGAATGTTAATGGTCTTCTTATGATCTACATGCCATAACAGCTAGTTTGTACACCTAAAAATAGAGTACATGAGCAAAATGTCCTACCTCGCATCACTGTAGGCTTGCAAACAGAAGGGCCAGTGCTTGTTATTGACTGCCTTCTTCACGCAAACATCCAAGGATTTGTGTGGTACACCACAGCCTAGAGTCCTCCCAACCAAAGAATTCCCCCTCCGGAGAGCATGGGGTGTATGTCACCTGGGGCTGGAAGCAGGAGGGTCATGAAAGTGTGACAGGCCCCTTTCAACCCCACATCACCAACTGAACTTGTGGTTCTCTTTTTTTCTCCAGCCCTACCTCTCCTGAGCTGCCAGCTTGTGGGTTAGACTTTCATTTCAGACCCTATTACAGCTTTCACTGTCAGTCTCTGCAGGAAGGTGTTGGTACTGGTAGACATAGGCCCTACTGTACAACCAGAAATTTTTGTGTGCATAAAACGTTCGTAAAATTCGCAAAGAGCCAAGATTCATGACAGTATGGTGCATATTAAAGAAAGTGTTGTTTACACAATGTGTTGAATGCCAGTGGCTATTCATGAAAGTTTTATGCCACAAAAGAAAAGGCAGTCAGTTCAATTCGGTAAATTTCATGCCATGAATGTTTCTGGCTATACCGTCCAAGAGACTTTCAAGTCTTGCCATCTCAAATGCAAGGGTTTCTAGTATCTTCAGTCTTGGTCCAAGTCCCGAAAATTGATGATTACTCCCACAGACCCTCTTCTAGTTGTTATACCATTCTCTCCTCCAGAACTGTCAAGGCCATAACATCCTGCCCCCACACTTAAAAAAAAAATAATCAAATAGGAGAATAATGACTTTTTTTACAGCAAATAAGTGAATGTAGGTAAAAATACAGGCCTACAGAGCCTATCGATCACACCATTTTGACAATTTTTTTTTTACATGCACCTCCACAAATAATGCCAATGATTATTTATTAGGGAAGTAAAATTTGCCATTAATTACATCCACAAGAAGGAAACCGACTCTGATTCACAAAAAGGGAAAATTGTGCTAGGAACATGAATTACAAAATACAGTCTGTTTCCAAAGACTAGAGTGTCAGCATCTCTCCTCTGTGTACCTACGTCACTCTTTTTTTTTTCTATCTTTTTCATTTCTAGCTTTCAGGATAAAAAAAAAAAAAAATAGTTTCTACCTCTAATGCTCAGGGGATTTCTGTTTTGTGGGAAGGGTGGCGGAGAGAGGCATACTTCTAAACAAGTCCATGGGTTCACAGGTCAGTTTCCATGGTAACAGCATACTTTTGACCCTATCAGCAAAATTTGAAAGGACACAAAGTATGGAGCACATACAACAGGAATCCCATTTGATAAGCATTGATTGGCACAAACCTGGGTTCCATTATATTTTAATTTCACTTGGGCCCTAGGCAAAAATTCCACTGGTTGCTAGACATCAGCCTAGCACTTCAAAGTGTTCAAAAAAAAAAAAGAAAAAATGTAATAAATCTCACTGATGTACAAGATATCGAAAACTCTGTGGTTGTTGTTTTTGTTGTTGTTTGAGAGTTTTGTTTTGTTTTTTGTTTTTTTTGCTTTTTCATGGTTTGTGTTGACTTTTTATTTTCATTTCATTAACCTGACAAAATTTAACGCATGTTTATTTCAATATTCCACATTTCAATTGTTTGTATTTAGTACAACAGTTTATCCCCAACAACATAATTCATTAGGCCTATATATCTTCACTTTTAGCTTCTTTTAATTTTTGGGTGGAAGGGGGGGGGGGGGAGGTGGAAGGGAGAAAGATGTTGCCCACCTCCTCTCCCTCTCTCTCTCTCTCTCTCCCTCCCTTTCTCTATTTTCATAATTATCATTTCATCACAATTGTTGGAGTGCTTACTTTCAGCAAAATAACATGTAGGTTAAGTTGAATCAACTAAGATACTAAAACACAACATAATAACATGCTTTATATATATCTGACTCTCAACATTATGTTTCATGAAACTTTACAACTTTCCTACCTACGACCAATCTTGATGAAACTCCATCTATTGTAGTCCTTTTTTCTATTCTTTCCATGGCAGCAAACATGAGAATAAAATGCATTTTCTGTCAATGTAAAAATGACAGTTAGGCCTACCATATGTCTTCATTTTCTTATTCTGCACTATGGTTCAACTGTCAGTCTTGAACACTGGCATTTCTGTGACTGTTTTGGGTTTCGATTGTTTTATCTTTTTAAGCAGTTGAAGCCCTACAGTTCAAAGCATGGTCAGGGTATGACTACTAGAATACTAGTTACAAACTAATAGACCCAAATGTCAATTCATCGAAGCACCTAACATACACAAGACAAAATTGGAAAACACAACAAAAGATCCTCATTGAGAGGCTGTGAATACAGAGTCTATTGAGTTACTCTGTTCCATGTTTGCATTCAATAAGCACATGTTTGGTTAGAGAAACCGAAAGTTTTGGCAGCCGCGGAACCCTCCCCAACATAAACACCACAGTCTACTGTGGCTGCTAAATATTTCTTTTTCGGTTTTGGGTCCCTTTTCTATGTCTCACAAGGAGCCACGCATATTATTTGTGACACAGCTTTTCACGCTTCCAAATCAACAATAAGGCCCTCGGATGGCTAGTCAGCTACTGTGGATATAAAAGTATTTGTGTGTGTGTGTATGTGTGTGCGTGTGTTTGTGCCCACTGGTACTCAACAGATAGATCAACCTCTGTACATTCATGAATTATAATCTGTTTCATTGGGGTGAAGCATTCCCAAAACAGAATAACATACAAACTCTTATGGTTGACTACTCATTCAATTCCTCGAAACAATATCATCATTTCTTTCAATAAAAAGTAAGTGACTAGTTTTGCAATGAGATACTTTATAATGATGATGATAAATATCAAATATATATAAAATAATAAAAACATTAATGATACCAAATAATAATGAGCATTTATAAAGTTTTACAATCACATTCTCTGCTGCATATGATACAAATTCATTCCTTCTTTTGAGTGTAATGGCCATGGGAAGAGAGCCTTTCTGTTGAAAAGATAACTTCAGTCCAGTGAATAAAAAAAGCTTTCACAGTTATCAACTCTATCCATATTATCATCCTTTAATATTGCGTGTACATCTGTAGTTGTATTACAGTCCCAATTATTTCTTTTCACAAGAGATATAGTCTTTTTTGGATAAACACAGTGCAGCATATGAAAGTAGATGCTATTTGGAATTTAGAGTCATCAAAAGAACAGATTGGTCAAATAAAGGCCAAAAAAAAGCACACAACTCTTCAAAGCAATCACTCCATTATGTGTATGATTATGTAATATTAAAAAGCATTAGGTATATCGAACATTTTCAAATTCACTATTACCCTCTCATCTCCTCTTCACACAAATCAGCAGAATACAGTCTTCTCTGGTGTTTCTTTTGCAATACGTAAATGTGACCCGCTACAACAAAAGGACCTGAAAAGTCGAGGGAGGACAATTTTCTGAAAATGACATGATGCATGTATTATTCCCTTACTCTTCAGCTTTAGTTTTGTATGTAACACGACTCATAAAAGTACTCGGGTGTGGAGATATTTATGATTTTATGAGACCATGTTGAGCGGTCTAGGAAATCAACGTTTCGAGAAAACCACCTTCAAAGTTTTCTTTCCGACGCAATCGTAATACAGTTTTCACCTTTTGACAATAGGAGGTATGCTCCTAGTAACCTCCACCATGTTCATTCAAGCTTAGTGCCAGCGGTCTACGCACTACCAATCAGTAACCGGGATGCCACACACTGACCAATGAGATCACCCCCTCCCTATTAGGGGCGGATTCTATCTGCGGCGCTAAATAAAAATGTTCAGACATGTTTTTGTTCTTTTGAAAGTCAGAAAATCATGATCCGGAAAAATGCTAATTTCTTGTCTTTCCTTTGATCACTTAACTTTGAAATTTTGGCAGACAATAGATGAAACATTAGACTATAAACATTACGCCAACAACAGAAATTTGATGGTTTTGACTGATTTTGATGACCTGACTTCAAATTTAATTTTCTCGGCTCAGCCATCAGCAACTTTTGGATCCTTTTGTTGTGGGGGGTCACACATTTTTAACATCCAAGTTGCAATGGGAATATAGAATATTGTATTGTTTTGTATTTTATATAATAATAACTTTTAAGCAATACATTTCCCCTAATACCTGTCATCATATAAAGATTCAACCTCCCAGTGTCCAAAGTCTCAGTTGTAAATTATATGCAACTACTGATGCTCAGCACTATCTTCACAAACTTGCATGCTATACACGTCCACTAGACATATCTAGAAATATCCACACAAACATCTACATTATGAACACACACAGTGAATAACTATTGAAGCCTCAAGGATACACATCCTGAGGGTTGGGCCTATTACAGCTGTATATAATAGTATTTGAACATGTATACATCAAGGTCATTAATTTTTCCTTACTGTGGCCAGGCACAGCCTGCATGAATTCTCTTCCTAGAATGGTATTGATAACTATTTTGTACGGTAACATTGCCAAACAGCCAATTACATGCACACATACAAAGTAGGCTTACTTACATACTGTATGCTCCAATAAATCGAAGTGCAGGTGTTCAAACTTAACCATAGCCTTTTGTCAAGGCCCTCTCGCTGTATGGTGAAAAAAGCCCTGCTTCGCATCCTTTTGTTAGCCCTTTGAATTACCAACTTTTGCTCTGTTTTCGGGAACAAAAGTAAACGAATCAACGTGTCTGTCTTCCCGAGCCCGATTTGCATACGGCGAATGCATGCCACAGACCCCCACGGTTGGTCAGTGGTGCATGCGAACAGGTGTGACAACACCAAGACGGAGAATGTGGGGAGCACACCATTCCATTGGTCGACTGGCACCTGTTAATATGAATATTCAGTATGGTTCATGTGTTATGAATAATAATGTGTGAAGCAGATCTTAAAAGGCCCTCCCGCTGTCATGCTCGACTAGGCTTGCTTCGCTCGCCCATTACAGCAAGAAGGCCTTGACATATAAAGGCTAACTTGACTTTGGCCTTGGTACCTGCACAAATTACACATACAAAAGTCTTTGTAAAATAAAGCTATCACAGGTTTTGCATATAATTTGCTATGTATTCTGACATACTGCTTTGCAAAAAGTATACTGTGTGTTGCTCTGTGTGACATAGAATAATGTGGAGTTTCCACTTTTAACTTCTGTCCAATAATTGTCTTATTTGAGCCTGAAAATTGTGCCTTTTGACATTTGTAACATGGAGATTAAAAATATATTCTACGAAGTTTGCATTGCTGAGATGTCCCACCCACCATTGTAGTCCCATATATTCCTTTTTCCTGTGATGGAGTCTTTTGTCAACATCATGGGTGTACTGTATTTATTGGTCTAGTCTGCTGAAAAATTATATCAAAGATGGGAATAAAATCCAGAGCTCGGCAGCTGTGTCTTGATGATGTTTCTTAAGACACAGTTCATATTCAAAACACCATGTTACGTCCACAGCCAGGAGAGATAGAGAAAGTGCATGCACACGAGTGAAAGCCATTCGAAGCAGCCCGCACAATGAGACGGTTCATCGGAGAATTATGCATTCACTCTTCCTCATCATCATCAGCTCGCATGATTTGTGTTGCATTCACGGACTCCGAGAAGAGGGCAGCTCAGGCTCTTTGGCAGTAGAGGCTCACTGAAACTCAATCAGATTTGTATCTATACCACGATATGAAGCCATAGGGGTTGCAATCTTGATATACATTGTACCAACCTCCCGATGAAATTGATTTGAATTTTATAGAAAAGAGAAGAATGAATCTACTATGAGAAATATATCTCATGAAAATAGCATTCTTGCAGAGCCCATGTTATTCCTTTTTATTCATTTGTTCTTTTTGTTGAGCAAATTGGTACAAGGTGGATTGATATATCTTATGGAATTAACAATCTTGATATACATTGTACCAACCTCCCGATGAAATTGATTTGAATTTAGAAAAGAGAAGAATGAATCTACTAGGAGAAATATATCTCATCAAAATAGCATTCTTGCAGAGCCCATGTTATTCCTTTTTATTCATTTGTTCTTTTTGTTGAGCTAACTGGTACAAGGTGGATTGATATATCTTATGGAATTAACATTTAGTTAATATATTTTATCCTAATCATTCGAGACAAATGCAACAAAACAGCACTAGGAGCTCTTGCAGAAGAATATACAGGCATAAATTGCAGTTTCTGCACTCTTTTGTTAATCATCATCACAGTATTACCATTCACACAGTGACACAATACAAGTGAAAAATAATGAAGTGTAATTTTGATTAAATGACTGATGATCATTCAATCTATCAAATGATTAATTGATTGAGCACATACACTGTATGCATCCATTCTCCAGTAGGGCCTATATGTTCAAAAGTGAGTGAGCATAATGTGCGTTCATCCACATATTTACCTCCACCAAGGGAGGAGGTTATGTTTTCGTTACCGTTTGTTTGTGTGTTTGTCCTTGTGCAAAATAACTCAAAAAGTTTTTAACGAATTTGGATGAAACTTGCAGGAAAGCTTTAGAATGATACAAGTAACAAACAATTAAATTTTGGTAGTGATCCAAGAAGTTTGGGGGAATTTATGAAGGATTTTTGCTATTTTGTCAGGTAGGGTCAATGAACTTGGGAGTTCAGGCTGTGCGTATTTGAGGTTTGCATGCGCGCACTAAAGTGCGTGCTCTAGTTTCTGCTAGGGCGAGGCGCACCGTGCAGCTGAGGGTTTATGACGTAACAAAGGCTTCTATATTGGGATATCGGACGACTTTCAGCACACAATGCTAAAAGTACGTATGGGTGGAAATCACTGATCTATCTCTATGGAAGAACAAGATCAGTGGCGGAGGAAATGAGCTGCATGCTTGGCGGAGGTCTGTGCTCTCAGAGTGCTTTTCTAGTTAATGTCATTTAATCAAGGTATTCAAACACGATCCTCATGGTGAGTTAAATAAACCTGTGAGGATGGTTTGATTTTGCTATAACACACATTTCCCATAGACACCTGCCCGAGTATACTCACAAATCGTCCTCAACAGGTTAAGCAAGAACATAAAAACTTTTATCTTTTGATAAGAATCTATGAGATGCTCAACTTCTGTTTACAGAATATTGTCATTTATCATCATTCTCTGATTGTATTTTATTATGACAGTATCTTGATTGCACAATTTTTGTGTGATTGTATTATTGTTGTATTGTGATGGTATTATGATTATGATTACCATCATGACTGTATTATGGTTGTATAATATTTTTATGATTGTATAATGATTGTACAATGACAGTATCAGAACTTGGCCACTATAGAAGCAGGAAGAACTTGGAAATGGAAACACACAATCATACAGGATCAACAGCATCCTCAGAGACTCCAACCCAAAGCACCTTCTGATCTGGAGATTCTCCCGCCTGAAACCCCTAGCAAACGGGAGACTCCAACTTGATGTGTGCGAAGCGCGAAGTTCCTAGGGTTCTAGATGCTCTCTTGTGCTATCTAAGGCTTATTTTTTCAACACACGATAGAAATAAGTAAGAAATCCTTTCCAACGGGAGACAAAGAGCCAGGGCGGGAGAAATTAAATCTCAAACGGGAGAATGGGAGATTTTGCAAAAATGGGTTTTCGGCGGGAGATCTCCCGTCGAAAACGGGAGAGTTGGAGTCTCTGCATCCTCCTGTGAACTAGGCAACAGGGATAAAGTGCCTTGCCAGTGGGCACAACCACTGCAGCCAGGGGACTTGAACCAAAGACCTTGTGAGTGATCATCCATGGCCTCTTCCACAGAGCTACTATACAACAGCTCCACATTCCATCAAGCCACTTCAGGTGGTGGAATACTGAGTATACAATTTTCTTCCTGGAGCTGCTACATTATGTACCTGCACATCACTTGGTATGCTTTCAGTATAACTGAATGAGATCGTTCCCAATACAGAATGCAAAGACAACCCGAAAGAAGCGCCTTCAAATAATTATATGATATTGACTGGCCTCGAGGGAGATACCAGAAAATATTGCCCAAACTGAAAGAATATTGCCCGAGTCGAAGACGAGGGCAATATTCTTTCAGTGCGGGCAATATTTATCTGGTATCTCCCTCAAGGCCAGTCAATATCATAATTATTACCTATCCCCTAGGTATATTAGGAAAATATGTGAATACGGCTATACACTATGATATAGATCAAGCCACATTTGACTACCTGTAGATCATCACCAACATGTCGAATAATTGAAAATTGTTTATCAATGTATATCATTCAACTCCAACTTCAAAGATACATATGTAGTTGTAACAGGCGAACTTCAAACATCTGAAAGCTTTTACACTTTATTTTGCTTCTGTTTCAATTTGGAGAGTTGTAAGAACTGATGGTCACTGTGCAGTTATTGAGCACAAATGGACTATTATTGTTTGACGCGTAGTGCTGCTAGAAGTGGTCGACCTTGTATGAGTTGATTTATCGGCGTTCTTCTGCGGTGCGTGTAATCGACACGCAGCGACGTCCTTGAATGTTTTCTCTTCATGGTCGATCGCAATGTTTACATGTAAAGCAGGGAGGTGGGAAGCGAGATTCCACTCCTTCTCTTCCCACCCCCCTGTTTTACAGTGCACTCCCGTTATAACGAACACGGTTATAACAAAATTCTGGTTATAACGAATTAAAAATTTGGGCTGCAATGTCATCCACTCTATGTATTTCTATTGTTTATTTGTTCAGTTATAACAAAATTCCAATATAACAAAAGAAAACTGCCGGTCCCGAGGATTTTGTTATAACAGGAATCCACTGTATATATGTAAAACCCCGGATGCTCGAGATATGCTCTAATATCGCCCGCTGAACTCCTGACCCTGCAAAATAACAACTGTAATTGCCCCGCAAAACTACCTCGTATAGGTAATAATCAGTAATATCATTATGGCTTCCAGTGAAGAAGTGTCACAAGCCCAGTTGTCCTATTGTGTGGGACAACTGATAATCAATGTAGGGCAAGTTCACTTGCCAAATAAGTGATCTGCATGCAAACTTTCCTATGGGGTATGTGGAAGATATAACTTGTGAAATACTTAGATGTTATCTGTGACTTGTGTAGAAACTCCTTTGATACAAACCAATAAAATGCACTCTCACTTCGAAACACATGTCGAGAACTGAAAATACTCAATGAAGGCTGCGTTTGTTCCTCAGTATACCAAAGTACATCGTATCACTACTTTGGTACTATCCACCACTCAGGAATAAGAAGACAAATACTGCAAACTAAACTGATTTTCTGAACTTGCACAGTGATATAAAGAAATTAAATCGCCACATGCATTGCTTTTATCCTTTGGTGTATAATGAATATACATACACCATGACCTGCACTATCCTCTTTCATAAGAAGACTGATATTTTAGGCATTCTCTCCCCCAATTCTACCCCCCCCCCACAAGTGTCATTGCAACCAGCATCAAATACTGTAAAACAAGAAATGTTTGCGTGCATTTCAATTTCACAAATTTTGCGAGTCAAGATTCGCTTAATTAAAATGCATGTGAAAGTTCTTGTCTACACTATATGCATTGAATGTTAGAGGCAACTCGCGAAAATTTCATGCTGTGAAAATATCGTGTTTTACAGTATGATTTTTATTTAATATCATGTGACAAGATTCATGATCAAATCATACAGGCACATTCAGGGTACAAGTAGGAATGCCTGCCTGAAAGTTCTGCATTTACTTTTAAAATAATTTCTGCATCAATGAAGAAGTTCTAAACTTGATCGGACCAACAAAACAGCTCGTAACTTTTCTACAAGGTCTGAAGTGAAACATACAACATGAAATTTATGCAAAACATGTTCGTACTTTGGTATACATACATTTTCCTTTTAATCTATACAAATGCACATACGACCTAGCCCACTGGTGCTATGCTCAAATATGGATGTGTTTTTGTACACTTATAGAGTACAAGGTAATAGCTTTTGATAGTTGTATGTTACATGGCTAACATTAGTTTTTAAAATGCCTCAAAATGTCTACCTCACACTCTCTTACCTAAAGCTGAAGGGGCCATATTAGTGGATATATGTCCTTCCCTGCCCCACCCCCAAGCTTTAAGAATGAGGCAGGTACCTTTGAAATACCCTGACCTTAATCAATTGATACTGCAACAGTACTGATCAATACATTCTTTTGATATCTTGGCTTAATTGTTGACTGTGAAAAGAGCATTCATCTGTCTCCCTTTCATCAATCAATCAGGGGTCAGAGGTCAAACCTCAGAGTTTTTTTTTTTTTTTCTTTTCTTTTCTTTTCTTTTTTCACAAGATGGATCCTTGATGACCCTAGATAGATCAATAATTCTCACTTCAATCACATATATGTCAGACGCTCTTTGATTTCAAGTCCAGACAGAATAATTTCGCCGAAGCACAATTTCCTGATTCACTCCCAGTACACAATGACTTTTATACAAGAACTTCACAATGTTTTGAGTCTACCCTCTATCACCATCTGGTCTTTCGTTTTCAGCATATGGCAGATACGATATGAATTTTCATTCCAAGCCTGGTATACAAGTCTAGATTATGAGTGTAATCTGCCACACATTTACAGCTTGAGAATAAATCCAAAAATTATTAAAGACATGTAAAAGAGGCAATATTCCCCGGTTATGACACAGACTCTCCATAATTTTCCATCATGTCTTCTTGGAGCTTTTCTTTTTTTCTTTTTGCCTTTTTTTTTAATCACCCGCTTCCGTTTCCCACATTGATTGATAGATTCTCTGATGAACCAAACTGACACATACCTACATTGTAGGCTTGGAGAAACAAGATGGAGCATTTCAAGACTGCATCACATTCCTTGTTAAATGACAGACTATCATGCCTTCAATTTTTTCCTTTTTTCTCTCCCTATTCCGCTGTGTGTCTGTGTCTGTGTGTGTGTGTGTGTGTGTGTGTGTGTGTGTGTGTGTGTGTGTGTGTGTGTGTGTGTATTTGCTCACTGAGAATATAAATACAACAAAACATAAATTATACTGTCTGACCATGCCACACTAACAGGGATTGATATCATTGTGCACATAAACCCCCTGTTCAGACGCAAGCCAGTTTATACCAAAATCGATAAACGACGTATAAAGAATCATCGTATAGCCGACAGACTGTTCAGACTCTAATTTCGACCATTCCAGAAAAACGTCATATAGTTGTGCAGTTTCTCACTGCGCATGTTGTTATGGTCATGAGTGACAGGTACAAGGTCACCTTTCATGCTCGCTCCCACTAAACCCCACCCAGTTATATCATTTTATAGTCGCTATACGTTCAGACGCACAATGGACACGATGGAATGCTGATTCGTTATCATGTTCTAGTTCGAAACGATGCTCTGACCGTCGTTTCGCTATTGTACGTCGTTTCGTTATACATTGTTTCGCTAGTCGGCGTTCAGATGTATTAAGTCATCATATAACTATACCATTTCGGTATAGCTATACAGTTCTAGTATAATTTTTTCCCTTTTTTTTTCGTCTGAACACCCTGTTTGTCTACCACTGTTTTGTGGTTTTGTTTTATGAGGTTTCATTCATCCAATGCTGATCTATCTCTCAGCTTTTAAATAAACAGCAGGGCTGCCAAACTCTGCACATTAAAAAAAAAAAAAAAAATGATGATCATATTATGAGAACAGGGATAATAATTCACAACAAATAATGATAAACAGAAAAAGTAATATTTTGAAGGCACAAGTCATATCCTTATTAAGACATAGAAAATTTGTATGGTATACAGTAATCACATCAAATCTAATTTCAGGAGGAAAAAGAAAATATCATTATCATAAAAACATGCCGTTTGAGAGCTCTGGTGCAGTACCAGTATTCCTGGGTGTGCAGACTGTTGAATCCAGAGTGAAAATAAAGATTTGAGCAGGATCGCACAAACTAGATCACGAAAATCATGGCTGCCTGTACATTAGTGAGTCAGCTCATACTGTATCCTGGGGGAACTACACGCGAGTGATCTTCGAAATCTGATCCTCTCATTGCTGCTTGCTTACCGATTCTTCACATATTTTGCTCACATACTGTTCCTACTGTCCCATTCCATTCCAACTGTCCCATTTCATTCCAGCGACTGTAGCAATTCTTAAGACAGTCAATCTAACTATCAAAAAAATAATAATAATAATAATAATAAGATCAATAAATAAATAAATATAAATGACTTGAGTAAAAATCTGTCAAGCTGAAAACAGCTAAAAAGTTTGCAGCTTATAACAATTTTTTTATGTAATACACCTTTGTACACATTAAACTGTGCAATATGCATGATGGAAACCAACACTGCTCCACACCTTTATCCAACACTTACCTAGATAAGGGAGGTGTGTAAGCACAGGCCACGAGGTGACTCCAAATACTATCCACTGGAATGCCAGGTATGGGGTGCAGCTTTCTAGATGAGATATCCGGTTGTCATGGCAACATGCAGGTCAAGGGGGAGATAAAAGTGGTGTCATCTCATCTCAGCTAGCTCTGCGGTGTCATCTTATGGAGCAGAGCGGAGGAGGAGGAGGAGGAAGAGGAGGAGGAGGGATGCTGCAACTCGTGAGCCGACTGGAGAGGAGCTGTGTGGCAGCAGGGATGAAGGCTCTTGTCCTTGTGTGCACACAAGCTAGCGCTGTATGCAGATCCAAAGGGTATAGGGAGACTGAAAGAGAACGGTGGAAGAGTAAAATGAATGAGGAGATAAGGCTATAAGCACGCACAGAGCACCAATAGATTAGTCTTACATATTCAGACCCTGCACTGTTGATATCTCTCAACCAACCCTGTGAGAAAGTGGGTGAAGCGGCCAGCAATGATTACAAGAGAAAAATCTTATCAAGGTGTCACCTACAATAACAAGTCTTTTCACAAGTGTGATGGTTTGAAGGAAAAAAATACAACAAATACAAACAAACAAAGAAAGAAAAGCAGCAGATTTCAGCAAAATCACAAAAATATAAAGTTTATGGCTGTTTGAATAGCAGTGTGAGTCATAAAACATGGCTTCCTTTGGGGAAAACAAGTCATACATCGAGGTCACATGACTGAAATGTTGCCTGCATCCGATTCCCATGCTATTCATCGCACACACTCTGAATATTCCTTCATTCACAACTCTTCTAAACAATTATCATATTTCTGGAGCTGTTACATATTATGGAATGACAGAAGTTAATGCTATTGTAAGAACATTCATGACATGTCGACAATGATTCTTGTTTTGGGTTTTTGTTTTGTTTTGTTGGTTTTTTTTATACCTAAAGTTATATGTTATGTGTAATGACAGGACAAAGAGAATAATACATTTACAGACTAACTACACAATTAAAAGTCTAACTACAATTTTATGAGATTTTGATTGCTGACCGATGCAGAATAAAATAATTGCCTGCACTGCTCGGTACAGAGTCATATATTTTGAGGTGGTTTCATTTCTCACATTTTTTTTTTCAAAAATCTGTGAGTCCTTTGAGACAGCACATGCCTAGAGGCTAGAGTATGACCTGGGCCCCGTTTTATAAAAGATGTTAGGATGTCAACTCCTGCTGGAATGGCAACTTCCAATAGCAACAGCCAATCAGGAAGCTAGATTCTTGTCGTTACTATGACAATTGCCATTCCAGCAAGAGTTGTTATCATATCAACTTTTTATGAAATAGGGTCCAGAGCATGACCCAGGCACTCAAGTGTGCTAACCTTGTGTGGCAAGTTGCATTGTGGGATCTAGAGACATTGATGGTTTTGTCACAAGCTGTTCGCACAGGATTTTCAAAACCCCACAAAGGTACTGGAATTCTTCTTTCGTATCTACATCCCTTCATAAACTTCCCAAGCATGGACGTATACACACAAGAGAGAAAGTTGCAAATGCAGTCTGATTCTAAGTCTAATTGAGGACAAGAAGATGAGAGCTTGGACAAGAGAGTGTGAATAGCATTAGCACCTGGTCAACAATAGCCCTTGAGAAAAGGGAATTAGTAGAGATACTCCTCCAATATGACACACACATTATGTGTATAGATAGATTACAAAGGATCCTTTAGTCTAATGGTACAGACCCTGTGTTTGATAATCCCTTTTCTTGAGAATAATGGGTAGCATTCTTTGAATGCGAGAGAGATTGGGATGGGGGCAGCAAGCACTGAATATAATATACAATCATCATGTAGAATACCTAGTGTTGAGAATTTTTCACATTAAACTGTCATGGGAAACACTGCGGCTATCTACTGTAATTCAACAATCGCCCTAAAAGAAATAAAAGAAAATAAATTCATGGTATAACAAGTTACATACTTCTCTTTTCAAACTTTATAAAGACAAAATAAACAATTCATAGAAAGTTTTCCTTTGTCCTTCCCTAATAATGTAATGGCATTCATTAAAACCTGTCTCTTCTGTCACCTCTCAGCCACTTTAAGATGTTTCATCATGACCTTTGAACCCTTGTCTAAAATACTTATACTTGTAATCAGTAAAAACTTTTAAGCCCTATACTACTTCATGTACAAGTTAATATACTTATAAGTCATGATATGCTTAATCTTATTCTTGACTTTGGAACTCTAGCCCCCACCCCACCCCCTGCTACAGATACATGAAACTGAATTCCTAAAAACTAGATTACTGTACTCTGTTACCCTTTACCCAGTTTGATTAACCCGAGTCAGTGAATGATTGAGCTACTTGACTAATTGGGTGATGTCATTGATCAAAACATGTGACTAACTTAGTCTTTATCAATGGTATCATGTGACAAATACTTATAATACTTTAAAGGGCTCCCGTCCTATGGCAAAGTATAGAAACCTAGCATGTAAAATGTTTTTTTTTTTTTATATATATTTGTTACAGCATTCTGTTTTGTTTCCAGCAACTTTATTTCATAGAGATTCTTTTTAATACACACATTTCTTTAGGTTAACTTCCATTAGACTATGATCCTTTGATTTCCACTTTTTTAATTTCAAATCTAATGTCCATTTAATCTGCAGTTTACAACATCTGTTTGACATCCCTGTCGGCAGCTTCAGCAAGGAGCACAAAAGCGTTAATATAATCCTCTTCTTCACGGTAATCTGAATGAATTAACTGTGACAACTGCATGCAGCAACACGAACATGGATCCTTTTAAGAACCCTCACTTTGAATCACTATCTTTTCCTCCCCCTTGTAATCAGTTTTGCTTTTAATCCTTGTTCCCCTTTATGGCAAATTTAATTTGCGCTAACAATCGGGAGGCATTCAATCCCTGTCCTATTCATCGGCGACATCATCAATCACATGATCTCACTCCTCGAAAGTTTTGAGTCGAACCTTCTCCTTGCTGTGGCTTTCCCCTCATAAGACCGCTGCCTTCCACTCTAATCTCCCGTTGCCATGCATTGGCAATCCCGTCTATTTCCTGGAGCTGCATCTATGCTAATTCAAGCATGCCCATCTCGGCTTGCACAGCACATCTCCCGGGGACGGCTCTCCGCGTGACTTCACACAGGAGGCAGCGATTTTCCTCCTCCTCTCACGCTGCTCACGGAATGTTTTCCAAACATGATGCCATGTTGAAGCTAGGGGCTTGTTTACACTATGCCCTCACTTCCTCAAGCCGGCCTCGAAAGGTGTAAAAGTGCCCTCTATAAGCGATGCACAGCAACACTTTTCTTTCAAGACAACCAACATTTATTCTCATTCCTCATAAAATCTATAGATTCGTACATACTTTTTCATTTCATGATTGATCCGCATTTGTCATTTATTGCATAAATGACATCATAAATGATCATGTAACTTTGAAAGATATCTCCATCATGACACTTGTGTTTAACACAATACCAGTACTTGGGTTAACTCTGTGTCAAACACCCAATTCTTCATTAAATTAATGCGTCCTGAAGGGTATTAAAATCTTTAATATCAGGCTGATAACTTCAACACAGTCACTACAGAAGGATGCCAAAAGCAATGGCAAAGTTGCACATAAGAGAGGCACCCTGAGTGTGTTTAACACAGAGAATTTGGCACACTCTACTGAATTCCTGGTGGCATGGAAAGGCAAATTGAGTTTAAAAATACAGGACAACAGTACATACCTCTGGATTTAGTACTAGGTCTAATGTTTGCAATGAGAGTTCATGCTCATCTAGATTATCTTCCACATGTGCTCCTATATTACAACCATCGATACAACCATCTTTGATCAACCATAGCAATCCATGCATATACTGAACTATTAAGAATACATGATGTACACAACTTGTTTTCCAAATACACAACATGTACTCCACTATTATTTATAACTCCAATTTCTACATTGTAGATAAATAATACAGATTATATTTATAGGACTAAATCCCCCACGTCAGAAATAAAATCTGTGATGGTCTGTAAAGATCTTGGTTTTGATCGCTTTGTTCGATTGTCGTTTGCTTTTTTTTTTTTTTTTTTTAGTGGGGGGGGGGGGGGGGGGGGCTTGGTCCAGTTTTGGCTAAGTTAATGGTTAATTTCTTTGCTCCTGGAAGAAATTCATGCATTTTGTTTAACGTAGATTTCAGCAGGCCATCCTTTTCAGGAAGCTGGCATGGTCAAACTCCTATTTGCAGGGGTACTGCATGATGTTGACACAATCACAATGAACATTCTCCTGAAGGCACAAATGTGAATGCTCCCCCAGGCAGTCTCTGAAAACCCTTTAATAATACTGAGGCGTCTTCACAGCTTTCCGACTAGCACCATATTAGTTCAGTTCCGGCACTTCAGTGTCAAGGTGGAATTCATGGCATCTCTCCTTATTACATTGGTTGTTCATATCAGAGGCTTGAGTGTTGTCTTTTAATCTTGTTTTGTCAAGTGTATGGTACTCTCACAACATATCATCAAGATTTATGACTTTCCAAGCTTCTGCATTCCCTAACTGTCCTTCTCAAGCATGTATGCAGTTTGAGGAAACTACACTTGTACCTATATGCATACATAAATTACATGAATGTAGTCATGACCTGACTTTTCCCTAATTTGTCTCAAAACTCTCTTGTGGTTGCAAGGGAAGGTTTTGTTGTTTTTTTACTTTTTTGTTCAACTCGATCCACAAAGCAGGTTTAATATCTAATTACTTAACATTGTTGCATTAACAGTGAAACTTTGGAAGATGACCCAAACTTCTCATCTTACACATCCATTAACTGTCTTTGCTCAAAATCTGCTCAGTCATTGTGTTGTTTTACATACTGTATCATCAAATTTTTCATGGAGATTTATTGCATAATTGCAAATTTATACAAAAAAAGACTGGATGGATTGACCCATTTAAGACAAGTCCCGAGTATACTTGGGCATGTCTATGAGAAATACATTGTTGTAGCAATATCAACCCGTCCTCAACGGTAAAAGCAGATCAATAAAAAGCGTGTAATAGTAATGTTTCCCACGCAGATCATCAGCATTTGAAAGGTTTTGTTTTTACCCTTTCTGTACGTGTGTGTGTGTGTGTGTGTGTGTGTGTGTGTGTGTGTGTGAGCATGTGTGTGATCATCTTTGAAAGGAGACACAGAGACCTACACACAGACAAGGAAAGATCCAGCAAAAATGAATAAAAAGAATATATAATTAGTTTGAAACCAAACCTTTGTTTGGTCGAGGATAGTCACAAACATTAGCAGGGTTTACAATATAATGTCACATCCATTTACAAATGCCAGCACATTGCTTGAAGATCATTAAAGAATTGTTTAAAAGGGAATAACATTTATTAGCTGTAATTCTTACATAAAGGCACAGTACCTCTATTTGGTGAAATTATTGCCAATAGGTTAAGTGTGTGTTCACACTGTGGAATTGACAATATAATATCTTTTTTTGGCCATCAAAAAGAAAGCTACCTGTTTTCATACTAGGGAGCTTTTGATTTTTGCAACATGGATGCTCAGAGGAAAAATACCTGTTCTGCGCATGCACAAAATCGCTAATTAATCA
Source organism: Diadema setosum (assembly GCF_964275005.1). Classification (NCBI taxonomy): domain Eukaryota; kingdom Metazoa; phylum Echinodermata; class Echinoidea; order Diadematoida; family Diadematidae; genus Diadema; species Diadema setosum. The sequence continues at coordinate 6,598,667 of NC_092701.1, forward strand.
AAATCTATCTACAGCTGTATCTATATCTTGTGTCGTCTCAGTTTTCATTACACGCTCTGGGCTATTTTCGCATCTGCTCAATTCACAACACAGAGAGCTATTCGATGCACTAAATCATATGGGGGCGCCATTTTACTTTTTATAGGTTGTGTCCTTGTGTAATCTAAAGCTACTCTGCAAAACAACATAGGGAGAGGGGAGAGCCGCCAATGTAATCGTCTTAGATGTCTATGTCATAAATCTACAGCTCCCCAATGTATTTCAAGAGCAATGCAATATACATTTTTTTTTTTAATCTCTCTCATTCAGCATTCATGAATGACTATTAAACACCAGTATGCTGTAAAACGAGGAATGTTCACATGCATTTTAATTTAGCGAATTTTGCGCAAGTCAAGATTGGTAAAATTAAAATGCCCGCAAAATTCTTGTCTACACTTTATGCATTGAATGCCAGTGACAACATGACCAAATTTCACGTCCCACAAAAGGTTGTCAGCTCCAATTCGCGAAAATTTCATGCTGCAAAAAAAAAAAAAAAAATTAAATATCTTGCTGTATAATACATTTGAAGGTGTCTCTTCTTTCTGCAGTTATTGGTTGATGATAGACTGTTCTTCAATCAGATATTTTCTTTATTGAATGGCAAAGTCTTCTTTGATTCGTATATGTGACCAGCTACAACAAAAGGATCCTAAAGTTGCTGACGGCTGAGCTGAGAAAATCGAGCTGAGAAAATCGAGAAAAAGTCACATCAACAAAATTGGTCAAAACAATCAGATTTCTGTTTTTGGCATAATTTTGTAGTCTAATGTTTTGTCTATCATCTGCCGAAATTTTGAAGCTAAATGATCAACGGAAAAGCAAGAAATTGCCGTTTTTCTGGGTCATGATTTTCCGACTTCCAACGTAACAGAAAATGTCCGAAGATTTGGATTTAATGCCGCAGCTAGACTCCGCCCCTAGCAACGAGGGAGTGATCTCATTGGTCAGTGCGTGGCATCCTGATTACTGATTGGTCGTGCGTAGACCACTGGCGCTAAGCTTGAATGAATATCGCAGAGGTCACTAGGAGCATGCCTTATATTGTCAAGGGGTGTAAACTCTCTCGCCGCCACTTCATCATGATAGCATCAGAAGGAAAACTTTGAAGGCGTTTTTCTCGAAACTCTGATTCCCTCAACTACTTGACATTTGCTAATAAAATTGATATCTCCGCAACAGAGTACTTTTATGAGTTGTGCCATCTATATAAAATCAAAGTAAAAGAGTATGGGAATAACGTCATGCCATTTTCAGAAAATTGTCCTTCCCTGACTTTCAGATCCTTCTGTTGTAGCGGGTGACATATGTTGTATTAATACCAATATACTGATTCAATGGAAGTAATGCTCATTTATCTAGGGAAGATGTTAACTTGTTAAATAAGCCAAGACAGCAGGAACAAATACCTGTCGAGATTGATCTGTAAAAAGAACAGTAATGATATTTTTTCCTTTTACACTGAAAAGTTATATATCTCAGTTTCATTCAGGCAAGCAGTGAAATTTGACCTTTGAACCCTACCCATCACACTCATTTGTCCCAAAATCTGTCACTGCTCTGCCATGACATATGAGTATATATACCTCATTTTGAGTAATCATGGTAGAAGCTTCTTGAGTGATTGAGCAAATAGCAACAGTTCGGTGTTTCACCTCAGCCTTGTTCATTCTTTGAATAGTAATCAAACCATTATACTTTGCAAAATGTGACTCACAGAGTGACACATTGTTTGTACCTTTAGATTTGTGCTCAGACCTGCTACAACACAAGATAAAAAGTAAGGGAAAATAATTATATTTGAAGTAATGAAACCATTACCAGAACTTAGGTTCCTATCAAAAAAAAAACAAACAAACAAACAAACAAACAAATCTTGGCAATCATGGTAACTGCACAAAAAATAGAATTTATTGCCAGATTGCATTACATGCAAGTTTAAAATTTTCCAACCTCTTTTTTAGAATGGAACGGTTGCTTAATTGGGACAGGTCTTCATCCCAAGCTGTCCCAGTAAAATGATGGCTCTACATCTGTTTTACAAATGCATCTACCACCTCAATCATTTTTAGTTTTTTAAACTAATCAAAGTAAATCACTCTCCATGAAATGAGGGGTCTACAAACTTTCACTGAAAGAATATTTTTCAATAATCAAAGTGTTGAGGAATCTACAATAAATCACACAATTCAATGCTCCACTCACTTTCCTTGTGTACTGATAACATTTGTACTGAAGGCATTGCTGGGATGGAGCTAAATTAGTAGACATTACACGTATGTAATGAAATGGTAGATGATATTTACATGGCAAGGAAAGGAGCATTACGGTATATAGACTGATCCATTCTATGGGTTTGGAATGCCTGTGAGGGAGTTAAATACACCTCCCCAAGGTAGCAGAATGTCTAATCCTGAGGTTTGAACATTCTGTATATTTCCAACAACAGAAGTCATCATCTGTTTAACTGTATGTCATGGTAATCAAAGGAGTTTGAGAGCAATGCACACCTTCAGCTTGAATTTTCCACAAAGCCATTTGCAAAGCATTATCAACAAGCCCGCATCTGACATGGATAAGTAGCAAGCTACATGTACGTACACAACTATAATATAGCTACAATATACATTCAGTTGTACACTCTATGAAACTTCAGCATCTTACATCGCCTAATAAGCGTAGTGGAATCCAAAATTGAGTGCCATGATTCTGTCATGCACTGCTTCTCTCCATTATCACTTAAACTTATCCGAAAAACTGTTTTCCCAACAAGAAACATCCCCAAGAATGTTCTACCCAGTAGAAGAACACTACAAATGTCCACTATCTCACATGATCAAATTGTATTCATCCAATAATCTTGATTTTTATGTGCATTCTTTTGTTAATGATTGTTTTTGTTATGCTTACATGAAATCACATTGATTTCATTTTCATTTTCTATGAGATGTGGAAAATAAACTTGAAACCTGAACTTGAATAAATTATGGGTAATTTACTGTCTTAAATACACATATGCCAATATCAGAGATGCCAACCTTGAAAACAGCACTGCAGTATTCTGACAGCTATAATGGATATTTAAGTGGAAAAAACAGTATTTTTAGTGTTCTTGCAATATGTAGGAATGAATACGATTTGAGAAAACAGTATCTTCCATGAAACCTGCAATATTTCTTGCCAAAAAAAGTACTAAATACTGAAAAAAAACAAACGAACAGATGGCATTTATATAGTAATATTTTTTACTATTACAGCATTGAGACATTTTTTTTATTTATTTTTTTTTTTTGTACATGGGTTCTTGGTTCTGTTATGAAAGCAATTAACATTTTGAAATTGCATTTAAATTATCCTTGCACTATCACAGGTAAACAGTTGCTTCTAATGTATTCACAATGAATGCAATTCCACAGGGTCAGTTTAAAATTTGTCATTAAACTCGGTATGATATCGCAGTTCCTAGTAAATCGCCCATGAGTGATCACTGTCAAGCCCTTAACGACAGATGAATCATTAGTTTAATTATGCATTATTTCTTCCACATATCTAAAATATGGATACCAACCATTTCTTTCCCTTTTGTTCCTTGCCCCAAATATTGCTAGGACTGCTGATGATGTCATTCATAAATTGTCTGAAATAAATCTGATGGCGGTAAACAACTCTGGCTATCAGAGTTGCATTTATTTCATGGTTAATGAAGCATGAATTTCATATATCAAACCAAGTTAGCTTGCCATCAGGAGACCGATTCACACCACAATTAATCTTCTATTGAGTGAGAAATATGGACTTCATTCCACACATTCAAAACAAATTAAAGCTTGCAGGAATACTGACATATTTAATGTCTATCATAAACATAGACCTTGTTTTGAATAACAGGCAATATTTTCCATCATCATGCAAATCATTGTCATTTGAAATATGTGTGTAAGATACACATAACCACATACCGGTACAATGTAAAAAGCATTTTCGCAAGAAGACAGTTTCACTATCAGGTTAGGGACAAATCTTTTAAAAAAGATAATAATAATAATTTTAAAAAAATTCAGATACACTTGAGCGAGATCAATAATCTATCATGAAATTGTGATGCAGATTCCAATCTAAGGACTGGCCAAGAGTAGACGGTTTCATCAAACTTGTACATGGAATAAGAAGTTACAGAATACACCCATGTTTTCTACAAACATTCTTTTTTATCTCTCCAATCCCTTTGGTGCCAAAACAGCATTTCCGCTGGACAGATTCCCTATGCTGTTTTACATGAGAGGTCCATTCAAGTTTAACGCAAGGTTGAGTGCGTGTGGATCAACCAAATGTTAACCCGTTCCAGAATGAGTCCAAAGTATACTCGGGCAAGTGTCCATGGGAAATGCATGTAGTAGCAAAATAAGCCCATCCTCAACGGGTTAATAGAAAAATTTGGCGCATTGTAGCTAAGTCCTCAAGTTAGTGCAAGACACTGTACATGTACATGTATTGAAATGAATCAAATTGTTTTACATGGCTGCCAAGCAAACAACGAGTGCTTGTATTAAGGAAGCATGTACACACTGGCTTTAATCTCTTCTACAAGGTCTGCCAAAGGTGGCAACAAGGGTGCAGTACCTTGCCTAGGGGCACAAATGCTGCAGCCACGGGACTCGAACCTGGGGCCTTGTGAGTTACAGTTTGTGGCCTTAACTGAGCCACAATAGACCCCTATTAAACAATGAGAAGCAACAGTTTGCTTGAACTTCTGAGCAGACAATGTTGGACATGCGCAGTCAGGGCGAATCTGTATCATTGCTGATGAATGCCAATGTCAATGAATTACATAGTCTGTGCAGCAAATCAATGCCGTGTTGAGGCTTTATTATACAACATTCATCGTCTGGAGGATGTACGTGCGCCCTCTGGCTGTAATATCCAGCTAAAAGGATCTGCGGGCTATAAGTATCTCAGGCGCGACACGAAGGTGGACAATGACAGAATCATCACTGCAAAATTATGCCGCTTGCTTGATCTCTGTGCTTCCTAGCAAGCTGTTACCTCCCAACCTCTCTGGCCATTGGGCAAACCGCCATACCTCCCACTTTCCACATGTATACTACATCCGCCACATTTACAAGAGATGCAAATTCACACACACACACAGCAATGAGCATGTACTATGATCAGACGCAAAACCAAGGAAACTGCCTCGAGGGTCATCGAACAATTGCTTACCAACATTCCTTGTCATCAAAAGAACAACAACCTGTGGGGCCTTGTCTGGTCGGCTTATTACGGCTCCCACATCCAAGCCGGTAATTTATACAGATGACATCGCAGGATGAACACTGGTGTGGTGGGCTTGGGCGCTGAGTGCACGCCGCCCGCTATGTAATTTACCCCGAATTAGCATTGGATGAGGTACAACTCTCCCTGCACGCACGGCGATCCCTCATTCTCCACGGCAACTCGTTGGAGTGAATGAGTCATCCGCGGCAGCTTTGCAAACCTCACAGCCTTGACTGTAGTGTACAGCTTCTTTTTCCCCCTCTGCGCTCTACACTAGCTCTCTCTTCTGGGTGCTGTTTACAATGGATGCCTCACCCAGGGTCCTGTTTACACTGGGGATTTCATGGTGCTTTTGTCTGCCAGCTGAGCACAATGCCTTTTTCTCACCCAGAAGAAAAGGGGGGAGATTTTAAATTGTCGGGCACTGCTTGGAATTGGGCATGTGACCAGAAGTGAAAAAGGCAGCAAATCCTCACAGAATGTCATTCATGTGTGCATGCATGAATCATCACACTTCATTCAAAAAGAAAAAAAAAAAGACATGTTACTTCAAAACTCTGACAATTCCTCTTCGCATTATAGCCTCCGTATTATCACTGAAGGGAATGTTTTTCCAGGTGTACACCTACATGATTAGTCTTTGTCATGGAACAAAAAAAAAAAAGGAACACATAAATGCTGTACAAAATGAAACAAATGTACCTGGTACCATATATTGGCATTACATTTTAGTGAGTGTGTGTGTGTGTGTGTGTGTGTGTGTGTGTGTATGTGTGTTTTTTTTTTTTAAAGAGATTTTCTTGTTTGCACACAGCACTACACAAGTTTTGGTCAGTCAGATGTAGTGAAGAGGAAAACTGCAAGTAGCCATCATGGTCAGATGAAATTTTCTTGCTTTTAATTCTGCAGACTTACTGGTAAATGCTGTAGTGCTATAGTAGCAAGCAATATCAGCATGCTTTTCTTTTTGCGCTAGTTTCTAGTTGCTTGAAATGCGCCAAAATTTCCACACCATGAAAATGTCCACATTTACTACTATACTTATACCCAACTTGCCCACTTGGGATTTTGGATAAGTGTCTCATACGATTTATTATGCAAGTCTCAGACACTTACTGTATACGCCGAATATTTCGTGAGGTTTTTATTTTCGCGAATTTCGCGAGTCAGGTGCTATTCGCGAAATTAAAGACATGCGAAAATATTGACTCTGATCTTGATGTGAATGTGACGTATGCGTGTACACTTCTCCATTCAGTACAGGACTTCACGATCGCGAATTTAACCACTCGCGAAATTGTCGGGAGTTCCCGATTTGCGAAAATTTAGACTCGCGAAATATATGGCGTATACAGTACCCAACAGTGAGATCTAGTTGCCCCTGGGAACGCAGACAAGTGAGTTTGTAGCATCCTGCACTTAAGTACAATATCAAAACATGCTACAAGGTAGGCCCAATTCACACGCATCCGAGATTAAAGGGGCTTTTAAAATCAATTTTCACAACATGATGTGAAAAAGTCTGTAAATTTTTGGTGTGGACAAAAAAAAAAATTATGTTACTAACTCTCACGATACAAATCATGATGTGAAAATTTGTCCAGCTTATTTTTTTTTTAAACTCTCGCAATAATTTGCCCTGTGTAGCATGTGTGAAAGGTACGCAAAGAAACCATAATTTCTTTAAATTCTAAAATAGAGTTCTTCACAGTACGTAAAGACATGCAGGTGGCCAGGGTTGTCATGCGGTCGCTGTTTTATCATGTGCAGTCTGAAGATCCAAAGTACTTCAGCTGTAGCAAAGAGATAATCTCTTTTATTTTTAAGTGAGAACAGTGGCAAATAAACTTGACTTTTGCATCTTGCTACAAAAGCCAATTACTCTTTTGTGTTGAAGCAGCTTCCACGTGTTTTAGCTCTGTTTGTTTACAACGGGTAGTTCCCCTCTGAATCTTGCCTATGATAGCATCAGCATCACTGACCAACTTCTAGCTACTCACCAATAAAGAAAAAATAAAAATTCTTTATTTTGTCATTTATATTTGTTACATTATACATGCAAATGCAAATGGTATGTTCAGAGTTAATATCCATAACCTGATTTTGATTTACGTTTAATTATGGGAGGCATCATCCACATTCATAATGTTCCATGAAGCTTTACAATGATAAATAGACCTGATTAGATTTGATCATACTTGATTAATTCATGTACACAGTGTGGTGTATGATCAAGTTTATGTGATCATAATAAATCAATGACAAACTGGAGAAGCACTCTGAGAGCGCAGACCTCTGCCAAGCAGCTCATTTCCACCGCTGATCTTGTTCTTCCATAGAGATCAGTGATTTCCACTCATAAAGTTATGTAATGCAAGCTGAAAATTGCCCAATTTCCTAATTTAGAAGCCTTTTGTTATGTCATCAACTTCCACCTGCGCAGTGCCTCGCCCTGGCAGAAACTAGATGCACTAGCATGCACTTTGGTGCGCATTATATATGCAAACCTAAAAAAAAAAAAAAAAAAATTTAATGCACAGCTTGAACACCCAAGTTCATTGACCCTACCTACCAAAACACTTGAAAATCCTTCATAAAATCCATAAAAATGTGTGGATTGCTAACAAAATTTAATCATATGTTCCTTGTGTCATTCTCAATCTTTCCTGTAAGTTTCACTTTTTGAGTTATATTGCACAGAGAAAAGCAAACCCTGACAAAAGCATAACCTCCTTTCTTGGTAGCTACCAGTATGTTCATATCTCTATAAGCCAGTTATGCATTCCCTCTAAAGCCCATATTGTCTATGTAGTTTCATCCAGGGTCAATGGGCGGAATCATCATGAGCCATTGGCTCTGTTCTGCTGTTGGGTTTTTTTTTCAGATTTTTTTTAAGAACCAAAAGTGTGGGGATTGCAGACTACCCCCCCCCCCCACGTTTTACTGGTCCCTGATATCAAATCACTCTTCCTCAACATTCACTTCTTCAACACAAACCTGAATTTCTGCTGAAAATGCGATCGACATCCCAGTGTGAACATACCAACTGCAGTGGGTTGTGTTGTGCACCTCACTTACTGTCCAGCTCAATGCTGGCTCTCACGCGCAAACACACACATTGCAACACCCTGATTTATACTGACAGCGGTAATGGGGAATTAGTTTGTGCGCATTCCTCACTCTCAAATTTGACACGGAATGGATTCACAACATAAATTGACAAATGCCTTCTCACTCAGTCACTGGTGAGCCAGATGGATAATATTTGCACCAACATCAGCCCCTCCCCCACCACTCCACCCCACCCCCTCTTCCCAATTCTTGCAATTGACTGTTGGGACATGGTGTACAGATATGCAATGGTCTGTTTCATCATCAAATGTAAAGTGCAGTGATTTTTGCAATGGCTATGAAATGTTCTTCAGAATTAGAATTGATAGAGGTAGTATAGTATCATTATCATTGATAACTGTACTTACTGTGGATAATATTGCTCACAAGTCACTAAAAGGCCTCTCAAATACAACTCTTTCATTCACACATGTACAGCTTGATTGCTAACTTTCACACTTTTCTTTCCCCCCATTTTTTTTTTTTTTAAACTGGAATCAATTTTGGTGAACAATAAATGAAAAAGGACACCTTGAGGTGGCATTATCATTTCACAAGAATTTAGTTCTGACTTGATGTACAGGCTGTATAATGAATTTTGAAGTTTCTATGTAGAACAAACTCCCTGGGCCAAGCTGCCAGCTGTCCTAAAAAAGAATAAAAACATATTAAACCAACAACAACAATAACAAATTGCTGAAATCACAGCAACAATCAGAATAGCAACTCAGCTTTCAGGATTCAGTGCATGTTGCCATGGAAATTGCTTTGACTACAGATTTTTATCATTACAGGCTAATCAGGTACATATTTTCACAGGGTCTGGACGGTGAGAAATAAACTAGTAACAATGCTATTGGGTTTTTTTTTTGTTTTGTTTTTTTTTTTTTCTACTCCACACTGGTTTTGCATTCCACAAGGAAATGTACCGGTATATGATCAGAGTCATACTCACCTCGCAAAAATGTCCGGAGTCAAAGGCATATATTTTATGGCTATTGCCAAAACAATCAAGACTAATGGTTCAATGTCACGCATGGGAAGCTTTCAATTACAGTAATTGGGAACCAACAAAGTTTGTGTTCTCCTGCAGCATTCCACAGGTAAGTCAATTCTTTCATCACAGGGATAATTATCTGAAGCATTGTGTGGTGTCTATCTGACAATTCAAACAATGACTAACTCCTGTATATACCTAGTGTCCAATGAACGAATAACTGCACAACTGTACTGCTGGAGGCAAGATTTTCTGCAATGTGACTTGACATAAGATCTAGACCACAAATGTGTCTTCCATAGAAGTGGATGGTCAAGCAGATTGTATTGAGTATACAATCAGTATTCTTTAAACATCTCACCTAGAAACACAAACCACCCAATTTAGACTCAGTTGCATGTTTTGCACCTATGGTTACTAATTTCAGTGCAATGCAAATCCATAGAGAAGAAAGTCTCACTGCTATACTTAATGAGAGAGTTATTGGCTAAAAATCAATGCTTGTCTGAGGCTCCCAAACAACTTTATAGAAATCTGGATTTCCTATAGAAAGCCTTGACCAAAAAAAAAAAAATGTATTATTGATCATCATCACTGATAGTAAAGTAAAAGAGCAGTCAATCTCTTTTTAGTTCTCAGTCACATTAAGAAATATGCAATTTTAGCTTCACCTCAAAATAAAATTGACTTTTAGAACAGTAAAGCCATTTTTGTTCTTTTTGTCCATGGCAAACATCAATGCGCCCTTTAATTTCTTCTTGCTATCATTGACATCTTGCTGATCAAAACAGATTGTGTTTTGTTCGGGTGGGTTCTCTCTCTCTCTCTCTCTCTCTCTCTCTCTCTCTCTTCTTATCTCTTCAGAGTGATTTGTATCAATATCCATGATACATGTAAAGCAGTCATTTTTGTTTGTTAAACTTCAAAGACAAGTAGGAATTAAAAGAAAATAAATACTGGACAGCACACAGTCATGAATAAAACAAATTTCAATAATAATAATACTGGCCTACTTTGGCAAAAGGAAGCAAGTGACATCAATTACAAATGCTACAAAGATGAAGAAATTATGTTTTTGGGTAGGCCCTTCAACATGGAAATTTGTGATGAGAAATAATGTCGGTATCCGTGCAAGTCATAATGGTGATGCATTTATGACAAGAATTTTGACATTCCATAGAAACTCATTATTATGTAACTTGCGTCCTTCTGCCAAAGTATTATAGATTTGTAGCAAACATGAAAAATCTGGCAAAAGGAAGCATGTGACAATCATATCATGAGTATGTTACTTGCTTCTTTTTGCCAAAGTATTATAGATCTGTAGCAAACATAAAAAATTGGCAAAAGGAAGCAAGTGACAATCATATCATAAGGATGTCACTTGCTTCCTTTTGCCAAAGTATTTTAGATTGTGTATAAATATGAATGATTTGGCAAAAGGAAGCAAGTGACAATCATATCATGAGGTTGTAACTTGCTTCCTTTTGCCAAAGTATTTCAGATTTTTAGCAAACATGAAAAATCTGGCAAAAGGAAGCAAGTGACATTCATATCATGAGAATGTTACTTGCTTCCTTTTGCCAAAGTATTTCAGATTTGTATCAAACATGAAAAATCTGCCAGAAGGAAGCAAGTGACAATCATATCATGAGAATGTTACTTGCTTCCTTTTGCCAAAGTATTTCAGATTTGTAGCAAACACAAAAAATGGCAAAAGGAAGCAAGTGACAATCATATCATAAGGATGTTACTTGCTCCCTTTTGCCAAAGTATTTTAGATTGTGTGTAAATATAAATGATTTGGCAAAGGGAAGCAAGTGACAATCATGCGGTTGTAACTTCCTTCCTATTGCCAATTTTTTAATGCAATTTTGTGCACTTGCTTCCTTTTGCCACCCAAATATCTCAGAAATGGGCCAAAATTGTCATTTTTGGATTTTTCAGTTAAATAGAGCATGCCTCAAATATGCCAAATCAATAAAAAAAGTCAATATCCACAAAAATGTCACTTGCTTCCTTTAGCCAGAGTAGGGCAGAATACACTGTACGTGTATTGATCAGAACCAAAGAGATTATACCACAAGAGGGCGTAGTCCAGTCGGGAGGCAGCCGCGCGAGGGAGCTGCCATTTCGTGTTGTGGGAGCCGCCATTGCACGGATCCTGTACAGTTATTAATCAGTAGATGGCAGCACACTGTTTAATGCGCTTGACTTGAATATTCGACGCACTGACATTGCGCCGTTTTATTGTGATGTCACAACGTCATGTTTAAGCGTCATAGAAATCATGCTGATGTTGTTTGATTTTTATGGCGTGAGTGGGAATGTACGCGAAGCAAACATCATAACATTGCTCAAACTACTGTCTAGTCTACACCCAAGTTCCAACTGTTTATTTTGCGAACAACAAAAAGGTCTGGACTCTACCAAATGGTTCAATTGATATGATATCATCGTAGAAACTAATATTCAAACAATTAACCACATTGCGATATGAAAATGAAAATGTGTTATGAAGAATAATATATCACTCAAAATATGATATGAGAAGATATGACTTGAACGTACATTGTAGACTTAGATCCACTGCCTGGATGTGAGGGTGTGCTCCCTCTTCAATTTTGGACGCATCATTTCTACGCACGCGAATAGCGACTACTTACTCTATAGGTATAATCTCTTTGACCGGAACACATCAGCTGAATCACATTGCACATACCCTCTAGGGTCTAGTCTACTAAAATATTAATTCATCTATCAATCCAGCCATACCAGAAGAACAGAAAACAATTTAAAACAAACTATACTGTTGATAAATATGAATTTCTTTTCCTTTTTTTAGACCAATTTACAATTTTTTTTAATAAACAATGTGAAGAAAGCATGGAAAATCCAATGTTTTTATCACAAAGCAGCCTAGATCTAGATCTAGAATCTATGTTCACACATCAGTTTCAGATTTTCTAGTAATTTCTGTAAAAGTGAACATTTCTGGGGTGTAGAAATTTTCACACATTTCGAATGCAACCAGGTACTTCACGTACATACAAAAATTAAATCACACAAATATCTTTGCTTGATATCATATGTACCACTATTTAATGTCTCAATTTCGCGGAATTAAGAACACGCAATTTCATCTAAACATGGCAGAGCACAAAAAAAAAAAATAAATAAAAAATACTCAAGCAAAAATATATCCATTTGTTACAGACTACTTAGTCTATCGTTTTGGAGGTCCAACTCTGCCCAATTAAAGTCTTGATGACAGAGTAAGTTGACAGAGTGATTGTTTCATAGTCATACTGTTAATTTCCTGTGTCCAGATAGACATCACCCCCATCCTATTACCTAAATATTGATAATTCTAGTCAAATGTTATACCTTGTCTAATTTAGCTAACTTTTCTTTGGTGTCCATGTGTTAAATTCTCTTTATTTTTCATTTCTAATGAAAGAAACTTTTTCCACAGTAACACTGGCATAAAATCAATTACATCCGAAACAAAAATGACAAATCTACCAGACTCTTAGTACAGACCAAAGTCTATGCCTTGCAGTAGACGAAGTACACCTATTTCAAGCCAGCGCTGCTCACATAGGCAGCCTGGATTCTCTACCATGGCTTTCTCAAATGAAAATGTTGCTTGGCAAATATGGCAGAGTATAACCCCAGGGCGCTCCTTCACACAGTTTTGTATTGCTTTACGTTCCGGCTGGCCACAATTAGGCAGAGTACTACTCTGCACCTAGATCTAGTTAGAAAGCTTATAATATATCGGCATTTTGAACTCAAAAGGTTTTGAAATTAGGTCATTCGTCTACATATAGGCCTTGAATACTAACCCCAGGCACTCCTTGTACACAGTTTATATTAATTAACTTCACATTCAGGCTGGTCGCAGCTAAGTAATAGAATACCATCTCTATGTGGGCCTGGCTATTTTAAATATTAATGTGTATGTCCGAGTGAGATACTGCTAGGTAGGGTTCAGATGAAGTTCAGTCGTTGTCCGGACTTGTTACTTGTTACTTGTTGCAGTAATCCCATTCGCAGCTCCAAGGAAGCTATACCATGTCTAAATAGTAATACTTATTTCACATTCATTAGGCGCCTAGTCATTATTACCGTCATGACCGGGGTCTCATTAGACATCTGTCATGTTGAAAGTATCGTGTTCAATACAAAAGGCAAAATCCACAATACATTAATACTGCAGTCAGCACTGTAGACTGCTTGACTCACCTTTTTGAAACTCTCTGGAAATCAGTGATGCATCTCTCTCATATCATGACATTATCATTCATCATGTCAATTCCAGGTAGGCCTAAACAACATTGTTTTGTTTGTTCGTTTTCATTGACAGAGTGTTTTCAGTGTCAATCTACACTCTAGTCTTGTGATAGTCACCCGCCTACATAGGTATTATTAAACATTGTCTAAAAATCAGTCACCATCCACGGCATCCAGGCCAGTGATCCTCTTTAAGCACGTCGAAGTAGAATAGGCCTAGTCGCGACGGGAGTGTTGAGTACCGGTATACAGGCGCCTGTAGGCGCCGGTATTGCATGGGATACCTTCTTCTATCCAGCAGCGGTGGGTGGCTAAACTCAGGCAGGGATGTATAGAAGATGCTTGATTCTTCTGTGATGAAGAGAGTTCCTGATAACATAATTGTTCTCTACATACTAGTAGAGAACGTGTTACGGGGAAAAAAAAAAGTTTCCACTAGTTTCATCAGGTTAATAGTGTATGCCAGGCTGCAAGTTAATTTGGAGACCACCACCTCGCGCCATGTACACAGACGTAGACGAGAGTGAGAATGGACACGTGTACGACCGGGCCCCCGCCGGCCGGCCGTCCGGCTAGCACACGCTGGCTACCAGGCCCAGCTAGCCCCGTGCCGAGCGAAAGACATCCTTTACCACCTCACTAGCTGATCGCGGAATCAGAAACCGCGCGCCCACTGAATTACTAGTATTTTTCAAGAGATGGCGCTCTAACCCACTCTTTCTCGGAGCCTTGAAAGAAGGCTCTGCTCTTTCTTCATTTTTACACGGCTGCACAGTCGTGACTGCTCTCTCTCAGTACGTGCCGTCTCTTTTATAACAAAACAAAACAAAAACAAACAAACAAACAAACAAAAACACATTCCTTCAAACAATCAAACTTGATAAGTTTCACTTGAATGTGTCTCGTTCAGCAGATGAGCAAGTGTGGACCCTTAATTTGTTTTGCTTGGTTCAAAGGTTGTGATTTTATTTGTCTACTTTTACTGATATTCGTCTTTTTCAAAATCAATGTGTCACTGTTGCTACTCTCCTATTGTGCAAATTTAAATCTACATCACGTTCAACTTTAACTTCGATGAAAACCACTTAAGAATGAACAGTATTAAAGTTCAGACAAACGAAGAGTTTTATCGGAAAACCAGCTAACTCCGTTTTTTGATAAGTTGATATATTTGTGATTGGGGCTGCTAAAAAACAAAAATCATGGGATATTTCAATCATAACTTCTAGAACATTCCATGTTATGTTACAAGTTAGGTATCATCGGAAAGGTTTTATTTTGCATTATCTGACGATGAACATACTTTAAAATGTTTGAAAATGGCGCTTAGCTCATTTTGCAAGGAAACTATAATAAAGGAAACCAGATTTTGTTATTGTTGCTGTCATGGAGGCCTGAAAAGTAACACTTTAGTCAGATCTATGACTTTCTTTGCTTTATCTTGTTTGTGCTTATGCTTTCTTTCTTTTCCCACATTAAATGTCCCTACTCCGACCTCGATCTGACCACCCCCTTTAGTCTCACTCTCTCTCTCTCTCTCTCATTTTTCTCTCATTATATAAAACATGTGATGTTTTATTAATATAATCCATAATTATATAAAATCCTTGGCCTAAAAAACATGTACTGCTATACGGCCCCAGTAGGCTATCACGTTCATTGAAATAAATATCAGCGAAAAAAAAAAACATGTTAGTCCGACTTCTCAACATCACCACTGTACAGATCTGTCGTGAGATGGAAATGAAAATCTTGCGCAATCTCCCTAAACTTATATAGGTTTTCCCGGCCAATTTCGCACTTTTGTCAGTCCATTTGATAAAATGTTCATTCAATTTAGCGAAAATCCTCGTCACTGCACATTCTGTCATTCAAAATTGCAACTTGTTCATTCAATTTAGCATTTCGATCAATGAAATTCGCCTTTCGAATGTGCCTTTCGAATTCGTAAATAGGGCATTCAAATTTGCACGTGCTCTTCAGTCATTCAAATTCGCCAGCACTGGCGGAAAATGGTATTTCAGTCATTCAATTTCGCGTATAGGCAGTCAAATTCCAAACATGTTCATTCAAATTGGCGTAATGTTATTTTTATTTAGAAAAGGTGAGAACCGTGATTTATACGTCTTTAAATGTGAATTTTTGTTTCATCCTCACACTGTTAAGTATAGCAAAGTTTGTTGTTCTGTTACGCCCCTCTTCTTTTATACATGTTATCAGAACTATGCATGTTACCAGTACCATAGATTCACTTCACTTTCTTACGTCAGTAATGGCAGTAACACGAGTTAGATACAGGTGTATCTCTCAAAAAGACAGGGAAAGAATCATAAAAGCATTGAAGGACAAATTGATGGCTAGAGCTGATCCAAGAACTTTATTCTTAATGATGATCAACGCAATATACCACCCACCAAATGAAAATAATGAAACATACAGATGAAAGAAATAATCACGATGTAAATTGAAACCTCCTTCTCCCAGTCAATGTCAAAACAAACTTAAGATTAATGTATCTGTGAATGAAATAATGCTATCGAACATTAAAACACATACATATATATTGAAAGTACTGTTGCAAAGGCGATATCAGAATAAAGAATGAATACGAAAATATGAAATTTATGATGCTTGCAAACAATACCTATGATGAATGAAAAACGAAAAAAAAAAAGGAATAAAAGCATTAACATGTCTGCTAAATTGACTGCAGTAAATGCGAAATTGGATGCCCAAGAACGAATTTGAATGAACGAGCGCAGCGTATACGTGATCACGTGACTATATCATGCTAAATTGAATGAACGATTTGCGAAATGGTGCTTGTCTTACGAATTTGAACTGGAAAAGTGCTGATTCGAATGATGTTAAAGGTAATTTGAATGCTCCAAAATGAATTTGAATGAAAAGATTATAAAATTGAAATACCGAACATGCCATCTAGGCTAAATTGTGCTAAATTGAATGCACAAATTAGGAATTGGACTGAAAAAAGTGCGAAATTGGCCGGGAAACCTATATTATCTTGCTAATGGGGGGAAGGGGGGGGGGGGAGAAGCGAGAGAGAGGGGCGCGAGAGCAAAAAAAAAAAAAAAATAGGATATCATTATTGCTCTTTTGAGTCGTTTATACTTATATACAGCTACATAATGTAGGCTCAATAAGAAAATATCATGGAGAGCAGGATACACTCTAACAACTTTAGCTCTAATACATCTAAATTTACTGGGCGGACATTGGACAATACTAAACATGCCGGTTACTATCGAACACTCTCTTGATTTAGAGAACCCCGACTGAACCCCCACCCCCTAAAATTAACGAAGAGAAAAACAGACCCGTTTTGAAGCTGTGGTGGGTGTGTTCATTTTATCAATGTTGTGACCTTCAACCTTGAAGAAGAAATTCGGATCCTAATTGATTAGTCTGAAAAGAAAGAGTAGAATTCTTTTGAACAAAACAATAAAAAAAAATAATGGTCGAAATCACATGAAAATAATGATAAGGAGGTTATATGAAAATGTGAAGTTCTGCTAATTTTCACAGAACAGTTCTTGAACAGTCGGTATAAGAATATGAAAATAGTATATTTGTCATTATCTCACAACTTGCCATACAGTTTGTACATAATTCTTTTTTTTTTAGATTTCTCATTTTTTGTTCTAATGCAATAAGCGCCCTAGTCTGAAATTCTGATATTATTATGTATTAATGATATACATGGGTGATCATAATTTATTTCTTAGTTATTCAGCTGGGAATAATTATATTTCACACTTTCATACAGCAGAAAATTTGTAATTTACGATATAATTGTTCACGATCAAATGGAAAATATTGTCGAGGTAATATTACATCACCATTGAGCTTACTCATCAACTGTTCAAGTACTGTTTTGCTAGTAAGTAGCGATCAGAAGTTTGAAATGCCATACTCAGTAATCTCATTGTTCGTTCGTTAGTTTTGTTTTGTGTTTTATCTGGACCGGAATTCTCCTCTAAATAAGTATAGTGTTCTAATCCCTGTTATTAGGAACCGTCATGGTGCAATGATATCAATGCTCTGTTTTTTAAGAGAAAAAGAATAAGATGAAAAAATGTGTCGTGTGCGTGAAAAGAATCAAGTTAATTGAAATACAAACACTTTGGAAAAAGCATTATTGGTATACATCCAATATTTTTCTTCATCTTCTTCTTCTTCTTCTTCTTCTTCTTCTTCTTCTTCTTCTTCTTTTTCTTCTTCTTCCACCAGATCTATCCCTTCTTCCCTTTCTCGTTCTTCTCCGTTTTTCTCATTCTTCTTCTTCTTCCACTTGATATGTCTTCTATTTCTCAAAACTGAAAGGCCCGAGGATGTACAGTTCCGAGACAATTTCGGGCAACAGAGGGCGGTCAACCAAACAAATAAAAAGACAAGACTGCCGACGAAGTGTGTAGGCCAGTGCCGTACTGGTGGTGTGGGCGTGGGTACAGTAACACATACATTGTCACTGTACTGCTAGCTAGCTGGTTATGGGGCCGGGAAAGCCTAGATCTGGGGGGCGTTTCATCAACGAGTTCGTCGGAGGTTTTCACCGACGAATTTGCTATCAGCCAATCAGACGCAAGGATTTACACTGACAACTGTTAAAAGCTAATGAAATCCTTGGTCTGATTGGCTGATAGCAAATTTGTCGGTGAAATCTCCGACGAACTCGTTGATGAAACGCCCCCCTGAACTAGCCCGACCAGACACTGTTACGCTATGCGAAAACAGCGACGTACCATGTACAGCGACTGGGCTGTGTATAGTTAGATCTGAACATGCAATGCTAGGCAGCTGCTGCTCAAATTGCCGACAAATACCCGTATTATCCTGAATAGCAATGGAGAATCGAGATGCTATAGCGTCTGGTATTGCAGAGCTGCTGAAACCTGCAGTTCAGGAAGTAGACGAACGAGTGAGGATTGTGAGGTGAGCTTGCGTAAATAACTGAAACTGTTCCGTGTAACATGAACATGTTAGAAATCTACACAGTCAATGATTAGGTCTATGTTATGACTGAGTTTATAAAACATGATCCCTATCGCATACCACTGAACTGTTTAGACATCTAGGTCCTAGAGTCCATCTCACTTGCACTTAGCATAGGTTTACATAGGACCCTACCTGGTTAACAGTGGTTAACATACCTGGTTGTACTCTTGATCTTGTAGGCATTAAAGGGACTGTACAGTACTGGTTGAGGTGGGGATTCATGTTTTGAACATTCTTAGGTGAGATAGTGAGAAACATCTCATGAAATATGAAAGAGCATGTAATTTTAAAAAGGATTCAACGTTTATTTGATGAAAATTGGTGTTCAAATGGCTGAGATATCCAAAAAAGTGATAATAATAAAAGGCGACATGCCCCACCTTTATTAGGATCTCTTTGTTTCACCTTGTTTTTGGATATCTCAGCCATTTAAAAACCAATTTTCATCAAATAAACTTTTGATACCCGTTAGAATTGCATGATCTTTGACATCTCATAGAGTGCTTTCTGAATATCTCGCAAAACGTTAAAAGCAAAATTCTCACCTCGACCAGAACTGTACATACCCTTTAAACTTAAAGTTATAAAATAATACAGAACTTATTTTCTCCTCTGCTACATGTACGCCATCATCTGGAGTGGAAGCCTGTTGCGGTAATTCACAAACTTACATTGTGGTATGGTGGTTTGTGTGTTTGCTGTTTGTTTATTGAGAACATTGCTATGCCATGGTCAAATGGACATGAATGTTATTGCAGCTCAGGGTTATAACTTATAGGTATTGTCCTTTTTTTTTGTCTTCAATGCTTTCTCCAATTTATCCAAATTAGATTTAAAAGAGTTGAGTGATGTGCTTATACTAACATAAAAGATATAATCTAAGTTATAGGGTTCTGCCGACACTAGCTGCGTGATTTTACCCTAATCGAGCAGTGCGTGTGAATTCGAGTACCTATCAGGCACCGCGGGTTCGACAGCATGACGGTCTTCCGGCACTGTACTGGTATCAGGTGGTAACTGTGTCACCGAAAAAGTGCATGTGTGTGTGCGTGATGAAAGTACTTACGGTACGCCACATGAATGCTCTAATGCCCTTCCCTGCGCGGCGCGGCGTGATCGAGCGCGAGCAGACCCTAGACAAACAGGGTGCTATGCAATATTGGCACACAACGGAACGCAACGAGTGGTAAACTTCGTGCTTCAATCACGATTTTAAATGAATGAATTCTGCTTAATAAAAATATCTGTAAGCAGGGGATCACTAATTAACCTATTGCAGAGGAAATATGTCCACTTGTGGCGTTGGCAAAATTATTTTGTGAAATGATAATCAAAAAACCAAAATCTTATCCCGATTCGTCAGTCTGTAGTGTTAGTGTTTATTTCGTCTACACCATGCGAAGTGTGAATACATTGTAGCTACCGATTTACGGGCAGCCACCACATGGACACACACACACAAACCTCGCCCGCGTGGTTGGTTTGCGCGATTTGTGATGGGATCGGATCGGGATGGATGAAGGAGGCATACAGTACACTATTAAATTATTCACATAACTGTTGTGGCAAGCTGGCGCAAGCTAGGATGTTCAAAAATGGAATCTGTTGTATCGCAGACTACTGCCAGCTTTCTCACACTTTGCCCCATGATCATGGCAATTTTCTGTGACGAAACATTGTATACAATGTATGTAAAGCTCGATAATCCTGCCCTGGAGAGCAAAAGCACGCGAGATCGCGATCGCACAGTTTGGTGTGATCAGCTCCGCAGCAGAAGCGCAGTGAGTGAGGCGGGCTTTTAGTGACCTTATCATTTGTCAAACGGCGTTCCATACAGCAAGAGAAGCTCGCCAGCTGCTCAGTGCGTGGTGGTTCATGGGATATCACTTTTGCATGTATACGGCGAATGAGGTACCGATAATATAGGGCCGTAGAGTGCACAATTGCCGACTTTCATACCATTACTCACAACAACTCACTCTTTCCTAGTTTCTATTCTAATGTGTGCGATCGTGGCGTAAGTCCATAATTGTTGAATGCCTTTATTTGAAATTGAAGTTAGCCATCTTATCTTCAGAGAATATGAGGGTATGGTATCCCTCAGACTCGTCAAGTGAACAAGAGCCAAAAGTCAAATGTAGGCCTACAGATGATTGTGGTGAGTTGAAAGAATTTGGTTGAGAAATGTAGCTCGATCGGAAAGCATACATAAACAAACATAGATCTATGTGTACGTAGGCTCTACAGTACATACAAACACCCTCAGCCCCATGAACAAGTGGAGACATGCAATCTTGCTGATATTTTCTGTAAAATACCCTGATTTGTCTTTCTTGTCTTTTATGAAATCCTAAGTATGTTCCATCTGAATGATATCACTGACAATCATCAATTTTGAGATGAATAATAAAGGCATCATTTACCAATTTCAGATGAAACAAAAAGCCAGCATTAGTGCTTCAAAATAGTTCTAAAATGTGAGTTAGGGAAAGAGACAACCAATGTGAAAATTTGAACCAGTATAATCAATGTTAACTATACAAAATGTGAATAATACAGTGTAGTAGTAATCAAAAAATGTTTCCATGCTAAACCGTCTACAGTTATGGTTTAATGAGAAAAATACTCATATCCTTATATTTTAGGCTTTATTGCAAAATTGTTATATGGTAGGAATCTCTTAGGATGTTTTGTGACACAACTGACTTGCACATACAGCTGTATATGCATCAAAAGTGATAAACTTGAACATTCTTTAAAGCACTGCTCCCAAAGGTAAATAGGACCTTTAATTAGTGGGGACCGTCCATTGGCAAGTGCCTGGATTGTATTTCATCATGCAATTTATAAATCTAACTGTCCTTGATTTTGCACTCTCTATGTCTGTCATGTGATGTATGGATGTCATGTCATTACAGGGAGAGTCAAGTGGAGCTGAGACATAAAATTGAAGAACTGGATGATGGTGAGTTCAGATAAAAAAAAAACAACAACAACAAGGTCAGTGTGGGGTCATGCAGAGCAGCTCAGACAATCTGTATTATCAGGTCAAGTTGTTTGATAGGTTTCATTAATGTTATCTTCATCAGGGATAATATTGCAAAAATAATAGCAACAAACTCTTTAACAGGCTTATTTCTCAATCACAGAAAAACTGAGGTTTTTAGAATGACACTGAACATCCGGCTGGAGTTGTAGAGATCCAGGTGTTTCATCGATTTCATTTCTGGGAGTGAGTCTGAATCAAGACAGTTGCAGGCATGTTGTGTTCTGTACTTGTCTGTCCCTCTATTACTGTGTTAGCCCAAACAACTATCTTTCAAATTTGTTTTCACCAAACTTGTTTCAGAGTGAAGTGTATGGGGACAATTATCAATCAATGAGATCTCTACAAAGAAGAATTTGGTAATTCCCTAATTCTTGAAACAACTCTATGACTTGGCAATTTTCTCACATGTATATTGGATATGGGACAAAGCATAATGTAAGCAATAGTTGATACAAATTCTGAAAAGTCAGTGTCTATACAAACGCTTAAGAAATCTTTTGATCCCAGCTTAGTGAACAATGTACAGGCACATTATTATGCAAGTTTGAAAAATCTCTAACATGCCGTATTCCTCCAACCTTCTAATCAGCTCTCAGGGAACTTTGTAAGGAGAAGAGCGCCCCCATTGACCTTGACTTGTACGTGAAGAAGCTGGCCAACTGCAAGAGGAGAGTGGCCACAGTAAATAACATTGTCCAGAATGCACAGGTGAGCATTTCCTGGCCTACTGCTTGAGCTCAAGCTGCAGATCAACTTGTAGTCCTGAAAACAAACAAAGCAGTGCAAAGCTTGTGGATTGCTTATAAAATCCAAAAGGTAGTAGCCTCCAGTCTATGATTTGAAGGAAGGAATACCCTTGGAAGTCAAGAAAATTAGGCTTATCCGTACTTTGTCCATTCATTCATTGACTCATTGATTCATTCCTCATCTCATTTAAGTTCCTAGTGTGAAATTTGAATGTTTTCAGAGCATTTGAAGTCCATTTCAAAGTAGATGAAAACCAGTAAAATCATTTCTGACATCTATTTTCGGTTGCATATTTCACAAGGATGTCCATTTCCTGAAGATAGATTTGGCCATGTAGAATTAAAAGTAATCATGTTCATTTCTTTTAAAAGACTTACAGCTGTAGCACTTACTTAGATTTAGCGTAAATCTTATTTCACCCTTTGGACTGCAGATGTTCAATCATAATAAAAGTTTGATTTGCAAAGAAGACCAAAATGTTCTCTAGGATATTAGGCCAAAATTTTGGAAGAAAAAAGGAAAGAAAGAAAAGACAAACTTCTGAGTTTTTCAGGGGATCACAGAAACCTTTCTAGAGCACTGTTCTTGTTGAGGAATGACCAGAACAGTGTTTAAAAACATATAGTATTCCTATCCCACTGTACCTTACACTAGAAGCACATAAATGAAATGATTACATCATGAAACAAAATGCCTCTCAGTGTTTCCATATAATTTCACACAAACTTCATAGTGTGATCTTCATGTGAAGTGTCCAAGTCATCTGAAGCTAATTTTTATGCTTAAATGTTTTATTGATGCTTTTGTCATTGATTCAAGACTACACATGTTAGGCTCATGCTCAGAGCTGTATGCACATGCCTCATCATACACATTGAAAAGA
The DNA here is from genome assembly GCF_964275005.1 of Diadema setosum. Taxonomy (NCBI): domain Eukaryota; kingdom Metazoa; phylum Echinodermata; class Echinoidea; order Diadematoida; family Diadematidae; genus Diadema; species Diadema setosum. The sequence continues at coordinate 6,622,082 of NC_092701.1, forward strand.
AAGAAAGCAAACAAAGTCTCCAGCAATCATAGAACTGTCATCTTATCATGATTAATCTATTACTGCAGTCATTTCCTGCGTGCTCCAGACTTTTTTCTTGACTGTTTTTTTTTTTGGTGTTTTTGTTGTGTGTTGTCTTTTTTTTTTTTTTTTTTGAGGGGGTGGGGGGTAAGGTGGGGATGGGATGGGGGTGCAGGAAGAGTATAGTTTTGGCTTTCTATTACCCCTTTCAGTAACTCATGCATTTTTTGGCTAGCTCCTGGCCTGAGCTAAATTTGGTGTACCAAGCAGTAAAAATTGTGTTTAGTAACTATAGCAGAGCCGCGCTACTTTTACGATGACCCATTCACGAACTCGGCCATGTAAGGGATAACTATGTACCATGGTATTAAACTGAACGCGCGCTCTGGTGGAGGCACAGCCAGGTAATTGTGACCTTTGACCATGCAAGGAATTTTTGCCTGAGCCTGGCACTGCTATCGTTCATAAACTCTTCTATCAGCGCCAGGCTCGCGCCTGGTGCTAGCTTACAGCAGTGCCAAAATAGCTCGAGCCTGGCGCGGGCCACTTTGGCCCGACCCATTCATAAACTCAACATTTTATGACTTCGCTCGGGCCTGGCCCGAGCTAAAAGAGTTACTGAAAGGGGTATAGGTGTCTGCCTATTGAACACATTGCATCACCTTTCTGTTTAAATTATCTTTGGGTAGGAGAGACTTTGAAGGGTGTGAAAGGTTCAGAAAGTCAAACTACTTTCTAATGGCATTTTAGAGGTAGACAGGGTACTGTAAGAACAGGTCATACTACAGAGTAAGAGAGCCTGTCAAATATTGGGCTATACATGTATTGTTGGTCATCATATTTATAACAACAAGCACAGGGTATCATCTTCACACTTGGACTCCCCTTCACACCTGGGTTACTCTTTCCTACTTTATAACTGCTTTCGTGTTGGGAAATCAGCTGGTGTTGGCTCCATAATGCTTTTCCCAGGTTTTATAAAAAAGTGTAAAGTGTAGATTTTAATAACAATGTTCTAATAACTTTGGATACAGAATAACACCTGTCCTCTGCATGAACTGTGTGTAAATGGCTCTGGGGAGTTCTGAATAACCAAACAAAACACATTACCAGGATGGGCGCCCCATGTCTTTGAGCATGTCACAGACGCATGGTAAAAACTTTTTGTGTGACTTTTGGAACACGATGCCAAATAAATGATGATGAATGATGCTAAAAGTAAAAGGACTTATAAATGAGCCGAACTTGTACAATGCTAGCTTAAAGGTACTAGCCCACATTTGCAAACCCACGAAAATCAAAACTGCATAAAACAGGTCCAATATGACTTCAAGTACAAGTTATAACAGTAACATACCTCACCTGTTGCTCTTTGTCTATACCATTCGATAAAAGAGAGAAAATCATCGTTTTAAAATCAATTTTCAAACTGGGTCAACCCGACCCAAAATCAAATTACGAGCGCGGGCTAGCTACGCACATTAACTTACACATGTATCGCATGCATGTAGTATGTGCGTAGACCGGAGCTAGCGAGCGTTTTTATACGCATGCATACGGTGCATTTTCATTTATTTTTATGAAAGTAATGTACTAATTGGAACGAAATTTTGCGCAGGTGTTACTGCAATCATACCCAAACTCCATGCTAACTATGAGACCAATTGCTGCAGGTTTACAAATGTGGGCTAATACCTTTAATACTGAAGACTCTTCTTGAAGATTTTCATCCTTGGATTACAGTTCAGTCGCTTTGGTCAAATGTTCAAACCCAAAGCTAAGATAGCTCCAGACAGTATCTAAAACCCTAGAACTCTGTAGTTTAATGCTCCAAAGGGACTCAATTCTTCATAGATATGCCCTTCACTTGTAGTATGGGCTTTGTTCACATTCATTGGCACACAACATCAAGATTTGATAATGCAGCATTTGGGAATTTCAATTTATAGACCACCCTGAATTGTCATTACTCTTCTGCCCTCAATTTTTGGCTTGAAACAAGTTTTTTGAACTTCCTTTCCCTCATAAAGTGGGCATAATTGAGATGAGCAGGATGGGGTGCCTGAGGAATTCAGAGTGAAGCAGTGGTTTCAAAATCTTAAGAATCTTGGCAATAAAAGTAGGGAATGCTTGTCCACATTGAATCCAGTCTTGCGCTGAAATTTTAATCATATGAAATTATATATTTTTTTTCCATTTCAAATTGAAAACCAGGTTTTTCTATACCATCGTAAAGTGGAATTTGCTGATAAGTGTTTTACTTTGGTTTGCATGTCTTTCTTCCAGAAGGCCAAATATTTAGTGTGTTAGGTGTATGTGCATCCATATATCTGATTTGCAGAATTATCAATATCTATATGAAATATTATATGTGTGTACATGTATGTTATACATACCTTCATTATCAGACAAAGTTACATCAAATCCTTGGTTTAGAATTTGCACTCCTTGGAGTGTAGCATTGTGTTCGCTTTCTTCCACCTGTTGCCTGTACAGCTTTCTGTGCATCATCTTCTCTCGCACCCATTCTTCATCCCCACCCATCTCGTTCACCACAGGAGCGCCTGGGACGACTCCACTTTCACATCTCCCGGGAGACGGCGAAGAGGAAAGCCTTGATCGACCCTCCGACGGCCGGTCCACTTCCCTGAACATTCTTTGCGATATTTATGCTAAGAGTCCATTTCCCTGATCCTCCTGGTAAATGAGTCATCTTTAGAAGTCACATTGGTTTTGCAGTCTTGCCCTTTCCCCCTTTACTTTTCGTTGCAATGGTGGTTTGTGAGTTAACCCAGCAGTATTGCACCTTTACCTGAAAAGACAAATTGCTTGTATCACATGGCATTTGTCCATCACTTCGTTTGTATGCCCGTCCTACTTTCAATATGTACACATGTTCTTGTTCTGGTCTTTCTCTCACAGACTTTGTTGGCGAGACTAACCTTTCAGTAAACCTTGTTTTGCTGTCTTTTGTGAAGTGACGTTGTCCTCCATGTTCAATCAATAACTGCAGTCAGACTAGCAAAGCTTTGAGAAATTCAATTTTAAGAATACTTTGTGAAGTTTGGTTGTCTGTTCACACTGGTGGCCAAAATGCTAAAAGTTTCAGTTCTCAATAAGAGTTTAGGTTAAATGGCTGCTGCACAAGTGCAACAAATAAGAAAGTGTACGCCGGCTAACAACTTCGGAGGCACTGCAAACACAAAATGAACCAGTCATGTGACAAACTGAAGTTCAGATGCGTGTCTTCAGAATGCACAAAGTTGCAGGGGTTCACAGGTTCAGGAAAATTTCCCAAGTTTTAGTGAGGAGCTGCGCAAGAGGTTTTTGGAAAGTTAGCATACAGGCTGGCCTAACTGTGATACCTTAAGAGTTCAAGAACTTAAACATTAAGAAATTTGCCAGTTTGATGGTGGCTAACCTGTCATGAACACAGGAAACTTTCTCATCTTGCTTCCGAATTCAACCAAATTTCCACAATTTAGTTTGTTAAAATTGACAACTGGGGCTGGTTGAAGTCAGGTTGAACATGGAATGAAGTTGCTCCTGGCCTTTCTTATTTCTTCTTGGTCACTTTCCTTATTTTTTTTTTTTGTGTGTGTGTGTGTCTGTCTGTCTGTCTGTCTGTACAACTCTGATTTTATGCATAGCTTACTCTGCGTGCGTACATGACATATCGCCACATGTTCCTGTATAATGACAAAGTTTATTTGAACATAATGATTTTGAACTTTAGTAATTATGACTTCTCCAGCATCTGAGTGTTTCCATTGATGCATGGTTCATCCCACTTTAGTTTCACAAATGGTTTTCACAAATGCACTTTTTTTTTAAAAAATTTGTATTGTAGAAATCATATATTTTGAGAAGGTGTGTGTGAACATGCCCACAAATTTGGTTACAGCCACACCCACAAATTAGAACAGGCAATGATGTCATCACATCACAATTCTTCCACTGGTTTATACACAAAAATATTGCAAAGATCAGAGTTAGGTCAATAACCACCCATTCTTTCTATATTAAGTCTTAGTTGCTTGGTTATGACAAGATTGCAGTGATTTGATGCAAAGAGTACAGCTTGTTCTGACTGATTTTATGTAAAAAGAAAAAGAGGAAAATGTATGTGATAATTTATGTACTGTCAATGGTGGGCTATATGAGGTCATTACATTATCACTGTCAATTTTGTCACTGTTTGAGGACCACATGAAATTTTTGAAATGCCATAGCTATCTTATTTGGGGTCTGATGTTGATGAAAGGTCCATGATTCTGTTTGTCTGACTTTATACCTACGTATTCACCAGGAAGACCATGGTTTTGAACCCAACTTGAATATGGTGTGGGATTGTAGAGTTCAAACACAATATCTAATAGATTATTCATACCCAAGGCCATATGCTTTGGAAAGACCAATAGGTTCGTTCATTTATTTTGCATGTCGGCAAGAGATACATATTGCAGTGGTTTTAATTTCTGATGCTTTTCAAATTGGCCGATATTTGCAAAAATTTATAGCATGCCAAGAAATTGCTGATTTCAAGGATTCCAAGGGGGAACTACTGTACATTTGGTTTTTTTTTTTTTTTTTTTTCAAACAGGGCTGCCATGGCCACCAGGAACACAATGTCAACTAAACATTTAGTTAATGTTTTGTTTTACAGTTTGCATTAACTTGTCTGTTTTTCCCTCTGCTGTTTAGCTGACCCTGCATCCTACTGTGGTGTATATGTGCTCTTTTCTGTGGGTTACCTTGCACTTTGATGCAGTTTGCAGTTTATTCTTGAAAACTAACCCGAATGTTCCTGCCTCACATCCCCCTCCAGTCGCACAGTGATTAATCATTAAACTAAAAGTAAAAATTTTGTTTGTTTGTTTGTTTGTTTGTTTGTTTGTTTTAATCAGTACATACATGTGTTCAGTCTCAGGAAATGTGGGCCATTTCCATACCACACCATTAGATCGGACGATTAAAAAAACTAAAACAAACAAACAAATAAAGACCAAAGAGTAATCCACAACACACAGTGTGTATTGCTTCAATTATTGATTCACAGGCTAACAATAAGATGTTCCCGAGGCTTAACATATAAGAATGATGTAATTGAAGAGGAAGCACTTATTGCACTAACAGAGATTTGCATGTGTAGGACTAGTCATAAACTTTGGCATCTGAAGTGTTGGAGACAGTTTTTCATAAGTATGAGGAGAAAGGCGAACCATTTTTATGATGATGACTTCATCATAGATATCAACCCTGAAAGTACATGAAACAAGAATGAGATATGCTTCAGTGATTCTTTCTTTCTTTTTTTCAATCCTGCTTTATATTCTCCACATAGCTTGCATCTCAATGCCTTATATAACAGTGTTTTGTTTGGAGTAGACAGTTTGTCCTGCATGTATGCATATTGCCATTTTCCCTTTCCTTAATAGCTCAGAACAAAGTGACTCTGTGATTCATAGTGCTCTTGCCAGGTAATTCACAAAAAAGGGCATTATTTATTCATTGTTTGTTTGTTTGTTTTTACTTACACCTTGACTTTGTATATGTTACCTGTAGCTTGTGTTTTACCTTGTCTGCAGATTTTGTGCATGGTGATGCATTTCAGGGTCAGTGCGAAATGCATGAATGTGTTAGATGAGGTTCACTGCGTAGGTCCTATAGTTTTCATGAGGAAATCCAGCATTCTTTATCTCTCTCTGTGATGTTTGAAATTTGAAACTGATATGTAGCATACTGTAAAAGTGGAAATTTTCGCACATTTTGTGCAATCAGAAATGAGGGCAAAAATAAAAGCGTGCGAATAGTTTTGCTCATTTGTATACCAGTAATTAATGTCTTGATTCTGCGCAATTAAAAGCATGTGAAATTCATCTTACCTGGCCAAGCACGAACACTGACTAAGGCTAAAGAAAATGCTTTGGACAGATCAGCCGTTTAAAGATGATGACTAATACTGTAAAAGTGAATATTTTCGTGTGAGTAATTTTTCGCGTAGGCGAGGTCAAATGAATTTCACATGATCTCAATTTGGCGGAATCAGGACATTGATGACTGGAAAGTACGCAAAATATTGATTTTCACGGTAGCTTCTTGTTGCATGAAAGTTTACACTTTTACAGTATGGGAGGGAACATAATGTTCTGTCAAAAGGTTTCAAATAGTACTGAGGGAGATTTCATGTCCTACTGAAGAGACTTGAAACCTCCCTAAAATAGCTGTTTTGAGGGTGATCATTCTATATGTTCTTGGCAATAGATTAATTATTTGTTGTATCATTCGGGTAAATGAAATTATTTTGAGAATTAGGCATGCTTTTTGAAATCCAAATGTTCCATTTTTGCAGCATCATTGACAAGATGTATAACCACATACAGCCTCCTGTACTCGGTGCATACCAAATTGCATGCCCAAGCATTGTTGTGTGCTGCTTTCTTCCTTTGCAATATGTTTTCTGTGATTTGTTTTACCCTCGGGAGAGCATCCTCATAAATTTTATGCAAGCGGGAGAATAATACAAATGGTAAACTATCAGGTGACCAGGGGGTGTTTCATAAAGCTTTTCGCAAAGTTACGAACGACTTAGGAATGACTGGTGATCAGTTCTTGTGCTGAATTACGGAAATTTTGATAAGTATAGCCTTTTTATATATCTTGATGGCATTTGACAGATTTTGCGAGATTTTTCCACACAATAAAGAGTGCCGTCCTGCTCCTTTCTTGTCCATGCCTCGGCAGGATAGAGTTCTCAAGTTGGACGCGCGGGTCAACTCAACCACCGTCAAACGCTACCGCTTCATGGAACGACTCCGCAGTCAACTCAGCCATGACCCCGCCTCCGAGGCCAGGGAGACGCCAGAAGCGGGGGCAGGTGGAGGAGAGGATGAGGGGGAGGGGGAGGGGGAGACTGAGCGGGAATTGTCCGCAGTGGGTGAGGCGGAGCCTGTTGCCGTGCAACCAGGAGCGACGCGGGACGAGTAGGAGTGTGTGGTCGCCTGTGCTACTGGTTTGACGGACTTGTCCGGTGGAGGAATTTGAAACTGGAGGGGAAATAACACTCAAAAACTGTGCAATCAGCAACACTTTGAAGGAACAGCTCTGTAAAATAAAACACTTGCAAAATATTACAAAGTGCTTCTAAGGAACACAAGTTGCTTCTCGGTCATGACAGTAAATATTACTTTGTTTGTAATGTTACATGTCTTCATGATTTAATCCTATTTGACATGAGGCAAGTGGAAGAAAATGCAAACACGAAATCAAAATACATGTACCAACAAACTTTGAAGATACATTTGTTGTTTTTTTTGTGTTTTTTTTTTTATAATGGTGCATATTATACAGTCAAACCTGCCTTAGCGGCCACCTGTCTATAGCAACCACCTGTCTATAGCGACCACCTGTCTATAGCGGCCACTGAAAAATCCCCCCCCCCCCCCCCGAGAGAAAAGCAGTGTTAAAGACCCTATAGCGACCACCTGTCTAACGTGGCCAGCGGAGACAAATTTTCTTTTCCGCGGTAGATTTTAACCTGTCTATAGCGGCCAAAAACCCAATGGAACCGTAGCCGAGCCGTTAATTCAGTGTGTTTTTCTGCTTTGTAGCCGTGCGGGCAACGTTCAGTGATCGCCACTGCTGCATTCATCCCTCATTCAGTCATAATAATGCACTAGTTTTCAAAGCTTTCTTCACGATAGTACACATATTACTGTGCAACAATTTCTTATGTACACTGGCATGGTTAAATGCATGAAACACACGTGTGCATACGTACACACATACATTTACATGTACATGTAAGGATACAACTGTGACACGTGTACATGTAAGCAATGCACATAAAAATGGATTACCTGTCTCTAGCGGCCACCTGTCTATACGGCCACTTTTCCCGTCTCCCTTGGGTGGCCGCTATAGACAGGTTTGACTGTATACATGTATGTGGGTAGCTTGAGGTGATTAGGTGCATACATTTCCAAATACCACTTTTACTATGAGCAGTTGCCATTTCTAGTTAGTTTTATTGACACTTTCCACAGTGTTATTGACACTGCTCTTAAGATAGAGCTACATAACCTAATCAAATGCCATGTAAAATCCTTGGAGAATAACTTCCTCTGGACTCGGCATATGATGTCATACATACCTTATTCGTATTACATGCGGAACAAGAATGGATTGGGGAATGTTTGAATGTGTGAAGAGTCATCCAACCCAGCCAGATTCGATGGGCTCTTCAGGGAGAGGAATGAGTGATGGAAACTGCACCATCGAGTAAATGCAAGCTGCTCCCAAGTTTGAGGTTGCAAGAGGATGTTGCTGATTTCTCATCGATTCTAGACTGCATGTTGCCGCAATATGCAAGTACCCATATGCAGTTGTACTATGACGATGATAAAGTGAAGCTGTGAAGCGATGAGCTATTAAAGACCCAACCGAGATGTGACCCAAGCCGGCTCCACAAACATGTCATATATATCAAATGCTACATGCGTGATATATTTAGCAAGTCTAATTTTGTGTGAATTTGGACCTCCTTACAATTTCGGGAGTTGTTAATTTCACGATGGTAGAGTACAGCAATGGATGGAGAAATATATTTGTTCACTTTGCATTCATGCTGAATGTAGAATTAATATTTTAATGTGTTTTAGAATTCATGTAAAGCACCCAACTCATAAGATTTGTGAAAATAAGAACCCAGGGAAATATAAGGTGTAGGCCTATTCAGCTTTAAGGCTCGTAGTGTTACCTGCTTGTGCAAGGAAATGTTGAGAGAGTGGTGGCCCATGTGAATAACGCCCTTGTGATGTGCAAACTCGTCACACATGGTATGATGATATCAGCAGACTCCGCTAAGGCAAGAATTGTCAAGATGATGTAAACTTATGTGTTCACTCATAAGAGCTTCCATGGATTGCAATGCACACATTAACTCTCAGATATGAAGATTGTCTTCATCCTCAAAATAGATTTGAGAGAGACAAGGTCCTATTAGCATTACCCATCCTATCAATGTTCCAGATGTTGTTTTCTTTTTGTTTGTTTGTTTGTTTTTCTGGTCATGATTTCACAAATTACACACTACATTGTTTTTTTTCCTAGTACACTGTACTACTGTGGTCCTATATACGGTATAAGTGGTTATTTTCGCAAGGGTTTAATTTTCGCGAATTTCGCGAATCACAGTTAGATCGCAAATTTAACAACACGCGAAAATGTCGTGTTGCACTACAGGTAATACTGTATTTATGATACCGTTGGTGTCAATTCGCGAAAACAACATCTTGCGGAAATGTCTCTGACCTCCTCATTCGCGAAAATATCTGTACGTGAAAATAACAGCTTATACAGTACTGTATACGCCAAATATTTCGCAAGGTTTTATTTCCGCGAATTTCGCGAGTCTAGGTGCTATTAGCGAAATTAAAGACACGTGAAAATATTGACTCTGATCGTGTGTACATTTCTCAGTTCAGTACAGGACTCCACGATCGCAAATTCAACCACTCGCAAAACTGTCAGGAATTCCTGATTCGTGAAAATTTAGACTTGCAAAATATATGGCGTATACAGTATACCGGTACATGTATTTGTATGCTGTCAGAGCTGCCATTTTTTTCCGGGGGGGGGGGGGGGGGAATTTGTTCTTTAATATCAACATTAAAATTGTGTTTGATGATAAAGTATGTTGTATATGTAAACAATTATATTTCTGTCTAAAGTTGTCCCATTTTAAACCATAATAATGGTGTTTCCTTCAAGATGTTGTTTTCTTGACTGTGCATCATTATGTTTTCTAATCTGCTGAAGGGAGCAGTTTATCAAACGATAGATACATGAACTATCGATCACATTTCAGATAGTATTCCATGGGTCCCTATTGCAGTAGTACTGTACGTGATGTATTGCTCTGAATATCACTGCAGTGTTTTGCCATGCTCATATGATGTAAACTGAAATACCGCTGAAAAGAGGTTTGGGACCATTGCATTCGAAAAGCATCATATAATAGTGTCAGTTTGAATGGGAGGGACCTCTACGGTGGTGTAAAATTAATGTTTTTTTTTTGTTATGACTAAGGATTCACTGTGATTATATATCCTGTCATTTAAACAGAAGAAAAAAAAATCTATTTTCTTGCTCTGTACGAGGCAAGATGAATTTTTTTTTTTTTTTTGGTTTTGTTCAAAGAGTTGCTACGTGCATACAACTTCAGGTGAAAAAAAAAACAAAACAAAAACAACTTGCAGTTATTCTGACAGTGTATTGCTTGTCATCCAGTGTATGGACTCCTTCACAAAGACGATACCTGTATTTATATGAACTATGGTATAATCTTTGGATCCTTGCCAAATAGATTTTGTAAGGGGTAGCATAACTCCTTGAAGACTCACATTTTATTCCAAACATTGTTTATTTCAGATACACTCAATGTCCGTAATGAATCACTGGTGAAGAGAATTATCACACATTCAATGTTTGTACTGATTGCCTATCAGGTACCTTTTGATGGGAGGGGAAAATGTCTTTTATTTGGTGGTAATTACTAGCATATGTTCGCAATGAGCAGACGTACCGGCATATAATACACCATCATGTTATCCGTATAATGTTGGAGATCATAAAAGGAAATAAAATATGCATAAAGCTGACTTTGGCAGTGTAACCCTTACAATTTTCTAATTCTTTATTCTTTTATAAAATTATTTTCCTCTTAAGGAAGTGGAAAAACTACATGTATATATCAATTTAAAGCTTAAAATCTGGTAAATTCATATCTGTCAAGAACCAACAAAAATCATTTCCCCTTCATTATATGGCTTTTGTGATAGATGCATCAAATATGAATGCAATGTACAGTACTTGATGGCTGTAGCATATGTATGAATTTACCCTTCGAAATCAACGATGAGACTCGGTTAGGGGAGGTGGTTGACAAAACAGCATAAACTCACTGAAAATCTTAAATTGCTAGATAAGGTGCTGATATTGTAATTGCTTTGCACAGATACCTCACTTCACTACATTTCAATGCTGAATGTTGCACGGTATGAAGTGATTCGTACACTGCACTTGTATTGCAGTTTAGTACTGTTTAATCCCAGAAACACGCAACATATTGACTACCAGGAAGAGATTCTGTGTTTGTTTTGTCTTTGTAATATGGTCAGAGAGAGATATGTACATCGTATTTAATAAACAAATTAATTCCAATTTTATATCGTTTCCTTGTTTGGTGTCAACACTGCATGGCTGGAATGTGTGTGTGTGTGTGTGTGTGTGTTTATATCTAGGCGAGCATGTTGGTATTTGATGCATGATGTTACTCAGATGGGCAAGTTTTGACACAGAACACTCTTTGTTATAACAAACACACAAAACAAAATGTCTGCTACAACAAATGAAAAATCCAGGTCCCAAAACTACTGTAATAACGAGGAATGTTTGCGGACATTTTAATTTCGCAAATTTCACAAGAGCCAAGATTTGCGAAATTAAAATGTATTTAATGGTAGAGGCGACTTGCGAAAATTTCATGCCCCAAAACTATCGTGTTATACAGTATTTGCTACATATCTTTATATACTTTATTTGTATGGTTATAATGAAATGTTGTTATAATGAAAGAAACCTGGTAGTTCCGAGGACTTTGTTATAACATGATACAAGTTGCTTGTATCAGATTATACATGTATAATTAGCAGTTGTGTTTGTGATGTGCAATATATTGAAATACACAACTATGTTAAGAGAGATGTACATGTACTATGTGATTGCTGAAATGAATATTGTTTTGTTTGCTAATTAGATTCTGATAAATTCAGGAAGTGTTTATCTCATGAGAGATTCATTGTACCGGGAAATTTTTTCATATTAAATCCAGCTGCTTGGGACCACAGAGATTTCCTGATTATATGGGGTATCTCGTTTTATCAGGATAAAAAAAAAAAGAATGTACTTAAAAGAGGAATAAGATATTATTTTAATTACTTTTGATTATCTCGTTACATGTACATCAGGTATCACTATATCCACTATATGCAATGCAGTACCTGGCTTGTGTTTTGGAAATAACCTAGCATTAATCTAATAATCGCAAAAGTGAAAGGTCTTTTCAAATCCTCTTCTCTATATATTCTACTGATTTTAACACAGTTGTATCTCATAAGTCAAATTTTCTCAAAGTTGAAGCTATTTCTTCAGTCCATAGATTCGACTCCTGCAAGGTTGACTGTAGTTATGCTCAAGACTTTCTCAGTTGTTCAAGAAGGCAATTTTCTCTAGTTTGTTAAAATATCCCTTTATGTAATACATGAATAAGAAGTACATTGTACATGTATTACATGTCTACCCAAAACTATATTACGTGTATATAACACAACAACCACACCTACAGTATATGCCTTGGTATTTCTTTCATTAAATAATGACTGCACATTCTTTAATTTTGTTTTGTTTGTTTTCATTTCCACTGAAACTACAATTTTTACATTTTTTTTTAGCATGTACATGTTTTCATCAAGTAAATGTATACTGTCCCTGTGCCAGCTTGTGGTACATGTATATGCACTTGCCGATGTATGTACTTTGATTATCTACAGACAAATTTAGAGTTACTGCAAAATCAAAATCATATTTTTTGCGTGCATGAAATTTTCACAAATTTCATGAGCCAAGATTTGCAAAATTAAGTGCATGCAAAACTTCTTGTCAATACTATGCATTGAATGCCAGCGGCAATTAAAAAAAAATAATAAAATTCATGCCACAAAAAAGGCCGTCGGCTCCAATTCACAAAAATTTCATGCCGCAAATATTTCTGGTTTTACAGTAAATGTTGATGCTTCCATTGCATGCAATCATTTCAATCGCTGGAAAGTATATAATCAGGTTCTATTTGTGGTTTACTCATAAAGAAGTCACATCAGTTGGAAACACAAATGCATTGTACTGCATAAAAATCCATTTAAACTTTATTTGCCATGATCACAAATGATTACTTTTTTTTCGTCCATGTACTGTGGGTTTCATGATATGATAGAAAAATGAAGACAAATGCTACATGATGTAATACTTACACCGACATACAGCAATTACATGTACTTTTTTTTTCGGGGGGGGGGGGGGGTGGGTCAAGGGTCAATAGTACCCGCACCTTGTCCAACTTTAATGAAGCTGTGGGTGGAATCCTCCAAGACTCATGGGATTTCTTGTGGTTTTGCACAAGTTTCCTTCCATTTTTAGCAAACCCTGTACGAGTCAAATATAAGTACATGCAATATCGCATCCTGAGCTATGCAAGACAATACCATAACAAATATTATTCAGTGTTCTCTTCAAATGAGGCAAAGAACACTTGAAAAATTACAGAAAAACAAAACTTACAAATTAAATTTAGAATAATAAATGGAAACAATTTGAGCATATCACATTAGTGGTACAAATTTCTTGTAATTGATTCCTTGGGAACAAGAAATGTAACTTGGTCAGACCAAAATAAAGTTACATCATAATAAAAGAACACAAACAATCATATTGTTAACACATTCTGCGGCATGAAATTAAATGACACTTTTTAAAGTGACGTGTCCTGCACTCTACAGTCGTCATAACTCCGGTGTCATACACACACACACACACACACACACACAAAAAGAGCTACACAAGTGACAATGGTTTACAAAGAATGAATGAGGCAGATCACTTCTCCACTGTGATGAAGAGGGAGAGAAAATGATGGTAGGGTTTCACAAGGCTAAAATAGGGAGCTTTAGATTTTGACGCACAGACGTTTGAGACGAAGCTTGCGTTGGACGTTCTCCTCTCCCCTGCGTCGTGCTGAAAAGTAGCTTTAGATTACGCTGGGACGCAACATATAAAAAATAAAATGGCGCCCCCATATGATTGATGCATGAAGTAGTTATCTACGTTGCAAACTGTGCGGACGTAAAAATAGCCCTGTACGCATAGTGAAAAACTCGGGCTACGCAAGCTAAAAATAGTTCAACTTGACGCGCGCTTCTGCGCATGCTCAGAACATGTCCTTTTCCCTCTGAACATTCCCCGTCGCGAAAATCTAAAGCTCCCTAATAAAATAATGCCTCCAGCACCCTTCGGGCGGAGGCATTAAAAAAAAAGAAATCTACAGGAGGGGAAAACTTTGTATTATCACGCTACAAGATTAATTAAAGTTAAATTTGATGTGGCTCCATAAGTCTTCTGGTCCTGCTCCCATATCAAAACAATTAATTGATTTTATGTTTTGTTCATTGATTTCATGTTTCTTTCTTTTTTTTTGTTTTTTGTTTTCTTTTTGTTTGTTTGTTGTTGTTTTTTGCTACTGTAAGACAGGTTGCATTCAGTCGCCTTTTCTGCACTGACAATCATAGCACAGGGAAATGCTTTATAACTGACACACACCTCATTCAATGATTTTTCAATTCTGATTGGTTAAAAACTGGTGTGATAGATTAGTGCCTTCAGCATCAACTTGTATCCAAACTCAACTTGTTATTCACCATGGCATAATTCAAGAGTAGTTCTCGCTGACATTGTGATCCTCACCTGCAATTTGCACAAAATTTCAGGGGAATTACCAGTAAGGGCTCAAACAACAGGGGTAATACTCTCAAGGCAAGGTTTTCCGTTCGCAGTAATTTCGTGAATTCTCTTTAACCCGTTGAGGATGGTTTGATTTTGCTACAACACGAATTTCCCATACAAGCTTGTCTGAGTATACTTGTCCTCAACGGGTTAATAGTCTCTTTGGAATTTCTCAGCAGAATTCAGTGGCATTGGTCACATCGCTGCCCTGATGACTAGATGAAAGAATTTCTACACTCCTGCACCATCGCACCCTCACAGCTTGGCCGTCGGAGAACGAGTGACGCTGGCCCTGATGAGTCCATACGGCTTGTCAGTTGGCATCAACACCTGGAGAATGACACAAAATTAATGAAGTATGGTAAACTTTGCAGACAGCCTTGGTTTCCATGGCAACATTCCTCCACAAACAATGACACAAAATCACTGAAGCATGGTAAACTTTGCAGACAGCCTAGGTTTCCATAGCAACATTCCTCCACAAACTAAATGTCAGGAGTTTATAATGAACATTTTGTAACAATACAGTCAAACCTGTCTTGGCGGCCACCTGTCTAAAGCAACCACCTGCCACTAAAAAAATCCCCCACACAAAATTGCTGTGTTATAGACCCTTTATATAGCAGGCATTTGTTTAACGCGGCTAGCGGCCACTGATTTTGTATCCCATGGTGAATATCTAACTGCATACAGCAGCCACAAAAATTTAGCTGAGCCGTTCAATCAGCCATGAATACATTAGCTTTTATGTTCATTGCGTGAATTCCACTAAGTCTTATCGTAAGGACAGAAGTACGCTATTTAAAAGAAAATTTAAAATGAAGTAAATTGTACCAAAAAAAAAATCCCCATATATAGCTACAGCTGCTCATGCAAAACTTATTTGCTGTTTGTTTGTTTTTTTAGAATAACATGCAGTATCTTATGCTATTATACAATGCAAGTGTTGAAATTGAAAATGGCCACTGACATGTCTATAGTGGCCACCTGTCTATAGCGGCCACTTTTGTTTCCCTTGGGTGGCCGCTATAGACAGGTTTGACTATAAGTGCAAAGTTGCAAAGTTCCCCAGAAAAACAGTCTCATAATTTATACCTTGGTATTTCAGGGATAAAAACAAAATGAATGGGAACTAAAAAAAAAAAAAAAAAAAAAACCCTCAATATATCAAGTATTCTCACAATATCCGACCTTGTTATAATGAGGTTCCACTGCATATGAATATAATGACACTCCTAATATATGTGCAACAACCTGAAAATGCAATTGACATTCTGTGCAAACATGTTATCATGGTAATATTAGAGTTGAGGGCAGTCTTAAAAAAAAAAAAAAAAAAAAAATGATGGGGTGAGAAAAGAAGAGTGGAAGCTTCATATTCTGTCTTTACCTCATTGTCATTTTTTAGTCCAATCTTCTTCAAATCTGCAAGGAAGTAGTGCACGTTGGGCATTTCCATTGTGACTTCCCCAACCTGAGATTGATAACATCACATATCATAATTCAACAACAAAAAAATATGGTGATCGCATCGAAAAATGATCGCAACGGTAAATAATTCACAAAGTAAAAAAAAAAAAAAAAATCTGCCCCACATTGATATAAACGTTTTATTAAACACTAATTTATGAAGTCAAAATTCATGTGAGGGAAAGGATTTTCTCTAGTCTCTTCGGATTCAACTTTATTAGGCAATGTTGACTACACACGAGGATCTGATACTGCATCACAATCCTTAGAGACTCTGTCATACCAGATACTACATTTTCCCATTTCCATATATCTGCAACAAGTAAAAATTACGGGAATGACACAGAGCAAGATCTTGCGGTCTTTCAACAAAGCGGAGGAAAGACAATATTGATGGATCTCAGTTTCATTGAGCTGAATACTGTTATGGCATCAAGATATGTACGCAATCTGCCTTTGAATTGATGCATCTCAGATCTGCCTTTTTTTATCTTTAACAAATGCAGCTCACCTGAGGAACCAGCTTCATGATTTTCTCCTCGGCTAGATACAAGGTTTGCTGGACAGATGGGGAGTAGACTCCGGTGGAAGGAGGGCCAGCGAAAGTGTCCAAAATGACATCCTTGGCATGTTGCCTAGCAACATAAAGAATTTGGACAAAAGAGAGAATTATATCACTTACAATATATTCGTGTATTAAATAATGCAAATGAATACAATATAAATAAACACATTTGGATCAATCTTTGATTGTTTTCAATGTCTTGCAAAGTTACAATCTTAGCTAAAAATAAGCTGGAATAAAAAAAAAAAAAAAAAAAAGAGTACAAAGTCTCAAGCACTTTATGAAACATTAGCTTCTGTATTTGACTTTCTAGAAAAAAACTCCAAATTTCTCCCCGATGACAATCTCCCACAATGCCAAGCAAACTTGCTTGCAGAAACAAATTTGCTGCTGTACTTTTATGCCAGGGTGAGAAATAGTTTAAATAATGCCTCCGGCACCACTTCGTGGCAGAGGCATAAATGAAAAAAGGGATCACAAAGAGAGCACATTCTATGCAGCATGCTGGGAAGACTGTGTTCCTACCATGCTTTGTCCTCGTCGAGTCCGTAAAGGGTGGAATAGCGCCACCTAGCGTACACGACGGTGGAAAAGACTCGGTCCTTCACCTCTGGTAGGGACGTGTACTTGTCCTTGATGAAACCCACAAAGCCAGACTGGGTCGTTTTTAAAACCTTCAGGTCCTTAATGCCAGCCCAGACCTGGACTAGTCCTAAATTTCAGCAATGATCATGCAAAAAAATAATCAGTTCCTTCCTCAGTGAATTTTATTTTTGCAGTTGTTGTTGCATTTTGTTTGGATACTGTTTTGTCTTTGTGTGTGTGTGTGTGTGTGTGTGTTAATTTATCTAATTGGGCTGTGACTGCAGTAAAAAGGCTTGCACAGAAGTCATTAAGCTGCAAATCAGTATGGGAAGGATCTTGACAGAAATGTGGCATATACCTGAACTTGTTGCAACCTTCTACCACAACTATGGCTCACAAATTTGTAGTAAAGTTTTCGAAGCAAAACTGTATGGTTGACATTATACAACGTTCCTGGGGTTGGGTACTTCTATTTGATTTCCACATACACAATGCACTGTGTTATTTGCTACACTCAAAAAGGTGGCTTTCATTTTTCCAGCAATAGATGTCTATGCGCAGTCTGCATCTCTTCACATTATTTGTCATCTTTATCAATGATTCTACTTTTCAAAGCACACTATCACACCATACTTCTTGCAGAATATGGACTTTGATATCAATGTAAATATACCAGCACATTTGTATGTTCTCTGTTCTTAGCATCTATAGTCTGACAAATCATCTCAACAAAATCTGATCTTTTATCTTTAAGTCAGGAAACAGATATTGATAAGGTGTATATAGATTGCCTGCTACATTGGCAGTATTGATTGGGACTGAGGGTATCATGTGCTCTGAGTACATTGTACTACAGTGCACTCCCGTTATAACGAACACGGTTATAACGAAATTCTGGTTACAACGAAATAAAACTTAGGGCCGCAACATTATCAACTCTATGTATTTTTATTGTTTATTCATTCGGTTATAACGAAATTTCGTTATAACGAAAGAAAACTGCCGGTCCCGAGGACTTCGTTATAACGGGAGTCCACTGTACTTGTATGTACATTAGAAGCTACTCTGCCGTCCATACTCGTGCACCAAAATGGGGATTTTATCCCTTCCAGTGCATGAATTTACTCAGTTATTCCACAAAGTTACCTGCTCTGATACTGTTTTGACTTTGAGCTTTAACAGCACCTGAACTTTCCTTACAAAATCTCAAAATCTGAAACTTTTCAACACCTTTTCAACAGTCATAAGATGTAAATACAATTTTAATGCAAACACTATATATTTAAACCCAAGCATGTGTTTGACATATCCGACTCTCACAAACTGCTACCATGTAAATATTTGAGGTAGACAAGGCATGTTTACTTGTCAATTTTCATTCATTGCTACTCATCATGGAACTTGGCCATTTGTACAGAGAGGAAGCATGTGTGTACTTTGTGTCTTGACACAGATAATGACCATTACATAGTGATAACAAAAATATCTATATGAGCAAACTCTTTGATCCATACACTTGTCTTATACGAAGTTATGATGGAGTTTTCTAGTTTTTAACCTTGTAACTGTGATCACATGATATTAAGGTGAACATGCATACTCTACATGAAATCATCTTGATTCTGTGACTTATTCCTTTCTCTTATTAAAAAATTTATTTATTCATACTTCTTTACAATTTTGATTCATCAACATTACTGCTAGCCTGAGATGCTATTCTATAACACTGAACAGCATTTTGTAAGCTCTGAAATGCTGTGTATAGGTTTTTATACAATGTAGTTTTATTACATGGGCAATATAATAAATTTGTACTTGACCATTTTAAAAGACATTGATTGATAAGACATAATATGTGAATAGAACTACAATGACTTTGATGAAGAAAAGTTTTGGTTTCTGAATAGGCATAAAGCATATTCCAGCAAGCAGGTTTCAGTCATGCTGATCTTTGTAAGGTCATTAGCTAATGTTGGTGTTGTTGATAACTTTTTCAGAGCCAACAGTTGGTCTTGATTGTTGAAACTCTGCAATACATTTGTGACTGGACATGGAATATCCAGAACCTGAAAAAGGTCAGGTTCTTTATTGTATGTGTTTTTTAAATAAAATTTCCAAGACTGCCTGGACAGAAACAAACCTGTAAACAAAAAAAAAGAAGAAAATATCTTACCTCCCCTCTTCTGCACTAGGTCACAGAATCTGGTACACTCAGGGCTCCAGACGAAGGCATGGACGTGCGCCGCGCCCCCTTTCTCGATGCGTCGCCAGGGAGCCTCCTCAATGTGTACGCGCACCGCATTGACGTGACGAAAGGAGGACAGGAAATGTCTGCAGAGCTCCTGGCCAAACTGCTCTGGTGATCTTACCTGTGTGTGTAGATTGTCAATCTCAGATTTATTCCAACAATGCCTTTGACATCTTTTATGAGCAAGTAAAAGGAGAGCAGGGTTCACAACATTAATAACTTGGTCATTACTACTACTCACACACACTCCTAGCCTTTGCTCTCAGGGGCAATACAATAGAAGGATTTCTTTTTCTTTTTCAATGAAGGAAAACAAATAAGTTTAAGGAGCTATGCAGTGCGAATACATGTCAACTTGTGTAAATTTTTAATATTTACCGTCATCACAACCTAAATATGTGGACAGAAGAATATGTGCCATTTATCTTATGATAATATACCAATGTCGGAATCATGTGAATAAGGTTAACTATGGAATGCTATGGGTATAGGCTAAATTCCATAGTTACTACATGCACACTATATTCCAACCGAAGTACAAAAAGACATGTGCATCATCTGTGTTATAGAATGGGTAATTTTCTTGCCATAAGCCAATTTTTCAACCCAATGACAAACTTACTGGATGGATGCATCCAGCATTCACTGGATGCATGATTTTTTTAGCCAATAGCACACTCAGACTCCAACCCCAAGCACCTTCTGATCTGGAGATTCTCCCGCCTGAAACTCCTAGCAAACGGGAGACTCCAACCTGATGTGCGCAAAGCACAAAGTTCCTTAAAAGCCCTGGAAGCTCTAGGGTTCTAGATTCTCTCTCATGCTACATCAGGCTTATCTTTCAACATACGATGACACTAAGTAAGAAATCATTTCAAGCGGGATGGACCCAGAGCCAGAGCGGGAGAAATTAAATCTCAAGCGGGAGAATGGGAGATTTTGCAAAAATGGGCTTTCGGCGGGAGATCTCCCGTCGAAAGCGGGAGAGTTGGAGTCTCTGCAATAGGCGTCTCGTACTGAGTGCACGAATGCTTACTTAGTACGCGATCCTTTGTTACAAGTGCGCGTACTCTTGCTACAAGTGCGCAATAACATGTTTACCACTGTGACTCGGCGTGCCGCCATTACAAAATCAACACATAGCTCTCGACCAATGAGATCACAGGATTTTTCGCTACCCATTCTATGCTAATTTTTTCACAAGTTTTCTTCAAATTACTTGGATATATGCCAACAAAAATCCTTCCAAGCCAAGACTCTGCTAGTGACATCATCTGTCAATCAATGGTAAAAAACTGATATGATTAACGAGATATTGGAATGTACTTTAATCCCAGACTGAGCATAACTTGCATGTTTCCCTTCAATGTCACTTGTTTGTCATATCAGAACATGGAAACATGCAAGTTATGCAGACTGTCCAAAAACTTCTCTTTTGCTCAATCTGTAACTGATTATCAAACTGAAAATATATCTTAGAACACTAACATCCTATTTTGTCTCCCATGATTCAGCAATTGTGTACAAATTTCTTTGTTTTTGTGCAGATTTAAGAATCTAACCGGTTCCATTTATAAGGTAAAGATGTCATTTTCACAAGGGTTTAATTTTCGCGAATTTCGCGAATCACAGTTGGAACGAGAATTTAACAACATGCGAAATTGTCTCCATGCGCTTTGTTAATAAAGCATTAACGTAAGCATCGGCGTTGATTCGTGAAAACAACATCTCGCGAAAATGTCTGATACAACCTCCTCATTCGCAAAAATATGTGTACGCGAAAATAACAGCCTATACAGTAATCTCTCTAAAATAAGATAGGCAGTGAAATTTTGAGGAGCAAATTCGATGATAAAAATTGCAGCAAAATTTCCCTACAAGCTGATGGGTTAAATATGACAGACTTACATCATTACAAACCATTGTCATTCTTACACATAACTTCACCAACACTGAAAGGGCTTCAAATAGCTGTCCACTTGAAGTCACCGACAAACTCACCCCAACTAACTTTGCCAGCGCATAGACTGTATTCTTCTGAGTGTCGGTGGGGATGATGTCTGAGTTGTCGCCAAACTTGAAATCTTTCTTGGACTCGAGGCTGAGATGGACACTGACCTCCAGCTCCTTCACGTGGTGGACATTCCCCTCTGTGCGGAGGCGGAGGAGCTTCACGCCACTCTTACCGTAGTACGTTTCTTCGGATACGAAATCCATGTCAGTTTCAAACTTGCAACAAATCTCTGCAAAAAGGAAAGAAAGAAAAGTTGGATTGAAAGTCAAATGGTCAGGAGAGTCATACAGAATGCAAAGAGCAGAGGAGTGACCTCCACCCCCAAATCAATAGTGGAAAATAATCTCTCAGAGGCAACGCTGCACGGTCCCTGACCAGTAAAAATCACTGTCGGACCAGTAACATTTTCAGGAATGAACTATGCAAGTAAAACATGGTAAAAGTGGGTACTTACTGGTTCAGCCCGTCTGTCGGACCAGTAAAAAAAAAAAAATGGATTAGTGTGTGTAATGTTTCGGGGGTGATACTTTGTTGTATCGCTGTCTATATGTTACTATAGAGTACAGATAGTTGGATACTCAGAGGCAATGGATAGAACTTCACTCAGTGGTAGTTGGGAGGATAAGTGAGACTTTATTGTTGAAACTTGGAGTATATACACAGTCTGCAGTAGGAGCTCATTTAACAAGTTTGTTTGGGTTTGTTTGTCAATCAAGTGGAGACAGTTAATCTATGTGGTCAGCTTGGGAACGGAAAGAGGGGATTGCGTTATCAGCAGAAGTTAGTGAGGGGGGAAAGCTTGGTGGTTAATGTAAACATAGAACATGTTATTAGGAGATGGGGTGTAGGTTGTGGTCTGGTAGTATGAACATTACATCTCTCCCTTGTTTTTTTTTTTTTTTTTTTTGATGATGATGACGATGATGATGATGAAAAAGACTGAACAACAGTGGACAAGGAGAATGACTATGAACAGAACGGAATAATGAAAAAAAAAATGAAGAGTGCACGTTGCAGATCAAAGTTTATGAATCATGCGGTGTGACAAAGAAAGGTTTTGGTGTATGGAGACAGAGGGATAGAGAGAGGTGGGATGCAACGGGTGTATATAGGAAAGTTGTGAAATGACAGAGGGGCAGTTGTACAGGTATGCAGAAGTGAATGAGGGTGCCACGAGAAAAATGATGAAAATGAAATGGACAAAAGATATTTACATTTTGTACAAGTTTTTTTATCACATGATTAAAAGGTGTCATGATAAAATGAACAAAAGATATTTACATTTTATACAAGTTCTTATCACATGATTAAAAATGTTATGATTTGTTGATACAGTATAGGCTCTGCTACATAATTATCATGTTTTATCTTTACTCTCTCTTTTCTTTTTTCTTTTTTTTTTTGCAATGGTCATAAAAAGAAATAATACTCAAACACTATATTTTCCGTTTTGTCATGAGTTGCTTTACAATTGCAGGTAGGAATAGGAATCGGGCAAATTGGTTTTAGGAGCCTATGAACATTGTTATGAAGAATTTAAATACAAAACCTACACATTTTGATCACTTTGAAACAGCTGAAATAAAAAAAAATAGAAAAAAGCTGATACACTCGACGTTCTTGGCTTGACGTCCTCACAATTGATCACTGGATCGTCAGTTACATTGTAATTTGCACATATTATCATTGACGCTTGACGCATAGATGTATCTCCAAAACTGTCACAAAATGTTCGTTTAGATGGAATGACCATAAAATTGAGTTCAAAGTGTCCGCTATTTGTATTATACATTTGAGTCTTAAATTGTGTTCGAGTTTATCAATATGTATGTCCATATTGTTCCACAAATTATGCGCGCCAAGTTAAATTAGGAAGTAAATTGGGTTCATGTCCAGTTTATAACAGTTCAAGTTTAATTTGAAACGCCAAACCCGTATCTGTCGGGTGGATGTCGGTCTCGTCGGGGATATTGTTGCCGATTCGCAGTCTGTAGCTCATCGCGTTGTCGTCGGTCACGGAGTACTACGCTAGGAGGGTTGCTGTCGAAATCGTGGTCCTGATCATGGTTGTAGTCGTAGTGATCGTAGCGGAAACAGGACTTGGAGTTGCGATTGTGACTCGCTGGGTTGTTTTTGTTGGAATGCGTCGCTCGCTTGACAAGAACGTGGTTGGTGATTGCGATAGCTCGCTTCCTTGGTTGTCGCTTAGTGTCGGCGAGGCGTTTCGCTCGTTGTTTCTTCGCTGCATCGCGTCTGCGAAAGCTGTCGTCGGCGCGTTGTGTCTTCATCGCTGTATCGGCGCGTTGTCTTTTTGCTGTGCTGCGTCTACAGAAGCTGTCGTTGTCGGTGCGTTGCTTCTTCACTGTATCGTGTGTGCGGAAGCTCTCGTTGTCGGTGCGTTGAGAAGTGGTCTCAGCACGTAGATGGTTGACGTGGTCGCGGTGGTTAGGGCTTGCGGCATTGACGATTTGTACCGACTCATGGAATCTCATGAGTCCGAGTGCAACTGCTGTGTTGAAACTCAGAAGAGATGTTGAGTATGAGTGTCCGGGCACAACATGGAACTGAGCTTCCATGAGGCGCTTGTCAACGGCCTTGACGAAAGCTCGAAATTTCCCGCTGACTGGGAGAGGGCGCGTAGAGCCGTAAGCGAATAACTGAATGCGTGTGCGGTGCAGCCGCGGTTTCAAAGAAAGTTTGGCGAAGTCTTGCTCACGGAGAATATTGATGCTCGATCCCGTGTCAACTATGAGATCGATTGGTTGACCACTGATTGTTATTGTGGCTTTCGGCAGCTTGTTGTTCTCGCGAACTGAGTGAACAAAGAAGGCGTTATCATCACTGTATTGCGAGGATCCTGATGACGATGACGAGTCACGGGATAGGTGACGGACACGTTCCTTTCCACGACGACGATGTCGGCTATTCGAGAATGAGGATCGCCAGTCACTGCGGCGATGCCGGTCCGAATCTCGAGAGCGTTCACTAGAGCTCTTCCGGTCAGGGTGCGAATTTCTGTGATGTGAGCGAAAGCGAGATGATCGGGAGTCGTCGTCGGATTTGTCGGGCTGCTGACGATGTGGCGGCTTCCCTGCAATCCGAGAGCGGCATACTTTCGCGAAATGATGTCGCTTCGCACAGTGATTGCATGTCTTTCCGCGAGCTGGACATGTGTCTCTGTCAGTGTGTTTCCTACCACAATTGGAGCACGATGTCGACGCTTGCTGATTCGGTGACCAGCGTGATCGACCAATGTGGTGAGCTGCTGCTAGACTGTCAACTTGTAGATTACTCAGTCCTTTTTCCATCTCTCGTGCCTGCTGCTCCGTTGCTTCGTATGTTCTGGCTAGGGTGAGCAGCTTTGCGAGGTCTAGAGTGGTATCGCGAAGAGCACGACGTCGAAGTCCGGGGTCCAGGCAGCTACAAATGATTTGCGATTTTATTTCCGCGTTCATGTCGGGAAAGGAGCATCGGGCTGCTAATGACCGAAGACGATCGGCATATTGAGCAACAGTTTCTTCTTCAAGCTGTCTTGCCTGGCGAAACCGGTAGACTTCGAAGTCGACGTTGACATTCGGTGCGAAGTGCGACTTGAATGCACTGGTGATATTGGCATATGTCTCTGCCAAGGGAGGCGTTTGGGCGGCGAGTTGCGGCCTTATCGTCTGTGTGAAGACGCTCTGGGCAGCTGCTCCCATGTGATGAAGAAGGAGAGCTTTCTTCCTGGCGGCTTGTGTGATTTCAGCAGCGTCGAAGTAGAATTCGAGGCTCTGAATCCAGGCTGTCCACCGAGATGAACACTCGACAGGGTCGGCATCTGGGAGAAAAGGTGGAAGCGTCATCGATGTCGCCATGGTTACATTGACTGTATCCTCGCCGTTGTCCTCGTCTTGATCCTCGTCGCCAATGTAATGTTTCGGGGTGATACGTTAACTTTGTTGTATCGCTGTCTATATGTTACTATAGAGTACAGATAGTTGGATACTCAGAGGCAATGGATAGAACTTCACTCAGTGGTAGTTGGGAGGATAAGTGAGACTTTATTGTTGAAACTTGGAGTATATACACAGTCTGCAGTAGGAGCTCATTTAACAAGTTTGTTTGGGTTTGTTTGTCAATCAAGTGGAGACAGTTAATCTATGTGGTCAGCTTGGGAACGGAAAGAGGGGATTGCGTTATCAGTAGAAGTTAGTGAGGGGGGAAAGCTTGGTGGTTAATGTAAACATAGAACATGTTATTAGGAGATGGGGTGTAGGTTGTGGTCTGGTAGTATGAACATTACAGTGTGCAACCCTGACTTAGGTTAGGAGTTCTAGATCTTAGTATAACAGTTACCACAGTGATAGGACGTATACATAGATGTTTCTCTTCGTCTTGGCCTCGGGTTGACTTGTAATGAATTTAAATGAAAGATCAGTCTGCATCTGGTTGTCGGGGATAAGTTTCATGGAGACTGCCTGCGTCTAGCTTCACGGAATTCCCTTCTATACATGGAGGAGAGCCATAAAAAATTACCAGAAATTAAATTTAAAAAAAAAAAAACTCCTCCAGACAGATGGATTTTTCTGTCTAGCCTTCTATGAATCCATATTTCAAGTTCTGTAATACGTACACAGGAGCTTTGCTTGCCAAATTTATCTGTATCGTTACTAATAATATCTCACTTGGAATGACGTTGGAAGAGCTACCAAGTCTCATCTCACACACTCTGCGTCAGACTCGCGCTGTGACACGCATTTAGGGTCCGTCTCACGATCTCATGCATGGCACCCATTTTTCTCACGCATCAGGACATTTCGATATAGCTCAAAGGATTAAAGTGACTGATAGTTGCAACTGAAGGTATATTTCCCCTTTGTCTTTCAAAATAAGTAAGAAATAGTCACTAATTATGCATCAGATCGCACCATTACGAGCTAAAAATTGAAAAAGCTCCCTACCATGGCAGGGGGGACACCCCACACCCTCCCCCGCTCGGTCGCTTTGCTCCCTCGCTCACGTGCCAAGTCATGAAAATCTCACTCATAAAAATTTTTTGAACTTGCCATCTCTGGCACTCTGTGTTGGTTTAAATCTGTGATCTGCAACTACCCATCCATTTTAGCGAACACTCGATACTCTAGCACTGATCCTCCAATGCCACTGTGGCAACAGCATGGCATGGCATGCCCTGCATGCTCTGCGATTGACCGGAAGATCAGTCTGTATAGACTCGTCGTCGCGGATGTGTTCCACGGAGACTATAACGTTAGAGTCTACGTTTGGCTTCACGGAATTCGATCTCCACTACGGAGGAGAGCGAGAAATATCAAAAATTGTCCCAAAAATTAGACCTCCTCCGACCAGACGTTTTTTTCTGTCTAATTTACTAGCGCTGCAAGAGCTACAGGCTGTACCGTAGCAGCAAACACCTGTAACGTTAGGCCTATACCAATCTTCCACACTCCGTCCATTTGGCATTGGCATTGATGTCACTCAGCTCAGATAGCGCCCGTAGTACCCGCAGTACATTTATAGAGTACTGATGAACATGGTGATCACGAACTGTGTGTAAATTGTCTGAAATAGGGTCGAGTTTTCCCTGAGACCGAGTTAGTCTGGAGCCTTCTGGAATAAAAGTCGGTCTACCGACTTTTATTATTTTTCTCAAAATACTCCAAAACGACTCATCATTCCGGTAAACCGCGTCAGCCAGGTAAGTTTCTTTGTAGACTCTTTCGATATATTGCAAGCAAATATGAAATGGTGCCAGACGGGTTCTCAAGCCCTTACCAGAACTTTGATTTCACTTTAAGTCCTCTTAGAAGTGAACGCGCGTCAATATGCGCAAGCGCGTAAGACTTTCCCGCCAAAACGCTTGTTGTCATGGTTGGTTAGTAGACCCCCTACTTAATTCTTCTTCTTCTTCTTCTTCCGATAAAGTGCTGCCCTCAAATGGTCGAGGATGAATGCACTGCGAGAACATACGCATATGCCGCACCGGGGCAACAGAAATCTGAAATCCGGTGCAAAATATCTACAGGTGCGAGTAAAAATCTCTAGATGAAGAGTTACATCCTACAGAGTTCCCTCAATGCAGTTTTGAAGGGGATGAGGGATGGGTATGCGGCAGGATCAACAGGCAGGTTGTTCCAGTCCCGGATGGTGCGTGGGTAGAATGAGTTGGCATATGCTGTAGAACATTCTAGTACTGGTGTGGGGGATAGTGAATCGGGAACAGTGAGTAATAGTAATAATCTTGAATAGATATGGACACCCAGGTATTTGGTTGAGCAGACAACTTGTAGTAGGCCTACATAGTTACATGGTCATGAATGGTGTAGGAGGCAGGAACGGGATTCCTCTTGTTGGTGACCTGCAAGACCTGACACTTGGTAGCGTTAAATCGCATCAGCTCTCAGTTATCAGAATACCAACAGTTTGGTAATTAACTGTTAGACCGTCTAAGTGCTAATCAGACACTTAATAAGCCCTACAGCCAAAACAGGAGTCAGAATACGGCCCCTGGGCCCTGGTTAGATGTCTCGATAATAGATTTTATTTCTCTCTGTTTTTGCAACCACGTCACTGATTCACCTTGATATAATACCACCAAAGTGCTAACCTTACCTATGTCTTTCACAATCAGCTCCCAATAATCAGAGGACGTGGATACTTTAGAACTCTTCGTCAAAGAACATCTCAGCCAGGCTAAAGCAGGCTAACGTGTTTACATACCTGTCCGCTGTACAGCAGTGCACTGATGCATCCACATCAATGGCATCGCACACACACGCATGGCTGCGCTAGCCTGTGGCTGGAGTTATGTTGCACAATCCTGATGCACATACGTTGTGATTACGTCCGATTATGCACGTAACCTGTAATAAGGTTAGCCTGTTTTCAGGCAGACTAAAGACTAGTGGGGAGGGGATCGGGGCGGGGGATGGGAGGGGACGGGGGTGTATAACAGGGTCTCGTTGCATAAAACTTTTTTAGCAACCTTAAAAAATTCAGGTTGGGATTTGCCCAACCTGAATTTTTTAAGGTTGCTAATCTAAGAATGTAATATCCGTTGCATAAAAACTCTGGTTGGGAGCTTTCAACCGGAATTTTGTGATTTCAACCGGGAAAAAATCCGGTTGGAGTTATATGCAACGGGCCCAGGATTTATCCCACGTATCAAATTACTGGCAGTCTCCCTCTGAGGTTACATGCTCAGAGCAGAAACCGGCTCCGTCGAAAGACATATCTTTTCTATTACAAGAAATTTCATTTGTGTTGATCTTCATAAGGGTCCCTAAATGTTGTTGTTGTTGTTGTTGTTTTTTTTTAAACAAGTAAGTTAAAAACAATGCTAAGTTACAATATCATTCAGGTTACGGATTGTGGGAAAGATACAAAGAAGTTGTACAAAGTTGTCAATGCTTTACTTTACCGAAAACAGCGATCTCCTTTACCAGAACACCTCACTCATGGTGATCAGGTTGAGTTATCCAATCGTTTTAATCAATATTTCATTGATAAAATTGTGGCAATCCAACGGAGTTTCCCAACTCGTTGTGAACAGCCAAATGACATTGTATGTGAAGTCAAGTCAGAATTGAGTGAGTTTTCAGTCTGTCACTGTTAATGAGATAGAAAAGCATATTAAGAACTCACCTAACAAATCATGTGAACTTGATCCAATCCCAACAGATTTGGTTAAGTGTGGCAGAGTTTTAGCACCCGTTATCACAAGAATCATAAATGCTAGCCTGAGATTAGGTGTAGTTCCACAGGTGTGTAAAAAAACATTTATTCATCCAACTTTGAAAAAAGCAGGCTTAGATCAGGAGTGTTTAAAAAGTTACCGTCCAATTTCAAATTTACCTTATTCAAGTAAATTGCTTGAAAAGGTTGTTTTCTCACAACTGACAATGTATCTGCAAGATAATGAATTGCTTGATTCATTTCAATCTGCGTACAAGCCTGGTCATAGTGTAGAAACACTGTTTATAGTCAACTTATCAGATATAGTGTTCAGAGAATTAGATAGTGGTAACATCCACTGCTCTTATCATGCTTGATATGAGCTCAGCTTTTGACACAGTCGATCATGCTATTCTGATTCAACGATTGAGATATTTGGGCATCAAGGAACTGTTCTTGATTGGTTTATATCCTACTTATGTGATCGATCTCATTATGTCAGAATTGGTGATTACACACCTCTTGAAAACTATGACAAAGTTTGGTGTACCTCAAGGTTCTGTTGGAGGCCCGCTGCTTTTTTCTCTGTATATGCAACCAATTAGTGAAGTATTTCGCAAGCATTGTATTAGTTATCATTGTTATGCGGATGATATACAACTTTATTTGTCTTTTAAACCCACTCTGTCTTCATTGTCATCCGCTATTGTAAAACTCGAAGCATGTTTGCAAGACCTGAAAATTTGGCTTACATCCACAATCTGAGTTTCTGTTATTGGGATCAAAGCATGTGTTAAGCAAAGTTGATTATCAGTCATGTCATGTCAACATCGGTAGCACTTGCATTGCTCCGTCGAAAACAGCCCGTAATTTAGGTGTCATGATCAGGAAATGTCATTTCGAAGTCATGTAACTCATATTCAGCGGAATGTTCGATATCAGTTGCGTAATTTAAGTTTCATAAGGAAATATTTGTCTAAATCTGCAGCTGAGATACTTATTCATACATGCTTTGATTTCTTCTCGGTTGGATTTTTCGAATTCATTGTTGTGTAATCTTTCAAAAAAAATATGTCACAAGACTTCAACGGTTGCAAAATTCTGCTACCCGATTGTTAACTTTTACTATCCCAGTTTGATTCCATGTCACCAGTTCTCCGTTCCTTACATTGGTTACCTGTAGAAAAAAAGGATTATTTTCAAGATTTTGTTATTAGTACATCATTCAGTTCATTCTTTTTTCCCAATATACATAAGTAATTCTGTTCAAAAATACAATCCGACACGAAGGCTACGTTCATCATCAGATGCATTCTTACTCCAAACACCCAGAGTAAAACATGGGTATGGTGATCGTGCTTTTTCCGTTATGGGACCAAAATTGTGGAATCAGTTACCTCTTCAGTTAAGGGAACTGTCATCTACAGAGTCATTCAAATCAAAACTTAAAACTTATCTGTTCCTTTCATACTGAGGACTGTAATTGCTGTATGTCATTAATATTGGATCAATATTGTATTTTTAATTGATATATGTTGTATTCTTTATTTGGTATATATTTGCTTTTGTTTACCATTTTCTTCTTTGTTGAAATGTTTGAATATGTAGGTATATGCATGTAAATATATGATATTTTTTTCATTTTTGAAGCGCCATGAGCACTGAAAAGTGGACCTGTGCGCTATTAGTAGCCACTATTATTATTATTATCATTATTATTATTATTATTATTAGTAGTAGTATTAGTATTAGTATTATTATTATTACTATTATTATCATTATTATTATTATTATTAAAACAAGACATCGAACAGCTTTATGTTGTGTTTTCTTTCCTGATTACACTGAAAGTGAACACTTTCAGCCTACCAATTAGATAGGAACTGAAAACTGTGTGTGTACACGACGTGTGTATGTGTGTGCACACAAAAAATTACCCGAGTCAGTTGACTCATTTTAGGTCAAATCTTCTACATTGCTGTTGTGACACATCTTTTAAGTTCTTCTGAGTAAAAAGACTCGTTTTATCGAATCTAACGAGTAAAATGACTCACACGGAATTACAATAATGAGTCACGAAATCGATGACTCATATTGCATCATCTCTATTTGACTCAGTAACTGTTATAAATGAGTCAACAGACTCATTTTATGTGACATGCGAGTCCAATGAGTCGATTATAATCGATCATGTAATAACTTCAAGCAAAGGAATTAACTATTTTTTCAGAAAATATTTTCTGAAATGTATTTCTGATTTTGTCGCGGATGGTAAATTGTATTTAATTGTATTTTTTGAATATTTATAATTTCATACAATTTATGAAAATATTCAGCTCTGTTATCAGAAGTCTTGAATAAATGAATAGATAATCTATTTCGAAACAATTTTACGACATGGTTACATATCAGAAGCATTGTCTCGTAATTATGTAGTTAGGTATTAGGAATAAGTTAGGAATGGGTTAGGAATAGGTTAGGAATAGGATTATAGGCTACCGCAAGAATATAGGATCTGGGCCCTGTTTCATAAAGCTGTTCGTAAAGTTACGAACAACTTACAAGCGACTGGTGATCAGTTCCGATGTGCTATACTTATCAGAATTTCCATAATTCAGCACAAGAACTGATCACCAGTCGCTCGTAAGTCGTTCGTAACTTTACGAATAGCTTTATGAAACACCCCCCTGATTCCCTACTCCGTCTACCGTCGTGCTGCAAGCGTATGGTCAGTGACTGGATCAGCATGCTGAACAAGTGACGATTCAATCATTTTGCGTTTCGATTCTCACACAGTGAGTCACTTGACTCAGCATACTGAGTCACTTGACTCATTTAATGACTTTAGTGAGTAAAAAGACTCAATATTCGGCAAAAGTGTGTCACCACACGGACAAACTGAAGACTCACGCAAATGAGTCATTTGACTCAGCTGTGTGACTCGGCTGTTTCTCTACTGAGTCAAGTGACTCAGTAAGCGTGAGTGAAAGACTCAATAATTTTGGAAAAGTGTGTCGCCTCACGGACAAACTGAAAACTCACGCAAATGAGTCATTTGACTCAGATTTTTTTTTTTTTGTGTGTGTGTCTGTGTGTGTGTGTCTGTGTATGTGTGTGTGTGTGTGTGTGTGCATGGATGTTTTTGTTATGCAAAGTTTCCCTTTCTAATTGTTTTTGCCTTCCGTCTCTTCGTTTCGAAGCACACGCAAAATAAGTAGGTAGCCTAGTCCCACAAGGGATTGTATATTTTTGGTGGAGACCTATAACTTCAAGTTTCTAACATTTTTGGTGAGACAATGAGAAACCTCTTATGAAATAGGAAAGGGCATGTAATTCCATGAAGACCCACAACATTAATCTGATGAAAATTGGTTTTGAAATGACTGAGATATCCAAAACATTAGAGCGATTCTATGATAAAAGGCGGGACCCACCTTTTATTACAATTGCTTTGTTTTACTTTAATTTGTTTGTGGATGTTTCCAAAACTGATTTTCATCAAATAAACTTTGAGTTCCTCTCTGGTATGCCTTGCAGGGGCAGATCCAGGAATTTTGTAAAGGGGCGGGGGGGGGGGGGCACAACTAATATGTCTCGTGCCACTTCGGGTTTCATTTCATTTTTCTTTTTATTTCTTTTGTTTTTAACAAAAAATAAAGGGGGCGTGCGCAAGTTGCACCCCCTCTGGATCCGCCACTGCTCACTATATTTTATAAGTGTTTTCTTGGTATCTCGCAAAAAGTTAAAAGCCCAATTCTCATCTCCATCAATACTGTATCATCCCTTTAATTCAAACTAGCGCAGGCCATCTCTGATAACTTTTCTTTTTCTGAGTAGGCAACCCTATAATCGCCTGATTAAAAAAATAACAAAAAATGAGATTGAGATAAACCGGGTACGTTTATGATGTATATTTCCTTCACGGAACCGTGTGTGTGTGTGTGTGTGTGTGTGTGTGTGTGTGTTCTTTTAAGCCCTATTTAACGCGGATTTAGCCTACCCAATAACAATAAGCCTTGAAATTGACTTTTTTTTTAATCTCGAACTGTGCACATTAAAGTTTGATTATATAAAAAAAAAATGTATAAAAAAAGTTTGATTATATGGGACTTAGGTGTTTATAGGCCTAGGCCTATTATAGACCCATATCCTATCCTAAGTACTAAATTCCTTCGTGACTGTCTGTGTGTGTGGGTGTGTGTGTGTGTGTGTGTGTGTTTATCGCACTTCATATTGCTTTCAAGGTGCGACTTGTTTCCCACAAACAGCCATATGGACTTTTGTGTCTGTTGCGATGGTCGTGTGTTTTTGTGTTAACCTAAAATTAGTTTCTGCTCATATTTTCAAACACCAGCACGAGATAGGCCTATGCATGTCTTTGAGTGGCTGTCATCGATATGGACATTGTATAAATTCACGGTTTCCTTTCACCTTTTTCTTTCATTTGATTCTCTTAACAGAGCTCTCCTGGCTGCCTCCGTTTTCCTAATACACTATGACTCAATTGGTAAACTTCCATGGGCGTATATAAAAAAGGTGAACAGGGCTGCCTTAGGTAGATTTCAGAAATTTCAGAACATCACATGTTTGTTCTTATACAGTGTATGTCCAAAAAAAAAAAAAAAAAAAAAAAAACCAATCAGATTTTTGTATTGATAACTTCTCTACTTCAAGGTCTTAAGAAATAACATCTTATTATCATAACTATATTTTGCAGAAAACCCCATTCAATTTGATTAAGCGGTCACAGAGAAATGTAGATATCTGGTAACGCATGTCATGGGCTGATTCTTCCGAGTTAAGCACTTGGATGCTCTTGGAACTCCATAATGTGTGAACACAATGGACAGAACTTGGAGGGAATAAGGGATTCTTGACATGCTCTACAAAACTCCTCATTTCTCTTTGACCACTGAAGCAGTATTAGTTGGATGGGGGTTTTCTGTAAGATGTGGGTATATTACATACAGTGATAGTTTAGGGGCGGATCCAGGTATTCTGTAAAAGGGGCGGGGGCACAACTACACTGGTGCCACTTCCGGGTTTCATTTCATTTTTTCTTTCATGTTTCACTGGGTATACCACGGGAACTGCGCGTATAATAGTATTTTTGTTCTTTTTCAGTAACGACAATGAGAGAACAAACAGAAAAACAAAATAAAGCAAACACGCATCATTTCCCCATATTTAACGGGATTAAAAACGCGATCATCCGTGAAAGAGTGTGGATTTTTTTTCTGAACCTATAAAATGGGGAAAACAACGGGGATTACTAAGTTTGAGTAACTGACTCACGGGAGACGGGATGTTGGGATCTGATGGGTAATCCTGGGCCCAAATAAACAAACGACCGAACATAAATTTTAGAGTACAGAGTGTATTACAAAGTAAATAAAAAATGACCCTCTGCTTTGCAGTCGGTAGTTTTGAAGGGCGGGGAGATGTGTTATGGGCCTAGAATGCGAAAGATGGGGGTGTAGGTCCTGTCCTGTGTTTCTGACGAGTTATGAATGATAAAATATAGGGGAAGTTGCATTGATTTGTTTTGTCACAGTCTAATTAATGCCCCCCCCCCCCAGCTCTGCTCATCATGCTTTAAAAATGGAACACCATATTTCTACGCCACGGTATTTCTTTTTGACACGGAACAAACATCAAATCGCAGAAAACATAATAACGTGTTCTATTGAAGCGCACTCATAAAAATCACCTAAGTTCTATGTATAGAATGTACAATTTAAAAAAAGAAAAGAAAAAAAAAAGCTTGTGGCCAAATACAGAGCAAATACAAAATAATATGCAGTGCTTCTTCGCGACGATGAATTCATGCTGTGTATAATGGTCCATCGAAACGTCCTCTTTACAGCTACCATATTTGCTAACCACCGCATCCGGCAAGTTCAGTTTTCTATTCGTGTGCTCACTCGTGGTACTATATGGTGGATGGGTGGTGAAGTTTGGCAGGAGGATTTGAAACGTCGGACACTCGGACCATCCCTGCATTGCGCCTGCAGACAAATCGACGTTGGACACGCTGGGTGATCAATGTAGAAGCAATAGTTACTAAATTAGACGGCAGACAGGGCCAGAAGTCACTGGAAGAGGTGGTCGCCGCTGGTTTAATTTTTGTCTCAGACGTCGCTGAGGCCCTTGCCGCTAATCCGTTTAGCAGCCGAGTAATTTTACAGTAAGTTACTAAGATAATCATGATACAAGTAGACTTTATTTAGTAGGAACTCAACTCTGTGTAGGCCTACGTGCGTGTTGTCCAAAACCGGCAAAGCCAACGGCAACGCCAGTAATACCCGGCTGCTGCAACGCACCTGACTGCTGAGTGTCATATGTTGCTGCATGACAGCCGTATATTTACGTAGATTTCTACTACGTACGGTATCAAAGTACTGAATAATCGGAATAATCATGGTAAATCTAACGTTCATAAGAATGCAGTAGGTTAGTGGGTAGTGCAGCTCTCGTTTCTGACTAGCATCTTTAGTTAGAAATTAGAAGAAAAAAAAACTAGCAATCTATCCCATGAAAATTTATGTTTTGCTCTTGGAGTCTTGCTTGTTTACTGTAACTTGTATTAAATTAGAAGTGTAAAAGCAATTAAGCCAATTTTAACGTTTCTGTTGGTTAAATTTACCTCAGTCATAGTCATGACATAGAGTAACTGCGTCAGTAAGCGGCCGTGCAGCCGTTCGCGGCAGGTACAACATACACGGTAATATACGCTTACCGGTCATAACGTCCCCACGCCAAAACATCCCCGAGCCAAAACGTCCTCGGGTACGACCAAAACGTCCTCGGGTACGACCAAAAACGTCCCCGGGCCCAGCTGGCACCAAAACGTCCTCAGGTCAAAATGTTCTATGTCATAAATTTTTAGAAAATCTAAGTATCACTTATCAATTCAGAACAGTAAATGTGAAGAAATTTTGTTATTTAGAGCAGCATTTAGGTGGCTCACCTAAATGACAACATATCGCATCCAAAATGAAGTTTTCGGTACTTCTTAACATAACA
The DNA here is from genome assembly GCF_964275005.1 of Diadema setosum. Taxonomy (NCBI): domain Eukaryota; kingdom Metazoa; phylum Echinodermata; class Echinoidea; order Diadematoida; family Diadematidae; genus Diadema; species Diadema setosum. The sequence continues at coordinate 6,658,295 of NC_092701.1, forward strand.
GTTAAGAAACAATGGTCCAAGAAACTGGATTTTTTTTCGTTTTCTCGATGTTCATGGATTTTGAAAACATATCCTCAAGTAAAATAGAATTTTCGCGAGCCGATGTGGGCCGCCATTTTTTTCAGAAAGTGGATGTTACCATCGAAAAAAATGAGAAAAACACGAGAAAGACATCAACAACACCGCCAGAAGTGCGATCTTGTTTGCGGCCAATGCATGTGCGCACGCTATTTTCACGTGCTTTCGCAATGGGAATTGGGGCTTACGCAATGTTCGCGAGACGTGTGAAGGCGTTCAGCTAAAGATCGCGGAGCACGCGCGTATTGCATAGGGATTGTACATCGTGCCGCAAGCAGAAATACTACGTTGCATATCGCCCTTATCGGCGAAAATTGTGCCGGGTTTTGCCCTGGTAAATCATGAAAACTGTGTTGGTCAATGGTAAATTTCTTTCATGAAAACAATTACGTTAATGAATAATCTTGTCTATGATATACTGTATGAAATGGTTGAAAATAATTTGCCTGATTTGTTTACAAGTTGGAAAAACTCTTAACAATGCTTAAACTGCTGCAAACGGGATATTTTACTCTAGTCAGACTCTAACCATTTAGGCCTACTGGTTGGGTAGGGAAAGCAAAGCCAACAACAAATGTCAAAAGGGGTAAAGCTTATGCTATGTGAGTGGATTGCGGTGTTGATAAGCAGGATTCAGATGAATTTGAAGTTTCCCATAAATAAATTTTAGTGAAGATATGGTTCTACACCAGTACACAGTGTGAGAGTAATGCACTTGTCAATGTAATGACGCATCCCACTACCCCCGGACATGGGTGTGTCATGGTCATTTTTTGACTGACCACACGGGGTTTTTGACGGACACCACAGTCACTTTTTTGACGGACAAAACGCTGCAAGTGACGAACACCACAGTCACTTTTTTGAAGGACAACACGTTGAAAGTGACGCACACCTCGGTCACTTTTTTGACGGACATCCTCGGTACATTTGACGCACCCCCGAAAATACTGAAACAATTTTTGCATACGTTTTATTCAAGCAATTTCATTTTCTTTTGGTTCGTAAACATAATTTGTAAAAGTCTCGGCAAGTTTCCCTTACCATGGCCCTGTAAGCACCATACGTACCGTCATTCACCGTACATCACGCTGCTGCTACGATATTCCGTACAGTAGTATGTATTCTGTGCATGCAATCCATACATGACAATCACATGTGTGCAGATGCACTCTGTGTGCGCGGCGATTGCTAGTCCGGTGGATGCATACTGCTGCAGCACAGGTACACACCACGCCACGGCATTCCCGCGAGTAACTACATACCGTCTGTTGAGAATGAGAAGGGCGTTAAGTTGTCTTGAACACTATGGCCCGAATTCACGAAGGTGGTACAAATGAAACCATGGTTTAAACTATGGACAAAAACCATGGAACGCCAAGTGTCGCATGGAATATTTCGCTACGAAATGGGTCATTTCGTCGACAAAATGACTGTTTCGTTAACGAAATTATCATTCCGTGGACGAAATGTTCATTTAGTTACAAAATTTTGTTATTTCGTTAAAAAATAATCATTTCATAGACGAAATGACTGATTTCGTAACGAAATAATCCATGCGACACTTGGCGCTCCATGGTTTTTGTCCATGGTTTAAACCATGGTTTCATTTGTACCACCTTCGTGAATTCGGGCCCAAGGGTTTAGTGACAACTTAACGCCCTTATCATTCTCAACCGACGATACAGCCCAGTCGCTGTACGTAGAGATTCGCACAGCTAGCTAACAGCGTCGCGCATCTGCTGGTCGGGCTATCCCGCGAGCAGAAAATGGCATGTGGTGGGCAGTTTCTTCTGCTGCCGCTTCTTTTACTGTCAAAAATTTGCCTTTGTCACCACAGAACATCATTTAGACGCACATTGTATTGGAATGTAAACAAACTTTCTTTGATAGCAATGTGTGTTGGTGTTGCATCGCAATATGCAATAGGCACTAAGTGTTCGACAGTAAAGTTTGAACTAAGTTGTTCATCGCTGAACAGTCCCTGGTTTGAGATTGAGTATGCATGATTTCATGGGTTTGTTGGAGGGAAAATGTAAGGAGAAAGGGTGGCTTTTAAATTATTTGCTTGCCAGATTCTGGCAAGCATTTTTCCCTCTTATTCCAAAACGCTTCCCGACTTTGATTTTCACCTGCCGAGGGAAAGCGCTCACTGTAATTTCACTCGCGGTACGTGTATCCGGTACTGGTAGCGTGCAAAAGTGCGTGCAGTTTTCCATAGCCAAGTGACGTACCATGACGCACCTCTCGGTTCAAAATAAAGCGTGTTATTTTCCATAGCCAAGTGACGTACCATGACGCACCCCTCGGTGAAAATTTTGACTGACAATGATGGGATTTTGACGCACCCCTCGGTCAAAAATTTGACGGACAAAGCTGGTAAAATGACGAACACCTGGGTCACAAATTTGACGGACCAAACGAGGAAATGACGCACCCATGTCCGGGGGTAGTGGGGTGAGTCATTACATTGACAAGTGCATAAGTTTAGTGGGCGTATCGCGAATTGTCTAGGTCCCCACAGCCCACTCCATTCACCGTCATTCATTTCGTCATAGCCAGGGACTTCTTCTCTCAACCTTCATAATCATAGACTTTGCACATAGAATCTAGTCGATAGTGGAGACACACACGCAGAACGAGAGGGGACCATTATCACGATTTGGCCGAGTAGTGAGGTAAAGACATCATCACATCTAATTTGCATAATCGTGATGATATGTAAATGATTTTAATTGATTCTGAAAATGCCACAAGTTTTTCAGCTTACCTTAGTTCCTCAGGCAGTATAAAGGGGATGAAACCTCAGCCATTTCGTTTCCTTGACTTGATTTTCTCACTCGTGAACAGAGCCAACTGGAATGTGGTGGCGCATACTGTATCAGTGTATGGACTTCCTGGGGCCTGTCTTATAAAGACTTGTGATAGAAATCAATCACAAGTTTCTTGTGAGCTGCAATGCAAGTTGCGATTGATTTGGGGACTTGTGATTGATTTGAAGGCTTTATAAGACGGGGCCCAGGAAATTTAGTAGATCTCCTTTAATACTGATAATTTTTTTTTTTTTGCAAATCAATCAAGGAGCAAGAAAAGAAAAGAAAATTATTTTGTAGAATATTCCTGCTGAATAGCATTAGCTTCCTTGATTGTAGTTTTTTCAGAAACACTAGTGGGATATGCAGGAGCCGGAGGGCCATGCCCCCAGCATGTGGCTTTGCCTGCCGGACAGCCTGGTGGTGCACATCTTCTCCTTCCTCAACTCGCGGGAACTACAGAGGGCGGGCTGCACCTGTCGCACCTGGCTCAGGATTAGCCATGACGAGCTGCTGTGGAAGAAGCGGCTTTACAGGGAGTGGAAGATCCACTCCACAATCCCCCTCCCGGCTGGTCACTCCTCCTACTACAGGTTTGTGTCTCATGCAGTTCTCTTGCGTTGCCACATAGGCAGCAATTGTTGTTGTGGTTGTTGTTGTTGTTGCTGTTGTTGTTATTGTTATTTCTATTGTTATTGTTATTATTATTATTGTTATTGTGGTTATGGTTGTTGTTGCTGCCTTTGTGGTTGTAGCTGTTGCTGCTGTTGTGGTTGTTGCTGCTTTTGTGGTTGTTGATGTTGTTGTTGTTGTTTTTGTTGTTGCTATTGTTGTTGTTGTTTGAATGTTTATGCTATCTTTGAACCAAAGATGTGAAGCTCCTCAGACCGACTATGCATTGAAGATAAAATGTCTTTCCTACGTGTAGATTATTGAATTAACAACTGCTGCTGTTACTACTGTTAGGGGACTTGAACCAGGGACCTCTACATAGAGAGACCGTTGGCCTTGACCACTGAGTCACAATGGCTAAGTGTACATACTGAGCCACAAGACTATATACTTCTGTCTACTTGCAGAATGAGCTTGATATGTCTTTACCTTGTTCATCATTGCAAAACTACCTACACTTTAGTTGTACATGTACAGTTGGATAATACCATGCTTTATCTTCATCCGACAGAAGGAAATGAAACCACTAGAAAATATACATGTATGGAGCATACAGAGTCATAGTGATGTTATACTAGTGTTATAACATATGGGAGATAATGTTGACAAGTACCTTTGTGCTCATGAATGTTGATTAGCAAAAGCTTTTTCTGTAGTCATTATACCACTTGACTCTATGTGCGTCTGTGTGCTTGCAATATTAAGTACTGTAAAAGTGGAAATTTTTGAGGTGTGGACATTTTTGCGCATTTCGCGCAACCAGAATCTAGTGCAAAAATAAAAGCGTGCAGATATTGTTGCATGCCATATGTTCCAGTAATTAATGTCCCGATTCCGCAGAACTAAAAACACGCAAAATGTGTCTTACGCGGTTGAGCGCAAAAAATTACTTGCGCGAAAATATCCACTTTTACAGTACTGGCAGGACATTTTTGATGCCATTACTGTGCAATATACACTAGGAATATTACTGTTGTTTTGTCAATAACAACTCGCCCCTATTAACATCATGAAGGAATCTGCCTACAATGTAGATGCCTTGAATATGAAATGTAAATAGATACAACAGAATTTTAAAGAGTGTCTTCATACGTCTTTTTCTCCCTCTATTGAAAGATCAATATAGAAATTAAATGGTCAAAAGAGACATGACAAAAAAATGACTAGAAACAAGACTCCCTGCTACACGTAAAGGCTTTCATTGATATTATGGCTTGTCTGAGGTGACTGCATAGTTTTGTGAGAGGCACTGTCCCCCCCCCCCCAAAAAAAAAAAAAAAAAAAACGTGCAGACAAGATAGTTCTACAATGTATATGAAATTGTTCTGTATTTAAATGCAATACATGTAGTTCTATGAGAAACTTTTGAAAAGCCTGACATTATATCCATTCTGGTCACTGCCAAATCAGCACTGAAACTTTTTTGTGCAACTCGAGCCATTCATGGGCCAATCAATGACCAGATTGGTATTGCAACAGATTGACAAACTGCCCTACGTCGACGTAAATAATAAGATGAATAAGATTGATATTATTGATGTAGTGCATTGTTCCGTTTTCTCCGTGTGCAGGGAGTGCAGGCGGCTGAAGTACCGGGTTCCTGCAGTGTGTGTACAGCAGCTGACGGACCACAACGATCAGGTGCTGCACGTCAGTTTCTCGCACAATGGGAAACTTTTTGCTTCCTGCTCCAAGGACGGCACCATCAAGGTACACAGAACACCACAGCTGTCCGATGCTGGAAATTTTGGTATCACTCTTATTAGTCCTGTAAATTATTTAGAGTTATCGGGTGAAAACAGACGTGGCGTATCAGTATGAGAGCATTGAAACGCATTGCCCTGTCTCATATAACGTTGAATCATTGTAGTAATAATCGTAATAAACTCTTTTACTTGCGGAATAACAAATTAGTTGGATCTTATTCATGTGTGCAAGGTCATCCTCATGTAATACAAAGTTTTGGATAGCTTGAAGCATTGTATGAATGCTGTTAATAAGCTCCAGCTTTACTCAATATGCCAACATAAAATCCCCTTTAGCTGCATGAAAAATGGTCAAGTTGCAAGGAGCACCGTTCAAACTGTTATGGTGGTATTGACAAGCATTTGTATGATCCATTGACTTTCAACCATTCAGACACACACAATTGTAGTGAGTTATTTTGAAATTTTATTTCACATGCAGGGTCAATCTTTGTAAACCTCATTGTGAATGACAATCTTTCCACCACAAAAAAAAAACCCAAAACAAACAAACACTTATGCATTTATATATTATAATGTGTAATTTCACTTAAGTGTGCTGATTGTTGTCTGTTTTAAATCATCAAAGCACATTTGTACAACAAAATGAGATCATCACCCATGCTTAAATTAGACTAAACTACATTGTGGAAAAAGGACATGGAACTGAAAGAAAACAGGTTCTATTTTATTTGAGAAACACCTGCACTTTGTCTTTGACTGGACAGGCCGGCAAGAAAAACAGATTTTTTTTTTCCACCCAAAATTTAGACTTGTTTGTCAATGTTTGCATTCCATTCATCACTAAATGTGACAGTGAAACTTGTATAGAATACCTCAGCATCAGCCAGTATGATATCAGTCTGATATTTTCTTGAATTGTTCTTTTTGGCTATTCATCACTGGGAAATTTACTGAGAAACATTGTGTCTGACCTTTGATCTCTAAGTAATCTTTGGCATATGATGGTCTTTCATCACCCTGTAGGTGTGGCGAACTGGACCACCGGCAAACCTAAAGTTCTCAGAGAACATGAAGGAGCTGTTTCGTTGGCAGTTCACCCAGTTCTCCCAGTTCAACACCACAGATTCCCTTCTACTGGTCTCAGGGGTGCATTTTGGTCCCAACAGCACATCGGGAGAGATTGCTGTGTTCAACCTCAAAGGTGCTGATATGGTTGTCATTCGTTTTTGTTTGTGTACACTGATGAATATTTCCATAAGATACGGTATGCACCTACATATTTTGGGAGCAGAATGTTTCAGAAGTCAAGACTAGTAAGGCATTTCTCCAAGTGGTCAAGGATAGGATATAGTAGCATAGCAGTACTAGTTGCATTTGTGTTGCAGGGGACAGTATTTCAAAGGGTTTCATAATAGCACCCAAAATATATGGTGTAGATCCTGTCCTATCAATCTCCTTTTAACTCGGTGTTTTGGGAGATACTGTATACATCATATATTTAGCGAGTCAAGTTTTCGCTAATCGGGACTTCCTGACAAATTCATGAGTGATTAAATTTACGATTATCAAGTGCAGCAATGGATGGAGAAATGTGGGCATGCATGTAGCATTTATGTTGGAATCAGTGTCAGTTTTTTTGCATATATTGTTAAATTTGTGAATAGTGCCTGACTCACGAAATTCGTCATATGGTAGGCCTACTCGGCATACTTTTCAGTCACACATGTACGATCATTTGTAGCTGTCCTTGAAAGCACAGTGTAATTGACTTCACATCATTGTCTATTAAGAATATGATGGATTAAAAAGGGAAATTTAGCCAAGTTACATATCGTTGCTGGGGCAACGAGACCTTGTATCTGATATTTTGGTGAAAATGACTTCTTTGGATTAACAATCAGATAGTCAGTGAAGTGATGTCCTGTCTAAATCCTAGCTATCTTACCAAAAAACTAAAGCCACCATGGCATGTCAAAGGAAATGCTCTCCCATTTGATGCAGTGCTTTGGCTGCCATGTTTTTTGGCTCTCCTGAACATTTGACATTTTGTAGATATGACGTCTTGTCGCCCCAGCGACGATATGCGATTTCATGAATGCAGCAATGTTACTAGAATACATGATTGTTTGAGAAAAATGAAAGAATCTGTATCTGTATCTAAAGATTTAGTGTTGCCATTGCTTGATAAGAAGACTACAATAGTTAATGATAGCACAATAGGACAATGATGTTCAGAAAATATAGCAAGAATTCCACAAAATTTCATCTTTAATGAAAATTATGCATTACTTTCACTTCTTCCTGACCTTTGTTGAGGGTAATATCATTCCCCCATGCCTTCTGAAAGAGGCAAGTCAAGTGTTCTTTCATAATGCTAGAGAAATGAAAATACATTGAACTTGAATTAAATTGAATATAAATTTTCTTGATATCATTATCCTACTATGATATTACAAACTGTTGTAGTCTCTTTAGCTCTCAGTGGAGGCACCAGAACTTTGAATAAAGGATAATCTTTTAAAGGATTATCCAATTTTCTCAGAATTCACCATTTTGTATTTGTAATATTTCTGCATTCACTGTATCCACATTTTTAATTGAGGTAAATTGCTCTTGAAGAAGGTAACATTAAGTTTTGTATTGAATACTAGTGATTGTTTGCTTATTTGGCCATATCCAAATTTATCTGATAGAAGGTACTGTAAAAGTGGAAATTTTCGTGGTGTTGAAATTTTCACGTATTTCACGCAACCAGAATGTGGAGCGAAAATAAAAGCACGCGAATATTTTTTTCTTACCATATGTTCCTGTGCATGATGTCTTGATTCCGCAGAATTTTAAAAAAAAAAAAAAAAAAAATTAGTCGCGCAAAAATATCCACTCTTACAGTACTTGAAATTGAAAGCTTCAGACTAAAATGCATAGGACAGAATGATATTTATTAAATTTTCATGTTCCTGCATATCCTCACGTACCCCTTACTCATCTCTCTGCTCTCTGACTGATTTTCAAATGTGATGAAATTATCTTTTAGTGCACTGAACACTTTTTTCATTCTCTGTTCCTTTAATGATATTAAAATCAGTTGTCAAAGTGAATGTAATATTCTATCATGTGTGTGAGATTACATCAGTAATCATTTGATATCTGTTTTCACAGAAGAATTTGCCCTCCAAGCCCGCGTGCAGAACAAGCCCTATGATATCTTTGGCTGCTGGCTGAACAATTCTTACCTCCTCTCTGGAAATCTCCACTACCTGGGACAGCTCTCCTCCTGCTCAGCCTTGTGGCTGAACAAGGCCACCCAGGAGGTTGACTCCGAGCAGGAGTCCGTGGTGATGCGACTCTTCAAGTTCCTCAACATGAATGCCAGCACGGTGAGGGGGATCACTGTGGCCAACTGCCGGAACCTCGGGCAGGGCAAGGAACTCCTCCTCCAGCATCTGAAGCTGGGCTGCAACAAGGACAAGAAGGAGGAGGGGGAGGTAGAGTCCACCACCGCAGAGCAGAGCACTCAGTCGGCGCTGAACTCCAGCAGAGCGGTCAGTTCCAGCGAGAGCGAGACGGACGTGAAGGCTAGCAGCGCCTACGAGAGCGACACGGAGCTGACAGCCAGCGAGCCGGACTGTGTGCATGAGCAGCGGAGACTGCAGCAAGAGAGGATAGGCAAAGAGAGCCCAGGAAAGAGGCTTAAAGGCCTCAGAAGTGCAGATGGGGGTTCCAAAGGAGCAGAACTGCATGTGGACATGCCTTCAACCAGCAAAGCATGCTTTGAACATGAACAAGATGTGGAAATGCTTGAAGATAAGCAAGAGGCTCTTGGAGCCATGGGGACAACCACTGCAGGAGAAGAGAGTGAACCAAGGGGAAAGAAGCTACTAACCCACCGGAGTAGTCAAGATGGTGTCAGCGATAGAGATAGGGCCATGCAAGATGCCCAAGATGTGCAATCTAGGACTCATCCCTTGAAGCGAGAGGCTAGTGATTCATCAGTCACACCACCGGGATCATTTCGCAAGAGCTTGCGCAAAGCTGGCGAGAAGCGAACCAGCATTCTGAAGAATTCTGAGCAGCAGTCTCAGGGGGCATCCAGCGACACAGAAACGAGCTACAGCAAGCTGTGGAGCAGGGTGCGCAATGCAGAAATGCGGCGGGGACGACAGAATGTTGATGAGGATCTCATGAAGATTCTGATCTATGGACTGGAGCCGGAGTGTGCAGACTCTAGTGAGAAACAGAGAGCATTGAGACACTCTCCTGGGAGGTCTCTCCAGGGAGGACCGTCCACAAGCTATGCCGATCACTCCGTGGCGGCCCTAAGGGGAGAGGAAGTCCAGTCTGTGGTTGGCTCTAGGTGCAGTTCAACAGACACGGTTCTCTCCAGCACAGATACAGATTACACCTCACTGACATTTGCCGGCGAGAGTGGAAGTGGAAGCGACATCGTGAGAGCGTGGGGGAAGAAGTTCACATTCGGGAGCACGGAGAGTCTCGATGATGAATCTTTAGTTAGACTTGCTGCAGATGCCAAGACCAGTAAAGGTGCAGGGAATGCGGTGGTATCACCAACTGCCCAGGAGAAAGAGGACAGCAATAACCTGTCGAGTAGCAGCCAGTCGGACTCGCAGGAGTTTGTTCACCGACCCAAGGTGAGGCGCCGGAGGACGCTGCAGAAGGAGGACAACCAGCACAAACACCTCATTTTCATGAGGGGAGCTGTGGCCTACACTCCGCACCAGATCTGCATCAAGCACATCGAGCCCAACATGATGGACACCGTGAAGGGACCGCTGGGCATTGCAAAGCATCAAGACCCCACCCGGCCATCACCGGAAGGACCACCACCAGTCATGGCAGCTGTGGTCGGTGCAGAAGGTGGGGAGGAGCAGCAGCATCCGCAACCTCAAAGACCGCAGCTGGAGTTTGACAAGGTGGATCATGTCCTGGACCTTCATGGCCAGATTCTGGGCCTGGCCTTGTCACCTGATCACAGGTAAGTTTGAGTTGTGGCAAATGTTCCATGAAATGTGATTTTTTTTTTTGTGGAAATTGTCAACAAAATATTCCAGCTTATGGATTGAAACTATTGGACATTTATTACAGAAAATTCTTGCACAGACTTGTCTCTATATCTATCAATATCTGGCTGATATATATATATTTTTTTTTTTCAAGTTGGACAGAAGTTATGATATTACTCAATTGTACAGTCTAGGCTTGATTTATTCCCCGTCTCTGTGGAAAAAGTTTCACATAATATATTCCACTGCATTGTTGTTGTTTTTTCTTTTTGTATGGTGAAAAAATTAAAGGTTTTACTGTTTTACAGTGAAGGTTTATACTTTATCAGGCAATTTATGAAGAAGCTAATGTGACTGTTTGCTTTTTGTGCAAACTCTGCATTGATTGGAGTCTTTCATCTTCCTTTAAGGTATCTCTGTGTGAATTGTCGGTCCTGGCCCAAAGACTACCACATCACAGATGCCCTAGCCCCGCCCCCAATTGCCCAGGAGATTGAGGTCCGCATGTTTGACCTCTACACCTTGATGGAGGTCAAGCGGTTCAGGGGTCACAAGGCGTTCTCTCCCAATGACGAATGCAACATCATATTCCTTAGCGTCGGTGATTTGTATGTTGCGAGGTAAGTTTGTCATTGTTACCATAGCAGTCGCGGTGCTCCCACTCTGGTGTCGGAGGGACTGCATACTCGGTCCCAAAATCCTGTCCAGTAAGGGGATACTTTTTGCGCATTGAAATACGGCACAAAAATTGGAATATAAGTGGTGTATTGACTTTTCAAGAGGAGATTTCTTTTCAAAAGGGTATTTTTTGACTCTCTTTATCTTTGGACTCTTGAGAATTTAAAAAGAGCGTTACAAAATATCTTGAAGATCACGAAAATATTTATCAAATTCTAATGATGATTAAAAAAAAAAAAAAAACCCTCTTCTGAAGTATTGTAATGACAGCTTACAGGAGGGAGTGTGTCTGTCTTTAAATATGGAGTTGGAATGAGAACTCACCTGTCATGAGAGGATCTATTTACCAATGTTCTGGATATAGGAGAGTCTCCAAGACAAGACAAGCCTGCAAAAAGCCCATAAGTGGGGGGGGGGGGGGGGGGGGGAGAGATTGCAGGAAAAGAAGGAGGGTGATAAAGGGCTTATAGTCACAACATGTGAGTTTAGGTTTGATATTAGGTTGCTTCTAGTGAGTGTTCTGGATCATCTCAGAGTTCATATGGCTAATGCAGAAAGGATGAAAGCTTCCTGTGGTTTGCCACATGAGGCATTATAATTGCAAATTATGTAATCATAATGAAAACATCTTTAATCGTATAAAAATTGTAGGGTCTTGTACCTGAAGATTCTTTTCATGCATAAAAATGATTAAAGGGTAAGAACAATTTAGGACAGCAGAATTTTGTTCTTATAGTTGCATCACTATTAAATCCAAAGACATGTTTCTTTAATGTTTCCTCATGTGTCATCCTCTAAGCTCTTTCAGTTGCACATGTGCCTTAATTGTTCTTTTTAATTGTGTATTATGAAATGTTTCTCTTCTGTCATATTCTAGATACATTCTAATCATAGATATGGATGCGCATTTTGTTGTCATATCCTCATTCTGTCCTTCAATTCTCAGTGGTGCAGAAGATCGCCAAGGATACATCTGGGACCGTCACTATGGCACCCTGCTCACCCGCCTGCCCCACAATGACATGGTCAACTGTGTGGCCTTCAACCCTACCGACCCTGAGGTGCTGATCACCGCCAGTGATGACCACACACTCAAAATCTGGTATTCGAAGAATCGCGTTGATCAGATGGCCATGACAGCTTTATGATCCTCTGGTCATGGGGGCGCTTAGCCCTACGCCCCGTTCTTAGAGCTATGCGATCTCTCTGGTGCTGATCCTGCACAATTGCATGAACAGTGGCTTTCTGATGTCTAAATGAGTAAAAAGGCAGCTGAAGTGCATATATGTGACCTGCTACAACAAAAGGATCCAAAAGTCGGGGGAGGACAATTTTCTGAAAATGACGTTACATTATTCCCTTACTCTTCTACTTTGATTTCATATATAACAAAGTCATAAAAGTACTCAGGTTGCGGAGATATCGATGATTTTATTAGTGCATGTCAAGTAGTAGAAGAAATCAGAATTTCAAGAAAAACGCCTTGAAAGTTTTCCTTCCGACGCTAACATGATCAAGGGGAGGCGAGACAGTTTTCACCGCTTGACAATAGAAGGTATGCTCCTAGCGACCTGTGCAATGTCAATTCAAGCTTAGCACCAGCGGTCTACGCACGAACAATCAGTAACCAGGATGACACGCACTGACCAATGAGATCACTCCCCCGTTGCTAGGGGCAGAGTCTAGCTGCGGCGCTGAATCCAAATCTTAGGACACGTTTCTGTTCCATTGAAAGTCGGAAAATCGTGGTCCAGAAAAACACAATTTTCTTGCCTTTCCTTTTGATCATTTCGCTTCAAAATTCAGATGATAGAAGATACATTAAACTACAAAATTATGTCAAAAACAGAAATTCGAATGTTTTGACAGATTTTGATGATCTGACTTCAAACTCGATTTTCTCGGCTCACTCGTCAGCGGCTTTAGGATCCTTTTGTTGTAGCGGGTCACGTATGTAGCGTATTGAATAATTCTGTCCACTATAACTTGATGCCCCACTGAGCTACATGATATGTCTCACATTGAGCACTTGTCGGTATGATTTAGAAAGGACTTCTTCAGCTTTATGTTGGTTTTTTTAAGGATTGATAAATTCAGACATGGTATCCTGTGGCATGAGATATGGCTATGTACAGTGGAACCTTGTTACAAAGAGGTCTGGTATTACAAAACCCTCCTATAACAAGGTGATATTGCTTGTCCCTATCTTTATGTTTCTTTATATTTACGCCCTGATATAGTGAGAAACCTGATATAACGTAATTGTCATGATTTATAGGACATAGTATAACAAGGTTCCCTGAACTTATTGTTTGGTTATGAGATGGCTGCAGGGGTGTGTTGGACTGACTCAAGTTGCTGGACATAACATCATCCCAAAATCCTTTGGGTAGGTCTTGAAAATAATTCAGGCAAAAGTGAGCAAACTCGTCCACTATCTCAACTAAAAGAAAAACACACACCAAAGAGGCAGGTGTAACATAATGTATTCACATCATTAAATATTATGTTAGAGGATCCAGTTCAGAGTCTTTTGATTAACTCATTCCTATCAAATGCATTTCTATATTTTGAAACTCTTTGTTGCAGTTGTTGCTATATATGCTCAGCAAGCTTCCTGATTCCTTGGAACAGCCTCTGTAATAAGTGTATTCATACAATTTGAATGTACTGGGAAATCCCATTATATTAGAATACCCGTTTACAATGGAGCCTGCTGTTTTAACGAGGTGAATTTGGCAGTCCAGATTTTCCATTACATTGTACTATATTTAGCTGATCTTTGGGGGGGGGGGGGGGTGTCGTACATTTTACGAGGTATTGGTTATATATATGTAAAATCAGCAGTCCCTGCAACCTTGTTATAGTTGGGTTTCCCTGTGTGGGGATGTTCTGTTTACCTTGTCAATAGTTTTTCAAACACCCGTACCTCTAAACAGGGACAGATATGCCTTAGATGTTGCCATCAGTGCCTACTTGTATTCATGTCTTTGCGACCCTTTTTCATTGGGCCCACGTTTTGTGGTACCTGTGCAATACATAGTTTGGTTTTCAGTGAGCACAAGTTTTCTCTAGAGTTCACTGATGGTAGGGCCTACCCCAAGTGAAGCTGCAGAAGATTCAGGCAGGAGGGGTCTCAAACTAAGAGAAACTCAAGTCACATATTAAAATTGAAAGATGACATTGAAACTTGAAATTATGCCAGCTAGGTATCGATGCTTGGGCCAGGCTGTAGTTCAAGGTACTAAAATCTTGGTAGATTTTCATCACTTTTACCATGTGAAACTGTAATGCTAGTTGAAGTCATCTTTGAAAAGCTTGTGAAACACTTTCTCCAGCATTCTTTAACAAGACCATCCCCTTCTGCAAACTTTGTATTCAATGACCTTGTGTCAAGTCTAAACAAATATCTCACTTTTGGAGTCTCCCACAGAGGATACAACGAGAGACCTGCTTTGTGCTTGCCCGGTCATATAATTTTTTTTTTTTTTTTTTTTTTTGTAAACACATGTGTTGGGAAGTTACATTTTACTTCCCAATCACAGTCAAAACTTGACTGATGCTTGTTTGTCACATTTTTTCGATACCACCTGTACTTAAACCTGAACATGACATATTATAAATGTCATCTTACTTATAGAAGGTTGTTAATGTGAATCTAAACCAGAAATTCAGTCATTGTCCAGTATGAATGGATCACCGTTGTCTCATATGTGTGGAAACCCATTGTGAATGGAAGAATTTGGATTTGATTTCGTCTGTAATGTCTTGGTTAAGTAACCACTTTTGTAATTGTTCCCATGTTAAACATGCTGGAATGTGATGTTTAAGACTGTGAAAGAGTGTGGATCGTACAGAAAAGTTACAATAGGTTGGGAAAGATACACCTCAACAAAAATGAAAGCTTCCATCAGCCTTTATATTTGACTGGCTTGCTTTTGTCCACTCCAGTGGACTTTCTCAAAGCAAATGATTCTTTCCATACCTTTGCTGCCTGTCTGGTTATGCATGGGAGCTTATTATGCCTCCGCCACGAAGTGGTGCCGGAGGCATTATGTTTTCGGGTTGTCCGTCCGTCCGTACGTACGTCCGTACGTCCGTACATCCGTCCGCTTTCGTTTACGCGATAACTTGAGTAATATTTACTGGAATTTTACCAAACTTGGTCCAAGTATGAAGTATGATGGGGCAACGATTTGATAAGATTTTGGGTGAAATCGGCTAAAGGTCAAAGGTCAAGGTCAAATCATGAAATTGTATCCGTTTACGTGATAACTCAAGACTGTATGGAGCAAATTTCACCAAACTTTGTTGGAGGATGATGTATGATGGGACAATTACTTGATTAGTTTTTCAGTGAAATCGGACAGAGGTCAAAGGTCAAAGATCAAGGTCAAATCCTAAAATTTATCTGTTTATGTGATAACTCAAAACTGGATGAAGCAGCTTTCACCAAACTTGGTCCAGGGATGATGTATGATGGGACAATTAGTTGAGTAGATTCTAGTGACATTGACAAGAGGTCAAAGGTCAAAAGGTCAAGGTCAAATGCTAAAAATGTTGCTATTTCCCCCATATCTATGCAATGCCCGCAGTTATTTTCTTGAAACTTAGTGTAGACATGTACTACTGCGTAAGGATTCTCCAGAGAGAGTTTCATGTCATAAGGTCAAAGGTCAAAAGGTCAAAGGTTAGGTGAAAATGTTTCAATGTCACTTTTCTCGCAAATGGTTCAATGTATCTTCATGGAATATGGTACATATGCATGTACTGACTGGCAGGGATTATCTAGGGAATTTAGGGGTCATGGGTCAATAGTCAGGGGTTCAAAGGTCAAGGTCAACTCCTCAAAATGTTACTGCTGTATTTTCCTCATACATGTATACTAGTGTATGCAATGATTGCATTATTAGTTTTAAAAGTGTGTGATATATGTACATGTATTACTTGATGGAGATTGTCTTGGAAATGTCCAGCCAGAAGGTCAAAGGTCAAAGGTTAAGGGTCAAAGGTCAGGTTTAAATGAAAAAAAAAATATTTTGTACTGTAATTACACTCTTTCTTCATACCTTGAAAATTATACTCAATGCATAAACTTATAATAAGGTCGGTCAGAAGTCAAGTAAAAATTTTCAATTCCCCAAATATGTGTACCTGCACTCTTTAATAGACAATTATAGCAAACCCAGTTCGTGGAAAGTGAACATTCAAGATATTTCTGACAAACCTGTTATTTCGATATTTTGCCAGTTATGTGAAACTGTCATCACACATTGTCAAGACATTGTACTATACACCTATTGGGAGAATCATGCATTATGGCGGAGGCATCAGTCGCCGTAGCGACATTTCTAGTTATGTAGGCGACATTGTACAGTTCAGCCAGCGATCAAGTTCCCCCTAGATCGCGATCACGGGCGATCAGTGATCGCATACGCGATCATTGATTGTATGCAATTCGGCATACAATCAATTGATTGCGACACATCGCGTATGCGATCACTGATCGCCCGCGATCGCGATCTAGGGGGAACTTGATCGCTGGCTTAACTGTATATCCAGAGTCCCAAATCAAAGCAAAGGTGTAAAAAGAATCATTCAGCTTGAGAGAGTCCACAGGAGTGGACGAAAGCTAGCCAGTCAAATATGAAGGTTGGTTGCAACTTTAATTTTTTTTTTCTTTGCAATGCCAGCAACCTAGTTGAAGACTAAAGAAGAAGAATTGAATCCCCTTTTGAAAATAAATGTGTATTCTATTCATTAGTTAGAAGGTTGCATTAGGTTTTTGCACTAGTTTCTAATATGTTTTGATTTTTTTTTTTAATACCTTGGTACGACAGTACCAAAGATTTTCCTGAAGTGATTGTATGATTGTGTTTCTTGAATACAGTCAAACATGCTTTAGGGAAAACCTGTCTGTAAAAATTATCTTTCCATCAAGACTGCTGCATTTGTTTTCCAGCATTTCACATTTTCACATTTTGATTAGCCTCTTGACAAAGACCACTTGTCCATTAAGGCTGCTCTTTCTAGGCGGTTTTATATACAGGTAGTACTTTATCTGGTATGAATGTGCATACAGTATATGTTGTAGTCTCAGTCGGGGCAAGTGCAATGTACCAGTTCACATAGAACTGTCTGTCAGATATGGTATTATTTCATTCTAGAAAGGTCACATATGTTGCATAGTCCCATGTACATGTTTACGAGTTAGATATACCTGCTATTTGCAGGTGGCGAATCACTGGTATGAAATGGTCAAACTTTGACTATCTCTGTGTACAGGCAGCACACAGAGTGTGCAATCATGATTCTTGAGAATAACAACAACAACAATAACAACAAACACTAGACCTATATGGTGTATACTCCAGTCAATACAGAACTTTATTTCTGGGGGTCAAGAAAGTGAATAGATCTGTTTGTATTACATGTTGCATGTGTAGTAGGAGGCTGATAGGGATGCGGGTTAGAACAAAATAATCGGCTGCATAATTACACAGCCATGCATTAAAATACTACATATAAACATGGCTTTATGAATTAAAACACTTGCCCCCAAAGATACCAGTGATATATTTTGTTATTGTCCCACCAAGTGAAAGGAAGACTGATCGCACTTTGTGCATCATGACATATTAAAATGAAAAGAATAAATGACTGATGATATAAAATACTTGGATAATAGTAGCCATTGAAGATAGATGTAGTCCTAAATCTAAATATGCAGGTTGCTTGGATTATCACTGCAGGGCTGCCAACTCTCGTGCATTAAGCTTGAGACTCGCACAATTCACCTAATTACAGCTGTTTCACACTGAACCCCCAAGATAGATGTAAAAACAAACAATATATGTACGTGTATGTGTTCAAATGATGAATAGAATACGCACCAAAATGCACTGTTTGAAATTGTCAAAGCTCTGTACCACGGTAGGGAGCCACCGCCTTTCTATACCGTCTCCCTCCCACTTTATCGCTCCGCTCCCTGGCAGTGTCTCACTCCAAACTCTTCACTTTACATTGTAGGATTAGCAGCCCTGTTACTGTAGTACCCATCAATTGATGCCTGTGCACTTTAATACCATTTGAAAATGAGAGTGAATAATGCACTTCATATATTACGGTTCTCATTTTAAGGAAGTATACATGACTTCCATTATAGCAAAGTCCGTAGGATCGGCAGTTTCCTTTCATCGCATCAAAATTTCATTCTAGCCAGACAAATATCAGGATATCAAGATATATAGATACAACTGTAGTAAATGTTGGACGTTAGGCCCTACTTCATTGTAATGACATTTTGTTAAAACCACCATGCCTGTTATAACAGGAGTGCATTATACCTTGTGAAAAGACCTTGGACTTCACAGACAACCCAAGAGGGAGACAAATTTTGTTCTCTGCTTTTAATGTTAAAAGTAATTTGTCTTCGAATTTGATTGTCTCTACATAATTGCAACATACAGAAGCTATTTGCCAATAGACGAAAGATGAAAAAGCAGAAGACTGCAAAGGAGTTACTTTTTTAGTCCTTTGTTTTTGTCTCTGGCCAGACAAGTTTATTATTTACATTTTGTATTATCAGAATTTTAATAAAGTCTATAGAGAACTCTGCAAGAGTTAAATTATGTGTAGGAGTACCTGTGTTCATCAATCAGCATTATTTTATTCAAATGGCAAAACAGAAAAGAGAAAGCTAACTTTACATTTTTTGTTTACATTTGAATGTAGTTTTACCATTCAGCGCTTGGATGATATTTTGCAATGGTTCGAGGAAGTGAATGCATTTAAAGAAGTAATTCCTGCCATTTTTTTTTTTTTTTTGAGCTGTCATGTTGTGCATGATAAACAGTAAAGTACTGAATCTATTTCAAAGATATACATTGTATGTATATTTTATTGCATCAGATTATCATGTGAAATGGAATAAAATGTTACCATGGATACCACCAGATGTATAGCATTGTTTCAGTCATTGATTTGAGTATCAGTATGTTTTCATTTATCCTTTAATTTGGTATGTGCTTATAGTGGCAGGGAGAAAGACTACCGACAATGCAGTGAATGGGAAGGTGGGGGGGCTTCACAATATTAACATGTGTAGTGGTACAGTGAAACCCCGTTATAACGAGTTCGGTTATAACGAGGAACCGCTTATAACGAGGTAATCGCGTCGGTCCCGTTTTCCTTTGCGTGTAAACCTATGGCAGAACGAATCGGTTATAACGAGTTCGGTTATAACGAGATTCCGGTTATAACGAGGACAATTTCGGTGCATCATGATAAAGAAAAACATAAGCAATTTGATCGGATATAACGAGGTTCCATTTCTTGACTAAATTGCCGCTTTCAAACACGCGACAAACGAAACCCTGAAAACCGAAATCACGCTATCCACGTCTTTTTCCGTTTTGCAGAGAACCGTTCCTTCCATGTTTTCTTCTAAATCACGCGATAAGACACAGGAATGTCTTCCGATGTTCCTACTAAATCATTGAACATAATCATTCGATTTTCTTTTCCGCGAGATACGCGTGCGTGATATTAGGGCAGACCACACCGCAACGAGAAATAAAAGATAACGCATTCAAAAACTTTTCATGTAGCGACACTTGTGGCCAAAAATGAACAATTGGAATGCGTGTGCAGCTCATTATTATATCCTTTCCATCTTTAGTTCCGACTTCCAGTTCTTTTGCTGCTTAGCAAATATGAGTGTGGATGATTAAAGCCGAAATAATTAATGAAATCATCGCGATCCCGTCGGGTGACAGTAGCGTAAAAATAGTTGAATTAAACGCATGTTAACCTCCTTAATCGGTGTTCAGAAAAAGAAACGAACGCATTTATTAATTTGAATAGATCTGGATTTGTTCATTATCATTAACAAATGATAATTTAAATATGAGTGTGTATGATTAAAGCCGAAATAATTAATGAAATCATCGCGATCTCGTCGGGTGACTGTAGCGTAAAAATAGTTGAATAACACATGTTAACCTACTTAATCGGTGTTCAGAAAAAGAAACAAACGCATTTATTAATTTGAATAGATCTGGATTTGTTCATTATCATTTCACAAATGATAATTTAAATATGAGTGTGTATGATTAAAGCCGAAATAATTAATGAAATCATCGCGATCTCGCCGGGTGACAGTAGCGTAAAAATAGTTGAATAACGCATATTAACCTACTTAATCGGTGTTCGGAAAAAGAAACAAACGCATTTAACAGTTCAAGGATGTACAAAACGCGAAGAGATTTTCGAAAGAAAGTAAAGAACGCATTTTTAATCCCGTCGGACGCAACGATCATACATTGTATAAAATTACAGCCGAAATGATTCATGAAATTATCGAATTCCCGCTGGGCTCCAACAGCGTAAAATACCTCTCAAGTTAACGGTAAATAACGCATGTATGTTACTCTGAAATTATCGCGATCTCGCCAGGTGACAGTAGCGTAAAAAATAGTTGAATAAGCATGTTAACCTAGAAACAAACGTATTCATTAGTTTGAATAGATCTGGGTTTGTTCATTATCACAATTTTAACACTGCATTTCACAATGAAGATTTTTCATTCTTTCAGAATGGTCTATGAGGTACAGATTTGCGTAAAAAGGATCACAACATAACCTTCCACATTCAATCCTGTCGCATATTTTTCAAGAACGGATGTACAAAACGCGAAGAAATTTTCGGAAGAAAATAAAGAACGCATTTTTAATCCCTTCGAGCGCAACGATCATAAGATTGTAGTGTACAAGATTACAGCCGAAATGATTCATGAAATCATCGCATTCCCGCTGGGCACCAACAGCGTAAAAATACCTCGCAAGTTACGGTAAACAACGCCTGTATTTTACTCTATTTGCGCTGGTGTTAGGAAAAATTAACAAACAAGAATTACAATAAAGAATTATCTCATTTCAACATCTACTTTTTCGTCTAATTCACAAATAATTTCCCTTCATTATCTCAATAATAATGATCCATAATTGTGTAATAACAACGCAAAGGATGGGTATATTCCGATGTCGTGCTTATGTTTTTCTTTGTTTTTGATGCGTACGGTTATAACGAGGTACCGGTTATAACGAGGTAATATCGCCGGTCCCACGGACCTCGTTATAACGGGGTTTCACTGTACAATACATATTACATCAATTTTCAATTTGATTTTATTTTATTTTCTTCTTCCACAGAACATAACATGATATAAGAAAATTACAAGTAATCTTGAGTGTACAATAGATGACTAGTACTGTGCAGTAAAATTTGGAAATAATGAATTAAAAACATGTCTGAGTGTACATAGTTTAAAATCAAACTTGTAATTATAATCCATGCTCTGAAGCAAAAAATGAGGGATCCATTAAAAAGCAGAGCTTGTACGCTATGGACAAACATACCATGGACGTAGTCCATTCTCATACAATTGATAGGAAAATTTACGAAATGTAAATACAAACGGACATTACATTACAGACCTGACAGAAACTTACACGGTATTATTATTATTATTATTATTATTATTATCATTATTATTAGCCCTTGTGCAATATTCTTTACCCACTGCCTTTGGCCCAAGTGAAATAAAACTGCCTTTGGACTGATCAGCCATTTATGTCGTACAGTTAAACTCGCCTAAGTCGACGTCGCATATGTCGAATAATCGCGTAAGTCGATGATTTTAAAAAGTCCCGATTTTTCCCCATTGACGTACGTGTATTAATTCACTCACAAGTCGAATTTTGTAAGTCGAATACTCGCCTAAGTCGATGAAATTCCAAGAACACTTTCACGGAAAAACTATTGAATTCACTGTGCCTAAGTCGAATAAGATTTTATTGTGTAATAAATCACTGTCATTTATTATTCATTATTCATTACTCATCATTATTTTGTTTGTCAGATGAGTTTGAGGTGACAAAAAAAAATGATCTAAAATCAAAATTCAAAGCGATAGCATGGGATCGTTTAACTCTCTTCGTATTTGGAGGTCCGCTGGTACAGCCCTGTCAGCTGTCGCGCTACGTACGTACAGCGTTCGTACAGTACACATGCGTTCATTTACATGTACAGTATTGAGCTTGCAGTGTACATGTAGCTTGGCATTTGCAGCGCTGTGTAGTGGAGTGGTATAATGGATGAAGCTGCTGAGTTTTCAAAGCGGAAAGTAGGGGGAAAGTTACGGGCACGGGTAAATCAGAATTGCACCTCTACATGCATTTCAAGCCACGGTATGGTAAACTGGAATCAATCACTGCTCAAATATCGTTCATATCCACTTCCCAAAGGTTTAACAAGGGTGTAAAGTAATCGGACCTGTGCCAATACTAATGCACTGTCCATGCAAAGTTAGCCGCGGCCCTGCTGGGCGACCCGTGCTGCGGCACACCGCTCCAGCTCTCGGCTCCAGAGTAGACAACATACATGTACATTAAACATACATGTATGTACCTGTGGTGAAACTGTAAGTCGATTTTTTTCGACTTACGCACAAGTCGAAAATTGCCTAAGTCGATGTGTTTTGCTCAGTCCCGAGAAGATCGACTTATGCGAGTTTAACTGTATACAATGTACATCTGTAGTTCATTCAAGATCATAATTATGCTACATATTTACATAATAGAGATTATTTGTAAATGCGTCAGTAGTATACAGGCTTTAAGAAGTCCTTTTAAATAGTCACCTGCATAATCTGTTTTCAGTTAAACATATTTATCATCCCACATAATACTTGTTTAATACTGTGATGCGAGTAACTGAAGATTTTAAAGAAGACCTCCGTATGATTTTCAGACTTTTACATTTGAACAACTATAAATTGGTTATACTGAGTACAGGGTTTCAGAATTTATAGTGATTGGGTTGAGAAATAAGAATGTTTTCAAAATCTGTAACAAATCGCAATGAACAAGGATGATGACATGGCAACCTCACTACAAGAATGCATGCATAGGGGTCAAGGAAGCAGAACAGAAGAAGAAAGCATGCATAAATTCTACACAAGTGAACTTGTTAAACACATGGTATTGTAATTGAATTACACTGCTACATCTCCGAAATATATGTGAGGCTCCTATGTCATTATTCTTGTTCAGTGTAAAATTATGTTTTGTGTTTTCAAAGTATCGATTTCTGTGCTCAAGGACCACAAAAATTCCACTAATACATTGTATATACATGGAGCTGTTGATTTATGTACTCCTTGATGTGAAAATTATAAAAATCGTCTGGAATGCCACTTTAATGGTAAAATGGGTCAAGTGCCATTAAAAAAAATTAAAGTAGGTCCATTACCAGATGAAGCAAAATAAAACCTTTCTAGCGACAATTTAATTGTTACATAACAAGGAATAATCTTGAAATTATGAATAAGAATATCCCATATTTTCCTATGATTTTCTTTATTATTTTTTTTTAGTTGCAGAAATGGTAATCACAAATATCCCAAATTAACGCTTATGGAGTTAAGCTGTTTTGCAATCAAACTGCTTATATAGAGGTAAAGATGCTGTGGCCATTTCGTGTCCAAAGATATCATCCCTGGATATACAACTCTATAACAACTCTGTAACATTTTGTGTGTTGTGTCTGTCCTACTTCTTCTTCTTCTTTTTTTCCTGCGCCAAAAGCTTGTAATATATCAGGATTACAATTAATGATTCAAAATCGAAGCAACAAAGAATCGATGTTATAGATTGCAATACATATCTGACGCAAATATAAGAAATACAGGGGAATCTCTCCCGACGATTTAAGTATAATTTGGCATAACCGCTATGGTATTGTATCATTTTGGAGACATTAGTATGCAATCAAGGTTATAATCATATATGGATAATTTTAATATACAGACAGTGCATCCATTTGAACTCCAATGTGACACAATCCACCAGAATAAAAATTATTAAATCAAAATCACATCAGTAGCTGCACAGTTTCGTTCTTTTGTCCAGTAAACCTAATCTCTCATGTAGCTCTTATAAGTTGATATCACAAAGTCACAATAACCACAATGAATTACCAACCATAATGAATTACAACAACAAATGAAAATGCAAGTCTGGAAGTCAGCACTACAATGATTTTGATCGCAAAGTCTATCATCAGATAGAGAGCAAAATAAGATCTATCAACTGATACATCGCTTGTTACATAACAAGGAATATTCTTCGAGGAATGATTGTCATGAATAAACCATAATTGTTTTCTATTTTTCAGCTGCTTTCATCGCAAATATCTTACACTTTGTTAGCAAGAATGGAGTTCACTTATTTGCGATCAAACTCTCCACACTGGCGATCATTCTGTGCCTTCCCTGCTTTTTATGCACGCTGCAGCCCTGGCGTCTTTGATGACGTAAAAACCGTACGTTCTCGGCGGCAAGGAGATCGGAGATCCCGCCGGAAGAGGGCGTGGTGGGGTATCGGGAAGTGTAGAATCATCGATCATAGCGAGCACCTTACCGTTGAGTTCGATAGAGCTGAAAAAGACGTTGATAAAGAGGTCGTATTAAAAGAAAGAGAGAGGGGGGGGGGTATCCCATTAAGAGTTGTGTTCGATGAACTGCATGAATCCTATGCTATTATGACGACAAAAAAATAGAGAAAATTTATTAGATGAAGGGTATAATGAAGGCTATAAACAGTGAGTGAATGCCTATCGGTGATAGGGTACACTAAAGTACTCCATATATGATCAATAAATGAATATCATATTTAATATATTCGGGTAAACCTATACTTTCTCTTTATCTTCCTCTCTCTCTCTCTCTCTGCCTCCAATCATTATTATTATTATTATTATTAGTAGTAGTAGTAGTAGTAGTAGTAGTAGTAGTAGTATTATTATCACTATTATTATCATTATTGATATTTATGTTTATTTATACATATATGCACTATATAATAACAATAATAGACAGAAGTAGTGAAATACGTTCACGCGATTGACTGAAGGTTCATCTGTATTTATTGCAACTCTGAGTTTCATGCATCTTCCATGAGGTGTAATCATCAGGCAATAGTAGGACAGATTTACCAAGTGTGCATATATATATATATATATATATATATATATATATATATATATATATATATATACACATTGTTTATATACATATTCACTTATTTATTACATATTCTTACTCAGAATCCAGGCTCCCTCCGAATGGAGTCAGAAGGTATTCATCTACGCTCGTTTTGCTCTGGAGACCGGATAACCGCATAACAGCAGTGGTGTCGTTCAGGAGGTTGAGAACTATTAACGTGACAGCCCCTGCTTGGTAGGAGGATCTTGATAATTGCCAACATCAAAGGAAGAAAAAAAAACATGAAACAACGGTGAATGATCCATGTCTCATGGCAATGATAATAATAATACTACATGTAATTACGAGATAACGATGATGCGACGAAGAATGATAATAGCAGGGTTCAACACTACCTCTTTTTCTCTGCCGGTGGTCAATGGTCTCTTGAAAAAAGAAGAAGAAGAAGAAAAAAAAAAAAAACGGACACAAAAAGACCCATCTTGAATCGGAAGTGCCCGTTTGGGCCATCAAAAGATACTAAGCAATAAACGTTAATGTTTTTGTCCGACAGTGACATTGTTTGAAACAACTATAAGAGAATCAGCTGCGGTGATGACGTCTCATTTTTTACTCTCTGATTGCCTACTGAACAAAATACCATAATAAGTCGTGTTTATGGTCGACTTTTATAGTAATGTACCATATAACCCTTTATAGTCCTTTGAAACTTATCTTTGCTGCACTGTAGCTTATTGCAACAAGACAAAGCTGATGAGAAGGATGTAAGTTTTCTTTGTGACTTCATGTATAACTAAAAGCAACTTTGGTGATTCTTCCTGTGTGTCTGTGTCATTGGGGACATGTGCGAGGCTGTGACGTCATCACCTCGTCTAATTGTCACTCGATTGTTCTTCGAGTCACTCTTTCTGAACATAACGTAGAATGAGAATATTCTAGAACTTTCGAAATGCACCCAGATCCGATCTTTTTATTTAATGAAACCTCTGCTAATCAATTAAGTGTTGAATTGCACAAGAAAGAAATAATTATAATGTACCCCTTTATCATTAACGAAGCTGTAAGAAGTTCAACATAAAATTTTGCGGATATTCTAAGTCTCGTTGTCATCTTCAGACGACATGGGATGGTGGCAGCGAAATTGTAAAAATTCATCACTTTTGAACAGATCGTCTGATTTTCTTCAAATTCTCACATGTATTCTATTAAGATTGCTGCAGTTACTCAATCCACGTGCATATTATTGTGTTCCATTCCTCTTTTAAATACATGTATTTTAGAAAAAAAAACGGTCCGGTCATGTTTGGACAGAGAACACAGTCAAAAATATACGCTCACCTGTCTGACGTGCAGTGCGCATAAACGCGCACGTATCTGCGCTGACTTTTTGGCTGCGATCTTGGCCAGGGAAACATCAGGCCCATTTTGACTTCAGTGGTTAAGACCCTTTGACCAACTAGGCGTTTATGCAGAAGACAAACCCAGTACAGCTACAATAAAAAAAAAATAATAATAATACAAAGAAAGATGTGTAAGAAAAGGGATAAAGCTAACGGAAAACCCGCAACTGTTTGGTGTTTGTTGGTTTTTTTTTTTTTTTTTGTAGTTCATGATATGAAGAGTTTGTTTGCAAAAACCGATAAGTCCATATTTGTCAAATGGAGATATTTGCGATTAAAGGTCAAGAAAAATAAAGAGAATAATAAGAAAATTTTTGCTTCTTTTGACCATAACTTCAAAAATATACCTTTATATGTAGTGACCAATATATCATTTAAAAGGTATTATTTTGTACTTTATGACAGAAACCGTACTTCAAAATCTTCAAAAATGGACTTATCGGATTTTGCAAACAAACTCTTCATACGTTGTTGAGTTTTGTTGTTGTTGTCGTTGTTTTTCGTTTTGTTTTGTTTTGTTTTGGTTTGGTTTGTTTTGTTTTGTTTTGTTTTGCCAGTGTTGTGGATTTGTATTCATGTTTCATTTGAAACTGACGTGAACACTTCAGACGCGGAACAAATAGTGTAATTGAACGAACACGACGCCAAATCTCAATAGACACATTCAACGTCCCCCGTTTTATAGGTCTGTTGTCTATACTCGTGAGATAAAAACTAATACACAATAATACAAAAGATAACTATAGGGTCTACATGAAGTACGTGCTAATACAACTTGCAATAAAGAGATGTAATGAATTAAAGTGTAATTTCCAGGTAAGTCATATACTGTAACTACCAGCGCGTAATAACTTAGTTTATTAAAATTTATCAAATTTTGTATAATGTTGACGAGTAACTTTCAGTCACAGGCGAGAATACTTTTGATGATATTAGCTTTTCTATACGAATCAACTTTATTCATATATGCAGTGATTCTCCTTGCATTTTTTTTTTTTTTTTTGCAAGTTTAGATGATGCAAAAGCAATTCGGGGAAGATGACATTCATTCAGGTAAATTGAATACATCCATCGTTACCATTAAAAGAATGTGATGAAATAAACTGAGAAAAACATTGTCATACAAATCTCATAAATGAGCCTTAGAGTGGAAAAATGAGCTAAGAAAATGGGATTCCATCGGAATTCGAACCCGAGATGATAGCCCGGTGCTCTACCGACTGAGCTACAGAAAGCCCTATAGGGTAGTATTCGTCCCAGAAACCCTTCAATGGTCAGAAGCAACGTGTGTATGTGTGTGACACACACGCACACACTTAAACCCTGACATATATCCGAAGGATAGTTCAACTTGGGGATAAATGCAAGGGATCACCTAAGTGATGCAGCTTTTTGAGTATGTAACAAATGCAAACAGAAGGAAACTGATCTATTTGCATTTGTTACATACTCAAAAAAGATGAGATTTTTGTTGCATACCGCTCTGGGTGTTCCGTTTCTTGAAATAAGCTCATAATTTCCGCTAATAAGATTCCAGTAGATGAAGATTTTGATGTTCATTCTCGCTGCTGCGCCAAGATTATTCAGCAGCCTGCAGAAATGAAAAAAAAAAAGGGGGGAAAAAGAAACACCATAGAATATTCATTCCTTGATAAGTTTCAAGAAGCTGATTAGCCAGAAAGATATATCCCGGGGTCAAGCGCAATTCTGTAAGTATCGCAAGTACATCTTCCATGCTTTAATGCAGACTATAACTAAGAACATCATAGCAAGCTTGGGGGAGGGAGGTTGAACAGGGGAGGTGGTCATACATACTTATGATGTCCATTCTTCATATTTTGTCACCCTGGCGATGATACACATGACAAGTTTGTTGTTGGTGGTAAAATTTGACCGTACGTTTTCAAAAGGAAGAGGAAAAATTAATGTGAAAGCTGGCCCCAATCCTGAATATACAGAACACACACACATTAGGATACTAAAGCAAAGATTCTATACCTACATGCATATTGCGATGGGCAGCCGCTGTTATGTCATTGATGACATGGTGTTCCATGGTTTGTGGTTGGTTTTGGTGTGTTGTTGGTGTTGTGTTAGGGTATAGAAGGCGTGTGTGTGTGTGTGTGTGTGTGTGTGTGTGTGTGCTTTTTTTTTTTTTTTTTTTTTTTGGTCTTTTGTGATAAATGGATTCTAATTTATATGTGCTTATGGTAAAATGCATTCCAAGTGGCCACCTGCCGCTACGTTTTTTGGTCTGCTTGGCAGACGAAGGGGGTATGACGAAGAAAGCATGCAGATGTACGTATATAGGAATTTGGACCGATGATTCAAATTAGGAATTTGTAATTTGTTTTGTCAGTTCAATGGTATAAAGAGAGAGAACATTGAACTTGTTTTCTAACCCTTTCATGAGTTAGGTCATGTAGGCAATGTTAGGCCTCTGATTGGCTGTTTCAGCGTTGCCTTGGGCAGCGTGGAGACAGTAAGTTACGGAATATGTAAATCGGAAGAAGGTCTGTAGGCCATGCAGCCCTCTGACTTGGCTGTTTTCGTGTTGCTGGGGGCAGCGCGGAGACAGTCAGTCACGGAATACAATGTATGTAAATTGGATGAAGGCCTCCCATTGTAGGCATGGTGGGGTGACAGGTTTTAACCAGGGAGTCGACTCCTAGATTAAAAGGAATAGTTTTTCTGTGTGAATCTTGAGTAAAATGTTCGGCTGCCTAGGGAGGTATGAATACTGGTATCTTTAATTTGCGCATGCTTTTTTTTTTTTTTTTTTTTTTAATGCATTCTAAGTGGCCTGGCCGGCCTGGTTTGCTTTGTAACAACGGATTTATAGAGGTCACGTTTTCAAGGTCATGTTAAAGAGGAAATATCTGGAATATTATGTTTCAACGAAGATTGCTGAGGTACTCAGGAATCTCGGTTAGAATTCAAATTAGGAATTTGATGTCAGGCTCCGATATTATGATGAGGGCACTGGACTCTTTTTGTAACTTTTTCACGAGTTTTGGTCATGACATTAATTATACCATGTCGCCCTCTATCACAATGGGATGGCTGTCTCCGCGCTGCCCAGGGCAATGTGGAGGCAGCCAGAGATGGAATATGCAGTGAGATGAGGATTTCCCACTCTAGGCGCAGTGGATGACATGTTTCAACTGATTTTGTTTTCCTTTCTTTTTTGCTGTTGTTGTGTTTAGTATAAGAGTCGTCATGCTATAAAGAAGACTGTATATTTAATTTACATAAAAAGATGATGATTTTCATGTACAATGTATTCCAAGTGGCCATTCTGCCGCCATTCTGCCACTATAGGTTTTAGTGACAACAGTTGATTCATACACGTTGTTTGGGTAAGCCAGGTCGTTATCAAATGTTTTCATGAGATTGATTTTTTTTTTTTTTACGATATGTTTGTACTTTAACTGGTTGCTTGTGTGTTTTGCTTTGGGTAGAAAGGAAACAGCCACTTACTGTGGAGAGCTTAATCTATATTTATAATTGTTGGTATTTTAGTTAAGGTTTTGGTAGACCAAGATCAGTGAAATAAGGGGGAGGGATAGGTGTGTGGGGAGTGACAGTATAATAAATGGGTAATTTTGTGTGTGATAATAATGACGGGATAGAAAGTATAATGCGGGGAAGGGAGCGGCTTCAGAAATATGTAGGTGTTAATCATTGACGGGTGTGTTGAAGAGTGAGGATGAATAGGATAAGTGTTGTGTTGTCGGGGGTAGGTCGGGTACGGGTGAGTGGGTGTGTGTTCTGTTGTGTGTGTTGTGGTGCGGAATGGAAGTGGTGTGTGGGATACCGTCTTTTTTCTTGGTGTACAGTTCAGAGGTCTGGATGTAGTAGGTCTGAGTGGTTTGCTCTGATTTATCAGTATTATGTAGGTAGGATTTTCCCTCTCGGTGACGTAGATACCATTTATCATACATCATGGCGGGTCTGAATTTAATTTCACTTAATGTGAGGGGGGTACGGGATCGAGTAAAGAGAAAGATGATTTTTGATTGGGTTAGAATGAGAAAGGGGGATATAGTTATGTTACAGGAAACGTACAGTACCCCTGATATTGAGGAAGAGTGGGAAGGAGAATGGGGAGGACGTATCATTTTTAGTCATGGGTCAAATCATAGTAGGGGAGTAATGATTTTGTTAGCCCCTGGATTGAGGTTTAAGATTGATCAGGTTATGACAGATGATGAAGGGCGTTTTGTGGTTTTAAAAGGGGATTTACTAGGTTACAAACTGCTTCTGGGAAATGTTTATTTCCCAACAAGGGATAGGGTGCATAGACAAATTGATTTTCTTGTGAATTTTAATGATTGTCTGTCAAAGTTATATTCTATGAATTTTTCTTTAATTTTGGGTGGAGATTTTAATGTAGTAATGGATAAAGATTTGGATTATATGGGTGATAGTACTTACTTGAGAATGAGTGGTAGTAAAGAATTAGAGGGTTTTTTGAAGAAAATGAATTTGATTGATATATGGCGGAAACGAAACCCAGTGTTAAAGCGATTTTCTTTTAGGCAAATCGCTCCGCTGGTTCAAAGTCGCTTAGACTACTGGTTTATATCAAAGGATTTGGAAAGTTCAGTAAGAACATGTGAGATTATATCATCAGTAGCACCTGATCATTCTGGGATTTTTTTACAATTGAAATCTATTCGACATAATGAAAGTTATGGGAAGTCCTATTGGAAATTCAATAATAGTTTGTGTTTTGATAAGGAATTTGTACAGGGAATGAATGAAGAAATAAAAAGTATTGAATTACAGTGGTTGACAGAGTTTGATAATAAATCTTCTTTCTGGGATTTTTTAAAGATGAAAATGAGAAATTTTGCAATGAAATTTTTGAAGAAAAAATCAAAGGAGAGAAGATTAAGTATACAGAAATTGGAATATGAAATAGATATTATGGAGAAAGATCTTCTGTCGTCTCCTGACAGTGGTAGAATTTTAAAGGATATAGAGAGTAAAAAAACGGAATTGAAGAAATTGTATAATGTGTATACGGATGGATTAAAAGTTAGGTCAAGAGTGGTCTGGTATGAAGAGGGTGAACAGAATCAAGAGTATTTTGAGCAGTTGCTCAAGTCGAATAAACAGAAAACGGTTATACGGGAAATGTGCGATGATAAGGGAGATGTGATCAAAGAGAAGGATGTAATAATGCAATTGATTAGAAATTTTTATAGAAATCTGTATTCAGAAAATGAATTGGTGTGTGATGATTTCAGAGAAAGTGTATTTTGTAAAGATACTCCTCAATTAAGTGATGAAAGTAAGAGTTTCTGTGAAGGAAAAATTACTAAAGAAGAATGTTGGGAGTGTTTAAAAAGCATGAAATTAAATAAATCACCTGGGAATGATGGATTTACAGTTGAATTTTATCTTACATTTTGGCCACAAATAGGAAGTTTATTGGTTGAAGTTTTTAATGAAGCTTTTGAGAAAGGTTGTTTAGCAACGTCTCAAAAACAAGGTGTAATAACATTGATTGAGAAAGAGGGCAAAGATCCATTATTTATAAAGAATTATAGACCGATTACTTTGTTGAACACGGATTATAAGATGCTTTCCAAGATAATGGCAAATCGAATAAAGGGAGTCTTACATGAGATTGTTCATTTGGATCAAGTTGGTTATATAGAAAACAGGTATATTGGTGAGGCTTTGCGTTTGATAGATGATATAATTTTTTATTGTAATAATTATTGTGAAGAAGAGGCATATTTGATAGCAGTTGATTTTGAAAAAGCGTTTGATTCAGTTTCGCACAAATTTCTATATAAGGCGTTGGAATTATTTGGATTTGGTGAGTCGTTTTGTTCCTGGGTAAAAATCATGTATAATGGAATTAGTAGTTGTGTTATGAACGGAGGCGTTTCGACAAGTTATTTTGATATTAAGCGAGGGGTGAGGCAAGGGGACCCATTATCACCATATTTGTTTTTGTTGGTAATGGAAATTTTGGCGCAGGCGGTGAGAAGGGATAATGGGATCAGAGGTATTCAGTTTGAGAATTTTGAGGTTCGGCAAGTTTTATATGCTGATGATATGACTTTATTTGTTAGACATAGGTCATCATTTATCAGAATACAGGAAATGTTTAAGGATTTTTATGAATTATGTGGTTTGAAGGTAAATGTTGATAAAACAAAGGTAATGAGGATAGGGAAGAAAAAGGGAAGATATGAAAGGTTACCCATGGGCAATGTTGTAACTGAAATGAAAATTTTAGGAGTGTATTTTGCATTGGATATTAAGGTCAGAGAAGAATTGAATTATAAAGAGATATTGAGTAAGATTAAAAGACTTTTGGGATGGTGGAGACAAAGAGATTTGACTGTAATGGGAAAAATATATTTGCTTAAAACATATGCTTTGTCTAAATTATATTATGTTTCTTCATCAATAGAGGTTCCAAAGTGGGTAGTGGCAGATATTAATAAAATTTGTTTTGAATTTATATGGAATGGTAAAGATCGAATTAAAAGGGTTATTTGTTATGAGGATTATAGTGAGGGCGGTCTTAGAATGACAAATTTTGAATTATTTGTTAAGAGTCAAAGAATTATGTGGTTGAAGCGATTGTTATACGGTGAAAAGCTCATGGGATGGAAACTTTTTTTTGATTATATCATAGGCCTGTGGGAGGACGATTCATATTTTTGTGTAATTATGATATACGATTATTAAAGCTTAAAGTACCATTGTTTTATTTAGAAATTTTGAGGGCATGGCAAGAAATGGAGAATAACCGGAATTATTTAGAAGGCAAGATTAATCCGATTTTTTTTAATAATAAGGATTATTTGTGTAGAGGGAAAATGATTTTTTGTGAAAATTTGTATAGGAAGAATATTTATTTAGTAAAGCAAATTTTGGAAAAAGATTGTATGAGATCAGCAGTACATTTTCACAGGTTAGGATTAGATAGTGAAAATATAGTTAAAGTTTGGAAAATAGGGGAGGTTATTGTAAGAAGCCAGAAATTTGAGGGAAATTTATATGATTTTTATTCTGTTGATAAAGAGGAATATAATATTTCTTTGAAAATTTTTGAAAATGTAATTTTATTGAAAGATGTTTCATTTAGAAAGGTATATGAACTCTTAGTTACAAATTTACAGCAATCGTATATTTTACGAATAAAAGATGGTCAAAATGATTATTCGTTTTCGAAGAAGGAAATTACACATATATTTTTAAGACCAAGAATGACAACACTTCTAACAAAACTTAGGGAATTTCAGTATAAATTATTACATGGAGTTGTTTATACAGAAGAAAATCTTTTTGAGTTTGGTTTTGTTGCAAATAACCGGTGTTCTTTTTGTGAGCAATCGGTAGAAACATATAAACATTTATTTTGGGAGTGTGTGTATGTAAGGAATTTGTGGCAGA
This sequence comes from Diadema setosum, assembly GCF_964275005.1. NCBI lineage: Eukaryota > Metazoa > Echinodermata > Echinoidea > Diadematoida > Diadematidae > Diadema > Diadema setosum. The sequence goes on from NC_092701.1 coordinate 6,692,156, forward strand.
AAATGATAGATAGGTTTGAGATGGTAGATCTTCGAAATATAGAATGGAGAGATGTTCATTTTGGCGTTATGGGAAGGGATCCAAAAATAAAACTACATAATACAATAATTTTTATTCTGAAATACATTATTTTTAGATCTAGGTCGGAGGGAAAAATTCCTACTTTTGAGGAAATTTGTAAAAGAATAATGAGTTTTCGGGATGAAGAAAAAGAAATTGCTTTAAAAAGAAATAAGTTGGGATTACATTTGCTGAAATGGGAAAATGTTTCTGGAACAAGAGCTTAAATATTGTTTTGTTTTGTTTTTCTTTTTTTTTTAGTACAGCGTAGTTGATGTGTTATTGGCCGCGTGCGGGGAGGGGTAAGTTTTTTTTTTTTTGTTGGCATAAAGGTTATAGGATTTTATCAGTAATTAGGAGTTTGATGAGGTTTATTTGATGATTTTGAATGTGAATTTGGAGCGGTATTTGGGTGCGGGCGGACGATGCTTTTCTGCATACGGTCCATTACACGCTTGTATGTTTTACGTATCAATTAACATGTGGAAGTTGTTTTCATTAGGAAGGAAGGTGGTATCGCTTCGGGTGTTTTGTGTGTGGGCTGTATGGTTGTGTGTGTGTGTGGTGTGTGGGTGTATGTGTTTGGTGTGTATGCGTGTGGTGGTTGTGGGTGTATGTGTTTGGTGGTTGTGGGTGTGGGTGTGGGGTAGGTTTTAGTGAATCGGGGTTGGTGGGGATGGCTATTTCATTTTCAATGAAATGATTTCATTCTAGTTTTGTCCAACATATTTTTGTTGCTTTTTTGTGTATATACCTTCGTAAGTGTGACATGATTCAGTACAGTCAAAGTTTTGTTGTTTTTTTGTTTTTTTTTTGTACATGTCAATACTTTCTCGTGAAGAAATGGTCAGTAGGATTGATTTATAATCGAGTTGTTATGTTTGAAGAGAGATGATCGGCAGTATAAATTGACAAATGGATTTGTATTTTTGAATGACATTTGTACTGTTTTATGTTCATGTTACACCCAAAATGGGTCGATTTATGAATGATTTGAATGAAATCAATAAAATATCATTGAAAAACAAAAAAAAGTGTGCGTGTTCTGTATACTTAGCATACGCCATGAATACAGTGCCTTTGTACAGATATTGTTATATAAGACATGTTATAATTAGTCATGTCATTACTTGTAATATCGCTAGCACTGGCACACTTTGTCATTCTGTGTCTTTGTTTAGATCCTGATGGAAGGCAAAATGACCGAAAGCTTGAAAACAAAATAAAGGAAAGAGAAAGAAGAAGCTACATCCGTGACCAGTGGAATCTATACTGCATTACGTGTGTTATTACACATACTAGTAATCCGCTAGAGATACATTTCACATGTTATTATCTGTGGCTTACGGGAACCCTGCAGCAAAGCGGGACGAGGCGTTGATCAACCCGCCAGATGTTACGGAGGATCCCTCCCCAATCCACCTTTCCACTGGCTCCTCCATAGAAGACTTGACTACGTCTGTATAGTAATGCAGCTCCTTCACGATGTGATCTAATACGTCCGGGTCGGTGAAGTTTTCAATTGTGGTAGAGCTGTCTTTGTGTACATTGTAGTAGTGTAGCGTTGTGGCGTTCAAGGCAGATCCGGCTTTTCGTAGAAAGCTTGATTCAAATAGAAAAAAAAAAAATCACATGGACATGCACATACAAACATAAATACAATACATGGTCAGTTTCATGCAATTGATTGAAATATTGCCCTACATCATAAGCAAGCACTGAATTGATTAGTGCTTTAGTAGTAGTCATGATAAAAGAAATCATGGGCGTACATACTCGAGCAGGATTCGAATCTACGACCTCCTGATCACCGGACAGGCGTCATCTTCACTAGACCACCGAACTTCTGCCCGACAGCAAGTGTTGGTTATTATCCTTCTTTACGTCGATGTAGGGCAATTTGTCAATAAGTTGCATAAAAACATATCGACGAAAGAATTTCTTGGATTTGAAAATTGTCAGTTTGTTTGCTGGCTTTCTTTTTTTTTTTCAATCTCACAAGATGGCTGGATTGCCCAGAATACTATAGTACAGCTCGGTCGCCCAAAATAGCTACACTAGCTTTTCTTACATGGGATCCAATTGTGTTTTTGGGGTGGACCACTTTAAATTGGTGATGTTCATTATTCCGAAAGTTCTTTTCCACAATTATTTAGCTGACGGAAAATAATTTGTTTCAAGATAATAAATCAGTTACAAGAGATATTAAGTGTGGCGTTCCACAGGGAAGTCATTTAGAGCTGCTGTTATTCTTAATCAATGATTTTCCTTTATACATTTTGCAGATGATACCAGTGTTTTTCTTGCCCATAATGATATCGATGTTCTTGTTCAACAAGCAGTATAGAATTGAAAAAAGTGACAAATGTGGTCGGAGCTAATGATAAAAAAACACACAAAGTATATGATTTTCAGCAATACTGTTAATCTTTGATTTCAGAAATAGTTCTAGATGATTGTAATTTAGAAAGTGTGTAATATTTTACATCTCTCGGTATTTTTGTAGATAATAAACTTTCTTGGAAAATAGGCCTACATACTGATAATAATAATTATTATCTACAAAATCATTTCTCTCAATATAGGTGTTTTGAACAGACTGAAATTCTATACTATTACTGCAAAAGAAAGCCCTCCTTATTATTTGCAATTATCCAATATGTTCACATACAAATGCATGGTTTGCCTGTAATTTTCTATTACAAATCAACGAATTATTTTCATTTAACTTAGGTCAATTGATGTACAGGGGCCTGTTTCATGAAGCTGTTTGTAAAGTTACGAACAACTTACGTGCAACTGGTGATCAATTCTCATGTGCTATACTTATCAGAATTTCCATAATTCAGCACAAGAACTGATCACCAGTCGCTCGTAAGTCGTTCGTAACTTTACGAACAGCTTTATGAAACACCCCCCAGGTATGATAACAGTTTACTCTAGGCTATTTTTATTCTATGTTTCTGAAAATTAATCATTCCATAATTACTCCGATCGACCTCTAATGATCACTTACCACTGTCTTCTTGCGATTCTAACAAAGAACACACTCATTTACAGTGGACCAAATTACTGGAATTCCCTGAATCAGGATATAAAATCTGCTCCTTCTATATCCTCATTGAAAAGGGGATTTAAGTTTTTCCTTTTGTAATCCTATAATGACGACCCCAGAATTGGATTAGTTTATATAGGCTTATTATGTTACGCATCATTCTGTAAAATCTGCATTGCCGATTTTTATTATCGCTACTTTTGCCTAAGCTAAGGCTATGATTACACTTTCTTTAACCTATAGTTCGCAGTTGAAGGGTTTGTTGCATATTCTTTTCTTTTTTTTTTCTCTTCAAACTGCCAATCCTTGTTGTCTCTTTTGCATATTCCTGTATATTTTGTTACCTCTTTGTCACGCTATATAGTCTTGTTTCAAGTCATTTGTCCCTTAAAGGTAGGGGATACCTTTTACAGAACTCCCAAAATGCAGCAAAACATTAAATATGAACCTCAGGGGACTTGTTTAGGCCACTGCTGAGAAATTTGGAAGTCAACAGTTATCTACAATTTGAATAATGCACAAAACTCAACTGCTCAGTAGTTTTGCGCGTCAGCCACACTTAAGCCTTTTTGTTGCAGTCTTCTGTATTTTTTATCTATAAACACAAATCTAAAAGTATAAGAGCTGATGTAATAACATATAGAGTGTGTGGCAAGAATGTATATAGAAATGTTTTGTAAGTTTTGATGAACTTTCTTCACAAAATATACATGATGGACACACATGCAGTGCATGGGTCTGCAAAGGTAGCCTAGTAATGTACTGGAATTTACGGTGAGCCCCGAAAAGAATTCAATTCAAAATCTAACAGTCAATAAAAATGTACTAAATGTTACCTTCCACATTCAATACTTTATGGGAGTTTCTAAAATGATACTCTCTTCAACATACCACTGTATTTATACAACTCTTCATTTGAGGCATGCAAATGGGATTCCCTACCTTTAAAAATAGTCTTGTTGCTGTCCCAGACTGTCTCATGATTACTAGTTTGTATGTTGTTCATTTGTCAGTAACTTTTTGTGCCAAACTTTTTGTGCTGCTTTGTTGCCGTTTTTAATCAATTTTGCATCGATCTTTTATTTTATCCTTGAGGAGCCCACATATTACATGCATTGACTTTCAATGGGTCCCTCCGGTTTTTCACACAGTGCACATTGACAATCATTTCACTTTCGTTTAATATAACTCAGCACATATTCAAATGAATCGCTACTGTAAGTTTTCAATTGTTGTTGTTTTCGGGTCTACTATAAGGACAATTACCCCCTGATGGGCAATTACCCCGGACCCTTCCCCCGACCCTAACCCTAATCCTAATCCTGATGAGCCTAATCCTAACCCTAAAATCTTACCCTTTTATCTTCACTCTAACCTTATCACTAACCAGTATTTAGCCATGGGGTAACTGCCCTCAGGGGTAATTGCCCTGATAACGGTCGTTTTCTCTGTGCAAATTTACATCCATTATTTCTGTCACTAAAGAAAGTGAGATACACATTCATAGATTATGTTATTGTGGGGAAAAAAACCCCGAAATAAATTCGAACTTGAATCCGAAAATGAAATAAGGTTTGCTAATCCGGACATGATTTTGTGGCGTTTTTCCCAATTGGTTCGTCAATCCGAAAAATGAAATAGGTATTTTAAAATCCATGGATTACAATACCCAATTCTGACCTCATGTAGACCGTGAAGATAAACTCACCGCTCCAAATAAGCAAACGGTGCTTCCAAGCCGTCATCTACCGTTAGGTGAAGCGGAAGGTGAGTAACGTCGGGGCCCAACCAGTAAACCGCATCCTCGATCTCGGACAGTAACTTCCTCAGAGTCAGGAAATCTCGGCGATTTGGTCGGCCGTCAGATTCATGTTGCAGTTTTTGCTGAACAGATAGGGCTCTTAGGTAACCAATTTAATATTATTGTTTGCAGGACGGTAGAGAGAGAGAAAGTTTATGATGAAAAAAAAAGAGAGAGAAAGAGAGAGAGAACAAAAACATAGGGAGAATCAAGTTCATCAAAGGAATTTAACAGTTGAAATGTCACGTGCCTGAAAAACATAATGTCGAGAGTAACCTTAGATATCAGCCGAGAGAAAGGAGCGTCTCAATAGAGTGTATGCACCTAGAATTTAATCCGTGACGAATTGTCATTATCTATACAGCACACATTTCTTTCTGATTCGGACCCAGTTTATCTTTTATAGTTCAATCTTATTTCATTTTTGAACTTGCTGACGAAAAATAATCACATCGTGTTCGTATGTCCTTAACTGCGTTTGTTTCTTACGTCATCTCTCTCCCTCCCTCTCTCTCTCTTCTCTCTCTGAGCTTAATAAGCCAGTTCGGAGATAGCTCATGTGCACATGGTACAAATTAATGACCTTTCCTTTTTCTCAGTCGGTTAGGCACTACACTCGATTCAAATGATATAATGTATCAGTTTTGCCCAACATAGCAATTTATGGAACTCGCATTCAAATGAACTTTCGTAGAGTGAACAGAATGATTCGCCAGTCAACACTTTGGGAAGCATCCATTCATTGTGCTGTTTGAATGCGTTCACTTTTTTTTTCTTTGAACATTGCCAAATACCAGGCTTGCTTTTAGGTGGATGTACTGGCAGGCATCATTAATAAGGATTATAGGAATTATCATTGCATCACGATGCTTACTTCAGTCAATTAAAAAACGAACCTGTCTCTCAGTACAAATGACCTTTTTCTGCTCATGCGCAAACTGGAACCCCCGAACTGCTTATCAAGCCTTACACCCTCTAGAATCTATAAAATACAAGATTAAGCCTAGTCTTCTCTGTATATCATTTCGGGGACTCCACATGGTTTCATCAAAATCATCTTCATATTTATTCATGTTTCTTCTTTTTCTCTCCCTCTTCTTCTGTTTCTTCCACTTTGATTTGATTTGATTTGATTTGATTTATTCATTCTTTCTATGGCACATCATTTACAATTTCTTTTTTTCCCCAACAATATCATCAAACACAAAATATATATAATATGGAACTATACACACTATGGTTATTCTCCATACAATTTCAGCAAATTTTCATTACACATAATATGCGTTATAAATCACCACAGAGAACGGTTGCCAATAACAAGCTAAAGCTTGACTCTTCGGCAGCCTATGATACTGCAGTGAAAGAAGTGTGCAGCATGATGCTCGTGGAGAGGGATGGGGATCAAGAGACAGGAGTAAGAAAGAATCTTCATTTTTTATTGTGCCACATTTTCTCTTCATCCCGATGTCATCTTCTCCTACCTCAATCTCCCTCTCTCTCTCTCTCCCCCCCCCCCCCCCCTCTCTCTCTCTTCTACATACTACACTCTTAAAACATCCGGGGTCAGAACTGACCCGGAAAGGGTCCGTTGGGTCACACCCCGTTCCGGGTCAGAAATGACAAAGAATGGGGTCAGATATGACCCCATTCAGAGTCATGAATTGGGTCAAGGTGACCCCATTCCGGGTCTTCAGACCAAATTCTAAATCATGTTTGACCCGTAACAGGGTGTGACCCCAATGGACTCGGTTACGCGTCAGTTCTGACTCGCATTGTTTCA